>NC_062224.1:27539662-29959599 GCF_902686445.1 Sciurus carolinensis
CTATCCCACTCCTTGGCCTATACCCAAAGGACTTAAAAGCAGCATACTACAGAGATACAGCCACATCAATGTTCATTGCTGCTCAATTCACCATAGCCAGATTGTGGAACCAACCTAGATGTCCTTCGGTTGATGAATGGATAAAGAAACTGTGGCATATTTATACAATGGAATATTACTCCGCAATGAAGAATGATAAAATTATGGCATTTGTAGGCAAATGGTCGAAATTGGAGAATATCATGCTAAGTGAGATAAGCCAATCTCAAAAAACTAAAGGACGAATGATCTCGCTGATAAGCGGATGAGGACATATAATGGGGGGTGGGACGGGCTAGCATTAGGTTTAGGGTTAGGTTTAGAGTTAGGCTAAGGAGAGCAGTAAGAATGAAGGAAAGAAGGACTGTGTAGAGGGAAAAGAGGGGTGGGAGGGGTGGGAGGGGTGGGAGGGGTGGGGGGGAGGGGAAAAATATAATAAACATCATTACCCTATGTAAACGTAAAAAAAATAAATAAAAAAAAAAAAAAAAAAAAAACTACACCAATAATACTTCAAGAAGAAGGATAAGGCCAACTTTAACCATGCCCCACTGGTCTGGACCCAGCTAGCTAATAAAACCCACAAACCACCAAAATTTACCTTCAAAAATCAGATGGACCTGAACTTCCTCAACATGATGCAGACTTACACAAGAAATAAGTAATAATCACCAAGTTATTCTGTGACCATGAAAGCAAAACAAGAGCAGCAAAGCCACTCAACCCCAGAGTCTCTCTCACCAGATTTCCCTTTTGCTAGACCTCCATAGTTCTCACTGGGCCTCGACCCTATTTCCCAGCCTATGTTTCCATTGCAGTATAAAACTTACCATGCAGTTAGTGGCTTAAAACAGAATATAGTTATGATCTCAGCCTCGGGGGTAAGGAGGTTGAACCTCTTCAGTGTGTGATTATGATGTTGGCCAGGATGGAGTCCTCATCTGGAGGCTCCACTTGGCAAGAGCTTCCAAGCTCAGTCTGCTAGCAAGATGGAATCTTATGTGACAAAATGTAATCACTGGAGTGACATCCTGTCACCTTTTCCTGTAGTCTGCTGGTTATCAGCAAGTCAACATCCTGCTCACACTCAGAGGAAAGGGCTTAAACAAAGGTACAAACATCATGAGGAAGGTGTCATGAGGACCCGCTGTAGAAGCCGTCTGCCACAGGTCACACACATTCTTTAAGACTTCAGTCAGGTCCTCGAAGGCCTAGATCAGTAGTAACAGAAATATGAAGAGGGCTTGCCTCACATGCTCAAGGCGCTGAGTTAGATACCAAGCACTGAATAAAAAACAAAAAATAAGCCACATTTGTAAATTTTCTACTGGCCGTGTTAGAACTTAACAAGTGTACAGACTGCAATACTACTTTATGTGATGGGGAGGTCATGGTGAAACGGTTCCACCAAAACAACAAAGTAGTCTACACCGCTCTTTTTCAATTTTAAACTCAAATGAAGGTTTAAAATTCAGTTCCACAAATGCACTAAAACATTATAGGTGTCCAAAGATAGGAAGGGGCAGAACAGCCTGAGAGCCACCTTTCCTTCAAGCATGAGTCAAAGCTTCAAATATTGCCAGGAGTCAGGTAAAAATGAAGTGAGAAGACAGTCTCCTTGACCAACTTTAGTCAGACTTTCCAAACCCTCTTTTCCTTGAGGCTTTGACCTTGGCCATATCCTTGCCAGGCCTGCAATGCACAGTTATAGCAAGAATCCTAGCAAGCCTGTAGAGGCAGTCCCACCCCTGCTTGGTATCTCAGAATCCTCATCCCCTGCTCTTTAAGGCTGATCCCCTTGGCCTGTCCTCACTTCGAATCTTCCTTATTTATTTTCTTTTCTTTTTTTTTTTATTGTACACAAAAGGGATACATGTTGTTTCTCTGTTTGTACATGGAGTAAAGGCATACCATTTGTGTAATCATAAATTTACATAGGGTAATGTTGTTTGATTCATTCTGTTATTTTTTCCCTTCCCCCCCACCCCTCCCACCCCTCTTTTCCCTCTATACAGTCCTTCCTTCCTCCATTCTTGCCCCCCTCCCTAACCCTAACTCTAACCCTAACACTAACCCCTCCCACCCCCCATTATGTGTCATCATCCACTTATTAGCGATATCATGCGTCCTTTGGTTTTTTGAGATTGGCTTATCTCACTTAGCATGATATTCTCCAGTTTCATCCATTTGCCTGCAAATGCCATAATTTTATCATTCTTTATGGCTGAGTAATACTCCATTGTATATATATACCACAGTTTCTTTAGCCATTCATCAATTGAAGGATATCTAGGTTGGTTCCACAATCTGGCTATTGTGAACTGAGCAGCTATGAACATTGATGTGGCTGTATCTCTGTAATATGCTGTCTTTAAGTCCTTTGGGTATAGGCCAAGAGTGGGATAGCTGGGTCAAATGGTGGTTCCATTCCAAGTTTTCTAAGGAGTCTCCACACTGCTTTCCAGAGTGGCTGCACTAATTTGCAGCCCCACCAGCAATGTATGAGTGTACCTTTCTCCCCACATCCTCGCCAACACCTGTTGTTGCTTGTATTCTTGATAATTGCCATTCTAATTGGGGTGAGATGGAATCTTAGGGTGGTTTTGATTTGCATTTCTCTTATTACTAGAGATGTTGAACATTTTTTCATATGTTTGTTGATTGCTTGTAGATCTTCTTCTGTGAAGTGTCTATTCATTTCCTTAGCCCATTTGTCGATTGGATTATTTGCATTCTTGGTGTAGAGTTTTTTGAGTTCTTTATAGATTCTGGAGATTAATGCTCTATCTGAAGTATGATTGGCAAAGATTTTCTCCCACTCAGTAGGCTCTTTCTTCGCATTGCTGATAGTTTCCTTTGCTGAGAGAAAGCTTTTTAGTTTGAATCTATCCCAGTTATTAATTCTTGCTTTTATTTCTTGTGCTATGGGAGTCCTGTTGAGGAAGTCTGGTCCTAAGCCGACATGTTGAAGCTCTGGACCTACTTTTCTTCTATAAGATGCAAGGTCTCTGGTCTGATTCTGAGATCCTTAATCCATTTTGAGTTTAGTTTCGTGCATGGTGAGAGATATGGGTTTAGTTTCATTCTGTTGCATATGGATTTCCAATTCTCCCAGCACCATTTGTTGAAGAGGCTATCTTTTCTCCATTGCATATTTTTGGCCCCTTTGTCTAGTATGAGAAAATTGTATTTATTTGGGTTTGTATCCGTGTCCTCTATTCTGTACCATTGATCTACCTGTCTATTTTGGTACCAATACCATGCCGTTTTTGTTACTATTGCTTTGTAGTAGAGTTGAAGATCTGGTATTGCGATACCCCCTGCTTCACTCTTTCTGCCAAGGATTGCTTTAGATATTTTGGGTTTTTTATTCTTCCAGATGAATTTCATAATTTCTTGCTCTATTTCTGTAAGGTACATCATTGGGATTTTAATTGGAATTGCCTTGAATCTGTATAGCACTTTTGGTAGTATGGTCATTTTGACAATATTAATTCTGCCTATCCAAGAACATGGGAGATCTTTCCATCTTCTAAGGTTTTCTTTAATTTCTTTCTTTAGTGTTCTGTAGTTCTCATTGTAGAGGTCTTTCACCTCTTTTGTGAGATTGATTCCCAAGTATTTTATTTTTTTCGAAGCTATTGTGAATGGGGTAGTTTTCCTAATTTCTCTTTCTGAAGATTCATCACTTATGTATAAAAATGCCTTAGATTTATGTGCATTGATCTTATATCCCGCTACTTTACTGAATTCACTCATGAGATCTAAAAGTTTTCTGGTGGAATTTCCTGGTTCCTCTAAGTATACAATCATATCATCAGCAAATAGGGATAGTTTGAGTTCTTCTTTTCCTTTCCCTATTTCTTGATGTCTCCTCTTAAGGTTTTTCACCCAGTGAATGCCTGCCCCTTCCTCTTCTTGGCTGTAAACCTCCCACTATCTACTATACTCCACAAAGCCCATTCTGTACTGAGGTCTCTTTCCCCTACATCAACAGTTTCTGAAGAAAAACAAAACAAAACAAAAAAACAAAAAACAACCTCTTTCACTTCAACTAGTCTCCAGCGCTGGTCTTCTTTATCAAATTGGGAGAATGAAAACTTCTTAGAGGGCTAAGGGGCAAATTAGAGACAGCATGTTTGCTCTGGGAATGTAGAACTTAATGTTGTCAGATCACCCGATGTTTTCAAGAAGCCAAAATCTATTTTCATAGGAAATGACCTTGTCATAATATTTTCTGTTTTTTTGCTAGTATTAATTCTGTCCAGACCAAACTGGATCTGGCTATTGGTTTCTAACCTCTGTTTTAACAAGTCTATCTTTTTAGATTTTTTTGCTATACAATGCAGATTAATGAAACCATTTTGTCACATAATAGCCACCATTTATAAAAATTAACTTGCTGATTATCAAGAATACAAGCAACAATAAATGTTGGCAAGGATGTGGGGAGAAAGGTACACTCATACATTGCTGTTGGGGCTGCAACTTGGTGCAGCCACTCTGGAAAGCAGTATGGAGATTCCTTAGAAAACTTGGAATGGAACCACCATTTGACCCAGCTATCCCACTCCTTGGACTATACCCAAAGGACTTAAAATCAGCATACTAAGTGACACAGCTACATCAATGTTTACAGCAACTTAGTTCACAAGAGCTAAACTATGAAACCAACCTAGATGCCCTTCAAAAGATGAATGGATAAAGAAAACATGGTACATATACACAAAGGAATATTACTCAGTCTTAAACAACACTGAAATTACAGCATTTGCTGGTAAATGGATGGAGTTGGAGAATATCATGCTAAGTGAAATAAGCCAAACCCAAAGAACCAAACATCAAATGTTTTCTCTGATATGTGGCTGCTAATTCACAATAGTGAGGGACTAGGAAAGAGCAGTGTTACTTTGGATTGGACAGAGGGGAGTGACAGAAGGGGAGGGGATATGGGGGTAGGAAGGATAGTAGAATGAATCAGACATTACTACCCTATGTGCATATAAGATTACATGACTGGTGTAACTCTACATCATGCACAACCAGAAGAATGAGAAGTCATACTCCATTTATGTGTGATGTGTCAAAATGCATTCTATCATATATAACTAATTAGAATTTAAAAAGAAATTAATTTGTTGTTTGAAGCCTCTCTGATAAATTTTAAGTTAACTAACCTACATTTTTTTTTAGTAAAGATCAATAGGACTAATACTAAACTATAATGCTGTAAAATATATGGTATATTATATAGTTTAATCACATTATCATATTATATATGTATTACATATGTACAAACTATACTGTGTCCTGCATAACATTCATGTACACAGTTACATATACACATACACTATATGTACTAGATAATACTTGTGATAGTCAGCTTTTTCGCTGCTGTGACTAAAGGACCTGACCAGAACAATTTTGGGGAGGAAAAGTTTATTTGGGGACTCACAGTTTCAGAGGTCTCAGTCCACAGATGGCTGGCTCCATTTTCTGGGGTTTCAGGTGAGGCTGAACATCATGGCACAAGAGTGTGTCAGAGGAAAGAGGTTCGCATTGATCACGAAGCAGAATGACTCAACTCACCAGATACAAATATGCCCCAAGGTCATGCCCACCTCTTCCAGTTACCACTCAGTTAATCCCATCAGGGGATTAATTCACTGATTGGGACAAGGCTCTATGAACTTTCTTGCGTTGTCTCACACGTGAGCTTTTGGAGGACATCTCACATCCAAACCATAACAATTCTCTGCGTGATATCAGGGTACTTAATATACATAAAAAAAAATCAACACATTTAGAAAACCGAAACTACAAATAAAGATGATTTACACTATCCAGGATGAGGGCTGGATACAGAAAAACAATGATTTCACATCTTAAAGACAACATAGTACCCATGTCCACCTCCAGGGTGCATTATCATGTGCCTTTGAATAGTCATGGGGAAAATGAAGGTACACCCACTTTCGAAGCACTCAGTGTTTTTCTCAAAAATTCTTCCATGTCTTTGTATGGCTCTGGAACAACTGCAGGTCTTATCACATTTATTAGATATATAAGGCTTTTATCCAATTGTGAATCCCTCATTCTTTTTCAAAGAGGACTGGAAAATTTTAAGTATGAGATTTCTTAGTCATCAGGCTTTACTCAAATGAGTACTTTTGTGTCTTTGAAGGAAACTGCAAAAAACTGAATATTTTCTCACATTCTGTACTTACAGGGATTGCCCTGCATGAGTTCTTTCATGTACCTGAAGTGGTATAGCTTGGGCTTGGAATGTCCCCTAAAAGCTCATGTGCTGAAGGCTTGGTCACCATCTGCTCATATATAGAAGGTGATGGAGATTTTAGGAGAAAAAAGGTCTGATTATCCTTCTGGGGATAGGACCCTGAAGGGTGCATCTGGTTGCGGGTCCATTCCTCCCTCATCCCACCTGTTTCCCAGGAGCAATGAGAAAATCAGCTCTCCTTTGTCCCTCCACCATAATGTTCTAAGTCACCTGAGGCTCAAAGCAATGGAGCTACAGATGGACAGAAATGGACAGAAAGTTCCAAAACTGTGAGCCAAAACAAATCTTTCCTCCATTTTTTTTTTTTTTTTTTTACGTATTTTGAAACTGCAACAGGAAGCTAATACACAAAAAGAATGGAACATTTAAAGTCTTTACATTTTTTACTTGCATCAGGTGTTTTACCAGCATGCATCTTTTTGTCTTTCAAAGAAACTGGGAAAATTGTATGCTTTCCCACATTCCTCACTTTCACAGGGTTTCTTTCCACTAAGACAACTTTCATGTATAGAAAGGAAAAGGAAACACACTCAAGAGGTTGTTTTCCAGTATAAGTGAAAAGTTTTTGAAGGTAACTGAGAACACTCACATTTACTGTATTTAAAAAAAACCAATACTTTTTCTGGATTATGTCATTGAGGTGACTGGAAATAAGGAATGTATCCTCCTTTTTGTATACAAAAAGCTTTTCTCCAGTACACCTTTCATTTCTACAGAGAGCTGTAATACCAAGGTATCTCCAATTGCCTTCATTAATAAGACCTTCTCTCCAGTATGAATTGTCTGATGTTGACTATAACTATAAGGGAAGGCTTTACCACACTGCTCACATTCATAGGGCTTCTCTTCAGTATGCGTTCATTCATGTATTTGGAGATAAGTAGACTACTGAAGATTTTATCAAACTGCATTCTTAAACTTCTATTCAGAATAAGTTCATTTAGGTTGTCTAATCAAATTGAAGATGGTGAAGGCTTTACCACATTGTTTACATACACAGGGTCTCTCTCTAGTATGAGTTTTTTCACATATTTAAGAAACAATGACAAGTGAAGGCTTTCCCACATTGTTTATATCCATAGGGTTTCTCTCCAGTATGAGTTCTTTCATAATTTTTGATGGCAAGCAGAATAAGAAAGCTTTCCCACATTGTTTACATTCATGAGGTTTTGCTCCAGTATGAGATATTCTCATATTTTAAACTATGTGAGGGTTTGCCACAGAGTTTACATTCATAGGACTTTACTCCAGTATGAGTTCTTTCATGCTCGTGAAGGTAAGCAGGAGAGTCTTTCCCACATTGTTTACATTCATAAGACTTCTCTGCTGTATGAGTGTGTTCATATCTATGAAGGTAAGTAGAACTAGTGAAGATTTTACCATATTGTATACATGCATGTGGCTTCTCCCCAGTATGACTACACACATGTTTTGGAATAGAACTGGAAAAACTGAAGATTTTTTCCCACTTAAGCATTTATAAGGTCCATTTGCAGTGTGCATGATCATTTATGTTTGAGTACTTCTAAAAGAATGAATTTCCTAGCTTCTCCTCATATTTTCCACTTTCATGTGGTTTGCTTCTCTATGTACCTTAGATTTTTCCCCAGAATTTTTGTTCTGATCTTCAACGTTTTGTCTTCCCATGTTTCCTATAGCTGGTTTCTGAAGACTTCCTGTATTGCCTCTACATAAAGATTCTACTGGGAAGGATCCAGTAAAGCTCCTGGATGAAGTTCACTGCTACATCTTCAAAGGCCAATGAGTTCTTAAATATCTCACATATGTATAGTGAAGGCTGCAGTTCTGCATGGCTCAAGTTGATAGGTTATGTTACATTCCTTAGCAAACAACCTGTTATCATTTCTGCATTTTAGGGTGACCCAGCATCCTCCCTAGGGATCTCCTGACACATGCAGCTCCTAGGAGACACAGGCTGCTCAGAGTCACCTTGGCCTCAGAAGTAGATGATGGAGAGCCTAGAGCAACTTACTTTTTTTTTGGGGGGGGGGCGTGGTTTACTGGGGATTAAATCCAGGTAAGCTTAACTACTGAGTCACAATGTCAGTCCTTTTTATATTTTGAGACAGGGTCCTGCCAAGTTACTTAGAGCCTTGCTAAGCTGCTGAGTCTGGCTTCGAACTTGCAATCCTCCTGCCTCATCCTCCTGAGTCACTGGGATTACAGGAGTGTGACACTGTGCCTGGCTCTTATATTCTTGATTAAAACTTCTTCAGTCACTTTTACCAACTCCTTTGGTATTGATATTTATTTTTAAATTATAAAATATCAAAGTACTTATACTGAAACTTTAAGGTCTTTGGTTCAGAGGAAACCATATCATATATATTTACCTATGTTCCTATTTGGCATCTTACCTACCTAACAGATAGCACTACATACAATTAAATAAAACCCTTCTCAACTGTTCTCAACTGTTTATTACTATATCTCTCTTTAAAGCAGCAATACATAAAATGGTCCTGCAGCTACATATTCTACCACAAAAACAATAAATTACAAATATTTATTATATGTCTTTTAAAAAGTCATTTAACCAACTGAAATAATTTAAGGTCCTAAATAATCTATTTAATAAGCAAGTGGCATACATCATTGTAACTTGTATGTGTTTCTTTCTTGACTGTGGTTTATACATTTTACTCAGCTTCTTTTCAATTTGGTAACTAACTTGAGGAAATTAAGTCACAATTAGAACTTTTAAAAAGAAAGAACTTTCCCTCCCTTTTTAACAGAAGGTATAATTATAGATAACTTTTAAAACAAACATGCCAAAACTTACGTAACTGAAAATATAGCCCTTATAGTTGATTGCACTTCTAAAATTACAAAAAAGTCACCCAGAGTAAGTCCAGTGGGCCAATGAGTTGAGAAAAAGCTGATTTGGGTCTGGATGAGGGAAAGGGATAGGATGCACTGAAGAGGGGGCACAAATTTTCTTCAGTTACTTTGGACACAACAGAAAAACAACTATAGTGAGCTACAGTAATATCAATGACCTAAGGTTACAGACTATTATACAGCATACACAATTTAAGGTTAACAATGTTCATTTATGTGAACAGCTTCTGATATAAGTATGAAAATATTAGTTCCATTATTTTGAACCATAAATCACATGGTTCTGATTGTTAACTCTTTTAGGAATATATAACAGTCACTACAATGAAAATACAGCATCAAGTTAAATAACACTTAAAGACTCAAAGAAATAATCTAGAATATGGGGCATTTTATGAGATAAATGGATCCTTAAAAAGTAAATGTGGGGAGATGACATGGAGGCTAACCCAGATTAACTGAGAATAGAGGGACATAAAAAACATTGTATATGTTACTAGATATAAGTCTTACACACTTATACCCTTGGGACATTTGATGGTAGTACATTATAGAATTACTGTTAGATTTCTTAGATGTGATACTAGCTTTAGGTTATATAGGAGTCCTTCCTTTTCCTTACAAGAGGCATGCTGAAGTATGTAAGAGGAGGTTTACGATGTCCACAACTTGTATAGTCACACAAGAAAAAGTGTGTGTGTACACATTTAGACACATCTATCTACATATAAATGTGTATACATAAATATACAGAAGGAAACAAGTTGCTAATGATTACTGAATCCAGATGAAGAATATTTAAATATTCAAAGAATAATTCTTTCAATCCTTTTATAGGTCTGAAAATCCTCAATACAAAAAATTGTTGAAAAGTGCCATTTAGTTTACAATTAAAAAAAAAAAAGAAAAGTGCCATTTATAGTATGAGATACTTCAAAGGGCCTCTGCTAAAGTAAGATAACTGAATGTAAGACCTAAGGGATATAAACAGTCAATCAACAACAAATAAATAAAACCTAAAACCAAAAAACAACAACAAAAAATAGTAACTGGGAAATGACACTAGAGTAAAAAGTTTAAACTACAACTTTGTTATTAATATTTAAATTGATACAATAAGTAGTTATGGTTATTAGTATAACTGGTAAGTAAAACAAGGAAATAGAAGAGAAAAAGAAAGTAGTGATTTTAATGCATATTAGATAAAAAGTTGACCAATTATACCAATAAACCTCATTTTGAAAAATAATTTCTATAATTTTTATAGTTGCATAGTTTAGCAAGTAGGGCATTAATTTGTCTTACACAAATGAAGCCTTCCACAAAAGATATTTTCAAGCTCAATTAGACACATATCATATATAAAAGTCATATCTACCAGAAATGAAGTAAACTCGTCTATTAACAATTTTAAATACAAAAACTAAGAGGTATAGAAAAGAAGTTTGTGCATCTTTAGGCACATAAGATGGTCCCCCACTAAGAGAGATCATAGTGAAGGAAGACCATCACCATATTAAGTATATATTAAAAATCACTCCTAGTAGGTTTAAGGTACTGATAGATTATCATATCCAATTAGCCACAGGGTCTGTTGGCTATTAATGCTACATAGTAACTGAATTGGGTTTTTCCACTTAGTTGTCACTGTGGTGGAAACAAATTTTAAACTTTATAAAAGAAATAAACTGAAAAATAAAATTTGCTTCACAGAAGTTTACATTAAAGTTAGTTCATTTTATAATTCTACCCCTTTAAAATAAAAAAAAAAGCTATTAATGAAAGATTTCTTGAAAATGCAATACACACAGGTCTCAAAAAAATCATTTGAGATCCTAGTTGTTCCCTTCCTATTTTCACCTTTGTCATGTTATTTGAAAGGTGGAAAAGCCAGTGCTTCATTTTCATTGAAATTGTTTTCACCTAATATTTTCATTCTTAATAAATGAAAGGCACAAAGATAGTATGCTTTAAGTTCTCATCCTTTAAATCTTCCCAAGCCTGATAATCAATAGGTAACAAGTAATATATATGCATTAAAATAAGGTTTTTTTTTTCCATTTTGCCACTCTTTGACTCTTATAGGATAAAAAAGAACAGAGAATATTTAATTGATTTTGTAACATGAAGGGTATCAAAATGGGAAAAGGACACAGTTTTAAATAGAAATTCATCAAAAGAAAGAAAAATACAATGACTTGGGGAAAAGTATATCAATTAAACCAAAATATTCAAATTGAAATGAAAAAGATTATCATCTGTTTAACAAAGTTTATCAAAGTAACTTACAAAAAATAGTTCAAGTGTGAAGTTTGAATTGAAAATTTAAAATTATTATTTGAGGGCAACATACTCTAAACTCAGAAAAATACATCACCAGAGTGAAACATTTAGGTTGAAGATGGTGCTTTAAATATGAACCTGTGGAATTAGTCATCATTAAGATTATCTGCCAACAATGGAGTCATTTGTCAATAAGGAAGCAAACAAGTTACCTGATTGTAATAATCTTAGTAACAAATCTAACTTGCACTTATAGTATGAAGTTCGTTAATTCATTAAATATGTCACTCAATTTTTTCAAGTGTTCAAATAATATTGTTAAATTATAATGTAGTAAAACCAGTGAAGTTATAAATATTTAAGATTAAAATGTCAGTGGAAACATTCCTTGTATGAAGGTATTCATTCAAAAATACTCCCAATACAAAGCCAAAATCACTCATTAGAACTTCAAAAGCGAGAAAGCAACTAAAAACTCCAGTTTGAAAGATAATAATAAATACATAAACTGTGAAGCAAAGCCAGGAATATAAAATTACTTTGAAACAGCTACTTATATTCATTTTAATGATGAATTCAAGGATACAATATGTTAGACATATTTAAAAGGCTAGCAGTGGGGTAAGACAAGTGAATCAAATTTTGTTTGTATCCTAAATAATTACAAGAGACTTTGAAAATGTAGTGTTTTCTTTCCAGTTAAAAAATTTCTATCCATTGCCTCTATCTTTGGTGTCACTGCCACCAAAAAACACAGTATACAGCTTAGAAACCTAATTGCTATCTTCAACTAGGAAAAAGTAAATCAACATTATTTCTTTAAAAATAAGATATAAAGAATGTAATCCTACTTAATTTTGTCTCATGGTCCCACAATATCTGAAATTTCATGCCAAAAGGTAAAAGTCTAAAAGGGAACATCATCATTTGCTATAACTGCGCCAAAAATTTAGCTACTGTACGCTGGTGTGATGACAGCCAGTAGTATGCAGAGGCTACAGAAAGACATAATTTACACAAGTTTAGATCACAATTATGAAAAGAAAGGTTCAGTTTAATGTGAAACTGAAACACGGACAACAATGCCTTCACGTAAATATGCTACAACTTTGTTCTCTTGCAGTTTAAAAGGACAGTGTAAATATCTTAAATTTACACAGAACATTAGGAAACAAGGTAGTTGTTCATGATTAAAATAAAATAGCAATGTAAATTAATTTAACACAGTGTTAAATATATTCACATGATCACCATTGTGATTCAAATGGCCACTAATGAAGTTACATATCAATATATGTACATAACATTTGCCACAACAGTTTTTTTAAGTTTGACTTTTTGCAGACCAGGTAATTTTATGAGACAAATAATCTTGTATCAATTCTTCATATTATGAAAGGAATCAAATATTATTAAGTAGTTTCATTCCTCTGGCAGAGGGGTGACCCTCTAAAAAGTCAGTGCAAATTGAAGAGAGTTCTACTTTCTTGAATATTCAAACTTGTTGACCATGATAGATTCCTATAAGCTGAGGATAAACAAATCTTAAGAATTAACGCATCTTATAACATTGTCAGTGGCATTTAGCAGATATGTGCCACAGTGAGGAACACTGGGTCCTATAGCAGAGCCTTCTGAGAATATGGTTGCTGTGGCTGAGGTGGCTGTTGGTTGCCTCCCGGCTGAGGCAGGGTTGATGATGTTAAATTATAGTTTGGCATAGTTCCTGCATTCTGGTATATAGTGACATCAGCAGTTGCAGCAGCAGCAGTGGGAGGAGGACTATAGATTGAAGCCTGGGTGGGATATGTATTTCCTTGAACCATTGCACTGTGGAGGCAGACAAACATGCAATCAGTTAAATACTGAAATAAAGCCATTTAGAGGTATTTAAATAACAGCAAAGCTATTTATTAAATACTCATGATCATTTAAATTCTTTTGATAATTTTTTATTAAATTTTTGACAAAGATGTCAAACACTATTATTTGAGGCACTAGGATGCTGTAGAATAAAAATAAATCACTACCATCATGAAGTTTCCACTGTAGCAGGAGAAGGATGAAACACAAGTTCATAATATGCCAACGAGTTATATCTGCTGTAAGAAAGAACAAAGCATGTTGGGTAGGACTCAAAGTCCTGAAGAAAGCGATTCTAGTTTATATATGGTGGTAGAGGAAGGCTTTTCAGATAGAGCAACTGTTCTGGTTTGGATATGTGGTGTCCTCCAAAAGTTCATGTTTGCGATAATGCAGGAATGTCTAGAAGTAAAATAATTGAATTATGAGAGTTGTAACCTAGTCAGCAGATTAGTCCACTGATATGGGTTAACTGGGTGGTAACTATAGGCAGGTGTGGTGTGGCTGCAGAAGGTAGGTCACTGGGGGCATGCCTTTGGGGCTTATATTTTGTTCCTGATGAACAGGGCTCTCTTTCTGCTTCCTTGTTGCCATATCCTAAGCTGCCTTCCTCTGTCATGCCCTTCTATCATGATGTTCTGCCTCACCTGGGACCAAGAGCTATGGAGTTGGCTGTCTATGGACTGAGACCTCTGAAATCATGATCCAAAATAAACTTCTCCTCCTCTATGTTGTTCTTGTCAGGTCTTTCGGTCACAATGACACAAAGCTGACTAAAACAAATATTTAAGCAAAGACCTAAACAAAAGAAGGAAGGGAGCCATATCTATTATCTAGGAAAAGTCTGTTTCAGGCAGAGAAAGAAGACTTTGAGGAGAGAAAATGCCACACATATTCAAGGAACAGCAAGGAGGTCAAGAGGCTTGTGGCCAAATAAGCACGAGTGAGAGTGGTGTAAGATATGGTAGCAGAATTGAGGGGGTCGTGGAATATAGTACCTTGAAGGCCAAAAAGATTCTGGCTTATACTGTGAGATGGAGAGACAATGGTTGGTTTTGAGCAGGAGAGTGATATGATGTTCACTTAGGTTCACCAGGTTCACCCTGGAAGTAGAACATAAGTAAGAATAGTGGAGCCTATTAGATTTTTTTCCAGGTGAGAGCTAACAGGCAGCCAGAGCCATGGTGGAGATGGAAGAAAAGAACCTTCACATATTTTGAAGATCGTGTCGTCAAAATTTAATAATGGACAAAGTAACTGGCCTGAGATTTTATATTTGGTAAAAATAACTTGCAGAATGACCATTCACTAAAGAGGAGATAATTACAGTGAACTATGGATGGGAAAGGATTGGAGAAGAACCAAGAATGGTTTTGAACATGTTAAGTGAAATATCTAGAAAACATACAAGAAAATATAATGCATTAAGCAGTCAGCTATCCAAGTCTAGAGTCCAGTGGAGAGGTTAAGAGTAGAAAATACATTTGGGTGTCATCAGCACATACATGGTGCTTAAGAGTCATAGAGTTTCATGAGCTAGCCTAAGGAGTGACTGAAGACAAAGAAAAAAGCAGTCCATCTGGTTGGTCTCACACATCTGAAAGATAAGAAGATAAAGAGGCACTAGGCCAAGGAAACTGAGGAGTAATGGCAGTGAATAGAGAAAATCTAAAAGACAATGGTCATAATAGTATTTCAAAAATGAAGAAATGATAAACTGTAAAATTGGGTACAAAACCAAAATTGACCAAATGATCTGGCAATACAGAAATCATCAGTTTTCTTGACAAGAATAATTCCAATGGACTACTGATAATGAAAGACTGATGTCTCATTTCTCTTATTTTCCTAAAAATACAGAATAAAAGGGATCTTCTGTATACCACCCCACCACATTTGTCAACTATATCATTATCTATTCAGATCTGAAACTATAGCCCATATGTGAAACTGCTAATACAGAGTCTGATCCTACCAATATAGCATAGCTATTGATGCCACCTCTGAAGGAGAACATGTTCAACCGGTGCTTTTTTGTAGAAAGTGTCCTTGAAACATTTAGCGGGCTTCTTGGTTGGGCTCATTCGTTTATTCTCTAGTTACTTAGCTTACCTTCATTTTTCACTAGGATACCTTCCTTGATTTCCCACTTTTCTAGCACCATTCCTCCTGTATCCCATCAGAGGACCCTGTATGTACACCTGTCATTGTATATTCTCTGGTAGTTTCCTGTTTACTTGTATGTATCCCTACTAAACTATAATATATTAAGAGCTGGAACTGAGTCTCTTTCACTTTCTACAGTCACATTGCATAGGAAACAGTTTTATACTAGATAAGAACTTGCTAAATATTTCAAAAATAAATGTTTAAGTGTTAATGATGACTATTTCAGGTGCTATATTAAGCCAGTGAGGTGTATTTCTTTATTCCTTACAAGGGCTTCACAAAACTTTGAGGCAATCTAAGAATCTATGTATAAATGTACCATATATGTATGCATATATACACACATATACATATACACATATATATATATACACACACACACACACATATACATATATATATATACATACAAAAAAATGTGTTTGCATATTGTTTCAATGTAGAAATAAGGAAACTGATAGCACAGCAAATGTAACATAACAAAATTGGAAAGAGTGAGGGTCAGGGTGAGAAGTCTACTTTCGAGAGGTGTGCTGCATATTTGACTTGAGTTTTCTAGTTAAAAATTATGGCCAAGGAGAATTTCTGTTGTTTTTGACAGGCAGGGTTGGTTGGTTTGTTTTCCCTGCTCCTCAGTACATATCTAGGAGAATTTTTTTATTCTTCTACAAATAATTTTGGTTTCAGAGGTCACAGTTTTTCAGACTTCTGTCACTCTTTGACGATCTTATTGTTCATTGGAGAAGGTAGCAGTGATGCAGTTCTCAAAAGCTACCTGTAGTGACAGTAAAACTTTTTAAGGCCAGCAAAGATCATATACTTATTTGTCTGATTTTAATTTACTTCTGCTAAACTAAAGTTTATGGAAAATTTAGTGTATCTATGGCAGACATCTGACATACAAATATTACTTAGAGTTTCTTAGTTTCAAACTGCTTCCTATTTAGTAGAAGCAAACATATAAAAATATGTAATTTATTATGATATAAGTTATAAATAAAGGTATATGCACAGTGCTTTATGCTCCAAAGGATGTGAAAAAGTTTACCAAGAAAATATACTTAAATTGTGTTATTCTAGATCAGAAGGTAAAGAAAAAGAAAGAGTACAGATAATGGTGGCACGGATGGCATGGTACCCATGGTATGAGCAAAGATGGGAGGTATGAAAGGCCTGGTATGTGTTGGGAATTACCCTGTCACTAATGGATTGAAGATACTGACAAGGATTGAAGAACAAGTAGTCTTAGGTAGCATGTTAAGAAGCTTAACTCTTAACACGGAGAAAGCTCAGAAAGAACTTTTAAATTGAAATAGGATAGATGAATTTACAGAGCCAAGATTAGAAGCCAAAGAATCACATAGATTAGGCAAGTATTTATAGGTGTTTAATTTATAGGTGTTCAAGATACAGTTCTTATGGGGAAGAGTTACATGGGAAATCAGCAAATAATTTTATGTTAGGTGACATGATAGAGAGACAATGTAGAACAGACATAAAAGAAGTATTGTGTGAATTGTAGAGTTTTGCCCCAGGCTCCTGGGTAGACAGTGACACTTTAAATTGAAAGTAAGTATATAAACTTTAAATTGAAAGTAAGTGAAAATGAATACAGTAAAAGCTAACATTCATGAAATGTTTAGTATGTGCCAGTTTGCTATATGCATCACTCATTATCATTCCATTACACTATGAGATAGTTACATTATAGTAAGTCAAATTTCAGGCTATCATTTACACCAGTATGGACTAAAATATGGCACTAACACAGTATAGAGACCATGTGTGTTAAGTTCTGGAGCCAGAAAGTCTGAATCAAAGTTAAGTAGGAACTTAGCCCCCTCTACGTCTCAGTTTCCCATTTTATAAATGGAAAATACTAGTATATCTTCCTCCTAAAGTTATTACAGGGAGCAAATGAATCAATATGTGTAAAGCATAAAGTAGAGTGCCTGGCAGATACTAAACATCCCACGTTAGGTCTCCTCATGACCTGCCTTCTTAAAGTGACTCTGGAATTCTAGATGTGACAAAAGGATAATTCCTTAAAATCCCCAGGCTTCTCTGTAACTCTTTGAGGATGAGTATTACAATAGTGAGGGTAATACAGGCATATCTGTAGACACTGATTTTCCAAAGGTTTCTAGAAATTATGCCTGGGTCACCTAGAATGTCTGTTACAGGTCAGGATATCATGACTTGTAGAATACATGTCAGTAAATTCTTAAAGTGTATTTGTTTCATGGGAAAGAATTAACTTAGATGCCCAATAAAGAGTATGTGTGCGCACACACACTTAAATAATTCATAATCATTTTAACTACATGACAGAGAATACAAGTAAATGCCAAAAGTAACTGAGCCTCTGTCATTGCATAATTTCAAGAACCACAGAGATATATCAATTTTGCACCTTCTTTTTTCCAATGTTGAACCTTCTCTAATGAAAATTAAACTCCAATATAAGGCAAAATTAAGGAAATATTTGCTTACTTAAAGAGATAGCCTAGGCTGTATCTTCCAAAACAACAATAACAAAATTTAGATTTAAATAAAATTTGTGCGAAAATAATAAACTGTAGTTACAAATTAGTTTCTTTAAATAAAATAACAAATATCAGTACAGACTCAAACACACAAAAAATCCCACATATTATAGGAATATAAAAAATAGAAAATTACCCCCAAAATACAGTCAGTCAAAGGACTGACTTGCAGCTGAAGTTATAATATCATAGGGGTTCATACTCAATACCAAAAATGGGGCTGTCTGGAAACACTAATGACGTCTAACTCAAATTTTTCTTATACAGATCTATGCTTACTAATAATGATTGGAGGCAATTAAAGAATTTTAACAGCAACACTATAAGTTATAGTCAAGAAATCAAATTACTTTGAGTAAGAAGCCTGGGTCTGCTGACTAGGAAGGGGTGGGTTTGCAGATGGTGGGACTGCTCCTTGGCTAAGAGAAGACAATTGCTCTGGAGGAAGACTGTAGCTCTGGAGATGACTCATCTGGGCATTCCCTGCAACCAGGTAAGCACCACTTTGATGAGGCCCTGGATATACCTAGGACAGTTATTGAGAAAACACACTTGATTGTTAAACTTTCACGCACATTCCATTTCCTACAAAGGCATTCAGTTACAAAAACACATATTACTTCTCTGGAATCTTTTTTTAAAAACTTACTTCCATCCAAAGGCATTGTATAAAAAACACTTTTAAGAGATGTAGATGGCTAATGATTTTTGTTTTTAAACATTACCTGAACTCGTATTTATCTTGATACAGAAGCATTAAAGGAAGTTACCTTGAAACTTTATACTAAAATAATGTCTCTATTAAATATACTTAATTCTTGACATGCTAATATTTTAAAAGGAATCCAAAATGACATTTAGGAGACATATTTTAGGAGGCTACAATGCTTTATAGTCATAAATTGTATTTATAATGTAAATTTCCTAAGCTGCAATTTATTGAACCTAGAACAACTTAACTTTCTAAAGCAGGGGCCAGAATATTTTCTTATAAAGGGTCAGATAACAAATATTTTAGGATTGTGGGTCACACAGTCTCTGTTACAACTACTGAAATCTACAGGTATAGAATGCAGTTATAGGCAATGAGAGTAGCTATGTTCCAATAAAAGTTATCTTTAAAAAAAAAAAACAAAATAAAACATAAAGTAGGTTGGATTCATTTGCTTACTCCTATATCTAAAAATTCTTACTCTTAGTTAAAAGAGATTGAAGTTTTTAAATATTGAAAGTCTTAAACATAGTATTATTAATTTTCTATAGTATTCACTTCATCATGTTTTAATGTTCCCATGAAGGCTAGGTTTTTTTTTTTTTTTTTTTTTTTTTGCCTGACTCAAACTGCTGATAAAGACCTTCAGCAGTTATCATCTAGACTTATGTTTCTAGGGTCTGGCTGTTATTTCCAGGTAGTGCTAGACCCTCATTTCAGGGGAAGTGGGCCATGCCAAAAAAAAAAAAAAAAAAAAAAAAATCTGAACGAAGTTTGTGATCACCCTTTGTAGACAAAAGAGAATCTGGCTGATTATTCCTTACACCTGGAAGAATTTATGGAAAAGAGGCTCTTAATCAGTTGCTTCAGGTGAAAAGAGGAAAACATATTTTATGTAAAGGAGGGGGAAATTCCCTATTAAAGTAGCTTTTAAAAAACATACAAAAATATTGTATTTTGTTGGTTTTATAACAGTTTTTCAATTCTTTTTTTCCCATTGCATTTAAGTTTTCCTTTTAAATATTACTAAAAGTTCATTAGATATTTAAGAGAGTTTTCCTATCTCTGAAAATGGTACAATTTAATTTGTGGGTTTAAAAAAAATACTATATTGAGATAACACTGACATATAAAAGGCTGTAGATATGTAGTGTACCCAGTTTGGGGAGTTTTGGCAATAAGTACACACTTGTGAAACCATTACCATAATCTATGCTATGAACATCCTACAATCCAAAAGTTTCCTGGCACTCTCTTTATTATTTTTGTGATATGAACACTTAACGTAAGCAGGTCATTGTGAAGCAAAAACAGTAGATACTCAGAAGAACTTGATAATAATTAGAAATTTTACTTAAATTTCATAAAACTGCAGTTCTTAACCAAATAATTATACACAAAGTTTAAAAACATGTAGACATTAGGGCCTCAACCTTAAAGATTCTTGTTCAATGATCTAGGGTAGAACCAAAATAACTATTTAAAATAAAGTAAAAAGATTGATGGGTGATTCTGCTGCCTATTGCTATATAAGAGCAATACAACTACTGGTATATTTAATATATTATAAAGTGTATCTGTCAAGCAAAAAATTCTATTAAGCTTTATTTTTATTTTAAATAATACTTTTAGAAAATTTCGTATTTTACAAAAATACAGCTATTACAAGCAATTTCAAGTGCATTAGAGAAGTTAAAACAATATTCTTGAGCTTTTAAAAGCATACCTGAGAACCAGAAACACCAGATGACTGCATATAATACTGCTGATTCTGTAATTTTGCATACATGGAATACATGGGATCTTCATTCATTAATTTAGTATACAATGAAAGTGCCTCCATCACTTTAACATTAAGTTCTGAGAGTTCTGAATGTTTCCTGAAACATTACACAATAATTTGAAACATTTACTTAAATAATAAATGAATTGTGATATATCAAAATAGCAAAAATTAATGCTGGTAGACATTATTGAAGATTCAAACTATGTAAAACTATCTTGTATTTTAGTGGTGAGGCAACCAAACTGTTTAAGATTTAAGTACTGTGCTGAGGGAAATACAGTTTATTATACTTGATTATACCCGAAAATACTTAGATTTCCCCAATTACTAATAAATGGACCATTTGTGGGCTCTGGTAAAGTCACTTTAGCAAAGACGATTGCACTAGGCTACCTAACTTTTATTAGTTAAAAAAATCAAGGGAGAGTCAATTAAACCCTCACTTTTAAAAAGAGCAAATTCCCCACATCTACTTGAAAACTGCTTTTAAGGACAAAGATACATATTACAGATATAGTCCATGTTCTTTTACCTATCAATATCTTCCAGCTTTTCATCAATGAGAGGTCCCATCTGGTGACACATTGCTAAGATAACAAGATTTGAAGAAATAAGAAAATGCAATAAAAGAAACTGAACCACTGATACATAATTAGAAAACTAAAAAGGCTTAATATGAAGCAATAAACTTTATATGAATTAACTTCAGTCAACAGAATCCAAAATTAATTTTCTCAAAGTATGATAGTGACAACTTAATCTATAATACTAATCTCAAAATTAAGAATTTCTTCATTTTACAGGGTTCTAAAAAGTTGAATTAAAAGTTAAATTTGGATAAAAATGTGTAAGAATTCAAACTCCACTCAAGGTTTAAACTGCATTTTAAAGAAAGTAAAGCTGGGTACAGTGGTACAAGCCTGTAATCCCAGATACCAAGAGGCCTGAGACAGGAGGATTACAAATTTGAGGTTCAATGAAAAAACTTAGGGAGACCTTGCCTCAAAATAAAAATACATGCATACATACATACATATATAGGGCTGGGAATATAGCTCAATGGTAGAGCACCTGGGGGTTCAATTCCCAGTACCACACCAAAAAAAAAAAAAAAAAAAAAAAAAGTAGGACTGGATCAAGGAAGTGTGAGAAATGTTACATGTTTAAAATCATTCTCAAAAACCATTGGCTCAGGAGACTGAGTTCACAGCAAAACTACAAGTAATAGTCAATAAATCAAATTACTTTGAGTAAGAAGCTCAGCAACTTCGCAAGGCCCTAAGCAATGCAGTGAAAACCTGTCTCTAAATAAAATACAAAAAAGGACTGTGGATGTGGATCAGTGGTTGAGCACCCCTGGGTTCAACTCCTGGTACCAAAAAAAAAAAAAAAAAAAAAAAAAAAAAAAAAAAATTCTATAACAGAACAATAGATAGAACCTCTAATTATTCTTTCTTTGCAAGGTAAATAGAAAACAGGTTTACCTTCTAGATGAAGTAGCTCTGGTAGATCTGGTTGATTATCACTGGGATCAGTACTTTGCAACATCTGTAACAACTGGTCCATTTTATCCTGCAGGAATTAGGTAGTTAATATAAAAAGCAACTGAACTTTATGAAACATTGTTTTCACTTCTTTAACTAGGTAAGGGACATAAAACTTTCATTATTAAGTTATAGAGACTCTAATTTTGCTTTTGTTTTAGTATCCCATGTGCAAACAGTTGAAAGCTATTACCATGTATTTTGATAGAGATTCTCTTAAATTAGAGGAAAGAGAGCCACATTTAAACTTCAACGAGTGAGTTCTTCAATCTTTTTATATCATGATAGAGGATTTTACTTGCTTTGTAGCTGCTGTAGCTTAGACATGGGACAGGTGTAATATCACTCTCAAGATGGCTGCTATGACTAACAACTCATTCATTAACACTTCACTCCAACAGTGAACACAGCAGCTGTTTCAGTAAGGCAGAACTTAGCTCTATTGCAGCTGTTCTTGTAAGCAGGGCTCTAAGGATTTATACTGCATTTTCCTTCTTTTTCTTACTTTCTTTTCCCCTGACAATGTTTATTCTTGACTCTCTTTATTATCATAGTCTTCTACACCATTTCTCTGAAGAACACTTTTCAGATTTTTCTGCTCCTGTCTCCCCTAAAAGAATGCTAAAAAATCTATAAATCCCTTCACATACTTTAGAGATGACTTCTCATTTTTCACAAGTTTCAAACAATACAAAGGATATGCTTGCCAGGTCATTAAATACTGGCATCTTAAATAAAACTGTTCTGTATTTTTATATATATGCAAAGGAAATACTATTTAAAATACAGTCTGGGGGTGTTGGGGATGTGGCTCAGGGCTAAAGTGTTTGCTATGAAACCCTGAATTAGATTCCCTAGCACCACACGAAAACAGAAACAAATAAAACCATAGTCTTTGTTAGGAATTTCAAATTGTTTATTTTTTTCCTTGAACTCATTGGATTTCCACTCAATTTCCCCTACAAATTTTTATCCTAATGTAATATAACTGAAAGTCTTCTACTAATGACTATATCAAATTAGCTCACAATATAATTATGTATATAAATTGACAACATGCCAAATGTTAAATTCATCTGTATGAGTTAATGATTACTATCAGCATGAGTCAAAATAACATATTTCAATTTTTAGAAAATAAAATAATCCAGCAATCAGCATTGATTCCATTCCTATTTTTTGTTTTTTGTAGAAGTGACAAAAAACTTTGTTCATAAAATAGAAGATATTACAGCATCATCATTAGGTCCTTATACTATCTTCTGAGTTTTACACCAGGGATCACAGTGACATATCATTAAAAATTATGTTTAATTATCTACTAGTTGACAATTCATTTTGTTCCTCCTTTGTTTTCTTTTCTTGGTAGCAAAATATGTAAAACCATCTCATCTATTTTACTCAGTCATTAGAGTCATTACTTTCTTAACACCAACACCAATATTTGGAACGGTCCCTGAAATTTTTTGTACTCTGGGGCAATATACCACAGTTAAGGTTCAGAATGGGCCAAGGGTAAGGCTTTCTTCTATACAAAGGCAAAGGGAAATTATAAAAGGAGAGGAGAAAAAGAAATGACCTACTGTGTCAGGGTCAGTACTTTGATTAATTTTAGGAAGATAAATTTTAGGGAAAAGTACTTAAGGGAAATGAGAAAGAGCTGAAAAGATTCTTCTAAAATAATCTATAAGCAGGGACCTGAAAACTTTTCTGTAAGGGCCAGAGAATAAATATTTTAGGCATTGCAGGCCATATTATTGCTACCACCATTACTCAATTCTGCCATGATAGCACAAAAAGTAGCAATAGAAAATATGTAAACAAATGTAATTGTGTTACAAATTTGGCCAGCAGGTGTAATATCCTGGCTTGAAAGTTCCCTAATTTAATACTGTACTATTAAGTCAACACAGCTATGTTCATATTGTTTTTCAAAAAAGGTAATAACATTAATAAGTCTGAACAGGAAAAGACAACCACAAACATGCTTAAAGCTGAAAAAGTGAGCAGTTTTAATCTTCCTTTTCTTATATGTAATGACACAGAAATTTCTATAAAACTTATATAAATAGGATACGGTAATTAAAGAAAATTCTACATTTACATCCTAATACTACAAGTTTAAGCCAATAATAATTGGCTCCAAAAATGACTGCTACCAAATTGACACTGCATTTTCAAAGTCACTGAAAGTAGGCATTGTTACAGATAATAACAATGACATGGAGACATTTAACATAAAGTTAGCATAATCATTTTCCCAAATGCTCAAATGTTTTCAATTCAAGAGGGAACCATGATTTATTCCAATGAAATAGTTTATAAGTAGTAATTAATGACAATTTTTAGATATAGTAATTTGGCTTATTCAAAAAATTCATTCAGTAAGTGTGCCTTTCTCACTGATATGCAAACAATCTTACTATGCTTGTTGGATGTATGTGGAAAATAGGTACTTCTGCATAAAAATCAGTGAGTATAAAAAATCCCATTTTGCTGAATAATTTGACAATATTAACATTTATACAGATCTTTCAACTCAGCAGTCCAATTCTTGTATATCTTCTCTTAAAGAAACAAAAAGAGAAATGTTGAAAAAATGTCACTGTGTGTAATAGCAAGAAAAGCCAGAAACTTCCCATCAGTAGAGGAATTAAATAAATCAAGAGTATATCCATGAAATATGAAGCAGGAATTAAAATAATGGTCCTGATAATAAAAAAGGAACTGGAGAGAAAATTCCAAAAACAATCTGTGCTTTGTCTATATTGTTTAAATTATTACTATAACAAGAAAATAGATGATTACTCAACTAACTGATTATTAAAAAAAAAAATTCCAATTTCAGTACAAAGTACCAACCACTATTACCAAGGAAATCACTTACTTCATCAATAAAGGCTGGTTCTGGTTCTGGCTCTATTGTTTCTACTTGAACATCATCACTAAATTGTACCGTCTTCTTCTCTGTTTTAACTGTAAAATACATAAAAATTATCTTTTTCTTATAATATATTTAAAATTAGATTCAGAATTTTAAGTTCTAGGAGAAAATTTGGATTTTTTTCTTTTACTCCCATCAAGCTGAGAGACTTAAGGAATAACTGTATTGCAGATTTAGGCAAAAAGATATAACATTAGTTTATGAAATTTTGTCAAGATTTCTTAATTTTCTCTTGTGAAAGATTTTGTTTTCCATGAAAGAGACTTCACTAAAAATAACTTCTGTTTCTGAAACAAAAGTAATCAGTTATCACATTGAGTTCAGTACATTGTTAAGAAAAAACAAACAAAAAACCACAAAGTTTTATAAGTAAAATCTTCAACTTAAAACAAATCCTTTTTTAAAATTATTAAGCCTTCAAAGAAAAATCTCATTTGAAGAAGAAACACTCACTTTTTCAATGAATAGAAAAATAGCTACATATTCTCTGACCTGCCACTTACACTTTCTACCAAGAGAATGACATCCGGGCAAAAGAACAACTTTGCCAGTGGCCTTGGTGGGCATCTGAATTTTCCAAAAAAATTAAATTTTCCAATTATTTTCTAGTCACATTATATTTTGAAATGAAAAAGTGGTCATTTCTTAAGAGATCATTAAACCATTGGTCAGAAGCTCATTTTTCTCTTGTTCACCAAAGCAATCTTTATAAATCATTAAATATAACTAGTAAATATGTGAATATAAGGCTGTTATGAATGTGGCAAACTTCAAATACTACTACTAAGAGGCATGTAAAGCTCTAACAGAAGGAGTTCCCCCCGATTTTTGCAGTACTAGAAACTGAACTCAGAGGCACTCAACCATGGAGCTATATTCCCAACTTTTTATTTATTTATTTATTTTTTAAATTTTAAGACAGGGTCTTGCTAAGCTGCCAAGAAGGACACAGACTTATAATGCTCCTACCTCAGCATCCTGAGTTGTTGGGATTAAAGAAATGAGCCACTACACCCAGTATGAACTTCTCTGCATTATTTATCCTTATATTAATGAGGTAACTCAGAATTTAAGAAATAGTTATAATTAAAATAAGAATATGGTGCAGGAGCAGAATTAATGAAGGGAAGTAGTATTTATTAAACTATTAAATGTACTTGACAGAATATTACACTTCCCCCAGCAAATCTCCAAAACAATACTATAAGAAACGCCCACTTAATAAATAAGGTGGTTAAGAAAGATTAATAACTCTTCCACAAGAGGAAACTAATAAATGGTAGACTTGGATTTGAATGCCAATCTACTGTGTTTCACTAGCCCATACCACTGGAAACTGGCCTATAATTTTATTCTGAGAACAAGTCATCATATCACTTAAGCATTTCATCTTATGTGCTTCCATATTAAACAGATATGGTTTAAATTCCAATATAAGGAACAAATTTATCCCATTCAAGCCACCATAAAGCAAAATTCTACCACACACACACAAAAAAATTAGTTTCAGCTGATTCATTTCCCGTGGGGGAAAAGAGATCTGCTACAGGCATCTTTGCTTTTTATATCTTGAGCTATTAACAAGTAGAAAGCTGGGGCAGTACTGCATTTGGCTGATACTCATGAGAGAACACATGGCAGACTTTATATGCTGACAATGCACAAGTTTGCAACCCTTTTGTCCAGAGGAACTAATATTACATATATGTGTAATATGTAAAAAATATTATAAAAGTGTTTTCACAATCTTACTTCATCTCTAAAACAAAACAAACTAAGTACGGCAAATGCTTCTATTTAACAGATTAAAGTGCACTTCCATTTCACCTATAAGAATGATGTCATGAGGATCATGCTAGCATCTTATTTACCAAGTTTGAACCATAAACACATTACATAAGCTGTTCCTCCTGTTTTTCTTTTAGATTGTCTAGAATGAAACAAAGAAGAACTAAAAAACTCACATTAAAGTTGCATTATCATATAAAGGAAAAAAGATAAAATGACTACATCATGTAAATGAGATCTTGGATCATTTCTTAAATAGAAGTTCAAGACAATTCAAAGATTTCCAACAGCTGTTCAAGGATCAAAATAAGCTTTCTAAAAAGGAATGCCCCAAGTACAAACACACACACACGAAATCAACAATAGCAGACCAGGTTACTAAAAAGGTGGCACACTGTGCAATGCATTTAAATAATTTTCTACATGTTTTTGGGTTCTAACAACAACAAAAAACTTGATTAGAAGAATGTGTATTAGGAAACTGCCTCTATAAAAGTGATACAAGACAACCTTGCAATAACCGTGAAAGAGCAAAGTTTCATTAAAAGTTCTATAATTTCTGGCTTGTGGTTAAAGTCTTCTCTTCAAAGGGAAGTAAAGTATCTTTATACATTTTATACAATTTATTCTATGCATATTTATGTAATATGTACTGTAGGTAAGACTCATTACTAGGTGTTGTTGAGGTGAAAAAAGATGACTAAGACAAAAGTCCTTTCTTTAAATTCTTGTAAAATTAAAATAAAAAAAAAAAGCATCTTTTTGTTCTTTCTTTGATCCCTTCTACCTGGCAATTCAGAAAGATGAAATGAGATATTCTGCCCGATAAGTGCAGCTTACTAATACTATATAAAAATTCTTAAAAATTCCAAAATCTTTTGATCACTAATAGAAACCTTTCTAGGATTGAACATATTTTTTTCTTAAATAGAGGGATGACTTAAAAACTTTTTTAGATGACTCAAATTTATCACTATGGAGATTCATTAAAATACATTATGTAGAAATGTAGTGAACTATCTCCCAATACCTCAACAATTACATATCCTGCAACTATTATGGCTGCCACTAATATCACATTTTCTCCATGGCCCCACTTTCCAGTTCTTTTTCCTCCTAAACAAAGGTTTGGAAATCAAACAGAAAGTTCTATGCACTTCATTAAATATCAATTAATATCCTTCTATATAACTGACAACTTAGGACCATTTGTTGCTTAGATGCTACTGCCATCAAGTCTGGGGTTAAACTCTAGAAAACTGCTCCAACACTTGAAAAGGAAGAACATATGAGATTATATTGCATTTGTTATACTTTGTTAGCTGATAAGAAAAATACTTAATGAATAAATTCCAATAACACTTCTAAATGGATTTGCACTTTTATAATGGCATCTAGACAGATATATATATATATATATATATATATATATATATATAATATATGTAATATATATATTAAAGAAAAATCCATAGTCTAAGTTAAATTAATCTTGATAGGAATTCAATTCTTAGATTATTCTGAGATTATTTCTGATAAATAATTTGCCTTGGGATCATTAACCAGAAATGCATTTTTAAATAACCACCTCCAAGACATCAGCATTTGAAAGTTACTAATCAAATTTCATCAAGAAGATTGCAGATTATCTTTCATACATTGACAGAATGAAAAATACTCACTCATTTCTGGTTCAGCCGTGAGATCTGCCGTCACAAAATTAGAAGGAAATAACCCTATGCCTTGATGGGTTTCACCTTTCCACCAGTTGGGATCACTATGATAAACAAAAAAGAATGCTTTATAACAATAAAGATTTTTATTTCTATAAATCTTCATCTTTTATAGTATTTATCTTATTAGAATCTTACAATTCAATAAAGGAGCCAAAGAATGTATTTTCATTAGAAATAAGAAATGAGGGCTTAGAGAAGATAAAAAGCTATTAACACAGTTCTTTATATTTTTAAGGGCCAGTGAATGCTTTGGGAATCCAATAAAAAGCTATGAACTCTTTTCCAAAAAAGAGGGCCTATTTATAGTTAAAAAGTGTCAACCTCACAGAGTTCTTGGACTCCAGCATAAAGGTAGGCTCTTTAATACAAATCTTCATTCCTAACTCATTGCTCTTTCTAGTACATACTAGCAAGTTTTTTCTCCCAACAGAACATATACAAAAGATGACACCTTTTATAGTACAACTTTCACAAGGGACACACTCCTTGTTGTGTACCCACATTCACTACTGTATCCCGATTGCCTAATACATGGAAAACTAACAAGTACTCAGTAAAGATTCTTTAAAAGAATGAAGGACCAAGGTTTTATTCAATTTCCAGGTAATTGTCTCAACTGTCATTTTTTCCTCCTTGAAAAAAAATATTAAAATAAAAATCCTATAGTCTTGAATGTTTATCCCCCTAAAATTCTTACGTCGAAATCCTAACCCCCAGAGCAATGGTATCAAAGGTAGGGCCTTTGAAAAACAATCAGGTCACAGGGCAGAACCTTCCTGAATGAAGTTAGTGACCTTATTCACCTCTTCTGCCATGTGGGAACACTTGAAATACAGAATAAAAAAATCAACAAACAAAAATCAACAGCTTTCCTCTACACCAAAAAAAAATCTGCGGAGAAAATAATCAGGAAAATAACATCATTCACAATATCCTCAAAAAAACCAACCAACCAACCAACCAAACAAACAAACAAAAAAACCCAAGGAATAAATTCTACCCAAGGAGGTGACAGGCCTCTACAATGAAAGAAAACTGAAGAAACAAACTGAAGAAGACACTAAATAAGACTGAAGAAAGATATTAAAGAAGTTCTTCAGAAGACAAACATCACTTCGTTCATGGGTAGGCAGAATTAACATTTTAAAATGGTCACATTACCAAAAGCAATATACAGATTCAATGTAATCCTCATCAAATACCAAAGACATTCTTCGCAGAACTAGAAAAGTCAGTCCTAAAATTCATTTGGAGCAATAAAAGACCCAGAATAGCCAAAGGATTACTTAGGATGGGTTACTAAACCAAAAAAGCAATGCTGAAGGTATCATCATACCTGACTTCAAATTAGACTACAGAATTATAGTATCAAAAACTGCAAGGTACAGGCATAAAAACAGACACAGATCAACAGAACAAACTAGAAGATGTGGCGCTAAACTCCACAGTCAGTCACTGATCTTTGACAAAGTAATCAAAAACATACACTGGAGAAAAGACAGCCTTTGCAACAAATGGTGCAGGGGATACAGGTTATCCTTTTGTAAAATGAGACTAGAGTCCTATCTCTCATCCTGCACAAAAGTCAACTCGATGTGGATCAGCGATCTAGGAATTAGACTAGAAATTATGCAAAGCCTGGGAGAACACCTAAGATCAACACTCCAACACATGGACGCAGGCAATGACTTCCTCATTAGGACTCCTAAAGCTCAGGAAGTAATGCCAAGAATTAATAAATAGAAACATCAATTTAAAAGGTTCTGCACAGCAAAGAAGGAAACAATCAACAATGTGGAGAGAGAGCCTACAGAATGGGAGAAAAATATTTGCTAGCTACTCTTCTGATGGTATTTATATCCAAAATATATTAAAAAACCTCAAAAAACAACCCAATTAATAAATGGGCAAATGAATTAACAGCCACTTCCCAAAATATAAATGGCAACAAACATGAAAAAATGTTCAAAATCATTAGCAATTAGGGATATAAATGCAAATCCAATTAGAATGGCAGTCACCAAGAACACAAACAACAATAAATGCTGGAGAGAAGGTAGAGAAAAAGGAACACTTTCACACTGTTGCTGGGATGGTAAATTAGTATGACCACTATGGAAATCAGTATGGGGGTTCCTCAAGACTACAAGTGAAACCACCGTAAGACCCAGCTATACCACTTCTCAGTATTTATCCTAAAGAATTAAAATCATCATACTGTAGTGACATATGCATACCCATGTGTACAGCAGCATATTTCACAATAGCCAAATTATGGAACCAGCCTAGGTGTCCATCAATGGATGGACAGACAAAGAACATGTGTTTTGTGTGTGCGTGTGTGTGTGTGTGTGTGTGTGTGTATACAATGGAGTTTTATTCAACCGTAAAGAAGAAAAAATTATGTCATTCACAGGAAAACGGATAGAACTACAGAATGTAACATTAAATGAAATATAACAAACTCAGAAAGTCATGGGCCATATGTTTTCTTTGGGAAGGAAAAAGGAAATGCAAGGTGGGTGGTGTTGCGGGGGCTCTCATGAGAAGAGAAGGAAAATGAGTATAGTAAAGGGACGGGGCGGGGAGAAAGGGGAAATACTGGCAAACAATATTGGACAAATTATATTGTCTTATCATGTGTATGTATGAAGATATAATAAAGAATCCAGCTATTACGTACAACTATAATGCACCAGGTAAAGATAGGGGGAAAAATTCCACAGTGAATAGACTTTCATTTATGAATCAGGAAAAGGGCCCTCACCAGACACCAAATCTGGGAATCTTGAACTTCCTAGTCTCTAGAATTATGTGAAAAAAAAATTTCTGTTGTTTAAGAGTCACACAGTCTGTGGCAATTTGCTACAGCAGCATGAAAGAACAAGATAATAAGTGATACCAGAAATAATTTTAAATCAATTTGAATTTATTTCTTAAAAGTACTTGCAAATTTTAGTATTTCATTATCAGTAACAATTCATTTTCAAGTAAAGCATCATATAGCTGCGGTTAAAAAAAATTGTAATATTATCCCTATGATAAGGTAAATGTCTAATTCCATGTAAAAATATTTTATTCCACCTGGATAGACTGTTCTATGTAAATAAATCAATATACTACAAATTTCTTACAAATTGAGTGTATTCTCTAAAAACTTTTAAGAATTTACATAGTATGAGACAATCAACTATCATCCACAGAAAATGTTCAATATTTTGATTGCATTTGGTAATTGAATTCAACACAAAGGGTTCACATGGCTGATGAATTAATATTTAACCATTACCTGTCATCAAGAACTGTAATAATTTCCCCAGCTTTAAACGTAAGTTCATTATCTTCAGCAGCTTCAAAGTCATATATAGCACGAACTTTTCGGCCTTCATGTTGGTGGTTAGTTAAAAGACTGGATGTGCTTGGATACAAAGTAGAAAGGGTAGTTGACTGCTGCCTTTGCTCCTTGAGGGACAACTCAATGGCTGGAAAATAATGAGTTTAAAACATCCAAAATTTTAATACAGCCACAATCCAAAGAAGTACCAAAAGATATCACAAAACACAAAGTATTACTTTTTCAAAAGTATAGCTGGAAACTAGAACATTTCCTGATATAATAAAATGAACAAAAATCATTTGTCAATTGTATTCATATGAATATGAACATTCAATTGAATGTTTAAAATTTAACAAGAAATTCATGACTTTTTACTGAACAGATACAATTAAAATTATTAGGGATAATAAGGAATTAAACTCTTGAATACTTTTTTAAAATTTGGTGGCAAATATTTTGCATTTTCTTTCAACTTTTAAATGTTTTCCTGTAGCTTAAGTTCCCAAAATGATAATCAAAATCACATGAGAAATCAAGAGTACTATGCCTCACTGAAGAACTGCTTACTCAATTACAGTCTCAAAGGCAGTATCTAAGAAGCTGGATTTTATTGTTACAAAGATAATTCTTCTGTAACCAGTGGGAAGACTCACCTAACAGATCTTAAATGCGTCTCCTTTATCTCCACCACTACTCCATCAATGCAGATTATCCTCACATGCATCTCTCAGAAACGTAATTATGTTACTGGATTACTCTGCAACACAATCTTAATGTACTCACTACCCTGCTTTCAACTCGAACCATAACCCCTTCTGTTCCTCCACCCCTGTCCTAGAGTGATGAAAGGGCTAATATGAAAACAAAACTTTAACACTATAAGAAGGTCATATGAAAATACCTTTTAGGACCTTGGGGGAGGGAATGCAACCTAAACACAAAATGGTAAAAATCTTAAAAGAAAAGCAATTTTAACATCAAAGTTTAAAACTTTTTTTTGGGGGGGGGGGCGGGTGGAAGGTAACTGGGACTGAATGCAGGCCCTCATGTATGCTAGGCATGCACTCTAACACTGAGCTACGTCCCCAGTCCCTAAAACTTTTATTTGGTAAAACATGCCATTATCAAAGTTAATAAAACCAAAGGCAAGGACAGATGTTTACAACAGATACAATAGTAACAGATAAATACCTAAATATTTAATATTTATATATCTTTAGATAAGATATAAATATTTATATCTTTAGAAATATCACTATTTAAAAAAAATCTTCAAAAGGAAAAGACACTTCACCTACAAATAAATCAGAATAGCCACTACACATACAAAAAAGGACTGAGCCTCACTAGTAATCGTGTAAATAAAAATTAAAATAATTAGACATCATTTTGAACCTATCAGGTTCACAAAAAAACTATAACAATACCAAGTGCTGTGAGATTAAAAATAATCACAGCTTTCATACATTGTTAATGGAAGAAAAAAAATCATACAACCCTTTAGAAAAATTGAAGATAAACCTACCCATGTTCCAACAATACCACTTTTAGTGCCACATAATAAAGTCACATATATATGCAAAAGAGAATACATACAGGATACTGCAGTACTATTTGTTATAGTGAAAAAAAATTAATAATACAAATGCCCATTAGTAGGAAGAGAGAAAAAGTATGCCATACTATTAGTACACTGGAATTTTATATAGTACTTAAAATAAATGAACTTGATTCATCTGTGTCATCACAAAAAGATCTCAAACATAGTACATGAAAAAGCAAGCTACAGATGTAGAGTTTTCGGTTCATGAAAAATAAATTTGTTGGACAGCAAAAAGTAATTGATAAAGTTTTCTGGATATATAAGGCAGTGAAAAGACTATAAAAACTGACTGGAATCCCCAGCACCGCAAAAAAAAAAAAAAAAAAAAAAAAAAAAAAAAAAAAAAAAAAAAAAAAAAAAAAAAAAAAAAAAAAAAAAAAAAACTGACTGAAAAGTATTATGACAACAGTTGCCTCTGAAAAAGACAGACAGTAGATTTCTGCATTAGCTAGAGTCCTATTTCCTTTAAATATTTCAGGGACTTAAAAATGCACCTTTTGCTAAATCTTCTTCTTCTTTTTTGTTAGCTGCAGTCCCAGGATCCTTGGCTACTAGAGCTGGGCTTGCTTTTGCTTGTTCTGCAGCCTAAAAATAAAGAAACAATATTTGAGGGTTGTTCTCAAATTTTCCTACCCATACCTAATTAAAGAACCCTCTCATCAGCCCACTACAGATTTCTGAAGATGATGGACATTCAAACTGGAAGAATTTCCACCTTTCTGAAAGGAATGAAAGAAGAGTCAGGATTGGAGGAAAAAGATTGAGAACAACTGGACTCAGAGCAAACAGAGCAAATACATACCCCAAGATTTGTGTAAAGAAGTTAACCTAAAAACAGAAAACATGGTATGAAAAGATAAGAGAATTTTTAAAAATTTTTAGAGAAATTCCAACACCAGAAAAGAGGTTGGGAGAGGGAAGTAGAGAATTATTTTTAAAATAAATTGTTTTTTAAAAATGTAATACTACTACTCCATTCGATTTTATTGCTACTACTCCATTAGATTTTATTGCTTCCTTCTAGATCAAAAGCCAGGCTGTGGGGCTGGGGAGATAGCTCAGTCGGTAGAGTGCTTGCCTTGTAAGCACAAGAAGCTGGGTTCGATCCCCAGCGCCAAAAAAAAAAAAATTTTTTTTTTGAAAAGCCAGGCTGTTATCTTCAGGAACTCAGATTTATATATAACAACATAAAATGTTCATGAAATTCTATGGCAAACCAAAATACAAATAATTAATTTTGACTGTTTATTACTGCTTATATTAAACATTTTATAGATAAGATCACATACAAGTAAGTGAATATATAAAATGATTCACATGTCTGGAATTACAAGTTTCTAAGCCTTATGTCTCCATGGCCTCTTAGTTTCCATATATTCCATACAAATCTGAATCTGGCCTCTTTTACCAGCCTCATGCTACCAGTTACCAGAAACTGCTCGCAGTGCATGAGCAATCTTTAGACTGGTACTTCAACACCTCTGACACACATTTACTCCAACTTATAATGTTCTCCCTTGCTGGCTCCTTATGTCATATCCAACTCATGAATCAGTAAACAGCTGAAATATCACTTTCTCAATGAAACATTCCTAAACCTCTTAACTAAGCACTTTTTCCTCTATGCTCCTCTGATAACACTTTTAAACAAGGTACTATGATATGGGTGGCTAGGAATGCAAGCTGTGGAGTCAGGCAAACATGGGTCAAATTCCACAAATTTAACACATTTTCTAGCAGTCTGACATTGGGTACACTAAGCTCTTTGCGCAAGTGCAAATAATAGCACTTGCACATCATGGACACCTCACAGCTCATTTAGGGAATTAACACATGTAGCCTGCAAAATCAGGTGAGGTGAGGATCATTCAGGATTTAAAACAAAAATATAGCATCATCTCCAAGGGTCTACAATATATGTAGAGGTAATTCACATGACAAACATAGCACAAACATGGTGAGGCAGGGAGTAAGCAGATCTATTCAGTTTTAAGATTTCTATATTTTACAGCAAATGATACAATATTAGTTTTAATTCAAGTAGATTGTGAAAAGTTACAGATATATATATTATAATCCCCCAGAGCAATCATAAGGAAAAATGGAACTTGAATTATTACATGTACAGCATTCAGAACTGCAGTTGGCACATAGTATATGCAATAAATCTCAGCTTCTATTATAATTACTGTCTACATTTCTGTCTCCACAGACTACATGTTTTTTGGGAGAATGTGCCTAAATATTACAAGTTCTCAATAAATGTTTGTTGAGTGTTAAAAAAAAGCAAAATATTCAGCATTAGAATAAAATATATTACTCTTATTTCTCATTGTATTTCACACTGTCAAACAAATGCACAGACACAGGTAGGGCAGGCAGTGCACACCTATAATCCCAGCAGCTTAGGAGGCAGAGGCAGGAGGATCATGAGTTCAAAGACAGCTTCAGCAACTTAGCAGGCCCTAAGCAACTCAGCAAGACCCTGTCTCTAAATAAAATATTATTACTAGGGTTATTATTATTATTATTATTATTATTATTATTATTATTATTAGGGTTGGGGATGTGGCTCGGTGGTTAAGCACCCCTAGGTTCAAGCCCCAGTAGTTAAAAAAAGAAAAAGCACAGGCATTTATTTAGAAAAGCAAATAAGAAAAAAAGCTTTTTGGAATTTACTTGAATACTACTTTAAGCACTCTTAATTCTGACCCATCTCCAGTTGTAATTTTATTTAGATAATGTTTTATTCACTTTTGAAAAACTGAAAGTATACTTGGTCAGTGATAATCTATAGTTCTTACTGAAACAACGATACTTGTCTTATTAACTAATCTTCAAATACTAAGAGTGCTAGCCTTAATGCTATCAAAACATGAAAAATTAGTGCTAACAGAAATGCATCAGATACCTTCAGATACCTTCAGAATTAGGTATCTGAAGTATGACTTTTCTTAATATTTTTACATTATTTTCTACTGTACTTGCATGAATAAACAAACCTGAAAACATCTTTATATTTTCAGGGGTTTTTGTGAAGTATGCTATGACAAAAATCTAATACGATGAAAATGTAGCAATGACTTAAATAATTAAGTGGCTTTAAACTCTAGAGGGAGTTCTGCAGTTGAACCTAGATCCATTTTTTCATGAAACATGATGCTCTTTGGTTTCTAATGAAAAACTTTTCAGAACCATTAAAAAATGAAATAAAAACCACCATTCTTGTACCATATTTTGTTTTAAATCTAGTTTATGTATTTCTTGTAGCTGAAATATACCAAGTATAACAAAACTAGCTTGGCATATTTTATACCATCTAGATCAAAAGAAGTAAAGTTTTAATTTTGCTACTGGTCCTCTATACCCTAAATATTTTGAATAAGAGAATAATCTAATTTCTCTGTCATTGAAAAATAATGCCCTTGCCAAAGCTTGCTATACTTCTTGTCCTTTGAAGCGTAATCTGGACAGACATAGGTCTGTCAAACTGTATCAAGTGGAAAGTAAGATCAGGTAGTAGAAAACCACTGGACTGAAAGTCAGTGTTCCTGTGTTCTAGTTCCAGCTGTGTCAACTACTAGCTGTTGCCTTGGACAAGTGCCTTAACCACTCTGAGTATCAGTTTCCTCATCTGTAAAATGATGGGATAAGATTAGACACTCCGTTAGTTATTCCTACAGTTAAGATTCTGGTTTAACCAAGCAAGGCTAGATGTCAAATAGATCATTATTTCTTTCTCTTATAAAATTAAGTCCATTTGTGGAGTGAAATGTGATTTTCATTTGTACTGAAATCTATATAGAGTTTTGCTTCTCAAACTTCAGTGGGTACACAGAATCATCTGAGGATCTTGTTAAATGGAGATAATGAATCCACAGATATACAATGCCACCGAAGAGGTTGCATTTCTAATAAGTGTCCATGTGATGCTGATGAGGCTGTTTAGTAAAGCACATTTCAAAGATCAAGTTGTATAGGTACAGAAAATGTAATTCCACTATATCTATGTTCTTTGGTTCTCTGCAGTGAGTTTATTCACTGATAAGCAAGCACCACTTTTATCACCAAGAAATTTATAATATCTTCAACTACTCCACATAAAATTATTTCTTAATTGCACAGATTCTTGAAATTATTCTTAGTAAAGCCAGAGATCAAATATGAATAAATAACTTCTCAAAGACATAGCATTGTAAAACTAATCATAAACCAAAAATTTAAGTTATAATAAAAATGTCCTCTGCTTTCTTCCTCTCTCAGCTATATTGCTGGATCTTCATATCACAAGAGCACTCAGATAAAATGAAAACACCCTGGGAAGAAAATCTACACAGGTTTGGATGATAAACTAAGAGATACCTGTAAGTGGTCAAAAGACCAAAGGTGAGCCCTCTACCACTGAGTGTTCTGTTGATGGTTTCATGCCACTCATTATTTGCCCTGATCTACATAGTAGGTAAAGATGGTACACTAAATTGCCACACATTTTAAGCTCCCTAGATTAGTCGGGCATCCTAAAGGATGGTTACCTTGAATAGAAATAAAGAGAAAGGGAATTTAAAAAAAAAAAAAATCCCTTGATTTTTTTTTTTTTACCTATATGACATAAATCAGAGATGATCCTATTACATAACTGCATGTGTTTGTGTGCTAGGTATATACACATGTATGTGTGTTTGTGTGTTTGAATATACATATAAGAGGAAAGTTAACCCTTTTAGTCTGTCATGTCTGCTGGGGGAAAGGGAAAAGATTCACATATTGGTCAGTTCGTATTAAGGAAAATGTATTTCTCTTTCCATTCAACCCTCATATCTCCACTCTATTTTTAATACAGGTGTTCATAAATTTTCTAAACCAAAAAACCCATAGCCTCATACCTAAATTTTAAGTATATACTGATTTTGTGATTTCATTCTTTGCACTAAAATTATAGTTTTAACAGCACTTAATAAGACTGTCAGTGTGACCTGATGCTAAAACAATTTTGTCTATATTAAAACTACATAAGAAATTAGAAATTACAAAATATTAAACCAATTCATTTATAAAGAAGAAAAGACAGTAGGAAAGTGAAGTTGGAGCACATTAATAATTCACTACAACATTTTTCTGGTGCCTTTGAATCCATCACTCTTATTAAAAATTCCTCTGAAATAATAAAAACCACATAGAAATGGAGAATGAAAAGAAAAATTCAAACATAGTTAACTTTATAGAAACAAATTGTAGCACACACAATTTTATACATTACCTGAGAGCCAATAGCTGGGAATGTAACTCCTTGTTCCTTAAGGTTCTTAATCATTGCTGATATTAGACTAAGCTGTGGATCATTCTTGAATTCATCTGTCCATTCAACCATAAGAGCCTTTAATTTTTCACATACTTTAGGATGACCCTAAGAAATAGAAAAAATATTTAATGAAAAAGTACCAATTTCCTAGCTAATTATTTAGTACAGACACTTTAAATATAAAAATTTTAAAAAGTGTTGTAGACCTCTTTTTCAATCACAAATCACCCCTAACTATACATGTGAAATAATTACCCCTAGACTATACAAGTGGAAAAAAGAATAGTTACTAGAAAGAAAACAAAACATTATTTTCATAGTATGGGGAAAAATAAAGGGAGATACCTTATATTTCAAATTTCAAAAGTGAAATGTATTAATATGTGTAAATATGTAATAAAATTGTGAAAATCACAAAGAAAGGACTTGGACTCAAGTATTCTGCAATTAAGCATGCCCTGTACATCAGGAAGACAAAAATAGTTTATTTTGTTTTGCTTTTTGCAGAGCACTTTTTAAAAACTGCAGTATAGTTTCTTTAACTCCTGACTTAATGTTCATGATCATGTTTTTTTCCCATAATGTTTAATTATCTTGATCTGTTTAATTAGGCTTGCTCTGAGGTACTTACATGTTAATAATTATCTTGGAAACTTTGTTTCATCAAAACAATAACCTCTCCTTAAGTATAAAACTGAAAGTGTAAATTGTAAAACATTTGGAAAATAAAGTCCTCTCTCAGATACGCAGTTGTTTTTTCAAAACAGTTGATTACACTAATATGTAAGCTTGCATACTATATCTTCACTTAAATTATAGAAAACATGAGAATAAAATCTCTTTATGAACAGTGCACATTTTGATGGACATTCGGGACATTAAAAGACAATGTTTACTAATTAACAGAAAATAATTAAACATAACTAACTGAATAAAACAAAAGAAACTATCACATAATCACATTTGAAATGTACAGAATTTTAAATCTTTCTTTTTTTTTTTTTTTTTGGCAGTGTTGGGGATTGAACCTAGGGCCTTGTGCTTGCAAGGCAAACACTCTACCAACTGGGCTATATCCCCAGCTATTAAATTTTTGTGACATTTCTACACTGCTTTTTCCTACTAAAAACTGGAACTAAAATCTAAAATTTCTGCCCGCCTCCCAAAGAAAGAGGCATTTCCCCTTCTGATAATTTAAAAAAAAAAATTTTTAGCTGTAGATGGACACAATACCTTTATTTTACTTATTTACTTTTATGTGCTACTGAGAATCAAACCCAGGGCATCACACATGGTAGGTGAGCACTCTGAGTCACAATACAAGCCCCAATCCTTTTGATTTTATATATAATACCAAAAAAATTTTAAAGCCACCAATAATTATCTTCAGAATATATAATTCTTTACTAGAAAAACTCAAAGTACTTATTAATTTTTTTAACTTCTTTGAATTAGGGGATTTAATTTTTTTATTTTACATCCAATTATGCAGGCAGGGTAGGGGTCCCTCAATTCCCATTTCCTGTCTTAGTTTTGATGAAGAAACAGCACTCTGGTCCATCTGGCTGCATGTTTTCATCTGAACTGAAGACAGGGCCTTGAATATTCCCAGGCACTGATAAAAGTTGTTCACGCTATTGTTCAAAATATTAATAAATATACGGAAACCTTCCTTGGCCCTGAGCCAAATTCCATAAACTCTCATATACACTCTATAACCTAACTCCCTAATTATAGACATATCTGAATAAAATGTCTCTTTTTTCACTGGACACTGCAACCCTCTGTATATAAGTTCCACTATCAAATGACTTGGACTGATTACCTTGGCATTTAGTGCTTCTTTCTTTGGAATTACAACTGGCCCCACCTCGTGATGGTTTGGGGCAGTCCCTGGTAGGAATTCCCCTGCCACCATTTTTGGGGCAACTCCATTTGCCAGTTTGGTCAGACAAAATAGCAGAGTTCTATTAAAACCCTGAGATGGCCAGTGGTCTCCTTCATATTAGATGAAAATTCAACAGTGCCCTACATTCTGGCAGTATTCCTGAAGGGTTCTACTTTAGGAAACTTACAAAAATGGTTACAAAAACTGTGCCTAAAATAGACTGGTATTATTTAATTAACTATAGATATACATGTTTTCTTATCAGATGAAAGGAAAGAGGGGAAAAAGTTAATTCTACTTCAATATGACTTGAAAAAACAACTCTAATAATTACATAGATTTGTAGTCTCTTCAGTAAAAACTGTATTTATTTGTATAATGGATAGATAGTCTAGAAAGGGTAAAATATAGAGAAGATAAAAACAGAATAGTCCCTTGTGGTTAAAATATTAAGAAATGGACAATAAAATACATGAAGAAGATTGCCTTAATTTCTGGAAGTAACGTTCCTTACCTTATTCAATACGTTGCTTACTTCACTAGCAAAATCTCTTGAACATACTTCTAAATGAAAAATTTTGCCACAGTTTGATACACATGCTCCTAGAAGCTAAAAGCATACAATCAGAAGTTAAAAGAGTTCAATATGGGTAGGTAATGTTGTGACAAAGCTCAAAATGAAACCACTTACAGTCAAAGCTTGCATAGCAACATGAGGATCTTTATGGTTCACCCTCCTCATAATAGACCGAAGACAATCTTTAGGTCTAAAAAATGAGAAATTAAGCAATTATAATACATCTAGCATCCATCTCCAATTGTAGGCAACAGACTACTATACAAAAGAAACAATATGATAAAGTACATTTATTTTTTTATATTTTATTAATGACATGTTTGAAAAACTACACATTAACTAGTTCCTTTAAAAATTTCAAGCAGACTTAACAAGTTTTCTTATTTACCAAGTATAAATTAGGCATTTGGGGTTAATGTTGGCTGAAAATAAAATGGTAAGCCAAAACTTCCACTTTTAGTCATGACATAATAAATTCAGGGCTGGGGTTGTGGCTCAGTGGTAGAGTGCTTGCCAAGCATGCATGAGGCCCTGGGTTCAACCCCAGCACCACATAAAAACACTAAATAAATAAAATAAAGGCATTGTGTCCATCTACAACTAAAAAAAAAGAAATTTTTTTTTAATTAAAAAATAAATTCAACTAGATTTATATTTCTACTGTAAACAATTTTAAACAAAAAAAATTTTGAAATATGTATTAAGAGATGCACCCTACAGCCTCAGTAGTGACAGCAATTCCCCTCTGGGAGCCATGCTAGCACCTCCCAGGAGGTTAGACAGCTTTGTGTCACGGTAACCATGTGCAACAGAAAGGAGATAATCAAAAGTAGTACACTACTTAGGCACTGGAGAAATAGAACAGAAAAGGACAATGCAGGGTGAAATTGTGGCTTGTGGTAGAGCACCTGCCTAGCATGTATAAGCCCCGGGGTTCAATCCCCTATACCCTGGGGAGGGCAGAGAAAGGGAGAACACTATGGCCTATGTCAAAGTTTCATTTACAATGGTCCAGGAATGCTTGTACAGATCTCCCTGATGAAGATTTATTCAAATGGGGAGTTTGACAAAAAGTACAACCCCAAATGGCACAGTATCATAGGAGGAACTCTGGTGTATGACACACAAAACCAAATACTTCATCTACTTCTACCTAGGCCAAGTGGCTATTCTGCTTACATCTGGTTAAAACCTGGGTTGTGTCACACACCCATTAATACATACAAAAATAAGCACTAGAGCCTAAATTCTAAATGCCGGAAACAAATATCTACATCTACGGCCTTGTTAAGGCATTGAACTGCATTGTACTTTTTACAAAGACTTCTCTTAACTAAAATATTTTTTTGGTGTTTTTTTTAATGGCAAAATAACTTTATTTTGTGTTTTGGGTTATTTTCTAGTGCTGGGGATTGAACCCAGAGCCTTGTATAGTAGGCAATCACTAAGTTACATCCCCAGTCCACATTTGTATTTATTTTTTACCCCATACTTCTCTGCCCCATGTTTTATCCCTCAGTCTAATCCTTTAAAAAATAAATCTGTTGGAATTGAAGAAGACCTGTAGAAGATAGAAAGACCTCCCATTGTTCATGAATAGGTAGAATTAACATTTTAAAATGGTCACATTACCAAAAGCAATATACAGATTCAATACCAAAGACATTCTTCGCAGAACTAGAAAAGTCAGTCCTAAAATTCATTTGGAACAATAAAAGACCCAGAATAGTCAAAGGATTACTTAGGATGGGTTACTAAACCAAAAAAGCAATGCTGAAGGTATCCTACCTGACTTCAAATTAGACTACAGAATTATAGTATCAAAAACTGCAAGATACAGGCATAAAAACAGACACAGATCAACAGAACAAACTAGAAGATGTGGCGCTAAACTCCACAGTCAGTCACTGATCTTTGACAAAGTAATCAAAAACATACACTGGAGAAAAGACAGCCTTTGCAACAAATGGTGCAGGGGATACAGGTTATCCTTTTGTAAAATGAGACTAGAGTCCTATCTCTCATCCTGCACAAAAGTCAACTCGATGTGGATCAGCGATCTAGGAATTAGACTAGAAATTATGCAAAGCCTGGGAGAACACCTAAGATCAACACTCCAACACATGGACGCAGGCAATGACTTCCTCATTAGGACTCCTAAAGCTCAGGAAGTAATGCCAGAATTAATAAATAGAAACATCAATTTAAAAGGTTCTGCACAGCAAAGAAGGAAACAATCAACAATGTGGGGAGAGAGCCTACAGAATGGGACAGAAATCTTTGCTAGCTGCTCTTCTGACAGTATTAATATTCAGAATATATATTTAAAAAAAAAAACTCAAAAAACAACCCAATTAATAAATGAGCAAATGAACTAAGTAGACACTTCTGAAAAGAAGAAATATAGCCAGGTGTAGTATCACACACCTGTAATCCCAGCATCTTGGGAGGCTGAAGCAGGAGGATTGCAAGTTCAAAGCCAGCCTCAGCAATTTAGCAAGACCCTGTCTCAAAATAAAAAGATAAAAAGGGCTGAGGATGTGGCAGCTCAGTGGTTAAGCATCCCTGGGTTCAACACCTGGCAAAAAAAAAAAAAAAAAAAAAAAGGAGAAATTCAAATGGCCAAACAATGTTCAACATCATTAGCAATTAGAGGAATGCAAATCAAAACTATTCAGAGATTTTAGTCCATCCAGTTAGAATGGCAATCACCAAGAACACAAACAACAATAAATGCTGAAGAGGAGGTAGAGAAAAAGGAACAGTTTCACGCTGTTGATGGAGCTGTAAGTTAGTACAACCACTGTGGAAATCAGTATGGAGGTTCCTCAAGACTACCAATGAAACCACCATAAGACCCAGCTATACTTACTCTCCTCAGTATTTATCCTAAGGTATTAAAGTCATCATACTACAGAGGCACATGCATACCCATGTTTATAGTAGCACAATTCACAATAGCCACATTATGGAACCAGCCTAAATGTCCCATCAATGGATGAATGGATAAAGAAAATGTGGTATATATACACAAAGGAATTTTATTTAACCGAAACAAGAATGTGGGTTGGGGTTGTAGCTCAATGATAAAGGACTTGCCTAGTACGTGTGAAGCTCTGGGTTAGATCTTCAGCACCACATAAAAATAAAAAAATAAAGGTATTGTGTCCATCTACAATTAAAAGTATTTTAGAAACATATAGAAGAATATTATGTCACCTGCTGAAATAATGGATGAAACTTGGTAACATTCTGTTAAACAAAATAAGCCAAACTCAGAAAAGTCAAGGGTCCTGTTTTCTCTCATATGTGGAAGCAAGAGAGGATAAAAGAAAAAAGCGTGAGGGGTGGCATCTCACGAACAACAAAGGGAGATGAGTAGAGGAGATGGAAAGGATCAGCAGAAGAAAAAAGAGGGAAATGGGAAATGCTAGGGAATGAAACTGGCCAAATTATATTGTTATATCATGGGCAGAAATGAACATGTAACAATGAATCCCGCTATTATGTATAATCATAATACACCAATAAAAAGTATGGAAAAAATAAATCTGTTGGAGATGAAAAATTAAAAGTATATATTGAGGTAACTGGGGACATTAGACCACAGCAGTACTGAGTAAGTCCCAAAAGTGAACAAAGGAGATAATCCACAGGTTTGCTTAAACTTTCCAGCTACGGATACTTTCCAAATATTAGTGAACGCATTCTGCCTAAAGGCAATATCTGGATTTCAGTTCTAGAAGCATGGAGATCCCAATAACAGCAATATGAGTTGAACAGAAAGAAGTCAGAATTCAGGAGACCTGAGGAAATTAGAATATGCAGGTTGGAGTACAACATGCTATTAGAAGTTAAGCGTTATAGACAACTGCAGAAGGATTCACTTAGGTCTGTTGTGGAAAATGCCAAGTATGAAAAATTCCATGAAACTGGGCAAAAGTGACTGAGCACACTATGCCAAAGATTTCCTAAAGTTCACATAGTTTTCAAAGCTTACATCAATGTGGAGAATCCTTGTTGAATATCCAGGGCAATCACTGACTCCAGAGGGTTTAGTCCCTAACAATGGAGTTAAACTATCCTGAAATTCACCCTACCACAACTTAAAAATAAGTCACAGAAGGATTTGACAACCTGTAAAAGAAAAAGAGTCCAACATTCTTTTTAACAGGAATACAACAAAGCCTAGTGCTCAACAATATAAAATTCACACTACAAACGTCTTGTAAAAAAAAAATACTAGATATGATGTGAAGCATAAAATTGTGACACAATAACTAGGAGAAAACTCAACCAATTGAAAATGGAGAAATAATAGAGATGATGGAATTAGAGCTGTTAAAGATTTTATATAAGCTTTTGTAAGTATGCTCAAGGAGGTACAAAAAAATTGAATGTAAGGACAAATGATATCTAAAAGGAACCAGATAAACGTCTATAGATGAAAAATGTAATGATGAAAAATTAGTTGGATAGAATGAATCAGGTAAGTGTGAAATACCAGTAAATTTGCAAACATCCTAAAAGCATCTGAACTGAATTACAATGGGAAAAAATAACTAAAAAACAGTAAAAAGGGGCCAACACTACAATTATTTTAAGGAGAAATGGAAAGAAAAACAAAACCACAGAAAATTCAATTTGATACATAAATTTGTAATAAACTTACACAAGTTTATCTTTGATACATAAAAGAAAAATAGGAAAATATAATCTAACAAGAGGCAAATTAAGATTTTCAATCCAACAATACTAATAAACTACTTTAGTAGTCTGCAGAATAAGGAACACTCTCAGGGATAATAAAGAAGGAAGTTACCTAATAATTTCACCAGGAAGACACATAAATACGTAACAAAAGAATTTCAAATTACACAAAGAAAACACTGATAAAGCTGAAAGAAAAGAGACAATCTACTGCAAATTTCAATATAACTTTTAATAATTTGAAAACATTAGACAAAGACACACACATACACAGATTTGGAACACCTGAACAACACTATCATGCAACTGGAACTTATAGACATTATAAAATAATCACAAAACCATAATTTTACTTAAGGGCTGAGGTTGTAGCTCAGTGGTAAAGCGGTTGTCTTGAATGTATGAAACAGTAGGTTTGATCCTCAGCACCACATAAATAAATAAAATAAAAGAATTATGTCCATCTACAACTAAAAAAAAAAAAAAATTTCATGTAATTAAAAAAAAAACCCATAATTTTACTTCAGGATATAAAAATAAAGCCCTTTGTACAAGAATGTTAATAGAGGCCCTATTCATAGAGTCCCAACTAGATACAATCTAAACATCCATCAAGAGATAAACAAAAAGTAACATTCATACAATGTACTTCTTCTTAGTAATATGTAAAACTACTGATACACAAAAACATGAATTCATCTTAGAAATGCCATACTAACTGAAGTTTCATTTTATGAAATTCTAGAAAAGGAAAATGTAATCTATAATGACAATGTTTACCATTAAGTTGCCTAGAGTGAAAGAAAATTTTGAGTAACTAAAATTCTGTCTTGATTATGGTGGTAATTAATTAAGTGCTATCTATTTGCAAAAACTTACCAAACTATCATACTATGCACTTACAAGGGATATATTTTGTTATAGAAAAAATATACCTCAGTAAAACGACTTTTTCTTTGAATGGCAGAAGAATGTGGCAAACATGCACTTCATGGGGATGCCACATGATAATTAAAATTAACAGTTATGCAGAATAACCACAACCTGAGAAACATCTGTGTTTAGGTTCTCAAAACTTCATATAAACATGTGGGCAGGATGACACATGCGTGTAATCCCAGCAGTTTTGGAGGCTGAGGCAAGAGAACTGCAAATTCAAGGCCAGTCTCAGCAATTTAGCAAGGCCCTAAGCAACTGAGTGAGATCCTGTCTCAAAATAATAACATAAAAAAGCCTGGGGATAAAACTCAGGTGTAATGAACCCCTGGGTTCAATCCCAAGTACTAAAAAATAAAAAATCAAATAAGCAAAGAACTCATTCAGTGTTCAAAACAGTCCACAGCTAACTGAGTCTTGGAATACAGTTCCTTGCCTATGATGCCAGTTACCAGGCCATAACAAGCACGAACCACATTCAAACCTATCACTGTGTTCTGACCACAGTTCTGCCTTCCAAGGAATTAACATAAACAGGAAGCTCTTTAAATAAGTCAAAGGAAGATAGCCTCAAAATATTATATCATCAAATTGCAATGATATTTTACTATAATAACAAAAACATTATCAACATCTATACAGTACTCAAGCACAAAATAAAAACACACATTCTTCATACTACATGGGATAAATAATGTGTTAGGTCAGCAAGCAAGCGTGCGCACATTTAAAAGGACAGAAATCATAGGAAGTTAAAAAAAAATAAGATTAAAAAAAAAAAAAAAAAAAAAAAAAAAAACAGGTTGGGATGTAGATTAGTGGCAAAGTGTCTGCCTTGCATTCATTCGCAAAGCCCTGGGGTTCGACCCCCAGTTCCAAAAAGGAACTCCACCAAAAAAAATAAACAAATAAGATAAAAAGAAATCATAGGAAGCATGTTTTCCAACCACAAAAGAATAATTAGAAATCAATAAATATTGGGAAATTCAAATATTCAAAAAATTAAATAGCATACTCCTAAATCGGAATGAACCAAAAAAAAAAAAAAAATCACAAGGAAAATCAGAAAATACTTTTGAGGTGAATGAAAAGAAAAACATAACACCAGGAAAGTTATGCAATGCAGTAAAAGCAGTGCTTAGGGGAAATTTACACCTTACAGGTGTAAAAGTTTTAAAAAGGATCTCAGCACAAACATCTTTACCCATAAGGATGGTTGTTATTAAGAAAGAAAGAGAAAGAAAAAGAAAGAAAGATGGGTGGGGGAGGAGGGGGGGAGGAGGAGGGGAGGGAGGGAGGGAGGGTGAGAAGGAGGGAAAGGAAGGGAAAGAGAGAGAAAGAGAAAACAAAATTCTAAGTGTTGGTAGGATGTAGAGAAATTAGGAACTCTTATTCACTGTTGGTAGGAAAGTAAATTGGTATTGACAATGTGGGAAGCAGTATGCTAATAGGTTCAATTTAAAATAGAATTATCATATGATCCAACATATGATCCAACCCCAAAGAACTGAAAGCAGGGTCTCAAAGAGGTATCTGTACATCCATGTTCATGGCCACATTATTCACAACTGCTAAAATGTGGAAGCAACTCAAATACCCTTTGACGAATGAATAAGCAAAAGATGGCATACACATATATGAAAAGTAACATTAAAAAAGAAGGCAATTCTAGCATATGCCACTAACATAGATGAAGACATTATACTAAGTGAAATAAGTCAGTCACAAAAAGACAAATATTATATGATGACACTTACATGAGGTTTTTAACAGTAGTTAAAATCGAAAGAGAATGGTAGTTTGCTAGGGGTTGTGGGGAAGACAGAATGAATTGTTACTGTTAATGGGTATAGAATTTCAGTTTTCCAAGATGAAAATAGTTCTCAAAATGGATAATGATGGGGCTGGGGAGATAGCTCAGTTGGTAGAGTGCTTGCCCTGTAAGCACAAGGCCCTGGGTTCAATCCCCAGCACCCGCCCCCCCAAAAAAAGATGGCTAATGATTGCATAATATTATGAGTGTATTTAACAGCACTGAACTGCATACTGAATATGGTTTACATGGGAAATCTTGTCAGGTATACTTACCACATTTAAAAAATGGAAAAAAGTTTCAGATCAATAATCTAAGTTTTTACCTTAAAAAACTAGGAAAAGTCCTTTGGGTATAGGCCAAGGAGTGGGATAGCTGGGTCAAATGGTGGGTCCATTCCAAGTTTTCTAAGGAATCTCCACACTGCTTTCCAGAGTGGATGCACTAATTTGCAGCCCCACCAGCAATGTGTGAGTGTACCTTTTTCCCCACATCCCCTCCAACACCTATTGTTGCTTGTATTCTTGATAATCGCCATTCTAATTGGGGTGAGATGGAATCTTAGGGTAGTTTTGATTTGCATTTCTCTTATTACTAAAGATGGTGAACATTTTTTCATATATTGTTGATTGCTTATAGATCTTCTGTGAAGTGTCTGTTCATATCCTTAGCCCATTTGTTGATTGGGTGATTTGTATTCTTCATGTAGAGTTTTTTGAGTTCTTTATATATTCTGGAAATTAGTGCTCTATCTGAAGTATGATTGGCAAAGATTTTCTCCCACTCTGTAGGCTCTCTCTTCGCATTGCTGATAGTTTCCTTTGCTGAGAGAAAGCTGTTTAGTTTGAATCTATCCCAGTTATTGATTTTTGCTTTTATTTCTTGTGCTATGGGAGTCCTGTTAAGGAAGTCTGATCCTAAGCCAACAAGTTGAAGATTTGGACCTACTTTTTCTTCTGTAAGATGCAGAGTCTCTGGTCTGATTTCAAGGTCCTTGATCCACTGTGAGTTGATTTTTGTGCAGGGTGAGAGATATGGGTTTAGTTTCATTTTGTTGCATATGGATTTCCAGTTTTCCCAGCACCATTTGTTGAAGAGGCTATCTTTTCTCCATTGCATGAACTCAGGGCACTCAACCACTGAGCTATACCTAAGCCCTATTTTGAATTTTATTTAGGGACAGGGTCTCACTGAATTGGCTTAGTGCCTCACTGTTGCTGAGGCTGGCTTTGAACTTGGTATTCTCCTGTCTCAGCCTCCTGAGCCACTGAGATTACAGTCGTGCGCCACCTGGCAAGTTCATGTATAACTCTTTAAAGGCCTTGAATACACAAAAAGTTCAGTGCTGAGAATATAGCTCAGGGGTTAAGCACCTGCCTTAGCATGTGTAAGGCCAGGGGAGATTTGATTCTCAGCACTGAAAACAAAAACCCCTCACAGTAGTTGTCTATCTTACCCACACCTAGTATGTTAATGTAGAGTAGGTCAATGTGTAGTGTAATCAAAGACAAACATCCACTTGTCTCTCTTACCCCTAATATCCATATTGTCCCATATTCTCTGTTTATGCTCTTACTCTGCCTGATTTGACTCCTCCTAACCTTTTCAACCTGCTCCATCTATATCATCCTCCTTGCTTTTCCTCAAACAAGTCAAATGCTTGCATATAGTTTCATATCTTCTTTTTTTTTTTTTTGTGGTGCTGGGGATTGAACCCAGGGCCTTGTGCTTGTGAGGCAAGCACTCTACCAACTGAGCTATCTCCCCAGTCCCCAGTTTCATATCTTGAATTATTTTTCCTAAAATATATTCCAAATAAAATTTAAAAAGACTAGGATGAAGTGCCCCTGGGTGTAACCCCCATACCAAAACAACAAAATAAACATTGAAACAGTATAGTATGAAGCTATTCTTTAGAGAAGGTCCAATAATAAAAGATGATACTATTAGAAAACCAGCATCATGTCCCTGGCAGTGAGACAAACAAATCAGGAGAGTGAACAGTAATAGATGTTAAAACTAGTTAAAAAGAGATTAACACCTTTCCAGCTGTTTTATCTGGTGATAACCACTATAACCAGATGATCAAGATTGTTATCAGTTGTCTAACAATCTGATGCAACTCCAATGATACACATCACCTGTATTGCTGCAAAAATACAAGATTAACAAAAAAAAACTAGGAAGAGTAGAGCAAACTAAACCCAAAGTAAGGAGAAGGAAGAAAATAATGAAGATTAAAAAAGAGAAAATGAAATAAACAAAACAACAAAGAAAAATCAATAAAACCAAAAGTTGTTTTTATAAAAGATCAACAAAATGGACAAATCTTTAGTTAGATTGGCTAAAAAATACTCAAATTATTAATATTAAAAATTAATTACTTCCAATATTGATGAAAGAAAAAGGATTTTTTAAAAATTGCTTAACAATTTTATGTCAACAACTTGGTTATACTAAATAAAATGAACAAATGCCTACAGACTAGTGAAACTGACTCAAAAAGCAAGGGAAAATCTGAATAAACCTGTGTAACAAGTAAAAAGACTGAATACAAACGAAAAAAAACTAACTTCCCACAGAGAAAATTCCCAGACTAAATGGTTTTACGGTGAATTCTACCAAAAGTTTAAAGAATCAACATCAATTCTTCACACACAAAAAAGGATACATAAACTAAACTTTATCAACATTAAAAACATTTGTGCATCGAGGAATATCATCAATAATCAAAAAAGTCAATCCTGGGAGAAAATATTTGTAAACCATAAATGATAGGGACTAATAACACCATAATATATTTTTAAAACTCCTGCATCTCAAAACCTAACTTAAAAATGGGCCAAAGACTTCAACAGACCTTTCTCCTAAGAAGATATACAAATGACCAACTACCACACCAAATCAAAATCTAACTGAAAAACTAGTTCACACCCAAATGGTTATTGTTTTAAAAGGAGGAGGATACCAAGTTTTGTTAAGGATGTGGCGTATAACAAATCTGAGAGAATGAAATTAAGAACTGTACTGTTGCTCTCCAGTGATTAAAAATGCTTTCATTCTGAAAACATGCTGCCTGGAATAGTGCCTCCAATATGGTCTATGCTAAAAAAATACATAAATAAAAATTATGCTAAATATAAAAACCAATATTTTTCACAGTTTTATAACTAGCATTTTATATTTCTTAACAAACTTATATTTCTTACAAAGTTATATTTCTTAACAACTTCAGCAAATTATCCACTGACTTCTGTTCTAAGTGAAAACAATGTTTTCCCTCTCTTTCCTTATTCTAACATGGGAAAAATAAAAGATAAGGATCAGGAAAAGAAATTATCTCTCATCTCTCCCAGTTTACCACCCTAAACACCGATGTTTCTCTTACCATTTGATACATGATCATAACACAAATAACTGTTACACAATGTCAAGGAAGAGCAATATTGCCTGGGGTTAGTTTCCAAAGTTAGGGTACAGTCAAAACTGCCTTTGAGCACCAAATGAAAAGCTGGCTTGCTTTTATAAAGTTTATGTTATATAGGTTGGAGTATCCCTCTATCTAGACTTAAAACCAGAAATGTGAAGATTTTAGTTTATGGATTTTGGAATATTTACATAAAGTTTACTTGTTGAGCATTCCTAATCCAAATATCTGAAATTTAAAATGTTCCAAAATCTGAAATTTTGAGTGCCAACATGATGCTCAAAAAATTTTAGATTGTTATCACTTTGGATCTTTGATTGGAGATGTTCGACCTATGTAGAATGTACCTTCTCTGAGCAAGAATCATAGTCAATGCAGCAAGGTATTTACTCTATAAGACAAGAGGTAATTTATTGTGTGATAGCATACACAAACTCATTAAGTGAATTGGCAGGCCTACGTTTTTAGAAAAAAAATTGAAGGGTTGCAAAAATACAGTTAAATTCAGTAAGTTAAACGTGCATATAATGCAGTTCAATTCTACAGTCAGCAATCTAGGAAAAGTAAAAGTAATTCTGCACTCATGCAATTTTGTCTTCAAGAATAATGAAATTTCTAATCTCTCTTAATGACCCAGAGTAAATTTCCAACATCACTACACTCTTTATAAATGTCTGTCTACTTATAAGTATGTTGCTGCTATGAGAGATCTATAGCTCAACATTAAGCTTCAGTCACCAAATATATTATTTGAAAAGGTAATTCCATTAAAATCTAGGAGGAAACCAAGAATATTTAGTGTTACTGTTGGATAAAGAAGTCAAGATTTGCCAGGAACACTGGTGTGTACCTGTAATCCCAGCAACTGCAGAGACTGAGGCAGGAGGATGGCAAATTTTGAAGCTCATTTAGTAAGATCTGTTATCAAAATACGAAGTACTTGGACTACAGCTCAGTGGTAAAGCACTCTGTGTTCAACCTTCAGTACAAATTAAAAAAAAAAAAAAAAAGAAAAAGTCAAGATTTATGACATCTTATGCTTCTAAAACTTTTGACAAGACCTATATTTCAATGTCCCATTTCAACACTCATTTGAAAAGTATTTTAGTATCAGAAAAATCATAGATTAAACTCTGACCAGAGGGGTTTTATAGTCCTAAGGAAATTATTACCACTGAAAAGAAAAATTTCAAAATTAAAAATTAAAATTAAAAATTCCTGCATCTATTACAAAATCCATCAATAATTTTGGATCAGTTTTTTAAAATGAAAATATCACCTTTTCATTGTCTCCCTCGGAGTCTAATGAAAGAATAGTACATTTTCCTGAAAGTATTGTAAGTATAAGAAGAAAATGCTAAAAATAAATTAGTAATCATAATATAAAGTACTATTAATGGATGTTATCATGGTTAACCTCCAATTGTCTAATAAATAAGTCTGAAAAAGTACAAAGACACTAGCAGTATGATTCTATATAGCAACACTAATTGGTATTCAGAAAAATTCTTTGTAGTTTAAGACTCTATGGCTTGTTGCATCCCTGGTCCCTGCCTAATCAGTAGCAACCCCCTGTCATGCAACATTCAAAAACATCCTTAATCAAGCAATACCACCCTGACTCAGAACCACTGCTAGACAGAAGTAGCACTGTTGATAAAGTAGAAAAAAGATTTGGAGCCTGACAGACCTCATCCGTTAAAAATGTAAAAGGGAGGGGGAGGAAAAAATGAAAAATGTTTTGTAGAGGTGTGGGGGGAGGTTATAAGAGAGTATGCTTCTAGTATTTCCTTTATCAGTATGTTAATACAATACTTCCAGAATTGTGACAGGAACTTTAGAAATTCTTAATGATGTTACTTCTAGGATACACAAATGTCTCATTCTTTATCATTACTTTTATAACCGTAGATTTCAAAATTAATTGAGTGATTTAAACTTCCCATTTTCATCTTACATGCTACAAAAATGGTTTACTATGGCTTACCATTTAAGGACACATGAATATCTATACTGGGGTTTTATGTACACACATAACTTTCATAGGTCTGAGTGTGCCAGTACTTAGGAGATACATAGTAACTAAAAGAGATGGAAACTCAAAGCTTTGCTGAATGAACCAAACACATTTGGAAATTAACAGATAATATAAACCCTCCTTGATTACTTAAGAGAGCCTAACTTAGAGGATGTTTTTAAAAAGTTTGTCATACAAACTGTATGAGAGTTCTAATATAAAAAGTGAAAAAAAACAGAAAACGAATAATAATATAATTCTTAAGAACATGCTGAAACGCCAGCCTGATTTATAATACACATCACATAAAACACAATCTACACAACACATGAAACAGGGGTGAAACAGTATAAATATCAAATTATTTTCTACTGTGAGTTTATAAAGTAGATTTCTTATGAAATAAAAATGGAAAATGAATATAAATAAATATATACTATAATGTTACTTAAATATTTAAAAACAAGTTCATGAAGTTCCAAGAGGCTTCATTAGAAAAGCAGGTAATTTAAAACTTCTACTTACTGAACTAAATACAGTGGATTAATGAAAGGGCAGTAACAGTTACCATATACTTCTATTCAATAAAATGATACTGAGTTTCCCAGACAATACAACACTAAGGTAAATTCCAGCCAAGAAAAATACAATACCATATGCACGGGAGAGAGAGGAACCAGTAAAAACTTGAATATAACCTTTGTATGTATTCATTAATGATCTTAACAAATAACAAACAGGTACATAAGAATACAGAATAGTAAAGTGGGAAAAAAAACATAAAATTGAGAGTAAAGAAACCTGATTTCTAATTTTGCCTCTGCTTAACAGCAATAACTCATATTAAAATCTAAGGGTTTTAGCTTTCTTATATGTAAAATAATCTCTTACAGTCCACTAGGATTTTATAGGTCTCATTCTACAAAATAAAAAGTGTTTTTAAAAGTAAAATAAAAAAGAAAAATCATTGTCTAGGAAAGTAAAGATAGAAAAATCAGATTCCATCCCCTACTTGGCTCCTTCTATTACCCCGTTCTCTGCTGAATCATCATTTCAATTTTCCCCTTACAATGGAACATTCTGTTTCAGATATGCAGATGTAATTATATAACCTAACTTGAAGAAAATTCCCATACTTGTATGATTGTGTCAAAATGAACCCCACTATTATTTATAACTATAATGTACTAATAAAAACATTTAAAAACTTAAAAATAAGAAAGTAAGTTCCCAACAAGCAACCAGTGAAAGAAAACCTCATTTAAATAGCAAAAAAGACAAAATATCTCATAAAAATTTATAAAAAAATGTATAAGACTTAGAAAAAAATTTTTAAATAGTACTAAAGGACCCAAAGAAAAAAAATGCTATGTTCTCAGGCAGATTTGACATCGAAGACATAAATATGTTAATTTAAAACTAAGCCAATATAAAAGAAAGTCAAGCCAATTTTAAGGTTTATCTGGCACAGTAGGGATGGGCAAGAATGCTTGGAAAACCTCTAGGGGAAAAAAAAAGGATTAATCCTATGTAATATTAAGATATATTATAAAGCTTTAATAATGAAAACCATAAGGTAACAGGCACATGAATAATCACATATCAATGGAACAAATAAATCCAAAAATAGACCCAAATATATACATGAATATAATATATGAAAGTAATATTTCAAGTTAGAAAGAAATTAAGATAGAACTATAAGTAGATGATGTTGGGATATCTGGGTAGACAAAAGGAAAAGAAAAAAGTTAGAACCATACCTCATACTGCCTGGCAGAATGAATTCCAAACATATTAAAGACTTCAATGTAAAAAAGGAAACCATGCAACAACTTGGAGACAGGTTTGTGGTTTCTGATAAAACTAAACAAAACCTGTAATCTGCAATCATATTTCTAAGAATTAACCCAGTTGGGCTGAAAACCTGTATCACCACAAAAAAACTGAACATAAATGATATAATCATCAAAATTGAAAGCAACCAAGATGCCCTGCAGGTGAATGAGTATATAAACTATAGTGCATATATAAAATAAAATATTATTCAGTGATAGAAAAGAAACTATTAAACCATGAAAAGGCATGGAAAAACCTTAAATGCATGTTACTAAGTCAAAGAAGCCAGTGTGAAAGGTCATTGGGATGATATTGTATTATCCCAATATAATCTAATTCTATACACAGGATTCTGCTTCAGCTACTCTGTATCTTTCAAGTTCTTAGAAAGGACCAAGTTTTCCTATCTGGCAGCATTTACATACCTGTTATTGTCTCTGCCTAGGATGCACTGTTTTCAGCTCTTGAGTCTTTTCAACTTTACAATCATAGCACAAATACTATTAATTTAATAATAATTAGCCTTCACATTAGCCCTTCCCTGAAAAATCTAAGTAGGTCTCTCGTTGTGCTCTCCATTATAGCATGTCGCTTCTTAACTACTTATCTATTTATTTCTGTTTTCTACCAAGATGCTATTAGCATAGTTGATGGCAAAGGTTATGCCTGCTTTATTCACCACTATATACCCAAAATATGATACACATTCAGTATTCAATAAGTGTTTTTAAAAAAAAAAAGAAAAAGAAAAACCAGTTGATAGAGAATGAAACCAATTAAAGAAATTCTGTTACGTTAAAAAAAAAAAAAGAATGAAAGATGGAAATCAAGATCATGCCTTACAATTCTTTAATTTTACTTTTGTTAGGACCTTTCCCATAGTTTAAATGACATTAAAGTGTTCTAAATATGAATCAGGTTTTGCACCTGTAAAATGAGAAAACCTAAAATACTCTATACAGTGCCTGTGATGATTAAATGTGTACAGGGTCACTTAAATGGTACATGACAAATAATAAGTGGTCAACAAATGTCAGACACTATTCATTACTCTTAAAAGAGCATTTAGAAGACTTTAGAAAATTAAGACATGTAAGATCAAGAATATGATTATAGCCTAAAAATTAACCCCCCCCCCACAAATGGAAAGGTCTGTTTCTCTACCTGATGTCACACTTGAAACTCTAAGATGATTAGAGATTATGTTTTCCTTACAAAAATCAGAAAATATTTCATTAGTTTCCAGTTGAAGGTCAGAAATAGTCACAATTTAATCCTGGACAAAACAATACAGAGCCCAAAAAAAATTTTTTTTTTTTTTTTTAACAAATCTCTTCCCAAAGACTTGCATTTATAATTTTCACAAAATATCAGTAATAACTATGATTTTATCCTTGTAATTCTGAGTGAATAAATCTAACATTTACTACCTAAACATATCCACTAGGCAAATAAGAGTTACATTTTCCACCTTTTGTCAACTATCTTTGGCTAATGCTAAGTAAAAACAGTTAACATATAAAATAGAAAAACTTAATGAAGAGGTCAATTATATAACTTTAATCTCAACTTATTATTATTATGGATAATCAATAACTACCCCCACACTTCCATTTTTAATATGAGATCATAAACCAATCAAAACTAACAGAGAAAAGCTATTTATTATGTGAAGACTTGTTAAAGAAAACTGCTACTATCATTCTGAAGGTTCTCTTGATTCTAAACAAACAGAGACTGTTCAATTCATCATATGACCTAATTGGCATTCTTCACTACTTACTCATACACTGGAACTGCACACTAAAAATCATGTGAATATCCTAAGGAGTCTGAAATTTTTTTCAGAATGTTTTTTAAGTTTTCAGTTCAGCACAATCAAATATTTCAAGCTTAAGAAGCTATAACCTATATGAAGCAAATAAGGATTACATCTACTCAGTTTCCTGAGACTGACATGATGAAAAATTATTAAATAATTTAATAATTTTTGAAGTATGTAAAAAATCTTATATGTCACTAACCAAAACTGATGTTAAACTGGAAAATGATTTCTAAATTTGTCCAATACTAACAGACATTAAAAGAAATACATTATTAATACTGACAGAATATAATAAGGAATTAAGTAATAAATGTGTATACAATATGCTTATTTTAAATCAATGGGGAAAATATATTCACATTAGAATAAAGAAACAATGTTAAGATACAAAAAATAAAAGTGGTTACCTCTAGAAAGTGGGAGTAGGAAACAGGCATAGGAATTAGACTTGCTGATTTTCATTTCTTAAAATTGTTTTCATTTTTGAGCCATGTGAATATATAATTATTTTTAAAAGAATACATTATCCAGGCATGATGGTGCATACTGCTAATCCCAGCAACTCAGGAAGGTAAGGCAGGAGGATCACCAAGTTCAAAACCACCCTCTGCAACTGAGTAAAATGCTGTCTCAAACACAACAAAACATGGGAGTGAGCTGGATGTAGATCAGTGGTAAAGTGCTTACCTTGAACATACAAGGCCTCAGAGTTCAATCCCCAACACCAGCACAAAAAAAAAAAAAAAAAAAAAAAAAAAAAAAAAGAGAGAGAAAGAAAAGGAGGGAGGATACATACTTTAAATGAAATTTCACAACAATGGCTATTTCTCTCTCTCTCTTAAAACCTGAAAATATCTTCCAAACTACCAAAAGTCCAAGAGAGCTTCAAAAGAGGGATAGGGGTTGGGGTTAGAGGGCAAAAAAAAAAAAAAAAAAAAAAGGAGGGGGGAAGCTTTAAATAATATGAATTACTTCATTTTTTTAGACTTTAAATAATTCTACTATATATTTCTCATTACACATTATTTATTAAAAAATAGAAAAATCACTGAAAGAGAAATGCTTTCCCTTATATCCCTTTATCATTCCTGAATCTGTCTTCTTAAATATATCTCATGATTTTGTGAAACTTCAGGATAATACGAAAGGGCAAGAGTAATATTTTTTAAATCCAACTGTTGTTTCATATATAATCACCTTATAAACTGTATTTCAACCCACAACTTCCCTCTACTTCAAACTATCCTAACTGAATACAATTAGAAAAATACAATTTCCTGTCTCAGTCTTCTCTAAAGTACAAGAGCCTCTAGAATATCTCAGTGACAACCTATAATATTGTTTAATATTCTAATGCTACTATCAGCAACCCATATCTAAACATGTCTATACAGCTTCCTAAATAAGTCAGATCTCCATTAAATCTTCCATATACACTAATTACAAGATGATTTAAAAATTACAAGTGGTAAGAAAGACTGTTGGTGGGGAGAGTTATTCTTTTATGGGCACAACAGTGTGAATGTACTTAATGTCACTAAACTGTTCACTTCAGAAGAGTGAAAAGGTAAGCTATCATATGTGTGTTTGTTTTATATATACCACAAAAAGGAAATTTAAAACAAGTAATATATTAAGACTATAAGTATCCCACAGTACAGTGCTGAAAAGAATCTTTAAAATTTTGTATTATTAAACTGACATAGGAATATATAAACCAATTCTGTAATGTTTAACTATTAGGCATGTAGGCATAGTGTCTAGAGCTCACAGTAATTTTAGAAGCACACGAAAATGTTTTAAATTATTTTAAAATAAGAACAAAAATAAACCTTCACATCAAAGAAAATTCTTTAATATGTAACATACATATATTTTTCTTTCATACAGATTCATTCGAACTTTTTTTTAATGGAGAAAGGAGCCTCTGAAAGCAAAAATGCCTACAGTCCAGGAAAGTCATAATGTGACTCTTATGTTTTCCACTTCCTAATATAAGAATATTAAGGTACAACAAGAAACTACAAAGATATACAAAACAGTAATCTAAAAGACAAATCACATACATGAGCAATTTGAGCCTGACATTTTTAAAAAATATCAATAATATTAAAATGGTATCTCAATTACTTAGTTCTTTTCAAACAACCTTTTTTTAAACAAGAACTATAAAAGAGATATCCCACTTATATAAACAAATAAATAAATGTTTGAAAATTAAGTTAATGAGAATTCAAATGCCAATAACTTTTTTTTTGGTGGTGGGGTTAGGGGGTGCCAGGGACTGAACTCAGGGCCACCAACTACTGAGCCACATCCCCAGCCCTATTTTGTATTTTATTTAGAGACAGGGTCTCACTGAGTTGCTTAGCACTTCACATTAGCTGAGGCTGGCTTTGAACTCAACGATACTCCCACCTAAGCCTCCCAAGCCACTGGGATTACACGTATGCACCACTGTGCCAAGCTAGACACCAATAACTCTTAAGAGAGGAATAAGTAACTGGGAGGAGAAAAAGAAGAAAAGAAGGGAAGAAAGGAGAAAGGGAAAATCCTCTGAATTACAACAAACAGACCATCCCTCATTAAGTAACTTAATAAAGTTGAAAATATTTCCTGAGTAAACTCATAGATTTAGTATAATCTCAATTAAAATCCCCAAATGGTATAACTCAAATATTAAAAAATAATGTGAGAAAAAAAGCAGGTGGACTAAAAATAAATTTGAAAAAGTTAAAAAATGAACATGTATCTAAACCTATTATTACTGGATAAAAACAAAATGCAAAAGGACAAAAGAATATTTTTTACACCTACAAATCCAAAAATGTCAAATATACGAGGAAACGAAACACAGAAAAGAATATCTACTGAATACTTCTGGCATAATAAGGTTATTGAGAAGAAAAACAAATTGACATTTATTATACATCATATGGATTTTCATATAGGTTACAAACTAATTCATTCACTTGTTTGTTGGTGCATTCATTCATTCATTTTTGACATCAGGGATTGAACCCATGGGTACACTACCTTTAGTGCCACATCCCCAGGTCTTTTTATTTTGAGACAAAGTCTAAGTTTTTCCAGGCTGGCCTTGAACTTGTGATCTTCCTGCTTTATCCTCCCAAGTCACTGGGATTATAGGCATACACTCTGGAGTCTACCTACGAATTTATTTTTTTAACTAAGATAATATGGAATATTTCTAGTAATGAAAGGGAATTTGTCTTTTGATTTCAAATAACTAACCAAATTATTTTTTAAAAATTACGGAATAAAAAATACGAAAGTAAAGATAAAATGAAAACCAACAGAATGAAAAGAGAGGAGGGACTCTGCAACTGGAATATTTATAGTAGATAAACTTTTATCTCTAAAATATACAGAGATGGTTCTTGGTCCATACCCATCCTCAACAAAGTGTAACGAAATATGATTTTAATCAAAAGCAGAAAGATTTGAATGCACTTAACTACAGGACAACCACTATTAGAAACACTTTATATATTAACTAATCTCACAAATCAACAAGAATCCCACCCATGAAGAAGACACTATTTTCAATTTTACATGGTAAAATAGAAAAAGCAGGCCCAGAAGGGCAAGTTAATTATCCAAAGTAGCATAACTGAGTAGTTACAACCAGAATTTGAACCCAACTTCTTACCAGTCATGTCAGTCTAACTGGTTTATCCTTAATGGGATGATTTTTCAAATCTTTCTAGTAAAAACATTCTCTTTTTAAACTAACTTTTAATATGGCTTACCTTCTAATCCTTTTCTTCATGTTTATAAAAAAGAAGAATGAATAAAAACTCTTTGAAGTGTTGAACACTTACCCAGTACGAGACTGGCCAACCTTATCACAAATATCCAAGATGAGGCCCCAGTCCTCAGCAGTATTCATCTCACTGGTTGCTTTCTCTGCCATTGTAAAAGGAATTACAAAAACACTATTTTAAATGTCTTTTAAAAATATGTAATCATAGTCAAATCATCAAACTAGTATAATCAAGCATCAACATAAAACCCAAATAGGTGCCAGCACTCTGGTTAGAAAGAGTTTTGTGTTTACCTTTAAATGGGGAAAGAGCACATTTATTATCACAAATTTTCCCTATTCACATTTGCTTTACACTTAGAATAAAATACAGGCCATGGTTTTTCTTTATAAAAACAAGTAATATACAGGTCTATCCCATCTGCAAACAGAAAGACTAAAGTAAGAAACATTATTTTCATTATCAAAAAATTCTTAGCTTTACTTGCCATTGAAGGGACATGGGCTAGGCACAGATCTCTATCAAAACATTTCACATGGGGCTGGAGAGATAGCTCATCGGTAGAGTGCTTGCCTTGCAAGCACAAGGCCCTGGGTTCTATCCCCAGCACACCCCCCCCAAAAAAAAAAAACATTTCACATAATTTATTTGTCTAGGTTAGTTGATTTGTTTTTGCTTCGTTTTGTTTTTGGAAGGAAAAGGAGGTAAATGAAGGAAAGAAAAAAAATGAAACTACGAATATTTTTCCTTAAACACTTGACATATTAAAAGCATCAAGAGGTATGGTATATTGAACACAATCTTCTAATTTAGCTTTCTTCCTTAATTGTGAAAGAATGTTTTAAAAAGACAAACACATAAGGACATGGGAAACATGAGGTAAAATTAATAGTGACTATATCCTAAAAACTTTACAAAACACATACATATGGTAACCTATATAGAAGACCCAAAAGGGAGAATCATATAAGAAAAAAAACCTTAAAAACTAGCCTCTATTATACTACTGAATTCTCAGAAGGCTGGAAAATGATTAGCAGAAACAATGGTAATGAAAGTGAAGAAAAAGTACTTAAAATTAGGAAAAATTAATAAAAGTTCCTTGAAATGTAGTTAGTTCACTACTTTCTCTTCCTTACACAAGGCCAATAGAAGCACCTCTCCCCAGCTGTAGGAAAAAAAAAAAAAAAAAAGTGGAGGTTTGTTTTCAAGAGGTCAAGCAAAGCTTTTCTGTACTAGTGGATACTATGCATCGTAAAGACATGGACACAAAAAATAAAGGAAGTACTTCTGGTTTCCAATCTAACATGTAGGGGCTTGGAAGTCATTGCTCTCTCCTAACAAGTATAACACTGAATAAACTGAAAAATTAACAACTCTTCTTAGATCTTTCTGGGAAGAAGCTTACAGAACAAACCCCTGACTCCCAAAAATTAAGAGAAACAAGCAGATGCAGAGAATCACAACTTAGCACAAGCAGAAATAAGCTCCAAAGGAACCGAAGCCAGAAAGGAAAATCTAAATGCAAACTGACAAATTGCTGAAGGTTCAGAGGGCAAGAGTTAGTTTAAAATCCAGCAGGACCAAATCATAAGGGAATCCCCACACCTTTGTAAGAATGAGAGTGGGTTTCACAGTGAATATATAAGAAAAATCTCCCTGCGCTAGTGGCAAGAAAGGGAGAAAGGAACCATTTTGAAACAGAGAACTCTGCTCTTCTTAATAAGGACTGCCTTGAAAACAAATTATTTTACTAGGGTCTAACTAAACAAAGTTTTACCAGAGATTAAGGTACTGAGGTAAGAGTGATTTCCAGATCCAGCTCCCTCTACTCTTCTAACTAAGGAGAGAGAAATACCAACTCCAGCCCACTATGTGGGGGGAATACTGAGAAGTATTTGTAAAGTTCACAGTCCAGATGCACAGGGTCAATAAAAGACAGACCTAATCATAGGACTATAATACATTTCTCCTCCACCACGTCTTACTACCAAATCAATAGGTCCCATTTAGGGCTGGGGAGATAGCTCAGTTGGTAGAGTGCTTGCCTTGTAAGCACAAGGTCCTGGGTTCAATCCCCAGCAGCCCCCCCACACCCCCCCCCAAAAAAAGTAAGTCCTATTTAAGGGCCACTAAAGACCTGATGTGAGTTTCTATTTTCCATACACCAAAAATTTACTTATTGCAGGGCTCTGCAGCACATGGTTATAATCCCAGTGGCTAGGGAGGGAGGCTGAGGCAGGAGGATCCTGAGTTCAAAGTCAGACTCAGCAACTCAGCAAGGCGCTATGAAACTCAGTGAGACTCTGTTTCTCAATAAAATACAAAAAATAGGGTTGGGGATGTGGCTCAGTGGTTGAGTGCCCCCGAATTCAATCCCTGGTACCCCCAACAAAAAAATTTACATATCATACTAAAAGGCAAAAACGGCATGAAAATAGAGCATAGAAAATCATACTGATATATGGTAGGATATCAAAATTATCAGACTGAGAATTTTTGACACTATAGTTATAACTATATATTATATAGTTAATTATATCATTAATATTATAACTATATATTAACTATAGTTAATATGCTAAGGGCTCTGATGAAAAAAGTAGATAACATGCAAAAATAATGCAAGTAGAGAGACAAAAATTCTAGGAAAGAATCAAAAAGAAATGCTACTGATCAAAAATCATATAAAGAAAGACTGTCTTGGATGAACTCTCTAGTAGACTAGAACCTGAGTTTGAGGATATGTCTGTCAATAGAAACTGAAAACTGAAAACCAAAAAGACTGAAGAGAGAGAGAACAGAATATCCAAGAACTGTGAAAAAAGTACACAAGGTGTAACATGAATAACAGAAACACCAGAAGGAGAAAAAAGAACAGATTTCTCCCAAATATCAAACACCAAAAAGACCCTGGGGGCTCTGGGAACGCCAAGCAAAATAAATGTCAAGAAAACTATACATGGGCATATCATATTCAAAGTGTAGAAAAATCAAAGATTAACAACAACAACAAAAAATCTTGAGAAGGCCTGTGGGGAAAAATGCCTTACAACAGAAGAACAAAGAGAAGAATACATCTGACTTCTCAGAAATCATGCAAGCAAGAGTGACATTAAGATTTAAAGTGTTTGGAGAAAATAACTGCCAAACTAGAATCCTGTACTCTAAATTTATTCTTTAAAAGGAAAGAGAAATAGTTTCTCAAACAAATACTGAGGTAATCAATTACCAACACCTGTCTTACTAGGTAAATTTTTGGTTTTTTTGCAGCGATAGAAAATAGTATAGGTCAGAAACTTGGATCTACATAAAGAAAGAAATAGCACTGGAGATTTAACATATGAAATATCTGAAAGTAAAAGAATTTTTCTTATTCCGACATAAATTTATTCAAAATAGCAGCATATTCATTATGTACATGTGTGTAAATATATATATGCAGATATATCTCTTATGTGTGATTATACATAGGTAACATGAATGACAGCAATGTTACAAAGGATGATAGAGAGAAAACGGTGGTATTAAATTATAAGGCACTTGCACTACCCATGAAGTCGTACAATGTTATCCGAAAGTAAACTTGGATTAGATGTAAATGTACGCTGCACACTCCAGGGCAACCATTAAAAAGTCTAAATAGAAGTATAACTATGCTGGAAAAAAAAAAAAGGAAAGAGAAAAAGTGCAATCATAAAATACTCAATTAAAAACCACAAAAGGCACCAGGCGCAGTGGCGCACACCTGTAATCCCAGCAGCTCCGGAGGCTGAGGCAGGAGGATTGTGAGTTCGAAGTTAGCCTCAGAAACTTAGTGAGGCCCCAAGTAACTCTGTAAGATCCTGTCCCTAAATAAAATATTTAAAAAGGGTTGGGGATGTGGCTCAGTGGTTAAAGTGCCCCTGGGTTCAATCCCCAGGAAAGAAGGAAGGAAGGAAGGAAGGAAGGAAGGAAGGAAGGAAGGAAACTACAAAAGGAAAAAGAAGTGTGGAAAACAAAAATAGAATCAGAACAAGGACAACAAAAGAGAAAAATAACAAATACAGTAAATAATAACTCATCAATATTAATAGTCACTTTAAATGGTCTAAATACTACACCAAACAAGAGTGTCAGAATAGATCAAAAAACAATACTATATTTATCTACAAGAAACCCACTTTAGATATAAAGACACATGTAAAGACAATTAAAAATAAAAGATGGAGAAAGATAAACAGATGGTCCCTTATTAAAAACAGTTTAACTTTTGGTCACATTTAGTACAAATCACACTTCAACTTTTTCTTTTCCTGAGCTTGCAACATGTAATACAACTCTCTCTCATAATGCTAAGCAGTGGCAGCAAGCATCAGCTCCAGTCAGTCACTGGTAAACAACTGACACTCAACAATGTACTCTCCTTCTAAGCTAGAATGTCCAGCAATTTAGCTGAATTAAGTACATTTTTCCTTGTTTTTATTGGTGCATTATAATTGTACTCAATATTGGGCTTTCTAGTGACATGCACATAACATAATTTGGTCCATTTCATTCCCCAATACGTCCCCTTTCCCTCTCCTCTTACCTCCACCTTGATCCCCTTCCTATTCTACTGGTCTCTCTTCATTTTCATGAGATTCTTTTTTATTCTTTTTTTCTCTATGGCTTTTGCATATGAGAGAAAACATCTGACCCTTGACTTTTGGAGTTTGGCATATTACTTAGCATCCTGTTCTCCAGTTCTAGCCACTCACCAGAAAATGGCATAATTTTATTCTTCTTTATGACTGAATAAAACTCCATTGTGTATATATACTACATTTTATTTCATTACTCATCTGCTGACCAACACCTAGACTGGTCTAAAAACTTGACTATTTTGCAATCCACTGTTCTGAACATCAATATGCACATATCACTACAGTATGCTGTTATACTTCAACTTACAATGGGTTTATCTGAACATAACCCCATGTGAGCCAAGAAGTGGGTGTACTATGCTAATACTAGTTAAGACAAAAACAAGAAAACCAAAAAGTGAAAAGTAGAAAGTAGTTATGTTATTTTTAGACACAGAAGACTTCAGAGCAAGCAAAGTTACCAAGGACGAAGAGGAACCCTACATAATAAGGGGCAATTTTCCAGAAAAAACCAACAAACCTTAATGTACACATGCCTAATAAGACCATCAAAATATGTGCAGTTAAAAACTGACAGAACTGTAAGAGGAAACAGACAAGCCACTATTATTGCTGGAGACTTCAATACCCCTCCATGAGAAATGGACAAATCAGGCAGGCAGAAAAATCAGTAAGGATGTAGTTAAACTCAACACCAACATCAATCAACAGGATATAATTGATAACTATAGACTATTCAGTAGCAGCAGCATTTGTATTCTTTTCAAGCTCACATGCAATATTCACCAAGATAGACCACATTCTGAATCATAAAACACCCCAAAACAAATTGAAGAGTAGAAATCACACAATGTCTGTTCACAGACCATAAAGGAGTCAAATTAGAAAATCAATAACAGAAAAATAGCTGGAAAATACCAAAATACACAGAAATAAACAACACACTTCTAAATAACATGAATCAAAACGTCTCAAGAAATTTCAAAATATTTAAAACTAAAGGAAAATGAAAACACAATCTATCAAAATCTGTAGGATGCAATGAAAGCATAGAAGAAACTTTTCAGCATTCAATGCTATAATGTTAGAAAACAATAAAGACCTAAAATCAATAATATAAGCTGCAACTTTAGAAAAATAGAAGAGCAAATTAAATCCAAAGTAACAGAAGGGAAAACAAACAAATAAACATGAGAACATAACCAATGAAGCTGAAAACAGGAGACCAAAACAGAAAATAAATACAGTCAAAAACTTGTTTATTTTATCAATTAGAAACCTCTAATCAGGCTAACAAAAAAAGGGGGGGACATAAATTAATATGAGAAATGAAGGAAAAGACATGGGCATAAAAGATAAACAACGACATATTATGAACAAATCTATGCCCACAAATGTGATAACCTAGATGAAATGGACTAATCCATTTGAAGACACAATCTGCCTAAATTGATATCTGAACAGTTTTATTATCTATTAAAGAAACTTAATAAAATTATAATCTTCCCAAACAGAAAGCGCTGAAAAATGGTTTTACCAGTGAATTCTACCAAACAGGTAAGGAATTCTTTACGATCTTTTATCAAAGATAAAAGCAGAGGGAATAAATACCTCCTGACTCATTCTGTGAGGCCAACGTTATCGTAATACCCATACCAGAAAACATTACAAGAAAACTAGAGACCATTATCTTTCATAAGTATAAATGCAAAAAAATCTCAACAAGATATTAGCAAATTGAATCCAACAATGTATAAAAAGAACTTCACTTCAAGACCAAGTGAGATTTATCACAGTTATGCAAAGTTGGTTTAATCTTCCAGGAAAAGACTAGAAGACTCTCTTAATGCTTTAGCTCATACCAAGAGGAAAGACTTACAGATACTAAAAATGTAACATTGAGGGTAGGGGAAGAGATTCCATAGTAAATAGCCCACAAAATATCCAATGAAGTTCAAAATCAAGAAGGCCTAACCACACAATCAGGGTTTCCAATGTGCTTTTCAAGTATTAACCATGGGCAGACAAGCAAAATAATCAAATGAGAAAATATTCTAACATGAAAAATTAAGGAAAAGAAAAAGAAGAAAACAGAAAAAAGCAACTTAGGAGAAACAATGCACAGGAGGCAAAACTTCATAAAAATATTATTTTTCAAGATTACAGATGTGTAGAAAATCACCAGTCTTTACTGGAGCACTACAACTCATCAAAAAACAGAGAGATTGAACCACCAATAACAGACTCATTTTTTTTAGCATTAGAATTTTTTTTTTTTAGTTGTAGAGGGACACATTTTATTTGTTTATTTGTTTATTTTTATGTGGTGCTGAGGACCGAACCCAGTGCCTCCACATGCTAGGCAAGCACTCTACCACTGAGTTACAACCACCAGTCCCAACAGACTCACTTTTTAACCTGAGATGGAGTAACCCATAACAAGATTCATATTTGTAATGGTTGGTCTTAATTCTGTGATAATATAAATCCTGCTTCCCTCCTCTCCTCAATGCCCTGCTGCCTGGATCATAAGAACACTCACTTCCAAACTTGACCTATTACTGAGAGCTTCAGGTAGGTCATAGCGAGTGCAAAAGCAGAAAATAGAAAATAGCCAATTCTGTCCAAATTCTTTGCAGGCTTTTAATACCTGATCTATGTCACATCCCCAAGGATTATAGCATCACCTACCAGTTGATCACAACACTGGAGGACTGGAATAAGCATCTAGTAAGGAGGAAGTGAGTGATAATCAATGGAGATATTGGTAATGTATGGGTATTTGTATACAGGATACCTATTCCTAGCTATCTATATTATCATTGATCTATTGCTATAACAAAATTATAAGATTGGGTTCTTTATATTTATTAAAAAGGTTTAGCTCAAGTTTGTAGCCAAAAGTTCAAGATCAAGCAGCCCCATCAGTTGAGCCCCTAAGGGTCTTGTGGCTAAGAACATCACAATGGTGAGAGTACCTATGGAAGAGATCTTGGTAGTAAAATAGGAAACCAGAGGGATTCAGAGGTCACAGTCATTCTTTTTCTGACAACATACTCTTGTAGGAATTAACCAGGATCCAATGGGAACTACATCTCTTCCAAGGATGGTGCGTCCAATGACCTAATTAGCTCCTACTAGGTCCTACCTCTTAAAGGTTCTACCACCTCTCAGTATCATCATACTGAAGACCAAGCTTCAAGTCCATTAACCATTGAAAGATACACGCAAACCATAGCATCATCCTACCATCTTCTAATGTGGAAGATAACAAAAGCAAGTTAAGTATATACAATGAATTCTTTGTGTAATTTAAAAAAAGGCCCAAAACATCTGTGATTTTGGCATTAGGGCTAAAGGTAAAAGTTTCATAAGCAGTTTCTCTTGTCTCTCATCCCTCATTCCTCCCTGAAATAAGCCACAGATACTAGTATTTCTTCTTCTCAAAGGCAGGTCATAGAAACCAGAAGCCCTTTTCCCCACAGACAACTATAAAAACTAGAATTATTATGCTAATTTCCCCTTGACTTTCTGTCTAGGAGCTAGCCATAAAGAAATTAAGAACTTCATTCCAGAAGATTCCTGCCTCGTACCCAGGAGGAAGAACTACTACAACTGAGGGACCAAGAAGAATCTGAACAGATAAGCATTTGGGAGTTACCCCACACTATCTATTACCATTAGTTCCTCCTCTTTTTGTCCAACCATATGGCTGTCCACGCTTCATCAAACCTAAGCATAAAAATTACAGTTCACCCTGGGTCTTTGGGTTTTTATTCTAAAGGCTACCACGTCAGGTAAGACTGATCAAATTAATTTGTTAAGCTTTACTCTGATAAACTTATCTTTTGTTTCAGAAGTGTAGGTCACGATCCTCTTTGATAGAAAAGGGATTGTTCCCCTTAATCCACTCCTACATTGGTAAGGCACTTAAATGCACAAAATTACAAAACTTGAATACATATTCAATAAAACATGAGCTTCTAGATTATGCCAGGTCTTATCTGAAATAGCTTACAAATCTTAAAATAATAGGAAACTCAGAAGCTTAAACATAAGATAGAAAAGGTGTCACAGAAAGCCCAAATCAAGCTGAAAAAAAGGTAGAAAACTTGTGGGAAAAGAAACAAAAGAATTAGGAAAGGCTTTTGAATATATTTAGAAACTAGGAGAACAAAGTAATGAATTGTTTTCTTTCTATATAAGTGAATAAAGAAAAGAGCAAAGTTATAAAAACAGAAAAAAGTAAAATTAAGAATATCTGTTAGCTGAAATAGACTACTTTGTTAAAAGTTGGATTAATCAGATAGAACCACACTAAGAGTATTTATTTATTTTGATTCAGAAAACATCAGAGAACCAGGGAAGAGTTTTGAACAAGAAAAAATCCAATAAGATCTGGGTTTTTTGAACAACAACAACAAAAAATCAATCTACTGCCAATATATAAAACCAATTTGTAAAAGGAAAAAGGAGAAAACATAATGAGAAAATATTTCTGTCCAGGTAACTAAGTGGGTTATTTAGGATGCATATATTAAAATGCTACTCAATTTTTTTTTTTTTTTTTTGCAGTGCTGGGGATTGAACCCAGGGCCTTGTGCTTGCAAGGCAAACACTCTACCAACTGAGCTATCTCCCCAGCCCTTAAAATGCTATTCAGTTTTGTTGTGGCCAGAGAGTAAGCTAAGAGAACTGTCTTAAATTTACCTGTAATTGTTCAAGCATCCATAATATATTACACATCTCTTGAAAATAACAGCAAGTTCTACTTTGAGTAATTCTTTGAAAATCCAGGCCTTCAGCCTAAGAGCTAAACAAATGGTAAGACAGTACAAAACACAAAGCTTCTATGTCCCATAGCCCTGCCCTTAAGGTCTTCAACCTTTTTGAAGTCCAAGAAGATAGAGTCATACTGAACAGTATCCCTCCTCAATCTAACATTTACTTCATCCTAGAAAAGGAAAATCAGTTATTACTTTGATCTGGTAGTGCATATTAATAATTAACCCATCATTCTTTCTGACTAGTAGCCAAGTCAAGCAAGCTTCATTTTAAAAATACCAAAGTGAATTAAAGAAAAACACATTTAAATTGTAAAACTTACCATCTTATTTAAATATAATAGCTAACTGCATTAAAATGAAACTTATTACAAAGTGAACAGTTAACCAAAAATGATAGGCCTATATTTGATCAAATATAAATTATGTTCATAATTATGATCTTATAATTCCTAAATTAATGAGTATATCCAGGAATGTGTAGCACAGTCATTGCCAGATATACTGAATACCCACGAACTACCTTCTTTACTTTCCTACACATAAACAGAATCAGCACCTGATTCAACCTTGTATACACAAATAAGAAATGCACTCATTTCAAAACTCTAAATTTTCATATCAGTTATTGATGTTGCCTCAACAAAATCATTAACACATCTCTCCTAGTAAGAACAAATATTTTTAAAATCAGAAGAATATAAACTATTAGCAGTTCAGTATGGTTTTGTGAAGAGCAGATGAAGTTAAAACTCTTATTTTCTAAGACAAAAACAGGATTTGGGGAAAAGGGAAGAAACAAAAATAACACAAACTTGCCTCTAAAAAAGTCAAAGCTTTATTATGGTGAATTTTATCCTCAAATCTTTATGGTCATACTCAAAAAGAGGAAATAAAGAAATTTGCTCAGTAGTACTCAGAAAATCCTACAGGAGAACCTCAACTAAATTTCAATAGTCTTCTCAATGAATTGGAGAACTTTTTTCTGATAAGCAGATATTCTGATTCTCTCAAAATTTATGACTGTCAACATTTGGGGTGGGAATAAATGCTGGAAAGATGACTCTTTCCAAAACTGCCAATGGACAATGGGTTGTGGTTCAGGGGAAAAGTCTGTACTTACGGTGCATGAGGCTGTGGATTCAATGCCTAGCACCCAAAAGGAGAAAAAAACACACGGGGAGGGGAAAACATCTTGACGTCCTAATTAGAACAAATGAAGAGAAGAAAATGTAAGGCAAGAGAATCTAAACCTGAAAAGAAATGGAAGGTGAGACTAAAGAGTTATAAAGAAGCCAAAAGTTAAGAGGTCTTATATGTCAAGAAGTTCAACTTGCCTTTAAGATTCTACATTTGATGAAATATTTCACTCAGAGGAACCATACAACTAAGTTTATGTTTTTTAAAATATCACTATCAATAACTTGGAAAATGGGGACAGACTAGAGGCAGAATACAGTTAGAGACTACTGTAGTAATCTAAGAGAGCAGTGATATAAACCTGCCTCAGCAGTTGCACGAATAGAAGAATGATTCAAGTACTATTAGGAAGAAAAAGGACACAGACTATAGCAACACTGGAATTCCTGAGGGGCATATTCATTTTGCCTGGAACATAGTAGATAAAATACATTTGTTTTTTGGAATGTAGAGAATTATAACAATAGAAGTGAAGAAGGACTCCCAGGCCAGGTGCAATGGCACACACCTGTAATCCCAGTGGCTAAGGAGGCTGAGGCAGGAGGATCATGAGTTCCAAACCAGCCTCAGTGAAAATGAGCTACTAAGCAACTCAGTGAGACTCTGTCTCTAAATAAAATACAAAATAGGGCCAGGGATGTGGCTCAGTGGTCTAGGGCCCCTGAGTTCAATACCTGGTACCCAAAAACAACAACAACAAAAAAGAACTCCCAGGCTCTTGACCTATGTGACAAAGTAAACAACTGATGTATGAGTCATCAAAACAGAGGAAAAGAGAGCTGGGGATAAAGCTCAGTTCTTAGAATACTTGACTGTCAAGCACAAGGCCCTGGGTTCAATCCCCAGCACCGCAAAAAAAACAAAGGAAAAGAATTAGTGAGAAAAAAGTTTCAATATAGTTTTGACCATGCTGAATTCTGACTCCAGTAAAGAGTCAGAAAGTCAAGCATATTTACAAATAACTCCATGAGTTAGATCTATTTCATCTCCATTTACAAAAGTGGAAAGTGAACTCAAGTACCTATACCTGTTCAACTACAAATTATGCCCATTTACAGGTGCAATTCAAGTCCAGAGCAAAGGTGTTTTCATCCAATCACACTTCAGGAGAAAAAGTATCTGGCTGTGGTTTATGACACTGATTAGACCAGGCAAAATGGATTAAACATATTTCCAAGTCTGTAGGATGTGAACTGGTCCCTAGTAGTATGACTAGGAATGCAAATGCCCTATTATGAAAACAAAGACACGATGAATTAGCAGAGACAGGAATGATTCAAAGATGCCTCTTGGGCTTTAGGCCAAGACAACTAGAACATGAAATTACCAAAGAATGAATGAAGAACCAGACTGGGAAAGACAAGTTTGGTTTTTTGACAGATATAGTTTTAGGTGATAACAACAGCCCAAAAAGAAATAAAATATTGACAATCTAGAAAAATGTTAATAATTACTGGATAAATTCAGTGCTCACTATGTAACAGGCATTGTCTCTAAGGTACTAGGGATAAAAATGAAGAGTTCTCATCCTCATGGAGTTTACATTCCATACAAGAAACAAGCAATTAATTTAACATCAAGTAGTTAAGTGCTATAAAGAAAAATGAAGCAAAGAAGCAGTAAGGGCGTAAAGATAGATTTTTTTTAAAGAAGATAACTAGGGAAAGCCTCTTTTAGAAAGTGACTTTTCAAAAAATATTATTTTAGTTGTCGATAGACCTTCATTTTATTTATTTATATGCAGTACTGAGAATCGAATCCAGGGCTTCATAAATGCAAGGCAAGCACTCTACCAGTGAGCTACAACCCCAGCCATAGAAAGTAACTTTTAAGCAAAGTCCCGAATGATGAAATGAACATCAAGACCTCAAAATACGGAGGGGCAAAGAATATGGCCTAAGATAGACAGCTACAGGGACAGAAATGAACTTGTAGTGTTCAGATTCAAGAAGCTTGGCATGATAAAGAATCTGGAGATCATAATCACAACAGAGACCCAGAAAGGGGTCAGACTGTGGACCAGCATAAAGAACTTGCATTTCCCTTTAAGTGGTATGGGTAGCTACTGGAGGGTTTTAAGTAGGTAAGTGACATTATCTAACATTTAGTAAAGATCACACTGGCCTTTGTAAATGAGAACTGATTGTAGGGGGCAAATGTGGTAACAAAGACTACCAGAAAGCTCTTGCTATAGTCTGAAAGAGATTATGATGATGTGATAACAATGCTGAGGTGGGAAGAAGTAATGAGATTCTGGACATATTTCTTAAGTACAGTCAAACGATCTTAGTGATAGAATGGATGTGGAGTGTGAAGGAAAAAGAATCAATGATAAACCCTAGACATTAAAACGGAATAGCAGGAAATAATAAGGGTACCCTCTACTAAGATGGGCAATTGAAAGAATGAGAGGGTATGGAGAAAGAAATGAATTAAAATTTTTGATGTTTATTTTTAGACCCCAATAGAATCCAAGTGGAGAGGCTGAGTAGATGGGTATCTAAGTCTGGAATTCAGGCTGAGACTAAGTACAAAAATTTAAGTACTATGAATACACACGTTATTTAAAGTTAAGAGATTAGTTTTTATTTTAAACTTACTTTATAAATAAAAAGCATAGAACTTTTCTACTGGTTTTACAAATACTAACTTAACTCTCTAAACAACCCTCTAAATAAAAGAATTATTACTATCCCTATATCCCACATTAAAGACAAGAAAAAAAAAAAAAAAAAAAAGAACAGAATATCTAACCAACTAGCCCAAAGTCACATTGTTGACAACCAACAAACCTGAGATTTGAATTCAAACAGTGATGCTCCACAGAGCCGGAAACCTTAATACTAAGTTAGGGTGTTCCCTAAGATATCAAGATTAAAAAAAAATGTGAAAGGAAAAGAGACTTTAGAATTGAGCCTCGGAGCAGTCAACATTTGACAGTGAGAAAAGAGAAGAAAAAAAAAAAAAAGGTTAAAAAGGAGCTAAGCAGAAAATGAGAAAGTTTGGTGTTTTGGAAAACCATGAATAAAGTATATCTATGAGAAATACTTAAGGGATCACCAAAGGAATGGACAAGGAACAGACCACTGAATTTGACAAGATGAAAGTCAGTAGTGACTTTGAAATGAAAACTTGATGGAATGAGTTATCTTTGCAATTTAAGAGTTGTATTAAGAAGAAATGTAATGTCCAGACTGAGTTTCATTTATTCAGTAAATGTATAATGAATGTTTATTAGCACTGGACGCTGGTCTACATGGTTGGGATACAGTAGTGAACAAATTAAACAAAAATCCCAGCCCTAAAGAATTCATATTTTATTAACATGTTTAGGAGCTTCTTCAAGGAAAAAGTCATCGCCAGTATTTTGCTTCAATATAAGAAATGCTATATTATATCTATATCTGATTGACAGTTTTAGTGTGTGAATAAAACTGAAGTCAATTTGAAGTGCAAATGCATATAAATGTTAAGTGATTAACAATAATGTCAAATGAGTACTTTAATATAGCCAAAATACTCACTGAGGGACAGGTGAGAAGTAGTACTGTTAAAAGCATTCTACTACTATATTCTATATGCTACTAATAAAAAAACTAAACAGGGAACACTATTGGACTCTGTCCAAGCATTATTAACTTGATATTTCTGATAGGTTATCTTAGATAAATCTTTCACAATATTTCAATACATGGATTATGAGAAGAGAATTGATCTAAACATCAAATCTAGCCAACTTTTTAAAAGTAAGATTTTCTGGAATAATACAATGTGTCTACGTTCAGAAGCTTACTGTCTAGAAGTCTTGTGAGAACTGAAACATTCTCAACTCAGTAAACATTAAACACCTACTATTTAGCACCACCAAAATAATTAAGGAGCAAAATACAGGATATAAATACCTCTAATAATGCTAAGTAATTTGGTAAAAGAAAAAAATGCTAAGTAATTTGCAGGAGTTTGGAAAAAGGTGGAAACTACAATAGACCACAGCAGATGTTCTCAATTAGGAACTATTCTGACAACTCAGGGGGCATTTAATTATACTTGAAGACTTTTTAAAACATGACTGCTAGTGGAATGCCACTGGCATCTCATGAGTAAAGACAACAAATGAATTGTATAGACTTTCATAAAGACATTTATTTAGTCCAAACTATCTATATGTTGCTACTGAGAAACCCTAGGCTGTAATTATCAGGAAATAATTCAGGCATAACAAGCTGGATTCTGAATTGGCCTATAACAGGAAGATATACAGAAAGACAGAAGAAATAATAGAAAACAAAAGCATAATGGCAAGAAGGAACCTGTGTTTCAACTGGGTGGTGCAGGTGCAAGAAACAGGTTTGACATTAAGAAATTTGTTTGAGTCCAAGGCAAACATGTTCAAAACATCAGTAGGAGCATGCATGAGGCCCCGAGTTCAATCCACACCACCACAAAAACAAACAACGTTAGTGGGATAGAATGGTGATTGGTTATTTGGTAGTTAGAGCATATGAAACCATTAAAACCAGATAAAGGTGCTGGAAACAGGAGAACCAAGTACTGTTTTATTTTAAGCATTTGTTCTAGAGATTGATACAATATGTCATATAAAATTGCTTACACTGTGGTAGGCCCTCCACACATACTGTTTCATTTAATAACAGAACAGAAATGTGTTTTCACCATTTTAAAAATGAGGACACTGGAACTCAACTTAACTTTATTATTTCACTGTGAACTAGGTACAGGCAGAGATAGGACTGAATTCTTTTCTAGTCTTAACTCAAATTTCCAAGCATCAGTGAGAGACATGTTTTAAGGGAAGAGTTCAAAAGATTAAAATTCAAAACTCGCTTTTCATAATTAAAATATACAAAGATGTATAAAGTAACTCTATAAGGTTGTCCTCCTATTTCTTTACTATAGTAACTTAAATTCTGTCTTACAGGTTTTGGATATGGTATTTGGCTTGCTTTCACTTCACACGTGTGTGCCAAGGTAGTTAGTTCCTACGTGCACCCAACTAACCCCAAAATTCTCTTCCCAGAAATTCAAATCCTGTTACGATTACCTTTAGACCAGAAAAAGGAAAAAAGAAAAGAAAAAAAAAAAAAAAAAACTTACTTGTTGAATTGGTATGATAGACAACTAATACCAAGGTTCAGGAAACAAAACAAATTTAACATTATACATGCCTTCCCAGATTAAAAGTCTTTTCCCACACTTTTTACAGCGCAGAGACCCAATCTAAAAAAAGCATTCCAAAAGACTCGGGTCCTCAATTCAGTTGTGGCCAAGTATTTCATCTTCATATTTCCCAACATTTTTTGGTCTACCCTTAACCAGAGCTTTCTCCTCCAGTGCCCTAAGTTAGGAAAGAGATTTTTAAATCCTGAGGATCCTTACCTAAAACACGCTCGTAGTTTCAGATACTTAACATTTAAGCAGGGGAACACTGCTGCTATAGGGCTTACAGCCCTATCCTAGTCGAGATATGCCTTAGTCTGAGTTCTTCCAGCACCAGATGCTACACCAGCTGCTCCTCAGAGGCCTTTTACACCAACCCCTTCAGCAGTTCCTTCGAAATCCACGGTCCTACCTCAAGGCCCATTTCGGAGGTTCTGAGTCCCACTTCTTTCAAACTGTATGCGCCAAGCCCTAACCTTCTTCCATTTCTCAAAAGGAGCTTCAGGAAAGGGGAAGAGCTTGGTCATGGCCCTGGGGTCCAGAATGGACGCAGGCAGAGTGGGCTCCTAGTCCGGTGGGAAATGGACAGGGAGCAGTAAAAAACACTTACCAACATCCTGGTCGAAGGGATTGGTGGCAAAGAGAGGCATCTCCACTGCCTACCGAAGTGTCCGCAGAGACTCCCCCTAGACAGCACGGGAGTCAGGGTTAGACGTGGGAAGGAAGACTCCTCCTGCAAAAACAGCGAGCGACTGATTCTACAGTGTCCACGACAGCTCCTCCTCTCATCCACCCCCAGCAACCGCGGCAGCAGCGGCGGCGGCAACAGCAAAGAAGCTGGGCAAGCCCCCGCGCGGAGCATGTCGGGAATCTAGGCGACCTCGGCGCTGCCTACCCAAAACATTCCCCGCAAGCACAGGTCCACCAGAAGGAGTCCCCTTTGGCTGCCTCCTTTTTTTACTATAGACTTTTGAAAGTATGATTGGTGGCTTTATTTTCTAAGTTTTCCCTTGGCTAGGAGTTTCCGGAGGACAGGGTCCTCCAGGCGCGCCGAAGCCCACTAATGACCCCACGAGTGAATCAGAGACTAAGGAGAAAGAAAGAGGGTCGGGTTTGGGGAGAGTGAATTCCTTTTCTTTTCTGTTCCTTGGGTTGCTATTGTACCTCCGAAGGGGAATGAAAATTCCTTTGGTTCACCTTCTAAGTAAAAAAGCTGTGAGTTCAGTTTACTATGTGAGGTGACAAAAAAAAACTTGCTTGAAGTCATGTGAGCTGCAGGAATTGGCTCAGGTCCCTAAAGAGGGGAGTGTCAGGGCGCACAGCTGCCTCGGGGAGGCTGAGGTAACGCTGGCTCCTTCCCGGGCGTCCCTGAAAGCCCCGCTGCGAAGGCTTTTGTCGTAAGACGTCGGCACCTCTCGACTAACCGTGTGGTCCCTAAGCTGCTGTGATGATTGGGAGATGACTCTTCCGCCGCCCAAGATAGTCGCCCTGAGCTGAGCAAAAAAAGGAACTCTGAAAAATTGAGCTAGAAATGGGTAACCGATTCCTGGCAGCTAAAATGTTGAGTTAATCATTTTACTTTTAAGTGTATGAAACGAATAAAAGTTATCCTTGTCGCGTACAAGTTTGAAGGCGTCTACTAGAGATTTTGCGTCCCTGTTGGAACTTCACTAAACTCATCTTGCACGTAAATTGAAGTTAGGTAAATTACACCCAAATTTCAACACTTCCTAATGTAGCATGGAAACAAATACTGACGTGTTAGCACTAGGATTAGTAACAGTCTCAGAACGTGCTTACAAAACTCCACTTACTGTGAAGTCCCACTTCTGAAAGTGAAAAATGAAAAATTAGAGTAGCAGGTAGTTTTTTGTCGTTCGGTCAAAGAGAATCAGAGAGATGGGGAACTGTGTTTTCACATATTGTTGGTTGAAGTGTACATTAACAGTATTCCTTAGGGAAATATTTGGAAGTGTGTAACAAGCTTCTGAAATGCAAATAACTTTGGACCCAGCAATTCTATTTTTTAAAAGATTTTCCTAAAGATGTTCTTTTGAAAACATGAAAAAAGATACGCACGGCAGCATTGTTTATAATATTAAAGCATTGTTAACTACTAAAATGTCCGACATTAAGAGATTGGCCAAATTACTTCATCTCTTGGTATCTCAGTTTCCTCGTCTGTAAGAAGCAGAAATAATTAATAAGGTTGTGGGAATCAAGTGAGTAAATACAAGAAAACCCCTCATAATAGCACCTGGCATATAGTAAGTGGTAAATAAGTCCACACAATCATAATTAGTATTGGTCAAGTTCTAGTACACATAATGTAAAAACTATATAGCCATTTAAGATGATACCATAGAGTTGTATTTACATAAACATATGAGTAAGTTGTTAAAAGGTAACAAAACCAATAAAATGACAACGATATTAAAAACCTGGAAGGAAATACTTGAAAATATTATGATCCGATTATTTTGAAATGGTAAGATTTTGGATTTTTTTTTGTTCGTTATACATTTTATATTTTCCAAATATTTTAATGGCAAGCATGTATTTCTTTCAAAACAACAAAGTTAAAACAATATTTAAAAATGTGATATGTTAATACTACCAGGCTCTTTACATTTTGAAGGACCAGTATAAAAAAACCTGATTGTGCTTTCTTATGACAAGTATTTTTCCAAAATGCCACTATTGATAAAGAAAATAGACTTGTTTCTCAAAAACCTGCTATTGATTACTAGCCTCGGAATCAAGTGATGACAACTTTTCTACTTCAAATTAGAGTGTCTCATGGATAGATTGTCATAATGGCCCTGAAGCAGGGTCAGATATTTATGAAAATGTATTTGAACATGCTTTATGCTTCAGTAATGAGACTGAATTGTTCTGTTACCAGCAATAAACCAGTAAACAAACTTCTCAAGCCTTAATTATCAATAGGTAAGCATTGGGAATAACATTAGCATTGATAACATTATCCATATATTTTGATCTAGAATAGTGACTTTAGCTACAGGTGGTCTTTATGATTAATATGCTAAAATTAATAAACATTTTTAAAATATAAATTTGATAATACTGTTATATTTAACTTAAAAGTCACATACATATAAAAAGCAGAATGGGCTATTTTGAGGTTAACATTCCTTATCCCTTTAAAATATTGAAAACTTAAGCGTTTCACTTTTAGTATTTCATTTTGAAAATTCTGAATGGGCTGTATTTTGAGGTTAACATCCCTTTTTACCCCTTTAAAACATTGAAACTGTAGAAGTTTCACTTTTAGCATTTTGTTTTGAAAATTATTCATTAAAAGCAATGATACTGACATGCGAAGGGAGTTACTACAGAAAAAAAATCTATAATTAAAAAGTTCAGGAAAAGAAATATCTTAGAGAGGTTAACAGTTTCATTATCTCAACTGAGTAAGAATGATTACTATTTCTCCAATTCATTCCTTCCTCTCTAAGCTTATTGTCACTACTGTAGTTCCCACCCTCACCATTTCTCAGGGAAATACAGTAGTCTCGCCTTATCCACAGGACCTGGGGTTAACCTTGGTCCAAAAATATAAAGTGGAAATTGTTAACAAATAAGCAAGTTTTAAATTGCATGCCATTCTGAATAACATGATGAAGTCTGACAGCATTCTGTTCAATGTAGCCCAGGACATGAGTCATTATCCAGTGCATCCCTGCTGCATATACTACTGCCCATTAGTAACTTAGTAGCCATTTTGGTTATCAGATTGACTTATTCACATAATTTTTATTGTACATTATAATTGTTCTCTTATTATTAGTTTTTATCAATCCCTTATTGTGCCTTATTTATAAACTAAACTTTATCATAAGCACGTATGTGTAGGAAAAAACAGTATATACAGGGTTGAGAATATCCGGTTTTAGGCATTCACTGAAGGTCTTGGAACATATTCCCTGAGGGTAAGGATTGTAATACAATATTACTTTAATCTACTAATATATTTTTTCCTTTCATACTACAATGGAATGAATTATATCCACCAATTCCCTATGTTGAAGTGCTAAGCCCAGTGTAATGGTATTTGAAGATGGGGCCTTTGGAAATTTGTTTTAAATGAGGTCATGAGACTTGGGCCCTTATAACGGGGTTAGTTCTCTTATAAGACATACCAAATTGCTTGTCCTTTCTCCCACTTTGTATGTGAGGATACAATATAAAAGCAGCTGTCTGCAAGCAAATAAGAGTTCTCTCTGGAACCTGACCATGCTAACACCCTGATTTCAGTCTTCCAACTTCCAGAACTGTGAGAAAATTAATTTGTCACTCACTTGGTATTTTGTTGTGGCAGCCCATGCTGACTAATATACCAACCTAATCTTCAAAAAAATCATCTACTGCCAGATTGATTTTTCTAACCCACAAATATGATTATGTCACTTCCTTAAAATTCTTATATGGTTCTTCAGTCACTTAGTCATTGAGTAAATGTTCATTAATAAACTCCGTTTGTCAAGTACCATTCTAGGTGCTGGAAATATGGAAATACAAGCTTTGTGTAACTTAGCTTCTTTTAGAGGACTTTTGGGAAGACAGTCATTATATAATTAGATTAATTGCTTGATTACAAATAGGCAGACTCCTCCCCTCGGTATTAAGACTGATTCTTTAGTATTACATCCTTATGAGTTGATCCCCTAGTATCTCATCTCTTTAGTTTTCTCCACGTACTCTCTACTTACTTCTAAACTACTAGCAACTGTCCAGGTGTCCTTACATTTTTCATGACTTCAAAATAAGCAACTTTCTGTTTTTTTTTCCTGCCCTTATTCTATTTGGATAGAGTTAGACCTCAGACTTCACTTCCCAAAAGCATTTCCTGACTCACTACCTGGCCAGTAACAGGCACATAATAAATATTTGTTAATTAATTGGTTGATTGGCCCCCTCTATCACAATACTTAATAGTATGTTATTTGTTCCAGGTATTGATTATTACATAAAAACCACCCCAAACTTTGCATCTTAGAGAAAAACCGGTAATTTCTTTTGCCTGCAAATCAGAAATGTGGTCAGACCTCAGCAGGGACAGCTTGCCTCCCCCCACACAGTGTCAGCAGGGTTGGCTCAAAGGCTTGAATGACTCTACAATTAGGGCAGCAATATTGGAAAATCTGCTCAGGTATATATGTCTGGCAATTGATGCTGACAACTGGCAGAATCTCATTAGAGCTCTCAGAATAACTATATGTGTTTTAGTAGGCTTTTTTGCTGCTTCTTTCAAAAGACCTGACAAGAACAACTTTAGAGGAGGAAAGTTTATTTGGTGCTCATTATTTCAGAGGTCTCAGTCCACAGGTAGACAACTTCATTGCTCTGTGCCTGAGGTGAGGCAAAGCATCAGAGTGGAAGCATGCAGAGAATGAAAGCAGCTCAGGACATGACCACTAGGAAGCAGAGACGGCTCCACTCACCCAGGACAACACATAAACCTCATGCTCCCAGTGACCCACCTCCTCAGCCATACCCTACCTGCCTGTAGTTACCACCCAGTTGATCTCTTTCCATGTATTAATTCACTGTTTAGGTTACAACTCTCATAATCATTTCAGAATATTCTTGCATTATCTCACACATGAGTTTTTGGAGGACTGCTCATATCTAAAACATATAACATGGGACCCCCCCCATGTATTTCCTTGGGTCCTTCCAGCATACTGAACAGATTTAAGTCTGAGCATTCCAAAAGACAGGAAGAGGAAACTAACCAATTTCTTAAGATCTGGGCTAGGAAATGGGTACAGCATCATTTCAGTCATAGTCGATTGGATGGGCAGTCACAGCATCTACACTCAATGGGAGAGGAAATAAAATTGACCTCTTGGAAGAAGAGGTGTGAAAGAATTTGGGGAGCCATGTTTAAATGCTACAACAATATTATAATTTTTTACTTATTTACAAAGGTATTCATTTTTGCATTACTTATCTATAGGTTCTTCACAATTGGTGTTCCATAAATATGTCAAATGCAGTAAATTAAAATATTTATTAAAATGGCATATTTCCATTATTGGCCATAAGGAGGTGATAGGATTAGAACTTACCTTTTTATCATACACAAATGGAACAATGGACAAAAATACACAGCACACTTGATTTCAAACAAAAGACAATAGGCAGCCCGGGAAGTGATCCTGAGGAGAAAGAAAACATGAAGTGAACCCTATGATTGCTACAGCTTTCTGCCCAGAATAAGTTTATGGACTGAAGCATAGGGAGGGGGAAGCCCCCACACTCACCCCCCCCAAAACCCTTGTTGTATTAAAGAGATAAAAATCAGAGTTTGAGAAGACCAAGAAACTAGAATTTGAAGGAGAGAACATTAGGAAAGTACTATGCAGAAAATTCCAGATATTTGCACAGAAATCATGAGACTTTGGCTGGATTGCTAATCTTGTCATGGATAGACAAGCCCAATCAGGTAAAAGGAAAGAAAAAGTACCAGGGAGCTAAAACCTGAACATTCCCAAACTTCATCTAGTCTGGGAATCATTTCAAGTCTCAAAACCAGAAGGAAGAGACCTACATGAATACAGTGTTAAATAAGTACCCCTAAGGGCAACCTTTTGGTCAAGATGCATACCCTGAGAAAGATTTGTTCTGAAAGTGCATAAAAAGTAACTCTTGAAAGGATTAAGCTAGGCAACACAAGTAAAAACTAAAACAAAGTAGGAAACTCTTAAAAGGAATACCCTTCCCCATGTTAGTCAGCTTTCTGTTACTATAACAAATACCTGAGATAATCAACTTATTTGGAGATATGGTCTATTTTGGCTTAAAATTTAGAGGATTCAGTCCATGACAGATTAGCCCTGCTGCCTTGGGTGAGGCAGCACATTATGGAAAAAGCATGTAGCAGAGCACAAACCACTCACCTCATGACCAGGGAACAAAAGATAGGAAGAGAGTGAGGTCTCACTATGCTCTTCAGGGCACACACCCAAGGACCAAAAGACCTCCTACTAGGTTGCACCTCTTAAAGTTTCCACCACCACCCAGCATGGTGCCAAGCCTTTAACACATGGACCTGTGAAAGGACACTTAAGATCCAAACTTTTGCACCCCCTAAAAGAAATATAACATTTGAAAATGTAAAATTCTATAGTGACCAGACTCCAATTAAGGGAGAAAAAAAAAAAACAAAAACAAAACAACAACAACAAAAAAAAACTGAATACAGAAAGGGTCAGGAGAATGTGGCCAATAACCTGCACAATGAGAGACATTCAAACAAACTTCTCCAGGCAAAAGGAAAAGGATATCACTTGGAAATTTGAATGCACACAAAAGAATGAAAATAAAGCACTCAGTACATAGAAACAAACCCTGAAATTAAAGTCATAATTCAAGTAACATAATAATGGTTTAAGAGCTATAACTGTTTGATATGCTTAAGAATTTACAGAAAGATAAATATAAGGAGGAGAGAAATAAAAGCCAACAAAAAGAAGCAAATGGAAATTCTAGAAATGAAAAATACAACATTTAAGATGACATTTGAAATAGAATTAACAGATTAGGCACTGCAGTAGAAAAATGAATTTGAAGCTGGATACAGTGGCACATGCCTGTAATCACGGAGACTTGGGAGGCTGAGACAGGAGTATTGCTAGTTCAAAGCCCAGCCTCAGAAACTTAGTGAGGCTCTAAGCAACTTCATAATGCCCTATCTCAAAAAATAAAACGAACTGAGGATGTGGCTCAGTGGTTAAGTGCCCATGGGTTAAATCTCCAGTACCAAAAAAAAAAACCAAAATGAATCTAAAGATACAAGAACAGAAAGAATGCAAATTGAAACACATAGAAGACTGAAAAATTTTACAGACCCTCAATGATATGTAGGAAAATATAAAGCAGCAGTACAGCATATTGTAGAGTTTGGAATTAAAAAATGGGAGGGAAATAGTTTAGGAAATCTTGACCAATTTTTTTCAATATTAAAAACTGTATTGCACAGATTTGAGAAAGTAAATAAACCTCAACCATAATCAACAACCACAAAAATGACACCAAGGCACAACATGAAAAATTGCTGAAAATTGGCAATAAAGATGAAATCTTAGCGTATTCAGACTGGGGGCTGGGACTGTAGCTCAGTGGTAGAGCAGTTAGTTGCCTTGCATGTGTGAGGCACTGGGTTTGATTCTCAGCACCACATACAAATAAATAAATATACATATATATATACATACAGGCAGAACAATTGCCTAGCATGTGTGAGACAAACTTCTCCAGCCAAAAGGAATAGACTATCACTTGGAAATGGGTTCGATCCTTAGCACCACATAAAAATAAACAAATAAAGGCATTCTATCCATCTACAACTACAAAACTTTTTTAAAAAGAATTACAGTAGACTAATAATAAAACTATACATTTCCAAAAGTTTTCTTATTTATTTTTATATTTTTATTTGTTCTTTTTAGTCATACATGATAGTAGAATGTATTTTGACATATCATACATACATGGAGTATAACTTCCCATTTTTGTAGTTATACATGATGTGGAGTTGTATATTCATATATGAACATAGGAAAGTTACATCCAATTCATTCTACTGTCTTTCCGATTCCCACTCCCCCACTCTCACCTGCACTCCCCCCTGTCCAATCTGGTGATCCCCTCCAACTCTGCCTATTGTGAGTCAGCAACCATATATCAGAGAGAACATTTGGTCTGGTTTTTGGGATTGGCTTATTTCATTTAGAATGATAGTTTCCAGTTCCATCCATTTACCAGGAAATGCCATAATTTCATTCTTTTTTATGGTTGAGTAATAGACCATTGTGTGTGTACCATATTTTCTTTATCCATTCATCTGTGGAAGAGCATCTAGGTTAGTTCCATGGTTTAGCTATCATAAATTGAATTGCTATAAACACTGAAATGGCCTCGTCACTATAGTATGTTGATTTTAAGTCTTTTGGGTATATGCTGAGGAATGGGATAAGTGGGTCAAATGGTGGTTCCATTCCAAGTTTTCTGAGGAATCTCCATACTGCTTTCCAGAGTGGTTGCACAAATTTGCAGTCCCACCAGCAATGTATAAGGGTACCATTTTCCCCACATCCTCACCAACATTTATTACTTTATAAAACATTTTTTTGTAAGACAGCAAAACAGTACCTTTAAAGTCCTAAAATTTAAAAATCGTCACCATAGAATTCTATCACAGTAAGAATATCTTTCAAAAATAAAGGGGAGGGCTTCAGGTATAGCTCAGGGGTACAGTATCTGCCTATCATGCTCAGGGCTCTGGGTTTGATCCCCAGGGGGCACCACCCTTCCAGCACCTTCACAAATTCAAACTACTCAGATGCTGTCCAAACCCTGTCCTTTGAGTTTTTGTGTCCTTCACTTTGCAGAAATGATTGATTAAATTGTCAGCTATTAAATTTTAAAAAATAACATTAAAAGCCTCACTGAGGTTAGGAAGATTTGATCACAGTGATATTTCAGTTTGAAAAAAAAAATTGTTAACCATTGGTGATCAACTCATTTTTCAGACCCTGTTCCCTCCCTGTAGGTCAAGGGGTGGGGCTGAAAGTACCAACCCTCTGGTTGTTTTTCCTGGCAACCAGCCCCCATCCTAAGGCTATCCAAGAACTCTCAGTTGCCAGACGTCTCTTTAGGATTTAAAAAGATACCCGTGACTTCAGAGGTTCTGAGGATTTCAAGAGCTGTGTGCCAGGAAATGGAGGCAGAGACCAGATATATTTTTCATATATGTCTCATAGGTTACTGATTTTACATAGTTTACTGCTAATTTACATACTTCTCAATAACCTAGGGGTCAAAGCAAAAATAAAAATGGAATGAAAAAGAAACAAGCAAAATTCATGAGAAGCACTTAAAGTTCTATGCAGAGTTGAAGAGTTGATTTTTATAGTATAACAGAGCACCAATAGTAGAATAGAAGGAAGGTCTCAAATGAATGATCTCAGGTATCATCTTAGAAAACCAGAAAAAGTAGCAAAAGAAACCTAAAGCAAACAGAAGAAAAGAATTAATAAGCATCAACATGGAAATCAATGAAAAGGAAAACACAAAACAACAGGGAAATAAATGAAACTAAATGCTAGTTTTTTTGAAAAGATAACAAAATTGATCAATCTCTATACAGAAAGATTATGGGGGGAAAGAGAAAAATCACAAATTATCAATTTCAGAAATGGGACAAGTGACATCACTACAGATGCCACAGATGTTTAAAAGAAAACTAATGAAACAATACCCATAAATTGGACAACAGGAAAAAGTGAAAAATTCCTTCAAAGACACAACCACTAAATCTCATTTAACATGAATATCTCTATTTCTGTTAAAGGAATTACATTTCTTGTTAAAATCTTTCAACAAAGTCAATAAAACAAATGGTTTCACTGGTTGTAAAAAAGAACCGGGTGAAATGTGCAGAAGGAAGATGCTCCAACTTCATTATTTTCCTTATAGTGATGCGTTCGTGGATGTACATACCATTATTTATGAAACCATTCAGTTTAAATATGTGCAAATATTGTATGTGAATTATGCCTCTCAACAAAGCTGTTAAAAGTAACCAGAAATTACATCTTTTGCAATCATTTGTACTTATATGATAAAAAAATTTTAGATGATCACTTAAAATATGAAAGTTTGTGTTTAAAAAAAAAAACAAAAACATTTGAAAATCAGTCTCAGACCATTCCTCAGGAACTAGATTAGACTTCCTCCCTTTTCCTAAAAGATATTCTGGAACTGCTACTTCTAAAATGGTTTTATAGCTTTCTTTATTTTTTTTAGTAGATTGAACTGCTCTTTATAATGCCATGATTGCAAATAGCCTTTTCATAACAGAAAATAGTTTTATAATAGTTTATTATTCGACTCATAACTTCCACTCTTCCTCCTTTCCAATTATAAAGATCATATCTAATACCTAATAACTGTCACCAACTGGTTAGCTGGATTAGTTACCAGCTGGTCTGGGTTTATGGTGATTCCTCTGACTCAGTCTGCAGTTGGTTTGATTCTAAAAGATCTTTGAAAAAAGAAGACCTCACCAAGGAATCTGCTCCTTCCCAGTATTTGCCATTCAAAGACTTTTCAAACTTCGGTTTTGAAAGTAATTCAAAGCTTAGCACAGGGGGAAAAAATGCTTACCATAGGGAGATTTACAAGAAGATAAAAGCCATCTTCATTCTAAAGTTCCCTGGACTACAGCTCTGCTGACGTAGAACATTTTCTGCAAAAGAGCATTTAAAGTACTATTTTTTAAGCTTAGTCATACATAATTAATATTTATAATAGCATATGAGTATGTTTTGTTTTGTTTTCATGATCAGTTTTGTTAGGTATAAAGTAGTTCTTTTGAAATGAAGTTCTTATTTTTAATAAATACCTACAGAACAGAAGGTTTTACCTACTCTCTTTTCAAGTCTTGATTTTCAAGACTTTGTACCTAAAATTTGTATGACTGATTCTGTTCTAAATGAGATTCTAGATAAGCTCTAGGAGGACTTCGCTAGGCCTCAGTTTTCTCATCAACAAAACAAAACAAAACAAAGCAAGATTGGGTTAACTGCCTGAACATCAGAAATGGTATGTTACTAACACGTTGGAATATATTTATTTGGAAGATTTTCTTATTCACTATAAAACACTTCTTGAGGATAGGCCCTCATTTTTCTTTCTCTTTGGTATCACCTATCTATAACTAGTGCATAGTAAATTATTATTTATGTGTCTTTATTTTTCATTTGTGGCACTGAGGATTGAACTCAGGTGTACTCTATCACTAAGATACACCCCCAGCCTTTTTTTTTTTTATCTTTTATTTTGAGACAGAATCTCACTAAATGCCCATGCTGATCTCAGTCTTGTGATCCTTTTGTCTCTGCCTCTTAGTAACTGGGATAATTGGTGAACCATCACAACCACTTTATTAATTTTTTAAAGAACAGTTTTATAAATCTCATGATATTTATTTTTAGTGTCTTCAGTGTTTTTTTTTTCAAAACGTTATGTGAAACTCTGTACAAAATATAACTATGGTGAAAATGACGTCATCTTGCGTCAGACTCAATCTGTTAAAGGCATATTTGAAAGAGAAACTATTAACTACAAAATACAAACTCACTCTGCCACAATATTGAGGTTTTATGTTAAACACATTAATATGGTAAATTTTATGCTATTCATGACACTCAAAAATCAACTTTAATAATGTGCACATGAAGTGAATTCAATTTATGTGTTTAGTATGCTGTTTTGACAAATGTTTATACCTATATAACCACCACGAGCAACATACCGAAGATGTCCATTACCCTACCGGGATTCCTGTGCTTATTCTTAGCCTTTTCTCCCCACAGGAGTTTCCCAGCTCAAGACTTCTTTTGCTCTGAATAAAGTTTATGAGGTTTATTCATGTTGCACATACAGCAGATTATTCCTTTTTATTGCTGAGTAATATCCCATTGTATGATTGCACTACAATTTGTCTAATCACGTGTTAATGGACACATGGGTTATTTTTAGTTTGGGGTACTATGACTAAAGCTGCTATGAACATTTGTGTCCAAGTCTTTGTGCGAACATATGTTTTTCTTTCTTTTTCTTAAATATCAAGAACAAAATTGCTGCATCATATGATAAGTGTATGTGGATCATTTTTAAAAATTGCCAAATTGTTTTCCAAAGCAGTATTCTCTGTAGCCTTGTGCGAGAATGCTGGTTGCTCCACATCTTTGCCAACATTTTGAAACATTAGCCACTTGGGTGGTGGTGTAGTCACATATCATTGTGGATTTCATTTGAATTTCCCAAATGACTAATACCATCAAGCATCTTTGCATGTGCTGTTGACTATTTCTATATTTTCTTTGTGAAGTATCTATTCAAACTTTTTGCTCATTTTAAACAATCAGATTGTTTCATTGAGTTGTAAGGATTTATTATACATCTGGATACAAATTCCTTGTTAGGTAAATGTATTGTGAATATTTTCAGTTTTAAATGTTGTTTATGAGACAATAAACTTTTATATTTTGATGAAATTCAATTTTTTTTCTTTTTAGAGTATTGTTTTTTTGTTTTGTTTTGTTTTTTTTTTTTTTTCTTGTCCTTAAGAAATCTTTGCTTTCCCCAAGGTCTTAGAGATTCTGCCTTTTCTTTTAGAAGTTTCACAGGTTTAGCTTTTATGGTTAGGTCTATCATTCATTTCTAGCTAATACTTGTCTATGGTATAAGAGTCAAGATTCGTTTTTAATATGGAGATTCGATTGTTTCATTTATCAAAAAGATTGTACTTTCCACATAGAAGTACCTTAATTATTTGGTTGAAATCAGTCGACTCTATACAAATGGCTCTGTCTGGACTCTGTTCAGTTTCATTGATCTGTCTCTTTCTATGCCTACCACACTGAATTGAAAATTGTAGTTTCATAGTAAGGTTTAAAACTAAGTCTGTACCTGCTCCAACTTTGTCCTTCCTATGCATTTCCATATGAATCTTAGAGTTAACTTGTCAAGTTTAAAAAAAATCTGCTGGGATTTGGGGTGAACTGACATTGTCATAGTATTGAGTCTTCCAACTCAATAACATGTAATAATTTTTTATGTGGGTCTTTCATTTCTCTCAGTAGTGATTTATAGTTTTCAGTAGTGATTTATACTTTTTAGTTACAGGTGAAGGGTATGTTTTGTTGAATTTATCCCTATATAGTTCATGTTTTCAGGATGGTGATATTGTATGGTTTTAAATTTCATTTTCCAGGTTTTTTTTGTTTGTTTTGTTTTTGTTTTTTTGCTAGGAAGTACAAAAACAATGGTTTTTGTAACATTGACCTTGTTCCCTGCCCCTAGTTCTGGTGGCTTTATTCCTCAGGATTCCCTAGGATTTTCTAATTATTCAATGTTATCATTTGTAAATATATGGTTGTATTTCCTCCTTTCTAACTTAATCGTCTTTCTACAGGGGTTCATGGTATTAAATTTGAATAATTTTTCAGCCATTTCTTTCCAAGGCATGCCTTGGACTCACCCTATGCCTTCTTCCTCCTTTGCTTTTCCTGGGCGTTTTCTAAATTCCCCAGAGCAGGCAGATAGTGCCCCCTGGGCGAGGCTCTCAGTGGAGACCAAACCAGACTGAGTCCTAATTTCTCCCCTTGGGTGCACTCCGAAATAACCTGTCGTGCTAAGGAGCCCCAAAACTGGCGTCTAGGAGTGGTACGGTGGTCTTTTCTCTGGAATCCATATCTAGGCTTGGAAGCAAGCCAGGAAAACTTTCCTGATAGCTTCTGTTGGTTTGTGCAGAATTTCTGTCGCTGGACTAAGGGAGATGGTATCGCCAGAGGGGTGGTAAACACGTTAATTTGGGTGACAAACTGTTTCGGGGCCTGCGTTTTTCATAAACGATTCTGTGAGGGAGATTTTAAAATGATTATTACTTTCAGTGAGGAAACTGAGGAACAGAGAGGTTAAGTTGCCCACATTCACACTGCTAATAAGACAGGTGGAGTCAGGAATTTAGGGTTTGAATTTCAGTAATCTGACTCCAGAGCCTGTCGTCTTAAACTGTATGCTTTAAGGGGGAAGAGGAGAGAACTTTCAGGAGAAAGCACGGATCTTGAAAGGAAGAAGGGGGGAAAATGAAGGAGAATAGTGGGATACCAATAGTGGGATACCCTTCCTGGCTGGCTGGGAAGAGTTCTGATTAGTTTCCTGACTCGGTTACCTTATATCTGTTCGAACTCTCCCTTCCCTCTCCCCACTTGGCACTAGGGATTGACCCCAGGGGTGCTCGTACCACTGAGCTACATACCCATTCTTTTCATTGTTTATTATATGATAGGGTCTTGCTAAATTGCTGTGGCTGGCCTAGAACTTGTGATCCTCCTGCCTCAGCTTCCAGAGTCGGTGGGATTCCAGGCGTGCGCCACCACGTCCGGTTCCAAACTTTGCTTTTTTTGGTGTTTTCTCATATCCTCTTTCCTCCAGCTTCCCTATGACATCCAACATTCTGCGCTGAACAGCTACAGCAATGCCCTAGCACGCTGCTCCGGTAGAATCCACAGAAGTGGGACAGTCTCATTGTATTCACCTTCTACATGCCCATCTAGCCAGTAAAAATGAAACGGGGCGAGGGGGTGCTTCTCTCCCAGCAGCCCGGAAGAAAGAGCCATTGGCGGGAAGACCCCACTTGTTGTCTCCACAGCTAGAAACTGCTTTACAGAAGGCCGAGCGCGGCAGGGCCGCGTCCAGTCCCTGTGCATTCCGTTGGTCCCAAGTTTGCAGCAAGGTGCACATCACCCGGGCGCAGGACGTCTGGGGAGTCTCTCTAGGAAGAAGTTTCCCCAGCTAGCAAGCGGATATATTCTCCAAGCAAGTGCAAGCCACAGCGCCGCCTGCGAATCGTGACCAGGGGCTCGCGGAGCAGAGCCCCCACTGCCCAGGCCCCGCGGACCGGCCCCCGGGCTGGCGCTCTCCCGAGAGGCGGGGGCAGGGGCGGGGCGGGCGGCGGCCGGGGGCGCCCTCTCCTCCCCCTCGCGGGCGGCCAGGCTGACGGCGACGAGCCCCCTGCGCGCGGCACATGGGGCGCTTGACCGAGGCGGCGGCAGCTGGCAGCAGCGCTTCAGTGGCGTGCTCTGCCGGGCCCCCTCCCACTCCCCTGCCCCTCTCTTCCACGTCCCCCGGGAGCGCGGCCACCATGGCGTCCAGCGAAGAGGACGGCACCAACGGCGGTGCCTCGGAGGCCGGCGAGGAGAAGGAAGCCCCCGGCAGGAGAAGGCGCCTCAGCTTCCTGGCCACCGCCTGGCTCACCTTCTACAACATCGCCATGACCGCAGGGTACGTGTGCCCCGAAGGTCCTTCAGCACCCACAGGCCCTCCCAGCTCTGCTGCCCCCCGACATTCAGGGAGCAGGGAGCAGGGAGCAGGGTGCGGGGTGCGGGCTGGCGGACCGGGAAGGCGCGGCGCCGGCAGCGAGCGGCTGGGCGCGTGGGGCGCGCGCGGGGCCGGGCTGCGGGCTGGCGGCGGCGGCGCGGGGGTGGGCGAGGCGCCGGGGTCGCGGGCGGTGGCCGTGGGGGAGGGGCGCGGGCGCCTCCACCGCCGCCGCCCGGGTTGAATGGAGCGGGGCGGGCGGGGGAGCCGGGGCGCTGCCTGCCGGGCATTGCCTAATACGGTGCACGGCGTAGCGCGGCGGCCGCGGGGCGCGGGCCGGAGGTTAAGTATAGACCCGGGCAGGAATGCGGGGCCGACCCGCGGGGGAGGCGACCGCGGCCCGGTCGCCCGCTCGCCGCCGCCCTCGGCTGCTGTTGAAGAAACGCCTGGGTCCTGTTACCCGCGAGCCGCGAGCGGCCGCACGGGCTGCAAACCCGCTTTGAGGGCCGCCGGAGCCCAGAGTGCTTTTCCTGGTGCTGCAGATTGGAGAGCAGTTTCCTTCACTGTTCATTTACTTAATGAAATTTAAAACATAGTGTGTCTGAGAACCTCTTATTTGGAACGATTTTTTTAAAAAAAACCCTGTTTTATCGGAGCACGATAGTCGTGTCCAGCATCTTTATGGCTCCATGCTCCATTAATGATACCTGTACTTTTTATTTCTGGCTCTTATTATGACTTACCCCTAGGTTTACACGATAACTGTTCCTTCTTCAAAGAGCTGTAATGGTGACTTCTCTGTCAACTCGTTCTCCAAACCTGTGGGAAAATGCTTTTTAGTTGCTAAATTGCATCGTCTTTTGAAAAGTTATTTTCCCGATGTATTTTTTACCTATATAATGTGAGGGAAAGTTTAATATTTTAAACTTTTTCCAGGGTTTGTGGGAAAAAATGTGATGGACAAAGATTTAATAAATCTTTGAGTATGGTATTATGTGCTTAGCCTATTATACTGAGTACCAAAAATAATGTATACAATATATTAATTGAGGAATTACTATGTACCAGGTACTGTGCTGGTTTTATATATATATATATATATATATATATATATATATATATATATTAACTTGTTGTTAATTCTCTACATCCTGCAAGAGCACGTGATACTGCATCTTATAGGTTAGGAAACAGAGAGGTTAATTCACTTAATCAAGATCACAGATAGCACCCAGAGAGTTGCCTGCTTCATTCTGCTTTCATAAGTTTTATAATCTTTTTAAAAAATATTTTTTAATTGTAGATGGACACAATACTTTTATTTTATTTATTTTTTTAATGTGGTGCTGCAGATCAAACCCAGTGTCTTACATGCTATAGGCAAGCACCCTACCACTGAGCCCCAGCCCCAGTTTTATAATCTTGAAAGGAGACAAAAGTAATATAGGCAAAGTAAATGGAGAACAGTTCAGTGCTTACCATGTGATGCTGCCTTTAGATACCGCAGGGACTGAAAGATTTCTCTTGGCTCTTGGATAATCTCATTCATTTAATGAGCATTTTTGGAATACCTGCCATGTGTTAATTTATTCACTGTCCCTTCCCTTTACAGTTCACTCTCCGTTTTAAAATCCAGGTTACCATTTCAGACTTTCCATCTTAAAAGATGGAAAGAAGAAATAAGAATAAATATAAATAAATAACGGACAGCTTTTGGTGACTTTACATCACCTCCACTCTAATCAAGAGATTTAGACTGTCACTCAACCTTGTGCAACACACTCCCCAGTTTCCCTTGCAGTCTTCTTACATTTGAAATCTGCACTATTCTTGAAAGCACTAAGCTTTTGCTGGTCCTTGCTATGTTTGCCCAGTTTCTTCTCTTTGTATGATGCCCTCCTGTTTTTCCCATGACTTCTAACCAAGTCTATTTGAAGTTTTCTAAGTCCCCTGGCTCACCTGGGGCAGAATTAAAGAGCTTCTTCTTTGTGTTCTTATACTTCATTCCTGTCCTTCCTATCCTTCCCCAGCAAACCAGTGCTTATTCTAAACGTGCCTGTTCTCTGTTCTCTTAAGAAGTTTCCTTGTCATTTTCATAAGACCAGGGTAACCAAAGTGGAATAATCCATTTGGTGGATCCACTTGGTGGAGGCTTCTGCCTGCTTTGAGACTTGAAGAATAGGAGTTGCATACATACACAGAAGGTAGACATTTCAAGTGAGATAAATTCTAGAAATAAGCATGAGGTGCAGGCATGGTATATTGTCTTAAATCTGAGGATCATGTTGGGGATTAGTGGTAAATCGGATTGGAGAAGTGGCGGTGTCAAAGTTGGGACAAAAAGAAATCCATTTAATGAGGTAGTAGAGGATTAATGGAGGGTGGTTCTTTTTGTTCATTTAACATACTTCTATTTCAGTGGAACTTGGGAGTGTTTATTCTTTTTTTGTAATAGCATTGAAAAGAAAATAGGATTTAAGAAATGTAACAAATATTTACATACACGTAAAAAAGAACTTATCTAATTCTATAAGCCTAGCATAAACTTTCATTCTTTTTAATCACCTTTCATATATGAGTGTCTAACCTCCAGGTTCAAATCTCCAATCTACAGGACGCTTTACCTGGGCATCTTCCTTCAGATAGCAACCTATTTACTAATAATACTCCTTCTCTTCCTTGCCTGCTTTATTTTTCTCTACCCCAGACATGACCCTTTAACTGCCATATGTTTTACTGATTTTTCATTGCTTATTGTTGACCCCATTAGAGTGTAGTCCAGGCAATACTCAGTAAATATTTATTAAATGAATTAACATATATGTATTTTAGGGCATTGTTATAGTACCTGCTCTATTGTGTATTCTCTTGTTTTCACTTAACAGTCCAAAAGGTATTTCTGTATAGTTCTCATAATTACCCTTTTTCGTGGTTGTAATACTGTAGCATTAATGTACAGTAACAGATTAAATCACATCCCTAATGACATTCTGCTTATATTTGTTTCTCTTTCCTACATTGGATAAAATCGTTCCTGGTGAATGCTTTGGATAAGTTCCCAGGAGTAGAATCAGCACTCTGAAGGATGGAAGGATTTTTATGGTACTTGCTCATAATAGGTTCTTGCCAGGCAGATGAGCAATTCTCATATTCATTCTTTGTCTCTCCCTTTCCTTAAAAAAACAAAAAAACATTTTTTTGAGCCCATATGTGTAAATGCATTGGCTTAGGTCAAGTAGGGGACATAGATAAATATTCAAGTCCTGTCCTTGAAGTGTAACCTGGAGCATTTATATATAAACAATGATTGCAATAAAAGGATAGACTGAGATAAGTGAGGTGTCAGAGGACAGACCTAGGAGGCACGAATCAGAGAGAACTTTGCGAAGGACATCATAGCATTTAAACTGAGTTTTTTTGGGTTTTGTTTTTTTAAATATTTTTAGTTGTAGATGGGCACAATACCTTTATTTTATTTATTTACACATGATGTTGAGGATTGAACTGAGTGCCTCATGCTTGTGAGGCAAGTGCTCTGCCACTGAGCCACAACCCCAGACCTTAAACTGAACTTTGAGGGAGAAGCAGGACTTAATTGGCACAAATGAGGAAACAACATGGATTAGGGTAGTGATGTGAAGTTGCTAGACATCCACTGAGGCAAAAACAAATGGACTGACATGGAGAATAGGAAGTGCAGATGGAAAGGTAGCTTGGGCCATTGCTCAGGGCTTCAGATATTTTGCTGGTGTGTTTGGGTTTTAATCTGTCAGCAGTACAGGGAGGTGTCGATTAAAGGGTTTTTTTTTCACTGCTTTGTTACCTTGGATAACAACTACTTTGCTGGATTGTTAAAAAGAATAAAGAGAATAGTAGTAAAGTTCTTAGCAAGGCGCCTAATGGACGGTGAATGTCTAAAAATATTAACTCTCAGCCAGATGCGGTGGTGCAAGCATGTAATCCCAGTGGCTAGGAAGGCTGAGGCAGGAGGATTGTGAGTTCAAAGCCAGCCTCAGCAAAAGTGAGGTGTTAAGCAACTCAGTGAGACCCTATCTCCAAATAAAATACATAAGGGCTGGGGATGTGGCTCAGTGGTCGAGTGCCCCTGAGTTCAATCCCTGGTAACTCCCACAACCAAATATTAATTCCTATCCCCCTTGCTTAATTTAAAATTGTACTTTTTGCAAAAACAGAACTATTTAAGGTATTTCCATAGTATACTTATGAGATTTAATAAATCAACCCAAGGTTTATTTCCAAAAATGTTACATAATACTGATATCTTTTAGATATCTTTTATTGCTGGGGAGGATAGATTGTGTGGATCTACCCCAGTTTGTTTCTTCATTCATCTGTTGATGGACGTTTGGGTTCTTTCCATTTTCAGGTGATTACAATTAAAGTTGTGAATATTTATGCACAAGTCTCTATATGGACATATGCTTTTAATTTTCTTGGATAAATACCTACAAGCAGAGTGACTGGTCATATAATAGTCACGTGTTTAATTTCTTAAGAAACTGCAGAGCCCTTTTCCAGGCAGTTGTACCATTTTTACCTTCGTTTGGGTAATGAATGAGACCTGCAGTTGCTTCACATCCTTGCCAGCATTTGGTATGGCCCGTCATGGTAACTTTAGATGTCCAGTAAGTATATTGTCTCATTGTGGTTTTAGTTTTCATTTTCTTAGTGACTAATGATACTACATATCTTTTCATGTGCTTATTTGCTATTTGTGTGTCTTCTTGGGTATAAATCTGTTCAAATAGTTTGCCCATTTTTTTTCTTTAATGCATTGTTTGGTTTCCTAATGCTGACTTTTGAGAGTTCTTTATATAGTCTAGATACAGGTCCTTGCCAGATAGATGATTTGCAGATATTTTCTCCCAGTTGTGACTTGAGTTTCATTTACTTAGCAGTGCCTCTCAAAGAGCAAGGGATCTTAATCATAATTGAGTCCAGCTTATTAGGCTTTTATCTTTCTGAACCTTTCAGCTCAACTCTTTATTGGCATGGGTGTCTGTGTGTTCTCAGTTGAAACTGTCATATGTTGGCTGCAAAAGAAAGTACAGATTTAATGTACCAAAGGCAGTTGAGAGGTGTTGATAAAGATGAAAGTAAAGATGTGTGAAAGTTGAAGACCATTTCTCATACAGTCCCTTCACATGGTTGCTTTAAAGGAGATAAAGAGGATATTATAAATTAGAATATAATTTTCAAAAGCTGTTGAAATGATGGATCTAGGTAATGAACATCAGTAACTGCTAGCATCCCAAAAAAGAGGAATGGTAAGAAATTATGCACTCCTTAAAGAAGTACCAAAGCAACCTGTGAAAGTATTGCCAGAGGATGAAACGTGAATCTGATGAAGACCAACTACCTACCAATTTGCAGGAAATACAGAGACAGAATATAATAAATGACACATGGGTCTCCAATTAGCAAAATCCAGACTGAGGGTAACTCTTCAGGAACAAACACCCAGTGTTCAACAGATAAACTGCAGAAGACATAGGGAAAGCAAGATGGCGGGGGAAAAACTTATGGAAAGAGTCATGAGAGACTTACCAAGTAATTACAATATGTGAATCCTATTTCAGTCATGATTTTAAAAGATTTTGAGACGATTGAGGAAATTATACCTTGACTCAACATTTTATGACGTTGATTTTTTTTTTTTTTTTACATAGGATATTGTGATATTATCGTTTTGTTTATTAAAATAATCACATTAGTGCCCGGCATGGGTGGTGGTGCATGCCTATAATCCCAGCAGCTCAAGAGGCTCAGGCAGGAGGATTATAAGTTCAAAGCCAGCCTCAGCAATTTATCAAGGCCCTAAGTAATTTAACAAGACCCTATCTCAATAAAATATAAAAAGGACTGGGGATGTGGCTTAGTGGTTAAGCATCCTGGGGTTCAATCCCTGGCACCAAAAAAAAAAAAAAAAAAAAAAAAAAGAAGAAGAAGAAGAATCATTTTAGAGATATACAATGAAACATAAACATAAATCATTGGATGTTGGGTATCTGATTCAAAATAATCAGAGAAGAGAAAGAAGTAGAGAATTGAATGAAACAGGATTGTCCACAAGATATTAATTATTGAACCTAGGTCAGGAGCACATGGACGGGTTTGTTTTACATTCTCTACCTTTGTATATGTTTGAAATTGCTTACAGAAGTGTTAAATTTTGTTTTAAGAAGTTACATGTATAGGTAACTAAGTTTTTCAGGGAGCATGTGGTCAGTCTCTAAGAAATCTCAGAGGAAAAAGAAGCACGGGAAGACAGCTGGAAAAGAGGTGCCACTTCAATAAGGTCCCTCAGGGCCATTGTAGCCATAGTGGCTTGAGAAGGAGGCCTCTGTGTTGTGAAAGTTGTGTCACATTTGTCTTGTTATAGCACTGTTCTCTTATCTTCACTTACTAATTTAAGAGTTCCCCCAAGCAAAAACTATTCTGTTTATCTCCACTTCCCTAGCATCTAGCTCAGTGCCAGCTTAGCAATAAATGTTGAATCTGAAGGATGAATGAATAAATGAATGAATTTAGCAAGCAAGAAATCTTTATGTTGAACTATTTTTTTTTTTTTTTGCCAAAGGGATTCTATTTTATCAAGGACTGATCGATTGCCTATATTTGGGTTCATGTAATCAATAGCTGTGACATATTTAAAAACAAAACAGAACATCCCAGAAAATAATTTCAAGGGGCAGAAATTCTAGTTACTTTTGGATTTTTTTTTGTTGTTGTTGTTTTATTAAATGACTGAATTAATGAATGAAGGTCATCCAAAGTTAGTTAAATGTAGGATTCTTCGAAAAACTTTTGTCATTTTTATATGGGGGCATTTAGGAAGTTACTTCTATTAGTTTAGAGTAGATCCTGGCCTTATTTACTGAAAAAAGAGATAAGCAGTTAGAATAGATGGTTCAGTGACTCTTTTGAACTCCAGAGTATGTTCACTTATTTTGAACAGTGTAGATTGGTATCCAATACTATGCTTGCTGGTACAATACTGCCACCTATGGAACAGCACTAAAACTTCTCACTAGAATGCATGAGTTTTTTGCACAATGCCATTAAAGAAATTTGGAAAACTTGCTATTTAAATTAATTCTTCGAATGAATTCTTTGGTAGGTTAATAATTACATCTCAGATTTATATTTTATAGACATCTAACTTGAGTTTGCCTAAACAAAGAAAAGTGTATGGAAAACGTTTTAAGTTTATAAAGCTCATTGAGCTTTATGTTTTCTCATCAGGAGCACAGGGATTTGGGATTGAGGATAATGAAATCCTAACATTGAGGATAATGAAATCCTAACATTGTAAGCCTGAAAGTTACCTGAAACATTCAGATTATTAGCTCACCACTGAATTTGGTGTTGATGCTCTCATGAGAAGAATCCATGAGTGGAATCCAGTGAAGCTGTGGTATAGTGGAAAGAGAACAGGACTGGGGGTTTGGAGATCTCCGAGGTTCTAGTGCAGCCTTGTCTGTTAGCTTACTGTAAGGCTTAGGGTCAGTAAATTAAATGTCTCTGGATAATGATTGTCTCATCTGAAAGAGCATCCTTCAAACTTTTTTGAAAGCAGACTAGTATGAATTAAAATATTTGAGCATAGACCTTCCATAGAACTTTCATAATGTATTATTAGTTTAAATATGAATTACTGTGATCAGCTCCTACCTCAGGGTATAGTACATACTTGAAGTCAGATCAATGCAACATAGCATTCAGAAGCAGAGCCTCTGAGTTCTGTGGTGGGTTCCTTAGCAGTAAAATAGGATAATACCTCATAGGGTTATGTAGAATTAAATGTAAATGTGTAACCATGCCTAGAACATAGGAAGCAATCTAAGATGTGTTTATTATTATCATTGTTACCAGTATTTCTACATTTCAGAAGTCTGATCACTTCATTTACTTTTTGTTGTATCTGATAAGAAAGTCATTGCTCTTACTTAGGTACGTGCTGAGGAGGAGTTCTAGGAGTGGAGATGTCATTCACAGTTTTCTTACGGTTCTGGTGAGTCATGTTTTCACCACATGCAGCCAGTAGTTTCTCTGCAGGAAAATTTTAAGCTGTTTGTCCATGGAATGAGGGTTGATTAGTTAAAAGTTAAAACGGTATAATTTCAGAATTCATAAATCTGTTCAATGAGACACTTCAGGGACCACTGATCTACAAGACTGGGCTAGCTACTCATTTTCATGAGTGTATTATTCAAACTTTTAAAACAGGACAGATGAGGCAACGTTTTTCACCTTCAGCATGCTTTAGTGTTTGCAAGGGAAACTCAGAAAAAAGTTACTTCTCATTGATTACCCAAGGAAAAGTGAGAAGCGGTATAAGAAAGCTAGTGGCCCAGTGTGGCTTATATTTTAAGTACTGTTAATTATTGGAATGTAATCTATTTTTAATATACGAAGGTAAGCTGAAAAGTTAATATATCTTTTGGGTTTTTAAAATTAAACTTTTTTGTGGTGCTGGGGATTTGAACCCAGGGTCTTATGTTTGTGAGGCAAGCACTCTACCAACTGAGCTACAACCCCAGCCCTTAAAATTAAACTTTTTGAAAGCAGATCCATGTCTGATGTTCTGTCTATATTCTTTCTGTGTCATAGCAGCTGTTTTTATTCAGTGAAAATTATGTAAATAGTAATTGATGATTCTTATTAAAGTTTTGTACTTATACCTATATAGTTTATTGTTGTATGAAATATAAATTTATACACACATGCGACTTTTGACAGATTTTTACCTCATGATACCCTTACATAATTATTAAATGCTGTATGATAGTCTCATTTTTTTTTTTTTTTTCACTTAATAACTTTATTTAGACTTAGAAGTCATGGAAATGTGAATGCCTACCACTATGGATAGTTTGAAATACAGAAATAATGCATCATTTTTTTTTCTATTTTTTTTTTTTTAACGTTTACATAGGGTAATGATGTTTATTATATTTTTCCCCTCCCCCCCACCCCTCTCACCCCTCCCACCCCTCCCACCCCTCCCACCCCTCTTTTCCCTCTACACAGTCCTTCTTTCCTTCATTCTTACCGCTCTCCTTAGCCTAACTCTAAACCTAACCCTAAACCTAATGCTAGCCCGTCCCACCCCCCATTATATGTCCTCATCCGCTTATCAGCGAGATCATTCGTCCTTTAGTTTTTTGAGATTGGCTTATCTCACTTAGCATGATATTCTCCAATTTCGACCATTTGCCTACAAATGCCATAATTTTATCATTCTTCATTGCGGAGTAATATTCCATTGTATAAATATGCCACAGTTTCTTTATCCATTCATCAACTGAAGGGCATCTAGGTTGGTTCCACAATCTGGCTATGGTGAATTGAGCAGCAATGAACATTGATGTGGCTGTATCTCTGTAGTATGCTGATTTTAAGTCCTTTGGGTATAGGCCAAGGAGTGGGATAGCTGGGTCAAATGGTGTTTCCATTCCAAGCTTTCTGAGGAATCTCCACACTGCTTTCCAGAGTGGCTGCACTAATTTGCAACCCCACCAGCAATGTATGAGTGTTCCTTTTTCACCACATCCTTGCCAACACCTATTGTTGCTTGTATTCTTGATAATCGCCATTCTAATTGGGGTGAGATGAAATCTTAGGGTAGTTTTGATTTGCATTTCCCTTATTACTAGGGATGTTGAACATTTTTTCATATATCTGGTGATTACTTGTACATCTTCTTCTGTGAAGTGTCTGTTCATTTCCTTAGCCCATTTGTTGATTGGATTATTTGTATTCTTCGTGTAGAGTTTTTTGAGTTCTTTATAGATTCTGGAAATTAGCGCTCTATCTGAGGTATGGTTGGCAAAGATATTCTCCCACTCTGTAGGCTCTCTCTTCACATTTCTGATAGTTTCCTTTGCTGAGAGAAAGTTTTTTAGTTTGAATCTATCCCAGTTGTTGATTCTTGCTTTTATTTCTTGTGCTATGGGAGTCCTGTTAAGGAAATCTGATCCTGAGCCAACAAGTTGAAGATTTGGACCTACTTTTTCTTCTAGATCTCCCATGTTCCTGGATAGGCAGAATTAATATCGTCAAAATGGCTATACTACCTAAAGTGCTATACAGATTCAATGCAATTCCAATTAAAATCCCAATGATGTACCTTGCAGAAATAGAGCAAGCAATTATGAAATTCATCTGGAAGAATAAAAAACCTAGAATAGCTAAAGCAATCCTCAGTAGCAAGAGCGAAGCAGGGGGTATTGCAATACCAGATCTTCAACTCTACTACAAAGCAATAGTAACAAAAACGGCATGGTATTGGTACCAAAATAGACAGGTAGATCAATGGTACAGAATAGAGGACATGGACACAAACCCAAATAAATACAATTTTCTCATACTAGACAAAGGTTCCAACAATATGCAATGGAGAAAAGATAGCCTCTTCAACAAATGGTGCTGGGAAAACTGGAAAACTATATGCAATAGAATGAAATTAAACCCCTATCTCTCACCCTACCCAAAACTCAACTCAAAATGGATCAAGGACCTCGGAATCAGACCAGAGACCCTGCATCTTATAGAAGAAAAAGTAGGTCCAAATCTTCAACTTGATAGTCTCATTTTTGGTACATAGAACTATCTTCTTTAGTCTGTCAGTTTATTTGCTGAATCCAGAAATACACTGGACAGTGTTTTCTCTGGTTGGTCTCATGTGTTCTTTTCCTTCCCTTGTGAAATCAATATAACAATACCTTCTACAGCTTTTGGTATTGATTGAAGAAGAAATACTATTGATCAACAAATACATGAAAAAATGTTCATCATCTCTAGCAATTAGAGAAATGCAAATCAAAACTAAGATTTCATCTCTCTCCAGTCAGAATGGTAATTATCAGGAATACAAGCAACAATAAATGTTTGTAAGGATGTGGGGAAAAAGGTACACTCATACATTGCTGGTGGGACTGCAAATTGGTGCAGTCATTATGGAAAGCAGTATGGAGATTCCTCAGAAAACTTGGAATGGAGCTACCATTTGATCCAGCTCCTTGGTTTATACCCAAAGTACTTAAAATCAGCTTACTATAGTGACACAGCCACATCAATGTTTATAACAGCTCAACTCACAACAGCTGAACTATGGAACCATCCTAGGTGTCCTTCAACAGATGAATGGATAAAGAAAATATGGTATGTATACACAATGGAATATTACTCAACCTTAAAGAAGAATGAAATTATGGCATTTGCAGGTAAAGGGTGGATGAAGCTGGAGAATATCATGCTAAGTGAAATAAGCCAATCCCCCAAACACAAACGCAGAATGTTTTCTCTGATATGAGGATGCTAATTCACAATAAGATGGTGGTGGCTAGGGAAGAATAGAATTACTTTGGATTAGGCAGAGGGGAGTAAAGGAAAAGGAGGGAGTATGGGAGTAGGAAGGATTGTAGAATGAATTGGACATTATTACCCTATGTGCATATGTTAGTACATGACCAGTATGATTCTACATCATGTACAACCACAAGAATGGGAAGTTATACTCCATTTATGTATGTGTCAAAGTGCATTGTACCATCATGTATAATTAATTAGAATGAATAAAAAATATATAACAAAACCATTTGTGTTTTTCAACTGTGGGTTTTTAAAAATAATGAACTGAGAGCATAATAAAGCATACATAGAACTATATAAATTGTGGTGTTTCTTTGTAGGAAGTTTTAGTGGTATGTTTTTTAATTGTGGTAAAATATGCATAACATTTACCATCTTACCTTTTTAAAATGTGCAACTCACTGGCGTTAAGTACATTCACATAGTCGTGCAGCCATTATCGTCGTCTGTCTCCCCAACATGTTTCATTTAACATGGTTTCTTCATGGTATTTTCACATCATGGTTTTTTTAAGGCTGAATAATATTCCATTGTGTGGATAGACCATGGCTTATCCATTCAGTCATTGACAGACACTTGGGTTGCTTCTACCTTGTAACTGTTGTGGATAATGCTGCCCTGAACATGCAGTGGTATTAATTTTGATAGAACTTTATAAAATACTTTTATTTTTTTCTAGGTGGTTGGTTTTAGCCATTGCCATGGTACGTTTTTATATGGAAAAAGGAACACACAGAGGTTTATATAAAAGTATTCAGAAGACACTTAAATTTTTCCAGACATTTGCCTTGCTTGAGGTAAGTTTTTTATCATGCTGTTTTTCTGTGTTCCAGTGTTTATTTGAAAATATTTTTGTTGATCAGTGTCACTCTTATTTTGCTACTTACCACCTACAGATTGGTTTAATACCAGTGTTGAAAGGGAGTTATTTTATATTATTGACTTGTGAATTTTTTTTATTTACTTACAGATAGTCCACTGTTTAATTGGTGAGTTTTTGCTCTAATTTTATCTTTTCATTATGAATTACCTTTAGGGCAATAGTTGACTTGTTTTTCTCTTGTAGGAATTGTACCTACTTCTGTGCTTGTGACTGGGGTCCAAGTGAGTTCAAGAATCTTTATGGTGTGGCTTATTACTCACAGCATAAAACCGGTAAGTAATATAAATGTGCTGTGTACTTGAGCCCGCAGCAAAGCTCTTCATTTATAGATTTCTAAAATATTAACACTTTTATATTTCAGAGTGTAGAATATTTAGGGAATAAAGAATTGGATTTAAATTTAAGTATTCTACACTGACTTCATGTTGTGGTAGACTGACTTTGAAAAACAAACAACCAAATTATTGGCATTTTTACCCATAATATACTCTTCCCTGATGTTTCATGGCTTTTAAAATTAACATTCATCTTCTGTCAGATACCTAACTGAAAATTTTCTATTGAAGTTTCTTTTCTGTTAAAGTGATTCTTTTTGATTATATAATTGAAGTTGTCAATATGAACAGTTTACTTTTCCTCATTTAGCATTAATATTCTTGCAACTGACAAAAAGTAAATGTAGTTCTTGTAGGTCTTAACAAATGGAAAAGACTAAATTAAAATCGAGTTTTTTTTTTTTTTTTAATCAAAGGATACAAAATCTCAGTTAAACAGAAGGAATAAATTCAAGAGATCTGTTGCACAAGATGGGAACGGTAGTTAATTAAAAGGTGTTTCTAACAACAATAGGTTTTCAGTGTACTCACCACAAATAAATGCCAAATATATGAAGCAGTGCCCTTGTTAATTAGCTTGCTTTAGCCATTCCATAATGTATACATATTTCAAAACACCATGTTGTACACTGTAAATATTTGCAATTAAAAAATAGTTTTAGTTGTAGTTGGACACAATACCTTTTTATTTTTTATTTTTATTTATTTGTTTTTATGTGGTGCTGAGGATTGAACCTGGTGCTTCACACGTGCTAGGCAAGCTCTCTACAACTACAGCTCCAGCCCAAATATATGCAATTTAATATACAAATATATGTCAATTAAAGTAATAATTTTTTAAAAGTTAGGGTCAAAAAAGGGAAAATATTATTTATGGAGGCATGAAAAGAGACAGATTTAATTACTGAATCTAATTAATGGTTTAAACCTTTTAGACAAAACAAATGCCATACTGACTCTGTCAAGACATTGGGCCTTTTAAACCTACTACGGGAACTTTTCCCTGCTCAACCCCTCTGACCTTCTTGACAGCCCTGGGAGCCTACTGTCTACTTGAGGACAGATCTCTGGCCTCCTTTCCATTCCGCAGATGCCTTTCTTGTCTCCTCTGTGATTTGGGACTGACACCTAACCTCCTCTCCATTTCCTCTTAGCCTCACTGGCCGCCTGTCTGCGTGGGGACAGATCACTGACCTTACGCCCTTTTATTACTCTACACTTTTAACCCTCTTGACGAGTGTCTTTCGCTCAACTTTCTGGATCCACCCGGTCCCTAACCACTGACCGCCGTACCCATAAGCAGTGAGCAGCACCGCAGGGACAGCCAGTCTTTTTATGAGTTCAGATTGCTTCCCAATATAAAAGCAGGAGTACAACTTTTAACAGAACAAAAGAGAGATCGATTATTCTAGGCCACAAAGAATCTGAAAAATGAGGGAGAAGAAAGAAGAAATTACAGCGATGTTATGGAGTGGCAAGTTCCTAAGAGAAAAAAAGGATCCTTCTTCATTTTATCCAGAGGATCTGCGCCTTAATATTACACTATCTTTTTGTCCCACAGTAGCTTTCCATTAGCACCCATCAACCCCTTCTTAATTAATTCAACATTTATTGAATATATTCTGAATACCTAGCAGAGTTCTAATTACTGGATTAACAAAAATAAATAAGGCAATCCAAGCTGTCAGTGTACTAGATGTTGGGAAGTTGGGGGTGGCAGCATTGAATCATGGAACAGGTACTAACCGTGCAGCTGTTCCCTGCCAGACACTGTGGGGATATGACTGTTACAACAAAAATACGGTTCCCATCTCAGGGAACCCATAATTAAGAGAGAAACTAAGTAAGTGGTTATACAAATGCTTATTTAATTATAATGGTGTTAAATGCTTTGAAACAAAAGCCCAGTTTGTATTGCAGTAACCTAGGGACCAAATCCATTCTAGGGAGTGAAGGAAGGCTTCACTCTGTAAGTTGAGTGCTGACAGATACACAAGAATTAACAAAAAAAAAAAAAAAAAAAAAATTTTAATACAAATTGGCACGTGTTATATATCAATGCAAACAAAATTCTGTGAGCACGAGGAAGGTGGGCAAGTATCTGCTCAGGTGAGAGGAGAGATTTAGGAAAGTTTTCCACAGGGTGTAATCTCTTAGCTGAATCTTAAAAGATGAGAAAGGATTTTCTATGGGAAACAAAGAAAACATTCTAATCAGATGGAATAATGTGTAAAGACACAAATATTCAGAGCATATTTTGGAAATAACTCAAAGTTTAATGAGCAGTAGGTGGGGGGATTGCACGGTTGTAGATGAAGCTGGAGAGATTTCTGAGCTCAGATTGTAAGGAACCCTGGATATCATTCTCAAGGTAGTAGGATTTATCCCTTTACCCTAGCAACGGGGAAGCAGTGAAACTTTTTAATCATTAAGACTTAGCTGATTTTTTTGGTCTGTTAGTTTGCTTTGCTCTGTTTTTAAGAGAAAACTTTCATCCATGAGGAAAATAGAGGATAAGCTGTTTAGGAGGTGGTTATCATAATCTGGTAAGAAAGGAGGAGGTACTAAATTTAAATAGTGGTAATCAGGACAAAGAGCAGGGGTCAGATTACAGAGTTAGTATCATAGTAGAATCTATGGGATTGGAGGACTAATAGAAAGTTGGAGAGTGAGATTGTCCCTGTTCTGCTTTCAAGGGGGTGATGGTGGAGTGAAGGGTGAGGGAGAAAAATTGTGACCATTCCTGGGAGACACCCTTAACTTCCATGTTGATTGCCGATTATACAATGGTAACTGCCTTAAGTTTTCTGTGTTGCATTTGCCGACCCCACACAGTTCCTTTTAATAAAAAACAATAAATAATTAAAGTAATTAAGATACATCTGTCTTTGGCAAATAAGTTCAATGTTGAACGACACTGTGGATTTCTCTGTGCTTCTGCAGATCCAGAATGAGGAGAGTGTGGTGCTTTTTCTGGTCTCATGGACGGTGACTGAGATCACTCGCTATTCCTTCTACACATTCAATCTTCTCGACCACTTGCCATACTTCATTAAATGGGCCAGGTGGCGATGTCTTGCAGTTTAGTTTCTCACCGTCCTGTGCATGCTTATTTTGTGTGCTGAGCTAACACCCGAGAATTAAAATTTGTGTTGTGGCTCATGATGCTAGAATGCTGTTATTTGGTTTTTGGCAGTGTTATAACTTGTATTTTAGGAGCTTAATTTAATGATCAGAGATGAATCAAGTTAATATACATTTTGTGTGACATTGAAACAAGATATATCCCTAAGTAATCTCAGAACTGGTCATTTATTTTTCTTTGCAAGTATAATCGGTATTTTTGGAATTACATGAAAGCCATGCCAAAAATGTGATATTTTATCTGATGGATTTAAATCATTTTAATATTCAATTTAATATTAATATCTACAGTTTTTAATTTCTTATATAATAATACCTGTTTTTTCTTTTGTTCTAAATAGTGGAGACTGACATTTACTTGAAATTGTATTATTTGGAATGTGAACAAAAGTTATATTTCAGGGGTTCCAAATACATCTATCCTAAACTAAGAGTTTTAAAAACAAAAGATGAAAAGATGTGTTTTTGTTTTTGTTTTTGTTTTTCTTGGTACTTGGGGATTGAACCCAGGGTTGCTCTTACCACTGAGCCACATCCCCATCCCTCTTTATATTTTGAACCAGGGTCTCACTAAGTTGCTAAGGCTGACCTCAAACTCATGATACTCCTGCCTCAACCTCCCAAGTCACTGGGATTATAGGCATGCACCACCACACCCAGCTCCTGTTCTTTTTGAATTCTTTGGGCAACTAATATTTTACAAAGTGATTTAAAAGCAAAGCTGCTTTTTGGAGAACAAACCACAAACGAGCATAGATTTGTTCATTCCATTCTCTTTGTTGTGTTTATAGTAGCAATAACATGTAACAGGTGGTGTATGCTGGCTGCACACCTGACGTGCAGCTATGAACCAAGCACAAGTGGAGATATTTTCTCACAAAGACAGAAAGGTAAAAAAACTTACAGGTATGTGATAAGTCAGGAGGTGGCAAGTGCAAGACGTATGTCCCATCTCTGCAGTGTTGCAGGGGTAAAAATATTTTCATTCTTAAATTAATTTGTTGAAATATAGGAGTCATGTTTTCATTGTAAAAAGCTCAGAAGTATAAACATGAAAAGCTCCTGTTTCCCCTGCTTAGCCTACCCTTGGAAGGGAAAACCAGAGTTACTCATCCAGACTTCCTTATGACAAAAATGTAAAAACACAGGTGTGAGTTTCCAAAACCTAAGTAGAGTGATACTATACTTCCTTTTTGTTCATATCTTATAGCACTGTCTCTCTCTTTTTAATCTATACAGGTAAAGTTTGATCTGTCTCTTTAACTCATAGTAGTTTAATAAACCAATTCTAATTTTAATTGAGCCAGTTCTCTATGGTTGGAATTTAGATTTCCAGTCTTCTGATAGTGTAAATAATGCTCCAGCATCCTATATCCAATGCTATATTTCTGTTATTTTTTAAAAACTTTGGTTTTGGTTGGTTTCACACTGGTTTTAGATTCCCATAAGAACCTAAAACTTTTTAAGTGATTACTTTTTTTATAGCTCATGTATTATACATGTTCAAATATAAAGTTAGAATATGTAAATAAGTTTAAAAAAGGAAATAACTTTAAAATTACTTATAATCCACCTACACAAGGATGACCACTGATATGATCAAGGATGATGTTCTGTTATATAGTCTTTCAGACTTTTAAAAATATTTCTCTTTCTTAGACATTCGTGGCTTACCACTTTATAATAACATTCTTTAAGATTATATTTTGAGCTTAAATATATTGCCTGTCACAAGAACGTTGCTCTACCAGTTACATATGTCTGGTTGATTTTATCAGTATTGTACATAAAAATATATTGACTTTTAATGATTGAGCCTTTTAAAAGGTTGATAGTTTTGAATGTAGTTGGACTTAATCTTAGAATGCATATCAGTACTGTTTTGCATGATAGTCTTTGGGACCTCTGGTGCCTTTAAAGACATTAACTCATGACATAGTCTCTTTTCTTTGGCTATATTTACAAAATGTGTTTGAAGAAGGTAACAGGGAACCTTGCACATTTTCCTTAGGCCATGCATGTTAGTTTTTAATGTTTTGTCTCTCTGCCTTTTGCAATGCATTTGCATGTCTTGAATTTCTAGAAAAGCACAAAACTCTGCCATTGTGTGCCTAAGTTTTCTGCTTAGAAAACATTTGTCAATTGCCCTGATGTTAAACAAGATGTAATGTAAAATCTTCCAACTTTGAAATGCATGCGTTAGCATAATTCTTGTCTTTAATCACAATAATGAATAATTATGTTTCATGTCCAAAAAATCTTAAAAATCTCTACTGTCTAAATATATTTCAACCTCTTTAATCTAAAATAATAATAGTTTTTAAGTTAAAATGTGGAAGCTATTGCTCTCAAATAAAACTTGACTTTAAAAATTGCTTCCTATTTAGCCTACAGACATGATTTAAATGTACTTTGATCCTGCTTATGTGTCAAAAGTGTTCTTGGAAAACGTCACAGAATAGATCATTGAATAGTGGGGTTATGTTTTCACATTCTCTTCCATTTTAATTTCAAAAGTGCATTCCCTCTAAAATATTTGAGGTGACAATTGGGAATCTTCAAGAATCATTATATCTTTCTAAATGTGGTCTATGGATAGTTAAATCTCCCGTAACTCTACCCTCAGAAATTAGTGACATGTAATCTTTTTAAAGTACAAGTAGAGTCAGAAAAGTTGTATTAGACATTTTCACTGTCTTTAAGGCTTTAAACTAGTTTACTCTAGGAGTAATAATTTTTTTTTCTATTAAAGAACAGTGCTACCCAAAAAGTCATTTGAGAGCCACATAAAATAAAAAAATCATCAGTTTGGGTGTGTGTGTGTGTGTGTGTGTGTGTGTGTGTGTGTAAAGAATGTAACATTTCAGTTATGTGATTTTTAGAAGTCGAGATAGGAAAAGACTGATTTAAATGATACACAGATACCTACACAAGACTGGTAAGAAAGCATGGTTAAAACCAACGAGAGGATAAATGGGTAAAGGGAGTTTTCTGTCTTTTGCCATTAATCCATTTTGATAAATAATTCTGCCCTTCTCTCCCATCTCTTATCCTCATATATTTGTGGTCCCTGGGAATCAGGTGATTTTTAAGTTGTCTCCAAGCTGTTTCAACCATCAAATTTGACTTCTACAGACACTTCTAAATGCCAACAAAGTGATTAAATAAGACACAAATTAACTTGATTTGTTTTTCCATCAACATTTTGACCTTAATTTTCTATGTTAACTGTTGTATAATGAATGACTTGGAGAAAAGTGATTTTCTTTAATGTGGAAATGTCACTCATTGTCTTGGATCCCCTAGGCTCTTCCTGTGGGAGACCAGTAGAAAACAGGGGTGTTCCCTCACCCAAGGCATAAACAAGGCCTGGCCCACTCCGGTTAGAGACCTTGCCATGGGCCAAAATGAACAAGTGGTGATTTTGGAGTTTGAATAGAGTTTTCCAGCTCTATTTTTAAGCAAACTGTGTTTTCCTTTGAATACATAGTAATTTGTCTTCTTTTATTCTGACAGCAGTCTGAGACCATATACTCCTTAGTAGTTACTGATGTTTTATGTAGAATTATTAGTTCTATAATAGTAATTAGTTTTCTAAATATCTTTTAAGGATAACTGCTATGGACATTTTAAAGTTTAGATATACTAGGATCAAAATTGGTGTTTTTAAGCATACAACATTTGATCAATAAATAACTAGCTACAGGGGGCACAGAAGCAGTCTGTTGTGATCCCACACACAAAAGAAGATACCTGTACAATAAATAAAAGACCGCATTAAAAAATGCATATTCAGGCATGGAGGTGGGGGTGGGGCACATTGTAGTCCCAACTACTTGGGGGGAGGGGGCAGAGGCCAGCTGGGTCACTTAGGCACAGGAGTTTGAGACCAACTAGGGCATAGCAAGACCCCATCTCAAAACAAACAAAACTTTAAATGTATTAATGTATTTTAGTACAGTGAAATAAGTTAACTTATTATTTTACTAAGAAGATCTAGGCATTTAGAATGAAAATTGCTGTTAGAAAAAAGAATGCTAGTTAATGAGCAAATGATTAAAGCAGAAAAATGAACCTACTTACGTGAAGTTATTGCAGGAGAATTTCTGTTTAAATGTATTAGTTTTGAAAGAATCATATTGTAAAATCCAGTAATTATTCCAGGAAAATAATTCTCTGAGGTTTTTTTCTTTCTCCAGATACAATTTTTTTATCATCTTATACCCTGTTGGAGTTGCTGGTGAACTTCTTACTATATACGCTGCCTTGCCATATGTGAAGAAAACGGGAATGTTTTCAATAAGACTTCCTAACAAATACAATGTCTCTTTTGACTACTATTATTTTCTTCTTATAACCATGGCCTCATATATACCATGTAAGTATGTATTTATTAGTACTTGGATTTAACATGTGCTATGCAGAATTTTAGAAAGATGTCGTAATAACCTAATGATTGCCCAAAATACATTAAAACTTCTGTTCAGTACCATACTTGTTTATAATTTAGAATAATTGGAGGGAGAATGACTTTTTACTGGCTAAGAGAAAAATGATAAGTAAATTATACACAGTAATTACTTTTTCAGAATCAGTTAAAAATACATGTACTTAGTACAACAAAATTTTTTTAAAAGAAAAAGAAAAATCATTTGAAAAGTTTGCTGTTTGTAAACATTTGGAATAATGTATTTGAATATGAGCATTCTGTTCAAGAAAATTTAAGATCATTCATATCTGTTCATTAAGCATTCTTGGAAAAATCATCTAAGTATTTTTTAGTTTTATATTTCTATGTGTACTAGAAATCAGTAAAACTTTTTTTAAAAAATATTTTCAATAATTCAGCATCTTCACTAACCTCTCATCATCTTTCAATAGTCGAAATAAATTGATGAAACTTTACACACCTTACTTAAGTACTTTAAATGTGTTAATTATACATAAGATCTATTTTTAGATCAAATTTTCATAGTCACTACCAGGAAATATAAAAGAAAAAGCAAGGTTGTTATGTGCCTTTTCTCAGTGAAATGATAGACTGATGTAAATGTGGGGAAAAAGAAAATGAGGAAAGTTTATAGAACATCTACATTGATGTGATGTAAAATATTTCACCTAAAGGGGTGTGTATAAAACTTGGACAGCCCCTTGAGATCTCTACTTTTGAAGTTTTTCCAAAATCAAAAAGTACTTAATGGTCAGAGAGTATTGTCTTCTAGCATTTCTGCCTGATTGTGTATGAGATTTTTCCACCCAAGCCGGTTCAGGGGAGCTAAGGAGGGTGTTCCTGTGCTATCTGTCACACCCCAGTATCCAGTTAATAGTAACATGGCTTGAGCAACAGCAGAGTTTACACAGCATTTCAAAGTGTGACTGAATTCTAAATGCAGACTTGGCCTTCCTGGTTGTTATGAAGGTGTATTTCTCAAGTTGTCTAAGTTTGTTAAAAAGAAAACAAAAACATTCTTAACAGTTTATTGCATTAAAATGTTTAGACCTGTAGCGTGTGGGCTTTTTCCCAGAGCTTCATAAATATTAGAGGGTTACCAATAATATGCAATATACTTACTCCAAACTTTGTCACATTTAACAGGTTTCAGGCATAAACAATTTAAAGCAATACCTTATCTTTCTTTGTTTTCTTTTTTCAATTAAGTGTTTCCACAACTCTATTTTCATATGTTACGTCAAAGAAGAAAGGTGCTTCATGGAGAGGTGATTGTAGAAAAGGATGATTAAATGATCCCTACAAACAAGGTGCTTTTTCCAGAATAACCAGGATTACTTGAATCCAAGTTTTAATAACAAGAATAAACAGCTTCATGAAATATCATGGAATGTATTGTTTCTTAAAATATAATCTGAGACTAATGGTATTTGCCAATATTTGTCTTTATATTGTGCCAAGTCTATTTTTTAGAAGAACTGTGCAGTTATTATGAGCTCCTGGGTAGTTGTTGATCATTTAGAAAATAATTGGGTTTATTACCTGGGGGGGCTTTTTATTTTACTAATTTTTTTGCGACTTATGCTCAAGGCTTTTAAAATCAATATCTACAAATTAGTTTAATAATATAACATTAAGATACCTGCCAGTGACATTTGTGCAGTATTTATAAATGAAAGTAGGTACAAAATTATAATAACTTATTAAGAATGTATTGGAACCCACAATCTATTTTTTCAAGTTATGAGGCAGGATTTGTGATTAATAACAATATTTACAAGTGGGAACATCATTTACTACGGTAAGCATTTTGAAGTAACATTGTGAAAATCAGAACTATTCATGTAGATATCACAGTTTGAAAAATTCTTTTGTTGTGATTTTGGGTCCTCAGACATGCTTAAAGCCCTGGGAAATACTCTTTGAAAATATTTCTAGGCCATTGAAATTGTTTATTAAGCAAATTTATTTTTATTTGAATAAACCTCTCAGAGAGGTTCAACTAGAAGGATTTGAAGAGGTTATAAACATCTTTCTTGAATTTTCTTGAATTTTCTCTCCTCTGCCTTACACAATAAACCTTTGTATATACTTTGTCTCCATGGTAGAAAAAAAATTTCAATGTCTGGTCATGATGTTGTACTCAGATCTCTGATTGAGAAAGGCTGTTCTATAATGTAGAATTTCTTATAAAAATCATGTTATGATGATCCCTGGTGGTACTTACATAATTCAGTTACCTGGTATGATCTAAAACAGACTTCATTCTGAATTCCACTGAAGAGTATAAAGTCGTGTAATAAAGCTCTTGCCTTCATGTTTAAGGAAAAGATACACTGAGCATACTTCTGTTTCACTTCTTAAGTAGGTCCTTTGAAAGTTTTTCCTCATATTATAGTATGCTGATTTACTGAACCAAGTTTAGAGGAAATAAATATGTCTTTAAAAGAAAAGGAACTTTTTGCATTTTGTGGACATATAGGCTTAATTTTAGCTTTAAATGTTCTGTATTGTTTACATTTACAATCCATGTGTGACATTACACTTCTCAAAATTGATCAGTTGTGTGTTACTGTCTCCGTAACAGTTTTTTTTCATGTAGAATTTGGAGGTCAGAACAGTTTTTGCAAACTTATTTTAAATCACTTGATTTTTTAAAAGGTGCTATTTCTTTTGTTACATTACATTTTAATGTTTTCTCTGCAGCTGAATGTGATAAGCAGTAAGTATTAGTTTACTAAGTCTCAATGTGATACTGTTCATTCTGGTCTTACGCTGCTTAGTCAGTTTTCATCTTCAATTTTTGTATGAAAGAATTGTTCAGTTTCTCCCATTTGGTAATATAGCTTAAGAAATTCACATGTTCATTTTATGAAATGCCTGTCTTGTGAAAAATATTTTTAATCAGTCTCCTAAAATTGATACTGATACAGCTGTAACTCCCCAAACAATTATAATACTTCCCGCCTTAAGTTGTGGAATATCTTGAAGTAGGAATTGTGATTAACTAATAAAAGTGAAAAGCTATTTGATGACCTATGTTAATATGCTCAAAACATGTCTGAACTTTAGATTTAATTTGTTATCTTCTATAGTCAATTCTAAATTGTCATTTGTGTAGAAAATAAAAAGCTAAATGGTAGTTGGAATTTAAAAAGAAAGAGTATTTGAAATTCCTTTGCATTGTTTCCTATGATGACATATCCTTTTGAATTTCTCTTAGTCTTCACAACTTGCAATCAGCAAGTCAGGGCTTGAATCAAATAGAATTTGAATTCAGTCCTCTGTAGATTTTGGCATTTGGAAAACGTCAAAATTTTTTGATACTAGCAACTTTCAATTGTATTTGGTGGTGTTTACTGAAATTCTGGTTGTTTGTAGTTTTTCATAGCTTACAGTTTGATATATAATGTGCAACTTTTTGCAATGTTCTAATATGATTATAATATAGCACATCCCTGATATTTTTAACTTACAAAAAAGCATGCCAAAATAAATATAAGAAATCATTTCACCAAAAAAAAAAAAAAAAAAAAAAAACCTTTGTTACTTGGCATCTGTAGATTTTAGAAGTGTCATTTTGCTTGTTCAGATTTTTTTTCTTTTTAGTGCCTCACTTTTACTAAGGCTGGCTTTGAACTCTGGATCCTCCTATCTCAGCCTCTTGAGCTGCAGGTATTACAGGCGTGCACTACCACGCCTGGCTACATGTTTAGATTTTTAAACATCTATTCTGCTGTCTCATTGTTTCTAGTGATATATTGCAAGCAATATAAAATCTTTTAATAATCCTTCCTACACACGCAAATATTTATTTTGTGCCTGCTGTATGCTAGCTACCCTTGTAGGGAATTAGCATCTTCCTTGAATTTTTTCTCCTCTACCTTACACAGTAAACCTTGTATAATTGCTGGGTTATATTAGTTAGCAAATCATATTGCAAAATAATTATTAATGCTTTAGCAAATTACAGTGTGTTCCTCAATATGATGTGATGGGATTCTTGTTACCTGTGTGTCTGGACACCACTAAACAGACAGTATTCTGGCTTAGAACCACTTTCAAATCAACTTAAAATCAATTAAAAATGATGAGACTGAGAAATTATTAAGGAATCTTGGAAGGAAAAAATAACTAAAAAGCAACATTTTAAATATTTTTCAAATAAATATGTGAAGCGTATAGGCATTTCTCTTTCATATTCGTATAGATCTGGATTACACAGAGTGGATAGAAGAAGAAGCAACACAATTTTATAATTTCTAGAATGAAGGCATTGAATTTGTTCATATTTGAGTCTAAATTTATGATATTTAAATAAACATAAGTCATTCCTGTGGATGTGAAGCTTAAATATATATTCTAAAGATCTTAGATTTTTAGTGTTTCAGTTAAAGAAATTTTTTTTGGTCACTTTTTATTTTGAAATAATTTTAAACTTATAAGAAAATTGCAAAAATAGTGGAAAGAGCCCTTATGAAGTGAACTTTGCTAGAATTCCCCACTTCTTTGCACATTTGCTGTAGCATTCTCTCTCCAAAATATTTTGTGAACTATTTGAGAGCAAGTTGAAAACATAATCCCCAGTTTCTTTAGTGTGTATTTCCTAAGAACAAGGACATTATTTGACTTTGATGTTTTAGAGTTTTTTTATTTTTTAATATTTTGGTTGTGGAGTAACACCTAGGTATTTTAATAATAGACAGTTTTTGTTCTAATTCATTGCAGTTTGTGAAATGAGACATGGGTTGTTTTTTTTTTTTTACCAGATTAATATGCCTGTGCTCAGATACATGAAGATCGATATCTTTTTTTTAGTGCTTAAAAAGCACCAAATTCTTTATACATGCACAGTTTCCAGACATATTATTAACTCTACCTTTATATTGACTTTTATGCCACTAGATTAGACTGATTAATTAATGTACTTTGATTTTGCTTAAAAATTCTTTACTACAGCATTCGGTTGTACATTGCTGTATATTCTTACCATGTTATTCTGTCTTGCTAAAATTATATATAATGCAAGATAAAGATTCCTGTAAAAAAAAAAATCCCTATTTTTTTGTTTCATGATAGTGACTTACTTTTTATTTTTAAAGTAATTTATACAACTCAAAAATTTTAAATAATTTTTCAATTCACTCAACACTTTGCGGTTGACTTCAAGGATAATGACTGTAGAAAAGTGGTTTTCAGACCATCACTTTAATAAGCATCATCTGAGAACCCCAAAGTCCTTCCCTTAGAGATTTTGCATCAATGACTGAGGCTGAGAAATCTACATTTTTAGCACCTCTGGTGCAGGCAGGTTAGTTGTCTAACCATTAAGAAACCGAAATGTCAAGGGCAGGGGGAGATGATGTCTTCCAAATGCCATATTCAGCGCACTCAATAAAACTGAAAAGAATCAGTATTCCTATAGTCATTCTTTTTTGTTTCTTATAAAAATAAACACCAGTTTTAAGTTTATAAAAATAAAAAACTTGATATTTACATCTTATGAAGTAAGATATTTCATGTGTGCTTTTTCAATATATTTTATAGCCATACAGCTTATCACATTCACTTAAGCATAAGACAGATAACAATAGTAAAATCCATTCAGCTTTTTTATCGTACAGCATTTAATAACATGAAATAGTGGACATTATTAAAGTCTGTTAAAAGATTTTTGTATAGTGGTATTGTTAATTGAATAAAACTTCCAGTACTTTTTAAAAAATAAGCCTTCCATAACACACAGACATTTTAGAGGAAATATTCAAGAGTGTGAGAACTGTATATGCTTCTGTTTTAGAGACATGTTCTTGACAAAGTAATTATCGTTTTCCTGGATGATTTTTAATTTAATCACATGTTGATTAAAATAGATTTGTGTCTAAATTAATGTGTTCAGAAGCTGGTTTTATTGAGTTAAACTTTAGCTGAAGTTTATTAAAACCCTTCGAACAGAAATTAATCTGAGGAAATGGAAATATTAATTTATGTTAAGTCTCAGGAAGAAAAAAATAGCAGTTTTCAGCTCAGAGAGGATACATTTTTGGGCATCAATCTTTTTCAAAGCTGCAACTTTATTACTTGTATATGTAGCCTTTGTTTCAAAAACTGGCATTTTTCAATTCCAAAATCAACTTATATCAGATATTTTATATAGAAAACTGAATTCATGGCACTAAAGGTGGCTTAAATCTTTTATGAAAATTAAAAATTTTAGAAAGTTCAGAATTTCAGACTAGGCCTTTTTGTGTAGTAGAGAGCATACTCTTTGTAGTAAGTTGTATGAAATACAGTAACAGGTTGGTAGCAAAAGTTAGATGTGAACATAGCTCATAAAAAGGCTTTTTCTTTGCTATTTTTAAACTTTTTTCCTGTTTTTATTTCTATACTATAATGATACATAATAGTGGGGGTTCATTTGTTACATGCACATAATTTAACAGTGTAATATGGTCAATATTATTCCCAGGATCTCTCCTTTCCCTCCTCTCCTCCTTCCTCCTGGTCCCTTTCCTCTTCTGGTGTCCCTTTTATTTTCATGCACTCCCACCCCTGCTATCTTTCTTTTCCTTTTTCCTCTCTAGCTTCATATTTAAGAGAAAATATAACAACCCTTGACTTTCTGAGTTTGGCTGATTTCCCCTAACATGATGAGTCAGTTGTGGGTGGTGCACTTCTGTAATCCCACCAACTTGGGAGGCTAAGGCAGGAGAGGGTCACAAGATCAAGGACAGCCTTGGCAACATAGAGAGACCCTGTCTTTAAAAAATAAAAATAGGGGCTGGGGATATAGCTCAGTTGGTAGAGTGCCTGCCTCTATGCACAAGGCCCTGGGTTCAATCCCCAGCACCATAAAAAAATTAAAAAAAAAAAAACAAAAAACTCTGGGGATACAGTTCAGTGATAAAGTGCTGCTGGGTTAAATCCCCAGTACTGAGAAAAAAAAATGTATATGGATTAGGGTTGGGGTGTAGCCCAGTGGTAGAGTACATGTAGTCCTGGGTTTGATCCCCAACTCCACCCCACCAAAAAAAGTATATGTACTTCTTGGGAAACACTAAAAATTTTAAGACTTATAAACTACCTTAGGATGTGGTTATTAGATTTTGATGGCAGATGTTTAAAAATTGTCTCATTAACCATGTTTAGTGCGGGAATGAGGGTGTACTGAGGCTAGGGAGTGAAACTTGTGTAGGATTTGGGAAGAAATACTCAACTTTCTTAAACCTCCAACTCCTCATCTGTAAAGTAGGGTAAGGAGTTGTCTGAGGAGCAAATGGGACTCCTCTTTAAATATGAATCATAGAGGTTGGCAGACACAAGTTCACAGTATTAGTTGTTATTAAGGACATTGTTGCTTTTAGTGATTTTATAATAACTGGTTTATTAGGTGAGATTTCTGAAATCATACCTAACTTAGCATCAGTTATGGAGGGTAGTTTTGGTTAAAGTTTTTGTACTATATTTGCTGCTTTTATTAGTTTGAAATATTGCCTACATTTAACTCTTTTCCATATCTTTGTGGGTTGTTTTGTTTTGTTTTGTTGTACCAGCGATTGAACCCAGGGGCACTTAACCACTGAGCCACATCTCCAGTCCTTTTTCATATTTTATTTAGAGACTGGGTCTTACTAAATTGCTTAGGGCCTCATTAAATTGCTGAGCCTGGCTTTGAACTCAAAATCCTCCTTCTTCAGCCTCCTGAGCCCCTGGGATTACAGGCATGCACCATCAAGCCCAGCTTTTTTCCATGTCTTCAATTAGAAGTCTCTAGCTTCATTTAGTAGCATAGTGGAAAGCAGCTTCCTGTAAATTGGTCTCCTTTTATATATATATGTGGTACCTGCTGGTCATGGTTTTCACTGTATTTCAAATAAGGCAGAAATATAGTGAGAGATTTTCCTAGTCATCCTGGATCCCCTGGAAGGGTTTAGAGTGCGGGAAGAGGGGGCCTTTGCTCCACTGACACGAGTCCCAGGGATGGAGGGTTGACTGCTCTCGACAACAGGAGATCCTTTTAAAGAAGTCTTTTGTGTCAGCATATTGTTAATAATTTGTATGGTATTAATTAACGAATATTAAAGTTTTATGGGTTTCTCAAATGAGAAGTTTCTTAATCAGAATATGATGAAATAATTTTGCTCAGCACTGCTTCATTAAGTTGCCATCATTAGTAATAAGATAATTTTCTAAAATACTTAAGCTCCTTGCTCAAAGACCCGGCTCATTGCCGGATGTGGTGGGCACACCTGTATCCCAGCACTCAGAAGGCTGAGGCAGGAGGATTGCAAGTTCCAGGCTGTTCTGGTGATCTAGGGAGATCCTATCTCAAAATAAAAAATAAAAAGGGCCAGCCATGTTACTTAGTGGGTTCAAACCCCAGTACCAAACAAAACAACAAAGACCCCATTTAAAAAAAAAAAAAAAGATGTAAATCCCTTTCATCCTTGATGGTATGTAAAATATAGATTACAAATTACCATTTTTTTTCCTAATCTGAAACACCAAATGATTAAAGTGGTTATTATAATAGACCGAAGTCAAAGGGTCTGGCTGTTGTGGTTATGTGCATGAAAGTTCCCTGGTTTTAGTGGGAACATTGGAGTGTCTATTGGCTGTCAGAAAAGGCAAAATTCAAATGATGAATGACACAGATTTGAAAAAGTCTTAAGTTTCTCTTTAGTTCTTTTCTTCACCCTAATTCTTAGGGCATTGATGACACTTTCATAGCTTTCTCTTTCCCCACACACTTATGTGGAAACACACACAACACCCACAGGTGATCAAATAAATGTAATTAATCTGTACATACTTAATGATTTTACGATTTTGCTCACAGTGGCTTGGAGGTTAATGTACGTAAGTATGTATGTACAGCTACATGCTGTTTCATAGTATGTGTCTCTTCATTGTTGAACATTTTTGCTTACGATTTATTGATAAGTACACAAAAGAGCCATGTATTATCAAATGGTGATGATAACAGTATCAATATAGCTTTGATATGTCCTCTGAAATACATTGTTACTAGGTCACATATTGTTTATTGCATTTTAAAATAAATGAAGTATATACTATTACAAATAAACCTTTGGGCACTGAATCAGTCTCAGGTTCAGTAACAGGCGAAGTATCTCATCACTTTGTACAGGTGGATATATTTATGTAGAGAGATTCTTAAGTGTAAATTTGTTAGGTTAAAGGGGACACATATTTTATTATTTTTTGAAGTTTTTTTCATTTGTTATAAATGACAGTAGAATGGATTTTGACATATTATACGTGAATGGAGTATAACTTCCCATTCTTTCAGTTGTACACGATGTGGAGTTACACTGGTCAGAACACATATTCTGGTAGATGCTGCTAAATTATACTCCAAAAAAAGGTCTATCCGTTCAATCCCAATAGCAAGGCATGGAAGCACATTTCTTCACAGTACACTAACCAATGTAAATGTTTTCATTTTTTTCCCAATCTGTATTTACCTGATTATTAAAATTGAACAAATTTTAATGTTTATTGGTTATTTGTGTTTTTTTTCTGTGAATTACTCTCCCATGGGGTCTGCCCACAGTTCTCTTGGATTCTTGGTCTTTGAGTGGTTTAAGTGCATATGTAAGTTACGTGGGTACATTCTTTGTCTTATTTTTTCCGTCTGGTGCTTGTGTACAACTTTATGATGCCTCTTATCTTAGAGCACATTTAAGATTTTGTGCACAGAATTTTCTGTCTTGTCCCCCGGTTTTATGTTTTGCTTATGAAGACTTAGACACTCAAAATCATGAGTACGCTTTCCTCGATTGTATTCTTTTTTTGTCTTGTATAATTTTCCTTTCATTTGAAATTTTGAGTGTTTATTGCATAGGGTAGGGATCCACTTTTATTTTTGCCTCCTTGGATCTCACCTTAGTCTAACAGCATTCATTGGACAAATGAAATGCTGACTATTGTATATCTCAGGGCATTTTTCATATCAAGGTTATGCAGATGTATAATCGCTGTTTTGGAATAATGAAAAAGATTCTTAGACTTGTCCTAGGTGTACGGGATTTGTCTCCTTCCATTCCTAATCTTTCCTCTATTTTTATCTCCATGTCTCTTCCAACACAGGCGTGAATATACTTTCACTCAGAAGTTAGTATATTTGATGAAGGTAAAATGGGTCAAGATCCATTTGTGATCTATTTGCAGGTTATTTTTCCTTCTTGTAAGGACTGCCTTCAAAGATGGCATCTTTGGACATCTATGAATTTAGAGAGGAAAGAGATCCACCTGTGTAAATTTTTTTTCTGTATGTTCTTGAAAAATCTTTACAGGGACATATAGCATCTTAATCTGGAACCAGCAATGTGGTAGAGATTTTTAAAATGTTTTAAATTTGATTTCCTTACATTTAAAAATCTTACATATAAAAATATGCTATTAAAAGCAAAAAAGGGGAACAGCATAGTGTATATAAGATGCGTTTTGTTTAAAAAATGGAAAGGGCAAAACATATAACGTACATGTACACACTTTTACATATGTGTACATTTACTTAGAGACAGACATGTAAGTATGTCCATATGTATATGTAGAAACTTAGACTCCTAAAAATTTATAGTTATTATCCACCAGGGTTGGGGAATTGGAAGAGGACTTGACCAGGTATGAACTTCTCATGATTAACACCATTTTAAACCATTTTAATTTTCCTAGTTTTTGAACATGTGAAAATATCCATATATATATGTTATGTACATATATATATATATATGTATATATAATTCTTTATTCCTTTAAAGAGGAAGTGGTCAGAACTAGGGTTGTGGCTCAGTGGTAGAGCACTTGCCTGGCACGTGTGAAGCCCTGGGTTTGATCCTCAGCACCACATAAAAATAAATAAATAAAATAAAGATTCATTGACAACTACAAAATACACACACACACGCACACACGCACACACTCTCACACACATGCATACAAAAAAAGAGGAAGTGGTCAGTAATCAAATGCAGCCGGAAGTCCAGTGTGGCAAGAATAGAAAGATGTCTCTTATGTTTGTCAGTATTTGGTTCAGTTTACAGACTTGACCAGAACAGATTCTTTGGAGTGTTAGTGACAGAAGCTGACTGCATGCAATGAATTGAGTGGGGAGTTATTTATATATACTGAGTTAAGAAACCACACAAAACTTTGTAGCTTAAATCAACCCTCTTTCTACTGTCTCTCGCCATCCTCCTGCCAAATTGAATTGGGCAGTTGGGCAGGTGTTTGTGCTCCACGTGATCTCAGATGAGGCTTCAATTACCCAGGACTCAATTGGGCTAGAACAGTTACAATGACTTGAATGCATGGCTGACATTTGATGCCTGCTGGGAGCTCAGATAGGGCCCTCAACTGATTATCTATACGTGACTTGTGTGGCATGGGCTTCTGCTGAGTGGATATGTTCTGAGAGACTGCATCCCAAGAGAAAGGGGAAAATGCCCTTTTAAATATTAGTGCCCTTAAATTATGATATGTGCATGTATAAATATGGCATAATTAGTTGTTATTATGTATAATTGTAATGCACTTATAAAAAGTTTTTTTTTTTTTTTTTTTTTTTAATGTTAGCCCTAGAACTGGCCCTATATCACTTGTGCCATATTCTACTGATTAGGCAGATCAGGACCAGCTTGCACTCAAAGGAAAGGGAAATTAAGCCAACTCTTGAGGAGAAGAATAATAAATAACTTAAAACCATTTTTGGTGATTCACAAGAAATGAAAAATTAAAAGCTTTTGCCAGAGATTAACTACAACTAAAATGTCCACTGCACAATTCATTTTCAAACAAGCAGTACCAGCTGAAGGAATTATAAATGCACTTGAAGGAAGTTTTGTGGGTTCTCCTCACCTTGTGGGTCAACGAGGAACATCAGTACAATATCAGAGGAGGAATGATAACAAATATTTGGGAGCTTGGGAAGTTTTCTTTGGAATTATGCTGTTTGTTTACCTTGAGAAAAACTACACCGAGTAGTCTCTATCTGCTACTGCATTTCTTCCAGAGTTGTGGGTAATATTCTTTATGTGAACCATTTCACAATCCCTAAAGAGATTTTTTTTTTAAATACTAGTGCTAGGAAATCTTTATGGCCTGTGAGGAACTGGTATGTTTCTTGTAGTCAACACTAAACCTACAACATATTGTATAAAGAAAACTAATAAATACTGTAGGATATGAGCAGCATAAATCTACATGTTAATTGCCTTGGTCATTTTTCTACACTAGTTGTATTTTCCATGAGATTAATTGTTATCTACGTCTACTTTTCCAATTTAATGTATGGTTCTTATAAATCTGAAGTCTTACAAAATAATAATTTATAAACAATGAAAATATTGTGATCACAGATGAAGATAAACATCTTAAAGTCATAGTCCGAAGGACTGAATGCCAGAATTTGTAGGAGAGAGGATATTTAATCCCTAAGCACCTGAAGAAGTCTCAGGAGAGGTTAGAAAAGTGATCCTGGAGACCTCAAAGATACCTCATTTCCTCAAACTCTTGCATATAGTTTCCCTGTTCTGCAAAAGAAAAAAAGGGAATTTTCTTAATCCAGTAAACTACTATCTCTAGGGAGTCTACAGTGGATAGCATACTGAAGAGTGGGATATGCTGATTGTTTTCCTTCTGCTAACAAGTGTTTTCTCTATTGAAGTCAACCTTGTGGAGGGGATGAATGGCCTCAGGGGTGTGGGGTGGAGTCTTAAGAATGAGAAAGAAAGGAACAATTGCCATTATTTGCAGATAATACTGTGTATATAGAAATAGTAAATAAGTCATAAGAATCTACAGATAAATAGCACTAATAAGTGAACTTAGCAAGTTTACTGAATACAAGGTCAATACAAAAGTCAGTTGTATGTTCCATATATTAGGAACAACTAAAATCATACATAAAAATAGTTTACTATGGCAGTGAAACCCACTTCGAAATACAGTTAACAAAAAAAAGGCAAATCTCTGCACAGAATCTACAGAAATCCAGTGAAATGGAGAAATAGGATAGAAATAAATCAAAATAAAATAGAATATGTTTATAGATGGAGCAAATATTGTTAAGATAATAATTCTCCCCATATTGATCTAGGTTCAATGCAAATCCAGTTAAAGTCCTGGGAAGACTTTTTTATGTATATAACTTTTCAGATTCTACAATTTATATTGAAGTGCATAGGGGCAAGAATAATCATGATAATCTTGAAGAAGTTTCTAGCATCTTATAAGCTTTTCCAAATAGCAAGCCTTATTTTATGTTTCAGCCATTAAGATACTCTAGTATTGGAACAAAGATGGACAAAAAGAATCTGGAATAAAACAGAGTCCAAAAGTAGACCCACATATATAAGATGATCTTAATGACAGCACTGGACCAACTAGATAATCTATTAGGGCGAAAAAAATGAACCAGATTTTCTACCTCACACCACATACAGAACAATGTGATATACACCAAAGAACTAAATTGAAAATTAAAATAAAGCTCCTGGAAGAAAACAGGAGAACATCTTCATGACCTCAAGATCATCAAAGATTGCTCCAGCAGAATGCAGCCCTAGGCACAAAAGGAAATAAATGGGGCTTTATTAATAAGGAACTTCTGTTTATTAGCAGGCTTCTTTTGAAAATTAACAGGCAAACCACAACCTGGGAGAATATTTGCCATACATAAACCCAATAAGGGACTCCAGGCTTAAATGAAGAACTATAAAGTCAAAGAAAAAGACTTTATAAATGAGCATGTGCAGATTTCAATAAGCATATGAAAATGTACAAAATCATGAGCCGTCAGAGAAATGAAAACTAAAATGGCTAAAATTAAAATTTACCATGAAGGTATGGAACAACAGGAACTCTTGGGTGCTGCTGATGGAAGGATGGATTTGGAAAACTGGGAACATCTGTCCTAGCAATATATATGTATCTGCCCCAAGACCCAGCAGTTCTGTTCCTGGATATGTACCCAAGAGAAATGGTGCATGATGTCCACCAAAATATGAAGACAATCCAACCATGCATCAATAGTAAAGGGTAAATACATTTAATCAGGTTTTATCAATACTACTGCTATATGCAGTAATAAGGAAGAATCGTATAATATTGAGTGAAGGAAACTGATTTAAAAAACAAGTACATTCTAGCTGAGGATGGTGGTGCACACCTATAATCTAGCAGCTCAGGTGGCTGAGGCAGGAGGATTCCAAGTTCAAAGCCAGCTTCAGCAACTTAGGGAGGCCCTAAGCAATTTAGTGAGATCTTGTCTCAAAATAAAATACAAAAAGGACCGGGGATGTGGCTCAGTGGTTAAGCACCCCTGAGTTCAATCCCCAGTACCAAAAAAAAAAAAAAAAAAAAAAAAATTCTAATGAGTCCAGTTAACAAAGCTCAAAAAACAGGCAAAAGTAAATCATGATGATTGAAATGGTGGTGACCCTAGGTAGGGGGAATTGTTGACTAAGGAGGCCTAACTTGTTAGAAACATTCCAAATCTTGATCTGGGGTAGCTCAGGGATATCAACTTTCTTCTGCAGCATAACAGGTTACCATAAATTCAGTGGCTTAAAACAACATGCATTTATTATCTCATGGTTCTATAGGTCAGAAGTCTTAATAGCTCAGCTGTGTTTTCTGCTGAGGAACTCACAAGAATGACATCATCAGTTGACCTGGGTCCCATCCTTGAGACTCTGAGGAAACATTCAGTTCCACACTTGCATGGGGTTTCAGTAGACTCCACTCTCTTCAAGCTGCAGGACAAGCTCCCCATTTCCTTGCTGACTATCAATTCAGGACTGCTTTGGACTGCTCGAAGTCACGACATTCCTTCTCATGGGGACTTACCCATCTTCAAAACAGCTGCAGCATATTAATTGTATCTTTAGTTGTAACATATTCACAGACACACCAAGAGGTGAAGGTCATGGGGTCCTAAATTTTGCCTACCACAATGGTTATATACAGATGCAAAAATTCATTCAGTTGGATCCTTAAGATATACACATTTCATGGGAGAAAATCTTTACTGCACACACCTCAGATAGAGCACTAATCTCCAGGATATATAAAGAACTCAAAAAACACCAAAAAAATAAAGCAACCCAATCAATAAATGGGCAAAGGAACTGACCAGACACTTTACAGCAGAAGAAATACTATTGATCAACAAACATGAAAAAATGCTCATCATCTCTAGCAATTAGAGAAATGCAAATCAAAAGTACTCTAAAATTTCATCTCACTCCAGTCAGAATGGCAATTATTAAGAATATAAGCAATAGTTAAGTATTGGTGAGGATGTGGGGGAAAAGGTACACTCCTACATTACTGGTGGGACTGCAAATTGGTGCAACCGTTTTGGAAAGCAGTACGGAGATTCCTCAGAAAACTTGGAATGGAGCCACCATTTGACCCAGCTATTCCACTCCTTGGTTTATACCCAAAGGAATTAAAATCAGCAAATTACAGTGACACAGCCATGTTAATGTTTATAGCAGCTCAATTCACAATAGCTAAACTATGGAATGAACTTAGGTGCTCAGTGTCCTTCAACAGAAAAATAGATAAACAAAATGTGGTACAGATATACAATGGAATATTACTCATCCTTAAAGAAGAATGAAATTATGTCATTTGCAGGTAAATGGCTGGGGCTGAAGAATATCATGCTGAGTGAAATAAGCCAATCCCCAAAACTAAAGGCTGAATGTTTTCTCTGATAAGTGGATGCTGATCCATAGGGTGTTTTGGTGGTGGGGGTGGGGATAGGGAAGAATGAAGGAACTTGATTGTGTGGAAAGGAGTGAAGGGAGGGGTGGGGATGGGAAGGACAGTAGAATGAGACAGACATTATTACCCTATATACATGTATACATTACTGATGTGACTCAGTACCAAGTTCAGTCAGAGGAATGAGAAGTTATGCTGCATTTGTGTGTGATGTGTCAGAATGCCCTCTGTCATGTATAAACAATTAGAACAAATAAAAAAACTGTGAAAAAAAAGATACCTACATTTCAACCTATGCATATTGCATTGAAATGAAAATTTAAATAGTAATAGTTAATACACGAAAAGGGTTGGGTAATGAATGAGGGGATGGGCATTTCTGAGCTGCGACTAAACACGGTTAAGACACATGAAATTAGGGGCAGGAGGACAATCTTGGCAAAAGGACCAGCCTGAGAAAACCCACAGGTGGGAAAATATAGAATGTGCACAGGGAGGAGGGTGACATTCACCTTGAACCAAACACAAGTATGTAAGCGACAGCAGGGAAACTTAAGGGTGAAGAGATGGAGCTGGATCAGGCTAGTGTCATTTCACATGAGTCACAGACTGGAACCCGGACGACTGGAGGCCCAGAAGTATTGAATGAATGTGCAGGCAACAAATAAAGTGGGTTTGAAAAGACATTGTACTATCATGAATAAAGAGTAGAGATGCTGTAATAAAGACTGCAGACTTGGGTGCAGTAGCGCATGCCTATAATCCCAGTGGCTCGGGAGGCTGAGGCAAGAGGATCAAGAGTTCAAAGTCAGTCTCACCAAAAGCAAGGCACTAAGCAACTCAGTGAGACCCTGTCTAAATAAAATACAAAATAGGGTTAGGGATATGGCCCGGTGGTCAAATGCCCCTGAGTTTAATCCCCAGTACCCTACTCCCCCCAAAAAATTACTCCATACTTGTTAGCCTCTACTTGTTTCTTCTTTTTTTCCTTGCCAAGAAATTTAAAAAATGAATTATTTTGTGATAGTATTCCATCTATGATACTCAATGCTATTGTTCTAAAGTAGTAGTTCTTATGTAAATATTAATAACAATGGTTTACTATAACTATTGCTATAGGTGTAGAGTTTGGGTTGCATGATCTCATGGGTACCAATTAGATGTAACCAGGAAATTTTATATTTTCTTTCTTTCCTGTGGAAATGTCATGGTGGCATGAAGATAGGAACACAAACATGCCTTTTGTGTGAACTTAGTGTAAATCCAGGATTCTTAAATAGGAGTTAGATGATGAGGTACCCCAAATTATAAAGTGTACATTTTTGGAAAAAGAGCCAGAGCATTCTCATATTTTATTCTCTCAAATATTGAGAACCACTGAAATTAAAAAAGAATCAATGATTCTGACAGGTGTGTTGAGACACACCTGTAATCCCAGTGGCTCAGGAGACTGAAGCAGGAAGATATCGAGTTCAAAGCCAGCCTCGGCAAAAGTGAGGCGCTAAGCAATTCAGTGAGACCCTATCTCTAAATAAAATACAAAATAGGGCTGGGTTGTGGCTCAGTGGTTGAGTGCCCCTGAGTTCAATCTCTGGTACGTGCCCTTCCAAAAAAAAAAAAAGATTGCAGAAATTCAGAGTCTTCACCAAACGAAAGGTAGCATATTCTGGTTTGTAATAGAGACTTGCAATTGTCTCCCAGATCTGTTCTCTACTTTTATCGTAATTGAACCTTTCAGTTTTAACTTGGCACCGAGAATAAAGATATTTTCCAGTCCCTTTTCCAGCTCGGCATGGCTGTGTGACTAAGTTCCAGCTGATGGAATGTGAGTAGAAGTGACACATGCAACTTCCAGTAACCAGGCTCTCCTTGGAATGTGGATGTGCTGGCAGCCATCCATCTTAGAACATGATAGAGCCTGGAACTCCCCATGAACAGCAGAGCAATAGGATGAAGGAGTGTATATCTGCACTTCTTGGAAATAGCTGCAGGGTTGCTGAACGCAGCTGAGTAGGGGGTACGCTGCATATACCACAGTGTGAATGGGGCCCCAGGGAGTTGTACAGTGCACATCCTGAACAACCACACACAGTACCCCAGAGCCACTTGTGCAGCAGGTAGGACAGACATAAGGAGTAAGTCTTGGGAAGATTACCCTTGAAAATTTTACTGTAATTTTAGATCTCTGTTTTAGTTTCTGAACTTTCTTTACAAGTGATACAAGGTTCTAAATCAGTGGTAGTGACTGGGTGTTTCAGGGTCCTGTAGCAAAGAAAGGGAAGTCAGAAGGAGTAGTAGTTGGAGGTGGAGAGGAATTTAGGATTTCTTGAGTGAATACTGTGTGCAGAGCTCTACGGGAAGTAAAAACTGGGGAATACAAAGAAAGGACAGTTCCTGCCCTTCAGGAAATTGAAATCTAAGAGGAAAAACATTACTCATACCTATAAATGAGGATTTAGGGAACTATAACCCTCAAGGAATTTAAAATCTAGTGAAAACATAATTTATACCAATAACTTTATATTATTATTAGTGCTGGGAGTTGATCCCTGGGCCTCATGGATGCTAAGCTCTTGCTCTACCACTGAGCTATACCTCCAACCCTATAACAATAATTTTAATATGCAGGAGTGCAGTAAGGCTCTGAAGGCAATAATCTAGTTTTTAAAAAGTCATTTATACCAATAATGTTAATATACAGCGGTGAAGTGAGTCCTGGAGATACTCCTGGTGTGAAGGAGAACATAACCAGCTAGCCTCCAGTTCCTAAAGCGCAACATTTGTCAGCTTTCCCTTAAGATCTCTTTAAGTGATGGGAGATAGTACTAATTTTTCTATTTCAATGCCCTTAGACATCTGGCGTCTGCAGTACATAAGCAGTTTGCCTGGTGTGTTTTAAAGAGTTGTTGTTGCTTTATTCTTCAAGAAATGAAAAAGAAAAAAAATCAATATATTTTTATTTGCACAAGAAAATGAAAACATTCCTGGCCTCAGAGGAACAAAGCATTTAATTTCTTTTACAATGTTTTCCAAATATTTCTCTAGAGAAGTTTATATTTATGGACAGTGTCTGAATGTGACCTTTAAAATACATCATTTTGGTAGTTTTGTTCTAAACGGACTATGATAATAATAATAATAATATCCTATAAAAACGCATTTGAAAAAATAATGTGTATGGTTGTACTTTTATGGGTGAGGACCGACCACAAATCTTTTCTCAATATTAAGACCATTCTCATTATAGCAGCAATTTACTATTAAAACCCACTGTATTTATTTATTGAGGACGGATTATGAGGAGCACTCTGCTCTGCCGTGAAGATGCGGTTTCTAAGAAAACTCTATGTTCTCACACGGGGGTCATTGCCCCAGGGATATGGGTATATATACATAAATAACTGATTGATACATTGTATTAAATAGAGTCCCCAAGGGCTATGGATACATAGGGGAGGAGGAGACTGATTTTCTGGGCTCAGTGGTTAAGTGTCCCTGGATTCAATCCCTGGTACCCACTCCCACAAAAAAAAAAAAAAAAAAAGAAAGAAAAAAGGAAAGAAAAGAAAAAGAAAGAAAGAAAGTGAAATCTCCTTCCGCCTCTCCAAACTTTGTAGTGATTTGTCATGTCAGTCAGAGTACAAATCAGAGTTCTCCCTATGTAGCCTACCAAGTCCTCCCCGTTTGGCTGTTTCTTCTCCACTGTCATGATCACCTTCTCTCTTATGTTTCTTTTGCTATTTTGCAGCAGCCTCACTGCTTTCTGTCCCTGGAAAATTCCAACCACAGAAGGGTTGCTATCTTGTCCAGTCACTGCATTCTGTATTAACTACGCCACAACCGAAAGTTTTCCATACAACTTGGCAAAATACATATCTATTAGAGAATGGAAGTGCAACGAGGGCAGGTGTTAAGGTTGGATCTGGGATGTCTCCCCAAAAACTCTTATGTTGAAAGCGTGGTCCCCAGTGCAGCAAGGTTCAGGGGCGGGACTGTTGAGATATGATTGGATCATGAGGGTTATAATCTTGTCAGTGGATTAATCCATTTGATGGATTAATAATTCAAATGGACTACTGGTAACAATATGCAGGTGGAGCATGGCTGGATAAAGGAGGTCGCTGGGGATATGGGCTTGCGGACTGTATCTCTTCCTGGGCTCTTTCTGTCTCTTTCTACTTTCCAACTGCCATCAGTTAAGCAGCTTTCCTTTGCCACACCCTTCTGCCATGATGTTCTGCCTTGTCTCAGGCCCCAATGCCGTCCAGTGGGCACACACCGAGGCCTCTGAAACTATGAGTCCAAAACAAATTTTTTCTCCTTTAAGTTGTTCTTATCACATATCTTGGTCACAGCAATGAAAAGCTGACTAACACAGGAAGCCTATTGACTTTTTTTTTTTTTCTTTACTTTTTTCTTTCATTCTATTCTGTCTTCAACACATGGAACTGCTTGGCACAGAGAAGGTCTTGAAACCTTTATTGAATGAATGAATGAATTCTACCAACTGAAGGTTGCATTCTGGAAACAGGCTAGATATTCCCATTGTTAATGCTTCCTTAGGACATACAACACAGCAGCTTGTTAGGAATTTCTGGTAAACTTTTATAAATTGTAACTGACAAAGAAAAACATGGTCTCAACAAGTCTAATTTCTGCAATACTTTAGTGAACATGCCCCTCCACTTTGTTCTAGCAAATCAAAACCTTTAGAGGTATGGGTTAGGTTAGCAAGTGGTTTGGGATCATTTTTCAAAACAGTTCTAAGCTGCAGAATTTACTCAATCGTATAACAAATTTATTAGACAGCTAGATGCCAACGATGTGCTGGGGTGTACAAAGAGGAAAGTCGTTCCTGTCCACAAGGGGCTTATGGGCTTTTTTATTTTTTTATTTTTATTTTTTGTACCAGGGTGCTTAACTACTGAGCCACGTCCCCAGCCCTTTTCAAACTCACAATCTTCCTGGCTCAGCTTCCCGAGCTGCTGGAATTACAGGTATATTACAGGTATGCACCACTAGGCCCGGCATTTTTTTTTTTTTTTTTTTTTTTAAGACAAATCAACTTGCAATTGAAAATTAGTGTAGCAAGTGCTTTTTGAACATGCTGCTGGAACACAAAAGAGGAGCAACTGGCTGCAGAGGAGGGCAGCCTGGAGCTGAGTCTTATGAGGATTTTGTGGAGTTTACCTAGGGGCCGGGTGTGTTGGTCAGAGGCAACATCAGGCTGAGCAAATGCATACAGTTCTGAAAGAGTTTGATGTAGGAAAGTTCCATGGTTTAAATGAATGCGTCCCCTCAAAATTCATACGTTGAAAGTTGAAAACCAAGGTGACGAACTTAAACCCTCTTAAAGTGGATCCTTTAGAAGGTGATTGGGATGGGATTAATGTCCTTACAGAAAGGCTTAAGAGAGTGAGTTTGTACTTTTTTTTTTTTTTTTTTAACCTCTTTTCTCTTCTACCATATGAGGTTGATGTGAGAAAGCCCTATTTTGTAAGCAGAGAGTGAGCATTTGCCAGACACCAAATCTGCCAGCATCTTTTGGACTTCCCAGGCTGCACTGTGAGAAATAAATCACTATTATTTATGAATCATCCAGTCTATGGCATTTTGTTATAGCAGCAGAAATGGACTAAGACAAAAAATGTATGTGTTTCTGTATGGGCTGATACCCAAGGTATCTTCTGAGAAGTAGTGCAAGATGAAGATCGAAATTTGGGCAGAGCCCAGATAATGAGACAGGAGGTACAAAGCAAATGTATATGGTTCTTCCCAAAAGAAAATGTCACAACAGAATGGGGGATCTAATGAGAGGAAAGAGCCAGAGAGTATAAATGTATGTTGTCATATTAGAGTTTCCTTTTAATAAGGTGCAATTTAATAGTTGTTTTTCTAGAAACATCTCAAATATCACAAGTTAAATGTAAGAATAAATAATACCTTTACTTCTGATTAAATTAATTGGATTGATAATTATAGCCTCAGATTTTCACATTTCTGTTTTATGTTATTAGACAAAGTTGAGTTTAAAAACTATTTTTTCTGTTCAAGAGGTCATATTTCTGATCCTTTACCACTGTTTTAAGAGACTTAAATCATTCTGTCTTCTCCATAAGACCCTCCAAGATGTCAGAGAGTGACAACCTTTAACTACAATAGCAGCATCCTTAGAGAAAATACCCAGCCTTTGGAATAGGGACAGCCAGCTCTCTCACCCACCCACTGATTGTTAGCACTGCCAAAATGCTATGCCAGGGATTCCAGATCAGCAGCAAAGAGCGCCCTGCTTATCAGGAATACCTGTGTGGCCAGCAGACAGCCAACGCTGGCTTGTGTTATACCTGCTGAGGAGCATTTGCCCTGACATTTCAATCTTGTGGCAGTGACAAGAAATTTGATAACTCTGCTATGGTTTGGATATGAGGTACCCCCCAAAATACTCATGTTGAAGGGTTGGTACCTGTTGAGACATGTCCAGAGGTGGTGATTTCAGAAGTGATCAGATCATGAAGGCTCAGACTTCATCCATGGATTAATCCATTGAGTGATACGTAATTCAAATTGCCTTTTGAAATGTGGTGGAATATGTGGGAAGTGAGGCCTAGTTAAAAGATTGGGCCCTTGGGGGTGTACTGTTGGGGATTGAATTCTGACCCCAGACCCTTCTTCTCTTTCTTTCTGCTTTCTGGCCACCCTGAGGTAAACAGCTCCGTGGGGCCATGCCCTCTCTGCCTTGATTCTCTGCCTCCACACAGGCTCATAGCAATGGAGCTAGCTGACCATGAACTGAAACCTCTAAAATTCTAAGCCAAAATGAATCTTTCCTTCTCTAAGTTGTTTTTTCAGGTATTTTGTCCCAGAAGCACAAAGTTATGTACTTTTCTTGTCTTTTCCCTGAAACTCTGAATTTCAGGAATTTTCTGAACCAATGTTTTGGTATCTACACTGACTTAAAGTCATTTGCTCTAGAACCATGAGAGACATGGAAAACAGATTTGGGTATATGAGTGCATCCCACAGTCTTTATCTCTCAGGCCTCTTCTCCTTGACTTGACCTCTACCTGCAAAGGAGCTCACCTGCATCCTGGTGAAACTGACTGTAGACTAGTCCATTAATGAGATATACAATGGGATATTACTCAGCCTTAACGAACAATGAAATTACGGCAATTGCTGGTAAATGGATGGAGCTGGAGAATATCATGCTAAGTGAAATAAGCCAATCCCCAAAAAACAAAGGCCGAACATTTTCTCTGATATGCGCATGCTAATTCACATAAGGGAAGCAGCGGGTGGCTAGGGAAGAATAGAGTTACTTTAGATTAGGTAGAGGGGAGTGAAGGGAGGGGAGGGGGCATGGGGGTAGGAAGGATAGTAGGATGAATCAGACATTATTACTTCATGTACATATGTAACTATATGGCTGGTGAGATTCTATATCACGTACAACCAGAGAAGAATAAGAAATTATACTCCATCTATGTATAATGTATCAAAGTGCATTCTACTGTCATATATAACTAATTAGAACAAATAAATAATTTAAAAAATAGTTCTAAATTAAAGGAACGAAAACAAAAACAAAATAATAACTGTCCTTCCTTATGATTCTGGTTAGGGTATTTTCAAGTGTTTACTGGCATGTAATTTGAAACCTAAATTACAAGCTTTTTTTTTTCTTAGATTAAAAAAATAAAGTCTAAATAGGAAGAAAGAAGATAAAAGAATGGAAGAGTTTATATTGGGAGAGAAACAATAGAACTGGGGTTATCTGCATAGAAACTAAAATTTGGAATTTTTCCTGATTGGGTTCTATCCTGTTTCCTGGTCCTGGATATCAGAGTAAAGCCAGCTACTCTAACCAATATATGCAAACATCTCAGGAGATTAACATAAACTCATAACGACTGGCTCTGCTGTTCCCCTCCAAACAGTGATTCAGGGCGCCAGGTTTCCTTTACCTTATGACCTTACCTTCTTCAACTTGTGGCTTCCAAGGCTGATGTGCTTGTCAGTATCAAGTTACCATAGCCAAAAAGACACACAGATTTGCATGTGGGCAGTTGTTATGGGCCAATGTGGAAGTGGCATTCATGAAAGTTCTATAGGCAAAAAATTAGTAACAAAGCCAAGACAAATCAGAAAGTGATCATGGAGAACTTTTTTTTTATTTCTTAAAATCAATAAACATACCACAAATTTGCTTTCACTATAAGGTGTTTGCTTAGAGCCTATGGACTGGCATGTACTTACAAAAAGAGACTGTTATTTTTATTTTAAGTGACTATTTTTTAAAAAATCAAAGAAAATTTGAAGGAAAAAAGTACAATTTCATTCTATAATTTAATATATTTCATAATCACATAAGTTTTACTTTTAAAATGTATCATTTTTAGAAACATGTATAGTAATAAAAACTGTTATTTAAAGAGCTATTGTATTCCATGGCACCAATAACCATTATTTACCTAATTTTCCATTTTTAGTTATAAACTGGATTCTAGACTGCAGTGAGCAACTTTTAAGATAGTTTTTGCTTCTGTTAAATTGTTTGCTTATAGTTTTAAATGTGCATTGTTGTAAAAATAATTCCAAAGTGAACATGTTTCACCAGATAGTTTTTTCTTCTATTAAATAATTTCCTGAAAATTAGCATCAGTCAGTTATATTAATTGGATTCAACATTGTGAATGATCTAACAATTTCTGATATATTTTTTCATCATGTTGCTTCTTTGGAAGTTTATACTAATTTCTAGTGGTATTACATTTTCTCTTTTATCCAAGCCCCACCAACATTTACAATACATTTTCTTAACTAATATAATAGGTATAAAATCGTATTTCAGAGATGCCTATGGTACCAAGTGAACATTTTTTTCTTGTTTACATCTATGGAATTCTTGAGGTTTTCTTTATGAATTCAAAAGAGCTATTTATCTAATAGAGATATTTATCTCGTATCTATTATTTGGCTGCAATTTCTCTTCCTCTCGGTTGTTTCTTATAATTATAGGCTTCCTGTACCCCATCCCCTGTGGACACAGGTGCTTTGATGTACATGAGTTGTTTATATTTTTCTTCGTGATATTTCTCTCTATAATTTGAAACCATAAAAATCCATCAGCAGTGGGATCTACGTGAGGCTTTGTATTTTAGCCTGTTGAGTAAGTATTTGTTTTTTGCATCAATTCTTCCCAGTAGGTAGTTGAGAGATTATAGAGAGATGGAAGGAGGATGAAAGGAGGCGTCAGACAGTTAAGTTTCTGCATCCAATTTTCTTGTTCAGTTGATTTCAATCTCTCAAATAACAGGTGAGTGTGTGCATCAGTGTGCCTAGCAGGAAGAGGAGGAGGTAAAGATGGACAAAAGAAGATGGAGACAGAATGTGGGGGTTTGGGATAGAGCTAGTGAGCTGGTAAACTGGGGTTTATTCTGTGGACACCTAATTGGCTTTGATTATTGATTCATGAACCAGGCAGTATCTCAGCTGTGAAATAGAGAAGGAACTCTGGTGGCTGAGCAGAAGAGGTGATTTTATAGACAGAAAAAGGCTGACAAAGCAGAAACTGGGAACCAAAGGCAGATTGGTCATTTCAGATTTACTTTCCTTATAGGTTTAAATCAGCAGAGACTTTCTTACTGTGTCAGCTCAGGTTGACTGGGCCCCTTTCACTGAATCTCCTGTTCTTTTGAAAACCAGCCCATTTTGACATAATGTTGTGGTACCTGGGATAACCTACTCCTTCGGGTTTGGTCTGCTTTACTGGGGCCCAGTGCAGGAGTTCAGTTCAGAAAAATGGCCCCCCATAGATTTCATTTAATGATGCAAACATGACTCCACATTTCTGTATTATTTCATGGATTCTAAGCTTCTGAACTGCTAGACTTGAGAGAGAACAACTTTGTATTTGCTTGTTAATATTTGATTTAAACCAGGTTGCAAAATGCGTCATTAACGACAGTGAATTAAATTTAGGTTCTCATATTTTCCCTGAAACTAATCAAGCAAACAACCTAGAGAGGTATTAAAATTAAGGACTTGTAAAAATGCTGTCAGGAGGGTAGTATGGTGTTTAAAACATGTTTTTCAGGAGGACATAAGATAAATGACTATTTGAATAAACACTGCAGTAATTGCATATAGAATTCCTATTCTATCCTGCTGAAAGACAAAACAAGAATTATTTTAAGTGCAAAGCAATTTATAGTTCAGTTATGAGAATGCATTGAAAAGTAGAATCATAGCAGTTCATAGCAGTCTGAGGCTTATTTGAATTTATAATAAGGGAATTCAGACATAAAGCCAGGTATCCTTCATATGCCCGATGTTGTGACATTCTTGAGAGACTTCAAGATTTCTCAATCATATAAAATTTGCTTACAGTAGAGTTACTGGAAATGTATGGACTCTGAACAGAATCGAGAATCTAGTACAGTCTACGGGGGGAAAAACAAACTTCTTTCATGTAGTGAATATATAGAGGCATGATACAAACAAGCCTTCATCTATTTATTATAGTGCAGGGTCTGGTCTTGTCCCCTGCAGAAGCTTTTCTGGGAAGCAGTAAGGAGAAAATGATTTGCTGGCTTAGCTTCTGACTTGACTTCATTCCTCTCTGTGGGGGATCACTTTACATTTCCTTAATTGCGGGGACAACTTGGATGGTTGGCAGTTGTTTGAACTGAGAAATGGATTTTAATGAACTACAGTTTCTTTTGCTCAGCTGGAATTTAAGTAGTCGTAGACTAAATTAACAGCCCTGGTCAAAGCACCCAACAGCCGTGTCACATGAAAGGAAAGGTAAGGGTTTATTTTGTGCTACTATATTAGGATCATGCTCTTAAAATAATGTGTTTTGCAACTTGACATTTTTGAGTTGTATTGCCACTTTTTTCTTCAGGTACCAAAAGACTCCTTAAAGGTAGTGTTATAAACCTCAGGGGTCAAGATAGGGAGAGTGTCTAGCTGTGTCAGACAGTAATTTGTAATAATCTTGTGATTTATAGTACACAGTCCTGTTTTTTTCTTTATTGTAAACAGATGCAATAGGTCATGAACATTATCCTGCTTAACATCTAAATCCTTATGCAGATGAAATCCACATGCAGATAAAAATTAATCCAAATAAACAAACAATAAAAATTGAAACTGTAATCCTTTACCCTTACTTTAACAAGTAGGTACAACTTCTAATTCCATGTGCCTCATAAACATTTCTTCATGCATTTTGAAAGGACTTTTTATGAGACATGCAAATTAGTTTTGTTCATCCTTAGTTGGATACTTCCCAGAGAATTGAATTTGCCTATAATACTTTTTCAGAAAACTGTTAATGGAATGCTTTAAATGTTTTCCTATTCATTCATCATTTTTATAAAAGGATTTAGATTAATATATTATGTAGTTTAATCGGTTTTAAAGTCACATAGCAATTTTGCAAAAGAAAATGGAAATTTTGTGAATTAGGTTCACAACTCACCACATTTCCAAAGGCTTCTATGAAACAAAATGAAACCAAAATCTAATGATGAAAATCTTATCATAAAAAGTCTCGATTGTTCTCTCGGAGTGACATTTTTGCATCTTATTACCAATGATAAAATATAAGGGTACCATAATTCTAAATATCTTTTGCATCCAGGGAGAGCGAGCAGTCCATCCCAGTTTGCCCAGGACTTGCAGGGTTTAGCTCTGAAAGTTCCTGTTCCTGGAAAGTTCCACAGTTCCATGAAATCCAGGATGGTTGCTTGCTCTAATTGCACATGAAAATTCCAAGGGTAGATTAGCATTCTGGAGTGGCTTGCTTCAGCCATCTGATCCCATAGGGATTCCATTGTTTAGGGGTACTTTGGGGTGGGCTTCATTCTCAGGGCTTACAGTGGCCAAAGACAGTTTCAGGCTCTGCATTTTACTCAAAATAAATCAAGTGTTAAACCTTGTATCTTTACTCTGTCAAAACCAGTGGGAATGGGGGAACCATTTCTCTTCCAGAAACTCTAAGCTGTCACTGAATTCGGTGAATTATAGACGCCTATCCTTGAGCTGGTTGCTGTGGATAGGTAGATGGAATGATCTGATTGGTTATTCTAATCAGGGCCCATTTCTGAAACTGAAGATGGAGTTTTCTTTTTTTTTTTTTTTGAAAGAAAAAATATGATTTTTTAATAGAAAAATGAAAACAAATAACAAAATTTGGGAAATGTCTAATATTACAATCATTACATTTGTTGATGGAGGGCTACATTTTACAGCAAAATAGAAGTTTGTATGTTTATATATGCACATTTTTTTTTATTATTGTATACAAATGGGATACATGTTGTTTCTCTACTTGTACATGGAGTCAAGGCATACCATTTGTGTAATCATAAATTTACATAGGGCAATGATGTTTGATTCATTATTTTTTTCCCTTCCCCCCCACCCCTCCCACCCCTCTTTTCCCTCTATACAGTCCTTCTTTCCTCCATTCTTACCACCCTCCTTATCCCTAACCCTAAACCTAACCCTAACCCTAACGCTAACCCCTCCCACCCCCCATTGTATGTCCTCATCCGCTTATCAGTGAGATCATTCGTCCTTTAGTTTTTTGAGATTGGCTTATCTCACTTAGCATGATATTCTTCAGTTTCATCCATTTGCCTGCAAATGCCATAATTTTATCATTCTTCATGGCTGAGTAATATTCCATTGTATATATATACCACAGTTTCTTTAGCCATTCATCAATTGAAGGACATCTAGGTTGGTTCCACAATCTGGCTATTGTGAACTGAGCAGCTATGAACATTGATGTGGCTGTATCTCTGTAATATGCTGATTTTAAGTCCTTTGGGTATAGGCCAAGGAGTGGGATAGCTGGGTCAAATGGTGGTTCCATTCCAAGTTTTCTAAGGAATCTCCACACTGCTTTCCAGAGTGGCTGCACTAATTTGCAGCCCCACCAGCAATGTAAGAGTGTACCTTTCTCCCCACATCCTCGCCAACACCTGTTGTTGCTTGTATTCTTGATAATCGCCATTCTAATTGGGGTGAGATGGAATCTTAGGGTGGTTTTGATTTGCATTTCTCTTATTACTAGAGATGTTGAACATTTTTCCATATGTTTGTTGATTGCTTGTATATCTTCTTCTGTGAAGTGTCTATTCATTTCTTTAGCCCATTTGTCAATTGGATTATTTACATTCTTGGTGTAGAGTTTTTTGAGTTCTTTATAGATTCTGGAGATTAGCGCTCTATCTGAAGTATGATTGGCAAAGATTTTCTCCCACCCTGTAGGCTCTTTCTTCGCATTGCTGATTGTTTCCTTTGCTGAGAGAAAGCTTTTTAGTTTGAATCTATCCCAGTTATTAATTCTTGCTTTTATTTCTTGTGCTATGGGAGTCCTGTTGAGGAAGTCTGGTCCTAAGCCGACATGTTGAAGCTCTGGACCTACTTTTTCTTCTATAAGATGCAAGGTCTCTGGTCTGATTCCGAGATCCTTAATCCATTTTGAGTTTAGTTTCGTGCATGGTGAGAGATATGGGTTTAGTTTCATTCTGTTGCATATGGATTTCCAATTATCCCAGCACCATTTGTTGAAGAGGCTATCTTTTCTCCATTGCATATTTTTGGCCCCTTTGTCTAGTATGAGAAAATTGTATTTATTTGGGTTTGTGTCCATGTCCTCTATTCTGTACCATTGATCCACCTTTCTATTTTGGTACCAATACCATGCCGTTTTTGTTACTATTGCTTTGTAGTAGAGTTGAAGATCTGGTATTGTGATACCCCCTGCTTCACTCTTTCTGCCAAGGATTGCTTTAGCTATTCTGGGTTTTTTATTCTTCCAGATGAATTTCATAATTGCTTGCTCTATTTCTGTAAGGTACATCATTGGGATTTTAATTGGAATTGCATTGAATCTGTATAGCACTTTTGGTAGTATGGCCATTTTGACAATATTAATTCTTCCTATCCAAGAACATGGGAGATCTTTCCATCTTCTAAGGTTTTCTTGAATTTCTTTCTTTAGTGTTCTGTAGTTCTCATTGTAGAGGTCTTTCACCTCTTTTGTGAGATTGATTCCCAAATACTTTATTTTTTTCGAAGCTATTGTGAATGGAGCAGTTTTCCTAATTTCTCTTTCTGAAGATTCATCGCTTATGTATAAAAATGCCTTAGATTTATGTGCATTGATCTTATATCCCGCTACTTTACTGAATTCACTTATGAGATCTAAAAGTTTTCTGGTGGAATTTCCTGGTTCCTCTAAGTATACCATCATATCATCAGCAAATAGGGATAGTTTGAGTTCTTCTTTTCCTATTCGTATCCCTTTAATTTCTTTGGTCTGTCTAATTGCTCTGGCTAGAGTTTCAAGGACGATATTGAATAGAAGTGGTGAAAGAGGGCATCCCTGCCTTGTTCCAGTTTTTAGAGGGAATGCTTTCAGTTTTTCACCATTTAGAATGATATTAGCCTTGGGTTTAGCGTAGATGACCTTTCCAATGTTAAGGAATGTTCCCACTATCCCTATTTTTTCTAGTGTTTTGAGCATGAAGGGGTGCTGTATTTTATCAAATGCTTTTTCTGCATCTATCGAAATAATCATGTGATTCTTGACTTTAAGTCTATTGATATGGTGAATGACATTTATTGATTTCCTGATGTTGAACCAACCTTGCATCCCTGGGATGAAAGCCACTTGATCATGGTGCACTATCTTTTTAATATGTTTTTGTATGCGATTTGCTAAAATTTTGTTGAGAATTTTTGCGTCGATGAGTTTGGGAGAGTTCCCTCCTCTTCTATTGTCTGGAATACTTTGAGAAGTATTGGAATGAGCTCTTCTTTAAAAGTTTTGCAGAACTCGGCTGAGAACCCATCTGGTCCTGGACTTTTCTTTGTTGGTAGACTTTTGATGACTTCTTCTATTTCATTACTTGAAATTGGTCTATTTAAATTGTGTATGTCCTCCTCGTTCAGTTTAGGCAATTCATATGTCTCTAGAAACCTGTTGATGTCTTCAAAATTTTCTGCTTTGTTGGAGTATAGATTTTCAAAATAGCTTCTAATTATGTTTTGTATTTCAGTCGTGTCTGTTGTGATATTTCCTTGTTCATTCCGAATTTTAGTGATTTGGGTTTTCTATCGTCTTCTCTTTGTTAGTGTGACTAAAGGTTTATCAATTTTGTTTATTTTTTCGAAGAACCAACTATTTATTTTGTCAATTTTTTGTATTGTTTCTTTTGTTTCAATTTCGTTGATTTCAGCTCTCAGTTTAACTATTTCCTGTCTTCTACTACTTTTGGTGTTGGTCTGTTCTTCTTTTTCTAGGGCTTTGAGCTGTAGCGTTAGGTCATTTATTTTTTGAGTTTTACTTCTTTTATTAAATGCGCTCCATGAAATAAATCTTCCTCTAAGTACTGCTTTCATAGTGTCCCAGAAATTTTGATATGATGTTTCTTCGTTCTCGTTTACCTCTAAGAATTTTTTAATTTCCTTCCTAATATCTTCTGTTATCCATTCATCATATAGTAGCATATTGTTTAATCTCCAGGTGTTGGAGTAGTTTCTGTTTTTTACTCTTTCATTAATTTGTAAGTTCAATCCATTATGATCTGATAGAATACAAGGTAGTGTCTCTATCTTCTTGTATTTGCTGACATTAGCTTTGTGGCATAATATATGGTCTATTTTAGAGAAGGATCCATGTGCTGCTGAGAAGAAAGTGTATTCGCTCTTGGTTGGATGGTATATTCTATAAATGTCTGTTAAGTCTAAATTATTGATTGTGTTATTGAGATCTATGGTTTCTTTGTTCAATTTTTGTTTGGAAGATCTGTCCAGTGGTGAAAGAGGCGTGTTAAAATCACCTAGTATTATTGTGTTATGGTCTATTTGGTTTCTAAAATTGAGAAGGATTTGTTTAACATACATGGATGAGCCACTGTTTGGGGCATAGATGTTTATGATTGTTATATCTTGCTGATTTAAGCTTCCCTTAAGCAGTATGAAATGTCCTTCTTTATCCCTTCTGACTAACATTGGCTTGAAGTCCACATTATCTGAAATGAGGATGGATACTCCAGCTTTTTTGCTGAGTCCATGTGCATGGTATGTTTTTCCCCATCCTTTCACCTTTAATCTATGGGTATCTCTTTCTATGAGGTGAGTCTCTTGCCGGCAACATATTGTTGGATCTTTCTTTTTAATCCAATCTGCCAGTCTATGTCTTTTGATTGATGAATTCAGGCCATTAACATTCAGGGTTATTATTGAGATATGATTTGTATTCCCAGTCATTTGGTTCATATTTAAAATTTTTGACACATCTTGGTTCCTCCTTTATTTGACAGTTCCTTTAGGATAATTCCTCCCTTTGCTGATTTGCTTCTTTGTTTTTTGTCTCTTCCTCATGAAATATTTTGCTGAGAATGTTCTGTAATGCTGGCTTTCTTTTTGTAAATTCTTTTAGTTTTTGTTTATCATGGAATGATTTTATTTCATCGTCAAATTTGAAGGTAAGTTTTGCTGGGTATAAGATTCTTGGTTGGCATCCATTTTCTTTCAGAGCTTGGAAAATGTTGTTCCAGGCCCTTCTAGCTTTTAGGGTCTGGATTGAAAAATCTGCTGATATCTGTATTGGCTTCCCCTGAATGTAATTTGGTTCTTTTCTCTCACAGCCTTTAAAACTCTGTCTTTATTTTGTATGTTAGGTATTTTCATTATAATGTGCCTTGGTGTGGGTCTGTTGTAATTTTGTGTATTTGGAGTCCTATAAGCCTCTTGGACTTGATTTTCCATTTCATTCTTCAGATTTGGGAAATTTTCTGATATTATTTCTTCAAATAGATTGTTCATTCCTTTGGTTTGTTTCTCTAAGCCTTCCTCAATCCCAATAATTCTTAAATTTGGCCTTTTCATGATATCCCATAGTTCTTGGAGATTCTGTTCATGATTTCTCACCATCTTCTCTGTTTGTTCAACTTTGTTTTCGAGGTTAAATATTTTGTCTTCAATATCTGAAGTTCTGTCTTCCAGCTGTTCTATCCTATTGGTTATGCTTTCTATGGAGTTCTTAATTTGGTTTATTGTTTCCTTCATTTCAAGGATTTCTGTTTGTTTTTTTTTTCAATATCTCTAACTCTTTATTGAAATGATCTTTTGCTTCCTGAATTTGCTCTGTTAACTGTCGATTGGTGCGATCGTTCAATGCCTGCATTTGCTCTTTCATCTCATCGTTTGCTTCCCTAATCATTTTAATTATGTACATTCTGAACTCCCTTTCTGTCATTTCTTCTGCCATGCTGTCGTTGGATTTTATTGATGTAACATCTAGATTTGTTTGGGGCATTTTCTTCCCTTGTTTCTTCATATTGTTCAGGAATCAGTGGGTCATTAAGCTATTGCAGATTTCCTCTATCGACTTATAATGTCCCTGAAGATTGCTAGTATATCCCCTCTTATCCTTCAGTAGCCTGAAGTCTTGGAGGAGGTCGATAATGCAGAGCTCCACGAAGAAGCTGCCTCTCTAGGGGTGGTGACCCTCAGGTGGCGTATATTCCCTGCTAGTAGGCAGAGGTGCCTCCACTTGTTGACCAATGGTCATCCAATGGGGAACTAGACTGCGGGCTGAGGCAAGGCTTGTTTGTCCCTGTGTCTCTGGTTTTACCGTCCCTGTGGGAAAACCTCCCCCGGCCAGGAAGACTCACTCGGTGGGGACGTCTCCCTGGTCAGGTGCCCTCCTAGAGGTTCCCCTCAATCTACAACTACCACCTGGGCTGGGCTGTCTTCCTCTGCAACGATCCCAGGGGCCCGGACCTACGTCCTGGGCCTGGAGCCTCACCCTTCGCAGGCGAGTCTCCTTAGGCTGCCTCTCCCAGAGAATCTGCCGCCGCCCTGGAAACTTCGCTCCGTCCCTAGGCGCGTCTCTGTGCGGCTCCTCCAGCAAGAAGCCACCTAGCTCCTGGGACCCTGCTCTGCACCAATCGCCTGGCTATGCAGCCCCTCCCCTGAGCCACCACCTGGAGCCCCGCACAATAGCTCCAAGACCCAGAGACCCGCCACACACCTCCTCCTCTGGACAGCCGCCCGGTTTCCGATGCAGTCACTAGGAGTCCAAACAACCCACTTCGGGTCTCCTCCTCCCGCCAACCACCCGCAGCCCCAGGCATTCACTCCAAGTCCAAGTGACCCGCCCTGTTCCTCCTCCTCCTCCTCGGGGTAGCCCCCGGGTGTTCAGGAGCGGTGGCTCCAAGACCAAGCGACTCACCACGCTCCTCCTCCAGGCAGGCCACCGGTGTTCAGGAGCGGTCGCCTCTAGTCCAATCAACTCACCACTCGCCTCCTCCTCTGGCAACCACCTGTGGCTCTGATGCAGTCACTCCCAGACCAAGCGTCCCACCGCTCTCCTCCTCCAGGCAGGCCACCAGTGTTCTGGAGCAGTTGTTCTGAGTTCAAACAGCTCGCCACGCAGCTCCTCCTCTGGCAACTGCCTGTGGCTCTGATGCAGTCACTCCCAGACCAAGCGTCCCGCTGCGCTCCTCCTCTTCCTCCGGGCAGTCCCCCGGTGTTCAGGAGCGGTCGCCTCTAGTCCAATCAACTCACCACTCGCCTCCTCCTCTGGCAACCACCTGTGGCTCTGATGCAGTCACTCCCAGACCAAGCGTCCCGCCGGGCTTCTCCTCTTCCTCCAGGCAACCCCCCGGTGTTCAGAAGCGGTCGCTCTGGGTCCAAACAGCTCGCCACACAGCCCCTCCTCAGGCAGCCGCCCGGAGCCCCAGCGGCTGCTCGAGTCCAAGCGCTGTGCTGAGCCGCCTCCTCTACGATGATCCTAGTTGTCCGTGTTTACCGCTCCAGCGGGGGGAGGGGCGTCTCGCCGAGCAACTCCACTTCACAAATTCCCTGCGTTCCGGGGCTACCGCCCCATCCGGAACGCCTCCCCAACAGGAGAGACTCACCCGGCGGCTTTGAGTTGGTCCCAAGTCTCTCACTATCTCCTCTTTTGAATCTTGCGTCCTGGAGCAACGTGAAATGCAGCCGCCCTCTAGTCCGCCATCTTGGCCCCCAAACTGCATGGTTGACAATAAAGTTTCCTAAAAAATAGAAAGAAAGAAAGAAATGAAAAAAAAAAAACAAAAAAAAAACTTCAGTGTCATAATGAAAAGGGAGATAATATTGGCTATCAGCAATATTGCAGTTTTTTATCCTCTTAACAATTAAGAACAGGTGTAGGGAACTCTTGCTTCTGTGCAGGATGTGGTAAGTAGTAGCAGATCATGACTTCTGCTGCAAAAATTAAAGCAAGCAAATAAATTATAAATATTGTATTTTTAAGGACTTGAGGACAGATGATTCAGGAAAGGGGACCAGATCAGAGGTTCTCAAACTTTCGCATGTATCAGAATCACCTGGAGAGTTTATTGAAACAAACTGCTGGGCTTCACTCTGCAGAATTTCCTATTCAATAAATATGATTTGGGGTTTATTCTATAATTCTAGAGTAAAGTCATAAGTCAAGTTGAGGAATGGCAAAAAGAACAAAGGGAGAAAAGACTTATAATTCCTGTTCCATTCTCTTCAGACAATCGCAAAACTTTTATTTGAAAAAAAAATGTGCCTTATTTTATATGTTCTTGACTGAAGGTCAAGCACCAATAAGAAGTTATAAGCAGGAAATTTTCTCTGTAATCTCTTTGAATATTGTGGGTTGTTTAACAGTGATACATCTTACCCATCCCAGTACGAATGTCCCCATGCAATGTGGCTTCGCCTTTCCTCTGCAGAAGTGAAGGCATTTTCTTTATCCCTTTGTGTCTGAGCTACTGCTGTGACTTTGACCAAAAGAATGTGGCAGGAATGATTCTGTATGAGTTCTGGAGCCTAGGTCTCAAGAGGCCCTACAGTTTTTGGCTTCATTCTTTTGGAATGCTGCCCTGAGACAAGAAATGAAGTCAGTCTAACGTAGAGGATGATTAGAGGCCAAGTGACAAAGAATCAAAGTGCTCCAGCCCACAGCCAGCACCACCTGCCAGACAGGGCCATTGGACCATCTTTCATCTTCCAGCTCAGATAATCCTTCAGTTTTAAATAACATTATAATTGACTCCAGGCAACTTTAGCAGAGGAACCACCTAGCTAGTCCATACAGAAATAAATGTCACTGTTACTTTAAGATATTAATTCTGGGTGTCCTTAGTCAGCCACATAAAACCGAGACAGAGAAATTTGTGGTCAAGTTGTGCAAAATGTTGTGGAGCTCTCTGTGAGGTAATGAGGTCACCATCCATGAACGTGTTCAAGTTGGGCCTGGGGATCATTTGAGAGAAATAGTGTAAAAGAAGTTTAAATATCAGAAAAGGAATAAACCGGATATTCTTGAAGATTTCTTGTGATCCCAAGATAATAATCTGTTGAACTTCATGATATAGTGACCATCTGTGTGTGTTTGCCATTATGCATCAAATACATAGAAGGTTTTCTTGTAGATGCTTTCTACTAAGTAAGGAACAAAATTTACATATATGAAAACTGAGAGAGGAACTAAATTAAAAATTAAATTATGTAAGTCATTAAATATAATATTGGAAATGGGGAGAGAGGTGGAAGCAATGAATTTGTTTTGCACTTATACTGGGCTTCCCTCTACCTTCTGTGGAATTAATATTCAACCTCTCCATGAACATTTCAAGTGAGAGAACCATCCGTAGTGGCGCCACGGACTGCCCATTTTCTTAGAATTTCTTCCATCTATACCATTAAGACAGAACTTGTATCTTTCTAACCTTTCACAGGTCAACTTTTTGTTTGTTTTCTGAAAACATAGAAATTAAGCCTAATTCTTCTATATGACATCCCTTCAAATGTTGGAAGACAATTAACCTAGTCCTTCAGGTCAAAGAATATTCTTTCTTTGAATATTTTTACCTGTGTATTCGTTCTTTGCATTCTTACCTATATATTCTTTCCTTGAATATTCTTTAGGAAATGATTTTGAGATACTTCTGTGTCTAATTTTTACTTCTTGGTATAAATTCAGAATTTTTACTATAATTAAAAGCAATTTGGTTTTAACAAAACTCTGTAAATCTGATGCACAAGGTTAAAACTATGTTCTACCTGTGTTCTGATCAGTGAGTCATAGGATGAGACTTATGAATAGTCTATAGACCACTATTTTTGAGACATAGAGGTTCCAGCAATTGAGGATGAGATGGGGAATATCTTTGTGGTGTTGGTGTGGACAGCAGGAGGAGAGAGAGAAGAGGAGGGCAAAAGACATTTCTTTATGTAATTTCTGGAAGAGAGCCAGTCTTCTGTCTTTTCTTTACCTTCCTTTCTATGAGAAACCCTACTTTAGTGAGGGAGGTTTCTGTCCTCTCCATTGACCATGGCCATTGGTCTAATTGACTGCCTGTCGGTTCAGTATGTTTAAGAGCTCATTCTTCCTTGAGGTCTTTAATCATTGGTCACCTCTATGGAGATGTACCTGTATTTCTGGGCAACCCGCACCTGGTGACATTATACAGTAATTTCTCTGAATCTCATTCTTCCTTTCCCTTTAATGAAAGAGTCCTTAGGAAGTATGCCATCCTCACATCCATTATTTCCTCCTCAAAACCCCTGTGCTAGTCAGCTTTTCATTGCTGTGACCAAAATATCTGACAAGAACAACTTAGAGGAGGTAAAGCTTATGATGAGTTCACGGTTGGGCGACTCCATCACTCTGGATCTGAGGTGAGGTGGAAAATCATGGTGGAAGCTGTGTCAGAGAAAGGATGCTCAGGTCACGACAGCCAGGAAGCAGAGAGAGCAGATGAGGAACCAGAGACAAGATATAGAGTTCCCAAGGGCACACCTCCAAGGACCCACTCCCTCCAGCCACGATCCACCTGCCTATAGTTACCACCCAGGAATCTATTTAAATTATTAACCCATCAAATTAGGTTACAGTCTTCATAAGAGAACCATTTAACCTCTGAAAATTCCTATATTGTCTATCATGAGTTTTTGGGGGGGATAACTCACATCCAAACCTTAACAGTCCCAAACCTATAACTTTTGGGAAGCTGACTTGAGTGGAAGTCGATGGTGGTGATGGTAATGGTGATGCTGATGATGAGAGTTGTAGAGGGTTGTCCAGTCTTTGTATCCTCTTCACCTTTTCTCTTTTTTCCTGCACTATAGGCTCAGTGAGATTTTCATTTCTGCTCTTTGCCCATATCACTATAAATTTAATTTAATTATTTTGAGCATTATCCCTTGCCTTCCTGAAGGAGAGAACTTGCATCCTATCAGAATAAGCCCTTTTCTTTTTCTCTTCTGTTCACCATCCTATGGCTCTTTTTCGTGAAGGCCATCAACATATCCAAGGCCAAGACCAGACATCTCATACCAAGAACCAGACCACCTTTTAAATTCCACTTGAAAATTTTATTTTTAATTTTTTTATATCACCACCACTTGGGAAATTTTTAATAATGCCATTCTCTGCTAAAACGTGTGCACTGTTTTATAGCTGAGAGATGCAAGTAATGGTGACTTGCTTTCATATTATGCTGCTTATTCTTATTGAACTTGCAGCCAATTAAACCCTTTTCTCGACACAAGTGTGTCAAATAGACAATCATTTAGAGAACCACAAGCTAATTACAGGCCCCAAAAGTTAAGAAAATGCTTCATTTGATTTTATCCAGAAAGAAGCATAGGATTCTCTAGTGGGATGAAATTCCACATTGAAATGACATGAGCAAGAGGTGTGGTTATGGGACTAGTTTTTGGGAGTTGAAGAGTAAGGGATGGGAAGAAGGCTGTGAAATTAGACAGGATGCTAACCAATGTAGAGATTAGGTCCTGAAGGAGTGGCAGGCACTTTTGATTGACACAGAGTTCTAGATTCTGGCAATCCTTGGATCCAGGCTGAATAATTCAGACTTGGTTCCTAAAAGTTTCTGAGAAAAACGAATTACATGCAAGTATTACATTTGATATGAATAATGTTGATTGTATGCTGGAAAACCAGGAGAGATGCAAATTAAGTGTAATGTAGAGCAGTAAGATAAAGAAAATTTGAAGGTAGAAAGGAAGGAATCCACCTGAGAGAGACTGAGAAGGGAAAAGGAAGTCATAAAAACAAAAAATGAAACCCTTGCTGTGTCCCCATGTGTCTCAGTCCTATGTTTCATTAAAAAGAAAGAATAGAAAAGTAACTGCAACTGCAGTCTGACTCCAAAAGTCTGGAAAATAATGTAGATCTTGCAAGTTTTCTTTTTAAGAGGTGCACAAGAGTTCCTTTCAAAATTGCACTCAAAGGAATTTCTACACTTTCTACTTAGATATCTGTCTCTTCTGCCAAATTTCCCCCTTATTACAGCTACTGAAAAATCTCCCCCTTTATCTTTCTCTCAATCTCTCCACTGCCTTTGTTCCATGTCCTGCCCACCTGCTTCTGCCAGTTCTGGACCAGGACCCTTCTTTCCAAGTGCAGTATCCTGAGAAGAACCCCATTCTTGTTTTGCTGGAAGGACAGAGGTTAGAAGCACAGCCTCAGAAATCACATCCCCTGCATCTGAGATCTAGCCCCTCTACTTACTTGTTCTGTGACCTTGGTCAAATGATTTAGCCTCAATTTCCTCAAAAACTATATCAATAATACACTTGGGCTGGGGAGATAGCTCAGTTGGTAGAGTGCTTGCTTCGCAAGCACAAGGCCCTGGGTTCAATCCCCAGCACCACAAAAAAAAAAAAAAATACACTTAGCAGTAGGGTGGAATTAAGGATTGAATTGAAATGTCAAATGCTTTACATGAAAGTAGAAGATTGATTTTTTAAGGAATCAACCCACCCACATCAAGTTTGAGAAAATTGAGTGAGACTTCAAGGCTTGTGTCCCACTCTGAGAGGGACACATTTCCACCTTCAGGGGCCCGAATCTACCTTCATTCCTTCGCTCCAGCTCCACGAGCTTATTGTGAAGGTCAATTTTGTGTCAACCTGGCTAGACCATTGTTCCCAGATATTTGATCAAATACCTGTCTAGATGTTGCTCTGAAACTATGTTTTCAATGTAATTAAGTTGGTAGACTTCGAGTAAAGCAGATTACCGTCCATAAAGTGTGTGGGCCTCATCCAGTTAAAGACCTTGAGAGGACAAGTCTGATCTCCCCAGAAGGCGAGGGATTGTGCGTCCAGGCTGTTTTCAGACTCAAGCAAGCATCCATCTTCCAGTTCGCTGGACTGCTCTGCAGATCCTAGATGTGCCAGCATCCACAATTGCCTGAGCCAGTTCCTTAAAATCAATCTCTTTTTCTGTGTATATCCATGTACATATCCCATTCATTTTGTGTCCCTGCAGATGCCTAATACAGTTATCTTATAAAGCCAGGACTGCCTTTTTGGGACCTCCTTCCTCCTCAGGCCCGATGAACTTCACAAACAACAAGAATTCAGGAACTAGGCAAATGCATAATAAATAACTGGTCAAACTAGTTCCCAGGCTTCTGAAGGATATCCTGCTTAACCTCAGATCCCAGGTTTTCTGAAGGATAGCCAACTAACAACCTCAGTTGGTTTTGGACTCGCCTTTCTGAGTTATTGTCTAATTTCTTCAATTAGGAACCCATAATCCTATCTAAAACTGACTTATAATTTAAGCATAGGTTCCCTACATTAAATCAAATATCAAGTGGGATATGGTGCCATACACCGGTAATCCCAGTGGCTCAGGAGGCTAAGGCAGGAGGATTACAAATTCCAGGCCAGCTTCAGCAACTTAGTGAGACCCTAAACAACTCGGCAAGACCCTGTCTCTAAATAAAATATAAAAAAGGGCTGAGTATGTGACTCAGTGGTTAAGAAGCCTCTGAGTGCAATCCCTGATTTAAAAAAAAAATCAAAAGAAATGCAAGAATAGGTTTTTTGGGGGAAGAGAGATACTGGGGATTGAACTCAGGGGCACTTGAACACTGAGCCACATCCCCAGCCCTATTTTGAATTTTACTTAGAGACAGGTTCTCACTGAGTTGCTTAGTGCCTCGCTCTTGCTGAGGCTGGCTTTGAACTCGAGATCGTCCTGCCTTAGTCTCCCTAGCTGCTGGAAATACAGGCACATGCCACAGTGTCCAGCTTTTTTTTTTTTTTTTATATATATTTTTAGTTGTGGATGGATCTTATTTACATGAGGTGCTGAGAATCAAACTGAATGCCTCACACATGCTAGGCAAGAACTCTACTGCTGAGCCACAACCCCAGCCCCAAGAATAGCTTAATTAATATGCATTTCATATGTAAATATTTGGGCATGATTGTATTAGAAGGGAGAATGTGATCAGATGCCTGCCCCTCTCAGTAGGCTCCTGCTAAGTGTGACAGCAAACGCAGCCTGATTCAGGCATGCTACACCCATGTTGCTAGAAGTGATGTGATTTCCTAAAATTTTGACCATGTTTCGGAAAAATTCCCAAACAAGCAAATTGTAAATGTCCTTCGAGTATGGTCATTGCAATCTTAGAGAATTCTGTGCATGAAAGCGTGCAAAGAATAGTTTGGTTTTCAGGTGCATCTGAGTTAAATTCTCAGTTCAAGTGCATCTGAGTTAAATTCTCAGTTACCAACAGGTTTCACCAACCTGCAAGTCACAAGACCCAGGTACACTCTTGGCGAGGCTGGACTGTCCCTGCATGGCAGGCATTCTTGAATCCTGATCCCTGCCCAGCAAGTGCAGTGGTACTCCTCGAAGGCTGTGAGTTTCAGCTCCCCCACCTTGATCTCCTTCAAGGTGGGCCTAGGGTGGGCCTGTTGCTAAGAGCCACTGATGAGAAAATTATTTTCTTCATTACTGAACTCACTGCCTCCAAACCAGTGATGAGGAGTTGCATCTAATTTCTGCACCTAACGACCGAAAAACAAGAGTGGTTTTTTTAATGTAGTATTAAACTGTAATAGACTTGAAATGAAATTTTATACAGTAATTAAGCTCAATGATTTTAAGGTCTTTCCAACTCTGAAAAAAGATTATTGTAGTAAAATATACATTACATAAAAAAATTAATGACCTTAATCTTTTTTAAGAATACATATAATTTAGTGACATTGTTGTACGATCATCCCTGTCCTCCATCTCTAGAACTTTTTCATCCTGTAAAACTGAAACTCTGTACCCATTAAACACTAAATACGCATTCTCTTCCTGGAACAACTGACAACCACCATTCTACTTCCTGTGTCTATGAATTTGACTCCTCCAGGAACCTCTTTTTTTTTTTTTTTTACGTTTACATAGGGCAACAATGTTTATTTTTTTTTTCCCTTCCCGCCCACCCCTCCCACCCCTCTTTTCCCTCTATACAGTCCTTCTTTCCTTCATTCTTACCGCTCTCCTTATCCCTAACCCTAAACCTAACCCTAAACCTAATGCTAACCCCTCCCACCCCCCATTATATGTCCTCATCCGCTTATCAGCAAGATCATTCGTCCTTTAGTTTTTTGAGATTGGCTTATCTCACTTAGCATGATATTCTCCAATTTCGTCCATTTGCCTACAAATGCCATAATTTTATCATTCTTCATTGCGGAGTAATATTCCATTGTATAAATATGCCACAGTTTCTTTATCCATTCATCAACTGAAGGGCATCTAGGTTGGTTCCACAATCTGGCTATGGTGAATTGAGCAGCAATGAACACTGATGTGGCTGTATCTCTGTAGTATGCTGATTTTAAGTCCTTTGGGTATAGGCCAAGGAGTGGGATAGCTGGGTCAAATGGTGTTTCCATTCCAAGCTTTCTGAGGAATCTCCACACTGCTTTCCAGAGTGGCTGCACTAATTTGCAACCCCACCAGCAATGTATGACTGTACCTTTTTCACCACTTCCTCGCCAACACCTATTGTTGCTTGTGTTCTTGATAATCGCCATTCTAATTGGGGTGAGATGTATGTATATATAATATACATACATACATAATATACATACATCTCATATATATACATATATGAGATATATGTATATATAATATTTTCTTTATCAATGTAACCATTTTTAAATAAAATATAAAAGGGGGCTGAAGCCAATGTGTGGTGGGGCATGTCTGTAATCCCAGCCACTAGGAAGGCTGAGGCCGGAGGATCATGAGTTCAAAGACAGCTTCAGCAAAATTGAGGCCCTGAGCAACTCAATGAGACCCTGACTCTAAATAAAATATAAAATAGGGCTGGAGATGTGGTTCAGTGGTCAGGTGCCCCTGAATTAAATCCCAGGCCCCCACTTGCACAACCCTAAGAAAGAAAAAAGGACTGAGGATGTGGCTCAGTGGTAAAGCATCCCTGGGTTCAATCGCTGATACCAAAAAAATTAAAAATAAAAATGATAAATACTTCTATGAACATGACTATACAAATGTCTTTTCAAGTCCTTGCTTTCAATTTCTTGGTGGTAAATACCCAGAAGCGAAATGGCTAGATCATGTGATAATTCTATGTTTACTTATTTTGAGGAACTGCCATATTGTGTAGAGGCTATATATCTTACACTCCCAAGTGCTCACGTGTCTCCACATCCTTGCCAATACAATATATTCACTTTGTTATTGTTTTTGATAGTAGCCGTCCTAATTGGTGTGAGGTGACTGCTCTGAAATTTTAACAGGTATTTTATTTTGTATCTCTATGCCATAAATGACTTTAGAAAAAGAATAAGGGGTTATAAAAGATAGTTGAAATTATTAATGCTTTTTTAATTTTCCAAAAATGTTTGTACATAAATGATAATGTATGCTCATTATGTTAAAATTATGAAACTTCAAATAGGTAGATAAATTATACAAAATAATCCAGAATTCAATCATCAGAGAATCAACATAAATACTCTAGTTTATTTTCTTTCAGATTTTGTTCCATGCCTAAATTGAATTTTTTAGAGGTTTAAAAATATACCATAGCTGGGCGTGGTGGCACTTGCCTGTAATCCCAGCAACTCGGGAGTCTGAGGCAGGAGGATCTCAAGTTAAAGCCAGCCTCAGCAACAGAGAAGTGCTAAGCAACTCAGTGAGACCCTGTCTCTAAATAAAATACAAAATAAGGCTGGGGATGTGGCTCAGAGGTCAAGTGCCCCTGAGTTCAATTCCCAGTACCCCTCCCCCAAATACCGTATATGTGGTATATATACACCATATGGTATATATGGTTTATATACCATAAACTTTGCATTTTCCATTTATGAACATTTCCCATATGATGTCAAAGAAGTGGTAGTCTTAATTTTATTTTTTTACCATGGTACTGGGGATTGAACCCAAAACCTGTAACATGCTAGGCAAGAACTCTACCTCTGAGCTACATCCACAGCCCTTTTTCTTTTATTTTAAGACAGGGTCTTGCTAAGTTGCCCAGGCTGGTCTTAAACTTGCAATCAATCTTTTACCTCAGTCTCCCAAGTAGCCGGTGTATGCCACCACATCTGGCTAGTCTTAAAGTTTTAAAAACATCAGAAATGTAAATACACTCTGACAAAGAAAGCTAGTCATTTGTCAGTGTATCTTCCCCCAGACCCCAGTGGTAATGGAACTAGATTTGTAGCACCTATACACCTGATCATTTAGAACAGGGGTTGGCAAACTGTTCTTTGGTCCAAATTTCAGCCTATTGTCTGTTTTTGTATGGTCAGCAAGCTAAGAATGTTTTTATATATCTAAGAGGTTGTTTAAACAAATTCAATGGAGATATTAAATGGCACATAAAACTTAAAGTATTTATTACCTGGCCCTTTATGGAAAATGTCTGAGGACCCCTAATCTAGAATGGAGTCATTTCCCAGCATTCCTTGCAGTTAGCTAGGTCGGTCCATGTACCTAGGGTCAGGCCCATGTTCCATATATATAGGGAAGTGATGTGTGTAGCATTGGGGGCATATCCTTAAGGGAGAGAGTGCATAGTCCTTTTATCACTTCCTTTTTCCTGTCATTTGGAACACAGGTATGGAATAAGTGAGTGACAAGATTAAGAGTCCAAATCCTTAGGTGACTGTTGAGCATCACCATACCAGCGCTCAACCACTTAACTACAGATAGTTATGAGGGAAAGAAATAATTTTCAATTTCACTTAAAAGTGTCTGTTACACACAGCAAAATCTGAGATGCCCTACATTATATGCACCATTAGTTTATATACCAGTAAGGAAGAAAACATTCAACCAAAATAGATTATTCCCAATGCTTTCATATCACTTTAAAGTCCTGTTTTTAAAATGACTTTTTAAACAGAAAATTTAAACTTAATTTTTCTGAAGTTTTAAAAAATTATATATCACTCTTGTGCATAAATAAGAATGTACAAAGAAATATAAGAAAAAAATTGTGAGAGTATTATGAAAACTTTCTCAGCTTGTAGTCCAATTTCTCTAAATGATTTTTGACATAAAAGCCTCAAGGTTAGAGACAGCATCTCTTAAATGAAGGCTCCTTTCTTGACATTGGGACATTCTTTCCAGCTCCTGGCACCTGGTCTGCGGTTTTGATGCTTGTTCACAGACATGTCACAGTAGCTATGTTGCAAGTTGGCTGGCTCAGAGCAATTGCAAGGTGTATACCAATTACAGAGACATTAAAGTGTGACAAAGTATGTTTCAGAAAAACATGGTCCTGATGTTTGAGTACCAGCTGCCAAAGGCAAAAGGAGCCATGAGACCAAAGACAAAGGCAGACAGATCCAGGATAGGACAAAGTGTAATTTATTGACAACTATTGGGCAGAAGCATGTCTTGGGTATCTGTGAGACAGGTAGATCCACACACCTCTTGGCAGGAGAAAGGGGTTTATATGCGAAGTCAGGCAAAGGGCCGCAGCTAACCAGAAATACATCTGACCTTTCCCCAAAAAATCTATTAACATGCCTGACATGGATAATAAATGGTTTAGGCATCAATGGTGGCAAAATATACTTCTTTGACTGTTTTTAACAATGTCTTTGTCCTACAGGATTTGGGATGGCATGAGAGTCATTTGATGGACAGAATGGTAGTTACAAACAAGATGGCTTGTCAAGCTGGACCCTCAAAGTGCATCTTAAAGTCAATGAAATATGCATTTGCAGAGCACCTAGAAATTATTGAAAACAGAAAACTATGTGCACTCTCAACTACATTTGTACTTCACTGTATTTCCTTTGTCTTTAAAACATTTTATTTATATAGTTATTTATTTATTTATATAGTTGCAATCATGATGAACCTACAGTTGTACATCCTGCTTCCTCACTTAACATGAGCATTACTTCATGTTACTGTTGGTCCTGATAATTTGCTGGATATGTCACATACCCACCATGTGGATGTCCAACCATCCACTTTTGTCATCTTATTGATAATTTAGTTAATAAAATCCACAAGCCACAATTGAAATTCTAGAAAATTTTTATATGAATAAGAGTTAAGTAGACAGAATGAACATGTGACTAGGTTTTCCAAGAGTTTTTACCCCTAAAAAATTATGTCCTTAAAATTCTTAATAACAATTGAGAAACTTCATCTAAGCAGTTCACAAAGAGAAGACTTTTTCTTACCCTTACCAAATAACACAACCTCATGCTCCATGATTGCCAAAGAAAGCACAGAACTTGCATTTCACAGAAAAAAAGTGACTTTCTCTGAAAGTCATTTTATCCAAACGCCTCTGTGTTAGTCAGCTTTTTCTGTGACCAAAATACCTGACGAGAACTACTTAGAGGAGGAAAGTTTTATTTTGGCTCATGGTTTCAGAGATTCAGTTCATGGTCAGCAGGCTCCAAGGCAGAAGCAACCTGTTGGAAGGACATGGTGGAGGAAAGATGTTCAGCTCATGTCAGCCAGGAAGCAGTGGGGGAGGAATGGGGATAGAATAATCCCTAAGGTCATGACCCCAGTGACCTATTTCCTTCAGCCATGCTCCACCTGCCTACAGGTACCACTTCCCAGTGGTCCATTCAAAGTATTAATCCATCAAATGGATTAATCCATTGATGATGGATGAAGTCAGAAACCTCATGACCCTTGGGCTGGGGCTGTCACTCAGTGGTAGAGTGCTTGCCTAGCACGTGTGAGGCACTGGGTTCTGATCCTTAGCACCACATTAAAAAAAAATAAAGTTTATAAATAAATAAAGTTTAAAAAAAAGAAACTTTATGCTCCAATTACTTCTCCAAAGCACCTCCCCCTCCCCAACCTTGCTGCCTTGGGTATCATGTTTTCAACACATGAGAGTTTTGGGTGACATTCCAGATCCCAACCATAATGGTTTCCTTAAAAGGTTGGGAGAAGACGTTAAAGGAGTTAATAGTTTAGGTTTTAAGAAAGTCATAGGGAGTGAAAAAGCATTAAAAACAATGAAAAGTTCAGGTCAGAATAAGGCTATCTTCTCATAGGCACAGCTAGTGAAGAAATAAGAATGGGAGTTGGTAGCATATCAATAGATCTCTGAAAATAGATAAGAATGATGGACAAAGCTGAAAGGGGGAAAGAGAGACAGGAAAGAAAGAAAGAAAGAAAGAGAGAAAGAAAGAAAGAAAAAGAAAGAAAGAAAGAAAGAAAGAAAGAAAGAAAGAAAGAAAGAAAGAAAGAAAGAAAGAAAGAGGGAGGGAGGGGGAAGGAAGGAAGGAAGAAGGAAGGAAGGAAGGAGTTGGAGGAAGGAAGGAAAGACAGTACCACAATGATACTAGTACTGATAATCATGGTCTGTTTTATTCTGGGACAATTATTTTGGTTGATGTTCCCTTTACTATAAACCTCTGGGTTATTAAAATTCTGAGACATCCTAGGCAGAGATTATCCCATGCACAATTAAGGATTATGGCTCCTAAAAAGATTTTTATGTTTGAAAAGCACAGCAAGTACTGACAGGAGGAAAGAAGAAATAAACAGCCCCTTAACAAGTAGGGCAGCCAGTTCATTCATAGTTGTTCTGAATTTGACAGAAGCAATCTGTAGGGACTACCCAGGGCTACAAGATGGAGTGCTATCCTTGATTTTATGAGTAAGAGGCAAGAAATGAGAGCGTTTATTAGAAAGTCCCCATCCTCTTGCTCTTTTGGTCAGTCACTGATAGAAAGAAATGAAAACTGCAGTGCAAGATAAAAAGAGCAAGTGTTTATAGGCAGGAGCTGGCTATGTATTCAGTGTCAGTGTCCATCTTTGGCAATCCCACGTTAAATAATTTAGAATGACAACATCGAACTTTAAACAGTAGAGAAAGAAATGCAGAGAAAAGTACTAGAGTGAAAGGAACAGTATCTGAGAGTAAGCTTTCTGGTATTGCTACAATCTTTTTTTTTTTTTTTTTTTTGCAGTGCTGGGGTTTGAACCCAGGGCCTTGTGCTTGCAAGGCAAACACTCTACCAACTGAGCTATACCCCCAGCCCTGAGCTATATCCCCAGCCCTTGCTACAATCTTGAATAAGCACACCTGAAGTGTGGTTTAAAAAATCTAATAACATGCCCATAGAATGAGAAAATATTTGCAAATGTTACACCTGTTCAAAGACTTGTATTTGGAATATATAAAGACCTCTTACAATTCACCCATAAGAAGAAAACGAATCCAAAAAATGGACAGAGGATTCAAATCTCTGTTTGTATAATTCTGCAAATAAGGTGTACAAATGACCAATAACCACATGAAAAGATGTTCAGTATCACTGAAATTTGAGGAATGCAAATAAAAACTATAGTGAGATGCCTGTTCATACCTACTAGGATGACTATAATTTAAAAAGACAATAACGAGTGTTGATGAGAATGTCTAGAAAATGGATCCCTCCTACATTGCTTTCAAAAATATTAAACATAAAGTTACTATATGATCCAACAGTTCCATTCCTAGATATATGCCCAAGAGACATAAAAACTATGTCACGTGAATACTTAAATATAAATATTCATAGCAATATTGCTTAATAACCCCCAAATAGAAATACCCTAAATATCCATCAATGGGTAAATGAATATATAAAAACAAGGTATATTCACACAATGGAATATTATTGGACTCTAAAAAAGAATGAAATATGGGTCCCTGTTACAACATGGATGAACTTTGAAAATGTGCTGCTAAGTAAGAAAAATTAATCACAAGGCTCACATATTTTGTGGTTCCATTTATGTAAAATGTCCAGAATAGGTTAGTTCGGAGAGACAGAAAACAGAGTAGTAGCTCCTTAGCTGGGGTAGGAGAAAATGAGGGGCAATTGCTAATGGGTGTAGGTTGATGAAAATGTTCTAAAATTAAACAGTAGTAATGCATGAACTCTATGAATGTTCTCCAAACCAGGAACTAAACACTTTAGAAGTGTGAATTTTATGGTATGTGAATTATATTCCTAGGAAAGTTGATTAAAAATTAAATTCAGACTATAAACACAGAATTTCTAGAGAAGCAGTGCAGAGAAGTTTCTTGATTCATTTATTGCCTTTATCTTTAAATGTTGTGAATTTCTGTACTACCTTTGCTCATTTGACTAAATCATGAAAGAAACATCGAAGTGATAATTATTCTTCCATCTGACAAGCAGATATTAATTTTGTTTTCATCATTCATTTCCCATTTCGTTACAAATTAGGAAGGAAAATGGGACTTTAATTATTTGTTGAGATAAAGGAGACATGTTTTACTATTTTTCAATTTTAATTAGTGTCTTTCAAATATTTTTCCTTTTAGAATATACTATTAAAAAAGATGATATAGTCTCCAGAGAAGAGGGATGGTGGAAAGCATTCACAGTCCTGCTATTTTTTACAGAAACTTTTCCACATTTAACCTTGATTTGTCATTCCATGTGCACATTTTCCTATGCCACATAATTTCTGTTGTGTCTTTTACTTTAGTTGACATTGCATCAGGAATGCTTTTTTTCTTGCATTGGCCTAAATTTCATAATCATTATGGCAGGCAGAATAATTATCTTCCACCCACAAGATGTTCGCATCCTCCTCCTGGAACCTGTGAATACATTACCTGAAATGGCAAAAAAAATTTTGCAAATGTGGTCAGATTAGGTATTTATGTTAGTCAGATTTCCATTACCATGACAAGTACCTTAGATAATGAGCTTACAAAGAGAAAAGTGTTATTTTGACTCACAGTTTAGCGGTATCGGTCCAGGGAGGGTTGGCCTTGTTTATTTCATACCTGTAATGAGGCAGCACAATGTGGCAGAGGTGTGAGGGAGACCGGAACCACTCACCTCATGACCGAGAAGCAAAGGAGAGCAAGGAGGACAGGGTCCCACTACCTTCTTCAGAGGCATACCCCCAACACCTGAAAACTTCCGTTAACCTTCACCTGGTAAAGGTTCCTCTCCTTCCCAATGGCACGACTCTGGGACCAAGCCTTCACCACATGGACTTTTGAGGGTCATTAAAGACCCAACCTATGGCAGGCATCTTGAGATGGAGAGATTATTCTGGATTTTCTGAATGGGCTTGATGTAATTTAAAAGGTCCTTTCAAGGGAAAGGAGGAGGCTCTAAGATGTGACAATGGAGGCAGAGGTCAGAGTGAGGCCGAGACGAAGGGCCGAGGCTCGGAGGCAACATCCAAAAACTGGAAATGACAAGGAAATAGATTATGTCCTAGAACTTCCAGAAGGAACACAGCCCTACTGACCAGTTTTGGACTTCCGACCTACAGAATTGAAGATAATAAATCTGTATTGTTTTAAGCCAAAAATTTGTGGTAATTTCCTAGGGTAGCAATAGTAAGGGAATACAGTTATCTTTAAAAATTTTTTTGCCTTTTGTCAGTAATGGACCATAATTTCCCCAACCCTATGTTTTGAAAGAGGAAATGTTCTGAAACAGTAACTGAATCAAGGCAGCCAGATCTGTGTGAGCAGAGGTCTGACCCATGATTGCAGAGTGTGGGCGGGCTTCCATGATGTTACCCATCAGCTGCGTCCACTGTCACTACCACCCCTTTCTCTTCTGCAAAGAAGGCTTAATGAGGAAGGATATGACAGAGCACTTGGCACAGTGTAACTGTGTGAGAACTTCTCTTTGTTTTCTCAGGTTTCATTACTTGGGTAACATGCAGCAGGATTGTCATGAGCCATGAGAATGTGAACCATATTTTCTGAACCAAAAGTTGTAGAATATTTGAAATCCGGCCCGTATTGTTGTCATACATATCACTCAGCAGGAAATAGTTTTCTAATTGCCTTGGTTGGTAGATAACTCCGTAAGCATTGCAGAGGACAGAGCTAGTTTTTGCTGTCCTGATTAATTATCATGCCAAACGATTTCTTGTGGAAACTTCCATTTTGTCTCTTGAAATTAGTCCATGTCCCAACAGATGGAAGCCCAGCAGCAGTTGCAACGGATGGCCGTGGAACGAGACTTGTAAACCAACGTGAACGCTGATGAACTTCTCAACTGTGGAAAGCCCAGAGCTTCCCAGCATTCAGATTTAACTGGGGGAAGAAATTCATGGAACTAATGTTCTCTGAAATTCTTTAACCCTATGGGCAGCTGGGCTAGGTTGGGCCACGCAAGCTATCAACCGTGATGATAAAGTACACATTGTCCAATTAAACTTAGTTAACGTGATGCACACGTGCTGGTGTGGATTATTGTTAATGGGCTGCAAGGTGATTAGGGAAACTGGCTATTAGTTCACATGAATGACTGTAATTGGTATTATTTGCACAATGGGCCATTTTAAGCCCTTGTTTTTCTCTCTTCGTTTTCTGAGTTCTCCATAATCAGAATCGAAATCATGATTTCCTTTCCCTTTTCTATCTGAATCTCAAGGCAATAGTCCAGAGTTCTTTCAATATCTTCCTGCATCCTCGCCCAAGGCCTGAAGGTGATTCCACTTTTTCTTTGCAATCCTGTCCTCTTTGCAGGATGCTGCCTGTTCTGGGTGGGGAAACTGCCAACAGGCTTTGATCTTGCTCTTTACATGCCCAGGTGGATGGGGGTAAGTCAAAGGACAGAAGGGGCACAGTAAAAATTTTCTCTGATGCTCAGTAGCATGCCAAGGGCAGGGCAGTGGGAGCAATCAGCCCCAGGAACAGGTCATGGGGGATGCATTGTCTGTAGAGAAGTGTAGAATGAAATCAAACCGACTAAAAGAAGTTCACCTTTTTATTATCACTGTGGAGCAGCGATGCTCCACAGTCACTGGTAAAATATCCCTTCCCTCTAAGAAAGATATCTCATACTGGTTTAGGTTCTAAATAATTGATGTGAATTAATGCTAGATACATAGGCTTCAAATAAGAAAAGCTTAAGTATTTTTAATGTACATTGGATTCTACTTAGAAGTTAGTTCTGAAAATGCCCTTCTATAGAATTGTACATGGACTCAGACTTTTTTTCCCAGTGCTGGGGAATCAAATCCAGGTGCAGCTGCTTATGCAGGCTAGGCAAGTATTCTTACCACTAAGCTACACCTAGACCACACGTGTGTTTTTTTTTTTGTTATTATTTGTTTGTTTTCACATGGGGGATTTAACCCAGGGCCACTTTCCTACTAAGCCCTTTTTATTTTTTATTTTGAGACAAGGTCTTCCTAAATTGCCCCAGGCTTTGAACTTGCAATCTTACTGCTTCAGCTTCCTGAGCAGCTGGGATTACAGGTGTCCACCACCATGCCTGGTCACATGTTTGTTTTGAGAGTAATCTTGTCCTAGTTTAGAATTGTTCAGGTGCAGTTTAAGCCCCCAAACCCTCTGATCATACGTATGCCCGTGTTTAAACAGTAGATTAAAAATAGAACGGCACAGTAATTGTGAAGACAAATGGAAAGGAATCACTTTGCCCTGGCTTTCTATGTGATCACTTGAGATTTAATTTTGTTTAAAAACTCTTGGTCATAGACATATTTGAAACCAACTTGCTGAACTCTATTCTGAAAAAACCAAATGCGTGGACAGTATTGTGATTTTTGGAATTTATTGTGAGATAAATATGCCAAACTTAGTGATATGCCAAACATTATCTTTGTCTTTGACTTTTAAGAACTATTTGTGTATCTATCACTTTATGCAGAATAAACTTTTCAAAACTAACATTAACAAAATGGGACTTGAGCAACTGTGAACATATGTAGATTGACAGACCTGGCTACAAAAATATTCTGAAAAAATCATTTTTGATGAAATAATTTAGTCTCTAAAATTGAAAAAAATGTTCCTTACTGAGATTTAATGGTATATAAATATATTTTTCTCTGTTGTCAAGACAAAAATATAAACCTAATTTAAAATAATTAAAATTAATTTCATAATAATTAATTAGAATTAAAAAGAATCCATTGTTCTTTTCCTTTTTTGCATTTTAAGATGTATTTTAGGTCTTTCTTTTTTTTTTCTTTTTATTATTATTATATACAAATGGGATACATGTTGTTTCTCTATTTGTACATGGAGTCAAGGCATACCATTTGTGTAATCATACGTTTACATAAGGCAATGATGTTTGATTATTTTTTTCCCTTCACCCCCCACCCCTCCCACCCCTCTTTTCCCTCTATACAGTCCTTCTTTCCTTCATTCTTACCGCTCTCCTTATCCCTAACCCTAAACCTAACCCTAAACCTAATGCTAACCCCTCCCACCCCCCATTATATGTCCTCATCCGCTTATCAGCAAGATCATTCGTCCTTTAGTTTTTTAAGATTGGCTTATCTCACTTAGCATGATATTCTCCAATTTCATCCATTTGCCTGCAAATGCCATAATTTTATCATTCTTCATTGCGGAGTAATATTCCATTGTATATATATGCCACAGTTTCTTTATCCATTCATCAACTGAAGGGTATCTAGGTTGGTTCCACAATCTGGCTATGGTGAATTGAGCAGCAATGAACATTGATGTGGCTGTATCTCTGTAGTATGCTGATTTTAAGTCCTTTGGGTATAGGCCAAGGAGTGGGATAGCTGGGTCAAATGGTGTTTCCATTCCAAGTTTTCTGAGGAATCTTCATACTGTTTTCCAGAGTGGCTGCACTAATTTGCAACCCCACCAGCAATGTATGAGTGTTCCTTTTTCCCCACATTCTCGCCAACACCTATTGTTGCTTGTGTTCTTGATAATCGCCATTCTAATTGGGGTGAGATGAAATCTTAGGGGGTTTTGATTTGCATTTCCCTTATTACTAGTGATGTTCAACATTTTTTCATATATCTGTTGATTACTTGTACATCTTCTTCTGTGAAGTGTCTGTTCATATCCTCAGCCCATTTGTTGATTGGATTATTTGTATTCTTCGTGTAGAGTTTTTTGAGTTCTTTATAGATTCTGGAAATTAGCGCTCTATCTGAGGTATGGTTGGCAAAGATATTCTCCCACTCTGTAGGCTCTCTCTTCACATTGCTGATAGTTTCCTTTGCTGAGAGAAAGCTTTTTAGTTTGAATCTATCCCAGTTGTTGATTCTTGCTTTTATTTCTTGTGCTATGGGAGTCCTGTTAAGGAAGTCTGATCCTAAGCCAACAAGTTGAAGATTTGGACCTACTTTTTCTTCTATAAGATGCAGGGTCTCTGGTCTGATTCCAAGGTCCTTGATCCATTTTGAGTTGAGTTTTGTGTAGGGTGAGAGATAGGGGTTTAATTTCATTCTGTTGCATATGGTTTTCCAGTTTTCCCAGCACCATTTGTTGAAGAGGCTATTTTTTCTCCATTGCATATTTTTGGACCCTTTGTCTAGTATGAGAAAATTGTATTAATTTGTGTTTGTGTCCATGTCCTCTATTCTGTACCATTAAACTACCTGTCTGTTTTGGTACCAATACCATGCCATTTTTGTTACTATTGCTTTGTAGTAGAGTTGAAGATCTGGTATTGCAATACCCACTGCTTCGCTCTTGCTACTGAGGATTGCATTAGCTATTCTAGGTTTTTTATTCTTCCAGATGAATTTCATAATTGCTTGCTCTATTTCTGCAAGGTACATCATTGGGATTTTAATTGGAATTGCATTGAATCTGTATAGCACTTTTTGGTAGTATAGCCATTTTGACAATATTAATTCTGCCTATCCAGGAACATGGGAGATCTTTCCATCTTCTAAGGTTTTCTTTAATTTCTTTCTTTAGTGTTCTGTAGTTCTCATTGTAGAGGTCTTCCACCTCTTTTGTGAGATTGATTCCCAAGTATTTAGTTTTTTTCGATGCTATTGTGAATGGGGTAGTTTTCCTAATTTCTCTTTCTGAAGATTCATCACTTATGTATAAAAATGCATTGGATTTATGAGCATTGATCTTGTAACCTGCTACTTTACTGAATTCACTTATGAGTTCTAAAAGTTTTCTGGTGGAATTTCCAGGTTCCTCCTGAAATATATAATCATGTCATCAGTGAACAGGGATAGTTTGAGTTCTTCTTTTCCTATTCATATCCCTTTAATTTCTTTGGTTTGTCTAATTGCTCTAGCTAGAGTCTCAAGGACGATGTTGAATAGAAATGGTGAAAGAGGGCATCCCTGCCTTGTTCCAGTTTTTAGGGGGAACGCTTTCAGTTTTTCACCATTTAGAATGATATTGGCCATGGGCTTAGCATAGATGGCCTTGATAATGATAAGGAATGTTCCCACTACCCCAATTTTTTCTAGTGTTTTGAGCATGAAGGGATGCTGTATTTTATCGAATGCTTTTTCTGCATCTATCGAAATAATCATGTGATTCTTAACTTTAAGTCTTGATATGGTGAATGACATTTATTGATTTCCGAATGTTGAACCAACCTTGCATCCCTGGGATAAAACCCACTTGATCGTGGTGCACTATCTTTTTAATATATATTTGTATGTGATTTGCTAAAATTTTGTTGAGAATTTTTATATCGATGTTCATTAAGGATATTGGTCTGAAATTTTCTTTCCTCGATGTGTCTCTGTCTGGTTTAGGTATCAGGGTGATATTGGCTTCATAGAACGAGTTTGGGAGAGTTCCCTCCTCTTCTATTTCATGGAATACTTTGAGGAGTATTGGAATGAGGTCTTCTTTAAAGGTTTTGTAGAATTCGGCTGAGAACCCATCTGGTCCCGAACTTTTCTTTGTTGGAGGCCTTTGATGACCTCTTCTATTTCATTGCTTGAAATTGGTTTATTTAAGTTGTGTATGTCCTCCTTGTTCAGTTTAGGTAATTCATATGTCTCTAGAAACTTGTTGATGTCTTTGAGGTTTTCTGTTTTGTTGGAGTATAGATTTTCAAAATAGCTTCTAATTATGTTTTGTATTTCACTCGTGTCTGTTGTGATGTTTCCTTGCTCATTCCGAATTTTAGTAATTTGAGTTTTCTCCCTCTTTCTCTTTGTTAGTGTGTCTAAGGGTTTATCAATTTTGTTTATTTTTTCAAAGAACCAACTATTTATTTTGTTAATTTTTCCAAGTGTTTCTTTTGTTTCAATTTCGTTGATTTCAGCTCTGATTTTAACTATTTCCTGTCTTCTACTACTTTTGGTATTGGTCTGCTCTTCTTTTTCTAGTGCTTTGAGCTGTAGTGTTAAGTCATTTATTTGTTGATTTCTACTTCTTTTTTTGAATGTGCCCCATGAAATAAATCTTCCTCTAAGTACTGCTTTCATAGTGTCCCAGAGATTTTGATATGATGTGTCTTTGTTCTCGTTTACTTCTAAGAATTTTTTTATTTCCCTCCTGATGTCTTCTGTTATCCATTCATCATATAATAGTGTATTATTTAATCTCCAGGTATTGGAGAAGTTTCTGTTTGTTATTCTGTCATTTATTTCTAATTTCACTCCATTATGATCTGATAGAGTACAAGGTAGTATCTCTATCTTCTTGTGTTTGCTAACAGTAGCTTTGTGGCATAAAATATGGTCTATTTTAGAGAAGGATCCATGTGCTGCTGAGAAGAAAGTGTATTCGTTCTTTGTTGGATGGTATATTCTATATATGTCGGTTAAGTCTAAATTGTTGATTTTGTTGTTGAGATCTATAGTTTCTTTATTCAATTTTTGTTTGGAAGATCTATCCAGTGGTGAGAGAGGTGTGTTAAAATTGCCTAGTATTATTGTGTTGTGGTCTATTTGATTTCTGGAATTGAGAAGGATTTGTTTGACGTACGTGGATGAGCCAATGTTAGGGGCATAGATAATTATGATTGTTATGTCTTGCTGATTTATGCTTCCCTTAAGCAGCATGTAATGTCCTTCTTTATCCCTTCTGACTAGTTTTGGTTTGAAGTCCACATTATCTGAAATGAGGATGGATTCTCCAGCTTTTTTGCTGTGTCCGTGTGCATGGTATGTTTTTCCCCATCCTTTCACCTTTAGTCTACGGGTGTCTCTTTCTATGAGATGAGTCTCTTGCAGGCAGCATATTGTTGGATTTTTCTTTTTAATCCAATCTGCCAGTCTGTGTCTTTTGATTGATGAATTCAGGCCATTAACATTCAGGGTTATTATTGTGATATGATTTGTATTCCCAGTCAATTGACTCATATTTGTTTTTGACATGATTTGGTTTCTCCTTTATTTGGCTATTCCTTTAGGCTAGCGCCTCCTGTTGCTGATTTGCATCATTGTTTTTCATCTCTTCCTCATGGAATATTTTGCTGAGAATGTTCTGTAATACTGGCTTTCTTTTTGTAAATTCCTTTAGCTTTTGTTTATCATGGAAGGATCTTATTTCATCATCAAATTTGAAGGTAAGTTTTGCTGGGTATAAGATTCTTGGTTGGCATCCATTTTCTTTCAGGGCTTGGTAAATGTTGTTCCAGGCCCTTCTAGCTTTTAGGGTCCGTATTGAAAAATCTGCTGATATTCTTATTGGTTTCCCTCTGAATGTAATTTGATTCTTTTCTCTCGCGGCCTTTAAAATTCTGTCTTTATGTTGTATGTTAGGTATTTTCATAATAATGTGCCTCGGTGTGGGTCTGTTGTAATTTTGTATATTTGGAGTTCTATAAGCCTCTTGTGCTTGGTTTTCCATTTCATTCTTCAGATTTGGGAAATTTTCTGATATTATTTCATTGAATAGATTGTTCATTCCTTTGGTTTGTTTCTCTAAGCCTTCCTCAATCCCAATAATTCTTAAATTTGGCCTTTTCATGATATCCCATAATTCTTGTAGATTCTGTTCATGATTTCTTACCATCTTCTCTGTTTGGCCAACTTAGTTTTCAAGATTAAATAATTTGTCTTCAATGTCTGAGGTTCTGTCTTCCAGGTGTTCTATCCTATTGCTTATGCTTTCTATGGAGTTTTTAACTTGGTTTATTGTTTCCTTCATTTCAAGGATTTCAGGGGTTTTTTTTCAGTATCTCTAACTCTTTATAAAATGATCTCTTGCTTCCCATATTTGGTCTTTTAACTATTGATTGGTGCGATCATTTAATGCCTGCATTTGCTCTTTCATCTCCTCCTTCAATGCCTGCATTTGCTCTTTCATCTCCTCATTAGCTTCCCTGATTGTGTTAATTATGTACATTCTGAACTCCCTTTCTGACATTTCTTCTGCTGTGCTGTCATTGGGTTTTATTGATGTAGTATCTAGGTTTGTTTGGGACATTTTCTTCCCTTGTTTTCTCATATTGGTCAGCTGTCAATGGGACCCTGTGATATTGCAGATTTCCTCTATTGACTTATAGTGTCCCAGTAGATTTCCAGTGTATCACCTCCTAGCCTTCAGTAGCCTGATATCTTGGAGGAGTTTGATAATGCAGTGCATCCGAAGAAAGCTGCCCCTAGCCCCCTACTGGTTCAAGGGTTTGGAGCTGGCTCTGTGTGGAAAGGCTCTCACTGGGGGCCTGCACCGTGCAGCTGGCCGTGTGGGAGGAGCCCACCGCTGGAGTGTGGAATGCTACCTGGGGAAGACTCTAGCTGCCCTGTCCTGCTCTGATAAGCCACCCCTATCTGTGCCTGCTGCCCAGGCCAAGTTTCGCCCAGTGGGGGAGACTCACCCCGTGACATTATTTTTGTCCAAGTCTCTCAATGCCTCCCCTTCTTGAGTCTTGGGTTCTGGAGTGACTGGAGAATCAGTCACCCTCTAGGCCGCCATCTTGGATCGCCCCATGGAAAGAGCCTACGTCCGGAGTGGGCAGAGTCGCCTGGAGAAATCTCTGGCTGCCCTGCCCTGATCCCAGAGGCTGTTTGCGGATCGAAGCTCTCTGTTGCCTCGGGGACTTGTGGCTGGCTCTATGTAGAAAGGCTCTCACTGGGTTGTCTGTTCCGAGAAGCTAGCCTTGAAAGGCACCTCCCACCGCAGGGGTCCAGGCTGCTAGGGGAAGTCTCTGGCTGCCCTGTCCTGGTCCCTGCAGCTGCTTGCGGGCCGGAGAACACCGCGCTGGCTCTGGGACTTGGAGCTTGTTCTGGTCAGAAAGGCTCTCACTAGGGGGCCTGCTCCGAGAACCTGGAGAAGCTGGCTGTGTGGGCGGGGCCCACCTCCGGAGTGCACAGGGCTGCCTGTGGGACACTCTAGCTGCCCTGCCCTGCTCTGATAAGCCACCTCTATCTGGGCCTGCCACCTGGGCTGAGTTTTACCCAGTGGGCAGACTCACCCGTGGCTCTATTTCAGTCCCAGTCTCTCAATGCCTCCCCTTCTTAACTCCTGGGTTCTGGAGCGACTGGGGTGCAGTCACCCTCTAGTCCGCCATCTTGGATCGCCCTTCTTTTTTTTTTTGATAATTTTTTCTGCCATGATCACATAGATGGAGTCAAAATAAATTTTCACTGTGTTTTTTCCTGGCCATTAGTATGATTTGTTTCATTTTGTACTATTGAAAATAATTTTGGCATAGAGCATGTTTAAAATGATATAAGATAAAAATGATGTGCTCTTGGTGTCAACTAAGTTAGGTATGTCCCTGTTAAAAGACCCAGTGTGTGAAAGTTTGGTGACACAGTGACAAGAGGAAGATCAAATACTACAGAAAAGAAAAAAACTTGAAGAGGACAGAGTCACCTGTCATTCTTGGAGTCCTCACTTTGTTGAGAGAGTGTGTACCACCCTGAATAAAAGAGGTCTACTTTTAGGACTGGTCTGATTAGAGGCGTAAAAGAGGGCTACTCCTCCTGCTGGCTGTCCACCATGTGCCATTTCTTTAATTGGCAAGAAAACTTTTAATCCACATTTAGAATTTTAAGGCATAAAAATATAGATAATGTCATTCCTTCAACAAATTTTTTTTTTCTCCCCGTACTGGGGATCGAACTGCAAGGCAAGCACTCTACCAGCTGAGCTATCTCCCCAGCCCCCACAACAAATATTTTGACTGCCTATTATATGTTAATGATCTCAGTAGCTGGATGCAGCAATGACTGAAGCAAAACCTTGTCTTCATAGAACTTGCATTATGCTAGGGGAATACTTGTGACCACCATTTAGGTCAAGATATAAGGCAGGGTCATTATTCCAGAAAATTCTCTTATGCCTCATTATTATAATTATTATTATTGTTATTATTTGGCACTGGGGATTGAACTTGGGTGCTTTAGCACTAAACTACATCCCTAGCCCTTTTTATTTTTTATTTTGAGGTGGGGGTTTCACTACATTTCTGAGGCCCTCACTAAGTTGTGGAGGCTGGCCTCAAACCTGCAATCCTCCTGCTGCAGGTTCCCCTGTCACTGGGATTACAGATGGGTGCCTCTGTGCCTAGCTTTTTAAAATGAATGTCCACCTGCCAGATGTGACTACTGTTTTGGTTTCTAGAAGCACAGATAAGTATTGCTCATTCTTTAAAATTTTTTAATTGACCATAATATTTGTACATAATTGTGGGGTACAGTTGAAAATTTGATACATGTATGAAATGCATATTGATCAAATCAGGGTAATTAACATTTCCATCTCCTTAAACATTTACCATTTCTATGTGTTGGGAAACTTTGGAATATTTTTCTCTAGCATTTCAAAATATATAATCAATTGTCTTTGACTACCAGTACCAGTTGCTATAGATCATTAGAACCAATTCCTCCTATCTATCTTTGGTGCCTGTTCTTTAATCTCTCTATATAACATTGCTTATTCTTAAGCTCCATATGAATGAAATCTTACAGTGTGTACTTTTTATATCTTTTTTTCAATCACCATAAATGTTTTTGAGATTCATTTATACTCTAACATGTATTAATCATTCTTTTTTTTTTTATCACTGAGCAGTTTTCTACCCTGCGAATGTATCCTAATTGGTTTATATGTTCTTTTGTTGATGGACGAGTAGTTGATTCCCATTTTGACCTATTATGAATAAAGCTTTACTGAGGATCCTGGAGGAGTCTTCTTGTGGATATACTTACTTGCTGTATTTGAGTAGGACTAGAATTCCTGGATCCTAGGATAACTCTGTGATTAACATTATTAAAAATAGTCAAATAGATTTTTCAAAGAGATTGTGCCATTTTATGTTCCAATCAGCAGCATAATTCCACTCACTTCCTGCTATAGTTTGCATCTTAAATGTCCCCCAAAGGCTCTGTGTTAAAGACTTGGTCCCTGGAGTAGCACTGTTGGGAGGTGCAGCCTCACAGGCGGTCTTCAAGTCATTGAGGACATGCCCTTGGAGGGAACTTGGGGACTCTGGCTTCTTCTTTGCTCTTTTTCACTTCTTGGCCATGAACTGAGTTTTGCTTTGTCACAAGGTGCTACCCTACCATGATGTGCTGCCTCACCACAGGCTCCAAGAAGCAGGGCCAGTCTTTCATGGACTGAACCTCCAAAACTGTGAGCCAGAATAACCCTTTTTTCTGTATGGTCGACTATCTCAGGTCTTATAGTAATGAAAAGTTGACCCCTCAACCTCTGCAACATCTGTTGAACTTGCACTGAATCTAAAAGTCAATTTAGGGAGAATTGAAATCTTAATGCTACTGAGGTTTGCATTTCATGAAAATTGTGTTTCTCACCATTTATTATGCCTCCTTTATCTCAGCATTATTTTCAGTTTTGAGGACTTTATACAGTTTTTATTAAATTTATTCAAAAGTGTTTAATGTTATTTGATGCTATTATAAATGGTAGTTTTCTAAAATTTAATTTGCAATTGTTGGTTGCATGTATATTACAGTTGATTTTTGTGTATCCTGGCATATAGAAATACCATTGATCTGACCTTGTATCCTGCAGTCATATTAAACTGGAGTTCAATCAATTTTTTTATATCTTTGAATTTCTATGTATAAAATCATGCTATCTGTAAATAAAAGTTTCATTTTTTTCTTTCCAATTATTATGAATTTTATCTCTTTTTTTGTTGTCTTATTGTCCTGGCTAGAACCACTAGTCTAATATTGAAATGATGTAGTAAGAGTGGATATCATTATTATATTCCCAATTTAGGAGAATATAATAACTGGAGAATATCTAACAGTCCAGCACTGAGAATGATAGTAACTGCCAGTGCTTTGTAGACATGTTTTATTCAATTGAGAAAAATCCCCTTCTATTACTGACTTCTATTATTAGTTTTTGCCTATGAACCAGTATTGACTTTCATCAAAGACTTTTCCTTTATCTACTAAGTTAATCACATATTTTGTTAATTCCCAGGAGGCCGCACCGGCTGCATTGGGGGCTGAAGTTTCTGACTCATAAATTTTGGAGGGGACACATTCACATTAGAATAGACATTGTTTCCTTTTTAAGTGTTAAACCAAGTATGCATTCCTAGAATAAATCCCATTCTCTATTGAAGTATTATCCTTTCTATATATTGCTGAGTTGATTTTCTTATATTTTATCAAGGATTTTTGTGTTTATACTTAGGAGGAATATTAATCTGTAGTTTTTTGTAATGTAACTTTCTCAGTGTTATACTGGCTTTATAAACAGAATTGGAAAACATTCTCTCTTCCTTTTTTTTTATTATTGTACACAAATGGGATACATGTTGTTTCTCTATTTGTACATGAAGTCAAGGCATACCTTTTGTGTAATCCTAAATTTACATAGGGCAATGATGTTTGATTCATTATTTTTTTCCCCTCTTTTCCCTCTACACAGTCCTTCCTTCCTCCATTCTTACCACCCTCCTTATCCCTAACCCTAAACCTAACCCTAACCCTAACACTAACCCCTCCCACCCCCCATTATATGTCCTCATTTGCTTATCAGCGAGATCATTTGTCCTTTAGTTTTTTGAGATTGGCTTATCTCACTTAGCATGATATTCTCCAATTTCTTTCATTTGCCTACAAATGCCATAATTTTATCATTCTTCATTGCAGAGTAATATTCCATTGTATATATTTATATATGCCACAGTTTCTTTATCCATTCATCAACTGAAGGGCATCTAGGTTGGTTCCACAATCTGGCTATGGTGAATTGAGCAGCAATGAACATTGATGTGGCCGTATCTCTGTAGTATGCTGATTTTAAGTCCTTTGGGTATAGGCCAAGGAGTGGGATAGCTGGGTCAAATGGTGGTTCCATTCCAAGCTTTCTGAGGAATCTCCGTACTGCTTTCCAGAGTGGCTGCACTAATTTGCAACCCCACCAGCAATGTATGAGTGTACCTTTTTCCCCACATCCTCGCCAACACCTATTGTTGCTTGTGTTCTTGATAATCGCCATTCTAATTGGGGTGAGATGGAATCTTAGGGTAGTTTTGATTTGCATTTCTCTTATTACTAGAGATGTTGAACATTTTTTCATATATCTGTTGATTGCTTATACATCTTCTGAGAAGTGTCTGTTCATTTCCTTAGTCCATTTGTTGATTGGATTATTTGTATTCTTGGTGTAGTTTTTTGAGTTCTTTATAGATTCTGGAAATTAGCACTCTATCTGAAGTATGAGTGGCAAAGATATTCTCCCACTCTGTAGGCTCTCTCTTCACATTACTGATAGTTTCCTTTGCTGAGAGAAAGCTTTTTAGTTTGAATCTATCCCAGTTGTTGATTCTTGCTTTTATTTCTTGTGCTATGGGAGTCCTGTTAAGGAAGTCTGATCCTATGCCAACAAGTTGAAGATTTGGACCTACTTTTTCTTCTGTAAGATGCAGGGTCTCTGGTCTGATTCCAAGGTCCTTGATCCATTTTGAGTTGAGTTTTGTGTAGGGTGAGAGATAGGGGTTTAATTTCATTCTGTTTTATGTGGTTTTCCAGTGTTCCCAGCACCATTTGTTGAAGAGGCTATCTTTTCTCCATTGCATATTTTTGGACCCTTTGTCTAGTATGAGAAAATTGTATTTATTTGGGTTTGTGTCTGTGTCCTCTATTCTGTACCATTGATCTACCTGTCTATTTTGGTACCAATACCATGCCATTTTTGTTACTATTGCTTTGTAGTAGAGTTGAAGATCTGATATTGTGATACCCCCTGCTTCGCTCTTTCTACTGAGGATTGCTTTAGCTATTCTGGGTTTTTTATTCTTCCAGATGAATTTCATAATTGCTTGCTCTATTTCTGTAAGGTACAACATTGGGATTTTAATTGGAATTGCATTGAATCTGTATAGCACTTTAGGTAGTATGGCCATTTTGACAATATTAATTCTTCCTATCCAAGAACATGGGAGATCTTTTCATCTTCTAAGGTTTTCTTTAATTTCTTTCTTCAGTGTTCTGTAGTTCTCATTGTGGAGGTCTTTCACCTCTTTTGTGAGATTGATTCCCAAGTATTTTATTTTTTTCAATGCTATTGTGAATGGGGTAGTTTTCCTAATTTCTCTTTCTGAAGATTCATCACTTATATATAAAAATGCATTGGATTTATGAGCATTGATCTTGTAACCTGCTACTTTACTGAATTCACTTATGAGTTCTAAAAGTTTTCTGGTGGAATTTCCAGGATTCTCTAAATATATAATCATGTCATCAGCGAACAGGGATAGTTTGAGTTCTTCTTTTCCAATTCGTATCCCTTTAATTTCTTTGGTTTGTCTAATTGCTCTAGCTAGAGTCTCAAGGACGATGTTGAATAGAAGTGGTGAAAGAGGGCATCCCTGCCTTGTTCCAGTTTTGGGGGGGAATGCTTTCAGTTTTTCACCATTTAGAATGATATTGGCCATGGGCTTAGCGTATATGGCCTTTATAATGTTAAGGAATGTTCCCACTACCCCAATTTTTTCTAGTGTTTTGAACATGAAGGAATGCTGTATTTTATCGAATGCTTTTTCTGCATCTATTGAAATAATCATGTGATTCTTAACTTTAAGTCTGCTGATATGATTTCCAGATGTTGAACCAACCTTGCATCCCTGGGATAAAACCCACTTGATCGTGGTGCACTATCTTTTTAATATATTTTTGTATGCGATTTGCTAAAATTATGTTGAGAATTTTTGCATCGATGTTCATTAAGGATATTGGTCTGAAATTTTCTTTCCTCGATGTGTCTCTGGTTTAGGTATCAGGGTGATATTGGCTTCATAGAACGATTTTGGGAGGGTTCCCTCCTCTTCTATTTTATGGAATAGTTTGAGGAGTATTGGAATGAGCTCCTCTTTAAAGGTTTTGTAGAACTGGGCTGAGAACCCATCTGGTCCTGAACTTTTCTTTGTTGGTAGGCTTTTGATGACCTCTTCTATTTCATTGCTTGAAATTGATTTTTTTAAGTTGTGTATGTCCTCCTCGTTCAGTTTAGGTAATTCATATATCTCTAGAAACTTGTTTTGTTGGAATATAGATTTTCAAAATAGCTTCTAATTATGTTTTGTATTTCACTCGTGTCTGTTGTGATATTTTCTCTCTTCCTTTATATGTGAAAGAGTTTGTACACTATTACAATTACTTCTTCCTTAAAAGTTTAGTAGAGAGACTGGGGTTGTGGCTTAGTGGTAGAGCACTTGCCTAGCATTCATGAGGCCCTGAGTTCAATCCTCAGCACCACATAAAAGTAAAATAAAGGTATGTGTCCATCAACAACTAAAACAAAATATTTTTTAAAAAGTTTAGTAGAAATCATCAGTGAATTCTGGCTGTAGAATTTTCTTTAAACAAAGCATTCGATTTCTTTTAACAAATATATACTCTCAATAATTTTGATTTCTATTTTGCCACCTTTGCAAAATCGTGGTTTTGAAGGAATTTGGCCATTTCTAGGGAATTCCTCAAATGAATGGATGAAAAGTTTTTCATGTTGCTTCTTTAGTAAATATTCCATGTCATAGATGCAGACTGGAGGCATTTTATTCATTCCTGATAGTGGCTATAGCTCTTTTTACTTTCCTTCCTTTCTAAGGCTTATTGATATTACTAATCTTTAAAAAAACAAAACAAAACAAAAAAATCTTAAGCTATGTTAATTTTTTGTCATTTATTTTCTTCCTATTTTGTGAGTTTCTGCTTTCATTTATAGTTTCCATCTTTAGTTTCTGTGGTTTACTCTGCTATGGTGATTTTAGCTTCTTTGGGGAGAAAGTTTATCACATTAACTTAGAATAGTTCATTTCTAATGCAGTCACGTGTCCCCTAACCACCAGGATACATTCTAAGCAGCACATTGTCAGGTGATTTCATCATTGGGCGAACATCATGGAGGGTACTAAACACAATCTAGACAGCTGCAAAGTCCTTAAGTGATGTGATCTTATGGGTTCATATACGCAGCCTGTTGCTGACCAAAACATTGTCACGTGGTGCACAACTGTAAGTGCATAAAGTTATATAACTTCCTCTAAGCACTGCTTTGGCTGCATTCTTCAGATTTTGAAATCATATTTTTATTACTATTTAGTTCAAGACATTTTTTGGGGGGCTCTCAGCCACTTCCCCAGCCCTATTTTGTATTTTATTTAGAGACAGGGTCTCACTGAGTTGCTGAGCTGGCTTTGAACTCGTTATCTTCCTGCCTCAGCCTCCTGAGTTACTGGGATTACAGGCATGTGCCACCATGACCAGCTAGTTCTAGACATTTTCTGATTTCCATTTTGATTTCTTCTTCGATCCATAGCTTGCTAAGAAGTATGCCATATCATGATCTGTTATTTGGGATGTTTTCTAGTTACTTTATTGTTACTGAGTTGTGGTTTGACTTTCTTGTGGTCTACTCTATAGGCATAATAATTAAGGTCTTTTTCAAGGTAGAGAGCAATATTTCTTATACTCCTTTTTCAACTTCTATTTCTTTTTATTTTTGCATCCTTAATGTTAGCCGAACTCCTTTTGTTTAAAAAACATTTAGTCAGAAATAGTCACTTGTTCACCTGAGTCATACTTCCCTGTGGTAAGTCTTCTAGTTCAGCACATGGATCTAAATAAAACCTTGCCTAGGGGGAGGGAGGAGGGGGAAAAAAGAAGGTTCTGGGAAGGAGATTGAACAACTAATGTTGCATGCATGTACAATTAGGGTACAATGAATCCCATTATTTATAATTATAATGCACCAATAAATTTTTTTTTTTTTTTAAAAAAACATTGCCTAGATTCTGACCTACAACATGGTCAGGCATAGTATGATTTCACATAAACTTAGCTAACATAGTCCTCAGGGAGAGTGAGTTCCACTCCATTGAAGAGAAGGAATCCACCAGGTGTCCCATCAGGAGATTCAGCTTCAGGAATTGGCACTGAAGGGGTATTCCACCAAATGAGCCTGGCCAGCCAGGACAAAGGCCCTCCAGGTTCCCGTTGAAGCTGAGTTTGATGGCCATGTCCTCACCATTCAATGTGAAGCCAAAGATCTGAAAGTGCTTGACAATGCATTCTGGTGTCACAGACTTAGGGCTCACCACCACGTTCCTCTGGATCTGGAGACAGATTTGAACCTGGGCTGAGAGATTTTTTTGTGCTTTGCAGCAATTTCCTTACTTTTGGGGTCTTCCAGTAGTGAAGGTTCCTCTGTTTTGGCCCCAGGTCTACCTGGAGTGTCCTGGGGGCTACAAGCTGAGACAGTGATGCCCTTGGAGTGGCAGTACTAGATCAGTTTCTCCTGGGTGAGGTATGGGAGACACTCAACCTGATTAGTCACTGGTTTATATGTGAGTCTGGGCTTGTTCAAGATTCTTTCCACCTGGAAGTGGTTGCAGTTGGAGATACCCCTGGCATCACCATCCCTCATCCACCAGCTCCTCTATACTTCCCAGGAATCCAAGAATGTTAGTTTACTGATAAGCTTGTTGCCTTTATCATCTTTGGGGAATAAGTTCTTCCAAGACTGAAATCCCTGAGGCCAATAAATAAGATAGGCATCCAGATAGTCCAGCTTCAGATCCTTGAGGATCGCCCCACAGGCTTCCTTCAGAATGTTCTCTCAAAGTAGGCGCACCACAACTTGCTAACGGTAAAGAGGTCCTCCTCCTTCACCACCTTCTCTCTGAGCTTCTCTTGCATGGCATCTCCCATTTCATTCTTATTCTGATAGACCTAGGCACAGTCCATGTGGCAATATCCAATCTCTATGGCCCATAAATGGACACTTTCACAGCTTTGCCCAGAGGAGACTTCTAGTCACCCAGACCCAAATCTTGGCTTTGGTACTGAACTCCATGCAGGTGGTGATGGTTCTAAGAGAGCAGATAGATGTCTAGGGTTGTAATATGCTTAATTATTTCATATATATAAGATCGTGCCACTGTTTTTCATCAGTTCAGTATCTTTTTTTCTTAACAGTGTCACTAACCAAGTTTTTGAGTGTTGTGCTCTGATACTTTTCCTCCATACACTCTATGGTTTTACTGGGTGGTTTTGAATAGCATGGTGATTTTTGGTAACACCTATACTGCATTACAGGGGAACTGACTGAATTTAGAGAGAAGTTCAGATCTAGTGGCTTGTGCTAATAATGAATGAGCCCTGATTAATGGTGGGGTTTTAGGAGAGAAAGAACAGAAGGGAGGGACAGAAAAGGCATGTACAGAACTGTAGGATTACCAGGATGCGGGATACAATGTGTGACATGGGAGCAGGGGCTGCGGTGTACTGAACAAGAGTCAAGGTGTGGTCTGGGATTATTTCAGTATCAAAGCCAACAGTGGTAGCCAGGCAGTGAGTGTTGGAGTTAAGAGGGGTGAAGTTCTGAGTCCCTCAATGTTCCTGCTAAAGGAAATATGGAGGTGAAGGGTTTGGGGCAGGTGGGTTTTCTCGAGAGTTTTCTTGGGAGTTAACACTAGAAAGTGAGTAATTTCAAGATTTAAATGAGATAATAGCTGGTGTCTGTTTGGAAAGGGGCAAGAGATTTAAAAGTAGGAAAACACTATGCCTGAGAAGGTGGATGGGATGGGATCAGATGGAGGAATGTATGCCTGTACAAGAGGGAGAATATAGCACAAGAGGAGGATGGAGACACACATAAATCAAAGCAATTTCACAGCCTTCACACTTTTGCTTTGGTTTATTTTCAGTGCCTGAGCAGGATTGTAATGGGGACTTGGTATTACTTCTGTCAAAACTTGTCAGGTACTTTATGAAATGGTTTGAGAAGGAAAGATAACTCTTTGGGTAGAAAAGAAAAACTTACTGTAGTTTTAAAAATAAAGTTAATGTTCTTCCATTAAAAATGATTAAAATGATAAAAAAAAAAAAAGAAAAGAAAGAAAAAAAAATCTCTTCATCAAAGACTATTACCATATCTAGTATTTTAATGTATTTCCTTTGACTATTTTCCATGTTCTTTAATGTGAGTAGACTATACACTAAAAATAAGGTAGCATAGACTGATCATTTTTAAAACATTGCTTTCTGGTTTTAAAAGTCTGTATCTTGACATAAAACTCAGGAAATACACAAAAAAATACTAAAGAAAATTAAGATGGCTATGAATTCCACTACTGAGTGTTTTGTGTGTTCAATTGATGTTTAATTTATTTTGTTTGGTACCATAATATCTCACTTGGGGTAGTTTTAAAGCACGGATGTCACAGGTGTATTTAGAGGTTCTATATTAATGCTTGTCTCTGGTTCACAGGACATCTGCATCAGAAGCTCCTTTAATTTGTTAACATGCTAATTCTCAGGATCTACCTCAGGCCCTTTGAACTGAAGTCTCCAGAGGTCAGACCCAGGAGTTAGCGATTTTTACAACTTCTTCTGCGGCTTCTTGTAATAAAATTGGAAAAACATGGTTTAGGTGGAAGATAAGATGAAGTGGAACTTAGGTACAGGGATCTGGCTTATTAGCCTTTTCCAACGAAAATAATGGCACTATTAAGGTCATTCAGAAGTGATGAATCTAAAATTTACTCAATTATGATGCTCTAGGTATTTCATATATGGAACCTAAGTTTCCCCAGGACTCTAAAAATACAACTTCAGCGACATTAAAATTTTAATTTCACTAATATGTGTCACTAAGCTGCATGCAGTCCGGCCCTCTCCAAGCCTTCCTGGTCAGCTCTAGGAACCCAAGTTTGTGTCTCCTCTGTACTCCCTGGAAGCACTTCACTACTTTCACTAATATTTCCCTTCCTTATTATCTTTCTTCCCTTTCTAGTGCCACTGGTACCTGCATGTCCCTTATCCAATCCCTTTGGCATCCATGGTGCTATATGAAAAAATTAAATAGTTTTTACACAGCACTCTAATTATTAGAGAGCACATATTTTTATGGATTAAGATGCTAATTCAGGTTATTAAAATAAAAATATTATGCTTTCAAAAACTAAACTTAAATACAGTAATTAAGTCTAATACTAAGGGAGAGGCATTGCAGTTGGGAGTATGTTATGGTCCTTAAATGATTTCCCTTTTATTTTTAGCATATAGTGTTGTGTTTGCATATTCTTTTATAGTTAGCTGAGTTATTTTATTCAATGGGTTTCTTAAAAAATAGAACATTCATGAATTTTTTGTTAAGGAATATCTACTGAGAGGTTACTTGTGTGCTCTCCCTGGAAACACTGAAGATACCTCTTCATGACAGGAATGGATTGGCAGAGGAAACAGCAAGCAAATCCTTATACAAGTAACTTTTAGTTTCATGCTATGGTCACAGTGGAAAATGCAGGACGCAATTTATAATAGGACCTTTGTCCTGGAATTGTGTTGGGAAAGTTGTGGAAATTTCCCCAAGCCAAGGCAATGAAGGATGAATTAGAATCAGCATCCTATTGGTTGGAAGAAAAACTATTTCGGGCAGAGGAAATGGATTGTGCAAACCTTCAGGGCTAGAAAAAAAACTTAGAGCATTTGGACAAAAGAAACCTAGGGAGGCTAAAGCCAGGCACAGGGGTCCCCCTGTGCAGACCAGGCAGCCCTCATGGGGATGTGAATGTCTTCCTGAGATGGACCAGAAGCCTGTTAAGGATCTGAGGTAGGGTGGCACCATGATTGGATGTGTAGTCTGAGAATGTTCTGGAAGCTCTGTGGAAAATGGAATAGGGAGGGACAGCAGTGACCTGGAGTTGATTAAGAGGCTACTTGTAGGAGTCAGAGTGCTCCAGATAAAGAGGACCAATAAGGTATATATGTACACACACACATATCTATATAATAAGAGAGATTTATAAGAAATTGACTCATTTGATTATGGAGGCTGACAAGTCCCAAGATTTGCAGTCGGCAAGTTGGAGACCCAGGAGAACTCGTGGGATAGTTCCAATCTTAGTCCAAAGGCCTGAGACCCAGGAGAGTAGATGGCACAAATTCCATTCTGAAGGTTGGCAGCCTCAAGACCCAAGAAGAGCTGATGCTTCAGTTCAAGTCCAAAGGTAGGAGTGCCCAATGTCCTGGCTGAGGCATTCAGGTGGAAGGTCTTCTCTCTCACTCACAGGAGGGTCTGTCTTTCTGTTCTGTTCAGAATTCAACTTATTGTAGGAGTCCCTTTTCCCCACATTAGGGGGCAATCTGCTTTACTCAGTCTACCTATTTCAATATTAATCTTGTCCAGAAACATCTTCACAGACACACCCATGATAAAGCTTGATCAAATGTCTAGACATGCTGTGGCACAGAAACCTAACCATCCATTGTGGATGGATGTCCCCTGAAATCCATCCCCTGAGTGCTCCTGTGAATGACAGCTGTAACCTACTCGGCCCATTCTGGTTTGGATGGACTGACGGGGTGGTATGGCTGGAAGGGGTGGGTCATGGGGGGCATGCCTGGAGGGATGCACCTGTCCCTTGTAGCCCTCCATTTGGTGACTGCAGCCTCCAATTTGACTTTGGAAGCCCAAACCTGGTAGTATTGGGGGACAGAGTACAACGAAGGTAAGGGACGGTCAATAACATTGTGAGGGTCTCCAAAGTGGTCTCCGGCACAACAGTAGCAGCTACCTACCTGTCTCCATGGTTCATGCTCATGTACTGAACGTGGGGAATGACCCTGAGGGAGGAAGAAGTTTGTCCTTATTCTCTTCAGTTCAGGCCCAATTAGTTTGCGATTCTATTGGACTTTTTATGTTGAAATAATCCCTAGGAGTATATTTTTGTGGTGTTATTGGTTTTATTTTTTCTGTTGTTGCATAATGTGTTTTAAGAGAAGTTTAGAACGTGGGATCAGAGGTTGCTAGACAGACACCATCGTAAATCAGGGATTAAACTTATTGCTTTCTGATTTTCTTTAAAAAATATTGCATCATTGAGCCTGACTAACTGTATTATCAATATCTTAATTGTGGCATTTTCACTAAAATGTAATCATAAATGTATGAAAAATTATTATATTTTAAACAATTTCCATTGGTTTGTAAAGGCAGAAAATTAAAAGCAATGATAAGAACTCAAATTTTTCATTTTCTAAATTTATATTTTAATGGATCATTATTTGGCATAAATGGGATATTTAGTTTTGTCCCATTGAGTAATTCATGACTCAAAATTAAAAGCAGTAATATTAATATAATGGACTATTATGTTTTATTCAAATCAGGAATTTGGATTATATTTTTAAAATGAAGATCTTGGTATTTATATAGCAACAAGAAAACTATATCCTTACCTAGGGATTTAAAAAAAATATTATTTAGGTACTTGTTCCTTCTTGCATATCAAGAAGTCAATATAACTGTCAGTCTAATTCATAATTAATTACTCTCCAACTCAGTAGGTTGGGAGATTGCAAAAGACAACACAGCAGAAATGAATTGATTCAGGGTTTCCTTAATGAAAATGCAGTAGACCCTTATACTTTATTAATTTCCCTGGTTTCCCTGAGCTCCTTGCCTCATGAACACTTGAAAAAATAAATTTTCATTGCAGTATGTAAAATATATTTGGGCATGAAAAAAATATCAACACTATTTTGAACAAATGTTAAGTATAAACCAAAAGACCATCTTTTAGTTCTTATTTGTGCAAGTATAATCTTCCCCTCCCCTCTTTGCTCTTTCCTTCCTTCCTTCCTTCCTTCCTTCCTTCCTTCCTTCCTTCCTTCCTTCCTTCCCCTCTCTTTTTTCTCCCCCACCTTTTCATTTCCTTCCTCCCTTTCTTCCTTCCTTCCATTTAACTAAGCATTAGGCACAAAGCACTTTGCCAAAATATGCAGCATCTTAGTCCATTTCTGCTGCTATAACAAAATATCTTAGACTTGGTAATTCATAAATAATGGACATTCTGTTTCTCACAGTCCTGCAGGCTAGGAAACCTAGTTGCAAACTACCAGCAGATTTGATATCTAATGAGGGCTGCTCTCTGCTTCCAAGATGATACCTTGTTGCTGTATCCTCCAGAAGGGCCAAATGCTGTGTCCTCAGATGGTGAAAAGGATGAACTGGGCATGGTAGTGCATGCCTGTGATCACAACAGCTCAGGAGACTGAGGCAAGAGACCAGTCTCAACAATGTAGTGAGGCCCTAAGCAACTGAGTGAGACTCTGGTTCAAAATAAAACCATTTGATCCCGTTATCCCACTCCTCAGTTTATACACAAAGTACTTAAAATCAGCATACTACAGTGACAGAGCCACATCAATGTTCATTGCAGCTCAATTCACAATAGCTAAACTATGGAACCAGCCTAAGTGCCCTTCAAAAACTGAGCAGATGAAGAAAATTATATATATATATACACACACACACACACACACACACATGATGGAATACTACTCAGTCATAAAGAAAAATGAAATTATGGCATTTGATAGTAAGTGGATGGAACTGGAGAATATCATGCTAAATGAAATAAGCCAATCCTAAAAAAACCAAAGGTCAAATGTTCTCTCTGATATGCAGATGCTAACTCACCATAAGGGGCAGGGTAGGGAAGAATAGAAGTAGTTCCGATTAGACAAAAGTGAATGAAGGGAAATGAGGGGGAATGGGAATAGGAAAGAGTAGAATGAATTGGAGATTGCTTTCCTATGTGCATATATAATTACATGACCAATGTAATTCTACATCATGTACAATCAGAATGAGAAATTATACTCCATATATGTATAATGTCAAAATACATTCTGTCAGATATAATTAATAAGAACAAATTAAAAATAATATTAAAAAAACATTTAAAAAGGCTGGGAATGTGGCTCAGTGATTAAGTGCCTATGGGGTTAAGCCCTAGTACCAAGGGAAAAAAAAAAAAAAGGCAGAAAGGATGGAAGACCAAAAAGGGACCAATGCTGTGCCCTTACATGACAGGTGAAAGGGAAGGTACAGGCAGCTCTGGGAAGTCTCTTCTATAAAGGCATAAAGTCCACTTACGTGGGAAGACATAATCACTTCTCAAAAGTCCCCCAAGGGCCCCACCTGTTAATACACGACTACCTTGAAGTTGAGGTTCCAACATATGTATTTTGGGGGGCATAAACTTTCATGACTGTTTTAGTCAGCTATTTTGCTACTCTACTGTGACTAAAAGACCCAACCAGAACAATTGTAGAGGAGGAAAAGTTTATTTAGGGACTCACGGTTTCAGGGGTCTCAATCTATAGACAGCAGACTCCATTCCTTGGGGTTCAAGGTGAGACTGAACATCATGGAGGAAGAGTGTGGCAGAAGGAAGCAGCTCACATGATAATCAGGAAGCAGAGAGAGACTCCATTCACTAGATTCAAAATCTATACCCCATAGCCATGCCTCTAAAGAACCACTTCCTCCAGCCCCACCCCACCTGCCTCCAGTCACCATTCAGTTAATTGCATCATGGATTAATACACTGATTAGGTTGAGGCTGTAACCCAAATCATTTCTTCTCCAAATCTTCTTGCATCATCTCACACGTGAGCTTTTGGGGGACACCACATCTAAACCATAACAATGACATATTACCTTTCACGGATGTCCATCTAGTGGGAGAGGATAGATATGCATGTACTTAATATCAGAGGGGAACCAAGAAATCGAATGAGCTGAATGTGCACTAAATATGGAAGCAGCTAACTCCTGCATTCCAAATTGAAAAGTTGAGTTTATGGTCTGATCTTGGCAGGACTGAGAACAGGAAAACTGGCCAGATGGAAGGGGTTCTTTGAAATCACCTTAGTGACTGTAGATCAAGTGATTTGCTGACAAAATTCCCAATCTGGTACTAAAAATGAAGATTTTTATGATTGAAAAATTTTATGAGTAAAATTAGAAGCCATTAAAAGCAGCATTTAGATCCAAATGACTTCACTTAACCAAGGGCCAAAATGGCTTTGCAGATCACAGTTGCTAATGTGAATTGCACTCAGAGGTGAACTGAGAGCCAGAACAGACTGGGGCCCAGTTGTTCCATGCATCAAGCCAGCACCTCTGAGCGAACAAGCTGCTGCACTCTCAACCTTCTGACATTTTGAGCTGTTTTGAAGGGTAGCTGCAAGTAGAGAGAATTCGATCTTGGCAGTGATCCACTCAATAGTTTATGAATTCAGGGTTAAAAAAATGTTTTATGGTCAAATAAGCTTGGGAAACACTGAGTAGTAACGATGTTAAAAAAAGGCTTTCTCCTGCAAGACCTCTCCAAGATTTTAATGTACCAGCATGAATTGTGAATTTAGAAGAGTATTTCCCCAGTTTATCCATTCAGAAGGTCCTGAGACGAGATGAGACAGCAAGAGACTTATTGGGTAAGGCTTCTGTGAAGAATGAAGTGAGGGAGCAAGAGGCAATTGGTCTGATACCTGTAAAAGAAGAGGAGAGGAGGGAAAGAGGTAATGAAGAAAGGAGAGACAGACCAAAGGAAGAAAGGAGCTAGAAGCAGCACTTTAGAACAAACGAACGGATGAAGAAAATGATGTATGTATACACACAATGGAATACTGCTCAGCCATAAAGAAAAATAAAATTATGGCATTTTCTAGTAAGTGGATGGAACTGTAGAATATTATGCTAAGAATTCTGGTTTGATTTCTAAGCCAGAATTTTAAATTTTTTTGGAAGACTTTAAATTTGCTCTGCTCTTTGAGGATCCTCTGGGAGGGTCTACAGGTGGCCTTAAAAATGAACCATAGGATCCTCTGTGCTGAATGAATGAGACCAAGATCTAAGAGTTGCCAGAAATCAAAAAGGGTCAAGGTTATGAAGCAGGGAAGAGAAATCCATCTGAAGCACTCCCAGGAAGGGAGTGCCCAGACTCATGGTCATGAATGCATTTAGATTGGAAAGATCCAATCTGAACCTTTCTGTGCTTACAGAGGTCTTCTCAGAATGATGATTTTTAAATGCATTAAATATATTAAAATATCATTATCATACTATTGGAAAATATATTCCTGACTTATCAGTGCAGGTATTTATTGATGTCTTAACAAGATTTAGCAGTAAGTCTTGTAACTGATGAAATTTCAAAGAAGTGACTAGTGTAAGGGATCTTTTTGATGCTGGCAAAATGTCACAATAAAAAATAGGCGTGATTTCAATTGGTTACAAAGTCACAGGAATTGCTACTACTATTATAGTTTGCCGTCAACATTTGTAACTGAAGAAAATGCTAGCTTTCAGTTAAAGGATAGTACAAATGAAGATGAGATCTTTTTCCCATGCAAGTTTCATGAATGCCATGTGAAAAATGCTTGTTTAAAAGTTTCCAGACAGTTCTTATTCAGGTAGAGAACAAAGATCACCATTGAAAGTGAGTTTTATTCTTTACCTTTGGAAGGATCACTTGGGTGGCCTTTGTCTGCTTGGACACCTAGGTGCCTACTTGCTCTGTGGAATGAATCACTCAGTACCTTTTGTTGTTTGTCAAAGTCTCAACTCTATCATCTAATAGGTATTGGGGTATGGAGCAACAATCTAATACAGGACTCAGGGAACTTCCAGGAAGCAAAGCGGCACCAATCACTTCCCTTTTGAGTTCTAGGGAGCTGTGGTTTTGGAGCCAGCCTTTGGAGGTTCAAATCCCTCCTGCCTGTTACTAGTGAAGCTTACCTCTCTGTCCCCATTCCTTCACCAGAAAAACAGGGCAAAAAATAATATTTACTTCAAAAGATTCCTATGAGGATTAAATATCATGCTTAAAATAGATTCTTAAATATTAACTACTATTGTCATTTCTGTTACCAAAGGACAATCTAGGCGTCTATCTGATATAACTGCATGGTTTGTTGCCTTTCACCAGTCTGGGGCTGTGGTAGCCACGGACAACTTGGATGGAGTTATAAAACCCAAAATGAAAAGGACCAAGAGATTTCTTGAGAAGACAGAACCAAATCTCAGTGAAAATATCAAAAATACCATGCTGATTAAAGGGGGAAATGCAAACCCAACAGTGACGCAAATACTTAAAGATGTGGAAGAATATTCCAAGACCATTTGAGGATCAGACATCATGGAATTCTTTTCAAAGAAGTCAGATTGTTCTTTATTCATGTTTGGCTCCCATAACAATAAGCAGTCAAGTAATCTAGTTGTATGTATGTCCACCATGAGCTGGATATGATTGAATTAGGTATTGAGAAGTTTATGTCTCTCAAATGTCCTGAGGGAACGAAACTCATGTTAATATTTTCCAGTGAGGCTTTTGATGCAACTGAAGACTATAGAAGACGAAAAAGTTTTCTTACTGACTTTTTCAGAGGTCCCATAGTATCCCGTAGTCACCTGATTGGATTAGAGTATGTTCTGCACCTCACTGTACTGAACGGGAAGATTTACCTTCCAAGCTATAAGTTGCTGTTGAAGAAATCTGGTTGCAGAACACCATGCCTTGAATTGGAAGAGATGGGACTTTCATTGGATCTGGTTGTGAAGAGGACACACCTGGCATCAGATGACCTTTATAAATCATTTATGAAAATGCCAAAAGCTCTCAAGCCAAAGAAGAAGAAAAATATCTCCCATGATATTTCTGGTACAACTTATGGAAGGATTCATATTGCAGAAACAAGAACTAAGCAGACTACAAATTAGGAAAATGAGGGGGGCTGAAAAAGCAACCAGCATAAAGGATAACAAGATCAGGAGAAAAAAATCAAAGAGATGAAAAAAAATTAGTGGAACTTAAGCCAGCCATTGCTGTTTTATTCTGTCTCTTAAGAGGTTATCAAGCTTCAGTCCATTCAGTTTTGTTCAAGATTTTATCATAGGACTGGGGATGCAGTTCAGTGGTAGAGTACTTGCCTAGCATGCAGGAGGTTCAGTCCCCAGCACCACACACACACACACACACACACACACACACACACACACACACGATTTTATCATATATTTTTATAGCATCAATAACTTACTATTATTATGAACAGTAATATAAAATAAGCCTTTTACTTGTACTATTAAATCCTGGTGTACTGTTTTCTTTCTGATGTGATGTCCCCTGCCTCCCAAAATTTGTCCCTCATTGGATGAATGAGGGAGAAGGGATCTCCACAGCCACTGGTGTTTTTAAAAAGTTTCTAGGTTGGGTATTAGAAAAAGGAAGAAAGCAATGGAAAGCAGAAATGAATCAAAGGAGCTATACATTCTCAATATGAGCTACATGGAAAGTCGACCCCCAACTCCTATGTATAGTTACAACATGATTTTTATTTAGTCTGAAATTCTACCTGTTAAGATTCATTTGAGATTTTAAAATATAGATCTTTGAGACAGGGGGAAAATGTCAATCTATGAGAACACCTTTGACGACTGAGGTGGTGCTAACTGATGTCTGGCCAGCTTGCAAGGATACCAAGTGTAATAGTTAAGTTGAATTGTCAGCTTGATTGGATTAAGAGATGCCAATGATTAAGAGGCCTCTAGCTGTGTCAGTGAAGGCGTGCCTAGGAATGATTGGCATGTGGGATAGTGAACTGAAGTGGAACACCTCCCTAAGTGTGGGAAGCACCACCCATAGAATGGAATAAAAGCTGGAAAGGAAGCAGATGCAGATGCAAACTCAGCTCTTCTTGAGCGAGTCCTTGATCGCGGCTTCAATCATCTGAGGACATCGGACTCTCACTTCTTCACTCTTCCAAAGCGGACCCTGCCAGTGATTTCCAGAAGCTTTGGTCTTGACTAGCATAGCACTGTTGATCCTTCTTGTTCTGGGGCTTCTGTTGCTTGGACTGTGCAGCTGCTGGTTCTTCCAGCTCTCCAGCTGCAGATGGCCATTGTGAACTACCCAGCTTCTGGTCGTGTGAGCCAATCTAATAAATCCCCTTTTATAATCATACTTCCTGCTGATTCTGTTTCCCTAGAGAACCCTGACAAATACACCAAGGATTTCTAAGATGGAACTCATATTAGGAAAGGGATGTCTGGATTTTGGTCCCTGTAGGACCTTGCTTGTTGGTCCTAGTGCAACTTTTGGATGGGAATGGAAATTTCTTCTACCTCTGCCAGCCTGAGTGAGCTTGGGGCACCATGACTGAGCAGATGAATGCAAACAAAAGAACTATAGTCATAAGACTCCTGTTGTGAAGTACCATCCAGAGAGATCTTCAAGAAGCTTTATGGCCTTGGCAGTGGAATTAATCAGTAGACAATGACATGTGGTCTTCAAAAACTCCCTAGCAGCAACACAAATGATCGCAATGAAAGTAAAGCCTGATCCAATTTATTGCATTTTCTGTACCTGCTATTTGAAAGCCAAATTGGTCACTTCAGATTGAAAAAATTTCCAGAGTTCTTGGGCAATTCTGAGCAAGTGGGTATTTAAATGATAATTTGAAAATTAATTCTTATTTGTGTTCAAAGGTGGCAATAGTCATATTGGTAAAAATGTTCTTTAGTGGATATTAATTTTGAAAATATTTTAATAATTGTTTAAATTCTGTAATTATATGTAGACTTGGAAAGAGTTTTGGGGTTGAGGAATAAAGGAAAAAGCCAACCTAGGATTTAAAACATACTGAGAATTGTCTTACAAGTGTTTTAAAATACTGAAAACCACTTTCTAGTTCTCTTCAATCTTATTGGTAATCCAAAAATAGTTCAAATTCTCACTTTTGACTTCCAAAAACAGAAACAGAGATTCAAACCCTAATAGATGATTTCCAAAGTGACAGTGAGTCATTTCAGAGGTGTGACGATTGGGAAGGTAAGCTGAGATAACCTCACAGCCATCCCTCTGATGTACTGTGGCTTTGACAAGTTTCAACTTGTCCTCCAAAAGAGCATTCTTGATTTTTAAATTTATTTTAATGTCCATGATAAAAGTTAGATATCTTTGGCTAGTCTGTAAGTTGTGAGCATTTTCTTCTTTTTAAAAAAATATTTTTAGTTGTAGATGGACACAATACCTTTATTTATTTATGTGGTGCTGAGAATTGAACCCAGTTCCTCACATGAGTTAGGCAAGCGCTCTCTCTTACCACCAAGCTACAACCCCAACCCCAGCCCACGTGGGTTTTTTTTTTTAACCGCTCCAGTCAATGTAAGGGAAATTTTATTGAAGTCCCAAGGCCATATGTGGGGTTTGGGCAGGAGGCCATCCTTTGGGGAAAGAAGCCAGCAAGGGGCTTTATTTGACCTTCTTTAAAGGGCGGAGGTTATTGGTGTGGTCACACTTCTTGTGGCAGCTGACAGCACGCGGGTGCAGGTGGGCATAACACCTGTGACAGATCATCTTGTCAGAGTTGTACTTTGGGGCAAGCTGGCACAGGGAAGGCTCAAATGATGCTGCCTGCCCGTGAAGCACCAAGTGCAGGATGGACTCTTTCTGAACGTCCTCATCTGAGAGTGCGGCCATCCTCCAGCTGTTTGCCTGCAAAAATCAGACGCTGCTGGCCAGATGGGATGCCCTCCTTGTCTTGAATTTTGGCTTTGACATTCTCGATGGTGTCACTGGGCCCGACCCGGAGGTTGATGGTCTTGCCCGTCAGGGTCTTCACAAAGATCTGCATCTCTGCATCTGCCGCTCTGGAGCCTCATTGAAGAGAAAAAAGGCAGCAGACGGGAAACCGCCGATTCCCATGTGAGCATTCTTTATGGGGCCTCTGTGTCTCCTTTGGTTACCTGGTGGGACAATGGTTTTCATAGGCATTTGCTCTAGCAGTCTGGGTACTCTGGCCATGCCAAGTTAAGAGGGTGGCATCAAGTGGAGAAAGGAACAAATCATGGAGAAGCAAAGACCGAGGTTCTTGTCTTTTATCTACTACTTAGTGGCCATGGATCCTGGAAAGACATTTAACCTCACCGGATAAACAATGCCTTTGCTATTCATTGGCCAAATCATTTCTGAGGCTCCTTCAATAGAGCTATATTCTTACACAGTGGTTAAAATTTTGCAACTGGTTTGTAGATACAAAGATGATCAACTTTTAAAATTATCTTCTGTGTTTTGAAAATTACACAATGAACATTTATTTTTAAGTAAAATTATGTAATAAGGAACTTGGACTATTAGTACTTTTCTCAAAACAAAAGTTAAGTTCCAGGTTTTCAGTTCTGTGCCTATTTCAATGAAATTGACACATGTGTGTTAAAATAGGTTGGAAATCATAAACCAGAGTTTATATATATTCTATTAATTAACATTATTATATTAAAACAATTATATTCTTTTTATTGTGACAACATAATTATATATTTTATACTATATTTAAGGTTTTTTTTATTATTATTGTGTACAAATGGGATACATGTTGTTTCTCTATTTGTACATGGAGTCAAGGCATACCATTTGTGTAATCATACATTTACATAGGGCAATGATGTTTGATTCATTATTTTTTTTCCCTTCCCCCCCACCCCTCCCACCCTTCTTTTCCCTCTATACAGTCCTTCTTTCCTTCATTCTTACCACACTCCTTATCCCTAACCCTAAACCTAACCCTAACCCTATCAATAACCCCTCCCACCCCCCATAATATGTCCTCATCTGCTTATCAGCGAGATCATTCGTCCTTTAGTTTTTTGAGATTGGCTTATCTCACTTAGCATGATATTCTCCAATTTCATCCATTTGCCTGCAAATGCCATAATTTTATCATTCTTCATTGCGGAGTAATATTCCATTGTATATATATGCCACAGTTTCTTTATCCATTCATCAACTGAAGGGCATCTAGGTTGGTTCCACAATCTGGCTATGGTGAATTGAGCAGCAATGAACATTGATGTGGCCGTATCTCTGCAGTATGCTGATTTTAAGGCTTTGGGTATAGGCCAAGGAGTGGGATAGCTGGGTCAAATGGTGTTTCCATTCCAAGCTTTCTGAGGAATCTCCATACTACTTTCCAGAGTGGCTGCACTAATTTGCAACCCCACCAGCAATGTATGACTGTACCTTTTTCCCCACATCCTCGCCAACACCTATTGTTGCTTGTGTTCTTAATAATCGCCATTCTAATTGGGGTGAGATGGAATCTTAGGGTAGTTTTGATTTGCATTTCCCTTATTACTAGAGATGTTGAACAGTTTTTCATATATCTGTTGATTGCTTGTACATCTTCTTCTGTGAAGTGTCTGTTCATTTCCTTAGCCCATTTGTTGATTGGATTATTTGTATTCTTGGTGTAGAGTTTTTTGAGTTCTTTATAGATTCTGGAAATTAGCGCTCTATCTGAAGTATGAGTGGCAAAGATATTCTCCCACTCTGTAGACTCTCTCTTCACATTACTGAGAGTTTCCTTTGCTGAGAGAAAGTGTTTTTAGTTTGAATCTATCCCAGTTTTTGATTCTTGCTGTTATTTCTTGTACCATGAGAGTCCTGTTAAGGAAGTCTGATCCTAAGCCAACAAGTTGAAGATTTGGACCTACTTTTTCTTCTATAAGATGCAGGGTCTCTGGTCTGATTCTGAGGTCCTTGATCCATTTTGAGTTGAGTTTTGTGTAGGGTGAGAGATAGGGGTTTAATTTCATTCTGTTGCATATGGTTTTCCAGTGTTCCCAGCACCATTTGTTGAAGAGGCTATCTTTTCTCCATTGCATATTTTTGGACCCTTTGTCTAGTATGAGAAAATTGTATTCATTTGGGTTTGTGTCCATGTCCTCTATTCTGTACCATTGATCTACCTGTCTATTTTGGTACCAATACCATGCCATTTTTGTTACTATTGCTTTGTAGTATAGTTGAAGATCTGGTATTGCGATACCCCCTGCTTTGCTCTTCCTACTGAGGATTGCTTTAGCTATTCTGGGTTTTTTATTCTTCCAGATGAATTTCATAATTGCTTGCTCTATTTCTGCAAGGTACATCATTGGGATTTTAATTGGAATTACATTGAATCTGTATAGCACTTTAGGTAGTATGGCCATTTTGACGATATTAATTCTGCCTATCCAGGAACATGGGAGATCTTTCCATCTTCTAAGGTTTTCTTTAATTTCTTTCTTTAGTGTTCTGTAGTTCTCATTGTAGAGGTCTTTCACCTCTTTTGTGAGATTGATTCCCAAGTATTTTATTTTTTTCGAAGCTATTGTGAATGGGGTAGTTTCCTAATTTCTCTTTCTGAAGATTCATCACTTATGTATAAAAATGCACTGGATTTATGAGCATTGATCTTGTAACCTGCTACTTTACTGAATTCACTTATGAGTTCTAAAAGTTTTCTGGTGGAATTTCCAGGTTCCTCTAAATATATAATCATGTCATCAGCGAACAGGGATAGTTTGAGTTCTTCTTTTCCTATTCGTATCCCTTTAATTTCTTTGGTTTGTCTGATTGCTCTGGCTAGAGTTTCAAGGACGATGTTCCAGTTTTTAGGGGGAATGCTTTCAGTTTTTCACCATTTAGAATGATATTGGCCATGGGCTTAGCATAGATGGCCTTTATAATGTTAAGGAATGTTCCCACTACCCTAATTTTTTCTAGTGTTTTGAGCATGAAGGGATGCTGTATTTTATCAAATGCTTTTTCTGCATATATTGAAATAATCATGTGATTCTTAACTTTAAGTCTGTTGATATGGTGAATGACATTTATTGATTTCTGGATGTTGAACCAACCTTGCATCCCTGGGATGAAACCCACTTAATCATGGTGCACTATCTTTTTAATATATTTTTGTATGCGATTTGCTAAAATTTTGTTGAGAATTTTTGCGTCGATGTTCATTAAAGATATTGGTCTGAAATTTTCTTTCCTCGATGTGTCTCTGTCTGGTTTAGGTATCAGGGTGATATTGTCTTCATAGAACGAGTTTGGGAGGGTTCCCTCCTCTTCTATTTCATGGAATGCTTTGAGGAGTATTGGAATGAGCTCTTCTTTAAAGGTTTTGTAGTACTCGGCTGAGAACCCATCTGGTCCTGGACTTTTCTTTGTTGGTAGGCTTTTGATGACCTCTTCTATTTCATTGATTGAAATTGATTTATTTAAGTTGTGTATGTCTTCCTCGTTCAGTTTAGGTAATTCATATGTGTCTAGAAATTTGTTGATGTCTTCGAGGTTTTCTGTTTTGTTGGAGTATAGATTTTCAAAATAGCTTCTAATTATGTTTTGTATTTCACTCATGTCTGTTGTGATGTTTCCTCGTTCATTCTGAATTTTAGTAATTTGAGTTTTCTCCCTCTTTCTCTTTGTTAGTGTGGCTAAGGGTTTATCAATTTTGTTTATTTTTTCAAAGAACCAACTATTTATTTTGTTAATTTTTCCAAGTGTTTCTTTTGTTTCAATTTCGTTGATTTCGGCTCTGATTTTAACTATTTCCTGTCTTCTACTACTTTTGGTATTGTTCTGCTCTTCTTTTTCTAGGGCTTTGAGCTGTAGTGTTAAGTCGTTTATTTGTTGATTTCTACTTCTTTTTTTGAATGCGCCCCATGAAATAAATCTTCCTCTAAGTACTGCTTTCATAGTGTCCCAGAGATTTTGATATGATGTGTCTTTGTTCTCGTTTACTTCTAAGAATTTTTTATTTCCCTCCTGATGTCTTGTGTTATCCATTCATCATATAATAGTGTATTATTTAATCTCCAGGTATTGGAGAAGTTTCTGTTTGTTATTCTGTCATTTATTTCTAATTTAAATCCATTATGATCTGATAGAGTACAAGGTAGTATCTTTATCTTCTTGTATTTGCTAACAGTAGCTTTGTGGCATAAAATATGGTCTATTTTAGAGAAGGATCCATGTGTTGCTGAGAAGAAAGTGTATTCGTTCTTTGTTGGATGTTATATTCTATTTATGTTGGTTAAGTCTAAATTGTTGATTGTGTTATTGAGATCTACGGTTTCTTTATTCAATTTGTGTTTGGAAGATCTACCCAGTGGCGAGAGAGGTGTGTTAAAATCGCCTAGTATTATTGTGTTGTGGTTTATTTGATTTCTGGAATTGAGAAGCATTTGTTTGACGTACATGGATGAGCCAATGTTTGGGGCATAGATATTTATGATTGTTATGTCTCGCTGATTTATGCTTCCCTTAAGCAGCATTTAATATCCTTCTTTATCCCTTCTGACTAGTTTTGGCTTGAAGTCCACATTATCTGAAATGAGGATGGATTCTCCAGCTTTTTTGCTGTGTCCGTGTGCATGGTATGTTTTTCCCCCATCCTTTCACCTTTAGTCTATGGGTATCTCTTTCTATGAGATGAGTCTCTTGCAGGCAACATATTGTTGGATTTTTCTTTTTAATCCAATCTGCCAGTCTATGTCTTTTGATTGATGAATTCAGGCCATTAACATTCAGGGTTATTATTGTGATATGATTTGTATTCCCAGTCATTTGACTCATTTTTGTTTTTTGACATGATTTGGTTTCTCCTTTATTTGGTTATTCCTTTAGGCTAGCGCCTCCTGTTGCTGATTTGCATCGTTGTTTTTCATCTCTTCCTCAAGGAATATTTTGCTGAGAATGTTCTGTAAAGCTGGCTTTCTTTTTGTAAATTCCTTTAGCTTTTGTTTATCATGGAAGGATCTTATTTCATCATGAAATTTGAAGGTAAGTTTTGCTGCGTATACGATTCTTGGTTGGCATCCATTTTCTTTTAGGGTTTGGTAAATGTTGTTCCAGGCCCTTCTAGCTTTTAGGGTCTGGATTGAAAAATCTGCTGATATTCTTATTGGTTTCCCTCTGAATGTAATTTGATTCTTTTCTCTCGCGGCCTTTAAAATTCTGTCTTTATTTTGTATGTTAGGTATTTTCATAATAATGTGCCTTGGTGTGGGTCTGTTGTAATTTTGTATATTTGGAGTCCTATAAGCCTCTTGTACTTGGTTTTCCATTTCATTCTTCAGATTTGGGAAATTTTCTGATATTATTTCATTGAATAAATTGTTCATTCCTTTGGTTTGTTTCTCTAAGCCTTCCTCAATCCCAATAATTCTTAATTTTGTCCTTTTCATGATATCTTATAATTCTTGTAGATTCTGTTCATTATTTCTTACCATCTTCTCTGTTTGGCCAATTTAGTTTTCAAGATTAAATATTTTTTCTTCAATGTCTGAGGTTCTGTCTTCCAGGTGTTCTATCCTATTGGTTATGCTTTCTATGGAGTTTTTAACTTGGTTTATTGTTTCCTTCATTTCAAGGATTTCAGTTTTTTTTTTTTTCAGTATCTCTAACTCTTTGTTGAAATGATCTCTTGCTTCCCGTATTTGGTCTTTTAACTGTTGATTGGTGTGATCATTTAATGCCTGCATTTGCTCTTTCATCTCCTCCTTCAATGCCTGCATTTACTCTTTCATCTCCTCCTTCAATGCCTGCATTTGCTCTTTCATCTCCTCGTTTACTTCCCTTTCTGACATTTCTTCTGCTGTGCTGTCATTGGGTTTTATTGATGTAGTATCTAGGTTTGTTTGGGACATTTTCTTCCCTTGTTTTCTCATATTGGTCAGATATCAGTGGGACCCTGAGATATTGCAGATTTCCTCTATTGTCTTATAGTGTCCCGGTAGATTTCCAGTGTATCACCTCCCAGCCTTCAGTAGCCTGAAGTCTTGGAGGAACTTGATAATGCAGTGCTTCCGAAGAAAGCTGCCCCTAGCCCCCTACTAGTTCCAGGGCTTGGAGCTGGCTCTGTGCGGAAAGGCTCTCACTGGGGCCTGCACCGTGCAGCTGGCCGTGTGGGAGGAGCCCACCGTCGGAGTGTGGAAGGCTATCTGGGGAAGACTCTAGCTGCCCTGCACTGCTCTGATAAGCCATGGCTATCTGTGCCTGCCGCCCAGGCCAAGTTTCGCCCAGTCGGGGAGACTCACCCCGTGACTTTATTTTTGTCCAAGTCTCTCAATGCCTCCCCTTCTGAGTCCTGGGTTCTGGAGTGACTGGAGATGCAGTCACCCTCTAGGCCACCATCTTGGATCGCCCCATGGAAAGAGCCTGTGGCCGGAGTGGGCAGAGCCGCCTGGAGAAGTCTCTGGCTGCCCTGCCCTGATCCCAGTGGCTGCTTGCGGATCGAAGCTCTCCGTTGGGTCGGGGACTTGTGGCTGGCTCTGTGTAGAAAGGCTCTCACTGGGCGGTCTGCTCCGAGAAGCTAGCCTTGAAAGGCACCTCCCCCCGCAGGGGGCCGGGCTGCTTGGGGAAGTCTCTGGCTGCCCTGTCCTGGTCCCTGAAGCCGCTTGCGGGCTGGAGTACGCCGCGCTGGCTCCGGGACTTGGAGCTTGTTCTGATCAGAAAGGCTCTCACTAGGGGACCTGCTCCGAGAACCTGGAGAAGCTGGCTGTGTGGGAGGGGCCCACCGCCAGAGTGCCCAGGGCTGCCTGTGGATGACTCTAGCTGCCCTGCCTGGCTCCGATAAGCCACCTCTATCTGGGCCTGCCACCCGGGCTGAGCTTTACCCAGTGGGCAGACTCACCCGTGGCTCTATTTTAGTCCAAGTCTCTCAATGCGTCCCCTTCTTGACTCCTGGGTTCTGGAGCGACTGGGGATGCAGTCACCCTCTAGTCTGCCATCTTGGATCGCCTATATTTAAGTTTTTGTAGGTGTTCCACATTTGTAGTGATGGGATAATGGTTCAAGAATTGCTGAAATGTTGGCATAACAAATTTAAGAATTTTTTTTTGCTAACATAACTCTGGTTTTCCATGTTATTTTAAAACTGAAGTAGAAGAGTGATCTTGTTCCTAAATCAGCACCATCAACCTGAAGTTCTAGAACAGGGAACAGGAAATTGTCTCTTGTTACAAAGGCTGCCAGAATTCTTGTGCTGACTTGAAACTGAGGCCCACTTTGGAGTCTTGATTCCTTGTTGCTTGTGAGATCATGAAGTGGTTTCTCCACCTCTCTTATTTGCTACCTAAAAAATAAGAGTTGCTGATGGATTAAATAATAATTATAATGTTTGCAGATAGCATTGCTCTATAAAAGGTAGTTCATATTTTGTAAATTAATTTCACTAACAGGAGTAAGTCCTTTAAATTTTTTTGTATAGTTTTATTGTTTTTCTTATCAGTCTCTAACTATAGATTTGCCAAACACAGGTTGTCATTTTATCTGTAATAATTTTTATGATTGTCTTAAACTCAGATCTTATTATCACAACATGATGTTTGCTGTTTTGTTTCTTTGAAACAGGATACTGGTATTAGGATAGTCATACTTTAGACTCACTAAAAATAAAAAGTAAAGAATTAAGAATAAGTAGTCATTATTTATTTTCAATCAATTATAATATGTACTTGAATCTCTTCTCTAAAATAGCATTTCTACTGAAAGAATTTATTTACTAGTACATGAAACTAGAAGGAAAAGAAAAATTATGGAAATCTCTACAGAATTATTAGAAATTAAGTATGTGTTTTGGACAATATGACAGTGGAAATGTCTAAAAACTGAAAAATTTAATAGGGTAATGTTTTGAAATCTATAGTGAATATAAAGTACATAAATAATATGGTTTTTCAAGAAACTGATCTAGATACAAATATTAGGTGACACAAGTAAATTTTTTCTTTCATTTTATACAGAATATTTTACTAAAGTTGCTTAATGTACAATTTCTTTTTTGTCACCATGAAGATTTCTGTCATGAAAACAATAATTCATTTGTCAGATGTTTTGAAATAGCAGGCTTTCTCAGTTATAATATTTTATCTCATTACTAAATACAATTTATGTCCTCTTGAAATACAATTTTTATTGTCCTAGCAGTTTCCCAGGGACTTTGATGCGTTAATTAGCTTGTCACGACTGCCTATAGAGCGGTATGACATACAGGTGGGAGAAGATGTGCCTTTCTCAGTGGAAAGCTTCTGATACCTTAGGCTCCTGCTTATCTTTTCTGCTGGGGAATTCTCTTCAGTTTTGAGATAAGGTAGCTGCTTGGCTAGCTGTGCACTTGGCAAAGATCACGGCTGTGGGTTCTATCTCACTGAGAAAGTCTGGATCTCATGTCACTCTTAATCAATACGGTTATTACTTTGCCGTCCTCCAGAAATTAGTTTCCTGGAATATATCAAGAAGCACATTCCTCTTCTTTCCCGGAGCTCCTGGAAAACCATCAATGTCTATGTGTATGTATGTATATATTTGGTTATGAACATTTTTACTCATTCCAGCTTTCTTTCGGTTTAGCTTGGATCATTGTAAGGTGTACTTCCAGAAATTTCTCAGAGTTACTCTATTACCACTTCTGGTAACTTGGCTTAATAACTTCAGCTACCTTCCTTTCTCTATATCAGTTTTTCCCCTCCCTATCTGTATTCTTTTCCCCTCCCAGTTAACCACCATTTTATCTCTGAAATGAGAGACCTCAAGAAGCAATTGTTTCCACATTGAATCGTTCAATTTTCTGGGATGCTGCCACAAAGTCTGAATTTAGAAGTGTCAGGAAAACCTTTCAACTCAATCCCAGTCTGTCTGCCATTTCTTCATCTTATCAAAGTTGGCAACAGTATTCTGACTGTCTGACTTGTTTCTTCTTTCCTGCTTCCTCCCAGGAAGCACTGGTTTACCCAGAAGTCTGTGCACACACCTCTTCTACTTACCACTTAGGGCACTTATGTTGTCACACTACCTCTGCATTATCTTTGGGCACAGAAAACCTACTTCAGTATCTACCTTTTACTCACAACTTGTTTTTAAGCAACAACCACCTATAATTTCTGATGGTTCGCTGAGCTTGGTGAGTTGTATGTTTGCACCACTTTATGTTGGCTGACATCACTTGAGTGACTGCATTCTGCTGGAGTTCTGTTGGGGCTGAAACATTCCAGATGGCTTCTTTCACAACCTGGAACCTCAGGGTGCTACAGTTCTAGCTATAATTCTAGCTTCTGTGCATGGTTGTCTGCTAAGCAATTGAAAATGGAAACCACAAGGCATTTTAAGGCTGAAGCTCAGATATTCTAATGAAGTGAAATCCTATTTCTTTTTTTCTAATTTTGCTTGATCAGAGCAAGTTATTAACCAGACCAGAATCTAAGGGGAGAAAGATAGATTCTACCTCTTGATGGAAGGAATGGAATGCATATTCGGGTGTAGGGGGAATTGTTGGTTGCCACCTTTGGAATTGATCTACTTTATCAATCATTTTCATTCATGGTCAACATCTTGTTTTCCTCCTGTCTTGATTATGTGGCTACCTTGGTCAAAGATTTTCTTCCCATTTTCACTGGTCTTCAATCTATCAGTACCAAGCCTCTTTTTCTTTCTTTCTTTTTTTAAAATTTATTTCTATTGTACACAAGTGGGATACATACTGTTTCTGTTTGTACATGAAGTAAAGGCATATCATTTGTGTAGTCATACTTTTACATAGGGTAATAGTGTTTGATTCATTCCATTATTTTTCCCTCCCCCCCACCCCTCCCACCCCTCCCACCCCTCCCACCCCTCTTTTCCCTCTACACAGTTCCTCTTTCCTCCATTCTTACCTCCTTCTCACCCCCTACTATGTGTCATCATCCACTGATCAGGGAGATCATTTGTCCTTTGGATTTTTGAGATTGGCTTATCTCACTTAGCATGATATTCTCCAATTTCATCCATTTGCCTGCAAATGCCATTATTTTATTATTCTTTATGGCTGAGTAATATTCCATTGTATAAATATATACTGCAGTTTCTTTATCCATTCATCAAGTGAAGGACATCTAGGTTGGTTCCACAATCTGGCTATTGTGAATTGAGAGTACCAAGTCTCTTCTATACATATTCCATAAGGCACAGAAGCACAGTAGGTACACTAGCAGAGATCACACTTGTACAACTGCAACAGAAGAACCCTTGATAACTATTTCCAAAGTACATTTTGTGCTTAAAAATCTAGTTAACTCTTTAAAAAACAAAACATTGCAAATATCTCAGGTAATTTCTATCTACCAAGTCTTTATGGGAAACATTACTATAGCTATTCAAGTGTTTTTGTTAAATAATTGTCTTCTCATCATTTTATAAGAGGCATATAACAGGAAATTAGAGTTGGCTACTTACAAAATTATCTTCCTTTTCCTGGAATTTTAATGGGTAAGAAATGTAAGAAATTTGCAGTTGTGCTTCTGGCCATTGAAGTGGCTTGTTGGCTGTTTCCTTGGGGAGACCTGTCAAGCATTTCTGTCTCATTATCTCCCAGAGTTTTTCCCAATGGAAAAGGTCCGGGGACTTTAACATTTACCCTTCCTTCCTCCACCCATCTTCAGAGAGTTTCTTCTTAAATTAAAAACAAGTATAAAATCAGTCTGGGTAGGAGTGTTTCTTCCTTTTTCTTACCCTTGCTTTTTGTTATATTTTGGTTCTATTCAAAGACTTTCCCTACAGCCAAGAGAATTTTTGGACAGTATTTTAGAGATAAATTTAAAAGTCCCATTTTCTGTATCTTCAGTATTAAATAAAATGAAATTATTTACTGTTTGCCCTTTTCTCAGCAGGGAAATCATTATTCCGATGACTGAAAGCTCTGTCCTCTCACCTCAATTTATAGATGTTTTGGAACCTCTTTCTGCCTCTCTGAAGGAGCAGTTCAAGGAGCAAAGGAATTTGCATATTTAATTTGTCAGGTTGTAAGGACGAAATAGAATCATCTAAGGAACTGAAAAGATTTTCAACCTGGTATTACTATTTTTTCATATCACTTGCTTAGCCAGAACAAAACCAGTTTCATTCACTACATGTGAGGAAATTTGTAGGCAGAGGCAGAAGAGAGCAAGCAGAGGAGGTCTCAGTCAGGCAGCAGGTGAGCTAGTAAGTTGCGGTATGGGGTTTGGCAAAAGTGTTAGAGTTCCCCAAAAAATGAGCCTTGGTGAGGGAGAGTGCAGGGACAAGTGATTTTTGGAGAACCTCCTTGTGGACGCTTAGAGAAACCAGTCATAGCTAGCACAGCCTCCAACTCCTTCACAGGGATTTAAGAAGGTGATGTAATTTGGATCTTGAATTTTCCTCAATGGCCCATGTGTGGAGGGATTAGTTCTCAGCCTGTGGCATTACTGGGAGGTGATGAAACCTTTATTAGGTGGGACCTGGTGGAAATTAGGTCACTGCGGGCATGTTCATGAAGGGATTATCGGGATCCAGGTGTCTCTTTTCTTTCTTGGCTTCATCAGATGAACAGGCCTTCTCTACCATACACTCCCACCATGACATACTGTGCTGCCACAGGCTCAGAGCCCCAGGTCAAGCAACCATGGACTAAAACCTCTGAAACCCTGAGCCAAAATAAACCTTTCCTCTTTACAAGTTGATTATTACAGGTATTTTTTCATAGTGATGGAAAGCTGATTCACATAGAAGATTAATTTTTGAATCCCAGGGGAAGCAAGACTTCAATCCTAGAAGAACTAAGATTCTAAGCAGGCTGTCCAATTGGGAAACAAAGTAAAGATCATTTATCAGATAAGAAGCACAGGCATCAAAATGTGTGGTTACTGATTAAGTTCTGGCTCTTCAAATGCCTTCTAACTAAGTGTCTGTGGAACTTGACCTCATTTCTGACATGAAAAGACTTCAGATGTAGAAACCAGCAAGGCTCATTGGTCACTTTGCCTCATCTTTAACCAGTTGTGGCCAAGTATTGGAGGAGTCAGGGATTGTTTTAATCCAATGTGATTTTATGATTTAAAGCATACCTTACTTGTGATCCACATATCCCAAAGTTTTAGGTGGAGTGTTTTTCTCCAGAAAAGAATGTTTAAATGCTGTAAGTTTGAAAATTCCTTGTGGAGTTTGACTCTACAAGATGAGATGTAATTAGTTATAGTAATTGACAGGGGATGACAGTGACAAGGTTAGATTGTGGAGAGGGCTTGGGGAATGGAATAGTTGATGAGGGAGGAGAAAACCTCACTTGAGTTGCTGTGAAAGTTAGGGCAGATGTGAACCACTGAAATATCCATATTCCACAGTTGCTAAACAAGACCCCTCATTTCCCAAATTATTATTTATTGAACTCGAGCATTTGCAATTTTGTTACCCCAGACTTAACTCAGATGGCAAAAATTAAACAAATGACCCGATCTGATTTCTCCCCAAGATAAATTTTAGAATTGGATAGACTCTAACAGGAAGAATTCTATATCTATTAGCATTAAAAATTTCTAAGTTCAGGAAAATGACTTTGCAATTTCTATGGAAACTCATCTTTTCTGTCCTTATGTCTACAATCACTTCAAGTCACCAAGTATATATTAAGCATTCCCTGCATACCCCAGAAGCATGCTAAATACATTGAGCAAAGCTAAGTAAGTAGAAGAGCTAGCTCTTGATGTGACGTATTCATTGAGCATTTATTTTGTCAAACACCATGCTCTTTGCTTTATATATGCATATATGTTGTTGAATTCTCACAATGGTATGGGTCCAGTTACTATTATTATACAATATATAACCCCTAAACTTGGCAGCTTAAAATGATCATTTTATCATGCTCACAGCTTTGGACAGAGTACAGAGGAAATTGTGCATGAGTCATGAATGAAGGTCTCCGCTGTGACAACCTGAGGGCTGGAGAGCTTGAATCACCAGGAGTTGTCCTTACACACATCTGGCAACCGATGATAACTGTTAGCTAGGACTGCTGACTGGAACACCTGTTCTTGACTTCTCCATGTGACCTGAGTTTCCTCACAGCATGGTAGTCTGACCTCCAAAGCGCAAGTGTTAGATAACCAGAAGGAAAATGCACTGACTTTTAAGAATAGCCCCAGATGTCTTGTAGCATTATTTGCAATGCATTATTTGCAATGTTATAAGTGAATTACAAGTCTAAGCCAAATTCATAGAGCAGGGATACGGACCCCACCTCTTGAAGGGAGAATGTTAAAGAATTTGCAGACATGTTTTGAAACATCCACAAACTATCCTCATGCAAAACATGCCTCTTCCTAGGGTGTCCTAAAAGTGACATCTATAATGCCATCTGGTTGAGGTTTGAGGTCTAGTTGTCACCATCAAAAGTGAGTCCATCTGTAGTGATGGTTCCTTGGGTACAATTTCTCAGGTAATGCCCTTCAGGTGTACTTCCTGTTTATCTGAAGGCCTGTGAGCTAAAGAAATACATTATTTACTCTCCATACTCACATCCAACTTATTACCCACCCAATAGTGAGAGAGGCACAGGTGAACAGCTATATATACACTGAGTCCGAAAGGTAGCAAGTGGGAGGCACACAGCAGTCACTGGCTCATAACAATTCTGAAATCAATTCAGATACATGTTGTGAGATTCTTGATCGCAGTTCTGTTCTACTTTTTAGTAGTCTGTTTCTATAGTTTTCAGCTGTGCCCTCTGAGTTCTTGGTTCCACCTTTGAGTCACTTTTACTTTCCCATAAGAATTAACCCAGGTTTGAAACTGAATTAAGTTCTTATCCTGCCTTCTGCCCAAAGTAGTTGAAGTTCAGTACAAAGGTCTTCCGCAACAGGTGTTGGCAAGGATGTGGGGAGAAAGGTACACTCATACATTGCTGGTGGGGCTGCAAATCAGTGCAGCCACTCTGGAAAGCAGTATGGAGACTCCTTAGAAAACTTGGAATGGAACCACCATTTGACCCAGCTATCCCACTCCTTGGCCTATACCCAAAGGACTTAAAATCAGCATATTACAGAGATACAGCCACATCAATGTTCATAGCTGCTCAGTTCACAATAGCCAGATTGTGGAACCAACCTAGATGTCCTTCAATTGATGAATGGATAAAGAAAATGTGGTATATATATATACAATGGAATATTACTCAGCCATAAAGAATGATAAAATTATGGCATTTGCAGGCAAATGGATGAAATTGGAGAATATCATGCTAAGTGAGATATGCCAATGTCAAAAAAACAAAGGATGAATGATATTGCTAATAAGTGGATGATGACACATAATGGGGGGTGGGAGGGGTTAGTGTTAGGGTTAGAGTTAGGGTTAGGGAGGGGGGCAAGAATGGAGGAAGAAAGGACTGTATAGAGGGAAAAGAGGGGTGGGAGGGGTGGGGGGAAGGGAAAAAATAACAAAACGAATCAAACAGCATTACCCTATGTAAATTTATGATTACACAAATGGTATACCTTTAAGCCATGTACAAACAGAGAAACAACATGTATCCCATTTGTTTACAATAAAAAAAAAAAAAGGTCTTCCTTCATCTTGTAGTGTTTCTGTTCATCTTACTAATAGCTGGCATATTGCCATCAATGCAATTCCCTTAAAACTTTGTGGGGTTTCTCTGAATCTTATTTAGATTCACACTGTTAGAAGCCATAACTATAGTTCTCTTTAAGATAAGCTCTGCTTTAACTGGGGTCCCTAGGAAGTTGTTAAATGATAAGACCTTAAGAATTTTGGAATTCCTTTAAGAGGAAGGTTCTATGCAATATGTTTTTAAGATCCTTAGAGGTCATTTTGTATATCTGAAAATTTCTATGAGGCATTACCTTAGATCTTTCTGAGGCATTAACACATGATCTTACAGCTCTTCTATTAGATTTGATCTTTGCCCCAGACCCACTTCTTAACCTGGAAATCATGCCATTTGTAAATGTCAGGGATTGAAACCATTTTTACTTTTGAACATAACAATTCCCAGCTCTGTATTTCCCCAAGATTTTGCTTGCAAACTAAAGAGTTTGCATTTTTGCTCAGCTCTCTTCTCTTGTATTTTATCATAGGAAGCAAGAAGAAGCCAGGTGGCTTTTTAAATATTTCACAGGAAAATCTGCTTAACTAGGTCATCAATTCCTTAGGTATATTTCCCATTTTTTTATATTAACACAAGAGACAAGATGGGCAAACTCTCTACCACTGGGTAATAAGATTTTGCTTTCCTTTAACTTTGTAGAGCATTTCCCTTGCTTTGTTTTTTTAAAACCCTCACCAATAACTTCCACAACATTGTTGGGCTTCCACTTATAGCCTTTTCAGGATTCGCTCAACTGCTGTGGACAGTGGTCTCAATATCAACACCTTATGCTTTAGGTGTTCTATATAATAGTACTTCTAGATACCAAATTCATATTCTGATTTTTATTGCTACCTAGAAAATTACCCACTGAAAGTAGCATCTTAAGGCAACCATTTTCTTAGGTTCTTGTCCTGGGCTTATGAGTTTGGACAGGATAAAGTAGAAATGGCTTGTTTCTGCTCCTTGGTATCTGGGTCCTATACTGGGGAGGCTCAGTTAGCAGATGAGGACTTCATGGTGAGGCTGGAAGCATCTGGGGGTGTCTTCACCCACAAGTCTTGCCACTGATGTTGGCTATTTGCTGGGATCTCACAAGGGCTCTTCATGTGACCTGGGCCTTCTTACAGTATGGGGGCCTGAGAGTAGTCGGTCTTCTTAAATTCTCATTGAAGGCTCCAAAAGTGAATATGTCAGAGCACAAGGCAGATGTTGCATAACTTTCTTTGACATAGTCTCAGAAGTTACCAAGTATTATTGCTCTTGAATTCTGTTAGTTACAAATAAGTTGCAAATATATGTAGTTTCAAGAGGAGTATATATACACTCTTCCACTTCATGGGAGGATGGTCAAAGAATTTGTAGATATATTTTAAAGCCTCAAGTATTAGTTATTTTTAATGATGAGGTTAAGTAAGTGGGATGAGTCCAAATTCAGTTGTCTCCAAAGCCAAACCTCTCCATAATTAAGGTGTATTTCTCCTAAGTATGCTAGGAAGTAAAGAGTAATGATAGGAGGCAGATCATTTGGGGTTCAAAGATACAGTTCTTAAGCTGAATTTGGGAAGAAATAGTGAAAAAAGAGTTTTTGATGTTAATAAAAATTAGAAGACAAGTTTGTTTTGTCATTATAAAATAAATAATTCATTAATGAACTGACTTTCTTAAAGTTAGTTCAGGCTGGGCGCTTTATCGGATCAGAAATAAGACCAAGAAGGATGATTTTCTGAATGCTTTGGAATGAGGGGAGGGAGAAAAGTCTTGAAGATGGGGAGGGAAAGGTAGGGCTTGTTCAGAAACACACAGGGAAAGTTTGCTTTGGAGGATGCGCTGGAGGTGGCTGGAGTTAAGGTCAGACAGGTAAAATGGCAACATGTTGTAAAGACTTTGAATGCCACACCTGGGAACTTGGACTTCAGTCTGCAATAGTGCCTCTAAGATTTCTGAGTAGGAAAGAAAATGATCTCATCTTTAAGACAGATAATTATATAAGTAATATGATTATATAAATGATATAAATAATGTGATCTAATCTGTGTTTAAGACAGATAATTAATTTCAAGATGATGGATGGATTAGAGTGGTAAGACTGCAGGCAAATAACTAGAGGATAATTATTAGGCATGATGCAACTTTACTTCAGATACATTTTTTCTAAAGAGGCATTAATCTTTTGTCTCGGTTTTACCCTCTTAAGGAAAATAAGCTCTGACTCTCAACTGCATTCGATAACAGATTCAATTATTTATATGTTTATACCCTTCTTCATTCTGCAAAGATTTTGATACAGTTTAAAAGCAATATATAGTGCGACAGTAATAAAAAAGGTCAATATCAGAGAAAATACGAGTTCATTAGCAGCATAAAACCGACAAGAAAATATTCTGAAGCAATGTGAAGGCATAAAGCCCTTTGAGTTTATGAGATTAGGCTGTAAGTTTGATGCTGAGCATTCAGAAAGCCAAAGCAAAAAGGAAAACATGAAGCTGCAAAATTCATGAGACAAAAGACACGTAATTTCCTATGGAGAAACAGAGGAACTGGCAGTCATGAATTTGAAGGCAGTTATTACATGTAAGTCAAATGCAATTAGTTATTTGATTCTGGTCTTTGTAATAGAAGAGGTACATCAGTATAGATTTTGATAAACTGAGAAAAGTAGAGACGTTACTTTACTTTCAGGCACCATGAGGAGAATCAAACAACTGAGATACAAAGACAGGGACTAGGGAACGAATTTGTCAAGGCAGGTCATGGCCAGGGCACAAGGAGAGGCCACACTAGATAAAAAAGGGTCTCACTCTCATTCTGTACCTCACAGAAAAACAGTATAGAAAATCTGTGTATTGCCAGTTTTAAAATATTTTAGTTGGCATTTCATGGGCATTTATAAAATGGTCCTTTATTATGTACATGTTTAATTTATAATGTCTAAGATATTAAAAGCCCCACTGATTTAATTGGCTTGTAGCAAAGAACCCTATTGATGATATGAAATTTGGCTTCATAGCAGAAATCATTCCAAAGTTCATGAAAAGTCAGAAAACCTACAAAACCAAGTGTTTTGCTACTGTGTCTATTTTATGAATCTTTGTCTTGCATCAATATTCATTTCCTCTCACTGTTGCCTTTTTTCACTAAAGATCTTATTTTTGAAATATAACTATTCAAGACAAATGGCTAGGGATAATTTTCAGGGAAACATACTTAAAGCAAGACCTTTGACAGGCCTGTACTGAGTGGTAATGACTCTGCAGCACACAGCACTCTGAGTCTCTTGATAGACAGGTTTCTCCCATCACAAAAACAACCCAAATCATCAGCATATAACCCAAAACGTCACTCACTCTTTTCCTTTTGTAGCAAGAACAATTTGATGCCTAAATTTATGACTTGTATTAAAAGCTTAGGAGTCTGAGACCCACAATTTCAGGCATACTGTATCATTGCTAATACCTTTTTTCAAAGGCTTCAAAGGAATGCATTTTTTTTTTTCCTTCTAAGCCTCATCTTTCTGGTACATAAAGTACTTTCGGTTTGAAGCAGGAGAATTCAATTCTACTTGCATTTCCTCGATTCCTATCTACCATGTGCAGGGAGCCATGGTAAGTACCAAAGGGAGGTGTAGTTTAAGAAATGCAGCCACAATTCAAAGGAGGTACAAATACCCAGGCGCAGAGGCAGGAATACAAATACTAGGCATGGTCCCACCTGATTGGGGAGAAGAGAATCAAGAAAAAAAAAATCATAGGGTGGTGGGGAATTTGATATACAGAAACTACACTGACAACTTCAGTGAAATCAAAGGACATATGCCACGTTCAAAACAGATAGCTAATATTTTTTGGGGGGGCTAACTGGGGATTGAACTCAGGGGCACTCAATCACTGAGCCACATCCCCAGCCCTATTTTGTACTTGATTTAGAAACAGGGTCTCACTGAGTTGCTTAGCACCTCACTTTAGCTAAGGCTGACTTTGAACTCGCGATTCTCCTGCTTCAGCCTCCAGAGCTGCTGAGACAGATAGCTGATATTTAGGAAACATCTTCAGCTATCCCACAAATTTTAATAACCACAAATTTCAATACCCAACTGAATTTGAGGTGAATCACAAAATAAATATTTGCATAAATATTAGTTATGAACCCATCAGTTGAAGGTACCCTTCCAGTAGCTGTGGAAACACCCCTGTCTCTTCTCCTGGATGAAAGAACTCTGCCTTGAAGAGAATTAAGTTGGACTCATTGTACCCACATACCTAACAAGCAGCTCAAGAGAGGAACTTCTATTTCATCATTTTGAAATAGGAGAGAGGTCAGCTCTGAAAGGTCTAAATGTGGAGAAGACTGTTCAACACCATTTCTTTTAGGACTCTTCAGCCCTCCTTTCCTTCACTTCCAAAAGCTGTGAAGATTTGAGGTTTCTTTTGATTATCTGCAGTTCAAGTAAAAACCAGGCTAGGCATGACCCTACTTCTACTGAATTTTCAATAAGATGAGCTCACCGTCTAAGATGGTGTGGTTTTTATTTTGAGGTCTGTCATCCCACCAAGGCAATTTCTAGTGAAGCTTTCCTGATTTCTTGAGAGATAGCTCCTAAAGAAAGCTTCAAAGTAATGGAAGAACAACAGAGAAGAGAATCTGGTGCGCATAAAAATTATTGAAAACACAGACTCATCTTCATTTTAGTAGGTCATCAACTAGCAGGACCTTCATAACCTCAATACCCCAAAACGAAGGTTTAGCATGAGAGAAGCTGCTTCTGGATAAGATCGATCTGTTGGCATAATAGGAAAACCCCAAAGGGAAACCTGACATCTTGAGCAGTAAGATAAACAAATCTGTACAAATTCCAAGTCTGTGCTGAAATTCCTTGTTTGTTCAAAGAGAAGCTAAAATAGAATACTGTGTGATGGTCAGAATAGAGCTCGACAGGAAGCCAGGAGACTGAGTCCTATCATTCATGTCCCAGGTTTCCTCTTTGAGTTCAAGTTTTCTCCTTGGAAAACAAGAACAATAAATACTGCCTTTAGATCTCATAAGCCTCTCCCAGGACTTTTGTTGGGTTAAAATAAGGTAATGCACGCAGGAGTTTCTTGGAGTAGGGTAGGGTATAAGCTAACAATAACCACTAATTATCTGTGGAATGTTTAGTGTATACCCGACAGAGGCTTTAAACATAATGTCTTACTTAAGCACCTCAAGAACCTTCCTCACATATTACTTAGCCATAAAGAATGATAAAATTATGGCATTTGCAGGCAAATGGATGAAATTGGAGAATATCATGCTAAGTGAGATAAGCCAATCTCAAAAAACCAAAGGATGAATGATATCGCTAATAAGTAGATGATGACACATAATGGGGGGTGGGAGGGGTTAGTGTTAGGGTTAGAGTTAGGGTTAGGGAGGGGGGCAAGAATGGAGGAAGGAAGGACTGTATAGAGGGAAAAGAGGGGTGGGAGAGGCGGGGGAAAGGAAAAAATAACAGAATGAATCAAACGACATTACCCTATGTAAATTTATGATTACACAAATGGTATGCCTTTATGCCACGTACAAACAGAGAAACAACATGTATCCCATTTGTTTACAAAAAAAAAAAAAAAAAAAAAAAAGAAATAAGTCAGGCATAGAAAAAAACAACAACAAAAAAGAACCTTCCTCACCCTTCTACAGATAAGAGCATGGGTTTAGAGAGGCTAGGAATTTGCAAATAATCATGATGACAACATAATGGTGAAGCTAGGATTTTGTGATTCAGCCACTGCTACACAATTACGTGAGCCTTTAGAACTGGAAGGATCTAGTGGAGCATTTTGTTCGATTGTACCATCTAACAGGTTTGCCTCTCTACTTTCTTATTTTCCTCCTTCTTTCTAATGATGCTTCTCCATCATATACCTGTTCCTTTCCTCAGCACTATTCAATTTATCTCCCCCAAACATTCCTGTCCCTCACTCTTCAACCTGCTCTTTTTTAAAAGAGATTTTTCTTTTTAGTTGTAAGTGGACACAACACCCTTGTTTTATTTATTTATATGTGGTGTTGAGGATCAAACCCAGTGCCTCACATATGTGAGGCAAGTGCTCTACCACTGAGCCATGACCCCAGTCCCCAACTCATTAACTCTTAAACAGCTTTCTAGTGTCAACTCAAACACCAATGTGATCCTGCACTCACCTCTGTCTCCTCCTGGCTTCACCACAAATCTGGGCACTTAGTAGGTATATAAATATTTATTCAATGAAGAATAGAATGAAAGACACTGAGATCCAGAAAAATGAGTTGAATGGACCAATTTCATGAGGATCTCTAGGCACCTGGATCAACTGTTCTTTCTACTATGTCTCTGGGTATTAAGTTTATTTCTTCTCCAAAATAATGGAGTTTTGGATTTGAATGCTTTAATCATAATCCATTAATTAAAACTTCAGTGATTCCTTAAATTAGTCATGCACTGTAAAAATAGAATGATATATTATTTTGGTTAAGAAAAAAAATTAGCTGAGAGGAACACTGAGATAGCTAAAATAAGATTTGGGACCAATTAGTGACATAAAAGTAAGAAACTGGAAGCAACATTCAGATCTTAGAGAAAAGGCTCAGGGCTACTTCATACTAATTTTTTGCAGCATATGGAATATTTCATGTCAATTCAGTTTGAAGAACACAAAATTCTTCCTCACACTTAGATACACAGAATTCAATTTCAACTTTTTCCTTCCAGAGTGCATTTATGTTAAAATAAATTGTAAGGTGGAAAAAATGTTAAAATGAAAAATTATTATATAAATAGAGGTTTTAATAAATTATGTTTAGGTGAAAACTGTAATGCAGAGGCAGCCTTACTTTTTTTTTAAATGAAAGGATAGTTTCATCTACTAAGAAATGAGATTATTTCAGAAATGATGTCACCATACCACAGTATTGAGAGGTGATGTTATTCATGGCAGTGGGAGAATCCACTTTCTCTTTTGCCTGTTTGATATAAAGCAATCACTGTGCCACCTAGTGTTTATTAAAATTCATTGATAAATGATATACAACATCATCAAAGAAAATATGTCACACTTACAGGATGATTTATTCTTTCAACTTAGGACCTGTTTTCAACCAGTTTGAGAACCTGGACAGTTAATGTAACATGTTCATTGTGGATGGATTGGTCGAGATAAATTTGAAATAGAAAAAAAAAAAAAGACATGATTATGTGTGTTTTTTAAACTCCTCCTGATAGATAATTTCAAGCATCTATAAAAGTATAGAGGACAGTATAACAAATCCAAATTTCATTACTTACTTTTAATAATTGTCAACTGAAGGCCACTTTTGGCCCATTTATGCTCCTTTCTTTAACCAGATTATTTTGAGGCAACTTCATGTTTTATTGAAGCAAATCTTATGATATTCTTTCATCCAGAAGCATATTAGTATGCATCCCTAGGGCAGAACTCTTTCAAAATATAACCAAAGCCTCATTATTAAGCTTAAACACATTAATAATAATTTCTTAATATTCTAGACTACTCAATTAGTATTCAGATTTGTCTGATCGTCTCATAATTTTTGAACAGTTGATTTGTCCAGATAAGGATTGTACATTGCAATTATGTGTATATCTCTTAAAAATTCTTTTAATCTATAGATTTTTCATCTATCCCTCTCTTTTTTCCTTCATTATAACTCATTTTTAAGAAAACCAGGACACTTGTCTGTTGAGTGTCCCATACTCTGAAATTTCCCTTGCAATATATGGCATAGCACATTTCTCCCTCTTGCATTTCCTGTGAAATGGGTGGTGAGACCTAAGGACTTGAACGTTCAGCTTCCATGTTTTGGTGATAGGACTTCACGTGGTGCTGGCTGTTGGGTTCTCTGTGATATCAGCAGCCATTAATGATCACTGCCTGGATCTCAATGTGTTTCACTAAGGTTTACAAATTGGATATTCTAATTTGAACACCCTTCCTCATTTATTAGCTAGAATACTTTCAGATTTTCCCTTCATCATTTACTGTCGCAAGGAATAGTTCAAACACTTAAAGCAAAATAACGGCTTGGTCTCATTTTACATTCAACAGATTTCAAAATAAAGAATTGATTCTCTAGCATCTTCCAAATGTGACCAAAGGATTGTTTTTTATCACTATTATCTAATGGATTGAAACAGGTTTGATGTTTCAATTAATTATAGTTATTCCTTTGATGTTTTAATTATCTCATCTTTGGCCAGGTGTAGACTCTTCAATTTAACAAGAGTCCTTTGGACATGATGTTTAAGGCTTCCTTTTGGCATAAACATATTTTAGACTCACCTTTATACATTTTTTTTTTTTTTGCCTTGGACCTGAAAGCAGTCATTTATCCAAGAAGTTCTGGTTTATTTTAGTACAAAAAAAGAATTTGTATTCTGTAACATTGATGCTGGAAGTGCTTATTGCTACTTGAGTTACTGTTATAAGCCCTTTTAATGGATAGAATTGTGACATATATGTGCATGAATAGATATCTTTCAAAAATATTATTAGTTGATGTTTCCATTTCCAACTGAATTGTAGTATTATAGAGCTTCAACTTGTTTCTTTGAATTTTATCTTTTTTTCTTGTGCCAGAAAATCTTGGTACCTGACAAAATTCACAGAATTACTTATTTGATTTTTTTCTATGTAATATATAGTAGTTTCAGAAGCAATAATTATATTCTTACTATAAATTTGATTATGAAAACCAGTTTTGGATTTCCTGGTTGTTTGTTTTAAAGTCCATACCACAGAGATGTGTCAGATTAGTAGATTTTACAGTCACCTGAAATAATCCCCTTTCAGTGCTTGAAAGTTGTTTTATAATAATTTAGAATCATACTACATCAAGTAATGATTATACTCTATATGGCAACACTCATATCCATCATGTGGTGTTAGTTCCACATGTGACTATATTTGCTCAATGCTCATCACCAATCCTGATACTAATTCCTCCTCAGTCACTTCGGGTCTGTGTCATTTGCCAGTAGCTTCCTCAGAAAGGACACATGAGAATAAGAGTCCCTGAGTTCTTGCATAATCATAATAACTTGTGTGTGACTTTGCACTTGAATATATGTTTGATTGGATATAAAACTGTCACTCCATTATCCTGCGTCATAACATGTTGTTATTGAAAAGTCTAAATGTCAGACTTATTTTCTGTTTCTTCATGAATGGCTTGATCATTTTGCTTTGATGGCCTGAAGGTTTTGAGTTGTTTTCCCTGTTCTGTGAGTTCACGGGATTTACTAAATCATGTTTCGTTTTGGTCACTCTGGGTTAATTTCCCAAGGTATCTTGTGTGCCCTTTTGAATATGTAGATTCAGATATTTTAATCAGGAACATCTTCCTGAACTAAAGTTTCAATTTGTTCTTGTATATATCTTAGTTTTGTGTTGCTGTAAAGAGCACCTGAGACTGAGTAATTTGTAGAGAACCCAAGGTTATTTGACTCAGGGCTTGGGAGTCTGGGAACTTTCAGAACATGGCATGGACATCTGCCAAGGGTCTTCTTGCTGTGGCATAACATGGTGGAAGGGTAAGCAAGAATGCATGTAAAACACGAAAAAATCAAACTGGATTTATCCTTTTATTGGAAGCCCATTCTCTGGATAACTAACCCACTTCCACAATAATGACTTAATCCATTCACGAGTGCAGTGTCCTCATAACCTAATCTCCTCTTAAAGGTCCTGCCTTTCCTGAACACTGTTACAATACCAATTAAATTTCAACATGAATTTTGGAGGGAACACTCAAACATAGCAATCAGTAATAATCTATTTGTTTTCTTCAGTTCTTTTAAAAATTTAGTTTCTTTTTATTTTCTTCTAATCTAATTTCTGGTTTTTCCTCTGATGATGTTATTTGCCCTTATGCTTGTCCTACTTCAGTATTCATTTTTAAAATTGTTTTTTTCTTTTAATTCTTTTTTAAACGCTCTCAGCTCACTTTCCAAACTTTTCTTTTGTCCAACGAGCTCATTTTTCCTAATTCTGAATTATGACATTCTTATATAGCTTCTATCATATTCTCCAATTCTCTAAGCTCACTTGGAAATACATTATGATTGATGTGTAGGCATCTCTTTATGGCAGGATTTTGTTGTCTGTCCATTATTGTCTTTTTTCTTGAGATAATGTGATATGGCATTCAAACAGTCATTGCCATTGCCCCTGGTCCTGTGCTCCTAGAAGGAAGGAACCCAGAATATCTTCTTAGCTCCTGTGCTCTATGGCTTTACCTTCTGTTGCTATTGTGGTATGTAAAGATCCAGGGACTTACCCTTTCTGAGACAGGTTTCTTTTGCTCCCCCCTTCCACTGTGGTTTGGCCTTCTCTCTTCTGCCGTAGGTGTCCCTATTCTGTCCTGTTTACATCCAATGCCCAGCAATTTCTCCTAGGTATGGGGATTTGTCCTGCTTTATGAAAGTGGTGTTGAGTATTAAGTTATATAAATATCAACTATTGGGTCTTTATTGTGAATTTCAGTTTTAAGAATTGCAAATGCTTTTTACCTTTCTGAACTCATTTTTATCTGAGCAATCTAAGTATTTATAGGAGGTCTGGAGCCCACAAAGACCCTTCCTAGTTTGACCCTTCCCAATCTTGCTGATGGAATGAGAGTGTGCTCTTCTCTTTGGAACCCATGTTATCCATGGAGATTTTTTGTTTTGTTTTTTTCCTATCAATTGCTCCATCTATTTTTGTTGGGAGGGATTTGGAGACAATTAAAAGATGGTTATTGTGGCTGGTGCTGCTATCTTTTCACCTATGGGAAATTTTGAAGCCACTGTGGTGCTATGGACATTTTTAAGCATATAAAAACCTGAGGTGAGATTTTATTTGTTTTTATAATTGTGTTGGCCTTACCCCTTCTCCACAAATGTTATCAGATCATAAACACGAAGCTGTTTGAAATTACAATGAAAACCATTGAACAGGATTTGGAAAATCTCAAGGATATCAGGAGAAAAGGCCATTTTATCTGTGTTTGTAGCATAGGGAATGAATCATTCCAATCGCCTTCAAAATAAATACTGAGAATTACGACCTTTTTTCTTAGGATAAGCCTCCCAGAAATTCAGGCTCACAGAATGTATGAAAAATAAGCCAAGAAACAAACTGGATGAATGAAAAGGAAATGAACTACACTTTCAAGACCTGCCTATTATTAGTCTGTTGCTATACAATGAGCAACTGCCAACATCTTACATAATTTTTTCTATTCAAAACAATGAATGGCAACTTATAATTTCTGATCACATGATATAACAATCAACTTATATAATTGATTTCTGGGTTTTTTTTTTTTAAACTTTCATTGTCTCAGAAGGATCTGATTTGTTTTAGGATGTAATTAAGTACAATATGCAGCATATAAAATCATTTCAGTTGTCAAGTTCTATTGTGTACACAGCTAGTCCTACCTTAATTAATATGCCTGAGCTCCAGGAAATGGTTCCATCAGCCATTCAGTTGTCCAAGCCCAAAAGCCAGGTATCATATTTAACTCTTTCCTCTACCTCACTACTCCAATAAATGAGTCACCACATTCTGATCATTCCATCTATAAATGTCTCTAAAATTTTTCTACTTCTTTCTTATCCCCCTGTCACTACCTTAGCCCTGACCACCATCTCTCTTGCCTGGGCTGTTGTAATACGTGTCTTTTTTTCCCTCTTCCTGTACTATCTCCAAATTTGGATTTTTCAAAGCGTAAATCTTACTATGTCATCACTGTACTTAAAACTCTTTAAAGTCTTTGCATTGCTCTGTGGATAAAATCTAGAATCCTTACTGTGACTTTCAGAGTCCCTTCCTCTCTCCTCCCTGCCTGACTCTGCAGCTTTGGGTCAACATTCTTTATTCCTCGCCTATGCTGACCTTCCTTTGCTGGCTGCATGGGACAAACTCTCTTGCTTCTAGGATTTTCTGTATGCTATTCTCTCTTTCTAGCATACCCATCTCCTTCCTGCCTCCTTGTCAGTCTAGACAATGCCTTTGTATCTTTCAGGACTGAGTTGAAGTATCCTTCTACCAAGAGGCCTTTCCCAAAACTTTGCCCAGGTGAGTCCTCTTCCTGCAGGTTCTTACTGTTTTTTGTGTTTTTATCATAACACTCATCATCTTGCTTGTTTTATGAACAGTTCTCTCCCTGGACGGTAGTCTTCATGAGGACAGGGACTGACTGCATTATTGACTATTCAATCTCTACAATGAACTCATTTCCTGACAGTCAGTAGGTAGGTGTTCAGTACATATTTCTTTAAAATTTTGTATTGCAATACAATATATATCTCTCTACATAGCATAATGCCTGTGGTCCATGGCTGGGATTAGGGTGATGTAGGGTCTCATTCACCACTAGTGCAAGATTTCAGGAGTACTCAAAAAACTGAATATCAAGATAAATTTTTGTGATGGCTAATTGTTATCTGTTAACTTGAATAGGCCACAGAATGCCCACAGAGCTGGTATTTTAGTTAGTTTTTTCATCGCCACGATCAAAAGTACTGACAAGAACAATGTAGAGGAGAAGTTTATTTGAAGCTCAGGGTTTCAGAGGTCTCTGTCCATAGATGGCCAACTCCATTGCTGTGGGTTTGAGATGAGGCAGAACATTACCATGGTTGGACGTGGTATAGGAAAGCAGCTCAAGACATGGCAACAGAAAAGAGGGAGAGGAGAGAGAGAGAGAGAGAGAGAGAGAGAGAGAGAGAGAGAGAGAGAGAGAGAGAGAGAGGAGACAGAGAAAGAGAGAGAGAAAGAGAGAGCCCTGCTTACCAGGGATAAAATATAAACCCCAAAGGCATGCCCCCAGGGACCTAACTCCTCCATCCACGCCCTATCTGTCCTACAGTTACCACCCAGTTTGCCCAATCAGTGAATTAACCCACTGGTTAGGTTACAATTCTCATAATTTAATCACTTTACCTCTGAACATTCTTGCATTGTCTCACACATGAGAACACATATCCAAACCATAACATTCTACTCCTGGTGCCCCCAAAATCATGTCCATCTCACAATGCAAAATACTTTTAATCCATTTTCAAGAGTCCCCATAGTCTTAATAGTTCTAGGATTACCCAAAAGTCCAAGTTCAAAGTCTCCTGAGACTCAAGACAAATTGCTATCTATGAGAGTTAAGATCAAAGGCAAGTTACATATATCAAATATGTAATGGCACAGAGTAAACATTTTCATTCCAAAGGGAGAAATAGTGACATAGAAAAAAACGAATGGAACCAAAACAAGACCAAAATCTAGCTAGGCAAACAAGTCCTGTATTCCCACATCCAGTATCTGCAGTACATGGCATCATGATGCTATCTCCAAAGGACTTGTGTAGTTCTGCCCCTATGGCTTGCTGGTTGTAGCCCACATGGCCTCTCTCTTGGTTTGTTTCTGCTTCATTCCTGCATCTGTCCTTGGTAGATGTTCCACTGTACTGACATTTCTTAATCTCAGGGGTTTCTACTACAGCTTCAGCTTCCTTCTTACATCTTTATGTAGCACCCTCTCAGGGACTGCCCACAGGGACTCTGACCCCACTACACTTGGCCTGGCCTCCCAGGTTTTCCTTTGAAATCTTGGTGGAAGCCTCCATGACCTTCTAACTCCAGCATCCTGAAATCCTGTAGAACCAGCACCATGTAGTTGATGTCAATGTCTGCCACCACCTCAAGCAGTAACCAACTTCCTGGGATCATGGTTGCAGAAATGTTTCAATACATGGGCAACTAAGCACTGTGAAATGCTTCTTAGACCCCTTTGTGTAAGCAGAGTACCCCCAAGGTCTTCTCAAATGAATTTTTATTTTTATACTCTTGAGTCTGAGATGGGTGTAGTGCTGTCAAGTCTTGAGATGCTTTTAAGCCATCTTTCCTATTGTTTCCAGGTAAAGTACTTAGCATTTCTTTAGGGACTATAATCTCTTTGACAACCACACCTTCCTTAGTTCTAGTTTTACCCACCACATATCCATAACAGCTGGTTAAACACTATTTCTAGGTGTGTCTGGGTGGGTGTTTCCAGAAATGATTAGTATTTGAATAGGGAGGAATGAAGAAAGCTGGTATTACTCCCAAGTGTGCCTGGGCATCATCTAATAGAACAAATAGGCAGAGAAAGGAGGAATGTGCTCTCTTTCTGTCAACTTACTCAATGCTGGAGCCTCAACAATATTCTGCCCTTGGCACTCCTGGTTGTCAGCCTTCAGACTCTGACTAGAATTGACACCATTGGTTCTCCTGGCTTTCCTAGATCTGGTTTTCCTGGGTCCCTGGTTTGCAGACAGGAGATTGTGGGGCTTCCCTACCGCTATGATCCCATGAGCCTATACACATACACACACACACAGATACATGTATGTATCTCCTACTAGCTCTTTTTCTCTGGTTAACCATACTAGTACAAGTTTTTATTTAATGTAATAAGATCTTTGATGAACAAAATAGCAATCTTTTAGATAAAGTCAGAATCAGTTACAGTGCCATGCTGAGCCATAATGGAACCTGGGGCAGAAGGAAAAACACACAGTCATAGTGATTCTGTCTTTATTTAAAAATTTGATATTTGTCTCTCGTGGTTCTTTCTGTGTTAATTTTGATTTATTAAAACATTGCATAAACATATGATTTTTCTGGATTACTGAGTGCTTAGGGGCACCTTGAAATTTTGTGACTGAGGTTGAGTGAGGTATCTCACTTACCTCATCTTTTCCTGACTCTTCTGTGGTCACTTGAACCTCTAAACACACCTGCCCCCATCAACAGGATTCACACAGTCATAAGTTCTCTCTTCTGTTGCCTTTGAGGGTCACATGGGGAAAAGGGGGTTTGTTCCACCTGCTCCTGAGTCAGTATTGGCTGAAGACAGTTCATCTGCTGCTATCTGGAACTCCCAAGCAGCACTCTCCCTTTAATAAATGATCATGACCACAGCCAAACCCACATTCAAACCAAGCACAAGGACAGCTGCATTCCTTTCCTGCTCATACCTAAATCCCCCAAGGTTTCACAAAGACAAATGTACATAGTCAACTTTTACAGAAGGTTTAAAATAATGGATGAGGATAGCACACACACATAAAAAGTGAAAACTGAGTAACAGATGTCATTGTACCTGCCCCAGGAAATTTCTCACTGGCTGCACTTTCTCCAGGGCTCTGCCCATGCCACCTTGCTAGGAACTTCTTTCTGTCCCTTTTATTCACATTCAGGGCATGCTGAAGGGAGTACGCAACCCCAAAGTATGCCAGTCTGCTATGTGGATTATTTTGAATCAAAGATAGCTGACAAAAAGTAGACTAAGAAAAACTCTTTATGCCAAGCACAGTGGTGCATGCCTGTAATCCCAGTAGCTCAGAAAACTGAAGCAGGAGGATTGTGAGTTCAAGGTCAACCTTGGCAACTTGGCAAGGTCCTAAGCAACTCAGAGAGACCCTGTCTCTAAATAAAATATAAAAATGGGCTGTGGATGTTGCTAAGTGGTTAAGTGATCCTAGGTTCAATCTCTGGTATTAAAAAAAAAAGTAGCTAAGAAAAATTCTTTGTACCCCTGCATTACCTTAGCTAGCTTTCTGTCACTGTAATAAAATACCTGAGATAATCAACTTACATGGAGGAAAGTTTTACTTTGGCTCACAGTTTCAGAGGCTTCAGTTCATGGTCACTTGGCCCCATTGCTTTGAGCAGAACATCATGGTAGGGAGGGCAAGGAACAAAATTTCTCATCTCATGCTGGCTGGGAAATAGAGAGAGGAGAGGAGGGCACAAGGTCCCAATATGCCTTCTAAGGGCACATCCTCAGTGACCTCATTTCCCTCCACTAGGCCTCACCTCTTAAAAGTTGCATCACCTCCCAATAGTACTGCAGGCTGGGCCTTTAGCATATGGTTTAGGTGGACATTTCAGATCCAAATCATAACCCCTCATTTACCAGGACTAGAGACAGCACTAGACTCTTGTCAGTGCAGGAGATGACACCGGAGGAATGGGTACAAGCCTTCCAAAATACCCTTATCTTCCATTAGTTTTCCCCATATATTTACTTTGCCCACAGTTTGTGGCCTCTAAAAGCTTGAAGCTCTTTTTCTTTCTTATCATGTCTCTACGAAATTATTGTTCTTGGTTAAAATGCTACATAAGTCCAAGTTCTATCTCGCCCTTTGAGTTATTCATCTCTGAGTTCCTTGCGTGCATCCACAGTGCATGCGTTAATACACCTGTTTTCCTCTTGTCAATCTGTCTTTGTCAGTCTAATTTGCAGGCATCCAGCCCCCACACTGTACTCCTATCTCCTGAGTTCTCACCAGAAAACAGCAAGTTTCCATTCCTGCCCCTTATTATGCAAAACTTTTGCCCAATTTCTTTTCTCTATGACTTGCCTAATTTCTAGCCCAAAAGATTCTTCAAGGTGCTTTATTTTTCCAACTTAAACTCCATTTTCCACTAACAAGAATGAGATACTCTCCCTTTTGTAAAAGGAAAGTTTCTATCATTGTCCCCTAAATACTGATTTTTCTTCTCTTTACCTATGGATCTGATATTGATTGCTTGCAAATAACTGGACTTGACACCTTTTAAATGGGTTAATGTATTACCTAGTCTCACAATAATGCAATATACGTATTATCTTCATTTCATAGGTAAGACATTCAAGGCTGTAGGTTTTTTTTGTTCAAAGTCATATAACTAGCAAATTGGTTAACAAATCTGAATTTAGATTTGACTTCCAAGTCTGGGCATTTGCCATGAAATTATATGGCTTGTTTAATTTAACCTGGCAGCCTTCTCCCGTTCCTTTTGTCTTTCCATCCTCCCTCTCCTTTTTCTTCCTTCCTTCCTTCCTTCCTTCCTTCCTTCCTTCCTTCCTTCCTTCCTAAAATATTAACTCTAAATATGGCAGTGTTCTGGGAGTGGGAATATAGCGAGTCTCTGCCCTCCTGAATTGAGGTTTGTGTTAGGACTGTGTGTAGAAATGTTACCACAGGAAAATCTGAATCAATCCTCTATCTTCGCTTGCTCCTAATTGACTTAGAAGCCACTCATTTGGGGGGTCACACTGCTGGCCGATACATTATTCGCCTAGCTTTGTTACAGATAATACCTCTGACATGTGGGTTATGATGGTAATGGTTGCCTAGGTTACTTTGCAGGGTTCAAAGTCTGCTTTTGCTCAAAGCATCGACTCTTCCCTTGGGCCTGCCAATGTCCAATGGGGAGTGGAATGGGATGAAAAGACTTGGCCTCTCTGCCTTCATGTTGCGTCTATCTCCTTTGCTGCTTCACCCTTTGGGTCAGGTTCTTCTCAGCTCTGCATGTAGACATGTTGATCGTTTACAAAATTTTGACTGGAACTGTGACGCAGGGTTAATTTGATCTGGGCTTGCCTAGTCCCTCTCCCCGCATCAAGGCTGAAAACACCAAGATGGCTGCCTGAAACCTCATTATAATCCTATCTGCATGCCAAATAACACACTGTCCAGCACCATGGCAGTTGATAATTGCCATTTCAATGGCTGAAAGAGTCAGAGAAGGGAGTGAAAGGAGGTGGCATCTGAGTTCCCTGAAAATCTCTACTTATTTCAAGAAAAGATATGAATGTTCCTTTGCCTTTTGGGCTCATCTATCCTCCTCATGACTCTTCCCCTGTATCTGTGACTACTCAACCTCCCTGGGGCTGAGAAACAATTTGTGAGAAGAGCTCCCTTCTCCATTCTTTGGCCACTGAATCCAGTTATGTGGTCCAGGAACTCAGTGTTTGGTCTTCGTTGCTGGTTTTGTAAACTCAAACAGAGAAAGAACCCACTCTGGGGACTTCCCTGTAAGGGGGAAACCGAAATCATTGGTAACAGAAACAGACAATAAACAAATAAGCAAATTCATGTGTATATTCAGTATGTCAGGTAAGTGTTGAAGCCACCCTCTGACCCGCCCCTGTCATAGGAAAGCAGGGAACTGAAACTCCAAACCTCAGTTCTTGTGTTCTGACAAAATTTAAAGTCAGACACCTAAAGTCATGCAAGAGAACTTTATTAGAAGTGAAAGTGAGGTGAAAATAAAGTAGAAGTGAAGTTAAGTAAAAAGCACTCTCAAGGGAGAGAGGGGGCTGTCTCCAAGCAGAGAACAACAAAGGAGACAATACTGTCCCCAATTACTCTTTGATGTTTACCAGGAGAACTGGGGACCACCTTCTGTACTCTGCCAATCAGGTGTTCAACTCCTCCTTCACATTGGGCGGTGGAGTTTGTGACCCTAGTTGGTCCTCTCCAGAGCTGTCATGGTGGCCATCCTACTTAGGGGGGCTTCGTCTACAAGTCAATCCCATGTTAATGTGGGCTCTGGGATCAATAGCTGGTCAGACATTACCTTAGTACGCCTGCTCTACTAAAGGAATCTTCCTTCCCAGACAAAAGGAGACACAGCCATAATTTCTAGTTTTATGTCAACATCAATGGACCCTGTTGAGAGTTAGTCCCATTAATCCTTTACTCTTGACCTGTTTTCCCAATTAGCTCCTTTGGTTCTGTTTATTTTCTACAGATTAACTACCACCCTTTGCTTTCTCGTCTACTTTGGAAGTAGTTTACAGAAGGACTCTAAAGTAATTTAAAGAACACTTGTGGTCATGTCTGCATTTCACTGCTCTGTGCTGGCTACTACCTAACACCCCCACCCCACAACCCAAAGGCAGCAAGATCTGGGGAACAGGGAGAGCAGAATAGAAGACACAGTACCTATAAATACATGTAGCACAAGACACATGCGTTTACTAATTACAACTTGAAAGTCTCTCCATCAGTTTCTCTTCCACACACATCTAGAATGTGAAAATTGTGTCATTTATATCACTCTTTTTTTCTGTAAGTTCTAAGTGTGTGTACTGAATCCATGGGCTATTATATTGCATGGTGGTGAATGCGCCCCAAATCTCAGCCATGCCACCTGCTGATAATTGAAGCTGAGCGCTTCCTGTGATATTTCTACAGGGCCCGTGGGAGGAAAGCAAGGTGAGGTTTTACTGAGAATAGAAAGCCTGGTTGAAGGTGATACTTTCAAAGCAGAGACTTGAGTAGGGTAGGGAAAGGACAGTGGTTAAACATTTTAGGAAACAGCACAGCAAAGTATTTGAGGTAAGGGATTCAAATGTCGTAAAGAATCATCAACCAATCTGTCTGTGCTTCCACATGGAGGGTTGATGGGTCTTTTAGGAATTTCCAGTAGTGAACAATCAAATCATTTCTAGGGCAAGAACGTCCTGGAATAGTAATGGCACACTTGTAAATTTATGCTAATAAATCTATAAAGACAATAGGATAATTAAGTCATGCCAATGTAGACACTCAGATTATGTAAGTGAATTGAATACATAGTAGAGTCAGGGTTTCCAAATCTTCATAAAACATACTATGGGATAAATTTTTAGATTCTGAAAAAGTTGGGTTTGAAAAGTGTGTGCAATGTCATGATTGTTAAGAGATTGTCAGCCTCAAATTTGTTTTCTGTTCTGAAATTCAAGAGATATTTTGACATCCATTCTTTCTGTCATCTGGCTCTGTAATCTAAAATAGGACAATAATTTTATTTTGGACCCATCTTAAATCTGCACAGATAAATTATTAGAAAATATATCATTCTATTTACCCAAGTTGGTCATGGTTCAAATAAGGGGGACTGTAGGCCAAAATATTTTTTTCTTTCCAATCTTGTAGTTCTCCACTTGATCACAAGGTCTGTCTTTTTAAATTTTATTTTTATTTTTTAATTTTTCCTTTTTAAACTTGGGCCCCGATTTTACCCACTGTTTCAATAGATGTGGTCTGTTTATAATGGTGTCAGTAGTGAAAAAGGGATGAGGAGGTGGGATGAAAAAGATGTGTTTGGCAAGTTCCCCAAAATACTTTTAAAAGTGCTCTGGCCAATTTGGAGAAGTGGATCATAATTCATGTGTGCCAGGCTGGGCCATTCATCCACTTTGATGCATTTCAGTTACAGCACAGCTGTCAGGCCAAGGAAGTTATAAATCTTCCTACATGTTAACGTTCACATTTAATTAATAGTAATGGGCAACACCGTCTCCAGAGGGAGATGATGCGACAGAGAGAGCGAAGTCTGAGAAGCAGATAATAAAGGTACTATGTGAAAGTATTATTTCTAGATCAATCTGGTTTGATTCCTAATAACAGCATACACTGTTGATATTTTTTTTTCTATAGTTTGTGCTTTAGAATGGCTCTTCTGTTGTTTGGATTCGAGATTTTCAAATGCTCATTTTATAAACCTAGACGTCTTTACTTTTTCTTTGGAAAAGGTGGGCGAACACCCTTAGGCCCATCAAGTTTCTCATGCCAGGTGTTGGAACGGTTGCTCCCATTCCTGATGTCCATCAGTTTAATTGCTGTCCCAGATTCTTTTGGGCACTGGGCTCTGACATTACCCAGAGGCTGTGATTTCTAAGTGGTTCCTGGGCTCAATCAAAGTCAAGTTGACTCAGCAGTATGGAGTGACACAGGCATTAACAGCTCTTGGACTATTTCACCCTCCACTTTTGTATGTTAACAGACAACCCAAGTGATGACCTTCCCCAAAGTCCTTAAGGCAATTTCCATTTAGATAATGAACAAAGGGGTAGATTTCAGAAAACACCCACAGCACACCCAGAACAGTCTTACTTTTTTGCTGTTTAATTTGTGACCAGCTTCTTAAATTCAGGGAGGGGAGATAGGAAAGCTGTATAGAACCTATTCCCCTATGCACTCTGTTTACCTTCAGCATGGGTCAAGGTGATACTGGATTAGGTGGCACTGTTATTCTTGTTCAGAGATGTTCTCATAGATGGTTTCAGTAAATTGTAGCCAGGTACGAGGTAGGAAGAAAGTGGTTCAGCAACGTCCCATCAGGATGAATTTATCTTTTTCTCTAGCCTCCTTCCAGGTCTAAAAATTTCACTAATAATACAATCCTAGGGGGGATATATTTCAAGAATCCCAGTGAAAAGTTTAATTTGTAAATTAGGCACAGCAAGAGATGATCAACAATAAGTAATAATAGAATAGAACAATATACTATAATAAATTTATATGACCATGAAGCAGACCAAGTACTCCCACCCAAAAGAATCTTGCCATAATTAAGTTTCTCTTCCAATCAGAAAGCTTTTTACCCAGGATATCCCCAAAAACTTTGGCAGAGGGCATTATGGTTTGTAGTTTCCTCTTTTTTGTAAATGCCAGGTTTGCAGAAAAAGAAAACCTCTGTCTAGTCTAAATAAATGGAACAAAAAGCATTTGTCATATAAACCTTCACACCCCTCCTCCCACTAGGTATAGAGTTCAAAGAATTTCCAGACTCAAGGTCCAGAGAATTTTAGGCTATAGCTCCCTCTGGATGCTGCGGCTTAAAATAAACCTGCTTCCTGAAAATTCCTTGGGTGTCCAGCCTCTTCTGTCCTACATCAAAAGTGGTCTCTCTCTCTCTCTCTCTTTCCCTCTTTCAAAATATGTCCTTAGATGGTTTTCATCTTTCTTTTTTCCTGTGGGTAACTGAAACTGCTGGAAGCAAAATGTGGATAAGGGTGTAGTACCATATGCCAATATCTCTATGAGACCCCTTAAAAACTTCCAACTTTGGCTTCCTGTTAGGATGGTGAACAGGGATGGCTTGCTGGCCTTCTAAACTAGAAGTGAGAAGGAAACATCGGTCTGAGAAAGTAACACTAATGGTCCACCTGGAGAGCCTCAGGGCTGTCATGAAATCCTGTGTGAGTAGGGGTGAGAGAGGGACAGGTGGGGGACAGAGGGACAGCTTGAGGAGAAGGGCACTGTAGACATAGTGACACCAGGTGTGGGGAACTCTTAGGGTCTGCTATTGCTTCCTCCTTACCTGGCCATGGGTCAACTATTGCTAGATCCTTCACCAAAGAAATCCTTATAGGCTTGAGAAATTTATAAAAATAGATGAGAAGTGACCAGGTACACTCTGTGCTGCCAAAACCCTCAGACAAGTAGGTCGTAAGTGAGGGGGACTTACCAGCTCATAGTGCTTGATCTTTTGAGGAGTTTCAAGATGAATCTCTGAGCAGGACAGGTGCTCCTAAAATGCCAAGCACAATGTATATATATTAAAACAACAACATCCCTAACACCTAGATACTTTGTAAAATACAAGAACATCAAGAATGGAGAATGATAGAAATTCCTAGAGATAAACAGCAGATTATCTACAAAGAAATGAAAATCAAAATTTTTTTGTTTATTTATTCTATTTTATTTTATTTGTTCTTTTTAGATACACATGACAGTAGAATGCATTTTGGCATATTATACGTACATGGAGTATAACTTATTCTAATTAGGATCCTATTCTTGTGGTTGTACAGGATGCAGAGTTACCCTGGTTCACATATTCAAATACAAGGATAGGCAAGTTATAGTAACAAAAACAACATGGTGATCTCTTCAGTTTTTACTTCTCTTGTTGTGAAGACTTTTACACAGTCCAAAAAGCAAGTTTCTGTAAGTTTATTGTAGGTTCCAAGGAATTCCCTAAACTGTTTTATCTGATCAGATTCTGGTATTTGTGTAGCCATATTCTTTTGGTATGTTTATTAGTTACCTCTTCTGATGCATGAGTTTCCTTTGCTTACAGAAATATTTGAAAATGACACAAAGAATATCCATGAGATTTCAGGAATATCATATTCAGCAAGAATGAAGACCTGGCAGCCAAAGCAGGACTCCTTGGTCAACCACGATAGAGAAATCCTGATGCATGGACTTTCAACGAAAGATTGCCAACAGCTGTTGCACTGGAAATGAGGATTCATATGATGGAATCCCCTGAAAACAGTAGGCACCACGTTAAACCGACTGTCATGACTATTTGGTAATGGAAACCAATGAGGAAACAACATTGCTGTTTACCAAGAATAATCAAAATAGAAGATTTTATTGTTCAGAGAAAATAATAAGATACATTTGTTGAGGCCTTAAGATTCAGCAGCTTGGTCACTTGATTACTTGATTAGAAAAATAAACCATTGTTTCTTCCAAAAAAAAAAAAAAAAAAAAACCAGCATGGTATTGGCATAAAAAGAGACCTGAAGACCAATGAAACAGAAGACGCAGAGACATACCTACGTAAATAGAGTTATCTCATACTAGACAAAGGTGCCATAAACATACATTAGAGAAAAAAATAGCCTCTTCAACAAATAGTGCTGGGAAAACTGGAACTCTATATGCAGCAGAATGAAACTACACCCCTATCTCACCCTGCTCAAAACTCAACTCAAAGTGGATCAATGACCTAGGCATTAGACCAGAGATCCTGGCACTTACTAGAAGAGAAAGTAGACCCAACTCTCTAACATGTCGACCTAGGAACCGACATCCTCAATAAGACTCCTAAAATGCAAGATGTGAAATCAAGAATCAATAAGTGGGATGGTATCAAACTAAAAAGCTTCTTCACCACAAAGATCCATCAAGAATGTGAACAGAGAGCCTACAGAATGGAAGAAAATCTTTACCATCTGTAGCTCAGATAGAGCAATAATCTCCAGATTATACACAGAACTCAAACTTAACACCAGAAACATAAATAACCCAATCAATAAATGGGCAAAGAAACTGAACAAGAACTTCACAGAAGAAGAAATATGAATGGTTAAAGGCCGAATGTTTTCCCTGATAAGTGGATGATGATATATAATGGGGGAGGGGGGAGTGAGAGAAGAATGAAGGAACTTTAGATTATGTAGAAGGAAATGAGAGGGAGGAGGGTATGAAAAATGGTGGAATTAGACAGACATCATCACCCTATGTACATGTATGATTACATGAATGGTATGAATCTACATTGTGCACAACCATAGAAATGAAATTATGTGCCCCATTTGTGTACAATGAATCAAAATGCAGTCTGTAAAAAAATAAAACAATAAAAAAAGAATTCATGAGTTAAAAAAAAAACAAATGAAAAAGTGTTCAATATCTCTAGCAATTAGAGAAATGTAAATTAAACTACACTGAGATTTCATCTCACTCCAGTCAGAATGACAATTATAAGAATACAAGTAACAATAAATGTTGGCAAGGATGTGGGTAGAAAGGTACTTTCATACGTTGCTGGTGCGACTGCAAATTGATGTAACCACTTTGGAAAGCAGTATGGAGATTCCTTAGAAAACTTGGAATGGAACCACCATTTGACCCAGCTATTCTACTCCTCAGTCTATACACAAAGGACTTCAAATCAGCATACTATAGTGACACAACCACATCAATGTTTATAGCAGCTCAGTTCATAATAGCCAAGCTATGGAACCAACCTAGGTGCCCTTCAACAGATGAATGGGTAAAGAAAAAGCGGTACGTACACACAATGGAGTATTATTTAGCCATAAAAATAAAAAAAAATTAATACAAGAAAACAATTGCTTAGTATTTTAAAAGTATTGGAGAGAAATAAACTTAAGTCAATTTTTATATCTACCATACTGGCATTTAATCATGAGGATATAAATAAAAATGTAAGCACTTTCTGTGTGTGTGCTGTTCGTATAATTGCAGTTGAGGACTAACGGTGCAGTTTCCTGGTTTGGGGTTCCAGATTCCTTCAAACATGTTGATGTGCCATCTATAGAGTGTCAGCGTCATCTATGTGACATAGGGTGGCTACTCCAGCTGTTGTCAAATATGCACATTGCAACCCTCAGAAATGAGGGCTGGGAAGCTACACCCTTTCCCTTTTTAAAGGTGTAAATGAAAAATGAGTGTATCACTTGTGTTAATATCCTACTGACCAGAAGTTAGTCACAAGGGCATAACGAGCTACAAGAGAAGGTAAAAAGGCAGTCATCATTCTGGATGAACGTAAGTCTGGTTAAAATTCAGGGATGCTGTAACAAAAAGGGGGATATTTTGATCACCATTAGGTATTTCAAATCCAAACTATTCCCTTTAGTATTGAGAAAAATATAATATACACTAGCATCACTCTTCCTAAACATACTTCTAGTGAATACCGTGAGAAAAAAAAAAGAAATTATGTATAATGCTTGGTCAAGAGACAGATGGAACTTTCATTATTAAAGATGATTTAATTTACCTTGAATAAAAGCAACAAAATCAATATACAAGCTGCTGAAACAATGAAGAGATTTAGCAAGGTTGCTGGATACATGATCAACTTACAAAAATCGATGATTTTTATGCTGGCATTAATTATCTAAAATGCAATAAAATGTGATTCACAATTCCAATAAAAGCTAAGCATATTAAGGAATTAACAAAAAATACATAAAACCTTTTTTGGAAAAAAATTAAATTGAACAAAGGACATAGAAATGAATCTAAGTACCTTCAGAGTCTCTGGGTTGACGTTAATATTATAAAGATGTCAATTCTTACCAAATTAATCTCTATATTCAGAGAAATCTCAATCAAATTCCTAGTTGAATTTACTATAGAACTTATGGGGAAGAATAAGTGCTCATGAATAGCTAATTCAATCTTTAGAAAATAGAGAAATAAGGGGGTTCGTGTCCTATCGATATTACCACAAAGACTTACAGTAATAGAAATAGGTGATATTGGCAAAACAGATAAATAGACCAATGGAATAGAATAGTAACAATCTATGATAAAGATGGCACTAACGATTAATATAAGCTCATGAATGTTAGTGAATGATGCTGGGAAAACTAATTCCATACAAAGGAAAAATGAAACTGATTCCTACCTAATACCATATGCAAAGGTAGATTCTGAACAGATGAAAGATGGGAACATGAAAAGTATCTTTTCCAATTTAACAGAAGTGAGATGAGAATATCTTCTTATGTAGGGGTAGAAAAGGGCTTCTTATACCTTCACAAGCACATATCATAAAGCAAAAACTAAGGATTCCATAGAGTGAAAGATGCCATGAACTAACTTAGAAGTGAAAGGTAGTTAGAAATTATTTGGCAATGTCCCAAACTGACAAGAAATCAAAACCAAGATGATATAAAGAACTGGAAATTTCTGCAAATCAACCAGAAGAACATAGGAACCCTAATTTAAAAAAAAAAAAAAACAGGCTAGGAATATGAATAAACAATTTATAGATAGGAAAGTCCCAAAGGTTAATAAACCAAAGAGTTGCTTAATTCATTATTCATCAGAATTGTAAGTTCACGTTACAATGAAATATTTTCATACACACAGTGTGGCAAAACAGTAGGGTGTGGAGAGCTGCCCTCACTCATGGTTGGTGTGAGCATGAATTGGTATAGTCATCCTGGAGAGCATTCTGGAAGGAAATGATCATATTGAGTTTGCATGTATTCTAAGGTCCAGGCATTCTGCTCCTTGTTATTTCCCAAAGAGATTCATGCACAACCCCACAACAGAATGTATGTGTAGATGTTCATCATAACATAGTTTGAGGGAGTTAGGGGCAATCTATATGTCCATCTCTGGGTAGGGATCTGTGTAATGTTCTGAGCATCCACTGTGCAAAGTAAGGCAGCAGCCAGAAGCAATGCACTGTATGTACACAATAATGCCAACAGCCCCACCTCTCCATCCCCCAGTACTGGGGATTGAACGCAGGGACACTTTGCCACTAAGCAACATACGCCATCCTTTTTATTATTATTATTTTTTAAATTTTGACACAGGGTCTCAAACTTGTGAACCTCCTGCCTCAGCCTCTTGAGTCATTGGGATTACAGGCAGGTGCTACCGCAACCAGCACCTACAGGTCTTAAAGACAGAGCACTGAGTATTAATGTAAGAAAGAATGAGATCTGCAGTATTGATAACCGATACCATTTATGTAAAAGCTGTAAGAAATGCATGCAAACATCAAAATAAATATTATGTAAGAAAAAACACAGGTAAGAGAATCTTCATCCAAGATATTACAAAGGTTGGTGGGGTGGTGATGGAGGAATGAGTTGGAAAATGAAACAGAGAGAGTAATAAACAGATGAAGGAGGGAGAACTTGGCACTGATCATTCTGGAAGCGTTACTTTTTGTTTCATGAAAGGGTTGGAATGAATTGGTCCATCAAGGCATCCTGCCCCTGAAGGAACACGGGCGAGGATGAATGGGGGATCGTGTGAGGACATCGATTAGAGACCAGTGGATGCGTGAAGGGACAGCCTGAAAGATGACCTGCCACTGACAAGAATTTCAATGAGGAGGAAACTGGAAGCCACACTGCCTGCTGCCTTGTTCCTCCTTGTCCCAAGCAAACTATAGGATCTTTAGATTGGAAGGGAAAAAAAAAAAAAAAAAAAAAAAAAAAGTCAAAGCCAAGTACAAACCACTTGGGGGCACTTTTCCTTCATGAGGAGTGAAGATCCATCATCTAAGAAGCCCAGAGTACGGAAGCCCTGGGAAGACCCACGCCGCCTTCACTGGGGAGTTTCTGGTTCCACAATTAATTGGCTGCACCTGGACTAATTTCCCCAGGTATAATTTATCTCCACAAGAGACCAACCTTTAAAACCTTGCAAGGCATCAAAAATAGCCAGAAATAAAAAATGAAGTTGAAAGGGAAAAAAGTCATCCAAAGTTTTACATCCTCTCTCATGTAATATTTAATGGTACAATGCAATATTTGTTTCTTCTGATTCCTCAGAAATGTCTTAGAAGTCTATACTTGAAGCATGTTTAATCTTCTCTTAAAGATCTTCCTAAATCCTAAAGTTAATTACGTTTTTAGAAAGCTTTAATATATTTCTTCCTTAAGCTGTGATTTCATTTCTGATTTTGCTATTGAAAACAACCTCGAATTTAGAGTTATAAACAAATGAAATAAAGTAACATCATAAAAATTATTGGCATGTGGCAGCAATAAGAAGGTCAACTGAAGAACAGAACAGTTTTTTAGAATGTTATCGTGTATGGAGGCCTAAAAATGCTAAAACAGGGTTGGGGATGTGACTCTGCGGTGGAGTGCTTGCCTAGCAAGTAAAGGCCCTGGTTCAATCTCCAGCACTGCAAAAAAGAAAAAAAGAAAAGATGCTAGGGGCTGGGGTTGTGGCTCAGTGGTAGAGCGCTTGCCTAGCATGTGTGGGGCACTGGGTTCGATTCTCAGCACCACATAAAAATAAATAAACAAATAAAGGTTTTAAAAAAAAAAAGAATGCTTTAAAAAAAGATGCTAAAATGCATATTATTCTACTTATAAATAAAGGTAGGGCTGATGCATTATCTTGGATTTAAAAAAATGACACCTCTTTCAAGTGAAAGTTTTAAGGGAAGAGTTGGTATTAGAGGTAGATTTTGAAAAATGGGTACTTTGGTGACAAAAAGGTCATTTAAGGGGAGGGACCGATTTGAAAGAAAGTTCTGATACATTCCACTGACTTTCCTTATCCCATTCCTCCTCCCTTCCTTTCATTCCCCTTTGTCTACTCTTCTGAGTTTTCTTCTATTCTTTTTTGTTAAATCCTCTCTCCCCTTATTGTGGATTAGCTTCTGCATATCAGAGAAAATGTTTGGACCTTTGACTTTGGGGGACTGGTTTGTTGTACTTAGCATGATAGTCTCCTGTTCTGTACAGGTATTGGCAAAGGCCATCATGTCATTCTTCACTCTTTGTTTTTTGGGTTTTTTGCAGGGGGGTACCAGGTGTTGAACCCAGGGGCGTTTAGCCACCGAACCACATCCCCAGGCCTCCCTTTTTAATATTTTATTAGAGACATGGTCTTGCTGAGCTGCTTAGGGCCTCACTAATTGCTGAGGCTGGGTTGAGATCTTCCTGCCTCAGCCTCTCGAGTCACTGGGATTACAGGTATGTGCCACTGTACCTAGCACTTTCATTCTTCTTTATGGCTGTGTAATACTCCATTGTGTATATATACCTTATTTTCTGTATTCATTCATCTATTGGAGGGCACCTAGGTTGGCTCCATAGCTTAGCTATTGAAAGTGAACTGCTATAAACATTGATGTGGCTGTGTCACTGTAGTATGCTGATTTTAATGACTGAACTTTTCTATGTAAATATATGAATATAACACAGTGAATCTCATCATCATGTACATCCACAAGACAACAAAATAAGTAAATATAAAGATCAGTAGAACAGAGGGAAGGAAATGGGGTGAAGGAGGGAGGGGAAGAGGAAATATTGGGGACTGAATTACAATAAATTATAGACCATGCTTTTATAATTATGTCAAATATATTCTACTGTCTTGTGTAACTAAAAAGAACCAATTGAAAAAAAAGAAGGAACATTCTGAATGAACAAAGTGAAGGCATGTTTAGGAAATCGTGACTGGTCCTATTTGTCAGGTTATAAAACTGCCCATAACCAGAAATACTATGTAACGTGTACTAATAGTAACTAGTACTGTTCTAAATGCCTCACATACATATATTGACTCACTTAATTTTGTGTGTGTGTGTGTGGGGGGAACTGGGGATTGAACGCAGGGCACTCAACCACTGAGCCACACCCCCAGCCCTATTTTGTATTTTATTTAGAGACAGGGTCTCACTGAGTTGCTTAGTGTCTCACTTTTGCTGAGGCTGGCTTTGATCTGTGATCCTCCTGCCTCAGCCTCCCGAGCTGCTGGGATTACAGGCATGCACCATCAAGCCCAGAAACTCATTTAATTTTTATACAACCCCAAGAGGAAACTTTTCAAGTGAAGAAACTGATACCTAAAGGGTTGACATCTGAGCTCACACAGGTAGTAAGTGGCAAACCCAGGATGTTGAACTTGGATGTCTGGGTCCTGATAATAACAAGGGAATTAAAGTCTGGTTGTTGATGATGGAGTTTTGTCTCAATAAAGAGGCAATTGAGAGACACTGAAGCATCAATTTGGGGACAGCAACACAGCATGACTTTTGTGTGGCAACTCTAAAGAAACATATTTGGTAGTATCATGGAGGATGGTTAAGAGCAGGGTGCAAATGAAGTCAAGGGACCAGTTTTGATGCTCCAGAAAGAGGAGGGTGGTGATAGTGGGGGTGTATTGAAGTAAGGGAAAAGAGGGAGAAATTAAATATCAATCTGGGCAGTCTAGCTTGAGAGGCGTGATAGTGGCTGCATAGTGCCTTTATGGGAAATAGACCGTGAGGAAGGTTTAGTGTGGGAAGAAGAGCAGTTCATCTTAGAAATTTAAGTGAGATACTAGTTAAAAAATTAAGGTAGAGAGATCCAGGAGGCCAGAAATAGGAGTCTGCTATTCACTATGAGGATAAAGCTGGAGTTCAAGTTAAAAGACATCCAGTTATAGAGAAAGGGATCCAGTTCAGACCTATGAAATGTACCCTGAGAATCAGTGGATGGACTGAGGAGGACACCTAAGGGGAAACACCTACATTTTTCAGTGGTTTGGGGCCTTTCTTCCATTCTCAAATCCTGAGGCATACAACAAACTCAAGTCGCCAGCACACTCTTTAGTAGGTTATTATGTGACTCATGTCAGTGTAAGATAAAGAGGCATAACCAGAGTTGCTAGATGACTACTCTCAGTTGATAATGAAGCCTCTTTCTGTGTAAGAGTGGTTCTCTGCCTCCACCCCTCATTTCTGTGGTGCCAGGGCCGGGTGTGGATTAAGCTGGTCAAGTGGTCCCCTTCTTATAACTGTGGATTTTCATCAACAAGCTATTATTTTATACTCTCTGGTTTTCTTGCTTCTGATAGAATGCTTCAGGTATTAGTATCACCACTCCTAAAACAGAACATGTCTCTTTTCTGCTGTAAAAATGGAAACATTTCAGTCTGGTCTCCCAGTAGTGTTGGAAGAAAATTTTATGCCCAGTGCATTTACTACTCTAGTGAATTCCACAGATCTGCAATTTTCAAATTCAAGAAGTCATTTAAGTTTTTAAAAATCTCAAGATAATATGAAATTTATTTTTAAGATACCATCCTATGCCATTTATGCATTCATTCTGCAATCATTTAGTATCATCTACTTAAGTAGCAGTATGGTTCTGAGTGTTGGGGTAACAGAAGGAAGACAGTCAATATCCTCTCCACAGAGACCTTTGACTTCCAAACAGAAAAACTGAGTTATAATTTATTTCCCTAAGTGAAGTGCACAATGTAAAGGAGATAAGAGTGGTTGGGGGATGTAGCTCAGTAGAAAAGCTGTTGTCTAACTTGTGGGAGTCCTGGGTTAGAACCTTAGCTGAAGGAAGGAAAGAAAGAAGAAAGGAAGGAAGGAAGGAAGGAAGGAAGGAAGGAAGGAAAAAAGGAAGGAAGGAAATAGTAAGAAAATTTTTTCTTTCTTTCTTTTTTTTTTTTTTTGCAGTGCTGGGGATTGAACCCAGGACTTTGTGCTTATGGGGCAAGTACCCTACCAATTGAGCTATGTCCCCAGCCCTAAGTGAGTTAAAAAAAAAAAAAAATTAAGTAAGGTTGATCAGTTATTCCTGAAAAAAAAAATGTGTGTAGGAGAACTCTGCTACTTATTGACTTTTTTAAAATGGCATTATTAGTAATTATATTCATAGTTATTTATGATGACATGGAATTTAGAGAATTGGGGTATGTTTGAGGGTGAGGAACTTGGTGTTCCTGCCTTGTATAGTTATGGAAGCTAATTGATAGTTGTAGCTGGTTGACCTTTGTTGGTATTTTCATTGCTACTGAAATTACTCATGGAGACTAAATAGCAAAGGTTATGATTAAAATTATAGATAGAAGAAATGATAGGAGGTACAGTTAGTCCTTTTTGATTACAGGTGATGGTTGAAGCTATTATTTGACTATGAGAATGGATTTGGGGCTTCTTTTTCTAGTCAAATTTGTTCTAACAGGGTAGATGCTGATTTTGGATTTACAGGTAGATTTAGGTGTGGTGGTAGAAGGTGATTAATTGTTTTAGGAAGAATCCTAGAAGATTTGAAAATTCAGAGGCATTGGACTGTTTGGCTTTGAGGTGAGAGGTTAGCAGGTTGAGTTCTATTGCAATAGTAAAACCTGTGATAGTAACAATTAGGGCTACTAGTTTTAAGTATAGTGGCCTATTTATAAGGGGATGTTGTGGGACTGATGTTATTGGAGACGAAGAAATCTGCAAAAATGCTGCCATTGTGTGAAGTTTAATTGAGTTAATTAATAAAGGGTTATTTTCATTCTTACATACTTATGTTAGAAATCATGGTTGTCCCATGTACATATGATTTTGTCAGGTTGAACCCAACTACTTTGTATAACAGTAATTCTCTGATAAAAAAATAAATAGAGAAAAAAGAAATCAAGGTTATCGTAGTAGGGCAAAAAAACCCCTGCATGTGCTGTGAGCAGCTGTAGGGAAGGGGCAACAGGTGTGGTTAATAGGACTCAAGACTCGGTATACACGGGTTTGACGACGTGATGATTAAGTCTTTGGAGCAGAAGCCTGTAAGAAAGGGCATTCCTGTAAATGCCAGGTTTCCCATAATAAGTGTAAAAGAAGTGAATGGTGTGGCTTGGAATAAGCCTTCTATTTTTTGGATAGCATGTTTGTCATTTAGGTTATGGACAATAGATCCTGAGCATGTAAATAGCATAGCTTTAAAAAAATGCATGTATACAGATAGGGAGAAACACCACCTGTGGTTGGTTAATGCCAAGAGTGACTACTAGTGCAAGTTGACTACCTAATGACAACACACTCTTTAATAGATTATTATGTGACAATTTAAGTCATTTTGTGTTAAGGCACAAATGGCTATGAAGAGGGTAGTAATAGTGCCTAAACACAAAGAGTGTTTGAATAATATTGTTTTCTACTAGAGGGTAAAAGTAGATGAGAAGAAAAATCCCTGCTACTACCATTGTGCTTGAAATGGAGCTGAAACTGGTATTGGTCCTTCTATAGCTGATGGTTGTCAAGGATAGAGGTTGAATTGAGCTGATTTCCTATGGCTGCTAGAAGTAACCCAGTTAGGGGCATTGGGTTGGGGTTCATTGATTATGTGTGGGTCTCAGATTTGTCATATTATTATGATATCTGTATTGAAATATTATAAATGATAAAAAAATGTACTTTAAAAAATGAGCTGATGAGAAAAAAGCATGAGGAACTTAACATTTTTCCCTTAGGTGTTTTTTCCAAAGTAAAGGAATCTTCCTTACCTGTGTTAGATGACCTCCACCCGTTCAGGTCTGCTTAGACTCTATAAAAAGGTGAGTTCTTAAAATGGTAACTCATTCTCAGTCTATAATTTTAGATTTTGCTATCTTTGGTATTAAATTTTAATTCTCCAGCTGCCCTTGCTTTTAATTAAATCTCTAAACAGTTTTTGGAGGCACTAACCTATTTGCTCTCTATTCCCTCTATCACTGAGAAATTCCTCTAATTTTAACTATGTATTTAAAAAATCTCCATAAAAGTGTTTTAATTTTTAGAGTGCTTTCACTGAAAACCTGAGTCTCAATAATGCTACTGATATTATTGTACCTAAGTTGTTTTCCAGAATAGATTTAAAATAATTAGAACATCAGTAAATCTAAGATGGGATGATATCAGTAACAGGCAATAATGTGCAGTTGTTCTCAGAAAGAATGAAAAGTGTATTCTTTCCAACTCAGGGGAAGCATGGGGTAACATTTGATGGGGCACCCATGAGACATTGGAGATTCCTGAGCCCATAACTGCCAATAACTTGCTTTGGGACTGAGGAAAAATCATTTCCCTTCCCACTGGCTGGACTTTCACAGCTGGAATAGAAGGGGTAATTAGACTGTTGTTTGGTTGAGTCAGGAAGGAAAATCCCAGCTCTGCTCACCCAATTCCATAATCCAAACAGGAAACATGATATTGGTTCAAATGATCGGAAAAACCCCTCAAATTCTTCATTCGTGTGCATGTTGGAAACTTGATCATAGCAGACAAAGTGGGTGCTCAAAGAAAAATTGCAAAAGAAAAACAAGGAAAAGTGCCCGTGGGAAAAACCAGTGAAGGTAATTGGCTGAGAGAGAGTCAAAGTTTAAGTCTCTCAGAGAAAGCACAAAAGAATGCCAAGCTGTCTCGGTTCTATAATTTCAGGCATAATATAAATGTGATTAAATTTATATTTTAATTATGTAGCAGTGAGATGTTAAATATCATTGAAACGTCTTCATAGAGTTAGTGAGGTGATAAAATAAGGCACAAAATGACATCTAAGTCAAACACATAAGGTTCATTATCAAAGTAGACAGTGTTATGGTATCCTCTCTCTAACCTAGAGACTCCATTAAAATCAGGTAGGTGCCTTTGAACACAGGTGGAAAATGAGAATCATTCAAATATGCAAAACGTAATTAAAGGAACATTTTCCAAGGGAAAATTAATTAAACTAAATAAACATATGGGTTATCTCATAACTTAAATGTGAAATTACCACTTTATACAGGAGGTAAGACTCCAAGAGAATGAGAATTCTAGTTTATAACATAAATGCATTGGAACATTGCAAAGATCAATGTATTTGGTATGGAGCCATCCTAAGAAATTCAGTGAAGGTGAGAGTATAAAATGCTCTCTGAAAGCATGGTGAATCAGATGTGAAATACTAAACAGGGGTCTCTTTATCAACAGTTTTCCTAAGGTAATGCCATTTACATGTCCATATATAAGAGAATAGGAAAGACAATGATACAAAGGAGTGTGAAATAATGTATTCATTCATCAAGAATTTTCTTAGTTATCAGAACAGTTTGGGCATAAATAAAAATTCCAGTACTATTCATGTAACTGTTATGCCCCCAAACCTGTATTTGTTACCTCCTATCCCAGTGCAGTTCAGAAGAAGGGATATTTAATTTCAGTGCTGATTTCCAATCATAATAGCACTATTTGTTAATCCCCAAATGCCTACCTTTGATTTCTAATTGGACTTCCAATTTTCCATATTTAGCTTTTGGAACAATAAGTCTTCTTGTGGGTGTTTGATTTTCTTGAATGGTGCTTTTCTGTACTCTCAGTATTGCTTTTAAAAGTCGTTGCTACTGATCCAAGAAACCTATTTTACCTGTGGAAAGAAATGGTGAAATGTACTGCATTTTGAATAATTTAGTAGAGTATCCTTTTTAGAAAAAAGAAAATATTTTATGTATTTTATGGTAAATGAAATGTATACAGTGTTTAGAAAAACAACATACTCGATAGATTCTGGGCCATTACTCTGGACCTACCTCTGCACAATATATATTATATACTTTGATGCACAATGTATTTATGTTTGCTTCTACTAAGCAGAGCAGTTTGTAAGTCATAGAGGTTTTCACATTACACCAGTTATTCTAGGTCAGTATATTTTTCTTTCCAAAAGAACCTTGCTTTCTACCTCAAGTTCAGTTCTTTTCTATTTTGAAGAAAAATGAACAGGTGGGCAAACATTATATTGATTTAGAGATTGGCTTGATGAAATAGCTTGTGAAGGCTAAATGTGGAGAATAATTGATAGACCATCAGCAGGTGAGTTAGAAAATCAGCTACAGGTAGCTGTTTCCTAATGTGTGAAAATGATGACTTAGTTTGGAAGTACTCAAAAAATTCTTCCAATCCTTAGAACTATTAGAGGTGATTGGACCCTCCTCACCTGGTATCTCAGTGTTCAGAAGTAGAAGGATTAAAGTCACTGGTTAAATATTTAGTTTTTATTTTGGTACCTATTAAAAATGAGGCCAACTGCTATAGACTGAGGTATAAACCTAAGCTCCTTAATACTTCAATAAGGTATAACAGTCTCAACTTTATATAAGGTCAAGTTATCTGATTCCCATTTACCATATACATGCAGGATTGATGGACACTCACACATATGTGCACTCGTTCTAAAGCATGCATCTCATACATAGGTAAGGTTTATACCAGGAGGTCCCTAGCTTTGTATACCACTACGGTGGGTGATTTGTATCCACTTGCAGAGAGGAAGGATGCCAGTATTGATTGGAAACCTATTATATGGTGGATTTTCAGCAACAACTTTGTGAGACAAATATTCTGGGCAACTAATTCATTAGAATAATTAAAATATATACCTCGCATTTAATTTGGAAAGAACAAAGGACTATATAGTAGAATATAAATCTCACTCTCTGAAAATAACCACTGCTACCACTCTGAACACACTATTTTTCTAAGAGACAAGTAGGACGAGAGACATTGTTCTTCTGCACCTTGCTCTTGGGACTTAACATTGAGAATGCCATTTTTATCTTTAATTTATAAATAAGGAATTGAAGTGAAATTGAAATTGAAATTGCCTTATGATTGGTAGAACTGAGAATGCAAGCTCTCTAATTTTAAGTCAGGTTGTTTTACTTCCTCTTGTTGACACTTAAATGTTGGAGCTGATTTTCCTTTGTAAGTGACGGTGACTGCCACCAAGTCTAGGTGGAATTATGTAGTACCAGAAGCCTGCCCTCTTGTTTCCCTTCTGTTTTCTTCTCCCACCCCCTAAATCCTCTCTCTCTAGCTCTTGTGCCTTCATACAACTCAAAACACCCAACTTTAGCTCCGCCCTTATTACAGGGCTCTGTCCTCATCGTTTTCTCCAGAAAGGCGTTATGTCCCTCCTCTTCAGTTCTCCCATTCTTACCCCTCAGTCACAACCAGGAATTCTTTTTCTAAACAACATGTTGGTCAATCTATATTGGGAAAGTACCCCACCAGCAGGCAGGGGGAGGACAGTCAAAGAACTCTGTCCCCCAGGCCACAAGGTCGGCCTGTGACTTCAGTGGGACAATGATACCTCCTTCCTTATCCATCTGACTAGAAAGATGAGCTCATGACCCAAACTGGATTCTGCATTTTCTAACTAAAGAGGGTGCGACAGTGTTCTCTGGATGAAGCTCTAAAGATACAGGTGCTGCTTGTGGCTGTGCACCCAGTTCGGGGAAGAGCAAGGAGGTCCAGACGCGAAGAGTTCAAAGACTTTCTGAGAAATTCAAAGCTGAGATCTGAAGGTCTGCAGGAGTGTAAGTGTGAGTGGAGTGAGGAGAGGAGGCTGGGGAGGTGAGCAGTGCCCAAATCCCAAAGCAATGCTAGGGACTGTGGTGTCCACAGGAAGTGGACTATAAGTGGGAGGTGGGTTGGTCTGAGTTGGTGAGGGTGGCATTTCATGATGTGCCTGTCAGTGCTTGTTATGGCTTGACTGTGAGGTGTCCACCAACACTCCTGTGTTAATGCAGGAATGTTCAGAGGTGAAGTGATCGGATTCTGAGACCTAATCAGTCTATCCCAGTTTGAATGGACCGACTGCGTGGTACCTGCAGGCAGGTGCAGTGTGGCTGGAGGAGGTGGGTCACTGGGGTTGTGCCTGGAGGGGTGCATCTGCCCTATCCTGGTCTCCCCAACTTCCTGGCCACCATGAATAGTGCATTGCTCCGTCAGCAGGCCCTTCTGCGTGATGTTCTGCCTCGCCTTGGGCCTAGAGCAGCAGACTCACCTGACCGTGGACAAAACCTCAGGAAACATGAGCTGAAGTAAACATTTTCCCCTCCAAATTGTTTCTGTTGGGTATTTTGGTCACAGTGATGAAAAGCTGACTAACACGGTGCTCTTGATTAGAAGCATAAATAATTGACAGGAGCGGAAGTGGAATCTAACGGGAGAATATTTATGAGCTAGTTCTGGAAATATCAGGAGGGCTAGAGAACAATACTTGAAAAATGGACGTGATCCTAAGGAAGCCAGGCAAGGGAAATGATACACAGTATATGGACGTACCACACAGTTCTCACTGGTGCTACCACTGTGCAGAATAATTTCCCAACTGTCCCTGCACACGGCTAGCACTTCCTCAATATTCAAAATTGGTTGGAGGCAATTGCTGCATTGGCTACACCTGGATCACAGGTCCATAACTTAGCTGCCAGAGAACTTGGAGATAAAAGGTCTGCTTCCTGAAGATGTCTGTCATGAGGGCTTGCCCCTCCCCCATAACCCAAAAAATAATTCCATAAAGTGCAGAATTCCATAAAAGTGTAGCTTTCTCCCACAAAAGGAAGCAAAAAAGGAAAAGAAGTGCTAGAATCACAGGTAGCAGGGAAAAGAGGCATAGGTCTGCTCCTTACTCTAATGTTCATCTTGGGTGATTTAATATCTTATTAAGTTTTATTTTATTACTTACATTATTTGATTATATTGATCATTATTTTTTATTTATATTAGTATTTTTATGATTCTCTACATTTATGGGGTCCAGCGTGATTTTTGATAAATGTAAACACCATGGAATAATCAAATCAGGTTAACTGACCTGTCACTTCATATACTTATCATTTCTTTGTGCCAAGAACATTTAAAAATCCATTCTTTTAACTATTTTGCAATTTGCAACATATTATTGTTAAGTATAGCATATTATTATTAAGTATGGTGTGCAATAGATCACTGCATCTATATTTTAGAGGGGTAATTTTTTCTGCTGTTTGGGGAATGGGGGCAAGTGGTGGTGGAAAAACTGGCTGCAATTAAATTAGCTAAGATGCTATTGCGACAATCCAGACAAGAGAGTGGCGACTGGACCATGTAAAGGACTGTGGATGGAGACAAATGAATGGTTCAAGAGATGTAGACTTCAATGGTTTATTGATGGGTTGGATGTGTGGACAGGGGGAGGGGCACACTGAAGAAGAGGAAGCTATGACAGATGTCAGTTTCTGGCCTGGGCATCTTGTTGGTAGATGGTCCTCTTTATTTGGGGAACCCAGGAGGGGAAATGGAGTTTCTAGAATGTTCATGTATTCCCATTTCACAGATAAGGAAACTCAGAGAGGTTAAACATCTTGCTCAGAGTCATATGCCAAGCCAGAATATGCACCAGACCTGTTGGGATAAAACTTTGATGTTCTTCATCTTACATCAAGTTGATCTGAGTATTGGAATAGGAAAACTGTGGAGAAAACTATTAAAATCTCAGTGCTGCCTTTTTCACTTTGAAAAAGTGTCATCTTTTCCAAAGAAATATGTCCACTTTAAATTTTTAATGGAAAGAAATATCTTTACAAGAAAACAACTTGCTCAAACTTTGCAGTCTATGGCTAAACCTTATTTTTTTTTTTCCTGGTCTTTTACAATACTTTATTCTGCACTATTTAGTGACTAACGTGTTTCTTTATATTTACTCTTGAATCATTGCTGTTACTGTGTCCAGTATTTCTAAAGGCCATTGAAATGTTCAGAAGAAAAGCAGTGGTTGGCTAGGCTGGCTGCAGAAAAATGTCGGTCGTATGTCATAAACGCTTAAGAAGTTACATTCTTTTCTTTATTTAACACATACATATTTTGTACCTTCTACATGTAGGCACTGGATGCAGGGACAGAGCAAAATAGGCACTGTGTCTCTGTGAAGGGACTATGTAATTGGAAGAGACTGACAATTTCCAAACAAATACAAAATGTACCTGGTGTTGATTAAGTGCTATGGAAAACACAAAGCGAGGGAAGAAGACAGGAAATGCTAGGCATCTGGGGTTGAGGGGTAGTTCTTATTTTATTAAAGTAATGTTTGCTCAGACTAAAGGAAGAGGGAGTAAGCTCCAACAGCTTTTGTGTCAGGGACAATGACAATTGGAAATGCACTGTGGCAAAATCATGATCACCTCTTGCTTCACAACAGCTTCACATGTTCCTTTTATCACAATGCAAGAAAAGTGTTATGTGAGAAGGCGAAAAGAAAATGACGTGAGATTTATACCTGGTTTCCAAATATTTAGAAGCATTTTTCAACCATCATGAAATAGAAGATCATGACCTAGAGGGATGTCTGGAAGAAAGATCTTGAGTGAAAATTAAAAGTTGAATCAATTGTATCCACAGAGCTAGAACATTCTACTGAGTCTAAACTATCCATGCATAGAAGTGGGGACATAACTGGTCAGATAAACGAGTTAGCGAAGGATATCATTCTGGTTAATTGCCACTGACAATAAAGTGAGACATTTTCTGATATATTTCTCTTCTCTATTTTTAGAGATAGCTGCAACATCAATTCTAACTTTGAATCCTAAATATAGGAATGGAACAATTGATAATTTTCAATAATATGGATTCTTAGACTATGAAAAAAGGTTTTGAATATTTTAGATGGTCTCATTTAGGCTTAAAGTTTTGATGGTATTAAGAAACTTATTTTTAGTACATTTTGCAGTCAAATGACTGGTCAAAAACTGCAAAGGACCAGGAATATGTTTTACTCAACAAACATTTTTAAAGACCCTATCTCATTTCTCATTGGAAAGAAAATGTGTTTATTAAGCAATTAAGCATGAAACTGCCTTTAAATTCAAGGTGTTTATTTAGTTTATCATCTTATTAAAAGTTGCTGTCAAATCCATATTATTTGACTAGATTTTTTTGAAATTCAGGCAAGGTTTGCTAAATTTGTCCTTTGCTAAGATGATCATGCTTTTTCCTGCAATGATGAAATAATATAGCAAATACAATTAGACATACTTATGTTGAACCATCTTTATATCATGAGAATGAATGGTTCTTGTTTACTAATTTGGGGGATTTATGGGATGTAGACCTTATTTATTCATTTCAGTTTCTGAATGAATGAGCAACAAAATAGTCATCATTCACCTCTGAGGGGCAATTTGGTCATTTCTATTTCCTGTCTTGGTCTAAATTCTAGGTTGGAAATAATTTTGCAGTGTACATTTGAAGGTGGTGTTCCATTGTATTCTAGCTTTCAGCGTTGCTGCTGAGAATGTAACAGTTATTCACGTACATATTTATTACATGCCCTGCACTGTCCTAACCTCTTTATATATAATAACTCATTTCATCTTTGTAATAGCATTATGAAGTAGATGCTATTATTCTGATCCCAATTTTATATGTGTATATCTATATATCTTGCCCTCAATTCTTTAGCAGGTAAGTGGAATGACCCAAATGTGAACCCCAGCAGTCTCTCTTGAGAGTTCCTTTTCAATCACTAGATGGACGCCTCTCTTGACATTTTAATTCCTGATCTCTGTACGTGACCTGTGTTTTATCTGCTTAGCTTTCCATTCTAGTGCAGGTGTAAAGTTCCACTTCCCACTATATCACCTCTTCCTGGGACTTCTCTGATACCAAGTATGATGGGCGGATTTCTGTAGGAACCCACACCTCACTCATGGGTTACCTAAGAGAGAGGAAGTTTACAGTTAAGGGTGCAGCCCTTGACAGATGAGGAGACAGTTGATAGATCATGTCTCCCCTTGTCTACTCTTTGATGTATCTACTCTTCGATACTCTGAGATGTATGCCGGGTGGTTCCTTAGAGGCTGCCTAGTGGATTGAGCTCCATTTTTTCATCGAATGAAGCAACTAAGTCATGCTTACTCTCTTTTCCTCCCTCATTTCTGCTTCTGAGGGCCTATTCTCAAAACGGCTGCCTCTTTTGAAAACTGTTGCTTCAGGATTTGCTTGGGGCTGAGGGAGGTGAAATTGGCTTCGGAGTGGAACTAGAAAGCAGACCCTCAGGACGGGTCTCTCTGGAGCTGAATCACTTACAGTCACACAGCAATGAAGGACTATACTGGTGGTAGTTGGAGCAGAGAGACCCCCTTGGCATCACAAGCCTGAGACTCCTTGATGTGGTTTGGTGTCCAGGGGTAGGTGGGGGGGTGCAGGTGAAGATGAAACATTCAGAGATAGGTAGGACCTTTGAATAGTATGGAGTCATGGTACTAAAAAGGGTCATGGGCTGAATGGTTTTGGTTAATACTTTAGAATCTGTAAGAAAGTAGTAGGCATAAGTCAGCTAAATATCAACTCCTGGCAGGCTTTGAATGCTGGAAGTTCTCTATGGTGGCATTTCAAAAGGGTAGCATCACTTGCAGCTTCAGAACCATTTGGCCTAGGATTTAATCTTATGATGGGCAGAGCAACAAAAGGAATTTAATCTACAGGTTTAACAAGTCTCGTATGCAAACACCTAGGTTACTATAGGAAAGGATTAGGACTTTGAGATGTGTCTGGGGATATTTGGGAGTATTAGCTGAGAATCTTGAATCCTCAGTTTCTCCTAAACTTTCTGGGAGGGCAGCCCGTCCCCTTTGATAAGATGGCAGCTTCACCGTATCTAGATATCCAACAAAGACTCCGTCAATGGCAGATACCTCCTATTTTTACATCCTCCTGAAGATCTATCCCCACCTCCCTCATTGCCTCCAGATCCATAAGTATGGTTAGGTCACAGTCTGGCTTATTCAAGAAAATAGTCTGTAGGAAAAAAGAAAGTGCATATTTGTTAAAAAGAACTGCAGAATCTACAGGAAAAAAGCAAGGGTGCACATTTGGTATTGGTACTGGAGCAGACAGGCAGCTTGTAAGCTTGAATAGGGAAGATTTTATTAATATAGGAACATACCTCTGTGAAATAGTCTGATATGGGAACATGGTACTCTGCAGGACGCCTGCCATTCATTCTTGTGTAACCTGAAAATGCAATATGTAATAGGAGCCGATGGAGACATGCCAACCTTCCCTCAGGCAGATGATCCTGAGGCACATTCTATGAGGTTCATCAGAGAATCTCTGGCATGTGTTACCCAGAGGAGTGTCCAATTCCATGATGTACTTTTACACTGGCTTGCTTTCTTCTCCCCAGTTGTTCACTCTTCCTCCCAGGAATTTATTTTTAAATAAACTACCAGCACAAAAGTTCTTGTCTCAGCTTTGCTTTTGGAGATGGGCAGAAGATCTAAGCTGAGATAGCTTGTTTGGATGATACTTTCTTTGGCTTAATCTCCTAATTTCCTTACCTTTATGCTAATTTGGGGGGCTACATTTCACACTCTTTGCGTTCATTTTGCTGTTTTATCCTAGCATAAGTTGGATGCCAAAGTCATTGATTTTTCAATGTTTAATTTTTAATAGCTGCATTCAAATTATACATTTTTCTGCTTTCCCTACAGCTCATAATTTTGTATTTTTTTCATTATTTTGTTAAATATTTTCTCAACTTAATCAAGGTGACTTCTTTGACCTATGATTACCTGAAAGTGTTTCCATACAGATATGGAATAAGTTTATAAGTTTCCTGATTTGTGATCAGAGAGTATGATCACTATAATTATGTGGGATTTGGAGGGGTTGCTTTATGGCCTGAAATATGGCTAGTTTCCAGAGATATTCCAGATTAATTTGAGAAGAATGTGTTCTTTCAGATTTTGTTTAGCTCATATTTTTCTTTCTTTCTTTTTTTTTTTTTTTTAGTTGTAGATGGACACGATATCTTTATTTATTTTATTTGTTTACGTGGTGATGAGGATCGATCCCAATACTCCACACATGCAAAGCAAGTGCTCTACCTCTGAGCCACAACCCCAACCCTTGTCTAACTCATTCTTTCTCTAACTTTTTTGTCTTTTTGAGAGAGAGAAATGTTGAATCTAGCAAATTCATTTTGTGTAGTTTCAGATCAGATTGTTGCATACAGACACATCATTTTTATCACTAGTGACTTGTGCCTTTTTTAAATATTTTTTTTTTTGGTTGTAGGTGGAGGCAATACCTTTATTTTATTTATTTATAAGTGGTGCTGAGGATCAACCCCAGTGCCTCTCACATGCTAGGTGAGTACTCTACTATGGGACCTGTCTCCTGGAAGGAGGACTATGTGGCCTTCTGTCGGGAGAACAGGTCACTCGGGGACTAGGACCCCATACCCCTTATCCTGTGCTCTGTGAACAGGATGTTCTGCAGTCAGTAAAATAGCTCTTCTGTGGTTTGTGAGCCTGTCACCTTCTGGGTTTGCAGAATTGCTTGTTACTTTCTGTTACTGAGCAATAATTTGCCAAATAGGCCAGTAACTGCTTATGCAAGTCTTGGCCTTTGAGATGTATAGCTAGCTTAACTGCAAGCATATAAAGGACAGTGTTACACACAGTAAAGACAGAAGTAGCTTCCTATGTGATATGTGCTCCATCTCTCCCAAATAAAGCTCTTATCATCAGATTTCAGTGTGCAATCTGAGTCCCTATGTTCCTAAAAGGTTGCTGTTCAGATTAAGGCCTGAACAAAGGTTGCTGCAACACTTTACCACTGAGTCCCGACTCCAACCTGAGTTGTGCCTTTTATTATTATGAAAAGATCCTTTCTTTTTCCTTTCTTTTTTTTTTTTTAATTGTAAACAAATGGGATACATGTTGTTTCTCTGTTTGTACATGGAGTCAAGGCATACCATTTGTGTAATCATAAATTTACATAGGGTAATGTTGTTTGATTCATTCTGTTATTTTTTCCCTTCCCCCCACCCCCACCCCTCTTTTCCCTCGATACAGTTCTTCCTTCCTCCATTCTTGCCCCCCTCCTTAACCCTAAACCTAACCCTAACCCTAACGCTAACCACTCCCTCCCCCCATTATGTATCATCATCCGATTATCAGCGAGATCATTCGTCCTTTGGTTTTTTGAGACTGGCTTATCTCACTTAGCATGATATTCTCCAATTTCATTCATTTACCTGCAAATGCCATAATTTTATCATTCTTTATGGCTGAGTAATATTCCATTGTATATATATGCCACAGTTTCTTTATGCATTCATCAATTGAAGGACATCTAGGTTGGTTCCACAATCTGGCTATTGTGACTTGAGCAGTCATTGTTGTGGCTGTATCTCTGTAGTATGCTGATTTTAAGTCCTTTGGGTATAGGCCGAGAAGTGGGATAGATGGGTCAAATGGTGGTTCCATTCCAAACTTTCTGAGGAATCTCCATACTGCTTTCCAGAGTGACTGCACTAATTTGCAACCCCACCAGCAATGTATGAGTGTACCTTTTTCCCCACATCCTCGCCAACACCTATTGTTACTTGTGTTCTTGATAATTGCCATTCTAATTAGGGTGAGATGGAATCTTAGTGTAGTTTTGATTTGCATTTCTCTTATTACTAGAGATGTTGAACATTTTGCGATATCCCCTGCTTCGCTCTTTCTGCTAAAGGATTGCTTTAGCTATTCTGGGTTTCTTATTCTTCCAGATGAATTTCATAATTGCTTGCTCTATTTCTGTAAGGTACATCATTGGGATTTTAATTGGAATAGCATTGAATCTGTATAGCACTTTTGTTAGTATGGCCATTTTGACAATATTAATTCTGCCTATCCAAGAACATGGGAGATCTTTCCATCTTCTAAGGTTTTCTTGAATTTCTTTCTTTAGTGTTCTGTAGTTCTCATTGTAGAGGTCTTCCACCTCTTTTGTGAGATTGATTCCCAAGTATTTTACTTTTTTCGAGGCTATTGTGAATGGGGTAGTTTTCCTAACTTCTCTTTCTGAAGATTCATCACTTATGTATAAAAATGCATTGGATTTATGAGCATTGATCTTGTAACCTGCTACTTTACTGAATTCACTTATGAGTTCTAAAAGTTTTCTGGTGGAATTTCCGGGTTCCTCTAAATATATAATCATGTCATCAGCGAACAGGGATAGTTTGAGTTTTTCTTTTCCTATTTGTATCCCTTTAATTTCTTTGGTTTGTCTAATTGCTCTGGCTAGAGTTTCAAGGACGATATTGAATAGAAGTGGTGAAAGAGGACATCCCTGCCTTGTTCCAGTTTTTAGGGGGAATGCTTTCAGTTTTTCACCATTTAGAATGATATTGTCATGGGTTTAGCATAGATGGCCTTTACAATGTTAAGGAATGTTCCCACTATCCCTATTTTTTCTAGTGTTTTGAGCATGAAGGGGTGCTGTATTTTATCAAATGCTTTTTCTGCATCTATCGAAATAATCATGTGATTCTTAACTTTAAGTCTGTTGATATGGTGAATGACATTTATTGATTTCCTGATGTTGAACCAACCTTGCATCCCTGGGATAAAACCCACTTGATCGTGGTGCACTATCTTTTAAATATATTTTTGTATGCGATTTGCTAAAATTTTGTTGAGAATTTTTGCATCGATGTTCATTAAGGATATTGGTCTGAAATTTTCTTTCCTCAATGTGTCTCTGTCTGGTTTAGGTATCAGGGTGATATTGGTTTCATAGAACGAGTTTGGGAGTGTTCCCTCCTCTTCTATATCATGGAATACTTTGAGGAGTATTGGAATGAGCTCTTCTTTAAAGGTTTTGTAGAACTCGGCTGAGAACCCATCTGGTCCCGGACTTTTCTTTGTTGGTAGGCTTTTGATGACCTCTTCTATTTCATTGATTGAAATTGATTTATTTAAGTTGTGTATGTCCTCCTCATTCAGTTTAGGTAATTCATATGTCTCTAGAAACTTGTTGATGTCTTCGAGGTTTTCTGTTTGTTGGAATATAGATTTTCAAAATAGCTTCTAATTATGTTTTGTATTTCACTCATGTGTGTTGTGATATTTCCTTGTTCATTCCAAATTTTAGTAATTTGAGTTTTCTCCCTCTTTCTCTTTGTTAGTGTGGCTAAGGGTTTATCAATTTTGTTTAATTTTTCAAAGAACCTACTATTTATTTTGTTAATTTTTCCAATTGTTTCTTTTGTTTCAATTTCGTTGATTTCGGCTCTGATTTTAACTATTTCTGTTTTCTACTACTTTTGGTGTTGGTCTGCTCTTCTTTTTCTAGGGCTTTGAGCTGTAATGTGAAGTTGTTTATTTGTTGATTTTTACTTCTTTTTTGATTGTGCCCCATGAAATAAATCTTCCTCTAAGTACTGCTTTCATAGTGTCCCAGAGATTTTGATATGATGTGTCTTTGTTCTTGTTTACGTCTAAGAATTTTTTATTTCCCTTCTGATGTCTTCTGTTATCCTTTCATCATATAATAGCATATTATTTAATCTCCAGGTATTGGAAGAAGTTCTGTTTTTTTATTCTGTCATTTATTTCTAATTTCAATCCATTATGATCTGATAGAGTACAAGGTAGTATCTTATCTTCTTGTATTTGCTAACAGTAGCTTTGTGGCATAAAATATGGTCTATTTTAGAGAAGGATCCATGTGTTGCTGAGAAGAAAGTGTATTCGTTCTTTGTTGGATGTTATATTCTATTTATGTTGGTTAAGTCTAAATTGTTGAGTGTGTTATTGAGATCTACGGTTTCTTTATTCAATTTGTGTTTGGAAGATCTACCCAGTGGCGAGAGAGGTGTGTTAAAATCGCCTAGTATTATTGTATTGTGGTTTATTTGATTTCTGGAATTGAGAAGCATTTGTTTGACGTACATGGATGAGCCAATGTTTGGGGCAGAGATATTTATGATTGTTATGTCTTGCTGATTTATGCTTCCCTTAAGCAGTATGGGATGTCCTTCTTTATTCCTTCTGACTAGTTTTGGCTTGAAGTCCACATTATCTGAAATGAGGATGGATACTCCAGCTTTTTTGCTGTGTCCATGTGCAAGGTATGTTTTTCTCATCCTTTCACCTTTAGTCTATGGGTATCTCTTTCTATGAGGTGAGTCTCTTGCAGTCAGCATATTGTTGGATTTTTCTTTTTAATCCAATCTGCCAGTCTATGTCTTTTGATTGATGAGTTCAGGCCATTAACATTCAGGGTTATTATTGTGATATAATTTGTATTCCCAGTCATTTGACTCATTTTTTTTTTTTTGACATGATTTGGTTTCTCCTTTATTTGGCTATTCCTTTAGGCTAGTTCCTTCCATTGCTGATTTGCATCATTGTTTTTCATCTCTTCCTCATGGAATATTTTGCTGAGAATGTTCCATAATCCCGGCTTTCTTTTTGTAAATTCCTTTAGCTTTTGTTTATCATGGAATGATTTTATTTCGTCGTCAAATCTGAAAGTAAGTTTTGCTGGGTATAAGATTCTTGGTTGGCATCCGTTTTCTTTCAGGACTTGGTAAATGTTGTTCCAGTCCCTTCTAGCTTTTAGGGTCTGTATTGAAAAATCTGCTGATATTCTTATTGGTTTCCCTCTGAATGTAATTTGATTCTTTTCTCTCGCGGCCTTTAAAATTCTGTCTTTATTTTGTATGTTAGGTATTTTCATAATAATGTGCCTTGGTGTGGGTCTGTTGTAATTTTGTACATTTGGAGTCCTATAAGCCTCTTGTACCTGGTTTTCCATTTCATTCTTCAGATTTGGGAAATTTTCTGATATTATTTCATTGAATAGATTGTTCATTCCTTTGTTTTGTTTCTCTAAGCCTTCCTCAATCCCAAAAATTCTCAAATTTGACCTTTTCATGATATCCCATAATTCTTGTAGATTCTGTTCATGATTTCTTACCATCTTCTCTGTTTGGTCAACTTTGTTTTCAAGATTAAATATTTTTTCTTCAATGTCTGAGGTTCTGTCTTCCAGGTGTTCTATCCTATTGGTTATGCTTTCTATGGAGATTTTAACTTGGTTTATTGTTTCCTTCATTTCAAGGATTTCAGGTTTTTTTTTTTTCAGTATCTCTAACTCTTTATTGAAATGATCTTTTGCTTCCCGTATTTGGTCTTTTAACTGTTGATTGGTGTGATCATTTAATGCCTGCATTTGCTCTTTCATCTCCTCCTTCAATGCCTGCATTTGCTCTTTCATCTCCTCGTTTGCTTCCCTGATTGTTTTAATTATGTTCATTCTGAACTCCCTTTCTGACATTTCTTCTGCTGTGCTGTCATTGGGTTTTATTGATATGGTATCTAGATTTGTTTGGGACATTTTCTTCCCTTGTTTTCTCATATTGGTCAGATATCAGTGGAACTCTGAGATATTGCAGATTTCCTCTATTGGCTTATAGTGCCCCGGTAGATTTCCAGTGTATCACCTCCCAGCCTTCAGTAGCCTGAAGTCTTGGAGGAACTTGATAATGCAGTGCTTCCGAAGAAAGCTGCCCCTAGCCTGCCACTGGTTCCAGGGTTGGAGGCTGGTTCTGCGTGGAAATCCTCTCACTGGGCGGTCCTGCTCCTAGAAGCTGGCTATAGATAGGGCCTGCCCCTGCCTGAGGGAGCCAGGCTGCTAGGGGAAAGCCTCTCCCTGTCCTGCCTTGGTTCCAGAAGCCGCCTGCGGGCCGGGGCCCACTGCTGGGTTCAGGGCTAGGAGTTGGCTCTGTGGGGGAAAGCTCTCACTGGGCGGGCCTGCTCCAAGAAGCTGGCTGTGGATTGAGCCTACCGCTGGAGGGAGCAGGCCTGCTTGGGGAAGTCTCTGGCTACCCTGCCCTGCTCCAAGAAGCTGCCTACGGGCCGGGGCTCACTGCTGGGTACAGGGCTTGGGGTTGGTTCTGTGTGGAAAAGCTCTTACTGGGCGGGCTTCCTCCTAGTAGCTGGCTGTGGATGGAGCCTGCCACCGGAGAAAGCAGGGCTACCTGGGGAAGACTCTCGCTGCCCTGCCCTGCTCCGAGAAGCTGCCCCTGTTAGAGCCTGCTACCCCGGCCAAGCTTCACCCGGTGGGAGAGACTCACCCCGCAGCTCTATGTTGGTCCGAGTCTCTCAATGCCTCCCCTTCTTGAATCCTGGGTTCTGGAGGGACTGGAGATGCAGTCACCCTCTAGTCCGCCATCTTGGATCTCTCTCTTTTTCCTTTCTTTACTTCTTCCCCCACTACCCCATACTAGGCATCAAGCTTAAGGCCTGTGCATGCTGGGTAAGCACTCTACCATTAAGTTACACCCCATCCCTGTCCCTCTTTATTTCTGACAATATTGTCAACCTCCACATCAGTTTTGGCGATAGTTTAGCTTTCTGTTAGCTAGCATTTTCTTTGCATATCATTTTACAAAATTTGTTGTCATCTTTTCTGTGTCAAGTTTTTTTTTCTTAATTTGTGAGTTTCTCTATTTTTTTTTTTTTGTGTGTGTGTTTTTTGTTTTTTTGGTACTGGGGATTGAACTCAGTGGCGCTCAACCAGTAAGCCACATTCCCAGTCCTATTTTGTATTTTATTTAGAGACAGGGTCTCACTGAGTTGCTTAGTGCCTCACCATTGCTGAGCCTGGTTTGAACTCATGATCCTCCTGTCTCACCCTTCCAAGCCACTGGGGTTACAGTTATGAGTTGCCATATCCACAGAGTTTCTCTATTTTTAACTGATAAATCTAGTTTACTTAGATTCACTATGATAACTGATATATTTAAATTAAAACTATCTCATTTTCTTCTTTCTTATTTACTTTTATTTACCCCCTTCTCTGTCTTCTGTTGAATGGACTGATTGTCTTTATTCCTTTATGTCTTTCCTTTATCTGTGGTTTAAGAGTCATCATATACTAACTTTTTTTAGTGATTGTCTTAATGTCTAAAAAGGTGTATGAAGATGACTGCTATCTCTACCCATTTCTAGCATAACACAAAGAATTTAGTTTGCTTTTATTCTGATTCCTTCTGGTCATCTTCACATTCATCCATCATCGTTGTACTTCAATGTTGTTTGTAGTTCCCTCTGCAGATTACTCATTAGTTATTTTGTTTTATATAGTCAGTGCTGGTTTACCATTTTCCTTCCTCACTTTTACTCTACCATCTCACTTCTTTCTTCTTCATTTATTTTTTTCCAGGAAAGCACCATTTATAGCTTTTCTTTCCAATCAGGATCCCTGGGTTGTAGACTTTTTCCACCTTTGTAAGCACTTTTTCTTTTCACCTTACCTTCTCATGATAGTTTAGCTAGATATAAAACTTAAGAATGATAATTATTTCTCTTGGTACATTGAAGATTCAGGTAACTCTAGGGTTTTGTTTTTGCTCATGAGAAATGTGTTGTCATCAATTATTATTAATTTGTAAGTTATATTTCTTTCCTCTTTGATTATGTCTAGAACTTTGTCTTTGAAATTCTGAAGTTTTGTACAGTGTCTAGGTTTGGATGTATTTTTATTTATCCTGGTCAGGACTTGTGACTTCAATCTGAGGTTTCAAATCATTCTTTCTGGAAAGTTTATACATCTTTTCAAATGTTAGCATTTTTCTATTCTCTCTGTTTTCTCCTTCTGGAATTCCTGTTACACAAATATGGGATTGTGGTAGATTAAAGACAGCCAAAAACTCTTTGTTATTTTACCTAGATGTAGAATCTAATTCCTCCCCCTTTGAATGTGTACTAGACTTGGGGCCTTGTACAATTGATAGAACATAGCAGAAGTGAGATTCTGGTTCTTTTGGGGTAGATTATAAGAATCTTGTGGTCCTCCTAGAGCATTTTTGCTGGCAACTGTGAGTCTCTGGGTCAGGAGTCTGGCTACCCTGGGGTTACTATGCTGGAGACATCACAAGTAGATCCTTCCATTGACAGTACCTGTCCCTTTAGCCACCAAAGGGCAAGACATATGAGTGAAACCTTATGGAAGTCTGCAGATCGCATGTGACACCATGTGAAAGAGAACTCCCCAGCTGAGGGCTGCCTGAATTCCTGACCCATGAAATCTTTAAATATAATAAAATGGTTATTGTTTTAAATCAATGGATGTTGGGATGATTTATTATTCAGCAAGAGATAAGGGGAATATAGATCTTCTTATTCTTTTCTACAGGTCCTTTAGCCTCTTTCATATTTTCCATCTCTAAATCTTTCAATGGGTAACTTTTTAAGACTGACATTCCAGGTTATTGAGTCTGTCATCAGCCATGTAAAATCATCAGTTGAAATCGTCACTTGATCCATCCATTGAATATTTTATATTGATGACTATATTTTTTATTTCTCTTAGTTACACTGGCTCTTTTATTTATTTATTTATTTATTTATTTATTTATTTATTTATTTACGGTGCTGGGGATTAAACCCAGGGCCTTGTGCTTGCGAGGCAAGCACTCTACTAACTGAGTTATATCCCCAGCCCTACACTGGCTCTTTAGAAAAAAGAAACCTGCTCCTTTTTGTTTTACAATTTACCAAATGTGTTATTATTGCAATGTTTGATTTCTGATAACCTTAATGTTGGCTGCATGAATCCAGTGATTTTGAAATTCAGAAACTATTTTCTAAAACTTCAGAGCAAATAATTTACAAATAATTACACAAAGATTTAGATCTTACAGAAATACCTTACATTTTCCGTTAATATTTTTTGACTGCAACTTTATCAGATTATATACCTATTTCCCCTGTACATATACAAAATAATGCATGTATGATAAAATAGCAAAAGAGTAGTACTTAAGCTCAACTTATCATAAAAGTATTACTTTATTAACAGGTCTACAAGCAGAGTTAAGAGACATTAAGGCAATGATACTTAAAGTTACAAAATAAACTATATGTAATCCTTTTTCCTAAGGCAGGTAGATGGTGCCAGCAAAGTAATATCATGGTAACAATCTATACTGCTGTTAGTCCCACATTTTAAAGATGGAATACTATAAATCTGGCTTTAATGGCACTTGAATTTTCCAGTACAATTTAAGATGTCTTTTATCTCCCTGAATCTTGACCATTCTGAAAGTGGATCTCTTGATCCTTTGGGTTTTCCACAGTGGTTACCAAAACCAGTCTCTGTGGCTTCTGTTGGACTTTCTGCTATTTGATCTTTCTTGTCACTGAAAGTAGGTGGACATTATATACAAGTCTCTGTGAGAATACCTCCTGCTGGATGATCATATTTTCCATTTCCAGAGGTTATCAAGTATTTAGATTCTCTTTGTTCAGACCATTCCTGACTTTGAAGTTCATTCCATTCTGATCTTATAGGCAATCTGCTCCTTTTATAACATAGTTTTCTTATATTGATTTACTCTCATATCCTTAATTATTTCCAACTTACTTATTTTGTGTTCTTTTTCTGATTGTTGCTCAAGTGTCTGGTTTGGGGATGGTCATCCTTTCATTAATTATAATTACTAAAACATATTCATGGTGAATTCATTGTTTGGTAATTTTTGTTTTTAAGTGCATTTTTTCATGAAAGTCCTTTTCTTCAAGATATTATGGAACCAGAATTGTTAGCATTTTTCTGCCATGTACTCCAGGGCCTGATTAGCTAGAGAAGGACCAATTTCTGTTGTTGTTGCTGTTGTTAATTGCAGGACCATTTGAGTGGTATAAAACTGGGCAACAAATCCAAACAAGACAAAGGTTTTAGAGTAAAATTATTTCACCCAAAGCTCAGGCAGAAACAAACAACTGTCATTGTGCAGGTGTGTGAATTTGTTTTTCTAGTTCCAACATTTTGTTTTTTAAAAATAGCAAAACTTTGGGCAAGAATTGGAATTCTAACTCTGTCCCCCTGGGAACCCAGTCTTCTTGTTTCATTCTCTGCATAAATGTTAAAACCAGACCTCTAGATTACCTGGATGATCCTGCACCCCAGGTGACCTGCTGCGTCGGCAGCTCATACTTACTGCATTTTTCCCTAGATTATTACTCAATTCAGGTTCCTAGGGCTGTTTATTAAGAGTGCAGCTATGCATTAATTTTTGTTGCTACATTTTATAAAACATTTCTAAGTGTGGCAGATCTGTATATTGCTTGAACTGATATTCTATCTTTTGTTAAATAATCTGAATTTTCTTTCTCTTCCCTCTTCTTGGGGAGATATTTAGACATGGTTTCCTTTCTTCTCCTTCTTCTTTGGTAAAATGAGGAAAGTAATGTGCTTCATTACATCCATTATTTTTCTTTTTTTATTTCATCCTTTTCATTATTTGCCATGAATTTGAGTTTTCCTTCCAGATTTATTGTATCAATTTATTAGTGTATATTTGTGTAGCTATTTTTAAAGAAAATTTAATATGCTATAGAATTCTATTATTTGTACTTAATTTTGTTTTAAAATTATCTCTTTCTTATCTGGGTTCATGATCAAGAGTTCTTCATTGTTAAATTATGGTATTTGCCAGTAAATGAATGAAACTGGAGACTATCATGCTAAGTGAAATAGCCAATCCCCAAAAACCAAAGGCCAAATGTTCTCTCTGATATGCGGATGCTAACATACAATAAGGTGGGGTGGGGAGGAAGAAAGAATAGAAGTTCAGTGGATTAGACAAAGGGGAATGAAGGGAAGGGAGCAGGGATGGGAACAAGAAAGACAGTAGAATGAACTAGACATTACTTTCCTATGTTCATATATGAATACATGATCAGTGTAATTCCATATCATGTACAACCACAAGAATGGGAAGTTATACTCAATGTTTGTATAATATGTCAAAATATATTCTACTGTCATGTATATCTAAAAAGAACAAATAAAAAATAAGAGTTCTTTATTGTAAATTACAGTTATGCATTGCTTAATAATGTGATCCTGTTCTGAGAAACGTGTCATTGAGCAATATTTTGTTATTGTGCAAATGTCATAGAATGTATTGACACAAACCAAATGATTTAGCCTACAACACTCTAAGATATATGGTATAGCCTCTTGATCCTAGGTTACAAACCAATAAATAACTGTAACATAATGGTAGGCTTTTGTGCACCAAAACATATTGAAACATAGAAAAGGTACAGTGAAAATACTACATGATGGTAATTTTTCAGTTCCATTATCTTCTTGTGAGACCATATTTGTATATGTGATTCATTGTTGACTGAAATAAGTCCAATTATAAGGTGCATGACTGGAGTAATTTTGATTCATGTTTTATTGTTGGGTTATTAGTTAATTTTTCTTTCCAGGAGACATACATAAGTGTTATGTATCCTGAGTTCCTAGATATTTGAAAACATTTGACAAATTCATATGTAAAGAGAAAATTATTTTGTCTGGGTATAGAATTATTGGGTTAATTGTTTTCTGCTTAAGAACTCAATAAACATAATTTTTTGCCTCATATTGCCAAGGTGAAGTTGGAAGTTAGATTCATTTTTAACTATTTCTTCTCTCTAGATACCTTTAGTATTCTTTATTGTTTTTAATAAATTCTGTAACAAAATGTCATGATATTTGTTGTTCTCTATTAAATTTCTCTATTAATTCACATAGTAAATTCAAACAATGATGACATGAAATATCAAAAATTCACATATTTCTGTATTTCAGAAAAGTTTTCTTCTATTATATCTTTTAATATTTCATTTTCATACTTTTAAAAAGAACAGCTAATGACTATATGAATGCATATATCATGCCTGGCTTATACATATACTTTTTTTCTAGCCAACGTATTTCTCTTGTTTCTTTTCTTTGGTTTGTTTGTTTGTTTTGTTTTTGTAATTGTCATCAGTCCAATCTCTGATACTGACGAGTTTTTGCCATGAACATTCTGCTTCATGTACTTCTAAGATAATTTAGTTCTTCAATGGTGGATGTTCCGCTTTTTAAAAAATTTTTTTTGGTTTGATTTTTGTTTTTTGTTGGCTCAGTTTCCATCATATTCTATTTCCTTATTATCTCTTCTCTCAATTCTTATTTCTTTGGGTTCTCCTAATTTCATGGTAGTTTATGCTGTATTTAATTTCCTGGAGAACAAGAAGTAGCTGTTACTTGTTTTCTGCTGTTTCCTGGAGTCATGTTCCAACATATATTTTTCATTTGCTTTTTACTATTTACATTCCTTTCCTTTCATTTTGCAGAACTTTTGCATGTTTTTTGGTTTATGCATCTTTGAAAGAGGTCATGTTAGTTTCTTCCCGCTACTTGCCAGTAACACTGTGAAGGGAAACTATTTGGCAATCCTTCCTTTTTACTTGCACATGTCTTGAAACTTTGTTGGATGTTTTTTGTTTAGTTATGTATCTGCTTATAATTTAGATTGTATGGAAATGGGAAAGAAAACCTGGGGAGAAAATACGGCGTATTTGGTATATTACATCTACACACTCTACTTCTAATCCTCAATCTATTAAAGAAATTGGAGCTCTGCCTGGTCCTGTAGACACTGTAACACCTGGGAAGAAATCAGATCCATTTAAAAAACAATGGCTTAAAGGTCTTTTGTTTATTTGGGTAGGTAGGATAGGTGCATATTTTTTCTGTGGTAAATTGACTCTCTTCATTAGCTACAACATTCTTTTGTAGAGTCTCTTCCTCAAAGGTCAGCATTAATTTTAGGTCATCATTACTTTGGCAAAACAAACAAACAAACAAACAACAAACAAACAACTCTGTTTGCTGAAAGCAGAAATATTGGCCACCAATTCTTTTTAGCTTTGCAATCCTGGCCATTCATATTGACCCTACTTAATTTCTGTGGCTGTCTTGCCTTTTGCTCTTCCCAACTGAGTACTAGTAGAGCCTTGGAAACTTTTCTACTTCTTTCCCACAAATCTAAGGTCATAAATAGGGGAGATATGTCTCGAACTTGGTATTCTCATCCAAGTGGTTCATCTTTGGCAGGCATTTTGGGGAGTTCATGGTATTGTACCATTTTATAATTTCAGGATAGATAGTTTCCATTTCTCTTTTTGTCCCCTATGATCTTTTAAGTGGATTTCAGAGAGAGGATTTTTGATGTTTTATACATTAAAAAATTCTGTTTTGCAAAGTGAATAATAACCCTTATTTATTTTTGATTTAATTATATTACTGTTTAAATTAAAACCACTTTATACTTGGAATTTTTTCTACTTCTTTGCATTAAATTTGAAGTGGACGAAAATCTGCAATAAGACCTATTTGAAGAGATGTCCCTCATAGGAGGTCATTGATTTATTCACGTTATTGCCACTTTTATTTATATCCTACGGTGTATTGAAAACATGCAGACTTGATTATACTATTCTTATGAATATTCTCTCTGAGGAGTAGTTTAATGTTATGAATGTGCTGTTGTCCTGCAGTCTTCCCAAATCTTTAATATTACAAAAACCAATGAAGCAGTCTGGAAATATTAGATATCATACTTTCTAGACCAAGAGGTAAAAATATCACCCAGATAAAGGAAAAGATTCTTTGGTGCATCAATTTTCTGCATTTCTCACAGCATTCCTTCCTTTCTGTATATTGAGAATTCTTATTCATGTTTTCCAGTGAAATTTTATATATATATACATACACACACACACACACACACACACACACACACATACCTCAACAAGAGTATATCTGTATCTATATATCTATACATACATATACATATACACCTGGTATTTGGGATTCCATCTTTGTGAGGCCCCAAATATTCATGCCTATGGACATTTTATACATTTCTAGCTTTCCCTTGAATCATCTTTTTGTTTTGGTTAAAAATCACTTGTTTCCACTATACACAGCCTGACACCAAAGATCAGCAATATCTTTAACTTCCAGAAATGACTGGGACCTTTTCTATATATCAAACTTCAGATACCAATTGAAAAGTCAATCTGTGAGAGTCACAGCATTCATGATGACAAATGAAGAATAAAAAAGGCCAAAACGAGAGGCAAACGCTGGGGGCGAGTTCTGCTCCTGTACCTGTTTTGGAGCAGTTTTTGCACATCACACTGACTGTATTTCCATTTGTGGCCTCCGCGCTATCTCAAATGTCTACAGTGGCCTAGATCTTTGGGGTCACGGGTTAAACCTTAAATATTAAGTTGTCAAATGCATAGTTATTTGGTATTGGTTCTATGGCTGATAAAATTTAAAGCTCATGTTTTCATCAGGCTCCTTTATCTCTCAAGGATAAGGAAGATAATTCATATCTTTCCAAACTAAATCTTAAATTACTAAGTTTGTAGTAAAATTCCCTACCGTCAGATTTTAACACTGGGCTAGGAATTCCCATTGCAAACTTACACTTGGTTTTCCAATTAAAAGGGGGTTTTGTGAGTCCCCTGCTGATAGCCAATGGCTTGATAAAAAGCAACTTCATTTGCATCCTGGTCTGGGGAACCCAGTGCAAGGTTGACTCTTCTGCAGTTGCTTTGAGCCCAGCTGTGCTGAAATATTAAACTTTAGTAAATTAGGTGAAATTGCAGCTTCCTGGCTGATACAATAATGCCCTTTTCTTTTTCTGCAAACCATCTTTAGTATGAGCTGTCTGTACCATTTTTCTGTACCGAGAGAAAATTCAGAGTATCTTCCAAATCTAGACAACTTTTCCATTTGCATGAAGATTGTGCCATACCAACTTATTTTAAAAAGGGCTTAAACTTTCAAATATATATAATTATATTACTATATCATTTTAACCCTCTCTGAATACAGCATTACTTTATCATATCAAATTCAGATAAGCAATGAGATTCCTAAAAATGTCAGTCTTATGTAAAACTAGAAGCTTTTTCTTTCTTGATTAGTACATATCTTAACAACAGCGGTGAGCTATAAAAGGAAGTCTTAGTTTAACCACATTTATTTTCGGCTTCTTTCTCCTTTTTATCTGAAGAATAGCATTAGTTATAAAGTGTTTTTATTCACTGATTAGACCCTTTTTTTAAAAAAATAACTTTATCTTATTTGTTTATTTTTTTATGTGGTGCTTAGGATTGAACCCAGTGCCTACCATATGCTAAACAAGTGCTCTACCACTAACCCAAAACCCTGGACTTCATTGATCAGACATTTGTTGGTTAACTACTATGTGCAAAGTTCTAATTTGTTTTCAACCAAATATTTTTAGAGTGTGTGCAAAATTAACAGAAAGGGACTAGGTAACCTTGTATTTCTCTTCTTGACATGTTATTTTTCTTGTGACAACTCTCTGGTGACAGCTTTATTTGACTTTCTAGTCAACTTGCTCCCCGAAGTTGCTTTACATTGGTCTCCTTCAGGGTAAGACCTCATGCCTCTTAGAGATTCCAGTAGAAATCTAAATATTTTTGTTACTTTGAAAAGTAATTCATTAATGTCAAACTCATTAAAGGTTTTTAAAGTTTTAACCTATTCATAATGCTTTTATAAAGGTATTCCCAAGACGGTGAAGTCCAAGGGATGCTTTTGGAAAAAAAAAATCTCAAATTTATATTAAAGTAGAATGATCTTGTGTGCCCTCATATAACCACTGAGGTCTGTGCTTTATTGATGTTTCCCAACCATAGCTAGCTTTTAACTTGTGATCCTCCTGCCTCACCTCCTGAGTCACTGGGATTACAGGCATGGGTCACCTCACAGTGCAGAGTAGAGAAAGAAAGAGAGGGGTGGGGTGGGGGTAGCGGGGTGGGGCGAGGGGGAGACAACAAACTGTTTCTTGCCTCTTCTTTTGAGGGTTCTCACCCATCATGAGAAATCTACCCTTATGACCTTGGAAAGGCCCATATCGCCCAACCCATCACATTGGGGATTAAGGTTGCAACACATGAATTTTGGAGGGGTGCCAACGTTCAATCCATAGCGGCGATGAAAGAAAAAATTTGTAGACAAATTTAGATGTTTATTTGAGCAAACAGCATCCACTCAGGCACCACTCAGAATCAGAAGCGATTGGGTGAGCCCAAGTCAGCAGTGTGAGTGAGCACCCAGCTTTTATTCGGGAATCACAGAGGCTTAGTAGAGAAATCACCTTATTGGCTGACTATATCTAGGTGGTTGCCTTATTTGGATGTGATGTGATGAGTTGGCTATCTATGATTGGCTGAAACCTGATTGCGTGTGACTGGCTGAAATTTATGAGGTCGTGATAGTCTTAAATTAGGTTCCTTGTTAGGTAGGCGCTGAAAGTACAGGGAGAGCCTCAGGCTAATGAGCTTTTTAACAGAAGAAGGCCAACTTTTTCTGGAACTTGTCAGCTAGGATATGGGCTCTGAGGGTTATAGGATCTCTGTCACTTCTTCTCAGTTCTGCTTTTGCAGAACAAAAAACAGCCATAGGTCACACAGCCTCATATGGTCATCAATAGTACAAAATAGTGCAAAATAGTGGACACGGAGGTAAGTGTTCCAATAAAACTATTTACAAAGACAGGCAGGGGGTGGATTTAGTCCTCGGAAGTTGTTCGCCCACCGCTAAAGATTTCCTGGCCTCTGGTATCAATGAGCCGGCATTTAAGTAAGGGAAAGTTACTGTTTCCACGCACTGCTGTGTTCCATCCAATAACCACCAAGTCCCTGGCAGCCTTTAATGCGTGGGAGGATCCAGTAGAGCGACTCCACAGTTTTCGAAGTTTCTGAAGTGGGCCCTTTTTTCTTTCCCCTTTCGCCCCTCCAAGTCCACCTTCTTGGTCTCTGAGACGCAGACCAAGTTGTGGTGTGATTAGGTAGGTTGCGTGGGCTTCAGAGGAGCCACGCGGGCACTCAGAAGAAGGTGAGGGCGCGGAAAAGTTAAAGCCCAATCAGCATGGAGTTGAGATCCGCGCCCCAACCTTCAGGTGACCCCGCGCGGTGGCGGCAGAGGCAGCGGCGGCTGCAGCGACCAGAGCCCGCAGCAGCTCCGAGCGCCTCCGGGAGGACAGGCGGCGAGCTCGGTGAATCGTCATCTGCCAGTGGAGCGCCGAGCTTCGGCGGGCCGTGGCTGGGTGGGCGAAGAGAGCGAGCCAGGACACAGCTTCTTTTCTCTCCCCGCCAAGACTGTGCAGGCTGGGCTCGGGGCGCCCAGAGTGTGCGGGCCCTCGCTGCGCGCTGTCGTCGCCCCTCGCCGCCGCCTTTGAACACTGGGGGTGTGCGTGGCTACGGCCGTGGTGGTGGCGGCGGCGGCAGCGGCGGGAGTAGCGAGTCGGGGCCGCCCCGGCTACGCTTCGCCCGGGCACCGGCGGCGGCGGCGGCGGCTCCCATGGCTCAGGATACGGCCGGGGTGCGCGTTGCTCGCCCTGCTTTCCAGCCTGCTACTATTGCTGCTGCTGCGCCTGCTCTGGTGCCCCACCGACGCGCCCGCCCGCTCCAGGTAATCCCCGGCCCCTGCCGATCGACCTGAAGGTCCCGCGCATCCTTGCCGTGCGTCCCGCCGTGCGCCTTGGGAGCTCTGGGCGCAGATCAGCTCGCCTTGGGCGCGCAGACTTTTGGTCGCTACGGGAACAAGCCGATGGGCAGCGGCTGCCTAGGGGAGGGGTGGGGCGGGGGACGGGTGACTTGGATCGGTGGGCATCGCAATGGGTGGTGAGGGACCTCTCAGTGTGGTGGGGGCTCCAACGTGCATCGCTGTGGGTGAGAGAGCTGCGGAGCAGCACCTGCCGTCGGGTTTCCCACCAGCCTCCCGGGCTCTCCATTCTGGTCTTTGCTTTCCTTCCCTGCCCTTCCTAAGGCGTTTCCAACTCGGTGGTTGGGGAACTGTCCCCGGAGTCGGGGTGCGCAAAGATGCCCTGGTCAGGTTTGGAGCGCAACGCACGACCTGCCAGCCAACAGCTCCCTGTGAGGTCTAACAACTTAGTTTTTTTTTTCTCTTGGTGGTGCAGGCTCGTGGTGGAGGAAAGCGAGCAGAATAACCACGGTACCTCCCCGGCGCTGAGGATGCTCAAGAGCCCCACCACCCCGGTACCGCGCACCACAAACAGGTACACCTGAGACGCCGAGGGGCGGGCGGGCGAACTCCTGGGCCAGACCAACTAGCTTGAGCTGTCAGCTTGGGATGACAAGATTGAGTGAATGTGTGTGTGAGAGAGAGGGTATGTGTGTATTACTCTGAGCAACTCTTGACGCTCCCTCAACCTTTTAAAGTCTGCCCCCTCCATGTGAAGTGTTGAGTACTGTTTGGAAAACCCCCTCCCGCTAGAGATGTTGCTTCTCCTGGTTTCTGAGGGATTTAGGTTTTTTCATCCTCTATGCTTTAAAGTGTACCATTATTAAGATTCAGATTTGGAGGATTGGAATTCTTGGGTGTGCTGCAAATGTTTTCTCCTTGGTGAAATGAAGACCTGAATTTTTTTCTTTATCATTCATATGAATATTTATATATATAGACAATAATGATTTGGTTTTTCTATTTTTTCTGATCATAAAAATAATACAACTCAGTGCAGAAAGTTAGACAATAAGAAAAATATATAAAAGAAAATAATTCACTAAGTCCCAGCACCCAGAGACTCCATTCATATTGCTGTTTTCTTCCAGTAGTCTCTGCCATAATACACATATTTTAAAATTCAGTTGAGATTGTACTTTGTGTTTCACCTTTTCCCCTAAACAATTGTAAACCTGTACATTTTTATAAATTTTGTCCCCAAACATGGCTTTTGATTATTGTATAACTCATCATAGGACTCCCTAATTTATTTAACTGTTTTTGATTTTAGACATTCAGGTTGTTTCCTGGTTTTGTTTTTTTTTTTTTTTTTTGTATGTAAATCTTTATCTTTGTTCCAAATTAATTCCCCAGAATGAACTGATAGAAGTTGGATTATTAAGTCAAAGAGTATGTGCATTTAAGGTTCTAAATCACATTTCCAATTGCTTACTAGAAAGATCGAATCCATTTATGCTTTCACTAACAGAATATACTGCTTCGTTCCTCAGCATTGCTATTATTATTATTGCAATCTTTTACTGTCTCTCTTCCTCATATCTCTTGCAAATCCCTTTTCCTCTATGTATCTTTCTGTGTATTCTTGGCTCTGGGACCACCTTAATCTTCTGATTGCATGACTGGAGGCTCCCTCCTCTGTAGCTCTGACTTGGCACTATGAAAGTCTGGAAGTACCTGGAAGAAACTCCAGAGTGAGGAACAACACAGCCAGATCTAATCCCCTGTTGTAATGTCATAGGGTACTAGAGGCACTAAGGAATCCTGAAGGAACAAAAGCTTGTGAAAAAAATTTGGCCTATAGTTCTATTATATGCAGCTTTGTGTGTGCAGATGGGTAACTTTCTCAGTGAACTGGGGCATTTCATTTTCTCTCAAGTCTTTTAACTATTACACATCCTGGGCATTCTGCTTTGGGAAAGTTTGAAAGCCTGTGGTCCCAGGTCTTTTTGTGTATGTGTGTGTGTGTGGTAATTTTTGATGAATTTTTTCAGTTTCTTTTGGCACACTTCTTTTCTACTTGGCATAATTCTTGAACTAATATAGGTAATTCATATTTTTTTGAGTGTGGTCAAATTTTTTCATTTATACCATAGTGCTGTGTTAGTAGAAATCTCTTTGTCTTTTGATCTGTTTTATATCTCCTTTATGACTTATAATTTTGATCACTTATGTATCAGGGAAGCAAATTTTAAGTACCATACTACTTGGTTGTGTAGAGAAATTGCAATTTCTGAATTTTTCTGTAACTGGTCTGATCGTTCTCATTAATGGTACTAATAAGAGGAGCCCAAAATTAATGAACTCTTTTTTGGGGCCAGACACTTATCTAAACTCTTATTAACTCTTTTAATCTTTAGAAATAGTGAGTGAAACCAGTATCTTTTATAGATGAGGAAACTGAAACACTGAGAAATTAAGTAAATTACACAAAGTTAAAGATTTCCAAACTGTGCCACTAGCAATCAAACCCAGGGCACATGGACCCAGAATCCCACACCCTAATCTCTTTGCAGTGCAGTCTTTTATGGGTGCTAGGCCAGTTGTGTATGTATGGATGCTTAAAACTCTTTCTGGTACTATTGACTCTCCCTGAGAACAAATGATTCATATCTCAGATTTTTTCCAATATCTCTTCTCATTTAAAAATGACATCTAGTTGGGTGGGACAGCACTCACCTGTAATTCTAGTGACTCAGGAGGTTGAGGTAAGAGATTCCAAAGTTCCTGTTTCAGAATGAAAAATAAAAAGGACTGGGGATTTAGCTCAGCTGTAGAGCACCCTGGGTTCAAAATTGCTAGGCATGGTGGCATGCACCTGTAATCCAACTTGGAAGACTGAGGCTCTGGAGGTTAAAGTCAGTCTCAGCAGAAGTGAGACACTAAGCAACTCAGTGAGACCCTGTCTCTAAATAAAATACAAAATAGGGCTGGGGATGTGGCTCAGTGGTTGAGTAACCCCGAGTTCAATCCCTAGTACCAAAAAAAAAAAAAAAAAAAAATGGTACACTTTAACTCCTCTGGTCTTAGAGTGATGTCACCCCTTTTCTATCTGGTAGACAGGCACCCTGTCAATAGCCAGGTATGAAATCCTGTGCAGCTTGTAGTTCCTTCTTTTTTGGTCAGGCATTATACCTGTTAGTACTTCCTAGCTATCTGAGTGCCCACTGATGCTATAAGGGACCCTGATGAATGGTTTCTTTTGCTCCTTTTCTAGATTGTCACTTTTGACCTTTTCTACAATACTATCTCACTCAGCTCTAACTAGCTAGTTCCACAGTCTCTCAGCCATTTGCCCCATCTAACCTAACCATCATTGTTTCAGTAAATTATCAGGGCCTCCCTCCCCTCTACTCCACTAAGCAGATGGGACCCTACTCAAAGTTAATTTCAAAATAGGGCACTGTACAAGAGGTGATCTATTTCCAGAATCTTAATAGAAGGATGCAAAAACCTCCTTTCCCTTTGTTATCGAACTTGATGTTACTTTGTTATTGCCCTCACCTGTTTCTCACCAAGCCCAAACTCTCTTCTACCTTTCTGTCTCTTCCTCCCACCCGTACTCAATGCTAGCAGTGTGCAGGCTCCCCTCTGCTTCATGTTTTCTTTGTCATGACTCAAATACAAGCCTTAATGGTAATTGTGGGGGCCAGGGGAAAGGAACTAGGAAAACTCAAGGAGCTGTGTCTTCCAGGTCAGGTGGTTAATGTGCTAAAGGAGGAGAATAAGAGAAATTTGAAAAAAATCTCCTCTTGGAGCTGAAGCAAATTTTGCTTGTCTAGAGTAGAATATTAACTTATTCTTCTTTCTCTGCATTCTTTCTGTAAAACACTCTTATTTTCTCCATCAACTCCCCAAAGAGGTTTCTAAATGCTTCTAGGAAACACATGTATGAAGAAAGACAAAAGAACCAGGACTGGTGGCCCATACCTGTAATCCCAGCGGCTCGGGAGGCTGAGGCAGGAGGATGTTGAGTTCGAAGCCAGCCTCAGCAAAATGAGGTGCTAAGCAACTCAGTGAGACCCTGTCTCTAAATAAAATACAAAACAGTTCTGGCAATGTGACTCACTGGTCAAGTGCCCCTGTGTTCAATCCTCAGTACCAAAAGAGAGAGAGAGAGAGAGAGAGAGAGAGAGAGAAACATATTAATAGTTTTAAAAATATCCCATTACAATGGATTCTTTCTCTTCCAAATAAACTTTGTCATTGTCAAACAAACAGCTTTTGGATTTAGGTCTTAATTCTCTTGTATCTCCGTGTCCTTTTTCCTTTATGTTACCTTTTTATTTTAAAATATTATTTTTTCCCAATGTAATGTCTTGAAGTGCCTGCTTGATTTATTTATGTAATTTCTTCCTTTTGTAAAATGATATTTAATACTATGAATTTTCCCTTGAATAAAGCTTTGGATATTTATTTATTTATTTACGTATTTTTAGGTACTGGGAATTGAACCCAGTGGTGCTTTCCGCTAAGCCCCATTTCCAGTCCTTTTTACTTTTTATTTTGATACATTCTCACTAAGTTGCTGAGACTTGCCTTGAACTTTCAGTCCTCCTGCCTCAACCTTCCTAGTCGCTGGGATTACAGGCATGTGCCCCCAATGCCCAGCTCTATTTATTTATTCATTTATTTATTTGCACTGGGAACTGAACTCAGGGCCTCCTGCATACTAGGCAGGCACTGTACCTCAAGCTACTTTACCAGCCCTAGACTAACTCCTTCAGTTTGAATGCATAGTGTTCATGTTTTAAAAAATATATTCCAAATTGTTTGGCTACATTTAAATTTTTTGTTTTATCTCCATTATTATTTTGAAGATGATTTTAAATTTCTACATAGTGAATTTTTTCTTAAGAATTTAACTTTAAAATAGTATTAATTTCATTTTTTATTATGAAAGAAATCCAATAAAAGGATGCTATGACAGCATAGCACAAGTGAGTTCCCAAATATCCAATTATTAGAAACGAGGAGTTGAATTATTGTGCAGCTAATGAAATGATGAGCACAAGCCGGGTAAGTAGCTAATCTGGAGTTCCCACTATGGGAACTATCCAGGTCCTGGCCATGGTTCAGTACCTTTGAGTGGCAGTTGTTCATTCTGGCTTAAACATCACTGATGATTTAGGATCCTGTAGCTGGCTAGGGCCTCTGGACAGCAGTAACTATTCCTTGAAGTCTTGGTTAGTGGGTGCCCGTTTTGACTCATCTGGGATGACTGGACATTTACCCGCCACCTACCATCTGTTTTCCTGGAGAGATTTGCCTGCTATTTCCCTTAGTGACCTTTCTCTCCCTTTCTCTCCCTCCTTTTTTCCTGCAGAGGAACCTGAACTTGTCCCTATTTGAGAACTGGGGCGAGGCAGAGGGCGGACAGCAACTGTGTTATGTTCCCAGTCCCATTATTGTAAGGTGTGTCATTGTAGAGGTTTCATTTGTGTGTTTATGTTTTTAGATGAACACAGAGAAAAGGAAAATTGCCTGTCATTTCAATACTTAAAAAAATGGCATTTCAGGACTGGGATGTAGCTCAGTGGCAAAATGTTTGCCTTGCATTCACAAAGCCATGGGTTTCTCCCCCAGTTCCAAAAAGACTCCCACCAACAATAATAATAATAGCAATAAGATTAAAAAAAGAAAAACACAAAACACAAAAATGGCATTTCACATTTTGTTATATTTTATATGCATTTATCTAATAGTTTTGCTATGTATATTTTGATATGGTTTAGGAATTTTTTGTAAAACAACATTTGAGTGACTATAGGCTCCTGCACACATTTGATTATTGGATAAATTCTTACAAATGGAGGAGCTGCACCAGAAGACATGAAATTTTAAAATGTTGCCATGATTATTCCAACTATTTTCCCAATGGTCGTTGGTTGTTCCAAATTCTCCCACTTTTAGAAGTATGTGAGAGTGACTATTGACTCTCTTTTCAGTACTGTGTATTGGATTTTTTTTTTTTCATTTTTTTCTAATTTATCTTCAAGATGAAAAATTTGTGTCTTAATTTTTATTTGTTCACCATTTTCCTTGTGAGTGTGTGTGTGGTACTGGAGATTGAATATAGGACTTGGCACATGGTAGAAAGCATTCTACCACTTAGCTATAACCCAGACCTTTTTAAATTTCATTTGGACACAAGGACTCCCCAAGTTGCCCAGGTTGTCTCTGAACTTGTTATCTTCCTGACTCAGCCTCCCAAGTAACCAGAATTATAGGGGTGTGCCACACGGGTGACTCATTGTGCTTAATTTTAAAGATATTTGCTGGCCATTCATAGTTTTTTTCCTAAATTGACTTTTTATATCTTTGCCGGTCTTTCCACTAAGATATTTTATTTTATTATTGATTTTCAAGGTATATATAAATTTCAAGATATATATAATATATAGTTATACATATATTAAAAGTATAACAATTGACTTTTATTTACCATACACTTAAATTATCTTATGGTTTAGTTAACATTTAATTGTGATGATTTTCTGCAGAGATTTTTCAATCTTCCTGTTGTCATATCCCTTATATTTACTTTTATCAATTCAACTTTTAAATATATACATTTCTACTACCCTGAAATAAGTGTATATCCTTTTACACCGTGTTTGTGTGGTGTTATAGATTGAACCCGGGGCCTTGCATATGCTAGCAAGTGCTCTGTCATTAAGTCACATCCCCAACCCAACCCTAATTTTTAAATATTTAATTTGAGTATATTTAAATCAATTCTTTTTCTTCTGAGAATTTATTTTGGCATGTAGCAAAAGGGATGTTTTTTGGTACTGGGGATCGAACCCAGCAGTGAGTTTACCACTGAGCTACATCCTCAGCCCTTTTGATTTTTTTATTTTGTGGCAGAATCTCCCTAAGTTGCTTAGGGCCTTGTTATATTGCTGAAGTTAGCCTCCTGTGATCCTCCTGTCTCAGCCTCCTGAGTTGTTGGGATTACAGGAAAGGGTCACCACGCTGGCAGGACTTTTTATTATTTTATTAAATTAAATAAAATTTTATTTATTATTTTGACAAATATAATTATCAATAAACTATTATTTGAGAATTATTTTTAAATTTAAGTCAAGTTACTGCTTAAAAATCTAAAACTACGATTTAGATTCTCTTTTCAGTGCTTGAAATTTACCATTTTAAGGGATCCTCTCCCCATTTCTTCAGTTTTTTTCTTCTTTGATTCCTTTCTTCATCAGTTGGCATAAATCTTCCAACATTTTTAGCACTGAAATGTGGATGACAGTCTTTCTGAAACTTTAGATATTTTTCATACCTGAGTACTAAGCTATTGGTACTGGTTTTTTTCTTCTTAAAACTTTTGTAGACCGTGGTCCCTGATTTCTGGCATTTAAGGACTTTGAAAGAGAAATAAAAGCAATCTGACTTTTATTTCTTCTAAAGTAATTGGTTTATTTGTTTTACTGGATCCTGACGTTATTTTTTCTTTAGATTTAATGTAAAGTTCATAGCAATATGTCTACACAGGGGTCTCTTCTGACTAATTTTGTCTGTCTTTTTAATCACCTGGCTCAGTTAGTTTTAAATTCAGAAAAAAAAATGTTGGAATGAGTTTGATGATTGTAGTGTTCCGCATGTTCAGGTAGTGCTTAGTGAAGCGGATCTTCATGCTGTGTCTCTCTCTCTCTATCGCCTATCTCTGTCACTCTCCCTCTTCCCCACCACTCCTTCCTCTTGTAAACTACTTTATTTCTCTTTCAGACTTCTGTTTCCTTTGTCCTTTTCCCCTTTCCCTGAGATGGCTTCTCAAATGTGTCCTCTTTGTTAGCAGGAAGTTTGTTTGTTTTTTTTTTTTGGTAGTATCAGTTCTGGGTTATGCCCTATGATTATATAAGTACATTGTAAATATAATACATACATAAGTAACTATAAGTACATTGATTTTATTTTCATTCTTTAAGAATTTTTTCTTTCAGGCTATACCTATCATATGAGTTTACATCTCAAAAAGCATCTGAGTAACTTTTTAAGTCTCACTTTTTTTTTTTCTTATTTTATGTTTTCTTGTATTTCCTGAAAACACAAAATTCATTCTTTCTAAAGATTTCTTCTGTTTCTTGTAGGTAAATATTTTTCAAAAGCACACACTTTTCTATCCACTTGAAGAATCATATCCTCCTCTTAAAGTGCAGCATCTTTTCATAAGTTTTACAAATTTTTGTTTGTTTAATTTAGATGTCCCCAGTGAGGAGGCCTCTTTCTGGCAGTATGTCTGTCAAATTTGGAGGGACTCCTTGCTGGCCACTCCAGGGCCTGAAAGAATCTTTCTCTGAGCATATGTCAAAGGAAAGGCTGAACCCTCAAGTTTTGAGTTTGTTTTTAATTGTGATAAAATACACATAACATAAATGTTACCAATTTGAATTTCTAGCTACCAGACCCAAAAGCTGTCTCTTGTTCTTACATCTTGGTCTCAGACCTGTCAGAAAGTTCGAGTGTACCTGGGTGATCTTTATCACCCTGGATTTCTGCTGCTGCTCAGAACCATGCATGACAAATGTAACTCAAAACCCCTGAGGCTCCCTGGGTATCTGCCAGCCACTTCATGTCCCAGGGTGTGATGACTGATTGGTTCCCTTACCCATTTCTGTCTCCTCCTTTAGTGTTGCCATGTAATGTGATACAATATAATTTAATATAACACGATTTTATATATATAATATATTATATTATATACAATATAATATAACATAATATAATATAATTGAGGTACGATCTCAAGAGACTATAGAAAGAGTAATAGAAATGGTAGGACAGCACTCAAAAGCCCTTCCTGCCATGGGAAGCAGGGCCCTCCGGGTGGAAGAAGCCATCTGATTTTCTAGTTCAAGGCAAACTCTGTTCTCAGGTAGAGAAAGGCAGACAGACAGTGGGAGAAGCCTTTCTAGTTTTTTCTCCCTGGACCTCCTTTGTTTCTGAGGTGGAAATTTGCATCTGCTCCTGGTAATTCCAACAACGTGCTTCCACCTGTGTTCTTGTGCATATTATCTCTTCCTTGAACTAGTCAAATTTCGGAAGCAGCAGATCGGTTGCCATCCAAATGTATGCTTGTCATTTTGTGTAGACTTGTGTACATTGATAAGAATGTAAATAGTCTGCAAGAGGGAAGATCATGCTCTACTGTCATACCGCAAGTTGTAATAATGTTTTATTTGACATTTTTCTGTTGTATATGTTCGCACTGGGATCATAACTGCAGGCTTCAGAAGATTCAAGATGAGCATGAACTAGAACTTGGAAAAAGGACCATATAACTAAACATCACTCCAGAGCAGCTAATTTTTACCCTCTTCCCCTTTCCTCTGTACCCCACCCCACAAATAGATGAAGGTTATTGGGTTTTATTTCTGAGACCAGTAAAAGCTTTTTCACTTTCGTGTCTTTTCTTCTTTGCTTTTAGAAGTAATGATACTGATGTGTTCTGATTTTTAAAATTCAGAATGCTTTAAGGTTGCCTTGAGTCTGGTTTCTGAAATACTTTGAAATGAGGCTTGAAAACTTGCATTCTTTTTCTACTTCCTAATTCTCTGTTTTAGTTATAACCCTTCTCTTTTAAGGCGTAGAGGGATTCTCCTCCATTCTCTTGGTTTTCTCCTTGCTTTCCCTGTGGTTTGGACGTAGGTTCACTGTAGCCTCCCTAATTGGCATTTTTTCATCTCTGGTTTCCATGTCACCTGTTTGACTACCCTGTTCCGGAAAAGCTGTAGGATGCGTGTGTTTGGGGCAGCAGATGCAGAGAGAGGGCTTCAAAACATGGGCTATAGTCACTGCTGGGGCTTCTACAGGGTCATCGGCATGTGGACAGAAGAGCCAGGGCAGCTTGAAGGACATAGAGAAACGTCCTCCTATTCACTTTACTTTGTGGCTGGATGAGTAGGGCAGGAGTTTATAAGAAATGGTCTCTGAATGACTCACCTACCACTTCAGAGGTTGTTGGAGGTGGATTTTTATTTTCCACCAGACTCAGAACACAGTCTATTTAATGTCCCTTGGAATCATGGGGTATGGATTCCCAGAACCCCCTGAATCCACCCATGCTCAAGTCCCTTATGTAAAAAGGTATAACTTTTCCATATTATATACACACATCCTCACATTTCTTTGTCATCTACCCATTACATATAATACATAATAAAATTTAAATGCTATATATGTAGTTGTTGTACCATATCCTGTAAGGAATAATGACAAGAAAAAAATCTGTATGTGTTCAGCACAGACACAGTTTTCTCCCCCATGGTTGAATGGATCTGCAGATAGGGGACCCACAGAGACTGAGGGCCAGCTACCCTGACTTGACTACACGTCTCTGAGTCTAGGATGCTTCTTTACACAACTGAGGGACAACATCTCAGTAAACAGTACTGTTCACAACACATGTCCGAGCGAAGGTGGTTCCATTTCAACGCCAATCCTGGTGATCTTAATGTGGTGTGGCTATGTGTGAGTTCACTGTTGCCTTGATAGACATTTTCTTGAGCCATCAGGCATTAGGATGAATTTGGAAGAAGAAAAACCCTGGCTGTCTATGGGAGGGGTGATGGAGATCCAATAAGGCAGGGTAGAGGGAAGCACCCACGGGCTGGGAAATTGGGTGCTACCAACAGAAATAATGAGAGTGGTTTGGGCACAGAAGAAAGGATATGAAGGGAAGAGGAAGTGAATGGATGTTCTCCTCTGCCAGGGACGGCAGTTCTAGTCACTGGTTCTCAGTTGCACTGTGGTTTAAGGGTGCAAGGATTCTACAAGCTCGTATTTGGAGGCAGAGAGAAAAGCTTCCTAAAGAGGCTTTGGGGAAAAACTTAAGAAAAGTGCTTTTATTTCTAGATGCCTTGTTTTGTGGCTGCTTGTGTCATTAAGATGGTTATTAAATATATTTATCTTTACATACTTAGGATGCTAACTTGTCCAGAGCAGCTAAGTTCATCTTTTTTACACTTTTAGATTAGAAAAAAAATTTTTTTCCATCAAGTACTGAGAAGGCTCGTACATGCCGTAGATAGTATCTTGGGAACATTTATATCCATGACTATAATTATTTCTAAAGATAATTTCATAAGGCACAACCTGTTATTTTGCAATGATTGTAAAATAATTTCCATTATCTAGTTAGTTAGTTATTGTTGTTATTGCAGAATACATTGAAATTCTTTAATATGTAATTTTATAACAGTAGCATCCAAAGAAATTGAGGTTGCAAAGGGATCTTTAATTTTGTAAATGATAAAAATCTCCCAGTGGTCGCTGGAACCTTAGTTGGAGTATAAGTGGTATCTCTTATGCTGTCTTTAAAGGACAAATCCATATTCCAGATATTCTCTTATGAAATTCTCATTGTATTATTTCCTTCCTTAATGGAATATAATATGTGATTCTCAAACTTGGTATTTGACATGTACTTTTTAAATTAATTTTTTATTTGTTCTGATTGGTTATACATGACAATAGAATGCATTTTGCCACATTGTACACAAATGGAGCATAACTTCTCTCCTTGTCTGCACATGATGCTGAGTCACAACAGTAGTGTAATCATACATGTATATAGGGTGGTAATGGCTCTCTCATTCTTCCATCCACTCCTCTCCTCACTCCCCTCTGTACAATCCAAAGTTCCTTCAGTCTTCACTGCCACCCCCCACCACTAAGGATCAGCATCCCCTTATCAGAGAAAACATTCGACCTTTGGTTTGGGGGGATTGGCTTATTGCACTTAGCATGATATGAAATGTACTTTTAATGCTGCAATATGTACTTTTTAATATCACAGTACTTTGTTACTTTAGGAGGACTCCTGTATCCTATATGTTTATGTTTATATTTGTCATCTAACATTATTATTTGCATGTTAAGTTTATGGGTATATTTTTGTGATTTTTTTTTTTGTACTGGGGATTGTGAATTCAGGAGTACTTAACCACCGAGTCACATACGTTCCCAGCCCTGTTTATCTTTCTATTTTTTGACACGGTCTTGCTAAGTTGCTTAGGGCCAAAGTTGCTGAGGTTGGCTTCAAACTTGCGATCCTCCTGCCTCAGCCTCCCTGAGCCACTGGGATTAGTCATGTGCCACGGAACCTGGCATATGTTTGTGATTTTTGACTTTGAAAATTCATTCAACATTTCTGTTTGTGGACACCAAGTATTTATGGGGGACTTTATGTCTGGGGGACATAAGGCAATGGGCTGTAGAACCGTGAGGCCTTTGTCTCTCTCTTTCATCACTGTATCCCCCCACTGTATGATCCAGATCTCCATCCAGCATGTGGGTATTTGCATCCTGTTGCCTTGTCTTCATAATGATCCTAGGCTATTGGAAGTACACTTTATCATTTTCAATGTAAAATAGACACTAGTGAGATTTACAGGATAAAATACTAGTGATAACAAAACCAGAGTTCATAGCTGTGTGCCGGTGTGTGAGTTTATGAAATAAAATGTTACAATAGGAAGAGAATGAATTAAGTCTGGAAGGTTGAAAACTCTTATCTTCAATGATTTCTTAAAGGCAGAACCAAGTATATTGACAAAGAATTTGAATAAAGAGGTGCGAAGTGTTGTGATGTTCCTACCAAGGACAATTATTCTTTAAATAAAAAAAATTCAGAGATTAGTGATGGTATAGCTGTTCAGTCAACATCCTTGCTTCCTTGGGGTTTTAGAACAGTCTTTGGAAAGTCGCAGATCAGTGAAAATTTTTTATTTTATTTTATTTTTTTTTTTGGTACGGGGGATTGAACCCAAGGGTCACTTAACCACTGAGCCCACATCTCTGGTCTTTTTATTTATTTATTTAATTTGGAGACAGGGTCTTGCTAAGTTACTTAGAGTTTTGCTAAGTTGCAAAGAGGCTGGCTTTGAACTTGCAATCCTCCTGCCTCAGCCTCCCAAGCCACCAGGATTACAGGTGTGTGCCACCAAGCCTAGCAGTGGAAACTTTTAATAAAAATGTAACTTTTGATAAACAATGATAAAAAAAAATGCATCTTCAAAGCAAAAAAAAAATTAGTGTTAGGTTTGTGCTGGGCTTCTTTTAGAAGATTCATGTAAACAAAAATGACATATTCTAAGCTAGAAATTTTCTACATAAATTTATTTATTTTATAATATATTACTACTCATGCATGAGAGCCTTAGGCTGGTCTCTTAGAAAAAGCTAGGACAACCTGAAAAATCCTGATAGTTTACAAAATTTTGAACATTGCATGAGCTTTTCTCCAGTTTTCTTAAGTGTGTTGTTTTCAAGAGACTATGACATGTATCACATTTAAGAGATTGTTTTATATTATCTTTACTCTGAAAACAATAAAATAAAATTTGGAATAGAGCTGCTGTTTGGAGATGATTTCAAATATGGAAATTTCAAATCATTTTTTTAATGTAGTCATGATTTTATTGAGTGCGACAGAATCTTTCAAATGAAATTAATTAAATTACTTAACACTTTTAGAGGTGAGATTTCCAGATGGTGGAGTGAGGATAGTCTTTTCAACAAATGATGTTGACACAATTGGATCTCTATATGTAAAAAGTGTCTTAGCCTGTTTTCTGCTGCTGTATTGGAGTATCACAGACCATAGACTTGGGAATTGACAAAGAGCAGAGATTGACTCAGGTTTCTGGAGGCAGGGAAGTCTAAGAGCATGTTGCTAGCATGCGGTGGGTGCCTTCTTGCTGTTTTATCTCAGCTTGGAAATAGGGGAGGGCAAGCATGTACATGAGAAGTGGACTTGTTTTATAACAATCTGTTTTTGTGATAACTATCCCAATCCCTGATAACAGTAATCCATTCATGAGGTCTCTGCCTCATAACCCAGTCATCTATTAGGCCCCACCTCCCAATATTCTTGTATGGAGGATGTGTTTCCAACACATGAATCTGGAGAACACATGCAAACTGTAACAATAAGTTTAGACCCTTACATCATGTTACCCCTACAAATCTCACACCATATTACTGCCCCCAATCTCAATGTTAAATCCATAAAACTTGTAAAAGAAAGCGGGAAAAATTTCTTATAACCTTGAATCAGCTAGGGTTTCTTAGATACAACACCAAAAGCATCCACAATACAAGAAAAATGGATACATTTATTTTAATTAAACATTTCTTTGATTCAACATACACCCATAAGAATATAAAAAGTCATCATAGACTGGGAGAAAAATATCTGTAAATCATATATCTGATAAAAGACTTGTATCTGGAATAAAGACATCTTTCAACTCCTAACAGGAAAATCAACAGTCCAGTTGAAAAATGAGCAAATTAAAAGAGAGATTTCACCACAGCAGATGTGTGCATGTGGGCATAGATAACCAACCCATGGAAGTAGGGTTGTGTGGTTGGGATATGCAGGGGATTTGATTGTTTTTTAAGAGCTCCAAATTTTGAAGATGTCTCTTTGGGTAAGCTTCAACAAGCTCCTAAGGTGAGACACAGACAGAATGTGCAGAGTTCTCCTTTAGCATTCAGATTTCTTACTTCTCCCCCTGATTTCTAGGCAGTTTGTGTCAGGGTTGACTTGCTCTTCAAGGTAGAAATGGGTCACCCAGATGTGAATACCCTGGATGCCACAGGGGGCATTGTATCGAACTCCATAGCTTCAAGGAGGTTTAGAAATTATTGAGCCAGGTTTTAACAGCTTTATATATATGACTTTATTTAATTCTCACAACAATGTTGTAGGATTAGCAATATTACCTTTTGCAAAAGGAGAAACTAAGATAGATGGGCTACAGTTAGGCCACACAACTGAATGGGGTTCTGTCTTCAGTCTCTGCTCCTTATGTTCTTAGAGAAACTGCAGGTGGAGAAACAGTGTTCAGTGGTAGCGTGTCCCATGGGAAATGCAGGGTGATTTTTTTCCCAACATTTAGGGATCTTGGGAGATGAAGATGGTAAGTGATTACTAATGACTTAGCCTTGCAGGAACAGAGGGAGGACCTCTGGGAGAGGTGGGGATGACAGAACTCATCCTGGAGGCAGTAGACCAACCAGAGATCTCTGAATTCCTTCAGTCTGGGAAGTCAGACTCACTGAATCAGATGTGCAGGAGCGACAAGGAATGCAGAATAAACTGCATGGAGAGGGCCACTTCAGTGGGCTATCCATATCCTCCTGGATGTAATCCAGGCCATTCTTTAAAAGAGCCACCAGAGAACTGACCTCAGCATGGGAGTTCTTGATGAATCTGAGATGTCAGAGTCACCCTAACCTGCATGGGGAGTTCAGAGAGCTCACACCAAATTTTAAAGGCCAAAGTTGTGTCTGGTGTCCACCTCCAGAAAGTGACTCTCTCATGTTAAATGAAACCTTAACCAGGTCAGTTAAGGTGCACTGAGACCCTGTTCTTCACTCACCCAAGCTGAAGTTAACCAACTCAGGCAGCTTCCCTCCTCTCAGCTTTATTTTATTTCTCTCTCTCTCTCTCTCTCTCTCTCTCTCTCTCTCTCTCTCTCTCTCTCTCTCCATGTGTGTGTGTGTGTGTCCTCCATGCAGTTACAGACACAGTCTCACTCTTTATTCCTATCAAGTATAGGCTTTGTTTGTAGGATCATACTGTTCTTTCAGGAAGTCCAAGGAGCAAGCACATCATCTCCATTCACTGTGATTTTCGTTAAGAGCAAGTTCCCTAAGAAAAGAATGATTCGTAACCAAGCAATTCTATCCCTACTCAGTCAAAAAGGTGATTTTCTTTTCTTTGAAAATATCCTTCCCAGCCACCGCACTGACTCCAACACACAGTCAAAGGTTATTAATGACTTCATTCATCCGTTCAGCGGATATTTATGCTGCAGGAGACCGGTGCTCTTATCTTAGAGTCTGGGCGCCAGGAAGGTGGATATGCAGGTGGGACCTAATTTGATTTTGGGGAAAACATCCTTCTTTCCTTAGGGAAGCAGTCACCAAGTTCAGCTCAACAGCATTTGTGGCAAAGCACATCAATCATCTAACCTCCAGAGATTTTCCATGCTTCTGACTTGGTCAGCCAGAGTGGCAGATATGTGGACACGTAATCCTGAAGAAGTGTTCCCTCCCTCTTCATCCAGGGAGGAAGAGGCAGCACATGTAATGACCACCCAGTGCAAGTGCTGTCTGGGAAATGTGCTCAGACCTGGAGAAGGGGAAGCCCCGGGGAGGGAGGCCACGGAAGCTAGGCAGGACATGGTGCCTGTATGTAGTCTCAAAATTGTAAGTTGAACTTCCATGAACAGACAAAGGGGGGCCTTGACATTCTCAGAATGAGAAAAGTCTTGGGGATGTAAGGACAAGATGGTTTATGATGTTGAAAAATCTTTCAGGATGGCTGCACCCCAGGATGTCAGTTGAGGGGTGATGGACCTGAGGCTGAAAGGTAGATGGGTTTGAAAACAAAGGAGAGCTCCTCGCTAAATAAGTCAGGTGTTGCTCACAGGTTGTGGGTTCCCAGGGAAGGATTTCTAGGAAGAGGGACACAAGAGGGTCTGAAATGTAGAGACGATTTGGATTAGTGTGAGTCGGGATGGCTGTACCAGGTACTAAAGGCAGGGGGAGCGGCAGGCCTGAGTCCTAGGTGCTCTATCCTGCTCACTACTCTGCTTCCAGACCCAGAGGTGGGTGCCTGGCTGAGCAGGTGCCTGCACCAAGGGTACCTGGCCTGATACCTTGGCCCTGCATCTGTTTGGGATCTGTTATGGTCTCCTGTGAACATCTTTCACTCTGAAGAGTTTGAACAAAAAGGAGAAGAAATTGAAAGAAGAGAGACCAATAATTAGGATCATCATGGCCCCAAATTAGGATGAGTCTGAGTTCATACCCACCTGTGGGGAATGGAGAGGAATTTAAAGACATGAATGAGGGGTCTGAATCCTCAGGTTTTGGTGGTTGAATGGAATGGTGTGTCAAAAGGAGCCTGCTGTCTAATGCAGTTATAGACAACATTAGTTCATTCAGGCAAAATACCACAGATTGGGTAGCTTTAAACATAGAAACTGAGTCACAGTCTGGAGGTTGGAAATCTAAGGTCTTGGGTCCATCTGAGGGCTGGGTAGGAAGGATATTTTCTAGGCCTCGCTCCTTGACTTGTAGATGGGCATCTCTTCCCCTTGTCTTCACATCATCTTTCCTGTGTGTCTGTGTCCAGCTTTCCTCTTCATATGAGGACACCAGTCATGTGACCTGTGTTCTCATTGTAACTTAGTTACCTTCTTAAAGGCACAACCTCCAAATACAGAGGTGGGTATTCTGAGGTAGCAGGGCTTAGGACATTGACAGATGCGTCTTGTGGGGGGCACACTTCAGACTATAACATGGAGACATAAATCAGTATCGATGAGTTCTATGAAGTCATTCATCCTGAGGAATCATAATGGGCTTGCCTGTACTTCCAGTGACCAGAGTTGATGTGATATTTGTACAGTGTAAGGGAAGCTTTCAAAGACTTTCATGGAAAGGATCCATGACCTAAGCTGAGGCAGCAGACCCTATCAGAGTTTTGGAAATTCAGATTTTCTCAAGGTGAATGCTGCTTCTTTGGCTTCCCCGGGCTCTGTTTAGCAGAGATAATCTGGGTGTCTGTGGGGTTAAGTGCGATATTTCGGGAATGTTCAGAGTCCAGTTGCTTAGAACTCTGGATGGTGTGTGTGTGTGTGTGTGTGTGTGTGTGTGTGTGTGTGTGCCCCCTGCATGTGAGAGAGTGTGTGTGCAATGTGCATGTGCACACATGTGATGGATGGAATCAGAAGGGCCTAGATTCTCACCTTTCCCCAGTCTGCCAGTCTTAATCTGTCCAGGCTATCATAAGAAAATACCAGAGCCTGGGTAACCTCAACAATAGCAATATATTTTATTGAAGTTCCAGAGGCTAAAATTCAAGATTGGGGTGCCTCTGTGGTTGGTTTCTGGTGAGGGCTTTCTTCCTGGCTTGCAGATGGCTGCCTTTTCCATGTGTGTCCATATAATGAAGAGAAAGAGAAAAATAGTTCCCCTGATGTCTCTCTAATCCTGTGCAATGAGGACCCCATCTTCATAGCTTCATCTAAACCTAATCACTTCCAAAGTCCCTGACTCCAAATAGCATCACATGGTGGGGAGTGGTGAGGCTTCAGCATAGGAACTTTGGGGAGAGACAAGTATTCGGTTCCTAACACCATCCTGTGCAATCTTGGGAAATTTACTTAACTGTCTCAGTCCAGTTGGGCTGCTATAATTAAATGCCTTAGACTAGGTCATTTATAAAAAACAGGAGTTAATTTCTTAGAGCCCTGGAAATTGGGAAGTTCATGATCAAGTTGCCAGCGGGGTTGGTGTCTGGTGAAGGTCCTTTCATCATAGGTGGTGGCTTCTTGCTGCATCCCCTCATGGCCCAGGGGTGAACAGGCTCACTCAGCCTCCTTTATAATACAGTGATCCCATTGAAGAGGGTTCTGCCATATGAACTATCACTTCCTGAAGGTCTCACCTCTTACTTCTGTTGTATTGTTATTAGGTTTCAACATATGAATTATAGTAGGATGCTAACATTCATTCCATAGCATTGTCCTAACTACACAACCTTAGGAAATTGACCTCCCTTTTCATGGACATCCTTTCTTCATCTCCCAAAGTGGGATAAATGGATGACGGTGGACACTTCGAACCTGGAATACAGGAAGGTTTCCATAGGAGTTGCTTTTTTTTTTGTTTTTTTTTTCTTTTTCTGTGTGTGTGTGTGACTCAGAAGAACAACCAAAGCAAATTCTGCCTCATTATATTCTGCCTCTGTTCATGGCGTCCAGATTATTAATGTGCTCCTATGTGCACTTGTATAGTTTGAGATATAAGCTACTATGCTCTGTTTTCATGTTAATTTTTTGTTAAGTAGTCCATTAAATAGTGAAAAAGTCCAGGAGTACAATTAAATATTTCTTTTCTAGAAAGAAAAGATATATATGTTGTTTGTACTAGTGCTGGTTGCTGGCAGGAATAGATTTAGTCCTTTTATTCTTCATCTCACCATCAGAAGACAGACACACACACACAAACACACACTTTTCTCTCTCCTAATACTGCTGTGCAGATTTCCAATTAATTCTTTATTAAGTTGCATTAGTATGAATTTGTAAATATTATTCTCAGTTGAATGATATACCAGCCTATGATTACATCTTTTGTTCTCTTTTTTTTTTTCCTGCTTATGTTTTGTTTGCTTGATTTTGTGAATAGCTGTCAAAAAATTCACCCCAAATTCTCCAAAGGAGCTATAAAATCCTACTCTGTGGGTCCAACAATCAGATAATCTATGAGTACAATTTCTTTTCTGGAAAACATCTTCCTTAGAGCCCATATGTTGCCCTTCCCCGGTCAGGACTGGCTGCTCTCTCTGCTATTTCAATGTGATACTAGACATTTATTTTAGGATCATTCTGAAATTTCTTTCCTGTCCTTCCCAAATTAGGACCCCTGCTTCCCAAATGTCAAACTTTCTTTTTTTCCTATGCCCCTTTGTTTTTGGTGGATATATTCTTTGATAACTTCCTGAGGAAGGACACATGAAAGATAAACTCTAAGCTTTTTTTAATGTCCCCAAACTTCTTTATTCCACCTTACCACTTCATGAAAGTTAAGTCTGGAATTCCAGGTTGGAAATCATTCATTTCTTGTCTTCCCACTTCTGGAAGTTAATTTCTTACAGCTCTGATGCTGGCAGGTTTGGTGTCTGGTGAGGGCCTGTTCATTGTCGGTGGTGAAATCAAACGCCATTCTGATTACTCATTGATCCATGCATTTATTTATTTATTTATTTATTTAGCAAATATCTTGGGAACTGTTTCTTCACCTCTTATATGCCTGGCTATCTTTTTAGGTTTTGGGTACCCTGAACATAATTGATAAATGTTTCTGATTTCACAGAGCTTACCTTCTGATATTTTGAAAAATGACCAATTATTTACTTATTTACTTACTTATTTTGTCTCCAGAGGACACTGCAGTCCTGGGAGAATGAGCCTGACTGTTAGCATTCTGAGGGTCCCATGGGAAGAGGCGTTGGAGTCTCCCATTTGCCATCTATTGCATTCATTTTCTTTTTCGATACTGGGGATTGAACTCAGGGGCCCTCGACCACTGAGCCACATCCCCAACCCTATTTTGCATTTTATTTAGAGACAGGGTCTCACTGAGTTGCTCAGTGCCTCACTCTTGCTGAGGCTGGCTTTGAACTCACAATTCTGCTGCCTCAGGCTCCCGAGCTGCTGGCATTACAGGCATGTGCCACCACGCCTGGCTATACGTTCATTTTCACTGAGTCATCCCCACCCTTCTCTGTCACTGATGTCACTGTGTGGTTTCTCTGAGATTCTGTAGAGATTGTTCATCCTGGTGTGTATGTGGGATGGCTAGAGAGGAGTTAGGGGTCCTTCCTGCTTACTGACCCCCTGGTGCACAGCTCCCCACCCCAGCTTTCTGACATCTCCAATTCCTGTGCCTTTCTGAGATTGTGTGATTTCTAAACAGCATATTTATCAGTGAGTTCCTCTGTGAGCACACAGGCTTGAACTTTCTTTTCCTCATTAAGTCAGTTATTATTCATCTATCTTCTTTCTTTTTTTGGTAGGGTAGGTATTGGGGATTGACCTCAGGGGCACTCAAACACTGAGCCATATCCCCAGCCCTATTTTATATTTTATTTAGAGACAAGGTCTCACTGAGTTTCTTAGCACCTCACTAAGTTGCTGAGGCTGGCTTTGAACTCAAGATCCTCCTGCCTCAGTCTCCTAAGGCACTGGGATTATAGACATGCACCACCACGCTTGGCTTGTTTGTCAGATTTCTATCTTTCTGAAATCGCCTAAAGCTTTAATTTGCTACAGTCTTTTTTTTTTCTCTTGATGGATTTGTATTATTGATACTAATTTATTTTTGTCACTTTAGTGAAAATTCAGGAGAAAGCAGAAATGAACATTTATTCTGTCATGTTCCTCCTCTGAAATTGTGACGTTTCCAAAAATTTATACTAAATGAATATGCACTTTTGTGTTAACATATTTATTTTAATTTCAAAAGGGAGCATGGGGTCATTTCAAGTTTTCAGAATACAGTATAATATTTTACATATTAATTAACAGGTTACTTAGTTAGTAGATACACGCTCAAATTTTTCCAGCACAGAAGCCTCACGTCATTATTGTAGTTTTCCTGATGGGGATAAGATGTATGTATATCTTCAACCTAAGACTTAGTTTCTATACCCTAAAAGGACCCCTCAAAATATAGAGAAGCATGTATTATATTAGAATTTGTGCTCAAAGTGTTCTCTCTTATTGCTTTAGAAGTTGTTACCTTAATTTAAAAATAGCTTGTCTTTTAGACTTCTGTAGGAAAATGCTATCATTGGGAACTTATCAACAATGGGAATTCATTTCTCCCAGTTCTGGAAGTTGGAAGACTCAGGTTGTGGTGCCAATGTGGTTGGGTTCTGGTGAGGACCTTCTTCCAGGTTGCAGGAGATGAGCTTCCCTTGTATTTTCACTTGGTAGAAAAAGGGCTGGTGCACTCCCAGGGGCAGGGGGTGGGGGTCTCTTTTACCAGGGCCCTAATCCTACTCATGAAGACCCCACCCTCTTGACCTAATCACTTCCCGAAGGCACCGCCTCCTAACACCTTGCTGGCTAATATTTCAAGGTGTGAATTTTGAGACACAAACATTCAACCCATGACATAGATGTTTTTATATTAATGTAGCATCTAATACTAAAATGATTCTTTTTAAATATATGAGAGGATATGACTACTAGTCTCCTGTTATTATAGAAAAGGTCCAAAATGATACTAACTGCTGTGGTTGAAGTCATCTTATTGTCACACATGCCATTTAAACCAAAGGAAGGTGACTGCAAAAAACATACTGGAGGCTCCTTAATAAAAATAAAAATTAAAAAACCAAACAAATAGCAAAAACAATTCTTTTCTTGTAGGGGTTATTCCCTGTGATATCAGTTAGGGCTCACCCTGGGGCCTAGAGCAGAGGTCAGCAGGGGAGTCTTAGGAGTAGTCTTCTGGATATAATTAAGCTGGGGCACTTCCTAGAGGTTGTGACTCAGTGGGTGGAGATCAGCAATGGCATGTAGCAAGTGAGTCAGATAATTCTGATTAGATGTTCCTCCCATGGTCTTTTTTTTTTTTTTTGGTACCAGAGATTGAACTCAGGGATGCTTAAACAATGAACCACATTCCCAGTCCCTTTTTATATTTTATGTAGAGACAGGGCCTCGCTGAATTTCTTAGGGCCTTGCTGATTTGCTTAGGCTGGCTTTGAACTCACGGATCCTCCTGCCTCAGCCTTCCAGGTTGAGATTATAGGTGTTCATCCCTGTGCCCAGCCCTCCCTTGATCTTTTAAGAACTCTTGGTCAGGAGAAACCAAAAATCATTCCAGGTAGTCTTCAGCTTTCAGGTGCCCCGAGTCTGTTCCTCTAAGGGTTTGGATATCTCAGAGCTATGTGACGCAGCTTCTGTGAACAGAACTCTTCTTGGCTTTTTTACGTTCATGTGAATGACATCATGGCTAACTGGTGGAGCAGAACAGGCCTGTATCCGTCCGCCTGTCTGACTGGATTGTCTCAGAACTCCTGACCTTCAGTGCCTATTCTCAAAACCTCAGGATCAGTGGTCCTTTTATAAGTGTTTGCTGAATGAATAAATGAATGAACACTGCATATTTATGCCTATACTTTTTTTTCTTTACAGAATCTTTAGAATAGACTTTAGAAGGATCATCATCAGCAGCAGATATTAACAATTTTAAGTCTTTGATACATGTGTTAGCTTCCCATCACTATAACAAATACTTTTAGATCAATTTATAAAGAGAAAAGGTTTCTTTTGCCTCACAGTTTTGCAGGGTGCAGTCCATGACTGACTGGCCCTTTACTTTGAGGCCTGTGGTGAACCAGCACACCATGAATAGGAAATGTGCAGGACAAAACTGCTCCATTTATGACTGGGTAGGAAAAAAAGAAAGAAAGATTAAAAAAGAAAGAGGAAGGGGTGAGATCCTGCTACCCCTTCAAGGGCATGAAGACCTCCTGCTGGGCCCCACCTCCTATTGCACCACCTCCCAAAATAGCACCAAGCTGGGACCAAGCCTTCAACACAGAGACCTTAGAGGGACAGTCCAGATCCAAACTATAGCTATACATTTAGACATTTTCTGCTTTTGAAAGATCATACCAATTCAAACACCCTCCACTATGATATAAGAATTCCTATTTCATTAAACATTTGCCTGCACTAGGTATTATTATGTTTATGTATTTATTACATTGATGAGTAAAAATTGGTATGTTTTAATTTTAATTTCTTTGATTCTTGGTAGTTGAATGTTAACACTAAATCTCAGAACTACAGCCTTAAAAATAAATTTATAATGCCCTGTTCTTATTTTTCCATCAGTGTTAAACAATTTTTAAAGCAAGTGTTGTAGTCAACTTTTTTGCCGCTGTGACAAACCCCAATCATGCCCCCAAGTGACCTATCTCTGCTAGCCACACCCTACCTGCTGTGCAGTTACCACCCAGTTAATCCTTATGAGTAGATCAATCCACTGATAAGGTTATAACTCTCATAATCTAATCGTTTCCTCTGTAAACATTATTGTATTTTCTCACTCATAAGCCTTTGGGTAACACCTCATATCTGAACCATAACAGCAAGATTGTGTATATGTGTGGGTGTGTGTGTGACAACTTGATGTAGATATGTTATATGCATTTAAACTAGTTGATGCGGATGTTCTTGTAGTGTTGAGGAAATGTACAGGGCCCCCCCCCCAGATCTGGAATGCTAATTAGTTTACATAAAGAATCCAGAAAATTTAGGATGTGACTTATACATGGTCATACTCATCTGTTTCCTTAGGTCATTAAGCAGCCTCTAAATATGACACCAACCTAGAGTCAGTAGTTTAAAAAGCTGAAAGGTACATCTTTATCATTGTCTGTGAGCTCATAATATGGACCCATATTTGTTGGCTATATTTTTTCCTACTAGCATGTGTTTCGCATAAAGGTCACACTCTGGCAATAATAATGCATCTTAAATGCATACGGTGTCTTGTGACTTGCGTTCATGTGAATGACATCATGGCTCACTCGTGGTGCACAACAGGCCTGTATCCATCCGCCTGTCTGACTGGATTGTCAGAACTCCTGCCCTTCAGTGCCTGTTTTCAAAACCTCAGGATCAGTGGTCCTTTTAAATATAAACTCCATCCTGTCATTCTCCTTCAGTGGCTCCTCGGTTCACTCAGAGTAAAAGCTGAAGTCTTTTCAATGGCCTGTGACTCATAAAATATGTCCCCACTGCCTGTCTGACTTCATTCCTTTCAGTTCTCCTTGCTTGCTGTGCTCGGGCCCCATGGAACTTCTAGCTGTTTCTAGAATTCTATGTTCAGGTGCCTTTTCTCTGACTCTTCCCTGCTTGGACCAGTGCTCCCCAACCCTCCCCACAAACACCCACCAGCTGGCACCCTCCCACGTTGAGGCCATTCTTCAGGTTGTCAGCTTCTGGCTTCTCCCCACTGCCCCCCATAGTCTCCTAGTCTTGCTATGAATCCCACTCACTGCACACCCTTCACCTGATTTATTTTTCCCATGTGACATGAGCTGTATCTCACATGGGTTGTCATCTGTCTCTTCCCTCTGGGCAGAGCTCCATGTGGGCATGCAGTTTTGCCTGTTTACAGTGGTGCCTGGAATAATAGAAAAATTGAATAAGCTTTGTTTGAGTTGATTCCTATTGTACAAAGGAAGACAGAGAGGCATAGAAAAACTGAAGGATTTCCCTGACGGCACACAGGTTAGTGGGTGTCAGACTTGGGACTAGAAATCAGGTTGCCTTCCAGAGCTGTTTTTAGGGTAGCAAAACTGTCAACACTGACTTTCTGGATTCCACTTTTGTTCTTACGGCAGATTCTTCGTTGTTCTTCTAGTTACTGCTTTTTTCACTGTAGCCTGGGCAGTCTGTATTTTTTAAATCCAATTAGGTTTCTACATTATGATCACCCACCCCCCAAACTTTAAAATAATTTTTTTTGTTGTGCACTCAAGTGACTGCTTTTAAATCAGTATATCGTTTTGCTGGTCATACCTGGAAGTGATGTGCTTAGAATACCTTTAAAACAGCACGGTGAAGAAATCTCTTTTTAAAGAAGATAACATATGTGAGTTAAAACCTATGCCCTGACTCTCCTGCCTCTATCCCCCATCACAGGATAGAATCTACCTGCCCATTAGGTAAGGGCCACAGGGATGCCCCCTAGTTTATCTGCCATTCTGGTCAAGTATTATTGTCTTAATTGGAATGGACCCAGGAGGCCACCTGGCCCCTTGGTGTCAATGGTATCAGACTTTCTCAGAGGAAGAAGATAAAGTGAGGGGGACATGATAGCCCTTTGGGTTCCCCACTCTGCTTCATTCAGAGCTGCATCTCTTTCCTCAATTGGTAAAATTGATCAAATTTACATTAAATATTAATTTTATAAAGAAAGTTCTACAGCAAAACACTTGAGAACTTTGTGTTTGGTTGTTTTGCAGCTGAACCCATGGAAGCAATTTCCTCCACTGCTCAGTCCAGACTTTCTTCACTAGTACATAGAGCTGACTGGCTACCACTTGCATAATTATTGCCAGGGGCACTCATGAAAAATGAAAATTCATGGACGCCACTTCAGATCTGACGTCAGAATGCCTAGAGCCAGGCCCAGGAATCTGCATTTTTAAACAAGTCATGGCATACTTCATCTGCCCTTGCAAGTCCCTGAGATATCCACTGTCATTATCACACTCTCGTACTTCTCCCCTTTCATCAAAGCGTCAGGACCCTGTCTGCTCTTCATTGTCCACTGTTAGATATTCTTTTCCTCCTCGCCCATTTCTCCTCTCCTTCAGTAATTTTGCATACTGGCTGGGGGGGATAAGATATTTACTTTTATTTGTGTGATCAGTGCAACTTTGTAATTTCTTGTCCAGGCAAGTTTCTGGGTCCTTCAATGTGGTGCTTTTGGTCCAGGAGTCAAGAGGATCAGGAAATCTGTAAAATGGAACTTCGGGGTCATCTGATTGGAGGCCTTTCCAATGAGAATGTGTTGGGCAAGAGGCAGCATTGCAGTAAGGGATAGTTTGCTTTGTATAAACTTGGAGCAGCCTAGCGAGGGATCGTTAGAGAGTAGCATGGAAGTTGGAGGGCTTCTGATCCTCAAGGGGTCATACAGAGCAATGAGCACAACCAAGCATCAGCTTCCAGGAGCATGCTCCACCTAGGATTGTCTCCAGCAATGAGTAACGAGGAATGTACACAGCAACAGGAGCTTATGATTCTTACTTAGCAAGAAGTCTTGAGCTGGCAGTCCAGGTCAGTATGGCGGCTGCCTGATGTTCTCAGAATCCCAAATGCCTTCTGTCAGTCTCAGAGAAGCAGAAGCACAGGAGAAGCATCAGTGGATGGTTCTCATTCCCCCATCATCCAAGGGTAGGTTCTACTTGGAAGATCTGCATCACAGCTGCGAAGAAAGGGAATGGTGGGGGGACAAAGGGCTTTTTCCTAATGACTCTTTGTCTTTATAGTTGGAAAGAAAATTCTAATCCAAAGACTTCTGCTTCAATCTTTTTGGCCATAATTGTTACACATCAGACCAGGCAGAAAGGAAGACCAGAAAGAGAAATGTTCTAGCTTTTGTAGCCTGTGTTACGAGAGGAAGGCAAAAGAAAGGGATTTGCAAATGACTTTGGGACTGTTGATCCATGGTCTGCCACAAGGGGGAAGCCCTGATCTCATTGAGCAGGTGCCTTCAGGAAACCCTATTATGAAGAATACAGACACTTGGAAGAGGAGTAGGACTACAGAACCAAGAACTCGGTGCTAAAAGAAGCCCCAAATCACAAAAAGTGAGGTACAGATAAGAGTTAAAAAGTACACAGGAGCACAGTGGGGTGGGGGAGTATTGGTAGTGGGGTTGTTGGTAGTAATGATGTGTTATATCACCAAAGAGAAAAACTGGCTGTGTAAATATGTAAGGTATGATAACTTATAAGAGTAGGTATACTCATATGAAATATGGTTGTAAAGAGATATATCTGAAGACACCAGATATAAGCCAACAGTGCACCTACCTCTGTGCTTATTCTATGCCCTACTGGTATAATCATGAACCCCCCATGATAATGGAAGGTGTCCACAAAAACTACATAGCATGTTTACATTCAACTCCTACTCGCTCCTCAAGCTATCAGGGACTGGCTTCTGCACCTGCCTATTCTTCTCCTGACAGTCTTTCTTCTGAGATTATCAGCAACACAGCCAAAAGACGCTTGTTAATTTCTGTCTTTGGTTGATCTGATGATCCTTTCTTCTCAATCTTGGGCTACCAGGTTGCCAGGCAGTGGCTGGCTTCTGCTTCTCTGGCCTGCCCTCGACTGTGGAGATCTAGCTCAGCCGCCATTTGCCTTGGGAAGTCTTACGGCCACCTTTCCTTCCTCTCTCTTTCTCCCTGTTTGTTTCTTTACTGAGCTCATTATCCCACTAGAGTAAATTGACTCTCCATTTGTTCATCTCTTGGGAAGTCTGAGAGCCGTGTAACAGCAGGGACTGCCCGTCATTTTTGTATCTCTAGCACTTATTGAGTGTCACGTAACAAATAAAAATGAATGTTTGTTAACTCAGTGAATGAATGAAAGTCTTAGGATTTACAATGCATCTAATTCTGAGGAGGAAAAACAAACACTAATAACTGAGAAGGTAAACAGAGTGCGGGGGGCGGGGCTTGGATGGAGGCCCCAGTAAGGCCTATGACTCCTGTTACTTTATCAACCGCAATCCTCGAGATACATGTTATCGTATTTATGTTATAGTATTTAAAGAAATGGACATTGAGAGGGATTTAGTCACTCAGCCAGTAAGCGAGGAAAACTGCTAGGGATAATACTAAAAGTTAATAGGGCTTAAAATGAAGTCAAAACAATGTCTCAGAACACTGACAGTAAACAAAATGATCTTGTTGTTTTTCTTCACACAAGTAGAAGGACTCTCAGAGTACATCTTGCAGACTTAATTCAGAGGAAAAAAGATAAAGGACTAGTGAGGGTTGTCTTCTTTCCATGAGCAAGTGGAGTTGCATGAAAACAAGGTTCCAGGCCATTCTCAACAGGCTCCTGCTTCTGCCTCTTAAGGAGCAAAGGATGGAAGCGCAGGGATCCCCTTGACCCCAGATAAGTAACGGCTTGTTTCTTGCACAAGAGTGACCTCAACTCCAGCTCTCAATGTGGTATCCTGTGGAGACCTTGCTACTCTGCCATAGAGGAGAAGGACCACGTACATCAGGGCTTCAACTGGTCTCATGTCCAGCTGCCGTCCTCAAATATAATTGTGTATTGCATAATCGGGAGGAGATTATGCCAGGAGGAGATTATGTACAGAGAATATGCCGTTAGGCAATTCTGTCCTCTTGTGAACATCAGAGTGTGTTTACACAAGGAAGTCCGGGTCACTTATTAAACATGGCCCCAGATGCAATGGAGAAAACGATGATCCATGAGGCTTCTGCCATCATAACATTATGTACTGTTTTGCAGTAAACAGTTTTTAATAAGGAGAAGGTGTACAGTCTAAAACAATGATAAAAAGTATTGTGTAGCGGCCTGGGGTTGTGGCTCAGTGGTAGAGCATTTGCCTGGCACGTGTGAGGCACTGGGTTCAATCCTTTATTTAAACACAAAAAAAGGTATTGTGTTCGTCTACAACTAAAAACTAATTTCTTAAAAAAGTATTGTCTAGTAAATGATAAACTACTAGTACAGTTGTTTATTATCATTATCAAATATCATAGCTGGGCACAATGGCACATGTCTGTAATCCCAGTGACTCGGGAGGCTGAGGTTGGAGGACCATGAGTTCAAAGCCAGCCTCAGCAACTCAGCAAAGCCGTAAGCAGCTCAGTGAGAACCTGTCTCTAAATAAAAATATAAAAAGGACTGGGGATGTGGCTCAGTGATTTAAGCACTCCTAGATTCAATTCCTAGTACCAATAATAATTATTATTATTGTTATGTACTGTACATAGTTGTACATGTTATGCTTTTATTTTACTGGAAGCACAGTAGGTTTGTTTACACCAGCATTGCCACAAACCCGAGTGATACATTGCACTATGACAGTACAGTGGCTACGATGTCAACAGGCGATAGGGATTTTTCAGCTGCATTACAATTTTGTGGGATCATCATTGTATATGTGGTCTGTTGTGACTGAAATTTCATTCTGCAGCTCATGATTGTACTTCTTTTTACTCGAACGTTGCCCTTGACCTTGATCTGTATAAAGAAAAGCTCATTATCTTCTCCAAAACAGCAAAGACAAAGCTGCTGAATTTTCTTCTATGACTTTCCTCATGCTTTGATGGTCCATCCCACCACTGAAGTGGCCTGTTCTGATGCTGTTTTGACTGTGTTATATTCTTATCACTCAGCACAGGTCTCCATGACTCTGTGTTTGAAGATTTTTGGTTGCAGAGTCTTGTCCTTGGGCCAAGTATGGCCTCTAGACTGGCAGCATCAGCCTCACAGAGTAAGTAGGTGTAAACAGTTTCCTAGGCCTCACCCCACATGACTTCCTGAGAACCTCCGGATAAACAATCTCACCACACAGATGATTTTGATACATGCCAAAGGCTGAGACCCACCCCTTGCCAAGCACTGGAAATGAGAGTGATGGAGTGGCACCCAACTTTATCAAACCATGGTACTCTAGCCTTTTCCTCTTTATCCTGTTTTTGTGTATAGAACTGTATCTGTCCTAAGAGACATGGATTAGTGAATTTTGTGGAAAAAAAATCAGGAACAAGCAAGATTTTGGCATAATGGACACAGCTCTTTCATACTGTGGCAACCTGGCCCTGCTTGGATTCCCTCAGGTCTTATAGGTATAGTGTTGCAGACCAACTGCCAGCTGGGCGGGTCTCAGGGTTCCTCTGTTCCATGGCTTTCTCTGGCAGGCTGAGACACTTTGCCTAAGATGGGGGAGATTTGATGACGAGCAATAGCCCTCCAACAGTGACTAAGAAGAGTTGGCTTTTGAAAGCCTCAGCTCTTAACTCAGGCCACACTTGTTATCCCAGCAACTTGGGAGGCTGAGACAGGAGGATTACAACTTTGAGGCCAGCCTCAGAAATGTAACAAGACCCTGTTTCAAAATAAAATGTAAAAAAAGATTAGCTCATTAGTAAAGCACCCCTGGGTTCAGTCCCCAATACTGTAAAAAAAGGAAAAAAAAATGTCTTTCACCACTTTGGAAAGGTATCTCTGAGGTTTTTTTCTGACTGGCTTCTTCAGAGGGCTTTGGCTTCAGTTGCTCAGTGAGCTACAGTAGTAACTCACTTGATAGTGCACATTTTATTACATGCATTTCCTTCTGTATCTCTTTTAATTGCCTCCTATTCTTCCTTTTAGTGAAGGAAGGATCCCCCTCCCCCCAGGGATTACAAGGATGTCCACATAATATCCCACACTGGGTAGATGTGATTTATGGCCATTTATTAGTCACATATACTCACAGTACAGGGGAGGAGGATACTGCAGGGTCAACGTGGAGGTTGCGCTTGGGAACAGAGTGAATAACCAGGAGCTGTGGGAGGCTTTGGAGTATCCAAGAGGCTGAGGAGTCCCCTGGTTCCTGTTGGAGGTTGTCATTGTCTTATTTGAACAATTCCACAGGTTGGCAGTATTGGCATCAGAACTGCCATTTTGCTACTGCCATTATTCTGCCCCCCCCCCCCCCCACACCACTTTATGACCTAGATCGTTAGCCCTTCAACCTCTTCATCAGCCACTGGTCCAACTGTTATTAGCTTGTGAAATTCCACTAGTTAATAGCTCCCCCACCATTTTCTCTTTCTCTCTCTCACCCTGTGGGCAGACACTCTGCCTGTCCGCTTAATAAAATCTCTTGGTGAGTTCCCACATCCCGAGTGGTTTTCTGGATGCTTTCAGACAGGGAACTGGAGCCCACTATTCTGGGGTCCACAGGAGCTGTGCCTAGTCCCTATGATAAGGAGGCAGCCTTGGAAAAGGAACCTTATCTGTGGGAGCAGAGTGGGGCAGGGGACTTGTTGTTGGGCCATGGAGGCCCATGAGATTTCCCAGGTGTTAAGGTATACATAACCTTGGGCCTTAATTTTGGGGGGGAGTGGGGTACCAGGGATTGGACTCAGGGGTACTCTACCACTAAGCCACATCCCCAGCCCTATTTTGTGTTTTATTTAGAGGACAGGGTCTCACTGAGTTGCTGAGTACCTCGCTGTTGCTGAGGCTGGCTTTGAACTTGAGATCCTTCTGCCTCAGCCTCCCCAGTTGCTGGGATTACAGTTGTGCTGCACCAGTGTGGCTGGCTCATTTCTAAGTCTTGTTCCACAGTATCTTCCCCAACGCTTCCAGCCATGTTTTCCCTGGGGTCATTTGTAAGCAGTCCACCCCTATTTCAGTCCTCGTTTCATTGTCTATTTCTGGGAAAACTCAAACTAGGATAACTGTATGTTTACATGCAAACATATCCTGCCACTAGAGATGCAAGTATATATACTGTTTTTTTGTGTAATTTTTGGAAGTTTTTTTTTTAAAAGTAAAACATTCCTAGGCTCAAAACTTCAATTTTGAGCCCTCAATAACTGGAGGTGGTAAAGGTGAGGTAAAGTTGAGGCAAGTATCTCTTATATTGCTTATACAAATGCTGATAATGTTAAATATCATTTCTTTCTAAAAGAAAAAAAAAGGGAATGATTCATAGATGTGAAAAAATGGGGATAATGAAATAAATATGAATAAGTGGAGACAGAGGAGAACTCATGTCAGACCTGTCCAAGTGTCTCTATTGAAAATCCAGTTTTTAATTTTTCTGTAATGACAAGAAAGGTAAATCTTTAAGTGAATGCATTAATGGATGACAGGCTCCACCCCTTCCCCAACACATATGGTTTTGGGGACAGTCAGGATTGAACTATAGTTGTGGTACCTATTACAAGGACAAGAATGTGAAGACAGAACTTGGAAGTAATACTCTAGAAGATATCTGTTATGGTTTGGATATGAGGTGTCCCCCAATGCTCTGGTGTTAATGCAGGAACATTCTGGAGGTAAAATATTTGGATTGTGAGATCTGTTACCTAAGCAGTCCATCCTCATTTGAATGGACCAAGTGGATGGTAATAGTAGGTAGGTGGGATGTGACTGGAGGTGGTGGTCACTGGGGCATACCCTGGAAGGGTGCATCTCTCTTGTGGCTCTTTCCCCTTTGTTCTCTCTCTCTCTCTCTCTCTCTCTCTCTCTCTCTCTCTCTCTCTCTCTCTCTCTCTCTCTCTCTCTCTCCTTCCTGACCTTGGCTGTGAGCTGAGCCGCTTTCCTCTGCTGAGCCCATCCCCCATGATGTGCCGCCTCACCCTGGGCCTAGAACCATGGAGTCAATCCAAACCTCTGAAACCATGAGCCCCAAATACACTTTCTCTCCTTTGAGTTGTTCTTGTTGGGTATTTTGGTCACAGTGATGCAAAAACTGACTAAAACAAACATCTCACCCTTGTTGAGATCTCAGTGTAAAGCTGGAGGTGAGGGTGATGGGGACAATGTTGCTTCAAAGCAAGAAGTTGGAAAGTAGAAGCATGGTAACCACAGTTGTATTTCTGATATTGGGTTATTTTGTAATAACTGGCACATGGTAGGTGCTCAGTTAATTCGTGGTTTCTGCTTTACTTATCTACAAAGGGCTTAGTAGAATACATATTGTATGGTTCTGAAGATGATTTCAGAGAGAGATGTAAGATTCCCTGGAAGATTATTGCTTATGTATTTCAGGACCCATCACAGATGCCTGAATGCACAGGAACAAGTGATCTATTTTGGTGTGCGTAGCATAAAGGGTGGGAGGAACTGCCCCTTTTCTGTAAATGTCAACTTGTTCTAGGGATGCTGTCTGCTATTGTAGTCTCATCAGAGTGGTAGCAGAAGAGAAAGAGTGTCTACAGACGGTGCAAGTAACAACCACAAAGAGGGAGAAAATGCAGAAGACTCCTGCTTTGTCAAAAAGATCACCCATTCATTTAAACAATATACTGGGGACACCTGTAATGTGTCTCACGTTGCTCGAGGCATGCAGGAAACCAGATAGAATCAGGATCTCTGACCTCATGCAGTTGGCAGTCTAGTTGTAAAACATTAATTCGTCTTGTCTAGGGAAACATTAATTACCGAATCCCAGGAATGTTCACTTATGTACATAGGACACTATGATAACATATAACCAGGGGACCAGTTCTGGGGGATTCGCGATTTCCCTGAGGAAATCACTAGAATTGGGAAAATAGGAGCTAGCAGTTATATAAATATTGTGATTTTCACAAGCTTCCTTTTATTTGTTTTATGTGGTTGGAATTTGTGGGATGGCTGCTGCTTCTGGTGTGATTTCAATATTTCTGTCTAATTGCTGGCTAATTTGGCTTCATAATATATCAGCCACATATTTTTTGTTCCCCAGACTCCCTGAGCATCTCCTTGGCTCTGGTGCTACCAAATGAATGGCACCAATATTCTATTGAAAAATGCTCCCAAGGACATTTATTTTCTGTGGTGATGAGATTTTCATTATTTCCCAGTTGGTTTTATTCAAAGTGAAATTACCACTGTCCATCATTCCAGTCTAGTACGTATTGTTAAACAATTGCTCTATTTTCTATCATTCTGCCTCTCTCTTACCTTGCTTAATGTGGTTCAGGATTTCCTGTTTAGGTTTTGGAAATTTTAGCATAATTCAGTTGACTTTAAGTGGTATTGAATCAATGAAACCCAGGCGTTTCAGACAATTTTTAAGTACCGTTGACCGTAAAGACATAGACACATCATCATCATTAAAGTAGAAGATAAATTGTTGCCCCTAAGAGTCAGTAAAAGAGTTTTTTTACAGTCCATTTCACTAAGTGTTTAGACTGTGTATTACCTGATTAATCAATGTGTCCTGAAGCATGATAATGTCGATGTATTTTCACTATTCTGTACAGGAAGAGCAGTAAGAGAGGAGTGGAATTATTTAAGGCGCTGTTTGCTGTGGAGTAGTACATTATCAGGTTCATAATTAAAGGGACTGATGGCTGCCATGGGGTAAGGAGCAGATCAGGATTATGGGGACTGAAAGGAATGTGCAAATGTTGTCTTTCTGATTCAGGGTAATTGAATCTGACTGGCTGAATTCTGTCCTATAAACCAATTCTTAATTACTTATGGGGAGGTGCTTTAGGCAAAATGCTAGCCCAGAGCATAAATTCGTTAATTAGGAGAATAAAAATGGGATCTCATAAAAGTTTTAGAAGTTGACTCTTTAAACGTAAGCTTTCCCCTGAAGATATTTTTACTTGCATTTTTAAAAATTAAGTTTTCCCTCTTATAGCATGATTGAATACTCTGCTAGCTTCTGTCCTTCTCTTGATTAAAAGTGAGATGAGGGCGTGGTATCATGGGTGCTGTATTTTCCATAAGTAGATTTAAGATCAAATTTATCTATATGCCTGGAATTCTAAGTTCTAGACCATCATAATAAATAAGAAACTCTGTAGCATATCCTATCATAAATCTGAAAAGGACTGTTTCAAGCAAATCTTTGCAGAGGCTTTATTTTTCTCCACTTACTTCAAAGACCATGTACCAACAGAAAATGTTTGTTCCTAAAAGGCAATAAAATTAATTTTAAGACTTGTTCTAACTTTGTAGCTATCCTTTTATTTCTAAGATCTCACTCATTCAGAGCTGAGATAATTGGACGATTTGTATAAACTTTTCTTTTTTTTTGGTATACCCAATAGAAGCTCAGATTAATTAAACTGCATGTGATAGTTTGTATTGTATTGGGTGTAATCTCCCCAAGTCCCCTGGGTTACGGATTCTGGGATGGAGATCCAGATGCTGGAAGCTCAGTAGGAAGTGCCTTTGGCAACTATGCCAACAAGGGAAGCAGGATTGTCAGGGGGCAAGATGGACCATGACACAGTTGCAGCTTGGGACATTGCCAGTTCCACCGGGAGCTCTGAAGCTGGAATGGCCCTTGGGCTGAGTCGTGGTAAAGTCCAGGTGGCATTGAACAGGCGTGGCATGCAGCTGCCTAGAAGGCAGTGTCATCTCGAAGAGGCAGCTCCTTCCATGGAGGACAGTTGCTGGGGAAGGACCCAGCGTGAGCCATTGTCAGACAAACTCCCAGCAACTGGAAGAAAGAATGGCCCAGTCCTGAAGGGGAGTTTGTGTGGCATGCCGCAGCAGCCTCTACTGGTATCACCCCAAACTTCATGACACCTAAATAGGCTCCAGGAGGTATTCGTCCCTATGGATTCCCCCGATGACCCGTATAGGGAATTTCTGGGTGTGATCCCGAGCAATACAAAGATTCACATAGTCACCAAAATAGAAAGGCACACTTTCTCTCTCATAAAGCATATCAGAGTTTTCGGTCTTTGAAGTTATAATTTACAAAAATGTAACTATCATGGTTATCATCTTAATACCTCATTCTTATCTGACTGGAAAATCTGTGTATTTAAGACTTGCCAGGTGGAAAAACTCTTAAAACATGAAATTCTGATGATATAAATGCAAATGAGAATATAGGGAAGCAGCTTTTGGATTAGCATGGCTGCAAGATCTCAGATTCAGGTAGGGTAGGTGGTAAAGCAAGAGTATATAAGAAGATGGATGCAAAACGGTTGCCCAATATTGTAAGAAGACTGGAAAAAAAAAAAAAAAAAGCTCAGGAATACAATGAACCTCTGATTTTATTTTTGGTTTGTTTGTTTATTTTCCTTTTGGTATTGGAGATGGGATCCAGGGGTGCTTTAGCACTGATCTACATCCCCAATTCACTTTATTTTTTATCTTCTTAATTTTTAAAAAAATTTTTTAGTGGCTGATGGACATTTTTATTTTTATTTATTTATATGCAGTGCTGATGATGAAACCCAGTGCCTCACACATGCTAGGCAAGCACTCTACCACTGAGCCACAACTCCAGACCCCTTTTTATTTTTTAATTTTGAGACAGTCTCCCTAAGTTGCTGAGGCTGGCCTTGAACTCGCAATCCCTCTGCCTCAGCCTCCAGGTTGCTGGGATTATAGGCCAGCACCGCTGCGCCTGGCCTGATGTTTTTAGCTTGCCAGATTTTAAGCAAAAACAGGAGAGGGATATGCTCATTGCTTGGATATTGCTCCCTGCTGGTAGGAAAATTAGAAGTGTCTGTTCGCTTCTGTTTCAACTTGCTTTCCGAGGACAATGATCTTCAAGGAAACATGTAGCACAGAAGAGGGAACAGAAATCCTAGACAGTGAAAAAGAGCTAGTTAGAGTCACTCCACTTTGCGCAATTTCTTTGCTTCAGATGGAGATGAATTATCTGCCAGGTACTGACTGTTCTTTACAAGTAGAACTGGATACTCAGTACTGGTGGTCTTTAAGGAATCACAGAGGAGAGGCCATAGAAAACTAAAAAGGGGGGCTGGGGAGATAGCTCAGCTGGTAGAGTGCTTGCCTTGTAAGCATCAAGGCCCTGAGTTCGATCCCCAATACCAGGAAAAAAAAAGAAAACTAAAAAGGGATAAATTTTACTTTGACCCTTAACGAGAGGGACAAATATTATGTTTGATGCTGAAAGGGAGGATAAAGATGTATTTTGGAAACACAAATTGGTGCGCTTGATTTAAATTACTAAGAACAATCAGAAGGGAAAATGATACAATAGGAGTGATACAAATGCACAATAGGAGGCACATGTGCAGAAGACTTGAAGGCAGAAGCCTTAGATTGGAACTGTTTTGCCGAATTTACTGAATGATTATGATTGTGTCAACCTCTTAACAGAGTGATCCAATTCAGAATTGTCAGTTACGCTGTTCGTAATCCCATTCGCTCTTCTTAGTTTTTACTTTCCCACACCTTCCAGGCACTGAGATTCCACAAATGCTGAAAGACTTCTCTGGCTCACACCTGGACTGCGCAGTGTGCCCCTCCGCCACACCTCCTTCCCCTGCCTACTCACTCACTCCTGTGTTTTTTTTTATTATTTTTTGACTGACAACTGATTTTTCTAAGTCTGTCCCTTCCTAAGCCTTTCAGGTTCTATCTTTTCCTATTAATTCTCTGTCAATTCTCTCCATGTACGAAGAGCCCGGGTTCAGTCTGGCTGAGCCCTCTCTCCTTTGGAGATAAGTGGGGTGGGAACAAATGGAGAACTGGAGGGAGGCAATTATGGGCTTCTTCTGGCAGCCTGGAGGAGCGGGAGAGGCTGAGATCCATTTCATTCCTGCAGGGAGCATCCAGGTATGTGCTGGGTGCTAGAGACCCAGCAGGAACCTGGCAGACAAAGCCCGGGCCCTCTTGAGTTCATTGTGATAAGTATGAAAAGAAGCAGAGAGGAAAGGCTGAGGGCGGGTGTGGGTGTGAGGGAGGTCAGCCTTAAGGGCTGGAGGAAAAGCCACTTCCAAGGGAGGGGCTGCCATTTGAGTAAGATCCCAAGGACAAAAAAAGAATGTTCCAGGCGGCGGGAACAGCCAGTACATAAGCCCCTGAGCTTATGACATGGTTGAAAGGCAGAAAGAATGGGGCATAGAGAGCAAAGGGGAAACCAGCAAAGGCGACCCAGCGGGTCAGATTAGAAGATAAGACACCAGCCTTGCTGAGGACTTCTGAGTTTTATTCCAATAAGGGAAACTGCTGATGGGTTTGAACAAGGAAAGGATAAAAATGATTCAAGTGTTTAAAAGATTACTGTGATCGCTGCACAGGAATGCACAGTAGTAGGGCAAGAATGGGAGCAGAAAAACCAGTTAGGATGCTGGGGTTGCTGTCCAGACAAAGGCTGACCTGCCTTGGACCAGGGGGAGAGAAGCAGAGATAAATAGAAGTGGATGGATTGGAAGCAGAATAGCCACAAGCCTGGATTTGGGAGGGGTGGGGGAGTCAAGGATAATAAATTTTGGGGTTGAGCAGTTCATTAGTCATCCATGGAGATGGGGAAGGGCAGAAAAGGGAGAAGGAAGTCAAGGTTATGTTTGGGTTGGCAACTTTTGACAAGACTATTAGACACCCAACTGGAAATGTCAGAGAGGCATTTGGAGAGTATAAATGGATCTGAAGGTCAAGGGAGAGGTTAGAGCTGTGCAAATAAATTTGGGTGTCATCACCAGAGAGAGAGAGAGAGAGACAGTATTCAAAGCCCAGAAATGGGATGAGCTCACTTAGCACTAGATATACACCAGTAAAGAGGGTCCAGCAACAAGTTGAAGGACCGCCCAACACTCAGAGGTTTGGAAAGCAGTTTTAGCCAAATTCCAGTGTTCTGATGCACGCATAGATTGTTGGGGAAGGGGAGGCAGTGATTTTAGATGATTCTTTAGAGAACTGGGGGTCTCAAAGGGAGAAAGAAAGATGAGGCGGGAGATGGGGGAGGGATTATGGAGTCAAAAGAGGAGTGTGCTTAAGCTTCTGAGAACGATCCAGGGGAGAGGGAGACTGATTATAGGTAGAGAAGAGATGAGTGGATCTGTGATGTTAAGGTGAGAGGGGCCAGGTACCCAGAACACTGGGGGAAATTGATTTTTGAGGGGAGCAGGGGCATTTTTTCTTTTGTAACGTATGGTTATGATGAAGAATAGAGGCATAGTTATGGACTGAATGGTGTATCCCCAAAATTCATGTTGAGACCATAATCGCCAAGGTACCTAAACTTGGAGACAGAGTGTTTAAGGAGTTCGTTAAGTTTACAGAGGGTCATAGTGGGTCTTGATCCAATAGGGCTGATATCATTAGAGGAAGAGGAAGACACCAGAAGTTTCTCCCTTGTTTATGCAAAAGGAAAAAGTCATGTGAGGACACAGAGAGAAGGTGCCCATCTGCAAGTCAGGAAGAGAACCCTCACCAGAACCCAACCCCCACCACACCTTGTTCTTGGACTCCAGAACTGTGAGAGAAAATACATTTCAGTTGCTTATGCCATCCATCCTGTGATGTGTTGTTCCGGCAGCCTCAGCCAACACACCGAGGCGCGAAAACCAGGGAGGATATGAGGTAGAGGGGAGGGATCATGGGGCATCGCCCTCTGTGGGGTTTCTGTGTTCTCAATTGTATGAGATGAAATCAGATCATCGACTGAGAGTGAGTGTGGAATAGTGGGTAGGGAAAGTTGGAAAAAGAACAATTTTGAATGAGGAATATGGGATTCATTCGGGATACAGGATTGCCAGGTGCCATTAAAAGCCCTTTAAAGTTCATAGTGCTGAATTTATAGTGATTCACTCAGGAGATTTTTTTTTTTTTTCTCCAGCAGTATTTGGCTACTCAGTATTTGGCCAAATGGCATAAAACAGGATACATTCGGGGCTGCCAATTTGCCAATTCAGGGTAACTGAAAGAGAAGCAAGAGAGTCAAGGACATGTTTAAGGGCACAAGATGGGGAAGAAGGGAAACGAAGATCAGAGGTACATATTGTGTGAGGGGTTCCCAATGAGACTGAAGAATTACTGTAGAGAGGATGTGAGAATAAGTGAACTCAACAAATAGAATGTGTCGATGTTAACAGTTGATAGAGTTAATAAATTACATTTATCATATGAAACTGGTGATACAAATCCTCCCTTCATAGGATTATCCCAAGGATCAAATGAAAATACGTGGTAAGCCATCCAGGTGAGTTGTCAGCCTGGTAAGCTCAGTAGTGCGGCAAATAGATCTTGATTTTCTTAAGGCATTCTACCAGAGCCGTCACACTCACAAACCAAATCATAATACACGTAAGATGACACCTTAGCTGGATTTGCCACTAGCTGAATTGGTGCATCAAAACTGGTTGAGTCTGCTCATTTTAGCTCTGGGCCAACTCTGTGGCCAACTCCCTTGGTGAAATTGTCAGTGCTTCCATGTTGGACAATGCTTAAGTGAGAAGAAATTCCAGAGTGCGACACTGTGTATTTGATGTTTTCCAAATACCAAAAATGATTTGATGGAAAAGGTATCAGAGAACCATCATTTTAGTTTCAGAAGTCTTAAGCAAAGAGTTACAGGAACTCTGAAGAAATAGATGGACAGTCTGTACTTTTACATCCAGAACTGCTCAGGCAGAATGAGAATGTGATAAGACTTGTAAATTCTTAATTACATTCAATTGTATCTAATGAAGAGATTCAAGAAGCCGAGAAAATATATATTACTTCTGGGAGAAAAATAGAGAGTTAAGGACAAAAAGATAATAAGTAGTTGAACTAGGCAGAAGCATTCAATGCCTAAGGGGAGTGGGGAAAACCTCACAGCTATAATAAAAATTACCATTCTGGATATTCTATTTCTTGAATTAAAAAATTTTCATTCTGTCTTTGATAGAGGTGGAAAAAGTGATGTCTTAGATACCAGAGTGCTAGCATTTTATATGCTTATGTCAAATTCTCTTATATTAACATGCACTTACAGATTGTTGGCCCATTTCTGTAAACCTCTGTAAGAGGCTGTGGATCAGGAAAATAGAGGTTCAGATGGGATGGGAACACCTTTATGCAGCCATTTTGATGTAGTGGCGACTTGGTTCCCCAAGGTTCAGAGAGGCCTTTACCTTCAGGGGACAGCCAATGGGTCCTCTCTCAAGCCAGTCTCAGTGCACGGACTTGATAGTTTGTACTATCTCCTCTACCTATTGACAGACAACTGATTCCAAGGATTGTTTTTTTTTTTTTTCCCATTTTTAGTTATACATGACAGCAGACTATGTTTTGACATGTTATACATACATGGTGTATAACTTCCCATTCTTGTGGTTGTATATGATGTGGAGTTACACTGGTCATGTATTCACATATGAACATAGGAAAGTAATGTCTGATTCATTCCACTGTCTTTCCTATTCCCATTCCTTCATTTATTCCCTTCCCTTCATTCCCCTTTGTCTAATCCACTGAATTTTTATTCTCCCCCACCCTTACCATATTGTGTGTTAGCATCTGCACATCAGAGAGAACATTTGGCCTTTGTTTTTTGGAATTGACTTATTTCATTTAGCATGATAGTCTCCAGTTCCATCCATTTACTGGCAAGGGCCATAATTTCATTCTTGTTTATGGCTGAGTAATACTCCATTGTGTATATGTACCACATTTTCTTTATTCATTCATCTGTGGAAGGGCACCTAGGTTGGTTCTATAGCTTAACTATTGTGAATTGATCTGCTGTGAACATTGATGCGGCCGTGTCACTATAGTATGCTGATTTTAAGTCCTTTGAGTGTATGCTGAGGAATAGGATAACTGGTTCAAATAGTGGTTCCATTTCAAGTTTTCTGAGGAATCTCTACACTGCTTTCCAGAGTGGTTGCATCAATTCGCAGCCCCACCAGCAATGTATGAGTGTGCCTTTTCCCCACATCCTTGCCGACATTTTTTACTTGTATTCTTGATCATTGAAGAATGGTATGGTTTAGTTATCAGAGGAGGGTTTGAGGAAGTCCTGGAGAGGGAAACCTTAACTCAAAATCAGTGGGATTCCCCACAAATGTTACAGAAAAATAATTGAGGACATGCTAGATAGACTCATTTAGGAAAACAAGGCTTATACACCAGAAGGAAGGAGAGAGAGCAGGGGCTATCTTGAGAGTAGGAAGCAAAGCCTTCATCCCAGGTTTTAGCATTTATAGAGGGACAGTAGCTAGGGGCTGAACTAGAGGTGGAGTCAGGGCAGTGTTATACAATTTTGTGCCAGGTTCCCTTGTGCTGGGGTACTGCTCTCCCATCAGGCTACTTCCTGCAGGCAGGAACATCCTTTGAGACTCGGCATATTTTTCCTGTATCTCCAAATTCCTGTATCTCATTTTGAGGAGCCTCTCTCTGAGCAAAATTTGGAACCACTTCATAACTAGAAGTGCCACTTTTAGGGCCTTGAGTTGAGTTAATAATTTTTTGGAGCCCCCATGATGGGGGACCGCGATTGACTCGGCTGCTGGGTTGGTGAATGGGATAGGATGAGGCTCTTGGGGGTCAGTCATGGGGTGGGGTGGAGCAGATGTTTTCCAGGACAATGAGATCCAAAATACTGGTCATGTGAGGGTGGTCACAATGATCGCTGACCTTAGCCAAGAGATATCTTCAAAGGTGAAAAACGAAAAGGCAAACGTATTCTGCAAGAGGGGGACCGGAAGTTCACTTGGGTAGGCATGGGCAGGCTGGGGAGGCAAGAGGGACTTATGCAGAGAGAGCTTAAATGGTTGCATTACTCTAAACAGGCCAGCTGTGGCTCTTTTTTGGTTCTGCTTAAAGGCAACAGGGTTGGGAGTAGGGGCAGGAGAAAACATTCCTTAAAAGCATTTTTTGAAATGCAAATATGTTCATTGTGAGGTGTGATACATTAAAAGCTCATTAGAGCTCATTATCATGCTTGATCCAGCTTACAAAGGCTAGTCTTTCAAAGGAATAAGAAATAGGACTCTGAATTGGTTAAAGAGCAAGAAGAGATAGATACCTTCCAGGCGGAAGGTGCTTTAGTGGAAAACCTGAGAGGTCTTGGAAAAGAGCCTTTTGGGTGAATGGAGACAGCTCCTGGACTCAGCCAGGTTAAAATAGGAAAGAGCAAAGCAAAAAGGAAGAACTTGAACCAAAATATCCATAACAAGACAAAGTAGCTCCGATTTAACTAGATTCAGATAATTCCAAATTGTAAGTGAAATAACAGCAGGACATGTTATCATCTGGGAAATTGTGAAGAAGTAGATAAGAGATTAATACACTTTAATGTAATCAAGAGTTCAATTTTGTTGAGTAGGTTTATTGCTCCTGAGTTGCCTGAAATGACACTTGATTGACTGTACTTCTCAGAACCTAACACCACATTTGAGTAATTTTATTCTGTCTTTTCAAAGATTATTACTTTGTGCTGTTTCCTTGTTGAATTTCATCTGTAATTATATTGCTTCATAATGTGATTGATAGGTCTCTTGGGATGCTCTCCTAACCTTTCCTAATTATAGTTTACCTAAGCACAGTAAATTTAGTTAGGCAATTCTCTTATACGTTCATTAAATATTAATGAGGACATTTGAATAACATCATTTAAAATACAGTAAAATCTCAATTAAATAGAATGAACAGATACTGCATTCACCTAGTTAACTGAATCTCATAATTAGCTGTGGGTTAATCAGAGGACTCTTTTGCTTATTCTTCCTGTCGAATTTTTTTTTCTAGGATATTTTATTCTTCAATCTGACCCCCTCCAGAATTTACTTTTCCCTGGATGATTTTCAGCATTGCAGACCTCAGGATTAGTTTGTCATTTATTTTTTCATTCATTCGTTTGAATTTATTAGACAGGAACTCATAGATGAGGAAGACAGTCATTCCAGAGACAGATGTGGAAACAATAGAATAGTAATCCTCAGAAGTTGCTTTTCCAAAAAATTCTAGGTAATAGTTTTTCCATCATTGCCTTATAAAATATAGGACATGGGCGGGGGAGGGAAGTCTTGATTGATAGGAAGATTCTGGTGGACTTCCTATGAATGGAATGAAGTAGTTTCCCTCTTGGCTTTCCAGAATTTTGAAAATCATCCTTATTTGACAGAACCTTTGACCTCATTTTATGTTTATAAAATTGCCACTGTAAGACGAGGCGACCCCCTGGCTATTTGTTTATTTGTCTATTTTGTGACATTCCTTTCTTGCCATTTTACTTCAGATTTAAGGTGCCCTTACATGTTTGGACATGACTTCTGAGAGACTCTTATACCCTGATCTTTGTTCCGATGACACTAATCTGAACTCCCCAAAGAAGCTCCAAACAGCCTCTAAAAGATGTAAAAACATCACTAGTTCGATGAAAGTTAAACTGCCAAGTTAAGATTTTGTTCACTGCTCGAGTGTGCTGAGCAGCCCATTTTTGTAGTGTTTAGGTTTTTATGGTGTATAATTTCCCAGGAGCCTCCACCCTGATTTAGGCTGCCTCCCCAAATTGGCTCTCCACCTTGGATCGTTTTGATTGGCTCATATTTTCCTTGCTTTCCTGACCAGAAATGGACACACCACCCTATTAAACTTGATTCATCATTTTATTTTTTAAAGAAGGTTCCATAAGACACTTTATAGGAAGTTTAAATTTAAAAATGAATGTATTAAATTAAGCTATAGACTTACAGATTATATGAGTTTTCACTCTGAAATGATTATGCTTATTTAAAAACTATAGTTATGGTTCAAAAATTTAAGAATTGGTAAAAAACTTTTTTTCCCTCTCTTCTTTTTTTTGATGCTAGGAATTGAATCCAGGGATGCTTTACGTGGAGCTATAGCCCCAACCCTTCTTATCCTCTATTTATTTATTTTTATTTTGTGGTAAGACCTCGCGAAATTGTTTAGGACCTTGCTAAGTTACTGAGACTGACCTTTTACTTGAGGTATTCCTGCCTCAGCCTCAGCATCAGCCTCAGTCACTGGGATTACAGGTGTGCACCTGGTACAGATATATTGCACCTGGCTAAGAATTTGTAAATTCTTGAGTGTTAAAGTAACTGTATGGAAAAAAAAAAAAAAGTAGCTCTCTTCACAGAAATACAAGGTCAACATTTGATATGGGTAAAAGATAGCTTCTCATTAACATTCCTATCTAAAGAAAAAATTGAGGAAGACCTTAGAAGATGGAAAGACCTCCCATGTTCTTGGATAAGCAGAATTAATAGTGTCAAAAAATATCTATACCACTAAAAACTCTGTTCAGATTCAATACATTCCCCTTCAAAATTCCAGTGATGTTCTTCATAGAAATAGAAAAAGCAGTCATTGAAAGTCATGTGGAAGACTAAGAGGCCCAGAATAGCCAAAGCAATCCTTAGAGAGAAAAGTGAAACTGGAGGTATCACAATACCAGATCTTAAATTACACTACAGAACTCTAGTAACAAAAACAGCATGGTACTTGTACCAAAACAGCAGTAAGGCCTATGGAAAAGAATAGAAGACACAGAGACAAACTCACATGAATACAGTTGCCTCATACTAGACAAGGGTGCTGTAAACATACACTGGAGAAAAGAGAGCCTCCAACAAATGGTGCTAGAAAAACTGGAAATCCATATGTAGTAGAATGAAATTGAATCTCTATCTCTCACCCTGCACAAAACTCAATTCAATGTAGATCAAAGACCTAGGAATTAGACTAGAAACCCTGTACACACTAGAGGAAGATGTAGGCCCAACACTTCAACATATTGACTCAGGAACTGACTTCCTTAACAAGATTCCTAAAGCCCTAGAAGTAAAAAAAAAAAAAAAAAAAAAAAAATCAATAAATGGGCTGGCATCGAACTGATAAACTTCTTCACAACAAAGGAAACAATCAAAAACATGAATAGAGAGCCTACAGAATGGGAGAAAATCTTTGCTACCTGTGCCTGAGATAGGGTGTTAATTTCCAGGATACACAAAGAACTCAAAAAGCTTTGCACTAGAAAACAAATAACCCAATCAATAAATGGGCAAAGGAACTGAAGACACTTCTCAAAAGAAGAAATCTGAATGGTCAACAAATCTATGAAAAAAATGTTCAACATCTCTAGCAATTAGAGAAATGCAAATTAAAACTATACTGAGATTCCATCTCACCCAGAATAGCAATTATCAAGAATACAAGTAACGGTAAGTAATTGGTGAGGTTGTGGGGAATGCTCATACATTGCTGGTGGGACTGCAATTTGGTGCAACCTCTCTGGAAAGCACTATGGAGATTCCTCAGAAAACTTGGAATACAACCAACATTTCACCCAGTTCTCCCACTCCTTGGTAAATACCCAAAGGACTTAAAATCAGCACACTACAGTGATGCTACCACCTTAAATATTATAGCAGCTCAATTCACAATAACTAAGCTATGGAGCCAACCTAAGTGCCTTTTGACAGATGAATAGACAAAGAAAATGTGGTATATATACACAATGGAGTATTACTCAGTCATTAAGAAGAATGGCTTTATGACATTTGCCAGCAAACAGATGGCCCCAGAGACTGTGATGCTAAGTAAAATAAGTCAGTCCCCAAAAAACAAAGATCAAATGTTTTCACTGATATGTGTAAGCTCACCCACAATTGGTGGTGGGAAGGGAAAGATTCGAAATTTAATAGATTAGATAAAGGGAAATGGAAGGAATAGAAGGGGGATAGGAAAAGGTAAGACAGTGGAATGAATGACATAATTTTCCTATGTATCGATGTGAAAACACCACAGTAAATCCTACCATTTTGTACATCCACAAGAATGGGGTCCTAATTTGAATAGATATCTTCCATGCTGGTATAATTATGTCAAAACAGATTCTATTGTCATGTATAACTAAAAAGAACCAATTAAAAAAAAAGAAAAAAAAAAGGAAATTTCTACCTCAAAATACACTACTCTGAGACTGAAGAAATGTTTAGTTGTCAGAAAAAAATTTATTCATTTATTTGGCCGGGAAGTTACTACTTTTGATCACCTGTTTAATATGGTCACTTAGACGTGGATATAACTGACATTTAAAGACTTTTCCAGAGTTTGCATCCTTTGATATTTTCTCAGCATCCTCCTGCTGTCGTTAAGTTTACTTGCAAAATTCCCATTCAAGGGCTGCATTTACTGGGCTGGATCTAGTGCCCAGCCTGACTAGAGATTTTAGCCTGATGGAGGTTACTTTATGTTCCCTCCAGCAGAGCTCCTGGGAGTCGCTGCGCATCTGAGTTAGGAAAGCAATTATGTTAAGTGTTCTCAGTACATAAGTCTCCTCTTATTCTATTTCTTTTGTTGAGCTTTTTATCTGAGGAAAAAAGCACACAAAAACACTTACTGACATGATTTAGCTCATTTTACTCTTGTAATTTTCCAAATATTTCGTGGCTTTTTCCACTAACACTTTACCTCCAGCTAGGACAACTTCTCACAATTCTGGTGATGAAGTCTTATTATAAACTATTATGAAAAAGACAATCAGGGACTTGACCCACAATACTTTCAAGACCTTGTTACTCAAAGTGTGACCCTTGACCCAGTGGACTGGCACCACCTGAGTTTGTTGGAAATGCGGCATCTTAGGCCTCCCCCCAGATCTACTGGACCACATCCATATTTTCATAAATTTTCCAGGTGATTCACACGCATGTGGCAGGCAGGCCAACACGGTAACAATCCCTGCTGCGGGGACTTTGGCTTCTGCATACCGAGCGTGAAGTGGACTCTCCATACCATCTGTGCGGAACATTCTATGTACTCTCTTTCCAGGTCATGCATCACATCCACCCAGGAGCCGGTATTATCCCCATGTTGCACATGAGGAAGCTGAAAGCCCAGAGGTTAAATAATTTTCCTAAGGTTCATCATCTAGTATGCAGTGGAGTAGAGATTTGAATTATTTCCTTTTTGACACTAAAGTTTATCTTCTTGATAACTGTCCTCTGTTTACTCGATTCAAAAATGTTTTCAGCATTCTCATTCAGGGTGGTAAAAGATAATTTTTATAAAAAGGTAAAACCACGTCTCTCATGTAGATGTGAAAATGAATGCTTCGAAAAGATTTTATGTGACTCATCAATAAAGAAATTGGTAGGTGTTATAACCAGTTTGAGGGATGAGCCACAGAACAGACACATTTGTAAATCAGGAGCATTTTGACAAATGTACAAAAGGAGGTGAAACACATTTTTCTTGGGGGGTGTGTGTGTATGTGTGTGTGTGGATGAGTTGTCTTGCCACTGGACATAATTCATTTGCATGCCTATAAAAAAAAACTATTTTGCATTGCTATTGTTATCTACAATGTACAGAATTGAAAAATTGCTCTGTTAAGGAAAAAATTATTCATAACCCTTGTTAAAATGGTAAGGCAGATTTTATTCAGAACTGTCGTGACAGGTATTACTGAAATGGGGTTTTGCAGGAGATGAGAGTAGACTTAACTCCAAATACAAGGGAAAGTGGAAATTTAGAGCTAAGGAGCAGGGTGGCGGGGGTCAGTGGATGAAAAATTACTAAGAGGAACCATCAGGGTTGAGGGGAGCTTCTGGCTAGCCTCATTTGATAGGATTTTGCTGAAGGCAGAGCAGAGTGATCAAATGTCACTGGAAGGTAATGAAGAATTTGATCAGATAATGAGGATTATCAGATAGCAAGGGTGGGATTCTGGCAAAACTGACTTAGCAGGGGAACTGATAAAATTGAGCTCTTGAGGACATGCCCAATAATGGGGGCTAGTTGAAAAGACCCGAGTAGAGTTTGGTCAAGGAGAGAATAAGCTCCCATAGATTCAGCTAACCTAGAGGAGGGAGTGGTTCTCTAGACAATGAAATAGTTTTTTACCCAAGGGCAAAGTTTTCTCTGTAAGAGGAGGTAGTCTAGCACAGTGGTTAAGAACCCAGAACCATAGTATATAGATTCAAAAACCACTCCATATCCTTCGATCCAGAATCACTAGCAGAGTGACTTTGGGGATGTCTTTTAATCTTCTAGTGCCTTATTTTCCTCATCTATAAAATGGACCTAGCACCTAACTTGTATGTCCATTGTGAAAAGTAAATGAGATGTCATATGTGTAAAGTGCTTAGAACAGTACCTGGTACCTACCATGCCATATATACTGTTATTATGACCTTCATTCTGAACCAGGAAGGCATAAGAGAATTTTTGGATCAGAGAATGTGGATATTAATATTAAAATACAACCAGTACATCAATGGTTTCCAAACATAAAATTCTCTAAAGAAAGATTAAACAATCTTGACTGTAAAGAGTAGGAAAGTATTGTTAAAAAAAAAAAAAAAGACTTAATACGTTAGCTCTAAAATTCTGTGAAACCTAGTGTCGGGGGATGGTAAAGAAGAAGAAAAGAAAAAATCAGAAAACGAGCCTTAGAAATATCACACTGAGGGCCAGGGTGGTGGTGCAGGCCTATAATCCCAGTGGTTTGGGAGGCTGAGGCAGAAGGATCCCCAGTTCAAAGCCAGCATCAGCAACTTAGCGAGGCACTAAGCAACTTAGTGAGACCCTGTCTCTAAATAAAAAAAAAACAAAAAACAAAGACAAAAATAACACTGAGGATGTGGGGATGTGGTTCAGTGGTTAAGCATCCTTAGGTTCAATCCCTGGTATTGGAAAAAAGAAAGAGAGAGAGAGAGAGAGAGAGAGAGAGAGAGAGAGAGAGAGAGAGAGAGAAACACTGGAGATGTATTCCACCTTGACTTTACCCTTTTAAGTTTGCCTCAAGCATCCAAGGAGCTCACACTCTGGACCATGAAATGAGAAATGGCTGCTCCAAGATTTGTCACCTTTTACCAGTCTGCTCCTATTTTATTGTCTCTCTACTTTGCTAAAGATGTCATTTCCTACTTAGGATCCTACTCTTGCCCATCTGGATTTGAAGTTTTCATACATCCCCATACCAAAACTTGTCCTTGGTAATCTCACTTCAGCCTACTTGGAAAACTTGGCATTTGGTGACTGTCCCAAAGGGCCAGGTTCATCTGCTCCTCTGTGGGGTGGAGGGGGACTGAAATTCAGAAGAGGTTCCACTTTGTTAGGTTCGTTACTGTAAATCCTTCCTTTAACATTACAGAGATGGGCAGTGATAGGGTTAACATTTTGTGCTTCATCTGGTAAGTTTGCTTTGTTTAGATCACATACCTCTTTGAGTTATCTGACTGGATCCTATGGGAGCTATTTGACAACTCTATGTTGTAGTTAACTGATAGCAATGCAAAATAATTCTTGTCTGTAATTATGCAAATGATGCTGTGTCTGAAAGAGGGCCAAAACTGGTCAGGGGAGGCAAAAACCAGTTTTGCCTCTATTTGCACATTCATCTCGATTTTACTGATTTATAAATGTGTTGGAGCTTTAGATTTTTCTTTTTACTAGTTCCCATATAATGAGCAAAGTAAAATTCTTAATACATATTCATTTTATATCTGTATGAGAGTTATGACTTTACATTTTAAAAAACTCTCTCCACAATAGTAGGGGGCAAGAACTGATTTAATAGTCAATTAATCTTCATCAAGGGTAACTGGGAAAAAAAAAAACAGACAAAAGCCAAGTAAGCAGAGATTATCTGCAGAATATTTTACAATTTAAGTTGCTAGCAATGTTCCTGTGTAAGAAAAAAAAAAAAATTGAAGTTCTATGTAGTCATTTTAAAAGCAGTTCCCATATTTTCAATTAAATGACAAGACACCAAAACATTCATGGTTTCTTGAAATGAATGATTATGGAAAATAAGTGGTTTTCCTTCTGCTACACTCAGATCATACCTGTGTGTTCACTTGTCTGTCCTTCCTGGCTGGCTGTTTGCTTTAAGTCCACAGTGACCCGGTCTTGCACACTATTTTCTCTCTAATGCCTTCCCTTCTCTCTGGCACATGAGTGACTAAATAAAGAGGCAGTGCAGGATCTACCCCTCATCTTTATAGGGACCAAGATTTGATTTTGTGAGTTTCTGGGTCTAATGGGTATTTCAAAATCTGACTTTGGTTAACCAAACTCACATAAGGATGAATCAGAAACCAGAATATTACTTTGTCGATTAAAGAGAGTAATTAAATTAGACAGTGGTCTGGTATGCTTGCCTTTCTCCCTTCAGAAAACTACATTGGGATGGAATAGTCCGAAGACCTTTTTTGAAGCCAGCACGTTGTTTTCCGAGGTGCTGGGACTCGAACCCGGGTCCACACGCATGATAAGCAAGTGCTCTACACGCTGAGCAAGGAAGGACTGTATAGAGGAAAAAGAGGGGTGGGAGGGGTGGGGGAAGGGAAAAAGTAACAGAATGAATCAAACAACATTACCCTATGTAAATTTATGATTACACAAATGGTATGCCTTGACTCCATGTGCAAACAGAGAAACAACATGTATCCTATTTGTTTACATAAAAAAAAAAAGAAAAGAAAAAAAAAAGAAAACTACATTGCGGGCTGTACCAGGAGAAGTTTGCGTCTGAGCTTGGAATCAGAGCACCAGTAATCACTGAGGCCTCTGTCCCAGGGATAGATCAACCTGCCACATGCCTTTGTGGGGATGAGGTGGGGACAGGGTTTCTACTGGTGGTCTGGATGTTTTGATGGCTCTTCAGACTCCTCTTCTCTGGAATGAAGAAGGAATCTGAAAAGTATATGGAAAAAAAATTTTTTTTCTTTAGACTTTCTGTATTTAGGAAATATTCCTTGTCTGTTAATGCATTCACTCTTCAGAGAGTAAAACTGATTTGGTTTTAAGCTTTACATTTAGATTCACAATCTAGTTTTGTCCCTATTATGGTCACCAGAAATAGAATTTTGATATTCTTGAAACTCCTTAGTCACTTGTATGCAGATTTTTCTTTGGGATGTTTTACTTGGCCAGGGGACTGATTGCAGGATTGCCTGATTACAGGTCATAGTCAGAAGGTGACATTAATTCTGTTGTAGAGGTCTTTGTGGATGATCACTAAGTACTGATGACATTGTTTTATAGGGATAAAATAACTTATTTTCAATTGAGAGATATTCTTTGTGTTATCAGAGTTTTAATTTTTATTGTTTTGCAATAGCCAATTGTAGTCTCTGGGCATCTTGTTTTTCTGTGAAATCTTGCCAGCTGGTATTGTAAAGTGATCACTTTCAACTGAAGAATGACTTATAAAGATAGAATTTTTTTAAAACCACAGCATCCACCCAGATAACAATGATAGCAGAAAAGCTTGTTTTTGTGTATCTTTTTCTCCCAATCTTATTAAAGATTTTTTTCCCCCTGACATACTGAAGTGATGAAAATGTGCCTGAAGGCTTGGTTGCCAGAACCAAACAAATAAATTCTATAATTAAATAATAAAAGCAGTCAGAATCCATAATAGAAGACTTGCAGGGAATGGAAAAAGAGGAGTTTGTACCATTTAATAGTTAGCAAACTGTCAGTGAACTCTGTCAGGGGACAGATGGCGGATGGCTTTGTGTGTCCCACTAAGGAATGGAGAGCATGTTCCATGAGTGAGGGGGGGCCATGGAGGGCCTCGGAGCAGGGAAATGACATGATCAAACATGCACCTGAGACAACTCACCTTGGAGCCTTGGGGATAGAAATGAAGGAAAAACAGGTAGGTTGTAATTTGAATGAGAGGCAAAGCAATAGATTAGTGGAGTGAATTTGTGTTCATCAGCTTTTTGTCACTGTGACCAAAATATCTGACAAGAACCCCTTAGAAGAGGAAATGTTTATCTGGGGCTCACAGTTTCCGAGGTCTCAGTTCATGGTCAGCCAACTCCATTACTCTGGACCTGAGGTGAGGCAGAACATCATAGTGGCAGAGGAGAGCTACTCGGGTCATAGCAACCTGAAGCAGAGAGAGGGGACTAGGAGAGAGGAAGCTGGGTAGGGGAGAGGGGGAGAGAGAGAGAGAGAAAAGAGCCAGGGACAAGATATAGTTTCCAAGGGCATGCCCCCAGTAATCTACTTCCTCTATCCATGCTCTACAGGTTAATAGTCGCCACCCTGTACCATTTAGCTATTGGGGAATTAATCCAGCCAAACGATTACTCTATTGATGGAGATCATGCTTTCAACACATGAACTAAGCCATAATGGAATTAGCTTCCTTTGGCTTTTGAAATGGTAAACAACTGAGCATAAGAAGAAGACAGGGATAGGGAGAGAGTAAAGATCCAGTTCAGAGAAAGGCCTGGAAGAGCAGACAGAGGATGAATGGAAGGTGAATTATCCTCATTTGAGATATCCTTATTTGGGATATCCTTATTTGAGATATCCTTATTTGAGAGGGAATACACTTCTTTCTCTGAGATGAAAGTTCAGGATGACTGACTGCTAAAGATTAATTCATACGCAGCAGTATAGTGTTTCTTTGAAACAGGAAGCATGATCAATTGAGAAGTTAGGAGAGCAGAGAATGGGCAAGCACAGTAGAACTATGAATGTATGGAGTAGCCATTGGGAGAACTGGGATTTGTAATAGTTGTTAGGATAGTCAAAAGGCCTAGCAATTTGGACACCATTTACCAAGGCACCAGCCCATCCACCTGTCTGATATCTTTCTAGGATAGATATTTAAATATTTCCATGCCTGACCCTGGTACAATATGAGCAGCAGCCATGTCTGCATTTTTGCAAGGTGGGTGTGAGAGGATGTCAACGGACTGAGAATTGAGAATGCTGGCAAGATGTGACAAACGCTACAAATGGGCAGGCAGGGAAGTTTGCACAGTGACACCTGGCAGAGAGTGTGATCCCATAATGCATCAACTAAGGAAGCATTGGCAGAACAGTTGTAGCTGCTCTGGGAGGCTTCAGGTGCTAACTTGGTCTATCTACCTAACAGATCTCCAGGAAGAGGACCACCGTCCTTCAGTGACCTGTCTCTTGGCGGGGGCACGCTCACTGTAGGGTTTGACAGTGCATATATGAGCTGATCTTTGTCTCAGCTAATTTTTGCAAGAAGTTTTTAAGAAAGGTTTTTATCAGAAAATTGGAATGAAATAGACATTTTAAAAGAAAAGAAAAACAACTTACCTTCCACCTACAGAGTGTGGTCCCAGGGTTTTGGTTGGTTAGAGTGTGCCTGGTAGTCCTCCTGAGTCCTGTTGTAGTTTGTCCCAGCACTCAACTGCTCAGACCACTGACTGAGCTAGTTTAAACAGGGAGAGGTGGAGAGGGTCGCTCTCCATTCATATCTTAGGCTTCCAACTGAAACGAGTTTCCTGGCAGTGTGTTCTGTTGGGCTCCACCTCTGGACCCTTGGGCAGCATCCTGGACCCTTGGGAGTTCTCTCTGATGTCCAGTCCTTTTGGATGGGCCATTCCAACCCGATCTCTGGTAACCCTTCCTGGGGTTACTGATCAGCCCCACTTGTTCATGGCAACATCTATTCCACCAGGTTCTTCTGATTCAGAGTGTTTGGAGCTCCTACTTTCATCTCAATCAACTTCTCTCTGTGGTCTTTGATTTGTCTGAGGGATGTCCCCAAAATGGAAATTAAAGGGAACTTACCCTAATGTCTTCCTCTGTAGTGTGTGCTGACCTCTCAAATCGCATCCACCCACAGGTCCTGTCTTTTCCCAGCTCAGATCTGAGAAGATTTCTTGTTTTCTTTTTATTGAGCAAGTTTTGAATGACTTCAGGTGAAAAGGAAGAAAACTCTGAAGATTCTGAAAGAAAAGGAGACAGGAGGCACAGAAAGCAAAGAAACCATAAAGGGCTTCCTTGTGTGTTCCTCTCATTATTAAATGGCTTCCTATAGATAATGAGCAGTTTCCAAACTCAGTGATAATAGCAATGATTGACTCAGGGAAAGAATACAGTAAGAAATTTAGAAGAACGAGAACACAAAATTTATTGATTGATTTCTGTGTGTCAGGCGTTTTTACACACCTCCCGTTTAATCCCTTTGCTTTATGGAGAAGGAATTTAAAAATGAAACCTTTAGGCTGAAAGGTTAAGGTCAGAGTGGAACCCAAATTCAAGGCTGGCCCCAGTGACTTGTGACTGTATTTTGTCATCTCCACTTTTGCCCCAGGCACTCTTATTTGTTTTCCATGTATCCTCTCTGAGTTTTAGTTGGGCAAACCTATTTCGAGTTTTTATTAAGGAAGATACTCTCCAATTTAAGGAAAAGTATAGGAGACACAATTACATTGGTGCCTGGTTGTCACAGCTTCACAATTTAATATTACAAAGCCATCATAATTCAAAGCACAGCTAGCTTGGTAATTCACTTCATTAATGGTGCTACCTGAATAAAACATACAGCAAATTAGAAATAAACAAATCCTTGGGAAAGTATGAAAATATGTTCAGAAAGCACAAAAGGTGAGGCATATAGATAGAATGCTAGAGAGACAGAAAGAGAGAGAGAGGAAGGAAGTGGTAGGGAAAGAAATCAAAACAGGATTAAGAGGAATTTTGTGAGCCCATATGTACTCTGACCCAGTATTTTTAGAAAGAATTTTTGAGAAATATTGGGGAATTAATTATGAATCTGTCTTGTTTTTGTCGTTACCTTTATACATCCCTCTCCCTCACCTCCCACATGCAATACACTATATGAGATCTTGCCTGTCTTGGCTCCAGAATAGATCTTGAATTTGTCTACTTCTCTTCTTTCTGATGAATACAGGTGTGGTGCAGTTTCCAGTGCACACTTGCATCAGGTTCTCTTCTCTGGGCACACAGAAATGTTGCTCATTTCTGTTTCACACTTTGCCATCAGATGGGGCATTAGTTCTGGCTGATGATACATTTTACCTCTGGGTCCAAACATTCAGATGCAGGGTCAGACCTTCTAGCACTTGGTCCTTCCATGGCAATTATTGAAGCAAACAGTTAAAATGAAGATATAGCAAGACTGAAATAATTTGAGTCTATGTATTAAAGCCAATAGGACATATATAGCTATATCAAATGGTTTATAATGAAGAATTGGCTCTGATTATGGAAGCAAAGAAGTTCCATGATGTGTTACAGGCAACCCAGAGACCCAGAAAAACTGATGGTGTTCAGTCCAAGTCCCTGTGAACCAGGGTCATTGGTGGAAATTTCAATCTGGCTCCAAAGACCCAAGAATGATCTGGTATAAGTCCCAATCTAAATCTGAAAGTCTGAGAACCAGAAGCACTGACATTTGAGGAAAAGATGTATGTCCCAGCTCCAGAAAAGAGTGAATTTATCCTTCCTTCTCTCTTGTTCTATTCTGACCCTCAATGGATTGGATGACGTCTCCCTGCATTGGTAACGGTGAATGCTCAGGCTACCAACTCAAATGCTAATGTGTTCCAGAAATAGTCTCCTTGGCACACCCAGAAACCATGTTTTACCAGCTACCTGGGTATTCCCTAGTCCAATCAAGTACACATAAAATTAGCCATCACAATCTCTAAGTGCTTGGGGGACAGCTGCCCCCAAGGCTACCCATACATGCAGTGAGCATTTTATGAAAAGAAAAAAAAAATCCTTTGTTTTATAAAGCAACTGAGAGATCGATCTTGTTTGCTAATACATTATAGAAAACCATTAATCTATCTTGAGTAGGAAAATGTGTTGCCATCGTCTTTCTTCTGGAATCCTGCACTAACTTCTTAACTTTTTCATTTCCCTTCCAGTCCTATCACCCCCTCATTTCTCTGCACAGTAGTCGTGGTGAATCTTTTAAAACATGCAGTAAGTCATTTCACTTCCATGTCCAAAAACCTTTTATTGCTTTCAATTTGTTATTAGGATAAATTTTAAACTCTGGCCCAGCTTATTCCTCCAAACACCCCATAGATTTTTGCCTTTAGTCTCAACATCCTTCTTTCCTTTCCTCAAACATTCTAGGCTCTTCCCTTTGCATATACTTTTGCCTCTGTCTGAAACGTTCCCACCACTGCCACTGGCTTCCCAAAGTTCACCTAGCTCACTAGGATCTTCCTTGGACTTCCATCCCAATAATACCCCCTCGGCGGCCTCCTCTGACCCCTCAGTGTGAATAATCAATAGGTCTCCATGTCCCTCTCTTCCACGCGACCCACTCTGTTTCAGTTGTACTAATCACTGTTGTTATTCCTATATTCATTTGTTTGGTTATTTGTTTAATAAATATCTTTTTCCTTAACCAAACCACAGGCTCCATTAGGGAAAGGGACCATATCTGCTTTCCTCACCTCTGGGTCCTAAGCATCCTGTGCCTGGACCCTAGTTCATATTAGATGCTTAAGAAATTCCTTCAGGGGCTGGGTTGTAGCTCAGTGGTAGAACGCTTGCCTAGCATGTGTGAGGCACTGGGTTCCATCCTCAGCACCACATAAAAAAATAAAATAAAAGGTCCATCTACAACTAAAAAACATTTTTTATAAAAAATTCCTTCAGTATAACTGAATAAATGCATTAACAGTAATTTCAAGTTGTGTGCATATTTTTGAAGTCTAAGGAAAGTGATACTCTGTTTTGAGCTCCTATTTGGCTGAGGCACTAAGGTGTTTTACAATGTATATATCATGACAATAACACTGTGAAGCAAGGACTATTATCTTTGCTTTAGAGATACAGAGACCTATGCCTGGAGCAGTTAAGTAACATGACTATGGCCAGTTGCCTCATTGTGTCCAAGGCTCCATAACCTGTGTCCTTATTCTGCTTGGGGTTTGGCTTTGTTCCATCTCTGATTTTCCAAGTTCATAAAGAAAGAGCACCAGGCCCTTATATCACAGTTATTATAATAATAATCCAAAGTCAGCTTTACCTGTGTTCTTTAGGAAAGAACTATTAATCTCCTGGGTCTGCATGCTTCCTACCTGAGACAACATCTTTTAAAAATAAAGACTGTTTACATAAGGTGGTAATTAAAAGTGTTCAGTAACCTGTTCATTATAAATACTAATCTCAAAATATGAAAACCTGGAACTACAATGTCTTCAACATAGATTTTTTTCCAGCTTTACTTCACAGTGTAAACTGTTTTTTTTTTTTTAATTTAGACTCCTCAGAGGTGAAAATATCAATTTCCTTTTCCATGGAGAAATCCAATAATGGAATGAAAGTCAGACTTCATTTGGATGCACTTTATCAATTAAATCTGATTTTGACTAACAGTATCTTATACACTTTCATTTTAAATCAATCTTTTCTTTTAATCTCTTTCATGAAACAGCACATATCTGAATGAGAAGTCACTCCAACTGACAGAGAAATGCAAAAATCTGCAGTTTGATCTTAAGGTTTTATCTAACAGAACGGGAAGGTAAGTTCCACTCTTCACTTATTTAATTTAATTTTCAAATAGGTATTTTAAAACTGCATTTAAAATAAAAAATAAGTATTTTTATTCACAGTTGTCCCACCGTATCTCTGAAATCATTTAGAAAATAAGACCATGTTCATGTTCAGGCTTGACTTTGGGCTCTGAGAAGCTCCTGTGGATGAAAAGGATGGACCAGCATCCAAATGTGCAAAGCAGGGTCACACCCTGGTGATGAGCCTCAACTTATCTATCCTTAAATCCGCATTTGTTAAAAAGCACTGTGTAGTGTTTTTAAAGGCCCTCAATCCTTTTGAAAATATGAGATGCATCCTGGATGCACAACTATAAAATGCCCCCTTGTACAAATTTAGGTTCCAATTTCAAGTTAATAGTATCTCCCCAGTCCCAGCTCAGCCCTCCCGACTTCCCCGCTTTCGTTCACAATCTGCTTTGGAGAGTCCACAATATCCTCTTCTTCAGCCTGGGGAGAAGTGAATCCAGCTCCGTGCTGCACACTGTGAGAGCCACCGTTGGCTTGAGATTCCCATGGTGTTGCTGGTACTTGGAAAGAGCAGAGTCTAACACGGCTGGACAGAGGATGTGCATGTGGTACTAGGTGCATGGTTATGCCTTTCATCTCCTGATGCTGTATGCTTGCTTGACAGATTTAGAAGACTGTTCAGATAAGAGGTATAGTTGATTTCATCATGCCAGTCCCTTGCAAGGAAGACCCAGTGGTCCTTCCTCCTCCATATTTTTCTCTTTTTCTTCCTAATTGTCAATGCCTCTCTCCTCTCTCCTCTCTCCCTCTCTCTCACTCTCTCACACACACACACACACTTCCTCTTCTAATTTAAAAAATAGTGCTTGTGGGAGGAAGGAGTTGAAGCAGCCCCCTAGAATCTGTTCACTTCCTTCCCTGGGGGTACGGGAGGCTGACACCAGAGGAAATGAAACCAAGGTCAGTAAGCTGGTCTAACCTGCTTTTCAACTGAAACTCTAGGAAAACAGATTTAGAACTTCTGTTTGGAGGAAGATGCCTTATTCTTCGACTGTCCTTAGAAGGCTGATCTTTGGCCAAGTTGGCATTTATAGTAAATGGAACCCAGGACCCAGGAGGCAGGTCCCCTGGAGAATGGCATGTGGGTTGTGAAACTCCTTGAGTACAAGAAAGATATGTTTCATAATTCAAATTCTGCAGTGTGAAGAATCCTGTGAACCTCACTTAAAGATATCACCTACTGTTCTAAGTCAGGGCCAACGTGGGAAGACAGGACAGGAATGGCCACCCTTGATGTCCTAGGTCTTTCTATCTGAACCTCTTGACTACCCAGACTCTTGAATTTATTTTAATGCCTACTATTGAGTTTGAACTCTGATTTGAATAAGTGCAGTTTAACAACCCAGTCCTGTAAATTGGTTCCATTTATCATGGAAGGAGACTCCGTTAGCATTTTGTTTGAGCCCTAATGTTGCTAGAAGAATCCATTGTGCTGAGTCCCATCCAGTTACCTCACCTAATGCCCTTTCCCCCAGCAGCCCTGCACTGCGGGTTAGTCTTTGTGTGGGCCTATGTGGACTTCATCAGTAGGCTCTGGGCTCTTTGGACATCTATTTTATCTTTGGATTTGACCAAGTTGGTGCATGAGAAAGAGATTAGAAAAAGGCAAGAAGGGTAAACAGCTCTCTCCTGGTGTCATTGTTGCAGGTTAACTATATCCTCAGCGGAGTCAAGGAGAAAAGGTCATGACTTTTATTCCATCTCTTTCTCCCTCTCCTGTTCTTTTCACGTCCCTCACTTTCACCCTCTTGTTCTCTCTTTCTCTTTCTACATTCCCTCCACTGGATACTCCAGCTTAGGAATTAGTTGTTAATAGTCCTTCAGCCTGCCCAGACCTTTGGGAACAGTCCCTTTATTATGGCCTTCTTAAATTACACAGTTTGAAGGGCACCTAGTGCCCTTCGACAGATGAATGGATAAAGAAAAGGTGGTATATATACAATGGAATATTACTCAGCCACAAAGAATGAAATTATGGCATTTGCTGGTAAATGAATGGAACTGGAGAATATCATGCTAAGTGAAATAAACCAGTCCCCAAAAAACAAAGGCTGAATGTTCTCTCTGATATGTGGATATTAACCCACAACAAGGGAGGGTAGGGAGGAGAAGAATAGAGGTTCATTGGATTAGACAAAGGGGTATGAAGGGCGGGGAGGCGGGATGGAAATAGGAAAGACAGAAGGAATCAGACATAACTTTCCTTTGCTCATATAAATACATGACCAGTGTAACTCCACATTATGTACAACCTCAAGAATGGGATCCTCCTAATTGGAGTGGGCTGTACTCTATGTGATGTTCAATATGTCAAAATACACTCTACTGTCTTATATACCTAAAAACAACAAATTAAAAAAAATTCCACGGTTTGAGCTGGCTGTGGTTCCTGCCTGGACCCCAGGTTGCTATAGACTGGCTGGAGCGCGTGCGTCATGGATGGCGCTTTACATATGTTTGATTGAGTTGGACGTGTTGTTTTTGGGTGTGTGGGTGTTACAAGACCCTGTCCAACTTTTCCTGGGCAACTCCGCTCCCGAATGTCTTGCACTATCTTTCACACATCAGTCGTGATGCAAAGGATGTTTGAAAAGTACGACTGGGAACCGTGGGTCTTTGCTCCAGGACACCCTGTGGAACCTGGTCAGTGCCTGCCCAGCGGGCACATCAGCCTGACACTTGTCTTTGATTCAATTAGTTCTTTCATTGACATGAACCGTTTTTGCTCCACAAAGTGACCATGGTCTTCCACATAAGGATGATCCATATGTGCACCTTGTGGCAAAGCACTGAGTCAGCATGGGGGCCACTTCTTTAATCATGGAAGGCATTTTTTTTCAAGGCAGGGAATTTGACAACTCCTTTGTGTGCATCAAGAGCAATGGCTAAGGGCAGTAATGCTAATGAGAATGCCCGCACACGCTCTCCTGTTTGCTCTCTGTTTTTTCCCTGTTGTTTTGTATTTGATGGGAAGACCTTTTCTCAGCTCCTCTTCAGGGGGTTGCCTTTCCACTACGCACACAATTTTCAGCTAGCTCATATAATTAGCCTGCACTGGTATTCTTTGCGGCAAAGGTCTAGAGAGAGCAGGCCCGAATTGCCCATTGTTGTGAAAGTGTTATTTTGCACACAGGAGACTAATTTTTTTCGGGGGTATCGTCTATTGTCAGGAATTGTGCGTTCTGCAACAAGCGCTATTACCGACTTACAGAGGACAATTGGGAAAGCCATTCAGTGTATGGTGATAAAAAAGTAATTTCATTTTCTTAGAAATAATTATTTAGCCCTATTTTTGTCACGGTCTGGTAAAGACTTAGAATTTTCTCTTTCTTCAGCAAATTTGTCCCTTTCAGGTTGCTAAAATAGAATTTAGAAAGACAGTTATAGTGGGAGGGAAATAGAGTTTTTTTTTTCTTTTTTTTTTTTTCCTCTGCTAGTCTTGGTGCATTTTTTAATAAAAGAAAATTAAGCTTCTTCCATTAGGACATCCAGTGGGACAGGATGTTATGGATCATGATTCTTCATTCTCTGTTTAAGACAGTCAGCTCCAAGAAGGCAGGATACTGTCTTGTTCACAGTTCTATCCCTGGTGTCCTTCACGGACCTGATCACCAATTAGTTGCACAGGAAATGTGTTCAATAAATGAATGAATGAATGAACCAATGTATTTCTCAGGCCTTCAAAATGTTTCCTGTGCCATCTCTAATTTCTAGGTGTTAAAAATTATAGATCTGCAACCTTCAACTCCTTTTGGAAATCAGTTTTACCTTCTTTGACTTCTTCTCTTAGTTTGTTTCTGTACTTTTCTGTTTTTTCTTCCCTCATCCTTTTCCCCTGAATGTTTCTGTAAGTTTTGTCATTGCAATCCTTTTCACTAGATTATCTCCCAGATGAAATATTATACTGTATTAACAGTGCTATAGAGCCATCTTATCATTGCTAGTTTGCTCATTTTTCAGTATAGCAAACTTATTATTTGTAATTTTTACTGTTTTTTTTAATAGCTCTATGGATGTCCAAGCTGTCTATCTTATTCCTTATTGCTTCAGAAAAAATGAAGTGATTTTTCTAAGAGCAGATACTTCAGAGGTGCTGACCCAGGAAATGAACTCATTTTCTCCTCTTGTGTTTTTCTGCCTCTGTTGCTGTGTTAATCGGCTTTCCATTACTGTAACAAATTCCTGAGATAAATCAACTTATTAAAAAATGAGGTTTATTTGGGCTCACAGTTTTGGAAGTTCCTGGCCATGATTGAACAGACACATTATGTTTAGACCTCTGGTGGGGAGACAGCTTGTTACAGTGGGAGCATGTGGTGGTACAAAGCCATTTACCTCATGACTGCAGTATAAAAGAGAAGAGACCACAGTCCCCTTTGAGGGCATGTCTCCAGTGACCTAAAACCTCCCACTAAGCCCCACTCCTTAAGAGTTCCCTACCTCTTAACAGTGCCAAACTGAGGACCAACCCTTTAACACATGGGCTTTTGAGGGACAGTTTAAGATCCAAACTCTAGCAGTTGTTGAACCATCTCAGTCTTGTGTCCCTCTGCCATTATTCTAAGAATCTGGGATCTGAAGCAAACGTACAGTTGTAATTGTTTAGATTCTACTAGTTAGTCAAAGTAGGCGAACTACTCTAAAAAAAAAATCCCAAATTGCAATATCTTAGCACGGAATCTTACTGTTACCCAGTGTTCAGTATCCTTCTTGATTAGGTAACTCTTCTTTGTGGCTCTTTCTCCAAGTTTTGACTCAGGGATTTTGTCCTTCTGAAGCTGTTTCGGTGCAGCTGTCTTCAACAGGTGATTCCCAGACTTGCTGCTAAAGGGAAGATAATATGGAAGCCTATCCTCCACACAGCTTGGAGGGGAATCAAAAAAACTGTCACCACCCATATTCCATTGGCTGGGTCTGGTTCATCTAGATGTTGGGCTCATGTGACTGGTTTTGGTCAAAAGAATGTGAGTGGAGTTTATGTGAGGTTGGGGAGCGTGGTGCCTGGCTGGGTGGTTGCTTATAGAAACAACTTTATGCTATAGAAAGACAGCACCCAACTGTAGTGGACAGTCGGACATCTCTGCCATGTATATATTAAACAGCAGTATCATTCTGATCATCCTATAGATTATAGGCCCCCAAGGTGTCCCTTAAAGTAGAAAGAAGGATTTTTACAACAACAACAATCCTATACATCTTTTGAACCCTTGAACAGTGTAAATAGCGTTTCTAGTGAAAAGATGTAGAGATCTTCTCCAGAACGAAGTGTAAGCCACTTTCTACAAAGTTGCAAAGACATGAAAAGGCCCATCTAAATCCAGAGAGCTTTTTGGGAGTGAACTACACATACTCAGAATGAAGATTTGCAACATCCACCTTTTACTGCCTAGGTGTGACTTGAACCACACACTTCCTGGTGAGTATATATATATATATTTGCTGAGCTGTTTCATGCAGTTGCATTTAAAATTACTGAGAACAGTAGAATTTTCTGAAAGCTGTTGTTTTCATGGGGTGGCATACCGATGCTAGTGGGAAGGTGCTCTTATGCAGGCTGAAACGCACAGTGAATTGAAGACTGGCCCTAAATATTCTTTATTCTTTATTATCCTGGAGAGAACAACATGACCCAAATTGCTGCACGAAAAGAGGAGGCGTAAATTATGGCAGATCAAACTTCAAAAACCTGAGTGTGAGCAGATCACTTGACAGCCTGCTAACAAAGCAAGCATTCCTAAATTTCAAGTTGTCTGCCTGGAAGAAAGATTTTTGGTCAAAGGAAAGATCTTTTTGGCCTAAAATGAGAGATGACTTAATTTTCTTTAGCTTTCAATGCCCTGTGCCTTAATTGCTTTTTAAAGTGATATATATATATATATCACTTTATATAAAATTATATATATATAATTTTGGCTGTCTGCTCACCTCTGACCTTTTAACTTGTCTTTTCTGGTCAGCTTTTAAAAGCTCCAAAATTTAGCGCTCCTTCCTTTTATTAGTGGAGAAAAATAGGCCAGAAAATAAGAAGTTAACACCAAATAGCCAATCATACCAACATGGAGAATTCTTAACTTCTTAAATGTCTCTTGGTAATAAAATTAGTGCTGTGTTTGCTGATATAAAAATTTAATTTGGGAGGCACATGAGCTAGCATTGAGACCATTATAGCAACCTCTGAAAACTTTTACGCCAAACAAAAGTTATGCCAAGGTGATCCAAGATGGCGGATTAGAGGGAGGCTGCATTCCTTGTCGATTCATAACTCAGGATTCATACAGAGGAAATTCTGTCTCTCTGTGAGGCAGTCTTCGCTTCCTACTGATCCCCTGCTGTTTACCCCATGCCAGCATACCACCTGCTTTTTGACTGTAGATTGCTCACTGACTGCCACCTGTCACCTGCCATTTGCTCGTTTGCTTGCCTCTTGCCTGCCCATCGCCCACTGCCCTGTGTCCACCCGTTGATTGTCCACAGTCAACCTGCAGACCACCCACAGACTGCCAGCAGATCACTTGCTGCCTGTTGTTATCTGGAAATCCACTGTCACAGTACCCACAGGTTTGGTTACATGTGGCTGCCACCATTTTGGAACAATAGCCAGGACCTGCAGGACTACCAGGTAGAATCTGTACTGCCTCAGCTCCATACCGCTAGATGAGAAGGCACACAAACGACATGAAAAAACAAGGGAACAAAGTACCTCAAACAAATAAAGATGTTTCAACAATAGAATCCATAGACAACACAGGAGAAGAAATGTCAGAGATGGAATTTAGAAAATACATAGTTAGATTGATCTTCAAAGTAAAGTATGGTATCGGAGAGGAAATACAGGAAGTGAAAGATCACTTCAATAAAGAGGCAGAGATTATAAAAAGGAATCAAGCAGAAATCCTCAAAATGAAGAAAAGAATAAACCAAATTAAAAATTCAATGGAAAATAGCACCAACAGGCTAGACAACTTGGAAGACAGAACTTCAGACAATGAAGACAAAATATATACTCTTGCAAATAAAGTTTGACCCCATAGGGAAGATGGTAAGAAACCATAAACAGAACTTCCAAGAAATATTGGATAACATGAAAAGATCAAGATTTATCGGAAAAGACAAAGGCATAGAGATACAAACCAAAGGAATGCACAATCTTTTCAATGACATAATATTAGAAAACTTCTCAAACCTAAAGAATGAAATAGAAAATCAACTGCAAGAGACTTATAGGACCTCAAATGTACAAAATTACAGCAGACCCACACTAAGACACATTATAATGAGAATGACTAACATACAGAATGAGGATAGAATTTTAAAGATTGCAAGAGAAAAAAGTTAAATTTACATATAGGGGAAACCAATTCTGATTTCAGATGATTTCTCAACCCAGACTCTCAATGCCAGGTGGTCCTAGAATAACATATATCAAGCTCTGAAAGAAAATGATGCCAACTGAGAATTTTATATCCAGCAAAATTAAGCTTCAGATTTGAAGATGAAATAAAAACCTTCCATGACAAACGAAAGTTAAAAAAATTTACAACTAGAAAGCCTGCACTACAGAACATTCTCAGCAAAATATTCCATATTCCATGAGAAGGAAATGAAAAAAAAAATAAAAAACAAGCAAAGGGAGGAACTACACTAAAGGAAAGGTCAATCAAAGGAGAAACTAAGTCAAGTTAAAAACCAAAAATAAACCAAAATGACTGGAAATACAAATCAAATCTCAATAATAACCTTGAATGTTAGTGGCCTAAAATCGTCAATGGAAAGACATAGACTGGCACACAGGATTAAGAAAAGAGACCTTTCAAGAGACTCACCTCCTAGGAAAAGACATTCACAGACTGAAGGTGAAAGTTTGGGAAAAAACATATCACTCATATGGACTGCATAAACAAGCAAGGGTTTCCATCCTCATATCAGACAAAGTGGACTTCAAACCAAACTTAGAATGGATAAAGGACATTCATACTGCTTAAGGGAATCATACATCTACAAGGCATAACAATCATAAATATATATGACTCAAAAAATGGAGCATCTACATACATTAAACAAACCCTTCTCAATTTCAAGAATCAAATAGACCACAACAAAATAATACTGGGTGACTTTAACTCACCTCTCTCACCACTGGATAGATCTTCCAAACAAAAACTAAACAACTATAGAATTAAATAATACAATCAATGATTTAGACTTAACGGACATATATAGAGTATTTCATTCATCATCGAGTGAATACACTTTCTTCTCAGTCTATTTTATGTTCTAATATAGACCATATGTTATGCCACAAAGCAACTCTCAGCAAATACAAAAAATAGAAATACTACCCTGCATTCTATCAGATCATAACAGAATGAAACTAGAAATCAAAGATAAAATAAAAAATAGAAGCTACTCCAACACCTGGAGACTAAATACCTTGCTATTGAATGATGGATGGACAAAAGAAGAAATCAAGGAGGAAAAAAAAAAAAACTTAGAGGTAAATGAGAACATTGATACAACATATCAAAATCTCTGGGACACTATGAAGGCAGTGCTAAGAGGAAAGTTCATTGCATTGAGCTCATACATTAAAAGAATAAAAAGTCAACAAATAAATGACCTAACGTCACATCTCAAAGTCCTAGAAAAAAGAAGAACAGATCAACACCAAAAGCAGCAGAAGACAGGAAATAATTAAAATCCACGTGGAAATCAATGAAATTGAAACAAAACAAACAATTCAAAAGTTATGCCAAATCTGTTAAAAAAGTTATTTAGCAATCATCTTTACCTTAGAGTAGATGAAAATTAACAGCCACAATCTAAGAGCTTGGAGGAATAGTTTATTCAGTTCTTCTAATCTAAATTCATTTTTTTTGTTTTTACTATGAACATGTATGGATTTTATTTTTTAAAGAAATCTAATTGCCTCAATTTAAAGACTTGTTCTAAGTTCAGGCAACCCGAAGGGTAAGAAATGAAAATTTTTTTCGTCTGTGTGTGTGTGTGTGTGTGTGTGTGTGTGTTGATGTTGAATAACTAGCATAACTCTAATCCAAATTCCTTAATACTTTGTCAGAGTTACCTACTATCATTTATACAGTGTTGGAGATTAAATTGTGTATTATTTTATTTTAATAATTTGTTCATGGAAATAAAATTGAATTTTCTTTTAGAAGAAAATTGAAATATTGGGTTCCTAGTTAGACTCCAAAGTTGATTACATATTCATATCAGAAGGCTTCCTCATACTTTCTTAAATAACTGGTCTTTGAAAGAAGTCTTTAATGGGAAGATCATGATGATAAAAATAATCATACTTATTGAGTCATTGAGAAATTATTGGAATTATTTCCAATTTTAGAAGTGGTACAGAGAAAAGAAAGTTGCTTAACAGGCAATGTTAAAGATACCATTTATTTACTATTTGTGGTAGCCATACCTCCAAGATGGCCCCAAAGATCATCTTCCTAGTATTAACACAGTTCTGAAGTCCCTGCCACACTGAAGGTGGCTGCCCTGGGAAGCCACTAGGATATTGCAGAAATAAGGGTGTATGACTTTCAAGGCTAAGTCATAAAAGAATTGTGGGTTCTAATTTGCTGTGTCTTATGATTGTTTGCTGTGGTGACAGCCAGGTGCCATGTCATAAAGACTTACCAACAATGAACTTCGGTCTTCTGTCAAGGTCAAACACCATCTTGTAAGTCATGGGAGTGAGCTGCTTGGAGGTAGATCCTTCAGCCCCAACCTAAATTTTGATTTTGTAATCTAAAGAGTAATGCTGGGCTAGAACCACTCAGCTATGCTGTTCAGGAATTCCTGATCTGTGAAAAAACAAATGTTTATTGCTGTTTTAATGCACTAAGTTTTAATTTGTTACATGCTCATAGATAACTAGTTCATTACTCAACACAATACTTTCCATTATTATGTCTTCATCATAATGACAAATAAATATTATTACCATAATTATCAGTAGTGGTAATGACAACTACCAATTTTTGTTTTTTGGCCTGCAATCTTCCAGACCAAAGTAGCTATAGTCCTTGCAATATTTCTTAGACTAGGTTTTATTATTTTAATTCCACAAGTGAGCTCTGAGAGTTTCAGTGGCTTACAGAACATCAGATAGTTACAAATGGCAGAGATAAGATTCAGATGAAATTCTGACAGTCCTCTTTTCGATTTTGTATTGTGAAGCTATTCAAAATGATCCATCTCCAAAATAGTATACATCTTCCTCAATTTTGTTACTTATTTTTCCAAGTTTCTATAATGTGGCTAGTGTTGCTATATTTTCATAGCATTACCATGCTAGTAGTGACCCTCATTGCAACTTGGAAGATCAGTGTGGCTTCTCTTGGTAAGATCATGGCTGGTGATTAATTGTTGCCATAGTTCAATATTAATATCTGAAACCTTTTGTGTTCTGGTCATATACTAAATTTTAATGTCAGAAATATCTATCAGGCACTATGGTGTCTGGGTAGGGAGAGGTATGCTCAGTTCTTAACTTGGGGTAGGCCTCATTTGATGGGGAACTTTTTCAAAGTATGCAAAGTTGAAACAGATTAAAAATTCTTACCTAAGGAGCATGTCTCTGTGTATCACTGCAGTGAAGTTGATATAACTATGAAACTGATTCTGTTGTAAAGATGTATATGGTAAATCATATGGCAAGCACTTAAAATAGTTAAAAATTATTAAAGATCTTAAAATTCTACTTTAGATCAGAAAAATTCATTTGGGGCAAAAGAAAGTTTCAAAGGGGAAAACGGGAAAAAAAAGATATTTAGCATAGCAAGTAAAATAGATATAAATCTACATACATCAATAACTATACTCATATGTGGAAGCTAGAGAGGAAAAAGGAAAAGAACAGTGGGGGCAGATCCCATGGAAATCAAAGGGAGATCAGTAGAGGAAAGGGACCAGGGGGTGAGAGAAGAGAGGGGAGTGGCAGTGCTGGGGAGGGATGTGGGCCAAATCGCATTGTTATATTGTGTACATGTACGAATATGTAACAACAAATCTCATCATTATGCACAATTGTAATGCACCAATTAAAAATGTGGGAAAAGGAAAAAAAGTAACAACACTAAATCTTAATGGATTAAATCGCCCAATCAAAAGATTGAGATTGCCAGACTGGATTCAAAGACACGATCTAACTTTATGCTGTCTACAGAAGACACACGTAATACTATAAAATGAAATAGATTGAAAGAAAAGGAATAAAAAAAGATATATCATGCAGATAGCAACCACATGAAAACTGGAGTGGCTGTACTGATGTTAGATAAGAGAGAATTTTAAAACAAAAAAATATTGAGAAATAGAGATTTTATAATGACCGAAGAATCCATTCATCAGAAACCTTTCTCAATTACAAATGAATATGCGCCTAATAACACAGCAGTAAAATACATGAAGCCAAAACAGGCATAAATAAATCTGTGTTCGGTTAGCACCTCTTAACCCTGGCCACCCTGTATAAATTGCAATCCTGTTCCACATGCTTCGCCTACCCACTGCCCTGTTTGATTTTCTTCATATCATTTAGCACATAGAAATATCTAGTACTTCAACATGCTGTTAATTTATGCATTGCCTTTGTTTACTGTCTATCATCTCCTACTTTATGAGAGAATGGATTTTTATATTTAGTGAACCATATTATTGGTGCCCATAACAGTGTCTCATATATGGGCAGATGTCCAATAAATATTTATTCAATAAATTCATGAAAATAAAAGAGTAAGTGCTGTAGATGTTTGTAATAAATATACAGGTGATGCAAAGAAAACAGGAGGAAAGAGTGGACTCTGCCTATGTGAGTCAGAAGAATTTGATAGGCAAAGGGCTAAGAGTCATCCATATATGGCTTCAAAGTAGGGTCTGCCACTAAAGTGGCAGAGAGCTTGCCTGGCATGTGCAAGGTCCTATGTTTGATCCCCAGCACTGCAAGAACCAATCAATCAATCTTACCAGCTGTTTTATCTATGCTATCTTTCACTATTGTAATTCACTCTGACTATATAAAATCATTCAAGTGATGGATGGACTAATATTAACTTTATTGGTTCTCTCAGATTGTTTGCAATATATAGGATATTTGTTAAAACTGACATAATAAAATTACTATGTTGTTACTTTCCTCTCTGAATATCCTCTTATATGCCTGGAGATTTTTTTTCCTATAAACTTGAAAAGCAGGTCATCATTTTTTCATCTTCAGAAATCTGATCATGGTCATATTACAAGAGGAAATATGAAAATCTTAAATAACAGGTTTATTCTTTGTTTATTCTTTCTTTGTGGCCTGCCAATATGTTTGCATGTTGCAGATGTTTGTGAAGAAGGAACTCACAGATATTGAAAATTACATTTTGTGTTTTGCTGGGAGATACTGCTTGTATCAAACTGTTCCACTGAAGCAAAATTCGATTACCCCAAACTAATATCAGGAAATAGCACCACCAATAGATTTCCGTTTGTGGTATATATTCTTTGCTGTCCCTCCAGATGCACTTGTCTACTTTTTTCCTTCTTGCTCCTGAGGTTGACTTCCTTGGACTAATTACTCTCTTGCTCTTTGGCTTCTGGTTAGGGTCCAACCATTGACCAGAGAGTAGAAGGTGGGAGGAGTTTGGTGTATCTGTTCCCCTGGATCATTCTGTGGACAGGGGTTAGGGATGACTACATCTTCTATCATACTCCATAGTCCCTGTCCATTGGCCTCTTCTTCACCTGCAGCCATGGCTTTTTCTGGATAACCTGTAGATGTGGGGTGCTGGCTCCCTCTCCGGTTCTGCATCCTCACTCACTCTACATAACATTTTTCACCAATCATTGTAGACTTTCCTACACCACTCCCAACACTGTGTAAAGGTACACTATTTCCTGTTGGTTGGCTAAGGTTAGTCACTGCCTGCAGCATTTCCTAGCATGTGTCTTATATGATCAATACCAATACCTCTGAATTTAATTTTATAGAACAGAGAAAGTATTCTTAAAAAAAAAAATCAATGCCTGACTTTTTTGAATAAGGCAGTATGGCACATGAGAGATTTCACTGGGGCTGTGAAGAAGTACATCGGTATACTTAGGAGTTAATCTGTGAAGCCTCCTTGTAATACTTAACTTTGTCAGAGGGGCATTTAAAGTTCTGAAGAGGATAAAAGTTAGTGATCCCTTTCTCCCAAGTCCATTGACAATACCCACAGCATTCTGATTAGAAGTTACTATTGTGCAGTTGAAAACCCATATACATTGAAATCATCTACCATGAGTGAATGAGAGGCCAGTGTGACTGCCTGGCTCCACTCAGGTCGCTTCGCTTAGGTTTCATACACTTGTCAGCCCTTTCTTTAAAAAGTATCATCCAGTGGAAATGATAGAGGGCCTTATTGATTGAAAATCATGTAGCACTGTATTCATTTGCAGATTTTGTTGTCATGTGGAGCTGGGCTCTTCAAAAGGCGTGGTAGCAGCTGCAAAAGACTTTTTGATCTACACAGAGGATCATGCAGATTCCTGCTGGCTTCATATTCCTGGGTTGTCCCCACTTATTTCAATGGGCAGAAGAGGTTGGCTTACACCCTGAAGAGATATTATAGGAAACAAAATCAGTGCATCAGCTGTTTGAATGGGAATAATAAATGAAAATCCCCAAGATAATGTCTAGGCACATAATAACTTACCCAATAAATATTTAATGCTTCAATTAATTAACTATATATTAGAGCATTTAAAAAGCCTTATTTATACCTTAATTGAGATAAAACTAGTCACAGTATGTGGGTCTTCATCTTCAAAGAGACATTTCTGGAAAAATATGTAAACATTTACTGTGATATTTATTTAGTGTAATTTAGAATGTTATTCATAATTTGAGTCTTGTTTCGAGTGTTATTAATAATAATTTAAATAGACATTATTTATTCTTTAGAAAATAACTTGCTGCATTATTTAGTGTGATTTATTGTATATCTTGGGACCAGAAAATGTTTCTGATGGGATTAATTTTCAGTTTCATTATGAAAATAGATGAGATGCAGCATGATATATTGGAGAGAGAGCCAGACTCTGAATCTAAAGACATGAGTTTAATTCTTAACTCATCTACTGACAATGTAACGTTGAGCAAGCTGTTTACCTTCCCAGAACTTTTTGTTTGTCATCCATAAAAATGGAAGTAATAGCATAAATGGAACTGCCTCCCAAGATTTTAGGGTGGGGGTCTGTGCTTTGTAAACTGAAAACCCACAGTAAATGTAAATGTGCCAACAGTGAACTGTGATTTGGAGTATTTTACTTAACAGACAGCTTTTGAAGAGACACCTTTATGCCACTAATTGGCCCACACTTATAGCATAAAGGCAGCTTTTCCTCCCCAATGATTTTCTACTACATCCAGGCTCCCTGCTTATAATCGTGATGGTACTGCAGCAATCATGGCTTTCTAAGACAGGTGATTTTTCAGTAGAAAAAAGGAAGGATTTAGGGAAAAAAAAAAAAAAAAACTCCCTTCAATAGTCCACATTCTTCCCTTTTATTATATCAGAGGATAATGCTTCACTAGTAGATTTTGCATCAAAAAGAGTTTTTGAGCCAGGTGTGGTGGCACACCCTGTATTCCCCAGTAGCTCTGGAGGCTGAGGCAGTAGGATCGCCAGGTTCAAGGCCAGCCTCAGCAACTTAGTGAGGCCCAAAGCAACTTAGTGAGACATTGTCTCAAAATAAAAAATGGAAAGGGTGGGGATGTGTCTCAGTGATTGAGTGCCCTGGATTCAACCCTCAGTACCCACCCCCCCCAAAAAGGAAAAAAAAGTCTTTGAACACAGCAAACTCAGACTGAATTGTTTGAGTATTGTCTTCCAATTATAAACTGGTCAATATATATATATATTTTTTTTTCTAATAATTGTGTCTGTTATAATGTGTTCACCTGGTTTTAAATATCAGTGGCTAAAGGTCAAAAGCCATTTTGTGCAGCTACTTCACCAGTAAAATTAGATACACAGTGATTGACATCTTTCAATATTGAGTTAAATTGGAGCCAACTACAATTTACTGAGGGATGTATGCTACGAAAACAAACTGCTTTAAAGGCTATGCATACTTTACAATGAACCTCTATTCTAATTGGAAAAGGATGGCAATTTTACTGTTCTAGACTAACTTGATATTCAAGCAAGAATGATTTTTAAATGGCACAAACCCTGCTTTTCACATAAGCCAAAGTATAAAAACTCAAGAGCATTTGCATAAAATCTTGGTGGAAATAAAATCATGTCTAATTTCCCAAGGTAACAGTTGTCAGCCATCTTGGCCAATTTCAAGTTACCAGTGGTTTAACAACCTGCTTATAATATTCCTGAAAATTTAACAGTCTGCTCCCACAAGCTCATATGAACCAGCTCTAGCACACCAATGAGAAACCATGGAGATAGGGAAAAGAGGCTGCCCCTTCCCCCAGGCCAACAAAGAGGATTGAGAAAGCAGATTGGGCTCAAGTCCAAGAGTCAGCCAAAGAGATAGCAATGAATTGTATTCTGTTTCAAGTTGCAGAGGTTTTTATGTTGCTACTACATAGCAATATAAACCCTTTCTCCATTTCTGGGTTGTACTGTAGGGACTCCAAGAGGAAGATGAGTATGGTCAATTTAAGGGTTTCTCATGGGAAAAAGGGTAAAGGTAGCAGAAGATACACATATGCATGCCCTCTTTAATGACAAGAAATTAAGAAATTAGGAAGAATCAGTTGTATTATTGGACTGACACAAGGCACTAACTAGCTATTAAGCCATAATGTGAGAATTCTCAGGCAATACACAAATGAGGGCTAGGTGTTAATGCAGGGTGATTGGTAAATAAGACAAGTCAATGGAAGTCAGCACTGGGGAGAGTTAATAAGTAGAAGCCATAATCATGGAACGAGGAATGTTGCTTGAGCTTATTTAGAGGTCGATGGTCTCATTACATTTTCTATTTCTATTTATTATTTCATATTTTACTTCTATTAAATGTGCCTTTCCTTGGTTAATGAAAATAATCAACATGTCGTAGGATTGTGCTGGACTAGAAATGGTATCTTTCAAGTCCTAAGGGAAAGGGGACAGAGTGAGAAATCAACAATTAAATTTAATGTGAGAAAGACTTGGAGAAATATTGGTCATGGCACTGTGAGAGTATAGGAAAGAGCAACTGAGTTATCCAGGGAACTCCAGTTTTAAATATACCCTAGATGCATAGTTACTAGAATTTTGAATGAAATTCGATACATGATCCATGGCTGATAGGATAGAGGTTATTATCTTAAGTGTACAATTTGAAGGGTCTCAACATATGTATGCACCATTGCTACAGTCAAGCCTATGAAAGTGTCCATCACCCACAAAAGTTTGCTGGTGCTCCTTTGTAATCTCTCTTTCTCTTCCACTGCCTCCCCAACTCCACATGCCAGCCCCACACTCAAGGAACCCTTTATTTGCTTTGTTACTCTGGACTAGTTTGCATTTTCTGGATGCAATCTGCATTATGTATTCTTTTTGTTGTCTTCTTTCATTCGGCATAATTATTTTGAGATCAATCTATGTTTTTGCAGATATCAGTAATTCATTAGCAACATTCTTCCATTATTATATAGACATCCCAGCTTTCTGATCCATTCACTTCCTAATGGACATTTGTACTGTTCAGTTTTTGGCTGTTAGAAATAAAGTTGTTTTCAACTTTAGTGTTGAAGTCTTTGTGTTGGCATATGTTTTCATTCTCTTGAATATCAAATAACTTAGGAGTAGTAGAGCTGGTCTGTAGATAAACACAGTAGATTTGTGTTTAACTTTTGAAGGAACTACCAAATGGCTTTTTAAACTGATTATATATTTTACATTTTCATCAGAAGTATATGAGATTCCTTGAGGCCCTGTTCCTTGCCCAACAATATGATCCATTTTTTTCTATTGTAGCCATTCTAGTAGATGTGTAGTTATGTCTTATCATGATTTTAATTAACATTTCCCTAGTAACTAATGGGGTTGAGCATCTTTTCATGTGTTTTCCACCCATTATATTTGGTAAAATGTCAATTCAAATCTTTTGCATAATTTTTAATGGGGTTGTTTACTTTATCATTGAATTCTAAGAGTTCTTTACATATTCTTGGTGCAAGTTCTTTATCAAATATTTTCTTCCTTTCTGGGACATGTATTTTCATTTTCTTTACAGTACTTTAAAAAATAATCTTTTAATCTTGATGTTTAGTTTATAAATTTCTTCTTTTACAGTTTGAACAATATGTACATAATATATATAAAACCCAATGTCAATATGATATTTTTCTTGTTTTCTTCTAGAAGTTTTCTAGCTATGACTCTTACACTTAGGTTCGTGATCCACTTGGGGTTAATATTAGTATATTGGGTGAGGTCAGAGTTGAGGGTTTGCTGTTATTGTTTTCCATTTTTATCCAGTTGTCCCAGCAGTGCTTATTAAAAAGATTTTTTTCCCCACTGAAAAAAAAAAAAGCCTTATTCAATGGCTTTTTTTATGGATTTCTATTCTTTTAATAATTGATTTTAAGACACTGTTATTATAGTGCTATAGTAAGTCCTAAAATCATGTAATATAACTCTTCCAAATTTGTTGTTAATTTTGTAATTCTGTTGGCTGTTCTAAGTACTTCAATTTCTTTATGAATTTTAAAATTGCCTTCTTAATATCTATAAAAATTCTTGCTGGAATTTTTATTTAAATTGCACCAAATCTATAGGTACATTTTTTGGGATATTGACAATCTCAAGTCTTCTGTCTAGTGGACATGAAATATGGCTCTACTTATTTAATGCTTTAATTTCTCTTATCAGTATTTCATACTTTCTAGTGTATAGGCTGTGCATATTTTTGGTCCATGTATTTCATATTTTTGATGTTATAAATGGAAATATTAATTACTTCTTTTTAGTGTATAGAACTATAATTGCCGTAGTACATTGACTTTGTGTACTACAAATTTGCTAAATTATTATTAGTTCCTATAGCTTTTTGTAGATTCTTCAGGTAATCATGTCATCTCTGAATAAGACAATTGGCTTCTTCCTTTTTGGTGTGGATGGATTTATTTCTTTTTCTTGCCTTATTGTACTGGTTGGACCTCCAGTACAATGTAGAATAGGGATGATGAAAATGGACATCCTTTTGTGTTCATTATCTTAAAGAGAAAACAGTATTACTTTTACCATGAAGTGTGATCTTAGTCGTAGGTTCTTCTGTAGAATGCACTTCATTAAGTAATGAGAATTCCTTTCTATGTTGAATTTTCTGAGAGGTTTTGGCATGGTTCTATGTTGGATTAGGTCATTTTTCTTTGTTGTTATATTACTATGGTGAAGTACATTGACACTCTAATATGTCAGTTAGAATATCAACATGCTAATGACATTTTAATTCTAACCTCTTTTCTTATTATTGGATTCGATTCAACAACATTTTGTTGGAATTTTTCCATCTGTGTTTGTAAGGGATATTTGTCTGTAGTTTTTCTTCCCTTTAATGTTTTTTTTTTTTTTTTTCTGGGTTTGGTATCAGGGTAACACTGTTTTCATAGAGTGAGTTGGGAAAGTCCCTCACCTTGTCAATTTTGTAGCAGAGTTTATGTAGACTTGGTATAAATATTCCCTAAATGTTTCATAAAGTTGTCCAGTGAAGTCATTTGGGCCTGTTATTTTCTTTGTGGGAAGGATTTTAATTACAATTTTATAATAGTGATGAGTTGCCTCATATATTGATTTCTTCTTGAGTGAACTTTTATAGTTTGCCTCTTTCAATAAGTATGTTCATTGCATTTAAGTCAGTCATATTTTGGGGCATAAAGTTATTATACCATTATTATGTATATAGGGTTGTTATACTACATCCTCCCTCATTTCTGACATTGGTCATTTGTATCTTCTTTCATTTATTCTTGATCAGTGTAGCAGGAGGTTTATCAATTTTATTGGTATTTTTAATGAACCAGTTGTTGACAATTGATTATTATTTTATTGATTTCTGATCTTAGCCTGTTTTTTTCATGGTAATATTGCTTGGCCAGGAATATTATTTTTAATGGGAATATTCCTTGATCAAAATCTACTCCAACTTTGTTTAATTAATTCTTCTATAGTACATTTCCCCCCATCTTTTTACTTTTAACTTATTTATTTATATGAAGCTGGTTTCTTTTAGACAACATATAATTGGTAGCTTAAAAAATCCAGTCTAATTTCTCTGCCTTTTTAATTGTTATGTATACATCATTTATATTTTATATGGTTACTTGCATAGTTGAGTTTAAATCTGCCATCTTGCTATTTGTTTTCTGTTTGCCTATTATTTGCGTCCTAATTTTGTTTCCACTTTCTTTTGGATGGAATATTTTATTATTACATTTTTATGGGTTTAGTTTTAGATTTTTTCTGGTTTCCTTAGATAAAATATACATCTTTTTCTTATTTCGGTCTATTTTCAAGTGACTTATACTACCTCTGTTCCTTTTCATCCTTTGTCTTCTGGCCTCTGTTCTAGATGTCATGTGTTTATTTTTTACATATACTATAACCCCCAATTATTATTATTATTATTATTATATTATTATTATTATTATTTTCACTTTAAACTGTCAATCATCTTTTAAAGAGACTTGGAAAAAAGAAGAAAAAGCTTTTAATGTATGTTTACATATTGTGCTCTTAATTACTTTTTGTTTACCCAAATACTAATCTAGTTTTATTTCTCTTATGTCTAAAGAACTCCCTTTGCTTATACTGCAGGTCTGCTGGTTGTGAATTCTTTTTGCTTTTGTGTGTCTGACAAAGCCTTTATTTTATCTTCATTTTTGAGAGATTTCCTGAGTATAGTATTCTAAAATGATAGTTTCCCCCAAATCCCAGTAATGGTATCATTCTACTGCCTTCCAGCTTCCATTGTTTCCAACAAGATGTCCACTGTTATTCTTATCTTTGCTTCTTTGTACTTAATATATTTTTACCTAATTACTTTTAAGATTTTCTCTTTATCACTGGTTTTAAGCATTTTATTACTCTTTGTTTTATTGTTTTTGTTTGTGTTTACTGTGCTTTGAGTGTGTTGGGTTTCTTAGATCTCTGGATTTATAGTTTTCATTGAATTTTGGGGAAATTTTTCACCAATAATTTCTTCAAATACTTTCTTTGTCTTCTTTTTCTTTCTAGGATTATAATTATACTTATATTAAGCTATTTCAGATTGTATCATAGCTGATTGATTCTTTATTTTTCATTCATTCTTTTTTTGTTTTTAATTTTCAGTGGTTTCTATTAACCCTTCAAGTTCTTTAATCTTATTATCTTAGCCATACATTATGAGAAATTTGATTTCTTTTTCATTTAATGAATTAAAATTTGAAACTTTGGCACATCCATGTTAAGATGATTGTTTTCCACTTACTTTACTTTTCATGTTATACTTTATCCTGATGACATAAAATATAATTGTAATTCTTGTTCATTTAATTAGATATTTGTATTTGATCCCTCCCTTTATACTTTCTCTTTAGTTGTGATTTTAGTTTTTTTTTTTTTTTTTTTTTTTTAGTACAATTCTTTTTGTTCCTTTGGTCATGGACCCTTGTACAGGTAGTGCTTTGATTGTAGTCTTGCAATATTGCCAAAAGATTTGAAGCTATGCCTTGGTGGTAGACAAGATTTCTCCAGACAGGAAAGAAGTCATAGTATTATGTTTGTTATGAAGAGCCAGAGTTGAGGGCTCTCTGGTTAGGTTGCTGAATACGTATTTCTTCTCTTGGGGTTTAACAATTGCTTACAAAGTGTTAGTGACTATCATTTTCTGTGTGGGACAGGCAATGTTCACCAGAATATATCAACACTAGACAAAATTTTGGGGTCTGAGCATAGATTTCTCAAGATGTTTAATGCACTAAGATAGGTCCTAGGACTCAGAGGAATGAGATATCTGTTAGGGTTGTGTGCTAGAAAACTACTTTTAATACCTTCAGTGGTAGTTCTTAGCCTTGCTCTTCTCTTTTGGTATTTAACATGGTCTTTTGAGATTTTTTACCTTTTCTGAGCTGAGTTAATGGGAACCAAGGATAAATATTTTTTATTCATACTGATAGCACCATTGAAAGGAAAGAAACCCAAGAGGAAGGTAAATTTCAGGGACAAAGGAGTTCCATGGTTGACTACATTTCCTAACTATTTGTGTGACCAATGGAGGAATTTTCCAGACAAGACTATCTTTTCCTTTCCTATCCTCTCACCAAAATATTCTCCATCTTGTCATACAGCCTTGATTTCTAACAGTTAGCAACTAATGACTAAGAGACTAACTGAAAGAAAACTTAAGGATTTTTTCATTCACATGAGCACCCTTAAGGACTAAGCAGTATTCTGTGCTTTAGGAATTAATACTTCAGATAGAGAGAGATCTATTGGGAATCAAGATCCTGTCCTGTGCTTCTAAAACTGTAGACCTGTGCCTATAGATTTTTAGAACTATATACATGCCTCCTATCTTAGCTCAGCCTATTTTTTAAATGTACTATTCAAAGTTAAAACTTAAGGTGGTTGTTTTGAAGAAGTTTTAGCTATACATCCCAAGGTAAATGTATCAACTTAGAGTCTGAAAAACAGTGATTACATATTTATGATAAAAATCTGTAAAGTACATATTTGTCTATGAGTTAAAGCTATATTGACATGACTATAAGACACATGCATGAGTTTCTGTCACAGTTTGTAAAACTAGACTTGGTTTACAAGATGTGCAATTTATACATTCCTAAACCAACAGTAATTATTTGTGAGTTGTATGTTTCTAGCTGTTTCTAAATGAGCCTAGTATTTAATTATATACTTTATTCCAGAAAAATTGTAGAGGAGGGCTAACATGAGTAGATTTTATAAAAGTGTCCTTTAAGAAAGCACTATGTGAGATCTTTATTTTCTAATTACATTGATATTTAACTTGTAGACAAACAGAGGATGATTACCTTCACATCATCACAGATATACAGAGCTGTCCATGGAAACCACAAGCAGAAGAATATAAAAATTTCAGGTAAAAGATTTTTCATAAATAATATGAGTGAAAAAAATGTTCATTTGCTCTGTAGAAAAATAGCCAACATGTTATTAAAACAAAAAGTAGAAAGGACCAACTGGTAATCAGGATGATTGAATTCTAAGGCCCTCTTGTGAGATGCATGACATTCCAACCTCACTGCTTACACAGAAGGTTTTAATTTTCATACTGAAATTAATTACAAAAAAATCCAAGTTCTAAAAAAAAGTTTTTATTAATGTTTTTATTATGTTTTAGAAGATGATACTTCTTTGTACCATTTTTACTTGGTATGTGTTTATTTTGTAAATAAAATATAATGGCATTAGGGAATGTTTGGAACATATAGAAATAAGAAAATCATCCACAGTCCCATCACTTTAGAACAAAAGCTGTTTTGCTTTCTGCATATTCTCCTCCAGTTTTTCATTAGCTTTTTAACACAAGTGACATTCGGGGGCATGAGTTGCTATAAGTTGTAACCTACAGAGAAACCCTCAACCTGCAAAACTAGGTTACTGATTCCCTATTAAAGAGCTATCATTTGTGCTTGGAGAACTTGTAGTGCACCCAGATAAAAATGCCATTTGTGAAAGCGATCTGCTGTTGGGGTGCATGGATATTTATTTGTTACCCCTTCCTCCCTAAACCATACCCATCATAGAACTAGGTCAGTTGTCTCTGTGCTAGTAGCCTAGTTTACTCGTTCTGGATTTTATTTTGTTTTTCTGGTTCTTTTCTATGCATCCCACTCAGGTTTTGATCTGTGCCCAATTACTTTATTATATTACAATGCAGAGACACATCTTTATCTTCACTTTTTCACATTTTCAAGTTTAATGTAAGCTTTAAGTCTTTAAAGTCTTATTAATGAGGCTTTGCTTTCTCTTAAAATGTTCTTAATATCTGCTCCCTGCTTCTCTTATGGGAAAGGCGTGACGCTGCTGTTTCCCTGTGCTGTAGCCCTGCCGGTCGCCCTTCAGTCTGTGCACACTGGTATTGTCAGATGAACTGCCTCTGATTCTGCTGCCAACATCAGAGGGGTTTTTGTTGGCCCCTTTGCGTAAGAGTAGCTTCCTGATTGACTTGAAGCTAAACGTGGGTATCTTCCCTCCACTGGATTAGACAAATGGATGTCATGACTTCCTGTAGGATTCCATAAGCATCTTACCTGTCACTACAGGGTGAGAGGCTGGAACAGAGATTCCTATTAAACTATTTCACCTCCAGGATATCTTGTTACACAGTCCTATTCAAGACTGACTTCAGGGTCCTGAGAAGGAGGATCCAGGGAGACCCCATAGAAAGCTGTGCAATCATAACCTGAAAAATCATGGCATCAACAAGTGGCAGCAGAGTCTGATGTTCAGAGACCTTTTCTCATGTGTGAATGGGCCAGAAAGGACGAGGGAGATATTGAGGTGTTGAACTATTGAGGATCAACCTAAAATAATTAACTAGAAAGCTAGATGAGTAGTGATGTCAATATGCAAAGCAAGGCTAAAGGAGCTTCCACTTCTGACTGCCAAGTTGGTTCAGGCCAAGCCTCCAGAGGGTAACAGGAACAAAACAAAGGTCACCAAATACCAGTTTGAGGGCGTTAGAAAGCTACCAGGGCAAGGGGAATTTACAGGACTAAGAGCCAGAGGAAGAGGGAATCTAAAGTTGCTGAGCAGCGTTTGGGGCTACTTTTTCTCAGAAGGGACTTGCTGAATGTAAAATGATGAGAGATTGAGAAGCTGAGCAGAGCTTCCAGAAATCCCTCGAAAAGACCAGCTCTCAAAAGAACTGATGCCTGAATTCAAATCATTTCCATCCCTCAGTTGGATTTAGGAGATCTGCCCTTAGCCTAGATAACAAATAGAAGCAAAAGTAAATCCTCTCTGGAAGAAGGTAATGTTATTCAGAGCTTTAAATGATCTCTGCAAGTTTTCTTACACAATGTTTGACTCAATTAAAAAAAAAAAAAAACATTTTCCCTTTAAAGGTTTAAAGGTTTCCTTTTTCTTGCTTTCCTTCCTTCCATTTTTTCTTTTGAAACAAAAATCGGCAGTCACTTTAAATCCAAAACTGCATGAGCAACCTTGCTGCAAATTATGATAGATAGCAGCTATGTGATTGATGGTACATTTTCCCCTTAGTACCATCTCAGTATAAAAAGTGCATCAGTAACCATGGCAATTACCCAATGGTCTATCCATCCCTCCAGGGCCAATTTAAGTAAACATCTGGGGCTATACCACTTATGGTGTGTTGTCATTCGAGAGAACAGTTACGGTGACATTTACTTATTTACTTGAATATATATTACATTATAATGTTTACATTATGGACATATTTGTAAGCTAAATCATATAAACCCTCAACAGAAGTCTGTGAAATCAAATCACAAGCAACCATCCACTCTTAATTTTTTCCTAACATAGTTGGCCAAATCTGGGAGTCTCTACCTATTTATAAAGCCAGTATTGTAGAAACACCCCCTGTTATTATAGATGTCAAGTAGCTAAATAATTTTCCATTTTATTTATTTATAGCATTTTATATCAAATTGAAGGAAAGTAAAATGTGTCTTAAAAAGGCAATAATATTCTTTTAGCAGCCATTACAAAAGTCATATTAAATTCTGAAGAATATGAACAAGAGAATAATTTCTAAATCCATCTGCAACACAATTGTTAACTTCCTATAATTGATACCCACAACCTCTGAAAATTATGGGACTCCTATGGTCAAGGGATCTAAAAATAAGAAAGCTTGAAAGTCATTTTTCTGAAATAAATGTGCTACTTGCCAGCAAAGGGGACAAAATTTATTTATCAAACAAATATTTGTTTAGCATTTACTATATCAAGCACTCTAGACCTCTTCAGTATTGATGAAATTCTGGTTACAAAACACAGCCTCGAGAAATTGTCATTAAATAAATGGATGCATGAAAGTAAATGAGAAAAATGGGTTTCTTTACTGACCTCAAAGAATTTATAGTTAGTTTGGAAAACAAGAAAAAAGAATACAAATATGAATGATTTAATGTCAAAATGAGTGATTTAGACAAATACTATGATATATCAGCGTAAGCTCTCATTTTCTTGAAACATTTTGTAGAAAGAGGCAGGACTTAAACTATAGATCTGAGAATGGACAGAAAGGGAAGGAGAGACCAATTTTGGAAATGGTGGGACCAAAAACAATGGCCAGTTAGTTTCAAGGCCAGTTTGGGTGAGGACCACACATTTCTACTTACAGGGTACTTGTAGCTAGATGGGGGAGGGTCTGATGATACCCCGGGCTCTGATTATCAAGGTTAAGTTCAAAGGCATTCTGTAGATAACAGGAACCCAGGAGAGATACTCCTACTAAGGGAATTGCATGACAAATTTATTGTTTCCGGGGAAGTTTTGGGTCACATGACTTGGTGTGACCTGGATGGAGTGTGAGTGGTCCAGAGGAGTCAAAGCAGTTAGGGGCAGAAGAGTGATCATAGGAAGACAGGGACTGAAACATCAATGGTAGCTACTAAACTATCAAGGGAGAGCCACAGGACTATAAGCCTCTTGGGGGGATGGCCTGTGTTATTTTTTCTTTGTATTTCCAGTGCCTGTCACATAGGTAGACCCCACAAACAGCTGCATGATTGAAGAATTGGTACAGCTGGGTTACTTATTGAATTTCAGTTCTCTAACTGAAGGAGTAGAAAAATAAAGTCAAATAAGAAGTTTTGGATCTGATTGATCGGAATAATCATAGTACTAAACACAGAAAGATTTCAAGGGGAGCGTGCTTTGGGGAAGATGAGTCCATTCTGGATAGGGTGTATCTGAACCGACTGGAGACAATTGGATATAGAAGATCTTGCCTTCATCTGGGGAAAATATGAATGCTAAAAGAGACTGGCCTCTCCCCAAAATGAAAAGAACTGCAGTTTAAAACTGGCTGATGTGTAAATATGGCCACTGAAGTCTATCTTATCAACAAGTTTTTCTTTTGTGACAAAGGAGTTTGACCTCTTTTTAAAGATTCCTGAGGTTTTCCTCATTCAATATTTAATTGGGTGCCTGAGACCTTTGAAAGTGGTGGCATTTCTACCTTCTCTTAGCCTTTATCTGAACATGAGAGGTTTAACTGAAAGTTTTTCTGGGTTTTTATTTATTTATTGTTCTTTTGGTACCAGGGATTGAACCTAGGGGTGCTTAACTTCTGATGTGCATCCTCAATCCTTTTTATTTTTTATTTTGAGACAAAATCTTGCTAAGTTGCTTAGAGCTTCACTAAGTTGCTGAGGATGGCCTTGAACATGAGATCCTCCTACCTTGGCCTCCTGAGTTGCTGGGATTATAGATGTGTCCACCATACCTGACAGAAGGTTCTTAATCCAAAGTCCATGTTAGAGATTTTATGAAGCCCTCAAAATTGAGTGGGAATTTTGAACAGGTTCCTGAGAAAAGGCTCCACGGCTTTAATAAAATTCACAAGAAGTCTAGGTGCCCCAAATGACTAAATTGTTTCTAGGGACTTTTCTGGATTTGAAGGTTCTGATGGTTTTGGGATTTGATTGCTTATTTCACCTTTCATGTAGGTGGGATTACCATTAGCCTAGACATTGATCTGGCTTATATTCCGCCCTCCCCTTTAGACATTTTTGTTCTGAATTGGTGTTTTTGGTGAGATCCCATTGAACCTTGTTAAAGAGGCATTTAAGTAAAAGTTGAAGATGTTTTACCCATTTTTCTTCTTTTCTTCTTGGTATCTAATTTCACTTATATATACCTATACAAACTCAAGAATGTTGAGATATTGCCTCCTCCACTTTTAAATCATTTATTGAACATAAGCCAATATTCAGAGTAATTTGTGGAATAGCTACTTGTATTTCAGTCTAAGACATGATTCCTCTTCACAGTCTCTCCCTCTAATTTTTAAAAACTGATGGCTAGTCATTTGCTTGAACTGACACTTGGAAATTGAGAATAACATTGAGATGCTTAAATTGAAATTAGACATTATAAGTAACACTCCTACTGGTCCTTTCCTACTTCCTCCCCTTCACCCTTGAAAGCTCTTTTGTGAAGCTCTGGAAACTTCTGGTAAGCAGGTTTTATCCCAGTAGAAGATCTTTGAGCTTTAGTAATTAGTCCTAGATTTCCTAAGTAACTTGCATGGTAATTACTACATTAGCTTTCTTGAATAGTTTTCTAACTTAAAAGAACTGTATTCAATTGGGTAACCAATTACAGAAATAGTAGGTACACAGCAATAATACTCAATTTTCGTGTTACTTTCACATTTTTTTCCAGGAAGTACACTATTGTTACTATTTTTTAGTTTGCTTTGGACACTCTGATACCATTTAATTTCATCAGATATCCTCATGCTTCAAAGATGTGAGTTGGAATCTAAGGCTGATTATTATCAAGGACATATTTACTGAAAACTTAATGGCAGAAAACAGTTCTATTATGTAAATGCACACATTTAAGACTCATGCAAATGAGATACCTTTCAAATGACTTGTAAAACAGGTATTTTGTGCCCAATTACTTTGTTACGGATAACTATTACATGGTAGCAATTTTATTGAATCTCAAATTATCCCCTTAGGGTTGATTAAATTAAAATTTCTTAAAAGTTATCCCTTTATCTTTTTTGTGTTGAATATGTAAGAAAAGATCCCAATTTTATTTTGGTAGATTCAGTGACATTCTAATAACAACCCATATGTTGTTTGCACTTTATTTGAGCTCCTTGGAAAAAATATACTGTTAAACAAAATAAACTTACCTACCATGTCATGTATGTTAATTTTTTAAAACTACATTTACATTGTTCACAATGACATTTACATTGTTAAAACAATGTCATTTAGCGATTTAACTTTGTGGAAGGATAGACTCCTCCAAATAAGTAGATGGATAAGTTAATCAATATATGGCAAGAAATTATAGATCTGGAAAACCGAACTTAGTTTAACCAACAGAGGTTTCAACTGTCTTCTGAAATATCTCTCCAAAAATAATAGTTCTGTTTATTTCAATGGCTCTTTGTGAGCCTACATTTTTTAATTTAACCAACACTTCCTGAACAATATTGATGTTTCAGGATTTTTGTCCTCTAGCATAGATTCTTGGAGAGAAGCAAAAATCATCTCTATTTTCAGACTTTTTTTGATTATACAGGATCATGTTCATTTTTCTGAGGCACTATTTTCCTCCTTCCTGTTCCTTTTAAATGTTTGCTTTTACAATTCAAACAGGGTAACTCTGATGACAGCTGAAAGCAATACATATTTTATTTTTTCAAATTTAAGAAGATGTGTGTAGTTTATGATAGGTGTTTTGGGTCAGTTGTCAGATTGAAAAAGCCCTTTTTCCTCTGCATTGAGACCATTCTTCACTGTTAATATCCTGTCATATCATTTTCTATTTGTTATGCCACACAGCATGCCTGTGCATTTAGAAAAGCCACAGAAACCACACCATGTCATTACTTCTGCTGTATTTAATAACAGAAACTAGCTCTTGGACATTAGGGAACCGGCTCCTCTCCTTAGTCTTCAGAATATAAACCTGGCCGTAAATATGCATTGAACTCACGTGGGATTCACTGATCTTCTAAATTCTCTTTCAAAACTTCTCTGCCAACTTGTACTCAGTATTAACTACATTGCCGTATGTGCCCATGTCAGATAAGCCTCCTTCATAGGCCATCCTGCCTCTCAAATCCTCTTCACCTTATATCATTGTCTGCAATGTCTTCATCGATGTATTACACTGTTTAAACACTGGCACAATATTCCAGAAGACAGACCTCCTCCAGTGTTTCAACATTACTGCTTCGCTGCTGAGTTTACATTTCAATAGACTTCTCCTCTGCTTCGATAATCATATTCATTTATATTTTATTTTACTTTGGTTTAGTTCTTATATTCTACTCAAATATATGAGCTCCTCTTTCATAAACTTGAAAATACCAGTGCATACATTAGCCATGAATGGAAAAGTGCAGTTATCTGAGTTGCTGATTGAATTTGGTCTTTATTCATGTTGAATACTAGCTCACAGAACCCTCTTAAATCTTTCTATGGCTGTCAGGTTTTGAAGGGGAACTTTGAGTGGGTTGAGGAAGAGCTAGGATGAACTCTCAGCAAAATGTGTAAAGTTTGTGAAGAATTCATTTGCTTGTTTTATATTTCATATATATTTCCAAATGTATTGAATATCTGCTCTGCATCAGATTTGTGTTTCCTTCCCTCCCCCTTTTCCCAAAATCTTCTTTAAATGACCCCCAGCAACTCCCTCTCTTCTTTGTTTGTTCTCAATCTAATGCCATGGGGTCTCAGAGCCACCAGGTGATGTCAGGATTCCATGTTCCCAAAGGTTGTCTTCCTCATTCTTTCTCACAATTCTAGTTACTATGTGATAGATCTCTAATGATCTGGGATATACTGACTTGTGTTAGATGTCAGTGACCAAAAGACTGTTTCTGGAAAGAAAAGGGACAAATAAACATTTATTGAGTGTCTACTATATGCCAGCCGTAAGTGCTTGGCACATTGTGTAATTTTTAAAGTGTATAATTCAGTGGTTTTTGGTATATTCAGAGTTGTGCAACCATCACCACTAATTGCAGAATATTTTTATTATGCCCCAAAGAATTCCATTCCCATTAGTGGTAACTTTCCATTCCAACTCCCCCTAGTCCTTGGCAACTAGTAATCTACTTTCCATCTCTATGTTCTAGAAATTTCATATACATGAAATCATACAATATGAGAAGTGCTTACTTCTTTTAGCACTGTTTTCAAGATTCGTTCATTATAAAGTATATCAATACTTCATTCCTTTATATTGTCAAATAATATTCTGTAGTATGGATATTTTGTATTTTGTTTATAATTCATGGGTTGATGAACATTCGTTTTGTTTCCACTTTTGGTTATTGCCAACCTTTTTTCCAAAGTAGTTGTACCATTTTACGGTCCCACCAGCAATGTGTAAAGGTTCTAATTTCTCTACATCATTAACAACATTTTTTATTGCTTTTTTATAAAATCTGTGCCATCCTGAAGAGATGTTATCTTATGGTTTTGATTTGTATTTATCTAGTCATTAATGACGTTGAATATCTTTTCGTGCTTATTGACCATTTTTATATCTTCTTTAGAGAAATGTCTATTCCAATCCTTTGCTTTTTTTTTTTTTTCCTTTTGGTACCAGGAACTGAACCCAAGGTCACTTAACCACCAAGCCACATCCCCAGCTCCTTTTTATGTTTTATTTTGAGACAGAATGTCTCTAAGTCCTAGGGCTTACTAAGTTGCTGAGGATGGTCTTGAACTTGCAATCTCCTGCCTCAGTCACCTGAGTCGCTGGGCTTACCGGTGTGCACCACCACACCTGGCTCTTGGCTCATTTTTAAATTGGACTATTTTTCATTTTATTGTTGAGTTATAAAGGTTCTTCCTTTATTTGTTTTGTACACACTTCCTTATTAGTTGTATGATTTGCAAGTTATTCTCCCATTCTGTGGGTTGCTTTTCAGCTTTCTTAATCGTGTTCTTTGAAGCACAAAGTTTTTAAATTTTGATGGAATCCAATTTATTTTTCTTTTGTTACTTGTGTTATTGTTGTTATATCTAACAAAACATTCCCTGACCCAAGATCATGATTTATGCCTGTATTTTCTTTAGAGTTTACAGTCTTAGCTTTTACACTTGTGTCTATGATCCATTTTGAATTAACTGTTTATTTGGTATGAAGTAGGAAACTAGCTTCAATTCCAGTTGTCCTAGTTACATTTATTGAAGGGACTTGTAAAAAATCACTTTCCACCAACGTGAGGGTTTCTTTCTGGGGTTTCATCTTATTTCCACTGAGCTGTTTATCCTTACACCACCATTGCAAGTTACAGCAAGTTTGAAATTGGGAAGTATAAGGACTACTCTATGGCTTACTTTTTCAATGACTTGGGAAGGGTATATATAGTTTTCTAAAAGTTTTGACTTTTCCAGTCCTTTTTATCCTTTCCAGGAAGATTGCTCAATTTTGGCCAATTCTTTCTTTCCATTCCCTTCTTTTTTTCTCCTTCCTTTCAGTCCTTACAGACTTGAATTTATTGACAGTCTGCCTTGTCCCAGACACTTGTCTCTCATCCTGCCCCTCTGAGTTCTTATATCCTTTCATCAATCTTTAACAGCATATGCAAGTCCAGCCAACATAACGGTGTCTTAATTAGATATGCTAATTTACTGTTAAATCAATGCTTACATGCCTCTAATATCATCCAGTGGTAGTATTTTGTTATGCAAATGTAAATATGAAACCTCTGTGGGGAGATGGAAGGACGTTACAGCCGTGAGAAGGTTAGAAGAAGAAGCCTGAAGGAAGGAAAACAAGATGGAAGATTATGTGCAGGCTTCTAAGAACCCACATTCGAGGAATACAGCAGACAAAGCATGGGGCCTTTGGGGGTCTAGTCTTAGCTTTCCCAGTGCCTGGCTAGTGATTCTAAAGAAGGCTTTGGTCCTCTACTTCCTCTCTGTAAAGCCAGGACTTATGGCAAGTATCTCTAAGGTCACTCTTCTTCCCTTGCTTGGATCCCTTAGGTTGTAGCAATGGAAGCATTTGTTAGAAACAATGGAGAGGTTGTCCAAGTTGATCTATATCTCTATCTATATCTATATTCACACACACACACACACACACACACACACACACACACACAATGAAGAAAATTCATAAACATGTGTTTTTGTTGAATATTTAATAGATGCACAGGAATATCTATCCAGTTCACTGGTATTCTTGGTATTTTCCTCTTGATGTTAATGAGATTCAGAACATTCTCTCAGAAACTTTAATATCTATGGTGACATATATGCAGTCACATAAATGCAGAAATAGATAACTACCAGCGAAAGATAATATATGGCATAAAGCCATGGATCACTGTGGATACTCAGAGGGGGAGTGGATCCCTGAGACATGAATTTGTAAAGAAGGTTTCATTGAGGAAGGAAGTCAAAGCTTTGAAAAAAGGAAGATTTCAGAGAGGAGAAGAGGAAGAACACAGACAACCCTAAGTCTGTATAAGTGCATTTACATCCCAGAAAGAAGAATGGATGATTATTTCAGGGAGCTGGTGTTATGTTATTTGGAGCCCTGGAAATTTGGATTTCATCTTATAAGTGATGGTAAGATAATCTAAAGTTAAGTATAGCTGTAATAGTTATAATACTAAAAAAAAAAAAAATCTGTACTTTGATCCTGGAGGAAATTTGAGCATTTTAATTCATTGTCTACTCTGTGAAACATGTCAAAATGGTTAACAGTAGTGTTCTTGTGCAAATTTATATAAGTTACCACTCCTGTACAGGCCAGCTGTAAGTGATGAAAACTTGGATGGAAGAACTCAATGGAAAAATCTAGAAGAGAAATAAGCTGGGGTGGGGCAGCACCAGAGAGCATTCAGCAGTTCCAATGAGGAAAGTGGCCAGATGGTTGCATGTGGCTTCGGTAATTGTTGTTGCCTGATAATACTCTTGGCTTTTCTGAACGCCATGTCTTCCATTTTGAGTCCAAGTAGATTCATTAATGGATAATTGCTGCTGTCAGATTTTCTAATTCTGAAAGCATAGGCCATCCCACCTTCCTAATTTTCTGAGTCAGAGATTTGAAAATAAAATGCCACTGACCGATTAATGTCATGGATCAACCTGAGCAGATGTAACTATCAATTCCCCTATCCTACCTGTCATTTGGGTGCCAACCTGATAGTCACATGAACTAACAACAGATCTTCTCTGATTGCTGGAATTCTCAGTGTTCTAAGAAGTTAGATCTATTAGTGGGTAACTCACTCTACTTTAGCCTAGGCATAGAGAGTAGCTAAAAAAAGAGGTTGAATGGGTCTGAAGACCTTAATTTTTCTGATCTATTGGGGCCGAAATGAAATGTTTTCTTGCCTTTGGAATTCTTGTAAATCACTGGAGTTCTTAGATCATTTTTAATTCTTTTTTGGGGGGCCGGGGAGTACCAGGGATTGAACTCACGGGCACTTGACCACTGAGTCACATCTCTAGCCCTATTTTGTATTTTTATTTAGAGTCAGGGTCTCACTGAGTTGCTTAGCACCTCGCTTTTGCTGAGACTGCCTTTGAACTTGGGATCCTCCTGTCTCAGCCTCCAGAGCTGCTGGGATTACAGGCATGTGCCACTGCACCCCGCAGATCATAGTTGATTCTTAATAACACAAACTGTCCCTTTAGTTTGAAACATGCTTTCATTATAAGCCAGCTGGTTCTCAAATTAGTGTCAGCACATCATCTTGATTTTTTAATTTCACTTCTTACATACTCAAAGTCGCTTTCTCCTCCACTACAGACAGACCCTGGAAGGAGTTGTCTGCACCCACCCTCTTCTGTTACCTTCTGCTTATTTTATGACCTTATCCTGGTAAACATGTACCATGCTGGGTCATTTCCATCCATTCCCAACACAATAAAATTAATAGCTAGAGGAGTACCTTTTAATGCAAATCTGACTGTGGACTGTGGCCAGGACTTGCTTCCACCACTTCTCTCTCTGCCACAACCAGTTTGGAACCCATTCAAGACAAAAATTAAGATCTCACGAGACCCTGCGTTGCCTGGGAACCATGGCTTCTGCAGCCTCACTGCGTGCCCACTCTTTTGCTCCCTGGTATTGGTCCAGCACCTCATCAAATGCCCTGTACTTGCTTCAGCCACTTATCCTTGACAATGCTGGCCCTTCTGCCTCCCCACCTTCCTCCTCAATGAATACTAACCTTCATTTATCCCTTCCTAAACCCAATTAAGTCATTGCTGTGCTAACCTGAAATTTACCTTCATTTAAATTTACCTTGGTCACGAGGATAAACTTTCATTGCATGTGTGCAGTTATTTAATTCATAGACTTAGTTGATTTGGGATCCATGGGCATGCTGTTTATGGGTCACGGCTCAGCATAGGAAGTAGGAGTTGGAGAGTAAAATTTGGTTTCTGGGTTCAAGAGCATAGGCTCAACTCTAAGTTGGCACCATATGTATTATTATTGACTTTCCTTTTTATTATCCCTTTTCTTTAATTTTACAGTAGTACCCCCTCATCTTTTGTGGATATGTTCTAAGATCCCCCCAGTGGATGCCCCAAAGTACAGATTGTATACTGAACCCTATATATATACAGTTATTTCCTATGCATGCAAACTTATAATAAAGTTTAATTTATAAATTAGGCTCAGTAAAAGATTAACAATAATGGCTAATGGCTAATCATAAGTAGAATAATTATAAACACATATTATATTAAAACTGCCAGCACCACTATTTTTGTGCTTGGGGACTATTGTTAAATGAAGCAAGGGTTACTTGAACACAGGCATTGCAATACCATAACAATGGATCTGATAACCCCAATGACTACTAAGTGACTTGGTGGGCAGGTAGCCTATACAAAGTGGATACACTAGTCAGGGGGTGATTCCTTTCTAGATAGGACAATGTGAGATTTCATCATGTTACTCAGGATATCATACAATTTAAAATTTCTGAATTATTATTTCTAGATTTTTCCATTGAATATTTTCAGATTAATTGTAGGTTACTGAAACCTCAGAAGGCAAAACCACAGATCAAGGGGAACTACTGTATATTAAATGTGTTCTCTGTGAGTGAATGAATTTCCCCTAGAATGTCTTAAAGGCATTGTTGGATTATTGGTCATTGGTATCATTATTGCTATTATTAACTGAGCCACTTCTAGCCAGTCTCTTTATTGATAAAATGGAGATAATCCTTGCCTCTAGAGTTTTTATGAATATTCACTATGTAAAATGCTCAGTACAGAGTCTGTTATATGTTAGAGTCTTAGTATATGATAGATATTAGTATTTCCTGTTTTATATTATTTTGCTAACTTACAAGTAGTGTTTTACTAAATATGGTTTAAACTCTTGCTATCTATAATAAATAAATCAAGTCCATGATGTAACAATAAAGCTGTAATAGTTTCTGTTCCAAGTCTCTGTCAAGGGAGAGGTACAAACATATATATTCCCAGTTTTGCCTTTCTGATCATTTTGTTTGGATTATACCATGCACTTATTAAGGACCAACACTTCCTATTCAATTTGTTCTATTCGAACTTTCTTTGATCTTTTCATGATGGAAAATAGGTCACACAGAGCATCAAGTATGAAGCTTCAACTTTCTAAGTTACAGTCTTCTTGTGCATTATTTTCAGTAGAGAGGGACTATTCTGTGTGGGTTCCACAGCTTGTCCCTCCTTTTTCAAGATAGTTACTCAAATCACATGCTCTGAAGTCTAATCAGAAAGGACTCTGAATTTCCTAATTAATTAGTCTGATTATAGGCAGAGCCAAGAATTATACATCCTGCCTTTCCCCAGATTATTTAGCTCCTGTTTGGGACTAAATAAGGATTGGCAAGTCCAGGGAGAGAATGGATAATTTATATTTGAGGTTCTGTTAAGGCAAAGCCTGAGGGCAGAGATGAAAAGTCATGAACTGGAAGGAAGCTAGAGGCCAAAAGCAGGAACATAGGTGCATCATTTCCAGAGGCCAGGCAAAATCAGAAGCTGAGTTCAGGGCTGAAGTCAAAAAAGCAGGTCATGAATTCTGTGAGCCATGGGAGCTGTCCTGGAAGAGAGCCTGAGATGTGAGCTACCTTTCTAGGAGCACAGAGGGCCCATTAGTGCATGTGAACCAGGCTCATCAAATGACCATAAGCATGACCTGCCTTCCTGATCCTCCACCTACAAGATGCTGACTCCCACCCATAGTATAGATAAAGCCCCTTGAGATTACACGTGCATCGCTTTTCACCGGGGCACACATTTAGAAATGGGTCTGGACAGTTGAAGTTCATGAAATAATGAGACATGTTGTAAAAGAAAGTGGCATTGGCACAAAATATACTGGGAACATTTCCCTGAAGAAATGTTTCACGAACCTGGTGTAGTAATCCTAGTGGTTCTTAGGCTGAGACAGGAGGATCGCTTGTTCAAAGTCAGCCTTGGCAAAAGTGAAGCACTAAGCAAGTCAGTGAGACCCTGTCTCTAAACAAAAACACAAAACAGGGCAGGGGATGTGGCTCAGTGGCTGAGTGCCCCTGAATTCAATTCCTGGTACCACCCCAAAATAAAAAGAAAAAAATGCTTCATGGAGTAGTACTTTGGTATAATTACACATAAGACTGATTCAGCATTTTAATTATAAAACTGTCTTCTTGGAATTAGAGTGTTAGTCCAGGATCTCAATATATTTCCAAAGTCTGAAAAAAAAAAAAAGTTTCTTAATCTTCCATTTATCTTCCCTTAAAATAGCTAACTAAAAAAAAAAGTATAAACTGTCAGCTAAAGTTTGATACAAATGACTTCTTTACATGCTCTTCACACATTGAACAATAATGACAGTGACCTGGATTTATTTTGTCTGGAAAACGAAAATATATTCAGAAATCTTAACATTCATCTTTGCAGTTGATCTTGTATTTTTAGAACTTGCTTTATTCACACTTACGTCATTTGCAATTGACTTTCACTTAACAGTTTTGAAAAGGCAAGGGACAGTCATGCAACTGGAGCACTTGGGGCTTCTGGGGAGATCAGTTCTGTGGTCGGTCGCTTTGTGCTCATCCTAAAAGGCATCTGAAGCTAGCCAGATGGCTGAGTCTCTCTCCTGTGGTCACAGACCTCACAACCCAACCCTTTCACAATCACGCTTCCGTTCTATGGATACGTTTTCCTTCCGAGTCTTAGTAAGGATTAAAACGATAACTGGTCACCACCTTTATCCATAGGCATTGCCCTCTCTGGCCTTACTTAGGCTCTTCTCTGAAGGCACCACCCTCCTCCAAGAGGCCCCAATGGGAAACCTGGACCTGACCCTTACTGTCCCTGTTCCCCTTCAGGACCCATTTCCATTTGATCACTAAACATTAGCATTTCACACCCTAAATAGGTCTCGACTCCCTGTCCCACTACTCTAGTCTATTCTTTGCCTTGGTTCATCCATGCTCAAGCAATCTCTTTCCTAGGGAGGAATATTTGGCCTTGACCTTGACTTCATGGATCTCTGTTCCCAACCTTCAGTCCCTTAACCTGGGTCTCTGGCTGGGTGGTCCCTGGTCCCAGGAGGGAGGGATTTGGACACTATTTTCCCCTTTTAATATGCATATAGATGTGGAAATTCAGCACAGCTTAAAAAGACAATTTCCAAAATACCTAAAGATGTAGATGTTTTCCCTTGAAAGTTCAAGTGAAACCATATGACTTGAAACAGAGGCTGGGTGGACTGTCTGTGACTTTTCTTCTGTGTTTCTCTGTTATGATTGATTTGTGCCCACGAGGGAGAATAGGGCAGTGTTAAAGTGCCTGAAGACATTGATAGGACCTCCTGGGTTCAAATCCCGGGCATGTCACTTACTAGCTGTATGACCTCAGGCAAGTCACTTCACTTCTCTGACTCAGTTTTAACATCTGAAAACTGAGGTGATTATAATAGTTTTTCCTTCAGAGAAAGGTAAGGATTAAATAAGCTGACATGGAAAGTGTGTGGAAGGATGCCCTGTATGTGTTTATTGTTATTATTTTGATATTTATGTACATGAATCTTAAATTTACAAATTTCTCTTACAATGTTCTTTCTGGACCTATAGCTTGTGTCTCTTTCTGGCCTTGTTTCTGTGGAGTGTTCTTTTTTAAAACTGGCAAGTGTCTTTTTTTTTTTTTTTTTTTTTTTTTTCCTCTTCTCTCTCTTCCCCTCCTCAACCTTGGGGAAAGTAAGATTAACATTCTTTCTGTCCTAAGTCAAATTTTCTGCCTTCCATTCACTGCCCATAAGAATTAAAAAAAACAAAACAAAACTCTGGACCTGGAAGCTAGAACAACAGCTCTTTCAAAGATATAAGTTAAACAGTAATTAGATCTACTGATAATGATCTTGGAAACAACCTTCATTTTCCTCCTCTAACCTACCATGCCCAACCCCCCTGTAATTTTTTGGTACTGGTGATTAAATCCAGGGGTGCTTTACCACTGAGCCTCATCCCCAATCTCTTTTATTTTTTTTTTAATTTTGAGACAGGGTCTCGCCAAGTCTCTGAGGGTCCCAGTTCCTGAGGCTGGCCTCAAATTTGAAATCCTCCTGCCTCAGCCTCCTGAATCATTGTGATTAAAGGCCTTCTGCTTCTCTTCTTAGTCAGAATGGCAGCCTCTTTGCCTTTCTCCTTTGCTTGCAACGCAATCAAACTTCTGCTTCCTTTATCTCACCACTTTGTCCTCCTTGTTGTATCAGCATTAGGGACAAGGACTGCGTTTCCATAGCCCCCCATGATGTTTGTGTGTAACCATCTTTTAGCTTTTGTTCTCTCTGCTTTTCTCCAGTCTTCCTCCCTTTTACGTGTCTTTTTTCTTCTCTGTCTTGTGCTTTGCCCATCTTTTGTCTTTCTTCTTCTTCTTAATTTCAGTTGCTTTTTCTCCTTTTCTACCCATTTACTGTCATTAATAGAAAAAAAAATCTAAAATTACAAAAAAAACCACATATTTTCTGAATTCATTGAAGAGTTTTTCTATTCCCTTTTCAAAAATTTATAAGTTTATGTATACAATATTTTCTGTGGCTCTCTGGGGAGAATCAAATTGTTCTCTGTTTGCACCGCATCTATTGATTCCCTTTCCTGTGGTTCAGTGATCCTTTGTAGAAAGAAGATTCCCCTGTTTAGCTGACCTTTCCCTCTAGACCATAGGTGGCAAACTGTTCAGCACCATTATGCTTTGCTCTGAAGCATCTCCCAATTTCTACTTATCTAAATTGTGCTGTTCCAGGTGCAAGATGAGGGAAGGATGGTGCCTCTTCATTTCTTGGCTTATAACTGGGTCCAGCACAGTGCCTGGAGCACAAGATGCTCTTGATGAGTATTTGTGAAATGAATGAATTCTGTTGGGGGTATTGAACTTTAGGGGAAGCCAAGGAGAGCAATTCATCACCTGATCATTCTTCTCACCCTTTTTATTTCCAATTTTGAGACAGGGGCTTGCTATGTTGCCGAGGTTGGCAGTTGCCTCAGCCTCCCGAATCACTGTGTTTGCTAGTCTTTAATTACGCAGTTCTCTCTCAGTAACGTGCCAGCCACTTCCCTGCCAGCCTTTCTCACTCTGGTCTCCAGCTACTGTTTGCTCTCTATCATCCAAGCACGGATTGATTCATTCAATGGACAAATATTTACTGAGGGCCCGCTGGGCACCATGCTGCCACCACTTCTACAAAAGCTTCCCCTAATCCCCAGGTTAGTTGAAGTGCCCTTCCTACATGTTCCTATTATAACCTCTTTTATTTCATTGTATTGAGATGATATCAATACCCATTATATCTTTTATCTGTTTATCCTAGTGTGAATAAGCTCCTGGAAGGCACAATCCACCCTTATTTTAGTCATATTTGCATGGAATGATTTTCAAGTTGTAATTCCCATGACCTTGGATCATGAACCTCGCCTACTAGCTACCCAGTAAATGTGTGTTGAATTGCTCTATGCATTGAGCCTTGTCTGATTTCAGGTTGCCATAGACTGGGTGGCTTAAGCAACATTTATTCCCCCAGTTCTAGAGGCTGGAGGTCCAAGATCAGGGTGCCTGCATGATTGCGATAAGTTCAGATGAGGTTCCTTCTCTTAGTGACTGATAGCCGACTTCTCGCTGTAATTTTGTATTCATCAGGGCTTCACTCTCATGACCTCATCTACCTCTAATGACTTCTTAAAGACCTCCCTCCTAATACCATCACACTGAAGGTTAGTGTTTCGATGCATGAATTCTGGGGAACGCAAATATTCTTTCTTCTGTATCTTGAAATTATACATTAACTCTTAATTCTTCCTTCACATTATATATAGTCCTAAGATTTGAAGACAGCTATTGAATCCCCTGAAACTGTCCAGACCAATACTGTCTGGACTTCATTGGTTCTTCGTCTGTCATGGATTTCCATCTGCTCCATCCAGATAGGCCCCAGGTTGTCAACGAGCCTTTGAAAGGAAAGCTTCTAACAACAGACCTGAGCACACAGAGTATAAGGTTTGAAAATCAGAGTGGAATGTGTCTCTCCTTCTTCTCCAGTCACTCGTCCTTTAATTATACAGTTCCAGACCACATTTGATTTTTGGGAATCCAGTACACACTGCTGAGTATAGCTAAACAATTAAAAATTGCAAATCTAGGATTCTTCAAATGGTCCCTAAGCGGGCATGACTTGGTCTCAACTCCCAATGCTAAATTATTTCTTTTCTCCCACTTGCCTCATGCCTCAGTCCCTGGAGCGGCACACACAAGCCCATCTGCAGATGTGGAGATAAGCAGAGTCTGCTTGGTCACTGGGGCATGATGACTGGGAGGGGGGTGAGCAGGGGGTCTACTGCATGATTGATATGCATAATAGTAGAAAGGCCCTCTGAGCTCACATAGCTTCTTTATTAAGAAGTGCTTCCAATTATGAACTTGAGGTTCTAGAAAAATCCATTGGGAAAAGAGTCGGGATTTCAGCAGTCCTGAGTTTTAATCCTGCTTACTACCTTGCAATCCATCCTTTTAACATTCCCTACTAGAACATAAACACTAGAAAGAGAGAAAATGATTATTTTGCTCACCAATGTGTAAAGAGCTCCTCACGGTGCTCAATATTTAATAGATTCTAAATAAATATGAAAGAAGGAATATGAATATGTGATTTGTGACTTTAACTTTATGAGCTTAAGTCATCCTCATCTGTTAAAAGGGAATTTTGATCGTATCTATTTTGTTGAATTATTGGAGGGCTGAAATGTAATAACCTATGTAGAATATTTGGCACATAGTGAGATTGCACTAAGCATTTGTTATTGGCATTAATGGTCAATTCTAAAATTGTATAATGTAGGGTGGCACCAGAGAAAAGGCAAAAAGAAAGGGGCATAAAATACATTTCTGTTCATTATAAATTTAAAAGAAATGAAAATGAGGGGCTGGGGTTGTGGTTCAGTGGTAGAAGGCCTGCCTGGCATGTGTGAGGCCCTGGGTTCAATCCTCAGCACTGCAAATAAATAAATAAATAAGTAAATAAATAAATAAATGTCGATTGACAACTAAAAAAGTATTTAAAAAAAAAAAAGAACTGAAAACGACATTAAGAGGACAGGCGGTTGGTATATCACTTTGCCTAGGTATGCTGTGGTTTTGTGAAGGGCTACTTTATTAGAAATAGTTAGAATGGCAAGCATGTCCTTTACATTTCTGCAGGTGCTTATATGTTAAAGCTCCTTTTCCAGGACTCTCATTAGAACCATAGAGAATGAATCCTGGAATGGTAGCTCTTTGTTAATAGTTTGAAGGTGCCTGCAGCCTTTATCTCACCCCGAGTGGCCCACATCTCATTAGGGAATCTCAGAGAGTCTAATAAACAGAAGAGAAGCCTGGGAACCACAGGCTCAGACCTGGAGGTCGTTAGTATTCAGGGTGTCCAATAGTGTCCTGACCACTGTAAGCCTAAAGGAGTCATTAACATTTCATGGAAGTCCAGGAAGCCTTCCACTTAGAACTGAAAGAGAATTTTGACCTGAGACTCTAAATGAATGAAATAATAATAATAAAATCAAACAAAATATAAAAACAAAGGAAACAGCACCTGTCGTGGAAGAAGAAAAAGGAATTTCCATAACCTTAACAAATATCCTTTCCTTAAAAGTGTATTTATTAGACCATCTGTGATGCAAAATGTGTTTGAACATGTTCAGATTCCATATGTATAGATCAAGGTTATAAATATGAAGCTGGATTCTACCCAGAGCACTGACCTACTCCTTGAAAGTTAGGCACTTTGGGAAGTACACAAACTCTTCTGAATACTGAAATTCTGTGCAGTCCAGGGAATCCTGATTCTTTCCTGTGGGTGGAGAACAGTGTGTTTTCTCTTGAACCTGGGTTATGGAAAAGAAATTGCTACACATGGGACCCAGCAAGTGTTTAGGGCATAGTGACCAGATCATCTGATATACCTGGCGCCATAGAGGACCCTATACATTCTGCATGGAAAACAGGAGCTCATGTTTAATTATATCTGGATAGTGTTTTGAAGTATTTAACATATATATATATATAATATATATGTATGTATATAAATGATATGGTAGCCTTTGGGTTGTGACTGGGCAGATTGTACAGCAGGGGTGATGCTTGGATCACTTTGCTTATGAATGACTATTACATCACAGTACTATTTTGGAAAGTATCCCAAAGGAAGAGGAGTAAATGACAACATTACTCACAATTTCAATATACTCTAGTGTAAACTCCAAGAACTGATTATCATAACACACACATTTGAGTTGTTTATAACCTGAATATCTTGGTCAAAACACTTTCTGTCTCTTACCCCCAGTTTTCTCATCTGTAAAAGGAAAATAATATCATTATCTACTCTCTGCCCATAGTGGGAATCAAAGGGGTAATGAATGTGCAAATGTGTTGGAAAGAGTACAGTGCTTTTGGGGTGAATGACTTATTCCTGTCAAGCTGGCTGGACACCAACTCTTGTGGAGTGTGGAACCTTAGAGACAGCTTGGGCATCAGAAAATGGTGGGTTTTCCAGTTAACAACAATGGTATTCTCCATTTCTTAATGTCTCTACCTTTTCTTCACAAGAAGGAAAGAATGGCCATATTCATTATTGTGAACGTATCTAGTTCACTTTGGAGTGACCAAAGATCAGGACTGACAGAATAACAGAGCTTTTTTAGAAAAATCTGTTTATTTTGGTTGTTATAAACAGCTCAGTTTTATGTTGCCACTGGCAATTACTCTGTACCAGAGTAATAGCTGAGGAGTGACAAAGAGTATACATTTATCATTCTGTAGCAGAACACACAGACTTAAAAGAGTCTAATTAGTCTGTGACTAAAGGCAGCCTTCAGAAATGGTATTTCAGATTATTATGCTGATATTTTTTCCCAATTATTATGCATAATTAGGTGTTTAATGTTGAGTTTTGTCAGTGATTTCAAAAAAGTGTAAGGAGGTTGGCTTACCTCTCTCTGGTACATCCATACAATGGAATACGATTGTAGCAATAAAAAGGAGCTACATATTGATGCACATGCAACATGAATGAATCACAAAATCAGTTAGGCTAAGTGAAGTCCTACACAAAGGTACACTTACTATATGATTCTGTTTATATCCTATGTCAGGCTAAAAAAATTGATCTGTGGTTAAAAAACAAAACCCACAAAAATGGTTGCCTCTGTGACTGAGAAAGGAGTGGAGGTAGGAAGTGTTTGGAAATGGAGTGCACAGAGGACAGCAAGTCTCTTTTGAACTACAAACTACAACAAAAATTGATTGGTAGGTAGATACACAATAAAGCAGGTAAAGTAAAATAAACCAATCATAAAATCTAGCTTGTGCCCATTTTCAATTTTTTCCAACTTTCCTGTAGATTTGAGAATGTTATAAAATGTATTTTTTAAAATATAATTTCAGAAAAATTATTAATATAGAAAAGCACAATGGGAACTCTGGTTCGTGTTTTTGGCGATGCAATATTCTTGTAAGCACTAAATATCCTTAGAGACATTAAGTTACTTGTCAAAGGTAAATGAGAATTTATTACATTGCCTTTTCTCAAAATGCTGGATAAAAGAGGCACTTAAAATCATAAACACATAAGAATTCCTGAGTTTATCATGTGTCACATGAATTGCTATCAAATTAAATTTATAATTAAAAACTACTTAGTACCATGTTGTTGACTATGCATCATTTCATTTTCATTGTTTCCTTTGTTAATCTCCATGAATTATTCTTTAGAAATGGTAGGTTTTAAACACAAAAAGGAATAAGCAGGTGACAGAATTCAATTAAGAAGAATAAACTACAACGAATCCCACTATTATGTATAATTGTAATGAACCAATACAAAATATGGGTGAAAAGAAGCATAGACATTTTGTGAAATAAGTTTACTGATAATGTGAAGCACTGTTGAAAACCTTGACCTTGGGGTGCAAATAATACCACCTTGACTTTCATACCCTGAGAATTATCAGAATTCAGAAAGAGTGAATTCAGAATGAACGTGTCAAATTAGAGCATTGTATTTTTTCAAAAGGACAAAATTCAGTAGGAACACATACAATAGTATGCCCTGCAGGACCAAGAACCAGTAATGAAAGTGTGCAGTGGGGAAGGACCAATTATAATCAATGTCACTGAAGTCAGCTCTTGAAGAAGACCTACTGTCTTTTCTCCCCTGGTGGGATCCAACTTGCATACATATTTTTAAGTAATATGGAGTAATAAGTCAAGGTTTAAAGAGGAACAAGGTGACTAAGATTATGGAAAACTATTCTTATTAGGAAAATCTGAGAGAAGAGGAAATTCTGTCAACTCTTCCAAGACTGAAAGGTCAATCAAATGTTTGATTACTGTCTTCAATTCCATGGTGTTCCTATGAGAAGACTATGAAAAACTAACAGAGAAAAGGAATTTGAGATAAGAAGGGGTTTAGTTTTGCAAGTGGAAAAATCCCCAGACTTTGAGGTTGATTAAACCCTGAAATAATTATCAAGAGATGCTTTGGAATCTATGTCCCTGAAGAATTGCAAAATTAGACAAAATATAAATCCTGAGCAATTTGACAGTCACCTGCTACAGGCTGAGGGCTAACTCAGATGATCCTTGAAAGCACTTTGCTGGATCTGCATTCTAAAAATAATGTTTGATTTTACAGTATGATTTTGAAATTTAGCTTGATACTAATTAACATTTTCTGGGCTTTCTCTTAGGAATAATAACTTTAGATTCACTTCACTTAAAAATCACCATATTTAATAGCTTTTCTTTACCTTGGCTGTGTCTCCTAATAACTGAATATTGTTTCAGTAATGGTAATACTGTCCTTAACTTAGTTTCTGTGTTTTTATAATTATTGTAAAATTATTATATAGTCATCCCCCTTTATCCTCAGGGGACACATCACAAAATCCCCGGTGGGTGACTCAAAACTCTCTATATACTGTGTTTTTCTTATGCATACACACCTAAGATAAAGGTTAATTTTAAATTAGGAACAGTAAGAGATTAATAATGATAACTAATAATAAAAAGAACTATTATAACAATATCCTATAATGAAAGTTATTTGAATATGGTCCCTCTACTTTGAAAGAGTAAAGACAAATATTAACATTCTTGGATTGCAGTTGACATGGGGCAACTGAAACTGTGGATAAAGGGTAATGCTCTCATATATTCTCTCATTTTTCTTTTTAATGTTATAATAATGTCATTACAAGGAAGTTTTTATATTTACAACTGTTATTCTCATGAGTATTTTATGTTGGTGAGAAGGTCCCTACCTGGGTCTGTTTCATCATGCTCCGCCATTTTTACCCTGTCTTCACCACCCTACCGTCCAGAGCTAGTTGGAATTCAATGATGTGAATTGAATGGCTTGACCACCTTTGGAAAGTCAGTGTGGCTAACTTCTCTCTTGCCTTCTCCATTGTGATCTCTATTTTTGGTTTCCTAGTCTTGTTCCTCAGCTCACTTTCATTCTTACCCATTGCAGAGCAAAACTTGCTTCCTGTTGTGATGCTATTCAAAACTTCGTGGTTTCTCGAAATAACACTCCTGTTGGAACCAACATGAGCTATGAGGTGGAAAGTAAAAAAGTGATCCCGATCAGAGAGAATATTTTTCAGATGCTTCCTGCGGTGAGTAAAGATTTGTTGTGGATAAATTTTCTCTCACTTCAAATTGTAACTTACAGTAATGAATGAACGGATGAATGATGAAAATACTACCATTTTCTGTTATGTTGTATAAAATATGTATAGCGGGACAATTTTAAGTGGCTTTTTTTTTTAATGGTGCTGGGGATTGAACCAGGGGCTTTACACATTCTAGACAAGTGTCCCACCACTGAGCTGCATCCCCACCCACAAGAAAGGCAATTTTGAATATGGTGTGGCTGTAAAGGGTAGAACATTTGTCATTTCTATCTGAAATGATAAGTTAGTCCTTGAATCTTCTGTCTCTCAATGAGATGAGGCATTTGGACTTTCTTCATTCTAGTTACTGAGGTTTGTGCAGATAACTTTTTTTTTTTTTTTTAACTAAAATAAGGTGCTTCCAGTTTTCAGTTTTGATGACTAAATCAACTCCTTCACAAAGAAACTTTAGGTTTATGTGATTTATCTTTGGGAAGTAAATATGTAAGAATTTGTGGAGAATAAACATGCATTCATAATGCAGGGATTATTGTCTGCTCTGTGTATTTCAAGCTCCTAAAACATTCCCCACTACATATATTTGTTAAGTAAACAAATCAGTAACAATATGATTTACTACTGCTGGACACAACGTGGAAAAACTTATCACTAAATACAAATTCAAATTTGGGGAAATTTTTGTCATGAAGAAGATCCGGTTGCATATAAACGTATACTCTCAGGCATCTTCTCTCAATCCATTTAAAAGCCATAAGGCCAAGTGGATATGGTCCAAAAAGGAAACACAGTTTGCCAACTGTGGGATGTTAGAGTCTTATAATTAAATTCCTTTCTGTTGGACTTCTGACTTCTTTCAACTAATTTGAAAAAGCTGCTCATGTAAATGGCTTTGATTTTTTTTTTTGGTATGACAATTCAGAGGAAGGATAATTTGTTGAGAATGAATGAAAGACACACAGAAAATGATAGAGGAAAAAAATGCCACAAGTTTTGTGGAAAAGAAGGGGGACAAAAACTAACTCAGGAAGAAAATAGTTGGCAGTAGAGAAAATTTTTATGAAGACAAAGTATGGTCTTTTGAAATGAACAAAATGATTGTGGTTTATGGTATGTAATTGTTCCTCAGTAAAGTTTATTTAAGAAGAAAACTCGTAAAGCATTCTTATGATACATTGAAATGACCAATAATTGAAGAATTAATAACAAAAGAATATTTCTGTCCCTTTTATGGGAAGGCCTTGGGCATTCTCTTACCTGTGCAGTTTCTGCTGGTGTTTATCTTGCTTTCAGCTGACCAGCAAGAAGCAGAAAATGTTGGCATCTTGAAAGAAATAGCATACGGTTGATAATTCTGTATGTGATGAACAATTGCATCCATTCTCCCAGTTTGAACTGAGGGGGGAAATGAAATTCTAGAACCAATTCAGTGACGATTGCAAAGCTCATCACTCCCTTGTTATTTCAACTTTCTTCTTCCTTGGACAGGGCTCATAGTGCAGTTGACCACTTTCCCACCTTGCTGCCCACCTGCCCACCCTATTCTACTCTGCCCTTCCGCACCCACAGCCCGCTAGAATGGCTGGTCACACTGCAGATCACAATGAGTGCTTTTGATTAAATGGTGTGAAGTCACTTTCTCCAAAAACTTTGCCAAGTTACTTGAAAAGGAAAACAACAAAGTTGATTTTCAACCAGAGTGGGCAATGAGCAGGCTGTGGAGCCATGAAAGTTTGCATTTTCTTAGGAGGTTTATTTTAGGGTTTGTAATTTATTTTATCTCCTACTGAACGTGAGATCCCAAAGCATCTGGATGTTTCCCCCCAGTTGACCAAGAAACCCTAGAACACAGTCATTATTTTGAGTGCTTAATTTGAGATATGTTTCCCTCAGTAATCTTTTCTATTGTACCATAAAGAGCATATTTGCATTTTTGTGTTCTACCCTATCTATAAAATTGAGAATTTATGGTAGTACCACTGAGTGAACACTGTCTGAAGACATCCTGAGCTAGAAGTTCAGTGACATGAAGTAGCCTGAGGTATCAGGGAACCATTCATTTAAGAGGCAGGAACTATGGCAGGCATTGCAGATATGAAGAGGTAAGAAACTGCACTAGAAGTTTCTTTGGAGCAGACTGCCTGTGTTCACATAGAGTGCTGTGCCTCTCTGTAACTGTTGCTTAAATCCGTACCTCCGTTTTCCCATCTGTGAAGTGCTCGAGAGATGGTTGTGTGGATTAAATGGGCTCATAAGTTATGCACTTGGAACTTGGAACAATGCCTTCCATGCAGTAAGCTCAATATGACTGTTAAATTTTACAGACAAATGTACAAAGAGAGAAGTACTGGATCAAAATTCTCTTGGCTGTTTGGGTAACTCCCAGATGCAGCATCAGGAGCAGGTGGCAGTCAGTGGCTCAGGGCTCTGCTGGCACTCTGGGCTGCCCAGAACCACATCAGCCCTGGGCTGTGGACAGTGGTGTTGGTGAAATGGCTTTGGGGAGGGGTTTGCCTTTGATTGTATAGACTTTGCCATTTTCAGTGGTTTCAATACCAACACCATGGCCGATTTCGAGATACCAATAGTTTAACTGGCAACTCATGGAGTTCTTGAATATTGCTCAGTTGGCTCCTGCAATCTGAACGAGGCAGCTCCAGCACACTGCTGGGACTGCCCTGGGGAAACAAAAGTATGTATTCACTGTGTACATCGTGCAAGGCTAGATATGGAGGCAAAGATGAAGGGAAATGAAAGGCTAGGGAACACCCTCTCTGCCTTTGAGGACTTACATTCTAATATTAGAGACAAAGTAGGAGGACCAGGACATCATCACTGTGGGGTATGAGGCTAGTACCCTTGCTGCAGGCTTCAAGTACACATTATTACTTTAAGGGACTGACCAGAAAAGGAAAAATACACTGTTGAATTGAAAAGTTATATTTCATACTGTGGAGGACCTCGGGAAAATGGGAAACCTTGTGATATAAGTGAGGTGGGTTCTGGGAGGAAATGAAAAATACTCAGGCCTCTGAAATTGATTTGAAGTATGTCAGCCCAGAGTTGGTAGGTCCCCCCTGAAAGCCCCTGGAAGGTCATTTGCAGAACCAGCAAGCATAAATCTAAACCATTACTGAGCCTGAAGCTCTATTTAAGATGCACAGGAAGCTATTGCTAAATTACCTATTAATTTTATGCCTTAGAATAAAAGACTTAACACTACTTTCTAACTTCTTTATTTTTTCCTTTTTTGTGTGAAAATATCTGTTTGTTGGAAAGATATGAAATTTTGCCACTCCATTCTATTACTTATGTGATGTAAGATATATTTTGTATGCAAATATACTTTGCTTTGTACTTTTTTATTGTATATTTTATTGTATATTTTATTGTGTATCATGTGGTGTATTTTCCTCTTAAGAGACATCAAACAGGTTTATGTAACGATGTTTTATTAGAAGCCATAATAAGTTGATCAGTGTGCTATGCTTTTTTTCCCCTTGTTCTTCTGCTTATCACATATGAAAAGTTAAGTTCTTGGAATTAAGCTGATGGTGTTTGTAGTTCTTAAACAAATGTTATTTCATGCCAGTTTTCTACTCTTTCCTTCTAGTCCCAGCCTTTCGTGGATTACCCTTATAACCAGTGTGCAGTGGTTGGAAATGGGGGAATTCTAAATAACTCTCTCTGTGGAGCTGAAATAGATAAATTCGACTTTGTTTTTAGGTAAGACTTCTTAATAGTTTCTTGGAAACCAAAGATCCGTTGGGTAAAGCGGGTAATGTAAATATACCCTGTATCAATTTTGACTTTTATGTATGCCAAAGTCCACAGGTTACCCAAGTAGCTTTTCTGAACTGTTATGTGGCTCATGAGGTCCTCAGAAGGTTCATACCAGGAAGATGAAAACATGCGATCTTCATCTACTGTTAGAAATCATAGGGAAAGAGGGTTTGGGATTACATACTGGAGAAATCATAGGGAAAGAGGGTTTGAGATTACAGGACTTATTAAGGCCTTCACTATTTAAATGGATACTATTGCTCCCTGGGAGGGACTCCAGGGAGCAACATTTCCCACTCTCACCTGAACTTGAAGACCTTTCTTACAGAGCATGTCAAAGAAATTTTGTTCTCCAGTAATACTAAGCAAAATACTGATCTTGACATTTTAAGTCATGCAACATCATTGTTTAATTTTTCATCTTGAAATTAAAAACTATTTTTTTGCAGGTGCCCTCAGTTCTGGTTTAAAATCATTTTTATCTTAGTACTAGCTAGTTTACAAAAATAGAAACAAAAATGGTTTCTATGTGTGCCTCATACTAATAAGCCATACTACAAAGCATTTCCACTCAGAATATGACAGAAGGGTGATTCATCCATCTGAGGATGGATTTCAATTGAAATTCACCTTTTTAAAGAGTTGGTAGGAACCTGTTTCTTTCAGTTTTAGGAGTATTGATTTTCTATATCAGAGGTCTTTTGATCCCTTATGATTTAACATTACCCCTTTTACAAATTGAAAACAAGATCACAATTTTCAATAAATAGCTCCTCCTCACTTGAATCTCATTTTAAATTTTATGCTGAAAGTAATGACAGACCAACAATTATTGAATGTATTCTTCATGGTCAATGTTAAGATGGCCAGTATCTGAATGGTTTAGCCATTTCATTCAAATTCCCGGTGTGGAAAAAGCCATAATAACTTCTTGCAATAGACTTTTTATAGACTTAAAATTCCCCAAACATCTGTGTTGAATATTATGCCTAAACATTAATTTTACTTTATAGTAAGTATGGGAAATACAAGTTTTGGTTTAAAACCTAAACCAACAAAACAGTCTCAACAGCTATTTCATTCATAATGCTAAAATGAATGCCTTTGTTTCTAGATTTTACTTTTGCTGATGCCAGGTGTTTTTCTGAATATAGAGTTCCTTTTGAAGTCTGCCAAACTGAATGGCAAAATGAGGGTTAGATGTCATTAGAATTTATTTAATTTTTTAAGATAGTACTTATTTTGCTTATGCATGTTGATAGTTTATAAAACAATTTGGAAGCTGCTTATTTTTTCTCCATTTAAAAAATTGAGCTACAACTTAAGTGTGTAAGGAACAAAAACAGTCAATAACTATACTAGTCCTATACTATGACCATGCTACTACTGTGACTATGTGTATATATGGTATATAATATGTATATTTCTCTAGAAGTTTCTTGTGGTACTATCTTGGAAATCATTTTTGGTTCTTCAAAGGAATGGGACTGTGGTTTATTACAGGAGGCCCACTAAGAAGGTCATTTCTGTGACCTCCTATCTATAATTGATATTTACTTCCCTAAGGCGCCATATTTATTTTCTGTTGTACCTTTTTTATCACAGAGGAAAATGCTTGTTTCATTTTTCCCCGTGTTTTATGTGGCATGGAACAGAACATTTCAGCCTCAGTCACATTATTTTATGTCATCCTTAAACAGCCTTCCTTAGGAAGCACTTGGTGCTCCCTTTTTGTGCTTAGCTTTAAAGAGATGAGCCACTTGAAATTTCAAATATATTTAGGGAGCCATAACCATCTTTTGAAATATACTCAAAATTAGAATTCTTCATTTGCTTTTCAATGTAAAAACAAATTAGTACTCAAAGGAAGATGAGAAAAATCAGTATGATATCATCACTATAAGAACATTGTTTTTATTTATTAATGCCATAATTTGGGCAAAATTATCCATATGGGAATTGGGAGATTTTGATGTTTTTATGTAGTCTTTGTTTCTGACAGATGCTATAACCTTGATTGCAGCACCTCGATTTTTTTTTAAATCTGTAAATTAGTTATCACACCACTGTGAGAATATAATCAATATAAGTGATGATTTTAATAAAAGGATTAAAGTCTCTTTGAAAGGTAGGTAAGGTGTAATTGTCATTTCTGGTTTCGATGCTTATAAAATTTACTGAAAATATTGAAAGCACTTATCAAATTTGCCTATTTTATATAATATTGAAAAGTCAGCTGTGAGTTCAGTACTTATTAAATAGTTTTAAATGGAAATCAAATGAATTCTGAGGTTCTCTTTTAACAGCAATGGTTTTCTCTGACATAAGAATATGTAACATAGGTTTGGATATATATATGTATATACTTGTTTCTTACAAATTATATATATATATATATATATATATATATATTTTTTTTTTTTTTTTTTTGGTGCTGGGGATTGAACCCAGGGCCTTGTGCTTGCAAGGCAAGCACTCTACCGACTGAGCTATCTCTTCAGCCCCTACAAATTATATTTTGAAAATAATTCTTCTTCCATATTTCAGGTGTAACCTTCCTCCAACCAACGGAAATGTTAGTAAAGATGTTGGCAGTAAAACAAATCTTGTGACTGTGAATCCCAGTATCATAATGCTAAAGTAAGTATTTCCAAGTTACATAACTGTTCAAGAATACTTTTTCATTGTTTAACATGTTTCTCAGTCTAAGTGCTAATCTCTTTGCTAAGGATGACTTGCAATACAGCCGGAATGGCTTTGGGGGAAAATAGAAAAGAATAAATTAGCAAATTTTGACATCCTACAGAGGTTGTGGTTCATCAGAGGTATGACTCAGTTGTGCTCCTAAATGTCATAAGCTAGATGTTTCTGATCAAACGAGAACTTATTTATCTCTTCATCCTTTTCAACACTAGTGAAGTTAATTTCTTCCCTTTTCTTTCAGAGTGTTGGCATTACTCTTTTATCTTCATAGCAGTTTCTTGATAAAACTTGTTGTATTTAGAAATTTCAGGGTAAGCCCTAGGACGGCCTGGCAAAATACAGTTTTCATATTGAATAGTTTATTTTGACAAAATAATTCCTGTGTTTCATATCTGCAGTCTAGCTGCTACAAAATGTTGATTGGATCATAAAAATCCCAAACATAGGTTTTACTCCATTGTTTTCATCAAAAGTGACTGATTATCGTTATTAATAGACTATTCTCTTCCAAACAGTTGCAGAATCTCTTGAGAGAAAACTATATTGTACCTGCCCTCCAAAAGCTTACTTTATAAATACTCAAAAATTGTGCTCACTGGAACACTTACTAAGCTATTCTTTTTTTTTTTTTTTTTTTTTTCGGTGCTGGGGATTGAACCCAGGGCCTTATGCTTGCGAGGCAGGCACTCTACCAACTGAGCTATATCCCCAGCCCCATATTCTTTAAATTATATATAATAGTGATAGCACAAGGCATGCAGAAAATTTTTAACCTAATCTAAATGTCTACCTATATTTGCACATATGCACTTCAGGTTTTCTAAAGGAAATTTCTATTTTATAATTAAATATGTACAATAAGTGCACAAATCACAAATGTATAGCTCAATAAATTTTTCAAATGCTTGAAGAAACACTTGGTTATACCTTTGGAAGATGTTAAAGCATCCAAAAGCAATGTTAGAAAAATATTACTGAGGAGGAAAATTAAATAATACAAGAAATATCTGTCCAATAAGGGGATGGCTCAGTAAGAAAGTAGAACTTGAAAACCTAGATATTCCAAGGGAGATATAACCCTTAATATTTTCATGATGCTTGCATGATTTTTCTGAATTCATAGTTCATCTCTTTTATACTTAGAGTATTAATGGTTCCAGTTTTTGACTAGAGGCCTCATGTTAACAAAACTGTTACTCTGATTATTTTTACTTTGACAACTGTGATTTTTTTAAAAATTTGGCAGATACCAGAACTTAAAGGAGAAGAAAGCCCAATTTCTGCAGGATGTTGCAACCTACGGAGACACATTCCTTCTTCTGCCAGCATTTTCCTACAGAGCCAACACTGGCCCCTCCTTTAAGGTGTACCACACACTCAAAGAGTCTAAAGCAAGACAAAAGGTTCTCTTTTTCCATCCCAAGTACCTGAAACAGCTTGCCCGTTTCTGGAGAACTAAAGGTGTGGATGCATACCGCTTGTCCACCGGCTTGATGATTGCAAGTGTTGCTGTGGAAATGTGTGAAAACGTGAAGCTGTATGGGTTTTGGCCCTTCTCTAAGACAGTGGGGAACATACCTGTCAGCCATCACTACTATGACAACAAGTTGCCTAAGCGTGGTTTCCATAAGATGCCCAAAGAATATAACCAGTTTCTCCACCTTCACATGAAAGGAATCATTAAACTACAATTTGGCAAATGTGAAACATAGCTCAAACAAAGTTTCTTAAAATGAGAATAATTCTTGTGTAATGCAGTAGGTGAGTAACTGTTTCCAAATGCTAAAGGAGGCTGATATCCAGCACCCTAGGAAGATCTCCAAAAACTTGGATTGACCAAAGCTCCCCAGATAACTTTGCAACCTCCACAAGTCATTCAAACATTCCAATCTTAAATGTCCCTCCCTATAAAGTGGGGGTCATGATATGTGGCTCAGACCTGTGAATTGGGTGAATTTGTGAAAATTCTTGGCAGGGCGAATTGGTGTGAGGGAGGGATTCTATGACTATTTCCTTGTTCATATTTACAACACATTTCCACCCTCACCAGACTGATGATGAAAGGTATGCTTTCTTGGAGGCCCTTTCTGAAAAGAATAGTTGAATTGCCAGTATCCATTGGGTTTCTGACCCCCACAGGCTTCTCTTATTTAATAACATCCTTCCCTTTTTTCTTTCTGTCTTCAAGTGTGCATACAAGAAAATTATGTAATTAAGCAAGAAATTATTCATTAATCAGGAATGAAATTCTTTTCTTTGAATGGCCATCCATGTACCTGCTTATGATTAAATTCACCTGGGATATTACTGGCACTGAGGTGTTGGTTGGATTTGGGCCATTTCTTTTCCTCCTTTATCTACATGTTTAATCACTGTTTATGATTTTATATTAATATCTGGCTTCACTCTTATGCCTTTTTCTCTTCCACTGACATGATCTATTTCAAGGATATGAATAGTTACAATACCCAGTCTTTCTCACTTGTCTGTGGGGTCATTCATTTGATTTAATTTTAAGAAAGTATTAAATAGCTATTTTATGCCAGACCCTATTCCAGTCTCTGTGGAAGGGGTATAAAGATGTCTTCCCCTAGCAGGAGGAAACAGATGTGTGTATCAACTGATCAGATACAATAGATGTTATAATGTCAACAGTTGTAAGTGCTAGAAGGATCATAGTCAGTAACAATTAAATCTATTTAAATAGAATCTATATCAGAGATGAGTTGATTTCAGAATTTAATCTAAAAATGACTAAGCTTTTACCAAATGAAGAAGATTCTAGGTAAAGGGAATATGATAAGATGAGACTATTTGAATGTAGATTATAGTTTTTGACCCCCTCCCCCAAAAATGCCAAATGAGGAAGAGGCACAGTGCATGAGGGTGGTGGCTTGGGCCCACATCTCTAAAATGGAAATAAATCAGACCTGACCAGTTTCATAGGAAGGCATAACAATGACAACTCCCAAAACTTTAATGCTCACATGGAAAGATGTATGCCTACATGAGAAATGAAGCTAATGGTTTTAGGCATCGATAAAAAATAAAGCTTAAGTGGATATTGCCTATTTGCATTTTTATACCACTCTTCCCATTTTGAGGATGCCTGCTAAGCTAAGTCATCCCTACATCCACTGAATATGTTATTTGGCTTACTAAGGAATCACAAGCGTACACTCCTACAAGAAGACTGGAAATAGACCAGGTCAGAATGCCAAAATAATTATAAATATAATCTATGAATTATTATCTGAGCCAGATTGTTTTGTTAAATGTCCACTTTTAAGAACACTGTGCTATAAATTGTTAATTTTGATACATACATCTTTATACTTGACAGTTTATGTTATTTTGAATTCATATTTTCATTTGTCCCTCTATAGTAAATGAAATTTGTTACCTTTATAAATTGACCAAAATTTCATATATAAATATTTTTCAAAAGGAAAATGCTAATCGTTATATAAATTCTAATTTATTTATTTTTCCTTTTGTGGTAAATGTGTGGATTTTTTCTTTTATTCCTAATGTATTTAATTAGTTTTAAGTAACCTGTTAGTGGCATCAGTAATGTTCCAGTCATGCTACTAGTAATGGATTATTAAGAATAAATCAGAACACAATACTATTTTACAGTTAATAAAATGTTTTTCTCAAAATATTTTATGGCAAGTAGAAACAAACTATTTTTGATGATATTGGAAATACATGATTGCTGAGTAAAAAGAATATACTGAAGTTATTAAATATGCAATGTGGAATCTTTACATATTATTTAATAAAAAATTACATATGATTTGGACATGTAGTGCCTACTTAAGTTCTTCCTATATAACATGCTATTTTAACTTAAGAAATTTTCTCTAGAATGTCAAAATGGAATCTCCAATGGCACTGATATGGAGTTCAGAAATAGGCAAAATATTATGAGATCAAGGAATATAATGATAACCAGTCCCACATCTCAGCAAAAGTTCATTACGAAATAAAAGTAGGTTTTTTTTTTTTTTCTTTTTTTGGTGGAGAGAATGTAGATCTTTCCCCATTCATACATCAGAAATTTATTTCTTTTTTAACTTTTTTCTTCTGTCCTAAAAGCATGTTTGAAATTTTACCACTTTGCCTGGATCACATTAGACAAACATCCTTAAGTCAAAAAGACATCTGGAGATATCTTGAGACTTAGTGGTAGTTAATCTACAAGTCTACAAGATGGAGTTCATAGGGTTTTGTTTTGTTCTGATCTCAGTGAAAAGCTCGCAGTAATTCACCATTACAGAATCAAAACAACTGTGACTTGTTTTACAATTCATGTAACTGATATGTGCTACATGGTAAAATTCATGTTCTAGTATTTTGTGTGCTGTGTTATTATATACCAACTATATATGCCACAACATATGCATTCTTATTTCTTTCCCAAATAGGCAGTTGTGATTTCAACACTGCTCAGTAATTGGCCATTATTTAAAGCTTAGTCAGTATACACACACACACACACACACACACACACACACATATGTGTTGTGGAGAACTAAGAAGGGGGGAAGTTACATGTGCCTCATTCACATCATAACGTCATAACGTTTCCTTCCTGGTAGAGCATGTGTTCCATTCTAATGTGCCAATGATGTCCTTTGGTTCCCGAATAGAACATTATATAGACCTTTCTAAAATATGACAAAACATAAATTTTGGCAAAATAGCATATCAGCTATGTAAATTGTAAAACAAGTTGCGGTTCTTTCTGTTCCATAATGATATATCATTACAAGTTTTCCACCAGGATCAAGACACAAAGAAAAACTAGAAACTCCTGCTTGTAGACTTGTAGATTAATTGCCACCTGACTGTAACACTCAAGAAATCTCTGTGAGTAACAAGCATTGCTTAAGTGTTGTTAAGTGGATTAGATTTGATCTGCTCTTAAAGTTCAAGTACATCCTTAGCATCACTGGACAATGTAACAATACAACAAGATTTCAAAATAACTTCCGGTCAAACCCAAGGGTAAGAAGAAATACTCATTTAAGTACATAGTGCTATTTGGTCTCAAAAAAGCACTCTATGAACAATCGCAAAATTTTTGCACAGTGAAGAAGTCCTTGAAACCTCAGGTATATTTTCTGCTGAAAAAAAGGCAAAGATAGATCTTGACTTTCATGGAGGAAAATTGCCTTCTGCATGTAAATTCCAACCCAGTAAACCCATGTGCTCTCAGCCAGGTAGACAAGGGCATTTGTTTTAAGGATTTGTATGCATAGAATATTGAATTAAGCCATAAGTCAGAAGTATTTTTGCCTAGATTTTTCCTTACTTACAGAAAATTTGCCAGTTAGTATAGCATGACAAGTATCTTAAACCATTCCACAAATTCTAGCAGGCTTTAGGAAAGTCAGAAAACTTTGTGAATAACAGGCCCACTAACCTCCTAAATAGCTATTGCTAAAGTATACTTTTGATGTGATGTATTATGTAATCATGATACAACATTTTATTTGTGTAACATTACATGGAAACTATTATGCTACTAAACATTGAAGGTGTTGCAAGAAAGTAATACATCTGATGCACTTAACCTATTAGGATTATTTCTTTCTTTATACTTGATTCAAAAAATTTGTTTGGAACCACTAGGTGTGTTTAAGGTTTCTTATTTGCATGTGACTTCAGAAGGCTGATTCCTTAGTTAGCTGTGTCAGTGTTCTGAGGGTGGCTGGGCAGGAGGATTTCTCTTAACCCTCATTATTCTGGGTGATTACCCTTCCAGGAGCCTTGTTCTCTCACAAAAGTAATGTGAGTGATATTCGATAAAGAGGTACCACTTACATGATGGAGATAGAACAAATTTTATTTTCCTCTATTAGTTTATGCTTTTGCTTTTTCATCCACCTTTAATCTATCTGGAGTCCAACTTTCTGCAATGCAGGCATTTATTTTTTCTATATAATGAGATGATGTCTCAATACCAACTGCTAAAGCAGTTTGTTCTATCTCCATGCATGAAATCTAGGTGAGGAAATGTTTTTCTGAAATAAAATTTTTAAAAAATTTAAAGAACGAGGCTAAGAAATGATACCTATGTCTATAATAAAATGAAAGATTTCTAGTCAGTAAACAACACCTTAAAGCTTACAGGCTGGTGACAGACTGGAATAGCTTTTACAATGCATAAAATTAATGACATTAACAGACATTTCCTGGTACTTCAAAAAGTAAAAGACATGAACCCAATATAAAAATGAGCAAGAGGTAAGACTGTAATTTACAAAGGGAAAACTGAGAAGCTAATAAGAATAGAAAGTGATGCTCACATTTAATAGTAATCTGAGAAATGCAAATTAAGGTGAGATACTATATTTGTTGTATTGGCAAAAATTAGTAACATCATTAATTTCAAGTGCTTGTGGAAGACTAAACTGGTTCAACCCTTATTGGGAAGAAATCTGGATGTACTAAATAATGTTAATTCTGTCTGTCCTACAGTCCAGCACTCTCATTTTGAGATATATGTGTGAGAAAACTTCTTGTGACAAGTTCTAAGATATTTATTTCATTCTTTGTGGTAAGTAGGCAGTTGGACACAAAGGTGTCCATCTCTTAGGAAATGGATGAGTCACGTTTGGTGGACACACAATGTGGGAAATAATAACAGCAGTTAGAAACAACTTACTGGATATACACAGATAAACAAGAAGAGATCCTTAACATTTAGCATAAAGAGAAAAATAAGAGTGATAGCACAATGTCATTTAATTACATTAAAGCATATACATGAATACATACATACCCATTCAAGGGCACATATCAAATACAAGGGTGCCCGTTGGATAGAGGAATGGGAGTAGGTTTAAGAATAATATAATATATATGTTATCATATGTAATACAAGCCATTGACACATTCTGATCCTCATGTAGAATTATTCTCACTACCACATGAATGAACAGAAGTTGACACTCAACTTATGTAAGCTATGTAAGTCATGTAAGTGACTTACATAAGGTTGCATCATAAGAGAAGAGTTAGTATTTGAACTCATATCTGATGCTAAAGCCAATATTTTTCCAGTATGTAATGATAAAGTACAATATTTGTATATAACTGACATATAATCAACTGCTCATATTCAAAGTGTACTATCTGGAAAGTTTTGACTTGCATAATATCCATGATCTACAATCAAGACAATGTGTGTATCCATCATTTCCAAATGTTTCCTTGTGCTACTTTGTAATCAATTGTTCCTTCTTGTTCCTTCCTATCCATTCCCAAGAAATCCCTGATCTACTTTTCTAGTTTACATTTTTACTCTACGGGACTGTTTACATTTTTTAGAATTTTCTATAAATGAAATTATACTATGTACCTTCATTTTTCATCTTACTCTTTCACTCCATATAATAATGAGATTCATTCATGTTGTTTATGGATCAATAGTTCATTTCTTTATTTGCTGAGTAAAATTCGTTATATGAATGTACCTCGATTTGTTTATCCATTCATTTTTTTATGTACATTTTAATTGTCTCCAGTTTTTGGCTATTATAAATAAAGTTATCATGAACATTTGTGTACAAGTCTTTGCGTGAATATGTATTTTCATTTCCTTGGGGCAAATAACTAGGATTGGAATGGCTTGGTCATATGGTCAGTGTGTAGCTAACATTTAAAAAAATGACCAAACTTTTCCAAAGTAGTTGTAGCATTTCATGTACCTATGAGAAGTATATGGCAGTTGCAATTGTCCAATATCCTTGACAATATTTGGTACAACCTATTTTTCTTTGGTCTAGCATCTTACAGAATGCCTTCAAGAAATTTTTTTAATTTTTTAATTTTAATTTTAATTTTTTGGCACTGGGGATTAAACCCAGAAGTACTTAACCACTGAGCCACATCTCTGGCCTTTTTTACTTTTTATTTTGAGACAGGACCTCAATAAATTGCTGCAGTTACCTTGAACTTGTGATCCAAGCCACTGGGATTATAGGTGTGTGCCACTGTGTCCAGTGACTGTCAATCATTTTAATTTTAGACATTCTAATGAATATATATTATTGTATCTCATTGTTATTTTAATGTGCATTTCCCTTATGATTATATTTCTGTGTGTTTATTTGCCTTCCATAGATCTTCTTTGGTGAAGGGTCTGTTAAAATGTTTTGGCCATTTTTAATTGGATTCTCTTTTGAAAATTGAATTTTAAGAAATCTTTATCAATTCTAGAGATGTCTTTTATCAGATGTAGTTTTTCAACTGTATTCTCCCCATCTGTGATTTGCATTTTCATTTTCCTAATAGTGTCTTTTGAATAGCAATTTTTAAAAATTTTACTGGTCTAATTTATTGATTTTTAAAAATTTTATAGTTTGTGCCTTTAGTGACAAGTTCAAGAAATCTTTGTCAAATCCAGGATCACTAAGTTTAATGTTTTTGCCTCCTGGGTTTATAATTTAGCTCTAACATTTAGTTCCAGGTGTGATTTTAGTTGTTTTGTGTGTGCGTGTGTGTGTGTTTGGGTGTAAGGTAAGGGTCAAAGTTATTACTTTGCATACATCTATCCAATTGTTACAGTAGAATTTTTTGAAGAGATTTTTCCCCCATTGAATTGCTTGGCACCTATGTTGAAAATTGATTTATATTTGGGCTTATTTGTAGACTCTGCTTGGTTCTATTGATTTGTCTATTTCTATGCCAGTATATCATTTTGATTACTGTAGCTTTGAAACAAGTATTGAAAAAAGAGAGTATTCCAATCTTATTCTTTTTCAAAGTTGTGTGTGCGTGCGTGTGTGTTGTTTTTGTTATTTCTGGAGGAGTTTGTAAAATAAGTATGGTATTTTTCCCCTTACATGTTTGGCAAAATTAATCAGTGAAGTCATCTGACCTACAATTTTTCATGAGAAGTCTTTAATTTGAGCAATTTCCTTAATAAATATCTACTTCTTCTTGAGTAAGATTTGTGCCCTTCCAAGGATTTACTCTCTTCATCCAAGTTGTAGGGTTGCCACAAAGTCGTTCACAACATTTCCTTTTCCTTTGATTTAATGGACGTCTGTGATCCACCCCACGCCTGGTTTCTTGTTCCTTGTTTGTTTTTTTCTTGTCTCAGTATTGTGTCTCACACTGGTCCTTTGTGTCCTTCCCCTGGCTAGAGGTTTATCAATTTTACTGATCACCTCCTGAAACCAGTTTTTGAGTCTCCAGTTAGATCTCCCACATATATTATGCCCTTTTTCCTCTTTTCTTTCAGATTCACTTGCTTATATTTTTATAGCTGTTTTATCACTGACATTTAGTACTATATTTTACTCCAAAATGTTTTAGCTGTTTTTCACAAATTTTGGTATGTCATTTGTTCATTTCCATTCACTTCAAAATACTTTTCAACTTTTCAACAAAATAAAAAAATATTTATTTTGATTCATTGTACACAAATGGGGTACAACTTGTTTCTCTGGTTGCACACGAAGTAGAGTCACACCACTTGTGTAATCATACATGTACATAGGGTAATGATGTTTGTCTCATTCTGTTAATTTTCCTTCCCCTCACTCCCTCCCCACCCCTCTTTTTCCTCTATACAATCCATCTTTCCTCCATTCTTGCCTCCCTCCCACCCCCTGTTATGTATCATCTTCTGCTTTTCAGAGAGATCATTCGTTTTTGGGGGGGATTGACTTATCTCACTTAGCATGATATTCTCCAACTGCATCCATTTACCTGCAAATGCCATAATTTTATTCTACTTTATGGCTGAGTAATATTCCATCATGTGTATATATCCAACTGCCTTTTGATATCATCTTTGTACAATGTGTTATTTAGAAGGCTGTGTCTACAAATTTCTGAAATTTTCCAGATATATTACTGTGGATCACTTGAACAGTTTTAGTGTGGTCAGTGAACATGCTTTTTATAAGTTGAATTCATTGAAAATTTTTATTATTGCTTTATAGTTAAACATAGTAGTTGGATTCATCCCAACAAACAGACAAGCATGAAATTCAATTTTAGTTCATGATATGCCCCCTCGACCCCTCCAACCTCCTTTTCCTCTCCCATTCTCCTTCCTGTAGTTTACTAGAGTGCCTTTCTCTTGTCTATCTATACTTGATTGGTTCTTTCTACCTATGCATAAAGGTGACTTTCTCAGTCATATGTTTATATATGAACTTGACATGATTTTTTAAAGAATTCATTCTGTATTGCCTCCCCTTGCCCATCCCTTCACTCTGCTTCTTGATCTTCTTCTACATTGCTGATTCCCCTTTTCTTTGTTTTACTCTAGCTTCCACATATGAGAGAAAACATTCAACCTTTGATTTCTTGAGTTTTTCTTATTTCACTTGGAATGATATTCTCCATTTCCATCCATTTACTGGCAAATGTCATAATTTCATTCTTTTTTTATGGTTGCATAGATCTCCATTGTATATATAGACCACAATTTCTTAATCCATTCATCTATTGATGGGGCATCTGGGTTTATCCCATTATTTAGCTATTGTGAACTGTGCTGCTATAAACATTGAGGTGGGCTGTATCACTGTAGTATTCAAATCTTTTGGGAAAATACCAAGAAGTGGGTTAACTGAGTCATATGGTGGTTCCATCCCTTGAGTTTTGAGGAATCTCCACACTGCTTTCCAGAGTGTTTGTGCTAATCTGGAGTCCCACCAACAACATATAAGTATACCTTTCCCCCACAACCTCACCAGCATTTATTGTTTGTATTCTTGATCATGGCTATTCTGTCTGGAGTGAGATGAAATCTTAGTGTAGTTTTGATATGCATTTCCCTGATTGCTAGAGATGTTGAGCTTTTTTTTTTTTCATATATTTGTTGGCCATTTGTGTTTCTTCTTCTGAGAAGTTTCTGTTTATACTTATGCTTATTTATTGATTGGGTTATTTGGGGTTTTTGGATATTCAGTTTTTTGAGTTCTTTGTATATTCTGAATATTAATCCCCTTTCAGAAGAGTAGCTGGCCACAATTTCCTCCCATTCTGTAGGCTCTCTCTTCACTCTCTTAACCATTTCCTTTGCCATGCAGAAACTTTTTAGTTTGACGGCATCCCATTTATTGATTCTTGGTTTTCTTTCTTACTCTTTGCTGTTTTGAAGTTAGTATTGGCATCCATATTATGGAGTGTTGACCTTATATTTTCTTCAAATAGTTGTAAAGTTTCTGGTCTAATTCCCAAGTCTTTGATCCATTTTGATTTGAGTTTTGTGCAGGGTGAGAAAGAGGGGTCTAATTTCATTTTTCTACATATAGCTATAAGTTTGCCCAGGACCATTTGTTAAAAAAGGCTGTCTTTTCTCCAAAATATATTTTTGGCATCTTTGTCAAATATCAGTGAGCTGCAGGTATTTGTGTTTGTCTCTGTGTCTTCTATTCTGTTCCATTGGTTTTCATGTCTATTTTGATGCCAATACCATTCTATTTTTGTTACTATGACTCTGTCATAAATTTCAGATCGGATATTTTGATGCCTTCTGCTTCAACTTTCTTACTTAGTATTGCTTTGGCTATTCTGGGTCTCTTATTCTTCCAAATAAATTTAAGAATTATTTTTTTTCTAATTCCGTGAATAATGTCATTGGTATTTTCATGAGAATCGCATTGAATCTATATATTGCCTTTGGTAGTAAAGCATTTTGACAAAATTAATTTTTCCAATCCAAGAACATGAGATTTTTTTTCCATTTTCTAATGTCTTCTTTGGTGTTCTATAATTTTCATTGTAGAGCTCTTTGACCTCTTTGGGTAGATTAATTCTCAAGTAATTTTTCTGAAGTTATTATGAATGGGATGGCATTTCTGATTTCTTCCTTAGCTGAATCACTGTTGGAGTAGAGGAAAGATGTTGATCTATGGGTATTGATCTTGTGTCCGGCTGCTTTGCTAAATTCATTTATAAGCACTGCAAGTCTTCAGGTGGAGTTTTTTGGGTCTTCTAGAAATAGGAGCATATTGTTGGCAAACAGATAGTTTGACTTCTTCAATTTATATCCTGTTGATTTCATGTCCCATTGCTCTTGCTAATGTTTCAAGGACTATATTGAATAGGAATGGTGAGAGTAGACATCCTGGTCTTATTGATGATTTTAAAGGAAATGCTAATAGTTTTTCTCCATTTAGTAAGATATTGGCTTTGGGATTTTCATAAATGGTCTTTATGATGTTGAGGTAAGTTCCTTGGATGCCTAGCTTCACCAGGGTTTTTAACATGAATGGGTGCTGAATTTTATCAAAGGTCTTTTCTTCATCTATTGAAAGATCATGTGATTTTTATCCTTAATTCTGTTTAAGTTGTGAGTTACATTTATTGATTTCCATATGCTGAGCCAACTTTGTATCCCTGGAATGGAACCCAATTGGTCATGGTGTATTATTTTTTATGTGTTTTTTGAATGTGGTTTACTAATATTTTATTAAGGATTTTTGCATTTGTGTTTGTCAGGGATATTGGTCTGTAGTTTTCTTTCCTTGACACGTCTTTGTCTGGTTTTGATGTCAGGGTTATATTGGCTTCGTAGAATGTATTTGGGAGTCTTCTCTCCCTTTCAATTTCATGGAAAATTTGGGAAAGACTCCTGTTAGTTCTTCTGTAAAGATCTGGTAGAAGTCAGCTGAGAATCCATCTGGTACTAGTCTTTTCTTTTTTGGATGACTTTTAATTGCTGTTTCCATTTCATCACTTGATATCGGCCTGATTAGTTTTTCTGTATCTTCCTGATTCAATTTGAGTAGGTCATATGTTTCTAGAAATTTGTCAATGTCTTCCATATTTTCCAGCTTAATGAAGTAAAAATTTTCAAAACATGTTCTAATAATCCTCTGGATTTCATAAGGATCTGTGGTGATGTCCTTTTTCATCTTTGATCTTGTTGATTTGGGTCTTTGATCTTTTGGTTAGTTTGGTTAAGAGTTTGTCTATCTTACTTATCATTTCAAAGAACCAACTCTTTGTTTCATTGATCCTGTGTATTGCTTTCTTGTTCTCAATTTTATTCATTTCAACTCTGATCTTACTTGTTTTCTGTCCTGTACTGGTTTTGGAGTTAGATTATTCATTTTTCTCTAAGGTCGGGAGGTGAATCATAAACTTATTTATTTGGGACCTAACTTTTTAATGTAGGCACTCATTGCTATAAATTATCCTCTTAGAATAATTTTCATACTCTCCCAGAGATTTTGGTACATTGTATCTCTGCTCTCATCCATTTCTAAGAATCTCTTAATTCTTCTTTGGTCCATTTTTCATTTAAGAGAGTATTGTTCAATCTCCATGTGTATATGTAATTCTGTTATTTTTCTTGCTATTGATTTCTAGCTTTATTCCATTATGATTTGTTAGGATACATAGGGATATATATATATATATATATATATATATTTTTTTTTTTTTTTTTTTTTTTTTTTTAATTTGCTAACATTTGCTTTGTGGTCTAGAATATGATCTATTTTGGAAAAAGTTTCACCTGTAGCTGAAAAGAAGGTAAATTCAGCTGTTTTGGGATGGAATATTCTGCACATGTCTGTTAGGTCCATTTGATTTATAGTGTTATTTAAGTTGGAGATATCTTTATTGATTTTATGTTTTGATTACCTATGATCTTATGACCTGTGATACGTGTGTGATGAAATCACCCAGTATTATTGTGTTGAGGTCTATGTGGGGTTTAATGTCATGGAGTTGCTGTTGTTGTTTGTTACGTAATTGGGTGTGTTGACAATGGGCCCTAAATGTTTACTAATGTTATATCTTCTTGTTGGATTGTTCCCTTTACTAAGGTGTGAACTTCTTTGTCTCTTCTGATTAATTTTTTGCTTGAACTCTGCTTTGTTAGATATGAGAATAGCTACTCCTGTTTGTTTTCATGGTCTGTATGCGTGGAATATTTTTTGCTATCCTTTTACCTTCAACTGGTAGATGTCTTTGTCTTTAAGATGAGTCTCTTTTCAACAGCATGTAGTTGGATCATGTTTCTTGATATATTTGCTAATCCCTGTCTTTTAATTGGGAAGTTGAGATCATTAACATTCTGTGTTAGTATGGATATGTGTTTAGGGTTTCCTGACATTTTGGGTTTTTGCTATATTTTATTCTGACTTGATTTTCATTTAGTGTGTTATTTTCCTAACTGAATGTCCTCTGTTTGTGAGCTTTGGGAATTGTTTTTTAGTTCCTCTGTGTGCAGTTTAACTTTGAGTATTCTTTATAGTGCTGGTTTATCATTCATGAATTCTTTTAGTATACTCTTTTTTATTAAATTTTATTTGTTCTAATTAGTTATACATGACAGTAGAATGCACTTATGCAGTTTTATAGATCATACAAAAATGGAGTATAATTTCTCATTTTTCAAATTGTACATGTTGTAGGATCACATTGGTCATGCAGTCATATATGTACATGAGGTAATAATGTCTGTTTCACTACTCGTGCCATGGAAAGTTTTTATTTCCCCTCAAATTTGAAACTGAACTTTACTGGGTATAGTAACCTTGGCTGGAAGTTGTTTTCTTTTAGAGCTTGGAATATCTCATTCTAGGTCCTTGTTGATTTTAAGGTCTGAACTGAGAAATCAGAAGTGAGCCTTATTAGTTTGCCTCTAAATGTGACCTGATGTTTCTCTCTTGCAACTTTTAATATTCTTTCCTTATTTTCTGTGTTAGGCATTTGGATTATGATATGTCTTGGTGAGCTTCTCATTTGAATAGGTCTATCTGGAGTTTGTAAACTTCCTATATATGGATATGTGTCTCATTTTTAATATGGGAAAAGTTTTCTGTAACTATCTCATTGAAAATATTCTTTATGCATTTAGTTTGTATTTCCATGTTCTCTTCTATCCCAATGATTCTTAGATTTGGTCTTTTAATATTGTCCCAGAATTCTTATATATTTTGATCCTGTTCTATAATTTTACCCCTTTATTGTGTTCTGTGTACTCAAGATCATGTACCTGTCTTCAGTGCTGGAAGTTCTGTCTTCAAGGGCTAAGGTTCTAATGAGGTTCTATTTTCTACACATTCTAATCTTGAAGTGATGACTTCAAGTGAATTTTTAATTCAGCTGATTTTGTCTTTCATTTCTAGGAGTTTCGCTTTATTTCCTTTCACCATTTCTATTCCTTTAGTAAAGTGATCTTTCATCTCCTGTCATTGCTCTCCAAATTCCTTCCTTAGATCTTCTTTTAGTTCATTGAACATTTAAATAATCAGTCTTTCTCTGTGATTTCTTTCACCTCGCTATCAGTGGGATCGTTTGTTGGAGGATGGTGGATTTTGGGGGGAGACTCATATGCCTGTTTCCTCTTGTTTTCAGAGGTCTCGGACTTACATATCAATTGAGGTGGATTCCCCTACCTCTTTTTAAATGCATGTTGTTTTGTGTGTAATTATATTATTTGTTCTGGTACTTGGTGTTGATAAATGAGTAGATGTCAAGGTGTGGGACCTGAAGTCCTCCTGATTGTTTCTTCTTGGGTCTCTTTTGTTTGTTTGGGCTTTTGTCTCCTCACTTCTTTATGTTGGAGTAATGTCAGGGCTCAGGTAGAGTAAACTGTGTGTGAAGTGAGATTTACCCTTGCTTGGTTGAGATGTATTTCTAAGCTATAGGATCTCTACTCTGTGATCTTCAAGTTTCCCAATCTCTTTCCAACTCTTCCTGGAAGGGTGAACCAGGAGTGGCACTAATGACAGCAAGAAATGTACAGCTTTATGTTAAATGTCTATTTTCTAGTTCGATGTCTGTAATACTATTTCCTTCCTACATAGAAATGGTGGGATCGGCATTACACAGTACCAACAATTTTTAAAAAATGAAGTGGATCAGGAATTCAACAATAGGTGTCTCCTGTGTTTTCCAGTATATTAATGATCACCTCAACACGAACAGGGTGGGAATTACATAGTCTAATGATTTTTTTTGTTTTCTGTTCTTTTTAGTAATGCATAGCTGGAGATTGATTTATGTGTGGAGCAAAATGTGCTATCTTTTGGTTGGGTTTAGTTCAGCATCAAAGTCTCTATCCTGTGAACTTTTACTGTCCCTGTAGGTTCACAGCATCTCACAGAATGGGGCGGAAATAAACAATAGCAACAACCATTGCAAACAACACACAGTCCTAAAGTACATACCCAATTTCTACTATGACATCTTCAATATTAATTACCACGAAGAAATGGTAATGGTGGGTTCAACAATTGTTAACAATAAAAAATTTAAAAACTAAAAAAAATTTTAAAATATTAAAAACCCATGAACTAGATCTGACTTTAAAGCAGATGTCAACTATATCATCCACAGCAGTAATGATTGTAACAGCATTATTGGTGGGGCAGGAGTTTTATAAGCCAATTAGTTCTAAAAGATGGTAAAAATAGTTAATTAAAGGAAAAGAAAAAGTGTTAGGAATTTAGAAAAGAGTTCACAGTTTCAAAATGTGAACAGAGAGAATGCAAAGAGATGTAGCAGATGATGTTTATACAGGAGGGAAAAAAGTAGAAGGAGCAAAGTATTGGGAGAGAGGGAAAGAGAACAATAGAATTTGCACATTAGCAGAAGACAAGAAGAGAAACATGAGAAATAAACAAATAAAAATAATACAAAACCAATCCAAAATACACAATCCAAAAATTCCAAACCCTCAAAAGACCAGGCAAGGAAAAAATAACTACATTTTAAAAATGCTAAATATGAGGTGGGGGAAGAAACAAGTGTATGTACATGTGTCCCTGAACTAATCAGCACAGCAAGAATTCACACACAAACACACACACAGAGGAAATAAAATTCAAAAGTTCTTAATAAACAACGAAAGACTCATGAAAACTAGCTCCATGAAGGTTTTCAAAATAGTTGATCAGATTAGGTGGTCACTGTCTATGCCCTTTCTTTCTATCTTTTCTCAAGTGAACTACTGATAGAGCAAGGGGGTGGGTGTTGTTAACCCCTTCATTTCTGTGTTGCTCTCTGAGCTGCCAGTTGGAGTGTCCTAAGATTGAAACTATTATAAGACTCAGCTTCCTTTCTCACAATATGAGGGGGAATAGATTGAAGTACTGTCAGTTGGAGTTTTGTCCATTCACACCAAATTGGTGCATTCCCAGAGTAAAATTTATGCCAAGTTCTGTGGGAGGAGTTCCAGTAGGTGGGGCTGAGGTCAAATCAGGCCTCAGGGACTTTGTTGGTGATGTCTGCTTTGGAGAGATTAGATTGGCCAATCCTGAGGGCTTGATAACAGTCTATCTCTGAAGTGGTCTGGTTCTCAAGAGACTCCCAAGAAATCCTCCACGCACTGCTACCCAGGAGCACAGCCCTCCTAGGCTTAGTCCCTGAGTGTATTCAGCCCCACCCACTCAGAGTGCTGGCCCACGTCAGCTGGTCACATGAACCACCAGACACAAAGGAGAAGTGAGTCCACCTCCCCTTAACCCTTCCAGCTTGAATCCCCCTGGTTTCAGTTCACTCAACACCTGTTTCATTCACATTCTACCAGGCCCAGGCTTGGTCACTGCCAGCATTCTGTGGCAGTGTTTGTTCTGATCTCCCATTTCCCTCAGCCACTGCTGAGATGCACTCACCCCAAGAAGCTCCTACCTCAGTAATCCACAGCCAGCTGAGAAACAGAGAGTGTTTTTCTTTTTTTCAAACTAGTGCACATTGCAGCCTCTAGATCAGTTAAGCTTAGGCAAATTTTTTTTTTGGTGGTCGTGGGGTACCAGGGATGGAAATCAGGGGTACTCAACCACTAAGCCACATCCCCAGCCCTATTTTGTATTTTCTTTAGAGACAGAGTCTCACTGAGTTACTTAGCGCCTTACTTTTGCTGAGGCTGGCTTTGAACTCTTGATTCTCCTATCTCAGTCTCCCAAGCTGCTTGGAATGGCATGTACCACTGTGCCCAGCTAGGCAAATTTTTTGATCTTGAATTTTTCTATGTTTTTCTTCCATCTGTGATAAATCAGTGCAGCAGCTTTTTGGTGCCAATGTGGCCACTGGGTTGGCTCCTATGTATTATTTCTTTTTTGTTTATTGTACCCACATTTCTGAGTCGTAAGCCACTTTGAATATCCAATATTGAATATTAATGAAATCCACCCACCTCACTGAGAAACTGTACAACTGCTGCTTTGTTCTTGAGCCACAGCTCTGCTTGGATGCAATTTTCCTCTCCTCTGCCATCTTCTGTCTCTCTCCATTTAAATTTTTCGAAACTTTTTTATATGGTCTTTCTCCAAAAGAATGCCTATTCTGCTATTGTTGGGTAGAATAGCCTACAAATGACAATTAGGTTAGATTGGATACCTAGTAGTTCAAGTTTTCTATGTCTTTTCTAATTTTCCATATACTTATTTAATCAATTATATAGAGAAGAGTATTAGATCTTCAACTATGACTGTAGAGCTATTAATTCTTGCAGTCCTATCAGTTTTTTCTTCATACTTCAGGTACTGTTAGTAGATGCATGCATGTTTAGGATTGCAGTACCCTCTTGATCACAGGCCCCATTATCAATCTGAAGTGACCCTTTTTATCCCTAGTAATATTCCTTTTTTCTGAATCTACTTTGTCTAATTTTATTGCAGCCATGCTAACTTTTTTTATATTAGTGTTTGCGTCTTTCTTTCCCCATTATTTTACTTTTGTTATTTGTTTCTTTATATTTAATGTGGTTATCTTATAAAGAGCATGTAGTTGGATTTTGCTTTTTTATACCATCTGAAAATCTGCCTTTTATTTGGTGTGTTTATACCATTCGTACCTAATACCATACATGTTATTTCCATATGTCTTATCACCCCCACAAAACACTGTTATTGTTTTTTTTGCTTAAACTGTTATCTTTTAAAATATTTTTTTAAAAACTGTATTTGCCCACATACATACCATTTTCAGTGCTCTGCATATTTCTATCTAGATTTTCATTGGCATTTCTCTGAAGGACTTCCCTTACCATTTCCTTCAGTGCTAGATGCTGGTGAGGAATTACCATTTTGAGTTTACACTATAAATTTTTATTGTATTCTATTGGATTCATTTTAGTTTTGGAAGCATCCAATATTTTTCATCCTCCTGAATTCTTTTTAAAGTGAACATTTAATATGCTATATTAATTTATCTTCTGGATTTTGAAAGGGGTGTACGTATGTGTGTGTGTGTGTGTGTGTGTGTGTGTGTACATACACATAAGAGGGAGTATATAATATCCAGTAAAATATCATTGAAGTTTTATTCTATTTCTTGTATTTTGAGGATCTCAAAGAGATTTTAAATCCTTATCTCAGCTGTGTGTTCTTTGGAGACTAACACTACCATCTCATCTGATATGGAAATGCAAAAATCAAAAATCAGAGTTGGATGGGGATGTAGCTCAGTGACAAAAGTTTTGCCTCATGTGCACCAGGCCCTGGGATCAATCCCCAGCACCAGAAAAACATACAATACAATACAATACAATATAAGGTCGTTATGGATTTGCCTGTTAATTGTTAACAAAGTTAATAGGAAGCACACAAGGGGCAGACAACCAACACCCAAGGGTGGTATCGTTGACTAAAAGCTTGTACTGTGCCAAGCACTATATATACTACTTTATAACATATTATGAGGAATTCTTACAGGATTGAAAGGTAGCAATCCATCTGATTGCCACAGGTGGAAAACTAAGAATGATTAGAGTGCCTTCAGTCGTAAATACCAAAAACTCCATCAGTATGACTTAAAACTGTTTGGAAATCTCAGCCCACAGTCAGAAGTCCACCGACAGGTCATTTTAGTTGTTGCCTTAATCTGTTGCTGGCTCCACATTCCTGTGAGTATCTCAACCTAGCTTAGATGAAGTGTGTCGACTTCATCCATGAGCAAATTGGACAAATCCTGCATATATGGGCTTCATATCTATGTGTCTATACATATCCAGAGAAGAGCAGAGGGTCACTTCTGGACCATCCCAAAAGAAGGAATAACTTACCTCAAAGCCCAAAAAACCTTTACTTATTTCTTTTTGGTTCAAATGAGCCACATGCCTGTTCCTGAACCAATCATTAAGAAAGGGATCTGATATAACCTTTATATTTTGTCCTATCCCTGATACACAGGGTCTTCAAGGGGGACAAGTGTGCACCTGAAGATTTCTAAGTTTCCAACGGGATGGAGAAAGGGAGGAATAGATGCTGGATGGGCACCTAACCATATTTGCTACAAGTGAATTTCCCTATGTCTCTCATCTACTAAGTGGTCAAATTTGAGTTTGAACCAGGTGTTTCTAATTTCAAATTTCACAGTTTGTCTTTCACTCCCTGAAGTTTCTTAGTATGTCACCCAACTGTTTACTGAGAAAACATGCCGTAAGTAACATTGAAGGTCTTTTCACAAAATTAGTTACTATATATGAAACACATTCATTTCAGAAGCTATTCTTGTTTCAAAGTTACCTTTTAAAAATTATTTGGGGTATTGATCCCTTTTATCTATTAAATCAAAAGGTGTAGGATCTGGTATTCCTAGTTGTCTTTCTTATAAGACAATCCTTTGCCTAATTTTTCATCAAATATGTGAAATAAAATGTCTGCTCAAATGTGAATCTTAGAAATCGTTATTAAGACTTTACCTCATGGTAGACTTTCTGGGCCTATTGATCTTTGGTTATAATGAAGAAGTTTGCCCAAACAGGTCAAAGTAGCCTTTTTATTAGGTATTTACCCATGTTATAATTTGAAATGTCGTGAAATTCTCTCTATATTACCAGCACCATGGTATTTCTAGGGAGTGGTTGGTCTCTTAGTAATAAATATCACTTAAAAGAATGTGTTCTTCCATTTTGCATCACTAAGTCAACAGTTTAGGGGAAGTTTATTCTTAACAGGGTAATCCCAAGTCTTGGCTTATCCAGATGACCTATTTCATCAGTTTGAATGACAATGCATGTAATCACACAGGTAATTTGAAATTCAAGTTTTCTTAACAGGATTCAGTTGGGTGTGCTATTTAACTAGGTAAACATTTGAAGTTCAGGATGTAAAATCTGGTGACCAGAGAGGTAATGTTTCCACCTCTCTGAGATTCAAAAGGGCAGTGTTACCCATGTGGGGGTGTAAATCTCCTTAAGGGAATTTCCTGGATTCCAGTGGTTTTTAATCCTCACAGTGAATAGATTTTGTGTTCTGAATGTGCAGCCATCTAGAAAAGACACATAATGAAGCCAATGGTCAGTTTCGGTACTACACTGGTCCACTCAAATGCCAAGTTCCTTTGGGGGCTTCAAATATATTTAATCAGTTTTCTTCTTTTCCTTCATGCTAAAGAATATGGGTGAAGGTATTGACTTCAAATATGATCTTCATAAATTAATATTTTCAGTGTTTTAAAGGTAAAAGCAACCCATCATTCAACTATATTAACATATTTAACTATTGTCAGTTTGTCAAAATATTTCTAGGTGGAATTAAAGTTAGATATTAAAGTTGCAAGAGTAATTGTAGTTCTCATACGTATCAGAAAAATAATCCACAGTGCGAAAAATGGCACTGGTCTTAATCATGAGTGTTAGCCTACGCAAGTGGTGGTGCCAGTATTTATCTTCCCTGTTGACAAATATTTCTCCAAGTTCCATGACACAGTTAAGAGTCTTCATTGTCTACACATGCCAAAAATAATTTTTAACCTTTTACCTGCGTCTCGGAAAACGTAAGGAAACCTCTTTGCTTCTTGTTTTTTGTCTATTGTACCTGTTCTTTAAAAAAAAAAAAAGAAACCTGCTAAAAATTCCCCAGTTCCTAAATAAATGTTAATACCTGATCAATTCTCAAGCCATTCAATTTCAGTTGATAAATATTGTTGGATATATACATTAGTTTTACAATTAAATAGCATTCTCATAACACAACCTCCTTTACAATGTTTGACTAAAAGCAGGTATAAGTAGAAAATAATTTTTAAAGACTTGTTTAAAGCTAGTACTGGCTTCTCTTGAATTATTGATTTTCATTGACTTCTTTGAAGTTGTCACCAATATTTTATCCTGATCATACAAATGAAGAATTTGAGGCTTCAAAAGAACAAGTGACTTGAACCAGATTATTGAGTTGGGTAAGTGGAAATCTGGGAGAAACTACATTTCAGAAAAATTTTTATTTTGAAATAGCTCATATTTACAGAACATTTGCCAGCATGATATAATAAATTCCCTGTGTACCCCTTCACAAGGAATCACTGATTGATTTGAGGGAAATGGATGAGATAGTGATCCTTTATCCCAAAAGGGCGAGTGTTTTCTAAGAATGGAGTTGTTCTTTTACATAACCCTAACAGAATTAGTAAGGAATTTTAGGAAACAAACTTCCTTCTGAACCAACATGCTAGATGGTCTCCTCAATCCAATGTAGAATAAGTGTTACTTGCACACCTACCCCTCAAATCAGTCACGTATTGGATTTAAGGAATACTTTTTCTAGAGTTTTCTCTGTGCTTTAGCATATGTGTAGTCAACCAGTGAAAGGTATTTTGGGTTGTCAGGAAATATAGTCTGAAGACACTTCGCAAAATTTTTATTATTATAACTCATTTTCAGCCAGCTTTTAAACAGTCTCTATGGCCTCTGGATGCAAATGAGGAAGTCCAGTGAGGTGGGAGTCAGCACATTTCCTCTTCCACAGTAACATCCAATACATCTTCTGCAGTAAATCAAACAACACAGAATCCTTGGGTCTTCAAAAACCGCTGACTTCTTTGTGCCCGGAGAGGATGTGAGAGTCATTCACTTTTATCACAGGCTGTCTGAGGTTATTACTAAAGACTGGGAGGTGTCATGGTTCCTCTGCCTTCATTCCACTTCCGCAGTGTGGGTGAGCCCTGCTTCACACTCAAGCCGAGAACTCTGCAGTCTGCCTGTGACACGAATTGTAAGGATATTTTCCTTTCTTCTCCATAACCTCTTTTGGAACCAAACTTTATTATTTTATAACATTTCCTGGTCAAGTTACACTCCTACTAGTTTTTTATAAGAGTGCTCAACCTTAGTACTGTTGTCAGGTGAGATCTGAAAATAAGACAAGTCCTTGCATTATTGCATCACAAAGGACAAGTTTGATTTTTAATTCAATTTTCTCAATAGATATATACAGTAAACATAAATACATGGATATATAATATTAGGCACTTGGAGGTATGACTTGCCAACCTGACACACATGAAGTTGTAAAGCACCTTGGTTAACAATCAGCAGTGTGAAATGGCACTTCTGACACTAACCTTAGCATCTGTGTTTCCCCGGACACTTCATGTAAGGCAGACTCCTGAGGAGAAAGATCTCATTCCATTTTTCATATACCTATAGATTCAAAGCTTAAAGCTGCATATTCCTTTTTTTTTTTTTTCCTGGTGCTGGGGATTGAACCCAGGACCTTACACATGTTAGGCAAGTGCTCTAACCACTGAGCTATGTCCCGAACCCCAGTTGTCATATTCTTGAATTCTTTTTTTTCTGCTTTTCTTCCACACCTAACATTTTCTCTCTCTCCACAAAATAAGACTAGAACATTTTTTCCTGAGGTTGTCGCTGACCAAACATCATCATTTCCAAGTATCCAATGCTGCTGCTAACTAATAAAGTAAGAAATAAAATTTTATTTGAAACTTTTAACATTCATAGTCATCTAGTAATTTCTAGCTTGTTTAGTAATTGCATAAATGGAAAAAGCATGTAATAAAATCTAATGTAATCTTCATTAAATGATATACAACTGTCCTCCTTATAATTGTAATCTGAATTCACTGAGAGATGGAAATGCATTATCTTTGTCTATGAAATACACACTCTCCCATAACTCGTACATATTCACATGCAAGTACACACGTACACACACACACACACCCCTAAATAAGAGACCTATGGCTCATTATAAGTGCCACTGAGAAAAACAGATTATAGAAACTTCATATTTGCATTTTTAAAAGAGTATGTTAGCATAACTGAAAACCATTATATTTTCTGCCATTGTACTATTTGCTTATTAAATGAACATGTTTTAAAATACTAATAATTGCCTTTATTGCAAGCATATTTCCAGTTTTCTCATATAAAAGATAACATAATAGCAATAGCTATCATTTTTGGATGTACTTGCTATCATTTTATATATATATATATAGTGTATATATATATGACTATATACATATTTAATTTTCACAATTGCCCTCACATATAGGTACTATTATCCTTGTAGCAGGCATGGGTATTTTATCAGGAAATTCACTTAAAAATACCTTACATACACACACACACACACACACACACACACACAAAGGAGTTTTACTAATAGTTACTATCTCACCCCAAAGCACTTTGTCCCGTAGTGTGAGTTAAGCCAAGGCATGGAACACCATCTGAGACCAAGACAGCCTCTCTTTGATCATACTTTCTCTTCCTGGAGCCACATTGACTTTTATTTCTGTATCTACCTTTTAGTTTCTGTTCTATTTGTTGTCTAACTTTCTCTGCTTTCTTTGCATATATGACCCCATCATTCTCTGGTTCTGGCCACAAAGAGAGATTTGGTGAGATACTTAGTCTTAATTACAATGTCTCAGGAGAGGAAATCTGAAGGTCTTGGTTTGATTCAAGCATCCACTTTAGGTAGTAGTCACAGAGGACCAATATGACTGATAAATATAATTTACATTTGAGGTGTCCACCAAAATCTCCTGTGCTAATGCAAGAGGTGAAATGTTGCATTATGAGAGCTATAAACTAATTAGTGGATTGATACATTTGATGGATTAATAATTTAAATAGATTAAGTAGGTGGTAACTATGGGCAGGTGGAACATGGTTGGAGTTGGTTACATTACTGGAGGCATACCTTTGGCATTTATATTTTATCCCTGTTTCCTTGAGTCTGCACTCATTCTCTCACTCTCTCCCCCCACTCCCCTTAGCTTCCTGGCTACCAGAAGCTGAGCACCTTTCCTCCACCACAGCCCTCCGCCATGATGTTCTGCGTCACCTCAGGGTCAAAGCAGTGGAGTCTGCTGACCATGGTCTGAACCTCAGAAACCATGAGCTAAAATAAACTTTTCGTCTTCTACATGGTTCTCATTGGGAATTTCAATCTCATTCAAGAAAAGCTAACTAATGCCAAATTATTCACAATAGCCAAGATATGTGAATGACCTAAATGGATAAATGAATAAAAAATGTGACACACACAATGGAATATGATTCAGCCTTTAAAAAGAAGAAAATTCAGCCTTTTGCTACAACACAGTAGAAACTTGGATAACATTATGTTAAGTGAAATTGGTCAAACACAGAAGGGTAAATACCTCAATATCTCCACTCATATGTGGGATCAAATATAATCAAATTCATAGAAGTGGAGAGTAGAGCAATGGTTGCCTGGGAATGGGGGAGGAGTGGGGAAATGGGGACATGTCCCTCAGAGAATATAAATTTTCAGTTTTAAGAAAACTAAGATTTGGAGACCTTATGCACAGCATAATGATCGTACTTAATAATTATGTATTACATACTTGAAGTTTGATAAGAAAATGTATTTCAAGTGTTCACAAAATGGTTACTATGTAGGTGATGAATATACTCATTAGTTTGATAGTGCTGATCATTTTGCAGTGTATGTGTATGCCAAAACGTCATATTGTACACCTTAAATATTTGTACTTTGGATTTGTCAGTCAATAAGTCTTTGTCTCAATGAAGTTGCAGGAAAAATGAATGGCTGCCAACACCCCAGCGGGAGGAGTGGGCTGTGCTCAGAGAAGAGACACCAGCTGGGCTAAGCAGAGATCAACAAGAGTTGTACTACAGCTGCCATTTTAAAAAAATAAGAAAAGAGATGTGGACAAAGTAAATAATTTAGGAAGAGTTACAAACAAGAGGAGAAGCCTGCAGAATTTCAACTTGGGCCTATGTAAATCCAAAGCCCAAATCGTTCAGCTGTGCTACTCGGACCACTATGCAGTATTAGCACTTCTGTGACTCACTGTCTTTTGTCTTCACTATTTGGAGTTAGTCTTGTATAAATCCTAAATAAATAGAGAACCCATTATCATCCTAATTGTCAACAAGTTGAGATTTTAATAAATTTTCAATTAACTGTTCTTCTCCTTTAGGATTTCTCCAGCACTAATATACAGTGAAGAAATAAGTAAGATTTAAAAGCCCTTCTGTTAATTTATTTTCCCACTAAATCCCATGGATGTCCCGGAAATTCAATGTGCAGGAAGAAAATGTTTAAGTTGTTGATAAACAGACACATGAAACCCAACGAGAGTTAAGATGATTTCTAGGTTCTCAGGGCTGGCTGTTGTTTATGGTGGGAGTTCTGTAATTCTCCCATATAACCAAAATGAAGGAAGCCACTTTGACCCAGCTGTTTCCTTATGATTCATCTGGTCTCCAAGGAGAAGTGAAGGTGAATTGATGGTGAATGTTTGCTGTCATCAGGAAACAAAGATTTCATGATTCTGAGAAGAAAAATAATAAGAGCAATACCAGGTGGAAGAATCTATTCAGAAATGAGTCCTCTTTTAATCTTACGAGGAGAAAAGTGTTCCCACTCTGTGGTGCTTGAACCTGTCTAAATGGAAACAGGCTGTCACATAAAATCAGCACGAATTTATACATACAATGGCGTTCTGATGTGGATTTACTGTCCTGTAGGGCCCTCTAGGGACTGAACTGCAATCTCCAAAACTCATTTCAATCAGACCCAGAGCCAGAGATGAAAGCATAATGCTCAAGCCACGCAGGCTTCAGCTTAATCTTCCCGTCAAGAGATTTTTCCCAGCATAGTATTTGACTTCATTCACTAGGTGCAAAACTAATATTTGAGGGATGAAAAAAGGCAGCACCACTATATTTTCTTAAAGGATTATTATTTTTTTAGCTGATAGTAGCTATCACAGGACAGAAGTTCCATGATCACCACTATCTCCTAATAACTTGCTCTGTAGCAAAAGCAGATTTCCTCTTTACTGAAATGTGGAGTTGCAGGTGCTGGGATGGCAATTTGATGCAGCTTCTCTTTTCTGCTATTTATAGGGAGGTGGAAGTCATTGGCACTGTGTGGCCCAGGGGCATCCAGGAGAATGCCTGGGACAACCAGGTGGAAAGGTATTCATTTTAATGGACTATTCTTCCTTTTTATACACCAATTCTTCAAGCCAGCTGTAAACTCTCAAGAGTCCAAAATTATAGATTGCAATCACAGGACTCAATAGGTTTAAACCAACCTCTCCCGATTACTAAACGTTGACTTGGGGTGAGAGTCACCTTGTACTTGTGACTTTCAAAGGTTCTACTTGTGACTTTCTGAGGATGCTTTGGGTCACTCAAAGGTCAATGTTCCTCTTCTTTTTGTTTCAAAGGAAAATAAAATTCTTACCTCCTGGGTGTGGGGACAATTTTTTACCCTCAAATAAAAAAATAAAAGCACAATAGAGGAGATTCTCCAATTCACTTGTGCAGCTTGCGAAGCCTTGGATATTCATTAATTTCAGCCCACATGATCTTTGTTATAGACAATTTTTAAAATTTTTCCCAGATCTCCTTTATCAAATGAATTTTCAGGGTTCTAAATGATTTAGTGAGAACTCGAAAATATTTATTGATTCATATGTTCATAAATGTGTTGCAAGTGACTCGGGAAAAGAATAGTGTTTCTTTTTAAATAAATAATGCTCAGTAAAAAGTTTGTGCTCCTTCTCTCCTTTCTCAGGCTAGACAGTAATCCTATAATGTTCCCAGCATTTTGAAATACAGTAGTTCTAAGGAAATATCTATTTCTTTCTATGCTTATATGTATGTTTGAATGCATGTAATCCACCTTCTGTGATTTTTACTGATCTGATTACTAGAAAAGCAACAATAATAGTGCCACAAGTAGCCATTTGACTAGAATGAGTAATACTGACACCAATTGTGAAAAAAAAAAAAAAAGAATTTTGAATTCTGATCCTTTAATTTTGTCCAGGAGGCTTTTAGGGTGGCAGCTCTTGATTAGTAATTTGCAAGAGCAGCTTTCATAATTTGTTTAAAAAGAAAACCCTGCCACAATATTACAAAAATGAGATGATTGAGAAGGGAGACTGTCATGAGCAGTAAGAGAGGAATCGAGTTTGTTTCCAACAAGTGGATTTTATTCATGCAATGCACACTCAACTTAACATTCCCAATAATAGCAAGTCAACTTAACATTCCTAATAATAGCAAATAACAAATACATTAAAGATTCATCCTCTTATTCACCTAGAGTCCAGTCCCCACAGACTTACTCAACGCAACTTCTCTTAGCCAAGAGGTCAGTCAATAAGATGGAGGGGATTCTTCTCAACCGTAGCCTCTCTCAGTTCCTCGGATGTCCTTGGATGTCCTTGGATTGTCCAATGTGTTGGAGGCTGGATGTTCCGGATGGCTGTCGTCATCACTGGAGTGGTGGTTAGTCATCCAGTTTTGGTGACAATGGTCGATCGGCGATCAGCGATGGTGTGGACAGCAGCCGGGGCAGTCAAGTGACAGAGCCAGGAGGAGTCCTCTGGTCATGGTGCTGCTGACCATTTGCTCCAAAGTCCAGGGGTTTAAGTAGTGATTTTTAGTCTAGTCACGTTCTGGTCTCATAGATAAAGGTTCATATAGACAGTGGTCAGGAGTATCAGCCTGCCACACATCCTCCATACTTGCTCCATACAGCAAGTGTGTAACAAGTTGACAAAGCACCTGCTACATTTTATAATTTTAATTTACAAGTCCAGGCAAATACCAAATACAACTTATTATCACTACATAACACACAACTATAGCAATTCCTATTATTTTTCCTATTATATTTCTTGTCTCGTAACAGAGACCATCTGCACCAGCCCTGTGTTAAGTAGCAACAGTCTGTTTTTTGGGTATTTGTATTGTATACCTACTATGAAAGTAGAAGGGAAAATTGAATTTGATTTATTCAAACTAGAACTGTTTATCAAGTGCCTTCTGTAATGTGTGCCACTTGAACATATAACTTGAACCCTTACAGTTTTGCTAAATATAAAACTAAGGATTTGTATGCATGGTGTCAGGCAGAAGGTTGTGCTGAGTGGACAGGGAAATTGGAGAGGGAGTAAGTGTATACTTCAACAGATGCTTGGCCAACCCAGCCTCCTGCCACTGTCAAGGAAGCCCAATTATTTAGGAAGCAAGTGAACACTTTAACTCCCGAGTAAATAAGAGAGGGTCGTGTCATAGTCTACCAGTGCTCTCTGAAAGGTACTAAAGGCAACTGTGGTAGCTGAGAAGACCATTGATTTCACATCAGGAGGCATCCCAGGAAAGATTATTACCATAGAAATTGATTTCTGATTATTTGTTTTGTGTTACGAGTCTCTAGGTTTTTCTATGCCACAGCCTGGAACATTTCCAAGAATAAATCAGACATGGCTCTTGCACTCAAGAACCTGACAAGCTAGTTAGCAGAGAAAGATATGTAATAACTAATTCTAATAAAGCCTGAAAGGGAGACACGGCGTGTCAGAGAAGAGGCGTGACAGCCCTGGTGTGCTGTACAGATCTTCCAACTGGTTTTCCTCCTCGAGGGGACCCGTAGGAAGAGTGTAGTTAGCTAAAGAGCTCAAGACCCACTGCACAGGTTTCACCTGGACCATGCCCTCCCTGGGCTGCTCCCAGGCAATGAGGCATACCAAAGCATAGCTTTTCTGCCCAGTGTTAGCCTCTACTAGGCAATTTGCTCTAGGGCTCTCCATGGGCCTGGTGAGACTATCACGGCTGCACTGAGGCCTGAGCTTTTCTTCTAACCCCTTCCTTCTTCCTGTCTCCTCTCACAAATATCAGACTTGGATCATGGTCTGTGGGCTTCTGACCCCCTTCACCTTTCATGGGTGATTCCCCTGCTAGACCTCTTACAAATATAATTCTTTCTTGACATCTCTTTCCTGGACATCCTGAACTGATATTTAAAACAAAAGTAACTTGAAGAAGAGTAACGGGTTCCTTCATTTGAAGGGATTAGGAAAGATGACAGAGATAAGAGAACATTTGAGTTGGGCCTCTCTCTGTATAAGAAAGTATTAAACGCATTTAAAACTAAATATGAAATTGTTTATGATAAAGAATCATAATACCATTTTTCAAGACAGTTGTGAGGATACTTCATTGATTTCAATGCCAATTATAGCAAATTCATCTTTGGGATTTTGTGAGGTCTCCTTTCCACCAGGTCCTCCAGCAGATAGTTTACTCAACCTCTTCTCTTCTTTATTTTGTAGGTGAGGAAACTAGAAAGCTCTGAAGCTGCATAAATCAGTAGGGGCTGACCAGTAACAGAGTGAAGAAAAAATGCTCCCCTAATGATCTTAGCTTTGAAATACTCAACTCCCAGTCTGGGATTTATGCCTTTGGGAAGACAGACCATTAATGCCTAGCATCTCATTTCCACAAGAATTTTCCTAAAGCATTCACTCACTCAAAAAACTTCAGTGACTTGCCCTTCACTAAAGCGGGCCCAGGGAATACTGAGATCTCCTAGTCCTCCCCATCCCAAAAAGGGACAGGAGGCGAGGGATTCTATGGTTAAATAAAACCATGAAGCATTTTGTACCATATTGTATACCTACCATGTCCATGAGCACATGAAAGGTTCTGAATGTTCCGAAGTAAACGTAGTTCTTAACTATGCTAATAAATATCTCACAGAATTAGTCTTCTTTGAGCAATTGTGACTTAGAGAAGGTGAAATTTACTGCGTGTGCTATATCACATATATGCACACATACAAACATACACATACATGTATTTGTTTTTCTTTTATTTTCACAAAGTTTTATTTTATTATAACCATAAGCTAACACATGTTAATTAAAACATTAATTCTCAAAAATGTAAGGAACAGAGTGTTAAAATCATCTCTAACATCCCATCAGACCACACCATATAATACTGGCAACCTGACTTTAAGACATCTTTTTATATTTATTTTATATATATATATATGTATACACACACGCACACGTATATATATATATATATATATATACATACGTGTATATATGTATTATGTATATATATATATACGTGTGTGTGTATCAATACAAAAATATCACACACATTATTTAATCTTGAGGTTCTCTCCTTCTCTCTCACTTTCTTTACCTCTTTATCTCTGCCTCTTTTCCTTCCAAACAATGGCATTGCTATCATCTTTGTCCTCCACATCAGCGAGTACCTAGAGCAATGAGCTGCTGTGTATCCTTCTCTCCCTTCTTCAGGCTTCATGATGGTATTTGGGCAGGAAGTGTTAACTCTGTGGGTCTGGCTGCTAACTTCTACCCATTTCCGAGGGAGTTCTGACTTCAGTCAGTCTGAAGTTGACTCTTGGGAGATAAGCTCTGAGCTGTTGGAATATTCTGCCCAATCAGAGTGTCTTGGGTGACTGAACCCTGGGGCTACCTGGCACCAGTTAAATGAGATAGTTATGTTAACATGATGATGTATGGTGAACGCCTGCTATTGCTCTGAATAGCTGAGGTCAGCCATGCAGGCACTGAATGCCTACATTACTGGGTCCCAATGAAATACCTGAATGCCACACAGATGGACTTCCCTGGTTGAATGTGTTGTCACACATCACTGCTGGGAGCAGTAAATGTATCTATGTGACTCCATAGGACACCTGAAAGGTTGCACTGGTTCCTTCCAGACTTTACCTGTGGACCTTTACTGGTTTAATACATAACCTTTCCTTGCAATAGATCATAAATGTGAGTACAATGGCTTTTCTGATTCCTTCTAGTGAATTGCCAAACTGCAGACAGTCCTAGTTATCTCCAACACTCTTCCACTGAGGACAGTTTTCACTCTGTCTCAGAGGTGCTAGATAACAATGGTCTTCCTTTCATTGCTTTCTTTATGGTTCCTGGTTTCACTTTATATTTTTCTCTCCTATACAAGAGTTATTTAGAAGAAAATTTCTTATTTTCAAGGGGAGCCACATTTTTATTCTTTGTCGAATTTTGTTGGATTATGATCAGAGAATGCTGTTTCTTTTTAAAATCTTGACTTTTGAAAATGTGTTAGTTTTTCTCTTTGTGTACAAGCACTTTCATAATCCAAAACTATTTCTTTACAATTATGTGAGAACAAAATGCAATTCCTATGTATTTCAGATGCTATTTCTCCACTGCTCTCACCCCTATGCCAGACAGGAGATAAATTTAGAATGCTTTTAATTTACTCAACTCCCTCCCACCCACTCAGGTCTAGGTTCTGCTGAATTTGTAACTTTTAGTACAAGACTACTATTGACATTTCACTCACAGCGTGTGGAAGAAAGAGGCTTCGTGCTGTATGTGGATCAGATCTGACAGGGTCAGCTTGGATTGCCTCGATAGCTACTGGAAAAGAACTAGTAAAAAGCTCTCTGAAAAACTGAAGAATAAGCACAGTGTGGTGAGTTCATTATCCCGGGGCCAGAAAGTTCACCTCCTGAGTGGTAGGTTATTTATCACATGGCTGATGAGTTAATTTACAGCTGAAGTGAAGAAAATCAATTTCCTATAACAAACATTTTAAAGTGTTGTAGTGAAGCCACTATATTTACGGCCTGGTTGTAGTACTTGTATTGCTCAAAAAGTCTTGCTTTTCCCCCCTTCTAATTATCAGTAAAGAAAGATAACGTCTTTATCTGAGTTAGTGTGTGCTTTAATCTCAAAGACTGTGGATCCATCCAGCTAGTTTCCAGCATTGTTTCTTGACTTGTTTAGGAGCTTCTAATTGTAAATATTCTTCATTCTTCTTTTTCTTATCTTGCTAAGAAAAGCAACATCAACACAGTCCCTGATTTAGGTCGCCAACATTAGTTTCTTCTCAAGGCTTCTTATCAAATAAAATTGTAAATTAGATGTCTATGACTAAAATAAGTCAATAAATTAAATCTCTAATGTATCAATCTTTGTATTCTACTATTCTTCATTTAGACGTAATAGTATGTCTATTCCAAGGCTCATTACTGAGCACCATTTTCATTTTTCTCTATCTTCTGGTCTCTATTCAGGATATTTTATCATTTGGCTTAAGGATTTTTCTTTAATACTTTTCTTGGTCGAGTTTCATGGATTGTATGTTTTAGGAATCTTCACATATTTATGAGTATTCTTATTTTCCTTGATGAATGAATGATAGATGAATATATATATATATATATATTTTAATTTTAGTTTTAGATGTCCATCATCTTCCATGTTCATCCTATAGTTAAACTTAATACTAGTCGGATATATATTTGTGAATTAAATTTTCCATCCAAAATGTTTTTAAAGTGTATTTATTTTCTGTGCATGGTGGTACATGACTGTAATCCTAGCGGCTCAGGAGGTTGAGGTAGAAGGATCATGAGTTCAAAACGAGCCTCTGCAATTTAGCAAAGGCCCTAAGCAACTTAGTGAGATCCTGTCAACAATATAAAAGAAAGGGTTGAGGAGGGCTGGGTTTGTGACTTAGTGGTGGAGCACTTGCCTAGCACATGTGAGGCACTGGGTTCAATCCTTAGCACCACATAAAAATAAATAAATAAAATAAAGATTTTTTTTTTTTAATGTTGGGGATGTGGCTTAGTGATTAAGCAACTCTGGGTTCAATCGCCAAAAAAAATATTTATTTTACAATCAGTAATGTTGACAAGATCTGCATAGGGATGATTCTTAATTGTTGAATCCTAGACTCAGATAATACGGTAAGTAAAATAATGGTCCCCTAAAGATATTCTAATCTCCAGAAACTTAAAGATAGCATGTTATATTACAAAGGGCAATAAAGTTGTGGATGGAATTCAGTTGCTAGCCAGATGCCCTTGAGATGGAAAGAGCATCCTCGATTATCTGGATGGGCCCAGTAACCACAAGGGTCCTGACAAGTGAATGATGGAGGCAGGAAATTCAGAGTCCTACAGAGATTTGAAGATGCTACTCTGCTGGCTTTGAGATGGAGGAAGGGTTCGAAGCCTCAGGATGCATGCAGCCACCAAAAGTTGGAAAGGGCAAAGAAAATTATTTTCCCCTAAAGCCACCTGGAGGAATTCAGTCCTGCTGACACTCATTTTGTGGGTGAGTGAGACTTATTTTGGACATCTGGCCTCAAGAACTATAAGATAATACACTCATTTTGTTTTAAGCCACTGTGTTTGTGAATATTTGTGACAGCAGCAGTAGGAATTTAACATAGTCCATCTCGAATCGAGATGAAAAACCTCTGCTTGAGCTTCTTCTGGTTGGCCAGAGGGTTCACTCATGTCCCCAGGTTTTCTAATGGCTAGCAGGCGCCAGAGTGTGGAGAAACAGCCAGAAAGTGGAGTCGAGAGAGGGACAGCAAGCAAGCAAGCACTCAGGGTACCCACTTGCTAAAATCTTCATCCCTTACTTCTTTAGCTTTTTCTCCTGCTAATTCCTAGGATTAATATTTCCCTTTAGCCTTAAGATCATTTCCCAGTATAACTGGGTTATAGGACACTCTTGTATTTTTTGAATTTTAGTATTCAATTGTGTTATAAATAAAGAGATTGTAAGAATAAGAAAGGAGGGTAAGAACTAGATTTGAAAAATAAAACCTTGTCAGATACTGCTTTTATTATCCGGGAGGTAAAAGTAAAACTATGGGTTAGAGAGATTTTGCTTTCCTCATCTGTGTAGTTTACCACAGCCTCTACCTGAGGTAAACAAACAAATTAGTGGGAATAACTAACATGACCTCCAGTACAACCAAGATTAGGCTAGGAAAAAAGAACTGAATGGATAGGGATGAAAACCATGCCTGAGACTTTCAGTTGAGAAATTAAAAAGCAACAAATCAAATTAAGTAGTCTGGTACACCATTTAGAATTTGAAATTTGCTTGTTGATTAGAAGCCTTGCTCTATTTAGCAATAATTACTGTTGACTAGAAAATGTACATATGCAGTGGTATTCTTTTTAATGAAGGAAATTCACTCTCAAACACGCTTCTCTATCAACTGTGTATTATCATGAGCAGAAATAGGTGGAGGCATAGGAATATGTTTTGGAATATCAGACTGAAAGAAAATAGCCCTTCACGAAATGAAGTCAAATAACATCAAATGTTCAGGGAAGAATGAATGAGTTTTTGTTCAGAGGGCAGAGAATGGTGAATTGCTCAAGAGATACCACCAGAGATAAACTGGGGAGATCCTGAGTCTGAGAAGGGGTCAGAGGTGGTTAAGACAGAGTCGGCAAATTACAGCCCATGGTGCCAATTCAGCCCACTCACTGTTGCAAATAAAGTCTTATTGGAACATAACCACATTCATTGGTTCAGGGATCTGCCAAAAGGAAATTATGACAAATCTAGTTTTGTAGATCTTAATTGACTTTTTATGTGTGAATCCTAAAGCAGTAGGGACCAAAAATAGTCCACAATACTCTGCCCCATGACATGTGCAGGTTATGTTTATAGCCAGAGAAAAGGAAATGACATACAGAAAACAGAAATGAGACACAAGACAGCCTGATTGGTTGCAGCTTGTGTCTGTCTTACTTGAACTTGAACAATTGACAGCTTGTGATTGGCTAAGACTCAGCAACTCGCTACAATCACACGTTAGTCTTTTATACATCCAGTTAGATTACAGTGCATTAAGTAAAGAGAAACATTTAGGCCAAACTTAAGTTATGTATAGAGGAAGCTATGGGCCGAACTTAATAGTATTACCATCCATAGCTGCTTTTTTTTGCAACTGTGGCAGAGCTGAATATTTGCCACAAAGACTATATGACCCACATAGTTGAAAATATTTACAATGTGGCCCTTTACAGAAGAGGTTTGCTGACTTCTGGGTTGGAGGAAGGCCTCTGGGATTTCAAGAAATAAAACAGTGGATTCAGACTTTTCCCTGTGAACAACTCAGGTATATTCTCTTTGGGAAATAAAGGGTTACTGACCAAATTGCACCGTTTCCTGGGTAACGCTGAGAGCAAGTTATGGTGATAGACAGAATTCACATTTCTCATGAATAGCTGCTAAAAATACAAAGTTGAAAACTGCTTCCCTAGAGAAGCCTGTGTTAAGGATTTGAGGAAGGTGTGTGTGTGTGTTAGGGTGTGTGTGTGTTAAAGGTATCAGTGATGGAGAGACCCTGGCAAGGACCCTTTCTCCTTTTGCAACACAACCTGAACTCAGCCTTCTGCAGCTCTCCTTTCCTCCAGATCAGAGGAGGGACCCTCTGAGATTGATTCCCTTTTTGCCTGATAGGCCATCAAAAATTCAAATTAAGGTTTTCCTTCTGATGAGTTGAAAAGTCCCAAAGTGATTTTAGGTGCCCTTGTATTTTAAAATTGTTCTACCTTCTTGGTTGGGAGTTTAGATTGGCATGGGTGGTGGGGACACACCGGTAGGGGTTTGGGACCTAGGATTCGAGATTTAAAGAAAGAGCACATTGCTTTCTGTCAGAGTCTCTACTTCGATGCTTCCCAGTGTGGAAGTGGGAGGAAGTGAAATGAGCGGTAGCCTAATGGGTTCCTGAAAAACCCAATATTGAGATGTCTTCCCAAGGCAGAAATGGGAAGGTGTTGAAGGCAGAGACTGGATCTAGGGAGAGAAAGGTTGAAGATACACTCTATAAACCACTGGCCTATTCACTTTCAAGCACAAGCTTTAAGTCAAAATGGGCCTGTTGTGCGGGGCCTCTGACCCAGGAAACAAGGTTCAGGGCTCGGCAGGTGGAATAAGAAGCAAGATGCAGTTAGGATAGTGGACATGCTTTATTCAGGGGTGGCCACAGCCTCCAGTCTCCAGTTTCAGCCTCGGCTCCCAGACAGTTCCATTTTCGTCCTCATTTTGCCCCCTTTTGTCTCCATTAGCCCTCTTTGCCCCTGAGTCTTTTCCATAGGCCCTTTTTATATGCAGCCAAACAAAGAAGGCACACTATCTACAGTTTACATAAGATGGGGGGGCACGTGCTTACAAGTTAATGTTTATGACCTTGAGTATATACCCTGAATCAGAGTATTTCTGGCCTTGACTAACCATAACACCCCTGACTACACACCAAAAACATAACATAGCCACTGGAAGTCTGAGCAAGGGAGCCCAACTACAGTCATTTGGGGCCTGCCCCAACAAGGTTCTTTGTTTGCAAAGCAGACATTTTTCTATGACTTAGATACTTGAGTTTGTCTCGATTGTAGTAATCCTTTTTTTCCCCCTTCCATCCATCACAGATGTAAATTCCAAGTGCCACAGAGTCTAGGATTCTATTCTACCTCATGTTAAATGCCTCTGTTCTAGCACTTGACAACCTCTTTCATATGGCACTCAATGAATTAGTTAATTGCATTTCATCATAGATGCTTCACAAATGGTCATTTAACTAGGGTTTGCAATGCTCATCCAGGTGTTTAACATACAGAGGGATTTCATTCCTGGAGGGAAGGGAGGTTAGTGAAATGGAAAAGAACCAAAGTAACACCATTTTGTTCTGACCTGACTCCATCGTACGCTTGCTTAGAATGTTTTCTTTTCAGCCTCCTGACAACTGTATCTATGCCAACAGTACAGTAGGACCTTTCCTGTCCCTGCTATAACCCTGATGTATAACAAAATGACTCTGAAATGTATAATCAAAACAGTCATCTCATGTAATCAAAACATCTGACTGAACAGGGTCTTTCTGACCTACATGTGCCTTAATTGTTCTTGCGGTTTTGCCTTTATAAACTCTGTACTTCCAAAATTCAGGTGCCGGGAGTTCTTTGAGGCCTTAACCTGCTCACAACCACTACTTGCCTGGCATGCTCATTAAAGAACCCTTTTTTCCTTTTTAATTTGGCTCAGTATGCATGGTGGTTTGTAATTCTTGTACACTCCATAACAGTACTTAATTTGTGAAAACTGGAATAGTTTTTGGTGTCTTCTTACATAAATATATTGTTCCAAATTTCCCCTTAGACTCATAGTCTCACAAAGGAAAAAGTAAGAATTCACTCTGTGTGTGTGTGTGTGTGTGTGTGTGTGTGTGTGTTAACCATATTTTAAGTGATTTGGTTCTTACAGTCTACACTCCTGGATGGCCAAGTCTTTGTCTTATTCACTATGCATCCTCAGCACTTAAAATACTACCTGGGACATAGTAGGGGCTAAATAATTGTTAAATGTTACTCTTATGGATGTTTTTCTCATGATCTTGTTGCTGTAGCTTTAACTTTTTGAGTCAAGCATTTGGATTTTCAAATATCTTTCTTCAACCACAGAGAACTGTTTACCAGACAGTAATATGTGTATCAAATTTTAGATGCTAATGAAACAAAAATAAAGAAGAAGACTTTATAGCTATTTGGTTTCTCAATAAACCTTTCGCTTACTTCCCTCACTTTATTACATCTTGACTTATTTTTATTCATTTTTTTCTTTATCAATTCACAGGTATCATTTCCAATGTTTATAGAGTTTGGGTAGCTAAATTTATTTAGGAGAAAAGAAGCAAGGCCAACTCTACTATACTCCTTAATTCACACAGCAAGGATCTGGGATAAAGAATGGGCATATATATAAGTTTGGGATGAATCTAAAAAACAATTTTCCTAGGATTTCTAAAATTTTCCATTATGCCCTGATTTCCTCTCTTTCACAGAATAAACACATAAAAATACCATTTATGATGAGGTTAGTATTTTTGGAGCATCATGATCTTACCGTATTTTGAAAAAGAAATAATACAGACTTTCACATTTTTAAAGTTGTCTCTAAAGGATTTAAAGTAAGTGCAAGAATGAAAATGAGCCTCATAACATTGATTGACTACATGTGTAGATATTTTAGGGGTTTGTAGGAGGAACATTTTTGCTCTATGGTTACACAGACAGAGGAAAATTCTTTTGTAGTCATGTGTACTGTTAATGTACCTCCAAATTCCAGAGAGACCTCAACTTGAGATTTTTTAATTTACTGTTTAAGACAGCTGGAAGGAGCAAGGATCAGCAAAAGACTGGAGATGAATATTGGATGATTTTTTTCTTACTCATAAGTCAATGAATGGTTAAGACCTCAAACTAGAAAATAACCAAAACTAAGATTGATATGATTTTAACATTAAGAGACCACAGGATGAATTTTAAGGAACATAATAAAAATTCTCATCTCATTTAATCAAGCAGTTGTAAAATGATTATGCTTCTAAATAAAACGAGTTTATCTTTTATTTTACTTTCAGTTTTTCTATTTGATTATCTCCAACTCATTCCTTTGTGGAGTATTAAAAATAAATGAAAATGATGCTGGGCTTTCTCTATCCGAAAAAGGAAGAAGTAACAAGAATCAAAGTTTATCTCATTCAAACTTTGAAATCATTTCATGTAGACTTTAAATTAAAAATTCCTATAAATTGAAATGGAACTCAAGGTTAAGGAAGCAATTGGAGAGTTTGGGGGAGAATAGGGAAAATAGCTATTTTGACTGAACAACTTTCTTTCTGAACAATGCCATGCTTTGGATTTAATCTTCTGGTGTTGCAATCTGTTGTGCAGTTGCTTTAAGGTTTTCTGAAAATATTTAATAGTTTTATGGAGTTCTTGATGGGCTAACTATGGATTACATCATGGTTATATGGTTTTATTTCTCCAGTTAAAATGAAACTCTTATTTGTAAGAAAAGAAAAATTAATCATACTGATCCTTTGCTCATAGCATAAACCCCTAATCAACCTAGTAAAACATGCTAACATAGGTTAGCCAAGTGATCTGCCACTAATCTACTTTCCAGTCCCTTGGATTAGTAGTATTTTCATGTAAAATTCCTTTTAATTATCTAGCTGAACAGTGTGTTCTGATGGGAAATGTGACTGGTCAACTTTGTTCTTTGCATTTGATAGGAAATAAATAATCTCCGCGCAAGTGACCTTGACTCAATGAATTTTATCCCATTTCTGGGATGCTTTATATACCATGATGACATGGAGCTTGAAAGGGGAATAAAAGTTTGCTGTGCTGGCAAATTTCACCCTCCTTGATGATTTGAACTGTCATTACTCATCAATTTCCTTCAGTTTTTGCTGTTCCATGAATTATAAATCAGTTTATTTTTTTCCAATTTATCAGTCATCAATAATAATGAGCATTGATAGACAGCTGGAACCTTGTCATTTTCATAGTGACTTTACACATGTCATCACCCATGCAAGCCTAACCAGGTGCTGTCTCCATTTTGCAGGAGATGCCACACACAGTGAGGAGGTTCAGTGGCATCCATGTAGACTACATAGTTGATGATTGGCAGAGCCAGGACCAAAGTTAGCTTTCTGACCTTGAGACTTGGAGGGCTATCTCATTCCACATGTTGACTTTATAGGATATTCACTATGAGATGCCACAACAATAATCTGTGTGATCATCATAGATGTTGGGCTTAAGCTTCAACTGATTGGAATCATTGTCTCTAAAGAGGGTCTGTTTTATCACAGAAGAGGGTTCTAGTTCATCTTTCTGTGTATCCCCAGAACTCAAAGTCTTCATATTAGTGAGTCGCCAGAAAATCCTAACCTCTATGAAAACTTACTAAGGTGAGCCAACAACCCACTTGAGAGATTAGTTTAACATGGAAGGTTAATGGCACAATTTGCTGACTTTTCAACTAGCACATAGGGGTTGGGGATATAGCTTAGTGGTGGAGCTCTTGCCTAGCAATCACAAGACCCTGGGTTCACCACACATACACACACACACACACACACACACACTGTCAGGAGTGGTAAGGAGGAGTCAATGGGAGTAAATTTGGTCCAAAATCAATTGGTTTTTATTTGATGCTTATCACACAATTATTTATAGTTATTCTAACTTTAGTCACACCAATATCACACATAACTTAATCACTAAATTATTATAAGCCCCAAATAGACAAGACTCACTCCTTACTGAGACCCATTCTTAAGGTCCACTCCTGTGTGACGTGTCTTGAGTCCAAGGGCAGCGACTCCCAGAGGTCAGTCAGGAAGACAGCGCAGGAGATCTCGCTGGGGAGCTCCCTCCGGCCGGAGTCTTGATCCGCGAGGACAGTTGGAAGGCGAAGAAGGGCAGCGAGGTCACGGCAGGCAGGCCAGGTGGAGACGTCTCAGGCAGGATGCACACAGGCAGCTCCGCTGTCACTTCCCCAGGAACTTCTCAGTCACGGTCAGGATGATGGATGTTCCAGCAAGCAACGAGCAAGTGAGTGAGTCCCCTTCAGGCTTGGCACAACACTGGCTCCATCGGTGTAAAATGGGAACTGGAGCTAGGCTCATTATGAGTCCTTTTAAATCCTTTTTATCAGAACCTGCCAGTCGGTCTTGGTCCAAGGGAAGTTAGTTATCTTACTTGGGGTCAGTTGCACATGTCTCCAACTTGGGGGCAATGTCAATCTTATCTTGGGGCAACATCACATCATTACCTCATTACAGCACAGAGCACTCAAGTTATTTTTTGCAAGTTACACAGTGCAGAGTAAACAAGTTGTTTTTTGTAAAAGTTACACAGCATACAGAATGTCACACATTTAACTTTGCTCCTTACACACACACACACACACATACAACACACACACACACACACACACACACACACACACACACAAGTAAACTGGCACATTAGCAAGCCAGGTGCCAAGCTGATGAAGTCCCAGCACCATCTTGGGCCACTGGACGTCAGGGTCCTCTACCTGTTGTCAGGATTTCCATTCTTCTGCTGAGTCTGCATTCTCCCGGTGCAGAGATGGACCGTTTCCTCTCTGGGAATGTGGTAAGTTGTCTACCATTGATCCTCATGCTCTAGAGCCTTTTGTGCTTGATTATCCCGTAAGATGGACTCCTTGTTTCCTTCCACCAAAGTACCTCTTTTCTTAAGGAGTGTCTAATACCTATATTGTTGTGAGATATGCATGTCTTTCCTATGTCGCACTGTGAATTTTTGAAAAAAATAGTGTTGCTGTTGTAAAGTACCTAGACCTAGTCTGTTTTTCTTCACATAAAGGATGCATAATACACGTTGGCTGAGTGACTGATGATTCGCCCAAGACTGTCCAGCTCCTGTGGCAAGCACTGACTTATGCAAAGTTATAGAGAATAAGATAGTGGGAAATGACCTCTCTGGAATCAACTCTGCAGTCTGCACAAGTCAGGTCAAGAGAAGCCAGTACAGATTCATCCTTCTTTCAAAATAATGATTTTGTTTATTTATCCACCAGTGTTCTTCCCTACAAAGCATGCATGCATCCATTAGAGATGACCCTTCTTGATGTTTGTAACTTCTGAAAGCATATCAACACAGAATTACTGTCTTGACATCAATTTCTGTGAAATATCAGCTTAGATCCTGGCTATACCCCAGATTCCACAAAGCGAAGCCAAAGTCAAAACAAGGAGCCGGTTGGGGAAAGAGTTCCTTGAATAATCCATACCATACACAATCATGCAAAAACCGAACTGAACTTCTCTGAGGCCTGAAAGCTCTGAGGTTGACCTCCAGACAATTGGATGTTTATATTCTTTACACTCTTAGTTAAAAGCAGAGGGGATGGAAAAAAAGAAAAAAGCAGATGAGAACATTTTGCTACTTTGCCAGACAGAAACATGTATATAATTATTATTACTACTATTATGCTTTTTGAAAATCTTGAGCAGAATTTTCTACCAAAATGATAATTCTCTTCTGACAAAATGCATATCTGAAAACCACAGTGCAAGATCCAGCAAGTCCATGAAATCCAGAGATGGATTATTTTTAACCCCCAATTACAGTCATAGAATTTCCTCTTCCTATTAAGGAAAAAAGATGGAAAGCAAACCAACGTCTATTAAGTCCTCACTTGAGCAGGCCCTGCGCTGGTTGCTTTCAAATATGTTTGTTTTTAAGGAGAAGGGGGTTTCAAGAGGGAGAGCAAAGAAAGATGACTTAGACAAATCAGAGTGCTAAATGACTACTTGAGCTTCCATCATCTCTGTCTCGAAGGAAGGAGATAACCTTCAACTAGAGAGCAATCTTTCATACTCTTTTCTCTGAAATACAATTTCTACTTAGACAACTAATGATCCTCCAAATGTCTCATCAAGGAAGCTGCAGAACATTTTTAAAATGTAGAGTTGTTTTTCCTTTTTTTTTTTTTCCAGGTAATAAACACTTGACATTTAGGAAATGCAGTTCTAAATTTACAAAGCACACAGTGGTTTTCAGCTACACTCACAGTATCGGGAGATGCCAGTCACATACATAAATTTATCAAACAGGCTTTTGTAGTGTGCCGGTACCTTTTTAGAAAGGAAGATGATTGCCTGACTCACAGAGAATGAAATGATAATCAAATTAAAAATTTTAAAGGAAGAACTACTTTTTAATCCCTTACTCTGCATTTTTTAGTGTTGCATGTACCTTACACAATTACGACCAAGAAGATAGGCAGCAGCTTTAGCCAGGAAGGAAAGGTAAAAGGGCTACTGGTCTCTTCTCTAGCTTGGTTGGTTAGTTGCAGAATTCAACTCTGACTGTCGTGCATGTGCAGGGACTTTACTGGATGGGAGTAAAGAGAACCAGACTGAAAACAGTCAAGGAGCATGGGAAAGCAGAACGGAAGGAGTCACATATTGTGGTGTAGTCGACAAACCATCAATGATGAGGCCATGAACACAATCCTCCAGTCATCCTTCTACTTTCCTAACACTCCCTGAAGATTTCAAGTCCAAGAAGAGCTCCTATCCTTGACTGAATCATGGTAAAGAGAGGAAAGGTCTAGTTATTCTGGCTTCTGTAGAAAGATTACCACATCACGGGAAATTTCCTTACAGGGAAGGCTAGTTACACACCACAGGAGATTCCCTTAAAGGGAAGGTTAGTTATCCAGTGTCTTGGATAGCATATGTCCCCCACTTTCAAGGATAAGCTTATCTAAAATAGGAAAAATTAAAAATAAAATAGAGAATAGAACTTTTTTTTTTGGTACTGAGAATTGAACACAGAGGTACTCAACCACTGAGCCATATCCCCAGATGTTTTTTATTTTTTCTTTAGAGACAGGGTCTCACTAAGTTGCTTAGGGCCTTGCTAAGTTGCCAAGGCTGGCTTTGACCTTGCAATTCTCCTGCCTCAGCCTCCCAAGCTACTGGGATTACAGGCATGCACCACCATGCCCAGCTAGATCATATTCTTATATTTCATCTTATCTGTCTTCCTCTGGCAATGACCACCATCCAATTAAAGGGGGGTGGGGAAAAATCTTGACTCTGACCTAATTCAAATAAAACCTTTCTTTTACAGATACAGGGAGGTTCTGGATAATCATGGTTTTCCCAACACTCCAATAGAAATATTCCCATGACTTGAACCCATGTCTTCTAAGCCCATAAGCAGTGCCTTCTCCAATGGGTTGTACTGCTAAAGTCTCAGTCGTTCACGTCTTGGTCACCATGTTAGTTGTAAAATAATAGAGCATTGGTGCTAGCTCACTTAAATAGAACTTTCTATCCACGTGGTTCTGTCCAAAGTTCTGGAGGAGTAAGGAGACCCCAATCTATCATTTGCCAACTCCAAAGTCTTAAATTGCTTAATCTCTCTGAACTTCTGTTTCTTTTCCTGTTAAACGCTGAAAATATTCTTAATTTTTCCTACCTCATGCCATTGTTTTATAAAATAATTATAATAATACCCAAGGAAAACCTTTGTATACTATAAAAAACTACACATGTATAAAAATACTTTAAAATACCCTTTAACCACTCACAATAATTAAAACCAGACTCACACACTTACCCCATGACCAATAGGTAAGGCCGCAATTCCTGTCTTCATTTTGTAGGTTGCTACACTGAAGGTATTAATTGATTGACTGAAAAAGTGAATATTTAGGAGAATCAGAAGAATGAGGATCTCCAGGCCCCAAGTTTCCTGAGTCAGAAAACACTATTGATATTAACATCCCTATTTCATATTAACAGCAGCTCATTTTGTGGGTGGATTATCTATCAGGAGCCCAACTCTTCTAATCCTCACACCGTCCAAGCAAGTTTAATTTCCCTGTTGTGCAGATGGATCCTGAAGCCCAGATATATTATCTATCTTTGCCCCCAGCCATCCAGCTGGTGATGGAACTGGGATTTAATCTGCATCTTGCTTCCTTTGACCTCATTTTTGGATGTTCCCCTGAACATTCTCACCACCCCCTTCTCCAAAGCTACAGTGCTATATTTTAAAACGAAGGAAATTACAACTGTGTTACTTTGTTTAAAAACCATGATAATACTATCATTTATTGAGCAGTGTGTGAACTAACACCTTGTGGGTATTATCCCTTTTAACTTTCATAATATACTCAGAAATCTAAGGCCTAGAAATATTAAGGAAGTTGTCTATGATCTTGCAGAGAGTGAGTGGCAAAGCCAGGGTGCAAACCCACCTGTGACTCCAAAGCCCATGACCTTCATTGCTAGCCGCTGCCAGATTCTGCAGAGTCTAAAGTTAGAGCAAATTAACTGCTGAGCTTCAATTGACCAAATTCCTCTTACCGAAACATTTCTGATTCAGAACCCAAGCATCTCAACTCTCCCATGAAGAGTAGAAACCATACATTGGAAAGGGATAAGAACTGAGTTTTCAGTTTTGCTACATCTGGCAAATTCATCTTCTCTGCTGCTTTCATATTCACACTTTGTCCATGCATTGAAATGACGGAACTTTTCAGAGTTTGACCAGTAGCAGGCTAGGGGCAGCTTTCTTCAGAAGCACTGCATTATCAAATTCCTCCAAGACTTCAGGCTACTGAAGGCTGGGAGGTGATATACTGGAAATCTACAGGGACACTATAAGCCAAAGAGGAAATCTGCAATATCTCAGAGTCCCACTGATATCTGACCAATATGAGAAAACAAGGGAAGAAAATGTCCCAAACAAATCTAGATACCATATCAATAAAACCCAGTGACAGCACAGCAGAAGAAATGTCAGAAAGGGAGTTCAGAATGTACATAATTAAAACAATCAGGGAAGCAAACTAGGAGATGAAAGAGCAAATGCAGGCATCGAAGGAAGAGATGAAAGAGCAAATGCAGGTATTAAATGATCGCACCAATCAACAGTTAAAAGAGCAAATACGGGAAGCAAAAGATCATTTCAATAAAGAGTTAGAGATACTGAAAAAAAAACAAAGAAAAATCCTTGAAATGAAGGAAACAATAAACCAAGTTAAAAACTCCATAGAAAGCATAACCAATAGGATGGAACACCTGGAAGACAGAACCTCAGACATTGAAGACAAATTATTTAATCTTGAAAACAAAGTTGACCAAACAGAGAAGATGGTAAGAAATCATGAACAGAATCTATAAGAATTATGGGATATCATGAAAAGGCCAAATTTAAGAATTATTGGGATTGAGGAAGGCTTAGAGAAACAAACCAAAGGAATGAACAATCTATTCAATGAAATAATATCAGAAAATTTCCCAAATCTAAGAATGAAATGGAAAACCAGGTACAAGAGGCTTATAGGACTCCAAATATACAAAATTACAACAGACCCACACCAAGGCACATTATTATGAAAATACCTAACATACAAATTAAAGACAGAATTTTAAAGGCTGCAAGAGAAAAGAATCAAATTATATTCAGGGGGAAACCAATAAGAATATCAACAGATTTTTCAATCCAGACCCTAAAAGCTAGAAGGGCCTGGAACAACATTTCCAAGACCTGAAAGAAAACAGATGCCAACCAAGAATCTTATACCCAGCAAGACTTACTTTCAGATTTGACGACAAAATAAAATCCTTCCATGATAAACAAAAGCTAAAGGAATTTACAAAAGAAAGCTGGCATTACAGAACATTCTCAGCAAAATATTCCATGAGGAAGAGATGAAAAACAATGATGCAAATCAGCAACGGGAGGAACTAGCCTAAAGGAGAAACCAAATAAAGGAGAAACCAAATCATGTAAAAAAAAAAAAATGAGTCAAATGACTGGGAATACAAATCATATCATAATAATAACCCTGAATGTTAATGACCTGAACTCATCAATCAAAAGACATAGACTGGCAGATTGGATTAAAAAGAAAAATCCAACCATATGCTGCCTGCAAGAGACTCATCTCATAGAAAGAGATACCCATAGACTAAAGGTGAAAGGATGTGAAAAAACATACCATGCACATGGACACAGCAAAAAAGCTGGAGTATCCATTCTCATTTCAGATAATGTGGACTTCAAGCCAAAACTAGTCAGAAGGGATAAAGAAGGACATTACATAATGCTTAAGGGAAGCATAAATCAGCAAGACATAACAATCATAAATATCTATGCCCCGAACATTGGCTCATCCATGTACGTCAAACAAATCCTTCTCAATTCCAGAAATCAAATAGACAACACAATAATACTAGGTGATTTTAACACACCTCTCTCACCACTGGATAGAGCTTCCAAACAAAAATTGAATAAAGAAACCATACATCTCAATAACACAATCAACAATGTAGACTTAACTGACATATAAAGAATATACCATCCAACAAAGAATGAATACACTTTCTTCTCAGCAGCACATGGATCCTTCCCTAAAATAGACCATATTTTATGCCACAAAGCTACTGTTAGCAAATACAAGAAGATAGAGATACTACCTTGTATTCTATCAGATCATAATGGATTGAAATTAGAAATAAATGACAGAATAAAAAACAGAAACTTCTCCAATATTTGGAGATTAAATAATGTGCTATTATATGATGAATGGATAACAGAAGACATCAGGAGGGAAATAAAAAAATTCTTAGAAGTAAACGAGAACAAAGACACATCATATCAAAATCTCTGGGACACTATGAAAGCAGTACTTAGAGGAAGATTTATTTCATGGGGTGCATTCAACAAAAGAAGTAAAAATCAACAAATAAATGACTTAACACTACAGCTCAAAGCCCTAGAAAAAGAAGAGCAGACCAACACCAAGAGTAGTAGAAGACAGGAAATAGTCAAAATCAGAGCTGAAATGAATGAAATTGAAACAAAAGAAACAATCGGAAAAATTAACAAAATAAATAGTTGGTTCTTTGAAAAAATAAACAAAATTTTGATAAACCCTTAGCCACACTAACAAAGAGGGAGAAAACTCAAATTACTAAAATTCGGAATGAACAAGGAAATATCACAACAGACACGAGTGAAATACAAAATATAATTAGAAGCTATTTTGAAAATCTATATTCCAGCAAAACAGAAAACCTTGAAGACATCAACAAGTTTCTAGAGACATATGAATTACCTAAGCTGAACCAGGAGGACATATACAACTTAAATAAATGAATTTCAAGCAATGAAATACAAGAGGTCATCAAAAGCCTACCAACAAAGAAAAGTCCGGAACCAGATGGGTTCTCAGCCGAGTTCTACAAAACCTTTAAAGAAGAGCTCATTCCAATACTCCTCAAAGTATTCCATGAAATAGAAGAGGAGGGAACCCTCCCAAACTCATTCTATGAAGCCAATATCACCCTGATACCTAAACCAGACAGAGACACATCGAGAAAAGAAAATTTCAAACCTATATCCTTAATGAACATCAACGCAAAAATTCTCAACAAAATTTTAGCAAATCGCATACAAAAATATAATAAAAAGATAGTGCACCATGATCAAGTGGGTTTTATCCCAGGGATGCAAGGTTGGTTCAACATCCAGAAATCAATAAATGTCATTCACCATATCAACAGACTTAAAGTTAAGAATCACATGATTATTTCAATAGATGCAGAAAAAGCATTTGATAAAATATAGCATTCCTTCATGCTCAAAACACTAGAAAAAATAGGGATAGTGGGAACATTCCTTAACATTGTAAAGGCCATCTATGCTAAGCCCATGGCCAATATCATTCTAAATGGTGAAAAACTGAAAGCATTCCCCCTAAAAACTGGAACAAGGCAGGGATGCCCTCTTTCACCACTTCTATTCAACATCGTCCTTGAAACTCTAGCCAGAGCAATTAGACAAACCAAAGAAATTCAAGGGATACGAATTGGAAAAGAAGAACTCAAACTATCCCTGTTCACTGATGACATGATTATATATTTAGAGGAACCTGGAAATTCCACCAGAAGAAAACTTTTAGAACTCATAAGTGAATTCAGTAAAGTAGCAGGTTACAAGATCAATGCTCATAAATCCAATGCATTTTTATACATAAGTGATGAATCTTCAGAAAGAGAAGTTAGGAAAACTACCCCATTCACAATAGTACTGAACAAAATAAAATACTTGGGAATCAATCTCACAAAAGAGGTGAAAGATCTCTACAATGAGAACTACAGAACACTAAAGAAAGAAATTAAAGAAAACCTTAGAAGATGGAAAGATCTCCCATGTTCTTGGATAGGAAGAATTAATATTGTCAAAATGGCCATACTACCAAAAGTGCTATACAGATTCAATGCAATTCCAATTAAAATCCCAATGATGTACCTTACAGAAATAGAGCAAGAAATTATGAAATTCATCTGGAAGAATAAGAAACCCAGAATAGCTAAAGTAATCCTTAGCAGAAAGAGTGAAGCAGCGGGTATCACAATACCAGATCTTCAACTATACTACAAAGCAATAGTAACAAAAACGGCATGGTATTGGTACCAAAATAGACAGGTAGATCAATGGTACAGAGTAGAGGACATGGACACAAACCCAAATAAATGCAATTTTCTCATACTAGACAAAGGGGTCAAAAATATGCAATGGAGAAAAGATAGCCTCTTCAACAAATGGTGCTGGGAAAACTGGAAAACCATATGCAACAGAATGAAACTAAACCCCTATCTCTCACCCTGCACAAAACTCAACTCAAAATGGATCAAGGACCTCGGAATCAGACCAGAGACCCTGCATCTTATAGAAGAAAAAGTAGGTCCAAATCTTCAACATGTCAGCTTAGGATCAGACTTCCTCAACAGGACTCCCATAGCACAAGAAATAAAAGAAAGAATCAACAAATGGGATAGATTCAAACTAAAAAGCTTTCTCTCAGCAAAGGAACCGATCAGTAATGTGAAGAGAGAGTCCACAGAGTGGGAGAAAATCTTTGCCACTCATACTTCAGATAGAGCGCTAATTTCCAGAATCTATAAAGAACTCAAAAAACTCTACACCAAGAAAATAAATAATCCAATCAACAAATGGGTAAGGAAATGAACAGACACTTCACAGAAGAAGATGTACAAGCAATCAACAAACATATGGAAAAATGTTCAACATCCCTTGTAATAAGAGAAATGCAAATCAAAAATACCCTAAGATTCCATCTCACCCCAATTAGAATGGTGATTATCAAGAACACAAGCAACAATAGGTGTTGGAGAAGATGTGGGGAAAAAGGTACACTCGTACATTGCTGGTGGGGTTGCAAATTAGTGCAGCCAGTCTGGAAAGAAGTGTGGAGATTCCTCAGAAAGCTTGGAATGGAACCACCATTTGACCCAGCTATCCCACTCCTTGGCCTATACCCAAAGGACTTAAAATCAGCATACTGCAGAGATACAGCCACATCAATGTTCATTGCTGCTCAATTCACCATAGCCAGATTGTGGAACCAACCTAGATGTCCTTCAATTGATGAATGGATAAAGAAACTGTGGCATATATATAATGGAATATTACTCAGCCATAAAGAATGATAAAATTATGGCATTTGCAGGCAAATGGATGAAATTGGAGAGTATCATGCTAAGTGAGATAAGCCAATCTCAAAAAACCAAAGGGTGAATGATCTTGCTGATAAGAGGATGATGACACATAATGGGGATGGGAGGGGTTAGTGTTAGGGTTAGGTTTAGGTTTAGGGTTAGGGTTAGGGAGGGGGGCAAGAATGGAGGAAGGAAGGACTGTATAGAGGGAAAAGAGGGGTGGGAGGAGTGGGGGAAGGGAAAAATAACAGAATGAATCAAACAACATTACCCTATGTAAATTTATTATTACACAAATGGTATGTCTTTTCTCCATGTACAAACAGACCAACAACATGTATCCCATTTGTTTACAAAAAAAAAAAAAAGGAAAAAAAAAAAAATAAAAGTGCTACTTAAAAAAAAAAAAAAAACACCATGAATGCCATTAGAAAAGCCCTGTGACTTCTGGACCCACCAGTAGATGGCAGTATTTCTTTGGACACCACTGCAGTTTCACAAGCTTTTGCCCTACCCTTTTCTTCAGGAAAGCAATTGTGTCTGAAGAAGAAATGGCCTGGGCTTTCTCCTACATTCTCTCTTAGTTGAAACAATTTTCTGAGGTGAATAACTTCAAAGATATTAGTGACCCCCCCTCCCAATGCAATCCTTTCTTTTTGTTTTTTTTGGAAGTGGACTGGAGATAGAACCCAAACTGTGTATGTGAAGCATGCGCTCTATCACTGTGTTGGATCCCCAGCCCCCAAAGCAGTTTTTTCTCTCTTCTCCTCCTTTTTTCCCTCCCCCTACTTCTTCCCACTCCCGCACTCACATTTTTATTAGTGCATAATAATTATACATGATAATGGATTTCATTGTGCCATATTCATTCATGCCCATAACATGCTTGGATGATATCCACCCTCCACCATTATCCCTCTTCCATTCACTTTTTCTTCTCTAATAGTCTCCCTTCTGCTTTCATCTTGTCTTTTTTCCCTATATTCTACATATGAAAGAAAACACACAATATGTGTCTTTCTGAGGAACCCTTTACACTGTTGGTAGGAAGGTAAATTAGTATAACTGCTTTGGAAAACAGTATGGAGGTCTTCAAGAAACTACCATGTGATTCAGCTATGCTGCTCCTCAGTACATATGAGAAGGAATTAAAATCAGCACCCTATAGAGATAACTGCTTACCCATGTTTACTGAGGCACGATTGACATTAGTCAAGTTATGGATTCAGCCTCGGTTGCTGTCCATGGAGAAATGGATAAAGCAAGTGTGATATTATTATATTATATTATTATATTATATTATTATTATATTATTCAACCATAAAGAAGAACTAAATCATGTCATTTGCAGGAAGATGGATGGAATTAGAGATCATCACATCAAATGAAATAAACCAGTCTCACAGTTTTTTATTGGAAAGATGATTTCCTCCTATGAATATATTTCTGTGCAGATGTTGAAAAAAGATATGTGAGAACACTAAAGCCAGCTTTTGTCAGGCCCCCTGGCTGGTAAATCAGATAGATCTCACCCTTCAGGGATTCGGCAATCCTACCATGCTAAATGCCAATGCACAAAGAATTATCCTTCGAAAAAAGAAGGTCAGAAATCAGCAGGACAAACAGCATGCTTGGAGGAGCATCAGAGGTCGCTGGGGTATGATTGTAACTTTATACCAAGGCTTTATTTATTTTTCAAATAATATTTTGTATGCAAATATTTTCTGGCCCTGTTTCAGGGTTTTATTAAAGGTGTAAGAAGGCTGAATAAGCTATCAGGTTAACAGAAGACTAGCATTTAAGTTGGCGTGCATTTGATTTTAGATGCTAGGGTTTGATTTGTGACTTTGACACACTCCTGCTAGCACTGGATGAGCTAATAACAATTATACTCTTCCTAGTTGAATGTCTTTTCTTCTTTCCAGAATTATTCTGCTTCTTCAAGAAAAAAAAGAAAGAAAGAAACTTTGCTTTAGATTAACTACATGAAATCATTTGACAGGTGTTTGAAGAGACTTACTTACAGGTATCTGAAGAAACTCACTTCCCTGACAAGGGAGGTTATTAGTAGCTTCTACTGAGGAAAAAAATCCTGAGAGGGATTAAATAAGAGAAACACTTTCTGAATCATTAGATGCTAGACAGGTTAAAATACCAGAAAAATACACTGTAGCACTCAATTTGGCACTAGGTAATGACTTAATGTTTCTCTAGATTTCTAATATTCTATGTGGAACATTTAAACCCTATTGAGGCCTGATTAGAAAACGGTTTTACTTCACTTTGCAAAAAGAGAATGCAATCAGTTTTTGGTTGGAAAATTCAGAAGTGCTTTAGGATCATTCACAATGCCTGTTTTATAATTTGGCAATTATGTAGATTGATGGTAAGAGTCATTATGTTCAAGAAGTTTGAAAATTGAGTACTTTTAGGGTTGTTGAGAACCCAATGTATTTACAAGCTAGGTTTTTGTTTTGTTTTGTTTTGTGTTTTAGTTTAGTATTCTATACTGGTTGAAAGCACATATTTTGGAACTGATTTACAGCGTTACAATTTACTAGCTGGGTGGCCTTGTCAATATTCCTTTACGTCTATAAACCTCAGCCTTCTCAACTGTAAAATGGGGATTTATTACACTACTTGGTTTATAGAATGATTGTGAGGTATCCATTATGTAACTGGGGAAATATCTTTTCTCTCTTTCCACATTCCCACCCCATGAACTGGATTTAGATATGTAGAGGGAGGTTGGCCTGCCAGGGATTTGATTTACTTACCCAACTGTCATCTATTATGCACACCCTGTGTGTCAGGCAGTATTTGATGAACACCGAAGATACACCCGAGAACAGATAAAGGAGGCTTCTGAGCGCATGTGATTTACATTCTATTGGGAACCCCAGAAAGTCATCAAGTAAGCAAACACATAAATATCTAATAATGGATAGTAATGAGTGTTTTGGAGAAAAAAATAAGTGTTTAGGAGAAAAATAAGGTAGGTTAATAATAAAGAAGATCAAGGAAAGTCACTTTGGGGAAGTGACATTAAAAGAAAAGGATAATTTCAGGACTTTGGCTAGGCCTTTGGGTAATTAGAGAAAGGCCATGAGAAGATAAATGGATGCACAGGACTTCTTTTCTCAGATACAGATAAAGCCAAAGCACAGTCTGAAAAATGAGAGAATGAAAAAGGAACACTACTCCATCCAATAATGTCATATTTTCCCCTCAGTCGTAGAGCAGAGGAATCCTGGCAGATCATGCTTCATTTAAGCAAATATTTGTCTTTAAAAAGAATCATTGTTCCTAATGACAAAGAGTTGACTGTGGATGTCCTTTCTAGAGAAGCCACTATAGAACATGGCTGACTGACTCTGTCACCTCAGGAAGTCCATCTACAGTCACTTAGAACCACTGTTACCACTGGGCTGTTTGTACCAGCAATTGATCGTGGTGGGTTTACTAGACTAGGACCTTTTGCCTCAGGCAAGATTCCTCTAATGGACAACTATAGCTCAATCCCCGCCCCCACTGCATTGTTCTGGCTAACAATTTTCTTTGAGTAGCACTTTAATAAGAGACTCTTTCTAATCAAATCTTCCCTGTACCCTCCCACAGATGTGAAACTGGTACTGGGGTCTGAAAGTTTTCCCTGACTATTTCTTCCCTAGCCCCCTTTATCTGCCTGAAACATTGCATCTGATAAGTCTTTTGACCATCTAATGCTGTCTAGAAGATCTTCTACTTCTTAGAAGATCTGAATAGACACAGTTGGGACCAGGAGTGGTCAGAGAAAACAGATGGTGAGATGAGGTCCACAGGCCAAGGCTGATGGTAGGCAAAGCAGACACAGAACTGGGCTTGGTTATAAGTATGAAGATGAGGTCATATGGTGTCCCTTAGGGAGCCACCATGACCATAATGACTGGCAAGGATAAAAGGACCTTCAAGGGGACTTGACCCCACAGGATGTTGTGGAGATGGGTCATGGAACATAGCTTCCTTCAGGGCAAAATAAGGAATTAAACAACAAGGGGACTTCTTAACTTTGACAACCAGAGGAAGGAAAGAATGGAGGGGCACAAGGCAGACAGCATTCACCCAGTAAAAACGTTTTGACCCCTTGCTCAGTTTTCTTACACAGGTCAACTTTCAGATCTAGGCACGTTGACGGAAGAGTTATCTGGGATCCTAAGAGAAAGAACCCTGTAAATGCCGCGACGGTAAATCCTGTAATAAGTCCCAAGTAATTCAAAGGGAACGGGACCTGCAGTCATTTACTGGAGTAACTCACACTGGGGAATGGGGCCTGCCTAGACCTTTTGAGGACTTTCAGAGACATGCTCACAATTTACAATAATATCAGAGATCCAAAGCAGCACTGTGCTAAAATGGAGAATTATGGGGACCAGGAAACAGTCCTGGAAAAAGTGGGCCCATGGCTGACCCCACTGGTCCGTTTTCCAGTCTCTGAGTGTATTGTTGAAGCAACGTACTTGAAAGTTGAAGTGCCTCCACATTGAGACATTGGCTTATGAGGTAAGAGTTACCATAGCAGGAAAGACCAAGTGGAAGTCTGTGAGTCTTTCTCCCCTCACCCTTCATCCAGGATAGTAAACCACAATATCACATCCCAGAGAGACAGCAAAGATAAAGACCACCATTTAAAAAACCAAAAGAATGCAGGGGTGGTGGGTTCTATCCTATCTATTTAATTCACTGGTCTCCGAACCTTGCAGAGGTTACTGGCTAGATTCAGCAAGATGAGTGGAGATTACTGCACATTTGACCAGGTAGTAGACCTGATTTCAGCTGCTGCTCTGGATGTGGCCACTATTGCTGGAGCAGACTACTAATGCCTCAGGTAAAGGATGTGCTCCATTAATTTAGCAAATGTGGTTTTTATTTTTATTTTTATCTTACTTTATTCTTATCAGGGCAATCTGTATTCACATAAAATAGAAACGTTTGTATACAGTTTTGCTCCAACTTTTTGTTAACTCTCCACTCTCAGTCATGGTGTAATCCAAAGAGATCTAGACATCCCACTGAGCACCCCATTGATCCACTCCATCAGTGCCACCATGCCGATTGAGCAGGACCAGAAAGAGAAGGTTAGTGTATCATTGGTAAGGAACATGTGCTCCAGAGGGTCGGATAAAGATCTTGTGAAGAGTCAGGGACCTGCCCCTTCAGCACAGTATTAGAGACCCCGTGGTCAGGGGTATGCCTGAATTTTCCCTCTGAAGTGAAAAAGAATGTCATAATCTGCATTTCTTTCCTCAGAGAAGAGAACACCACTGGTTAGATCTCTTTGAGTTATGGAAGCAACATATTCCACACAAGAATACTGCCCCATCCATACCCCAGTTAACATCACAGAATGATTCCTGCTTTCTAGTTCAGGGAAAGAAAGGGCTCTAGAAGAGGACCAGGCTGTGGATCAAGCAGCCTTGAGGCACTGACCATAAAATACAGTGGACTCTATGGTGTTAGAGAGGGTCTGTGATATAAAAAGAGGTAGAATGGAGTTTATAGAAAGCCATCATCTACAGAGAATCATGTCATTGAGGAACAGCTCCCATTTCTGAGCTGTAGTAAAGATGAAAACTGGTTCAGGTGAACTGCACAAGCCAGTAGACCAGGTCCCTATGTCATCACCCGCAGGCACATTAGTCTCCCCTCCCCAGCTCACACCTGTGGTCATCTGGGCAGAGGTGCCATCCAACCAATCGAAGGAGAAATAACTTGAGCTTGGTTTACAGATGGACTGGCTCAGTTTATGGGTTTAAGTTGAAAATGCCTAGTGGCTCCATTGCTGCCGCATTCACAGGTGGTCCTAAAAGATGGTGGAGATGGCGGGGGTGTCCCCATGGCAGGGTGCCTGTGATGAACCTGGCATAGAAGGAGAAGTGGGCCGAAACAGACTATGTAGAGATACCAGGGCTGAGTCCAACAGAATGGCTGGCTAGTCAAGGACCTAGAAAGAAATGCATTGGGTTACGAGACACAGAGAGGGCTGGGTGGAGGCAGGTACGGGCACGGGAGAGATGCGTAAAATATGAAGACTTATCACAGGTGAATGCCCACCAGAAAGCATCCCACCGCAGAAGAGATGCCGAACAACCAAGTGGACAAAGTGACTCAATCGTTAGCCAGTCATCCCTGTGGGCCACCCTGGAGCTACAATGGGCATGTGAAAGGAGTGACTATTGTAGCAAACTACAGCCTATCCATGGACCCAAGAACATAGTCAAAGGCAATCAATTTAGTACTGCTGACTGATTAATAAGTTCAAGAGAGTCTGTCCATTCCCAGGCCATGGTTCAGCTTTGGTGGGGGGGGAGTTCTCTACACTTTGTATGCATGACCACAGACCCAAAATGTTCTATGTCTTCTACTCAGGAGATTGGATGCTATTCATTTCCTTCTCTAGCAATAGCCCAAAGACAGTAATTGGAGCACAGTTACAACATATTTTTAGACCACCCAAAACACCCAAATTTTGAAATTCGATTTTGTAGCCGGTAGGTTCAAATTTTATGAACTCAAGCTTGATTTGCAAAGGTCGATTAAAAAGTGGATCCATAACCAGACTATGTGTATGCAGAGCTGCTTTGGAATAGGTCACGTTGTAGTTTTCCTAATCATTTTTGTTGCTGACTTTAGCTGAGTCTATAAAATCTCATCGCCATGGTATTGTTAAGAGAATTTTATAGTCAAGCCAAGAAATGTCATCACCCCTTGTTTCTAAAAGCCAAGCATAGGTCTGAGGAGGCCGAGTTCTTGAACAGAACAGACTGGAACTGTGTGGATGACATATTCTGCTTCCACTTTGCTCTGACAGTTTGAAGAAGAGAAAAAGAAACAAAAACCAAACTCAAACAGTAACTCATGGGTTTGAAAGGCGACAACACACAACAGGCAGAATGATTTGCTGACACCCATGGCAATTGGAACAAAAACTGTCTGTTTCTGTCAAATCCCACAGGGAGAAACATTTTGAAATGAAATTTGCCTGGAGCAGATTGTTTTGTTTCATAGGCAGTTCATCCTATCTACCACCTGGGGACAGCTTCAACCTATCCGTTTCTTTTCTCTCACAGTAAACCAACTTATGATCGATGAATCACAAGAGAGGAAGAGAATTTATCTGGAGGTGGTGAGGAGAATGTTCAATTACCTGACGATACTCCCAACCCTGCACATGTTCTATGACATAACTGCAGCTTAGAGTACCTGGATTTAATTGAAATTGTGTTGTGGAGAGGTAAAATAGTCAGTGAACGGGGAAAAAAGACTTTTAAATTGGTCAAATGTAAGGCTGGCTTCCTAAAGTTACCTTTAGACTACATATACTTATATTTTGTTTGTAAGTTTGTTTATAGTGAACAATTAGATATGAAATTTGTACATTTAAAAATCCTTAGAAAGTCAGAAAGGGACATTAAAACCATCCAGTCATCATTTCTTGTCTCTGGGAGGCACATATTGCTTCAAGTTGAAGATGAAAGTGGCCAGAAAGAGAACATTGGGCCCATAGTACAGAAAGCCATTGGAAAATCTTTGAATATATAATGATGGCATTTTCTAGATAAAAGACCATAATGAAATAATTTTTCAATTCATGCTTATTAGAACAATTCTCACTCTATAATAAACAAAATTTTCATACGTGTTTATTTTGGCATACCCTGTTACGTGCCCTTTTTGCTTATTTCTGTACCAAACTACATCACCTACCTGCCACCACCTATCAGGTTGTTTTCTACCTTGATATTCTACTTCTTGTCTTATCAAGGAGTGTCTTATCTCCTCTTGGCCCTTTGCTTTTTCTTCATACATAGCTTATCTATAGATAGTTTTGAGTTTTCCAAAGAATCAGTGGTGCCATTTATAATTTATGACCTGTTTATCTCCACTCTTTATTTTCCAGTCTTTTAATTCTCTACTTTTTCCTATAATATTACATTGAGTAGGAGTGGGGATAGCGGGTTTCCTCACTCCATTTGTTTTTATGTATACTCTTGGTTTCTTATAGTTACCTGCCATCAAGTTTAAAAAGGTCTTTGTATTCCTATTTTCAACTAGACGTTGAATTTTATAGATTTTTTCTGTATCAAGTTGATCACAAGGTCTTCTTTAATTTATTAAAATGTTGAATTCTGTTCATCGCTTTGAATATTTTAAAAATGTGGTATTTCTGAGTCTCGCCAAATTTCCCTATTATTTTGCTGTAGTTATAATACATAGGAACAGTTTTAAAAACATATTACTAGCTTTGTATAGTGGCAAGGAAAGTATATCAATAACATCCTGTGCTTCAGGGAGCATAATTAACTGACAGCGCCCCCTGCTGCCTCTCTGGATTCACTACCACATTTGGGTCAGGACACACTTCCTCTAGGCTGCTCTCAACCAAAGTCTGCACATGGTGAAGAAGGTAGAGAACCATTCCTGTGGGCCATGAGATTCCTTTAATGTGAGACTGACTTGAGGATCCCTCATTGGTTTGGTTGAAACTTTCTTTGCACTGCAGTCTGAGGCTGCTCCTGTTGCTCCATCTTTCCCTGTCTCCTTTCTCAGTGTCAGACCTATGTCACAGTCTGAAGTCTTGCCTACCTACTCCTGCTCCTTCCAATTTATCCTTCTAAATAAATCATTTCTGCATCTAGTCCCAACTTTCGATTTTTCAAAGAACCTGGGTCAATACAATTTGGTTGGCTGATATTTCTTTAGGATATTTGTATCTGTCTCCATGAATAAAGTTGACATGCAGTGTTTATCAGCTATTGCGTCTTTGTCTAATTTTGGAATTGAGATTATGCTATGGTTGCATCCCTTTCAAAGTTAATGTTGACACATGAAGTGTTGGGAGGTTTGGTGTGGCTGGCTGTTAGGAGGTAACTGAGTCATGACAGCTTTACTCTTACGAAAGGGATTTAGTACTCTTATGAAAGGGCTTGCCAGAAGTTCATCCCTTTCCACACCTTCTATCCCTTCCACCATATGAGGATACAGCATGTGTCTCCTCTAGAGAATGCTATTACAAGGCAGCACCTTAGAAGCAGAGACCAGGCCTTCACCAGATACCAAAGCTGTCGTATCCTTGATCTTGGACTTTTAGTCTCCAAGAACTGTGAGAAATAAGTTTGTGTTCTTGGTAAATAATCTATTCTCAGGTATTTTGTTGTAGTATCACCAATGACTAAGTCATTCATTGTCTTTATAGAATAAATTAGAAGATGTTCCCTTATTTTTATAATCTGGAAATGTTTATGATTTAATTTTTCAAATTAAATGTTTGGCAGAACTCAACTGTTAGACCATCTGTTGTTGTTTTTGTTTTTTTCAAGAAAGACTTTCAGATTTTCTCTATCTGCCTGCAAGCCCCTGGATTTTGGACTGCCTGATCTCTAAAACTCTAAGAAAATAAACTTCTGTTGTTTAAATCACCCTACATGTACTATTTTGTTATGGAAGCATGAGCAGAGCAATTCAGACACTTTATTTAGTCAAAACCTGGTAGGTTGGAGAGACAGAATTTTCTTGGACATAGTGTTTGCTTTTCTTGCTTACTTTAGGAAGTCTATGAGGGTTCCTTAAGGTCAGAGTTGTCTTAGTCCGAGCTGCAGTAACAAAATGCCTATATTTGGAGTATTAAAAATAACAAAAACCCACTTCTCACAATTCAGGAGACTGGGAAGTCTATGACTATGGCACCAGCAAATGCCACATCTAGTCCTAGTCCATAGATGGTGCCTTCATGCCGTGTCCTGCTGGTGGAAGGACCAAATAATCTTCCTCAGGCCTCTTTGATAAGGCACTAATTCTACTGATAAGGGCTCTGCCCTCTTGACCTAGTCACCTCCAAAAGGCCCCCCCTCTGAATACCATCCATTGGGACTTCAGTTTCACTACATGTGTTTTGGGGAGACACAAGCATTCACACCATTGCTGGAATGGAAGCTGATGTCCCTCCCCTTCTTCCTCTCCCATCACTACTCTTCTTTACTCCCTTAATCTCATAGCTTTAGTAAAGAAATTTTGCTTTCTTAGTGACTTGTAGAAAGTCTGGTTGTGGAAAGGTAGATTACCAGTGTACATTTCAGGGGAAAGTCAGTCATTTGTTTCATTCACCAGAGTCTCTTCCATTTGTCATGGTTGTGAGAAAACTGAGCTGGACTTCATATTCACATCATTTCCATGGATTTCACAGTCCCCTGGGTGACTTTCTACAGAATTATACTTTATGTCATCATTTCCCTCTCTCCACCCCCTACATTTTTTATCTCCTTTAATCTTGGCATAATATTTTACATAAAAGAACAAGCATTAATCTCTGCTTCACCCTAGGTGGTGAGAACATGGTTTCTTTTTATGAGTTTTTCAGAGTGGAAGATAAGGAAAATGCTAACAGTATAATTAAAGATAAAAATAAAAGAAGACTTAATGAGATTTTAATTCCTAAGAGATGGGCTCCTGTGAGACTTTTCATTAAGGTCTAATTTCTGACAGTCACAGATAAGAGAGGCCAGCTCATGTTTTCCATTTCTGGGATGCAATTTTTGAAAGAACTGTAAGGGATTTTGAAGGATGGAGAGTCCAGTAGTCTCAAAGTGTATGGCATGAACTCCTTGTCATGGATTCTCTCCTCTCTGAAAAAAAAATTATGACTGACTTTTCAATTCCTTTTAAATACTAAAGGGCCATTTGTGTGAAGAAAACCAACATGAATCTGAGGCTTCCTGGGATGATATTCATATAAGCCAAACGTGAGACAGGAAATAGGATCAGGATGCTAACGGGGGAAGTGGTGAGTGTGGCTAAAGGACAGAGAACAAAAATAAAAATCAAACAGAAAAGCTTTCTTAACTCAGTTTGTCCCATTTTCTCAGATGTGGAACACTTACAAAAACCATCATACAGTATATGATATATAATAAATCATATCATATAAAATGGTAGAAATTTATTAAATATAATTATAATATTAATTAATAGTTTTATATATGTTTATATGTATATATAAATATAAATATATATATATATATATATGATCTAGACTGTGACTTCCAACCTATTTTAATGTACCTGTGTCAACTGCATTAAAACATCTGCAGAATTGAAAACTTGGGACTTAATGGGTTAAGGGCCTAAATATTTGCCTGTTTACACTGGCGAAGCAGATTATACCATTTAATATGGCAGTTGCTGGAATAGGGGAGTGAGAGGTCAGGCACACTCAAGAAATCCCAAGAAGAAAAACCTTCCTTCTAGATTATTCTAAGGATATGATGACAGAGGTAACCTGTTGTCTGAAGTGGTACATTTGTGAGTCTGAAAGGGGCAGTTCTACTAATTGTGCTGATACAACAGGTGTGAACTATGACTGCCCGGGCAAGTCGGGCTGCAAAGTCACCCTAGCTAGGAGTCACTTCAGGGGCCAAGCATTTCTTTACTTCTGCTATATCTGTCGTCACAAAATGATACAAATCACAGCTAACACTGCCGCCTCTGAGCAGGACTTTGTGTGAACTATCTTGCTATTCCCCTCAGCAACTCCAGAGAGGGATACATGCAACCACAGAAAAAATTACAATACTTCTACTACATCATTCCTGGAGGACATAGGATAATAATAAAAAAGAATTGGAGATTTACACAAGTCCAGGAATGTACCCAAATGAGTTTCACTTCAAAACACACACTGTCGACCATTACAACTCTGTTGCCTCAGGGCAATACCTTCCTCTTCTATTTATCTAAATTCTATGCACTTTCCTAAGGTCTGCCCATGGCAGGCCTATAGAAGCTTTTCATAACTATACTACTTATTCTCATTGCTCCAGGTTTTAAAACCTCATTACACTTATAGTTAGCATTATTTGGCCATGTGGTTCACATGTAATAATCTCATCTCCCTCATTGAAAAAGCAGGGATTTTTATTTGTGTCTGATATCATTACCCAAACACAAAGGTCATTAAAAATATCTATTCTATTTCCTTTACAGGTGTCATCTTGACTTACAGCTCAGTTGGTTGAAAGGGCAGGCCTGAGGGTAGGATTGTATTTTAAAAGTCTAAATCTATAGATAAATACAAGTGTACATATTACTCATGGTCATAGATGCACATACACTAAAGCAGGGCACTTTCATAACTTGAAACTTGGAAAACTTGCCCCATTTCTCTGCATCTTGCAAGTGGAAGATGCACTTCCTTCAATATTGACCATTGCCTTTTTTTTTTTTTTTTTTTTTTTTTTTTTTTTTGCAGTACTTGGGATTGAACCCAGGGCCTTGTGCTTGCAAGGCAAGAACTCTTATCAACTGAGCTATCCCCAGCCCTTGACCATTGCTTAATAATCTCAACCTCCTAGTGGAATTTGTGCTAGTCTTATGTTGCACATACCAAAAAAAAAAAAAAAAAATTCTCATTTTTTTAACTTCAGGAAGTCTCTACTAGAATTGAAATCACACATGGACATGAATCCAGCTGAACTCATTTTACAAAGAGGCCTAGCATTTTTGAACAAGTCGTTTTCTTAAACAGATGCCCCTCTACTTACAACTGAGTAGTATTCTGATAAACTCATCAGAACTGGAAAACATCATAATTGAAATGCATTTAATAAACAACCTACAAATAAGCTCAGCAAAGCAGTATAGTGCAGTGTCTGTTGTTTCATGTGGCCCACTGGGAGCTGTGACTCACTGCATATGAGAGTATCGTACCACATATCACTAACCCAGAAAAAGACCAGAAGTACAATTTCTATTGAATGCCTAAGGATTTTTGGATCATTATGAAGTCAAAATCCTAAGTTGAATCATCCCAATGAGGGGCCATCTGTATAGTATCTACTTGTAAATTTTTTCTTTGGTGTATGGCATTGAACCCAGGACTTAATGCATGCTAAGAATGTACTCTACCACTGAACACGGCCAGTCTAAATTTAAAAGGTAGTAATAACAATTGAAAAGAAAGGAGCTCTATCTAAAATGCCCAAATTAAAGATTATACTTCAAACATAAACGGGTAGAATTTACTAACTTAAAATCTAAATATTATTTTAGTGACAAATTAACAAATACAACCGAAGAGAGAATTGTTCTAATAATATACAATAAATGGCACAGAAGAGTTTTTCTAAAGATTTATTGAAGCAGAAACAAGTTGGTCAGGTACTTGCTGGAAAAAAGCAGTTTTAACGGTATTCAAAAATACTTTTTAAAAAGTATTCTAGCACAAGACTTCTTCGTAAACTAGATTATGTTGTAAACTTTTTTTCTAAATCTTTTAGGAGTGTTGGTTGTTAAGAACTAGAGCTTATTCCTATTCCAAATCTATCTTGCGCTCCTGAAAAACTGCAGAAAGGCACTTGAAAGCTGTTTCTTTAAGATATGGATTTCTTTTTTATTCTTGCTGGTAATATACTGCGGCACTGAGTGTGTGCAGCTTTTATTCAAGATCATCATGATGCTGAGAAGTTTCGTTGATAACCTGTTAAAAATAAATAAAACTCGAATCAAATATTATACTATATTCAAAGGTTTAAATTATCCCACAAATCATAGCAAAGAAAAATCTTTCTAAACATGTATAATTTATTGTGTTATTTGGAAGATTGCACTGATTCAACATGGTAAGAGTTAGAGGGACAGATACATGTACAAAATGCCCTTCACCTACAGGCAAAGTAATTATCCAGTGGAATTTGTGACATGCCAAAAGAAAACTTTTCAAAAACCTGTGTTTATTAAGGATGCCATGAGAATTCTATGCAATGAAGTTCAAAAGCCACTAGGGCATATTAAGATGTATGGAAAGTACATTTTAAATTTATGTGTTAGGGAAGATTTCATGATACAGTAAAGCACAGCCATTCATTTTCTGGCAGAGGTAACAAGAAACTGATTGATCCATAGGCACATTCTCATATTAAATAAAGAGGTTTAGGAGTGTTGAGGCAACAGACAGTAAGAGAGGGTCATATGCCCAGGATCAAAACAATCCTGATATTGAGGTAACCTAGCAAAGCAGTCTAGAAAGTAACTTAAGGAAGTTTTACTTCCATTTCAAATTAAGCACCATAGCAGTTCACTAATTTTGGAAGGAAGGAACAGAATTACTATATAATCTGCTCATCCTGGAGCCAAATATATTACTAGGTCATGTGTATTGCTGGAATAAGCAGCTTACTCTTGTAGCAGACATGAAAGAAATTGGAATTTCTCAAATTAGCTAGCTGTTTCTGATGTATAGGTTTATGGATTTAATGGGGGATCAATAATACCCATCTGAGATTACTCCATTTTATTTATTTTCTTTTAATTTGCTATTCTTTGTTTTAATTTTTTTCCCATTTTTCAATTTTAAAGATACCAACCTGTCCATCTCTAGTTTCAACGGTCTTAATCAGAAGTGTCCTTTTTGAGTGAGTGTCAACCAGCGGGAGTGAATCCAGATTAGTTTCTGAATAAAGAATATAAAAAAAAAAAGAATAAAAATAATTTTTTTTTTAAAAAGTTACCATTTTACTCAAAGAATTGACTTTTTTGCAATTGTTTGAAGTGCTTTTCCCAAATAATTCTACAAAACAATATCTGTGTGAAAACCCAGTACTTAATGCCTCCTTGCTCTCACAAAATGAGATGACACTTCAGTGTGACCTCCATTAGGAAAAAGTAAAATAAAGTTTACATTTAACTTGAAGCACAGAATTCAAGAGAGTACTTGGGTTTGAAAATTATGGATGTTTTCTGTCTGACATTTTGGCATTTTTTAGGTATCATAAAAAATGAGAGCTTTACCATAAACAGAATGAATACAACCTGTTGAAATTTTTCATAAAAGGAAATAAAATGCTTACCCCTCAGGTTCAGGGAGGAAAAGTTGGGAAGAGGCAGAGAAATCCTATAAAAAGATAGAAGCAAAACAGTAAAATTGTTGGAAAATAACTTTGACAACAAGACATAAACCTACATACTTCTCATTTTCATCCAATAAAAATTACTCTTGTAATTCATGTGTTAGGAATGTGTCTCAGAAGTATTTATCTGTGGTTGGTCTCATGAGCACATTTAAAATTTTTATTCCTAGCATTTCCTCACAGAGACCTAAGATAGAGGCATAAGACAGTGTTGACTTTGACAAAGCTATGGGTTCTAATCCCAGTTCTGCTATTATTAGCTCTGTCCAAGGCAGATAACTCTCATTGAACCTGAAGTTCCTCATCTATAAGGAGTGGAAAGGAGTTACCCTGAAGGAATGTTCTCAAGATAAAATAAGGGGCAGAGTGCCTTGGAACTCCAGCCTGTGTTCTCTACCTGCTCTCCTCGCCTTCCAGCAGCTTCCTGTAGGTGGCGATCTCAATGTCAAGAGCCATCTTAACATTGAGCAGGTCTTGGTATTCGCGAAGGTGACGGGCCATTTCTTCCTTCATGTTCTGAATCTCATCTTGCAGGCGGCCAATAGTGTCTTGGTAGTTAGCAGCTTCCACAGCAAAGTTCTCTTCCATTTCACGCATCTGGCGTTCCAGGGACTCATTCTGCAGGAGGTGAGAAGGGTTTCCATCATTATTTCCTGGAAACGCCCAACTATTTCCAAACCAATAATAGATCATACCCAATGGTCCCACTCTAATTTTGGATGGAGACTATGAGCAGCAAGTCCTTCTAATTGCAAGCACCCACAGATATAAGCCAAAACCTTCAAGAACTCCATTGGGTGCTTTTTGTGTCTACCTTTATAATTCATTTTCTTTGAACAAATATATAAATTTTCTTCCCTTGAAATTTTGTTCAGGTGTCACTGTTAGCTTGGTCAACAGAATGGGTCCGAGCTCATTACTTTCCTTCTTTTTAAAATTAATTTTTATTTTATTCATTTAATTTTTAGTATCGGGGATTGAACTCAGGGGCACTCAACCACTGAGTCATATCCCCAGCCCTATTTTGTATTTTTTTGTTTAGAGACAGGGTCTCACTGAGTTGCTTAGCACCTCACTTTTGCTGAGGCTGCCTTTGAACTCTCAATCCTCCTGCCTCAGCCTCCTGAGCCACTGAGATTACAGGCACGCACCACCGCGCCTTGCAATTTTCCTCCTTTTACCATGGTGTGGTACTCACAGTTCCTTTAAGCGCATCCACTTCGCAGGTGAGAGACTGCACCTGTCTACGGTACTCATTTGATTCTTGCTTTGCCTGGCGCAGAGCATCATTGTTCCGGTTAGCAGCCTCAGAGAGGTCAGCAAACTGTGGGGAAGAAATCAGAAATGGACATTGTCCACATTTGAGTCTTTTCACTCTCTTGGGGGAAAGAAACCATAATTCTGACCCTGTGTTTTCTGAAATACGTCTAGTTTATGTTTTGAAGCTAGAGAAAGAGCATTAGAATGCTGACGTTAGTTTTCAAACAGAATTCACTCTATTGCACTCAAACATGGTGGAGGTCAAGGTTATGGTATTGGGGATTTCTCTGAAGTATTGTGAAAGATGGTTAGTGAAAATGGAGTCTGCTATTCTCTGGGAGGCACGGTGAGTGGTGGGGAGGCTGTAGCAAAAGACCTTGAACAAGTTAAAGCCAGTTTATGAGTGACGCTAAAGGTTATTTAGGAATCACAGACAGGTGCAGTGTTTACAGAGTAAAACGCTTTTCTTTTGTTTTACCACACTGACTCATTTCATACCTTGGACTTGTACCATTCTTCTGCCTCTTGAAGATTCTTGGCCGCCACACTCTCATACTGCTGACGTACATCACGCAGGGCAGCCGTGAGGTCAGGCTTGGAGACATCCACATCGATTTGGACATGCTGTTCTTGAATCTGAGCCTGCAGCTCCTGGATTTCCTGAAGAAAGGACCGACAGAAGGTCAGTCAGGTTGACTGGGAGCAGCTTTCCCCTCATTCATTCACCGAAAACTATTCCACTGACCTCATCGTGTAGTTTCTTCAAAAAGGCAATCTCTTCTTGCAAGGATTCCACCTTGCGTTCAAGGTCAAGACGTGCCAGAGATGCATTGTCCACATCCTATTTTGAAAAGAGAAAAGACAGACTATAGAGGATGCTAAAGTCTATGGTTCATCTCATTTATTCATTTTAAGTTAACCACATGAACCTAGTCTCCTTGCTATGGAAAAGGGGTTGACAAATTTTATGGCCCTTGAGTAATTTTATAAATCACTTAGTGCTACCCTATGCTATGCTCTCTTTTCCTATTTATAAATTTGAATTGGGTCCAAATGTTTGTACTCAAAGAAACTAAATATACAACTTAAAAATAAATAAATGTCTACTAACATGGTAATGTGTACTCAATTATTATTGAATCCACATTTTTTACCAGTAAAGTTTTATTATTTTTTAAATCTAGAAAGTCAGTGCAGCAGAGTTTTTAATATTTAATTCCATGGAATAACATAATGATAAGAGGTGAGCAAGATGTCACAATTTCATGTAAAAATGAGTACATGTAAAACAGAAATTTGTGCTTCAAAAGTTAGAGCACGTATCTAAGCTCCTCTCTCTCTCTTCCTGTCTCTCTCCCTCTCTCTCTCTTTGTGCAAATCTTCTGATACTTATCCTTGGGATCCAGAGCAAGTATTTAGTTATCTGGCATCCAGGTTTCAGGGCTAGATTTATATCAGGTAGTAATTCAATCCTCCAATTCAGGATATGCATAGGCAAAGATAAAGTCAGGCAAATAAGGAAAATAACTATATTTGTTTGGTCTTCTCTGGTGAATTTTTCTCCTAAAACTTCCCTGACTCATCCTATATGGGTGTGTGTATCTTTTTCACTTGCCACCATTTAAATTCAGTTATTAGTCAGTTACACAATGACTGGTCAAAATGTCTGCATAGAACAAAACTATAAAGATTTCTTGCTGTTCTTGCTCTTCTTCTTTGTTTTCACTATTTATAAAGTCCACATTCCAAACCAGAATGTGTGATCTTGCAACTAAGATTTTATTTCCCCTCAAGAGAATGTTTAAAATCCTTTATCTTGTAACAAGTATATTTGGATTCTAGTTTATAGCCTTATAGTATTAAAATATTGAGACACTTTTATCACCTTCGTAGAAAATTTTTTTAAAATGAAGTAGGAAAAATTCATTTGGGCTTCTTGTTAAGCCCTAAAAGAGACATAAAAGATATTTTACTAACCTCTTTTTAGATCTTCAGTGTGACATTCTATTTGATGGATGAGAATGAAGCATTTTGTTTAATCTCTGAACAGGGAATCTTTCATATTGAATTGTTTTATATTAACTCATCACATTGCAGGAAACATTACAGGTCATAAATGCTCAAGGACTAAAATGAACCACATGTAGCTGTGTTGATTTGGCAAATGCCTTTCAGTTTTGAAATGTTATCCTAGGTTATTTATCTGAAAGAGTTTTGCAGCAAATCCCAGTAAATGTTCCCAAGAACAAAACTATGCTGGGAATCTCCCTGCTTTGGGATTCCAATTCTAACTCCATCTAATTTTGGAGCAAAAATAAAAATCTCTTCATAAAATTCCATTCTTCAGCCTTGGGTTTATTTTGTTTATGGAGAGAGTACAAAAGAATATAAGGACCCAATAAAGAAAGGCTTCTCAAAATGTGAGAAGTGACTGTAGCTTTAAGAACTTTACATATCACATAGTTTACCAGTCTGGGCCAAATATTAGATAACGGATGTTAGCAAATACTTGTGTCCAATTAAAACTATGCTTACATCATTACATATTCAATAAGAATGTAGCCTGTTGCAAAGCTGCTCTGGGAACACAAAGACTCCTATTATTTCTGTCCAGAGCCTCCACATTTGCCAGAATGTCTGTATCTACATTCCGTAGTGAAGCCCATAGAAACCATTAATACCCTTCAGCCGCAGGGACAGATGGCTTCTTTTCACCCTTATTAGATCACAAAATAGTTGTGCATAGTGATACTTCCATCTGACTTTAATGCCACAATAGGACTTGCAGAGAAGAAAAGAAACTTGTTGGCTTAATTCCAGTTGAAATAAATTTCTTATCCTCCAATAAATTTTACATTTTAAACAATAGAACTTTAAACTGTTTTTTGTGATCTTGTAAAAGTGAATCAATTTGGTTTAAGCAAACCACAATCTAAATCAAACTGTATCTGTTTGAGAAATCAGAATGTCGATGTGTTGCAAAATGAAAGGGAAAAATATTTCTTTGGGAATAAAAATCTTGAAACAAAAGGATAAAATTCTTTATGTCCTAAGGACTGGTTTTTGTTCACGAAAGTTGCCATCTGTGGTCTTTCCACCACTAGAAGGCTTCACACACAGAAGTGAAGTTTTGCACTTTTTAGTCTTTAGTGAAGTAACTTTTAGAGTTGCCTGTGGTTTGGGTTGGGTGGGCCCCGGTGGCTGCAAGTGGGAAGAGTCTACAAACCTGTCTGAAAGATTGCAGGGTGCTCTCGGCTTCCTCTCTCTGAAGCATCTCCTCCTGCAATCTGAAACAGTTGCACATTAACTGAAGAGGAACTGGGAAACCGCCAGGGGCGGGGCGGCCACACCCAACCACCACGTCGCAGTGCCTTGAGACTATAGCTGCTGCGCCATCTCCACCCTCACCAGAGACAGCTTTTAGAACTCCTGCTCGCTGCAGGTTTTAGCCGGACCTGTGGGTACCGCGTAGACGCAAAAACGCTCGCTCAAACACTTGCTAGACAAACCCTTCTCCCACCCCCCCTGAAGAGCCTCTGCCATGCCTTTGTCTCGCTTCCTTCAGAGCTATCCTCTCCTCCCTCCTCCCTGGCAACCCGCCAGAAGAAACAGGAAACTTTCTGAAAGTTTGGGGGAATCTCTCTTATCCTGTCCAATGGCCTTCAACAACAGATAATGTGATATTTTGACGCCATCTGTAACATGAACCCGAACGTTCTTGGGCAATGAGTTGGGGGAGAGGGGAAATGCTAACTGCGAGGTCTAAGTTCAGGGCGGGGCTGCGCCGCTGCAACCACACAGCCCCGCTCCCCCACCCTCACCAGACAGCCGCCGACCCGGCCTCTTCCCCAAGGGCGTGGCAGTCCCTCTCCGGGGTCCCGTTCCCTCTCCCTCCTTTCCCGTGCCCCGCGAGTCGCGTGGGCTCCGTCTTACTTCTCTCGGAGCCGCATGATGTCCTCGGCCAGATTGTCGCGCTCTACTTCGACGCGGGCCTTGTCATTGGTGAGTTGGTCCACCTGCCGGCGCAGCTCCCGCATCTCCTCCTCATAGAGGTCCCCCAGACGCGACTTGCCCTGGCCCTTGAGCTGCTCGAGCTCGGCCAGCAGGATCTTGTTCTGCTGCTCCAGGAAACGCACCTTGTCGATATAGTTGGCGAAGCGGTCATTTAGCTCCTGCAGCTCCACTTTCTCGTTGGTGCGGGTATTCTTGAACTCGGTGTTGATGGCATCGGCCAGTGAGAAGTCCACCGAGTCCTGCAGCAGCCGCACCCCGGGCATGCTGCTCCGAAGGCGCACGGCCGAGGAGCGCGTGACAAATGCACCGCCCGGGGACGAGGTATACAGGCTACGGCTAGTGCTGGGGCGCAGCGCGCTACCCAGGCTGTAGGTGCGGGTGGACGTGGTCACGTAGCTCCGGCTGGAGCTCGGTCGGCTCGCGGTGCCCGGGCCGCCGAACATCCTGCGGTAGGAGGACGAGGACACAGACCTGGAGGACATGGCTACGGAGGGAGGCGGTGGTCTGGGCGGCTACGGCTGTGCGGACTGGCTCCGGGAGGAGAGGCTAGCGAGGGCGCGGTGGGTGTGGGCGGTGGGAAGGCTGCTGCGTCTCTAGCACGGGGACCCGGAGCAAGAGTAGCAGAGGACTGGACGCCGCCAAGGGCGCTGTTTTTATAACCCTGTTAGGAAAGAGGGTCCCCTCCCACTGCCATCCTAGACGCGGAGCGCGCCAGCCAATGGGGACCCGGCGAGAAACCCGGAGGGTGGGCGGAAGGTTGGGGCGGGGGCTCCCTCTAGCCTTCTTCCTCAGCCGCCCTGTTCTGGGCACAGTCCCGTTACTTCTTGGGCTGGCCTGGGACTCTAAGGGGCTTTCCTGATGATGTCCGGAACTCTGCTCACCCACTGGGTGCTGAAAAAGGCGGGGTCGCGCGGCGGGGATGGGGACCGCCGGAAAGTGGACCAAAGGGGTCCAAGGCTTCCAGCCAAAGGGGCGTGGGAGGAGACCAGCTGGTGGGAGGGGCGCGGCCGCAAGGCTGCGGTCGGCGGGGAGTGGTGGGTGGGGAGACCCGCGGGCCCAGGAGCAGGAAGAGGGGGAGTAAAGGATCCAACAGATCCGAACGCACGGAGAAAGAAACAAAGAGGACCGGAGATTGGAGTGCGGGGTGGAGACGCACACAGCCCAGGATGCAGAGCTCAAGCCCCGCGCAGCCTCGCGCTCCACCCACTTCTAAAGGGTGCTACTCTACCCGCGCTTCTTTCCATTGTCTTGTCTTGGGGAATCCTGTTCAGAGACCAGAAAGGCTTAGTGCAGCTTCAGACAGCCAGAGATTCGAGGCTGCGGCCGAGGAAAGCCCAGGGGAAGGGGTGAGGTCGCTGAGTCACCGGCCATGACTCACGGCGCCCTGCTGCACCGCGGAGATTGCAGGCTCCTAGCGGTTCAGGGTAAACCGTTAGACGAGATTGACTCAAGTCTCTTCTGGGCCAGCACGCGCTGTTATAAGTTTCACCAACTTAGATCTGGGCCGCCGCTTTGATGTGTGCGGTGCAGCCGTAGGGAGACAAGAGCGCCCCAAAGTTCTTAAGAACTCGCCAAACCTGGCTTTGTTCCAATGCGCGGAATTTTCGTCAGCAAGAAACTTCTGCAGAACCTAGAGAGCTGGCAAACGCGGGTCTCCAGGATCACATATGCACTTCGGGAGACTTTTTTGCAAAGTTCCCTGCCCGCCACTCTGGTCTCTGTTGGCGCTTGCGCTCGCTCTCTCTCTCTCTCTCTCTCTCTCTCTCTCTCTCTCTCTCTCTCTCTCCCCCCCATCCCCCTCCGCCCCCTCTCCGCCATGAAACCACACCCAACGTTAAGCACGATCTGAAAGTTCTGGGCGAAAGAGGAAACGGCATCCGTAGTTCAAAATCATATTCAAAGATCACTGGTTCTCTGCTAGTGGAAGTCATTAAAGCTATAATGTGAACAATTACAGAATCACTTAGGTATTGCTTAAGAACCCCAATATGATGAGTTCGAATGAAAAGCAGTTGTATAACTCGATGGAATTTTTGGAGGAAATAAGTTTTTGTGTTAATTTCAGGACAGCCATATACAGTGTATGATTCTGGTGCAATGTCAGCAGTCCTGTTTTCCACAGGAATCCATGCAATTTCCATGGATATTGATAGAGTTAAAACTGTCCACAGAGCAAGAAGTTTGGGGTCTAGGACATGGGAGTGTTCAGATTTGGCCTTCACCTTTCTAGGGAAGTCATTCAACCCAAGGGCTATTGTTTCAATATTAGTAACTAGCACGACTAAGTGGTTAGCAGCTGTGGCCACAGGAGATCTGAAGGGAGGACAGGGGAATGACCTGCTTGTGATTAAGCAGTAGTTGAAAAATGACAGTTTTTTTGAGCATTTAGATTTATGGGGTACTTCAAAACTACCGTAAAATTAGATAAATTAAATTAAATTCTATGATAAATAAAGACGTCTTTCCCTGTGCTTATGGGGGCCAGGGAAACAGAAAGTACTGGCGATTACCTGGCATCAAAAAATATATTTTAGAGTCAAAGGAAGGATTTATGCTTGCTTCTTTGTGCAGACCTCTTTTAGGCAATATTTTGTTTACCTCATTTCACTTAGTCCTGGCAAACAGCGCTGCCAAGGTTGAGCTGCAGGACCCTTTGGGGCCCAGCTCTCCTGCTGTGGCTTTCTTTATTCTCTCATTCACTGGGAGGCTGCGGGTCCTTCCCAAAGAGCATTCCTGGGGCTAGCCTATGCTTCACATTACCGTCTTGCTTACTGAGGGCCCTTTATTCAAGCCACTGCTCAGCAAATGTCACCATTGTGAGTTTGCCTGCAGCCCTTAGGTTGAGAAAAGCGATTTCCCTATGGGGGAAAAGGGAGGGTGGACCTTCCTCCTGCATGAAATGTTGATCCCAGGGCAATGCAGTGGCACTGTCAGGGGACACTTGATGACTGACTCACTATGGAAAATGAGGGCAAGGGCAAAGGTTCTGGTGTGGCATGGCAGAGTGCCCTGTAAGCACCCACAGAAAATTCCTCAGAAAATGACCTCTCCCAGTATGAGTTCTGGCCCTTCTCATCATCTGGGGGGCATCCCTTCTCCCTAACGTGTTCCCATGCTGTAATCTCAGAGGTGTGAGGTCTGCTTGTTGTCTATAAAACATGTAAAAGTGTGTGTGTGTGTGTGTGTGTGTGTGTGTGTGTGTATTTACACGTGTAGTACCCATTGTGTGCTTCCTATTGGAAATTGCTGAAGTTTGGGGAAGACTGTGGAGTATAGAGAAATAAAAGCTACAAAAGCACTTCCTCATGCATGTAGAATACATAAGACTTGGAAAATACTTTAGTTCTTCCTGAGAAATAGTATACAGTGCCCAGTGAGGTGCTTCACCCTGTGGATAATAGAGTGGGAGTGGAGGGAAATTCATGGTCTGAATGAACACCTTCAAGTGTGATAACACATCTTGCTGGTTATGCTACCTCTGTGCTTAGTTTCCTTTTGGAAGCAAACAGTACACAAACATAGCCACCTTGGTTTTCATATTTATTTTCTGATTGTGGTGAAAACCTATCTCAGAAGTATTTTTAAAAGTCAGACTCGGCATGATGCAAGTTGTATATAAATAAGGACATGGTCGTATGATCTGTAGGCCAGTGTAAACACTACCACGTCTAAAGTACTAACAGTGATTTTGGAATTTGCAAGCTGTGGTGATGTCAGTTGAATTGGGTGACTTCAACTGACAGATCAGCCAACCGTGTGGACAGGAGCTTAGTGGCCTCTGGAGGCTTTGGAAACTAGCTAGCAGGAGGCCACATCAAGAGGACAGCCACTAGCAAGTCTTTCTGAATGGAATGTTAGAAATGAGACGGTGAACTGAGTGAGAGTGTGGAAATATCACGTAGTACTCTGTAAATACATATAATTTTATGAACCAGAAATTATATTTAAAAATGAGAGGTTGAACATTGGCAAACCTCAGGGTCATGGTAATCAAGGTAATAAATAATATGAGTGCTTTAATTTTGTGCTTATTGAATGATGGGCATTGTGCATGCATTTAACTTAATGCCCTCACAGCATTAAGGACAAGGTAAGTAGCGAATTTGACCTGAAACCTTTCTGACTTCAAATCTATTTGTCATTTCTCTTTGCCTTGATGATGAAATTTTGCTTAATATCAACCAATTCAATTCATAAGTAGCATTTAGGTACTTACTGTATTCCAGTAACTAAAAAAAGAGAGAACAATGAACATCTTGCTGTGAAGGAACAGATTCCTCGAGGAATTTGGCAGATATACAGAATATCATGCATTATGTTATTGAAATGATGTAAGAGTGATAACAGATAAGAATGGAGATTCATTTTCACTTGCATTCTAAAGCCATAGTTTTCATTTGTAAGTTTAGCATTTTCGTCTAGATTCTGCTTTGCCTCCTCCCAACCAAAACTGGACTTAACTCATCTCACGCACTAAAACCTCCCAACCATAGCAGCTTCTCCTTCCAACTTCTCTGTTTGGGGCCACAGAGCAAAGTAACAAGATTGGAAACTTTGATTATTGCAACTTCCTTATCCTGGATCACTTAGATCCAGTGTGCATCATGTTCCACAGCTACCTGTATCCACCATGTGTTATGTTGCCATTGTTCACATCCAAGATATTTCATACCTCATTCTTTCATTAATGCAATTGACTTCCTCTTCCTCCAGCCTTTCCTTTCTTCTACAATGAATCTGTCTTCAAGCTATGACCCCTTTTCCTTAAACACTTCATTCTTAAGACTCCCTGATGATCCAAGAGATTTGCTCATCCTTTCACTAGGATGTAAGCTCCCTGAGACAGGGATTTCTTTCTCTTTTGTTTACCATTCTATTTTCAGTGACTATAGAACAGTTGGACACATATGTCAAATATATGGATTAATTCATGAGTAGTTCATAAAATAGAGGAAAGGAGAGTGGGGCTAATATTTACTGGTGCTTATGCTTAAGCATTGTGCTAGTCACTTTAGATACAATCACATTTGATCTTTATGGAGTATTATGATCCATAACTTCTATTAATTTATTCAGAATGGATTATTGATCATTCATCCAGTGTCAGGTATTCTTCCAGATACTTGGGAAGGTAAATAAGACAGGCATGCTTCAGGCCTTCTTTTTTTTTTTTTTTTTTGTTTTGTTTTGTAGTGCTGGGGATTGAACCCAGGGCCTTGTGCTTGCAAGGCAAGCACTCTACCAACTAAGCTATATCCCCAGCCGGCTTCAGGCCTTCTGAACATAGAGTTGAGTTTGCATGAGTGTATATATGGTACAGAGAGACAGTACTCAAGTAAAGGAACAAATTTAAAAATGCAAGTTTTAATAAAGACCATGAAAGAAACAGAAATTTTCATGTGAAGAAGTTGAACTTCAAACGTGTGGCCTTTGAAAACCATGCTAAGTGTGCACATCCATCCTCATTCTCCACCCTACCCCTTGAGACAAAAACTTCAGTGAAGCCTTAAGCTCTGTTCCATGAATAGGACACATTTCCCTTACTTTCATATCTTTCCTCATATTTCATTCAGCAGATAGGACCTGCTTGTTTGCAGTTTTGTTTGCAATTTCAGTTACCCAGGGCCAACTGTGGTTCAAAAATATAACACAGTGCAATACGATTTTTGAGAGGAAAAGAGTTCATATTCCATGTAACTTTTGCTACGGTGTATTGTTATAATAATTCCATTTTATTATTAGTTATTTTTGTTAATCTATTACTGAGCCTAATTTATAAATTAAACTTTCTCGTGGGTGTGTAAATGGAAAAAATGGTATATACTGGATTTCAGGTATCCGTTGGGGATGTTGGAATATATCCGTCACGATTGAAGGAGACTATTGTATTTATTGTCTTTACTGCTTACAATGTTTCTTAGTATATTCACTTAAGGCAGAAACTTTTTATGACTCTAGGAAAGGATTAAGAATCACATAAAGAGCTGGAAAGTCACAATGAGTGAGAACTAGAGTGGAGATAAAAATGAAGTGCTCAAGGATTTAAAAGAGGAAATTATCATATCCATTTGGGGGAGATCAGATTTGTACTGAGAAAAGATGAGGAATGGATATGATTTTTGTAGGTTATCATGGTCCCAAAAAGGTGTCCTAAAGGGCTCAAACAATACAAGCAAAAAACTGCATGAAAGGTGGAATGCTAGGAACATTTAGGGAATAGAAAGAATCCTAAGGTTGCTGGATTATGGAGCAGTAGTAGGGAAGAAAGGCAGCTGAGAAATAACGCATGGGATCACGCGTTGGAGGACTAAATGGCAGGGAGAGGAGTTGATAATTAACGTGGTGGGCAGTGGGAATTCACTGCAATTTTTGACAAGGAGAAAGACACACTTGTAGCTGTATTTGAGGGGGGTTGCTCTGGCATGTTGTGGAGGAAGAATTGGGGAGGCTTTTGAGAGTTGTTTGTAATAGATCAAGGGACTGGTAAAAGGAATCTAAAGTGGAGATGATTCTTAGAGACTGAAGTTAGGGAGAAGACAAGCAAAGACAACTGGGCTCCGAGTTTTCTGGACTGGGTAACCAAGAGAACAGCTACATTCTAGACAGAAACTATTTAGGTGGAAAATTAATTTGAGGTGAAATTCAGATCCCCTGACCTGAAGTTGTCTTTCCTTCTCTCATCTATACAAATTAAAATCCAATAAAGCTAAAGTATAACTGGATTATGTGGTTTCACATTCCACAGCATTTCTAACCTGTTCACTTAAAGGAATAATTAATGGTCTTATATTGTTCTTTAGCTGCTTTGAGTATTAATTTGGTTTCCACAGCTAGCATAAAATCAGGAATTTTTTTTTTTGTTCTTCTCTAAAACAGCTAATATTAGACAAAAAAGTGAAGCAACATTTTCGGAATTGGTTCACTTGATTAAAAACAGAAATAAAGAAAAAAGGAGAAGGAGGAGATAAATAAGCCCAGTTATAAAACAAGACATCATTTGAAATAACCCTAAATAATATTGCCCCAGTATAATTATTGACTGAGTGAGACGACTATAAGAAAACTACCAGGTATTTACCCAGTGACTTTTAAGGTTGCTTTTACCACTTTTTTAGAATCAAGGGAAAGGTCATATCACTGCTAGAAAATTTGCCTAGTGCATTGGTATCCTGGGAATTTACTCTGCCTATTCTGAGGCTGACATGTAGTTCCCAAGTGGAATACATTTTATAATGGAAATATTTGTATAAAGCATTAACTTATAATAAGAACCTTGTTTAATAACACAGCATTCTTTTAAAGAACTGAAAAATTTTAAAAATAATTTCTGATTTGTTTTTATGGTAACCTGTGAATTTGCAAAAAGAACATCAATTATCTATATAGCCATAAGCTCTTTTCTGTATTTTGGGGAAAAGAAAAGAACTCTATGCCCCTTATCTCAAAACGGATTAATGAATTAACTAGTCTTTCAATAAACGAACAACTAGGAGATGCTTTAACTCTAGCATATCTTGTTCATTCAGCCAGTGAAGTGATTTTCTTCAGAATATTAAATATGACACTTGTAAATATGTTTGATAAGCTTGATATTTAAAATATACCCCACCAAACTTTGGTTTCTAGGTGTGATGACAAAGATCAATATGATTCGTAGAGGTTTAGAAATGTTAGTCAAAAGACAAAGTAGAGGGAAAAAAATAAACACATAAACCAAATATCCCTAAGTGAAGTAATGTGGCAAATGTAAGAAAATATGAAATGGCATAATGTTAAAACTATGCCAGGCAAGAAAATTAAAAATTACAATTAAAATTACAGCAGGATATTAGTAGAGATAGACCATTCTGAGTAGTTAACTCTAGCAGAATAAAGGGATTAGTAGCCCTGTCCATAATTCTATTACAACAATTTCTAAAATACTGAGTAAGATTTTGTATTTCTAATTAATAAGTACTAATAAGGCTCTCTAATATGGCTCATGTGGATATGTGGAACAAAGACCAAAGACATTATGGAAACTTGAGCTTAATATAGATTAAATGCATGTTATTCATAACAGAAATTATAAAAAATTATTCTGATACCATATTATAATTTACTCATGTGTTCTTTCTGGAACTTTAGAAGGTTAGACATGTAAGACGGTGCAGAGATGTTTGTATGTCTGCATCAATGTTATTCTTTTACTAACTCTGGGCTGGCTTTCAAAGTCTTTGATTGGTGAACTCTAAATACTGATAACCAGGCACATTTTGACACCATCGCTAGAATTGGAGTCTGGTGCAGAAATGAACTCTAACAGTAATCATGACGATTGCTTACATATATTATGGGCCTGCGACGTGGCCAATACTTTGCACATGTTAACTTATTTAACCTATAGAGCTGCCCTTGAGGTATGAGAAGAAACTTATTCAAGCTTACCCAGTCAGGAAATGGCAGATCTGAGACTTGAACACAGGACTTCTAGTTACAGGTTCCAACTCTAAATCTCACTGTACCTCACCTACCAGGGTAATTTTGCACTACTGTTGGGGATGCTCCCAGTCTCCTTGCCATTTATTTTATGGTGTCTGCCTCTGGATTTTTTTTTTTTTTTTTTTTTTTTTTTTTGTTGTTGTTCCTGTTCTGATGCAGCAACAGGACTCATTTTTTTTTTAATTACATTATTTTTAAATTTATTTTTTTTTATCAGTTCTTTTTAGATAAACTCGGCAGTAGGTATATTTTGGCATATTGTACATACATGGAGTATAGCTTACTCTAATTAGGATCCCATTATTGTGGTTGAACATGATGTGGAGTTACAATGGTCAGTTTTCATTTTTTTTTTTTTTTTTTTTACAAAATGTATAATTTTTATTTATTTTTTCATTGTAAACAAATGGGATACATGTTGTTTCTCTATTTGTACATGGAGTCAAGGCATACCATTTGTGTAATCATAAATTTACATAGGGTAATGTTTGATTCATTCTGTTATTTTTTTCCCTTCCCCCCCACACCTCCCACCCCTCTTTTCCCTCTGTACATTCCTTCCTTCCTCCATTCTTACCACCCTCCTTAACCCTAACCCTAAACCTAACCCTAACCCTAACACTAACCCTTCCCACCCCCCTATTATATGTCCTCATCCGCTTATCAGCGAGATCATTCGTCCTTTAGTTTTTTGAGATTGGCTTATCTCACTTAGCATGATATTCTCCAATTTCATCCATTTGCCTGCAAATGCCATAATTTTATCATTCTTTATGGCTGAGTAATATTCCATTGTATATATATATGCCACAGTTTCTTTATCCATTCATCAATTGAAGGACATCTAGGTTGGTTCCACAATCTGGCTATTGTGAATTGAGCAGCAATGAACATTGATGTGGCTGTATCTCTGTAGTATGCTGATTTTAAGTCCTTTGGGTATAGGCCAAGGAGTGGGATACCTGGGTCAAATGGTGGTTAACAGGACTCATTTTGATTCAGAGAATATGGTGCCCTCAATTGAATCATCATGAATTTTATGAACATTTTGGGGGATTTTCTGTGAAGATCTTATTTCTTAATTCTGACTCAACCTGCCAGAATAAATTAACAGTTATGATATTTGACTCCCCCATAACTAAATGAATAAAATGCTTAACCACATCTGGCAGTGGAAAAGAAAGAACATTGGAAATATTAATTCTGTAAGTAAGAACAACTCCCCATACTCACTCTTCATTAGTTTGAATTTTAGGGGGATGTATTGGTATTTTACTCTAGGATACTAATACTGTGCAATCTAAGAATAGTGGAAGAATTGTATGAAGAGAGAGGGGGTTCAGGGAATTACAAGGGCAACCAAGATCTTTCAAGACCAAACCAAAACAGCATCACTGATAATACATAGGAGCTTCCTACTCAATTTTTAAATTTTTTTTGTGCAATTCGAATCTCATCGCTTTTGCATATTTTGTTTTTTCTAAGTGATGCTTATCAATACCAGTTTTACTTTAAAATAAAGCATATTTAAAGTACTTTACATATGTAAGGGCAACAGCAGCACAGATCACAGTTACTTAGTGGATATAAGGGGAAAAGAACACACACAAATGTTAAGAAGCCTGATTCGATCACAACCAGTTACACAGTTACCTTGCAGATGAGATGATTTTGAAAAAGAATTGGCAACCCCACTCAGTTGATGTGTTTTGAGTTATTTCATTTGCCAGGCTCTCTGCTAGGTGCTAAGATGATAAAAATGAATAAAACTGCTCCCTTGCTCTTAGAGGGTGCCTCGTCTACTTCTCTCTTCTCTGCTAAATAATTTTGTCTCTATGTCTTGCATAATGGTGTGGCCACATTGAGATGTAGGTGAATAGCTTTGTAATAGCCCCCCAAAGTCAAAGGGTTTTGGGGCAATAACACTGACTTTTCTCTAAAATCCATGGAAATAGAGTTACTTTTTTGTTCTTCTTGATAAAATATAGCACAATACCTAGTTGCTGGGTTACTACCTAAAACACAGGCCCCAAACTCAGCTGGGAAGAGCGGTTAGCAATTAAGTAAGGAAATGACTAGTGGGTTTGAAACCAAACACACTGCCTGGGTACTTCTTTGCATGGTAAGGCATCTATGTTACTTAGGCAACTTTTGTCACTAAGGAAGTAATTTTGGTGACTCATCTTCATACAGATTGACTTATTTCAAAATCTGGGTGTTCAGTAACTTTAACCTTATGCTTCTGTTTTCTCTTCTTTGGACTAAGTTAAAAAACCTACATTTGGATGCAATAAGTTTACTACTCAAAAGCATATCATTTATTGGCTGGCTCATAATTTGAAAGGTACTGGACTCCTGGTGATCAGAGTAAAAGGTCAGTAGTTCTTGCAATTTATTGATATGTTAATGGTAGAACTAAGTTTATTTTTCAGGCAGAAATGTGAGATAGAACATTTCTTAGCAATTATTTTGAATTGAATGTAACAGTGCCACTTAAAATACTAGTCACCCATTTGCTAATTAAAATGGAATACTGACGTATTTTATACTGTAACATAAAATGCCTTATTTTGCCCCCCAAATAAATGATCAATGGAATTGAAATTTCCTCTGATAGTTGTCTAGAAATGATAACTACAGAAATGAAGAAACCCTAAGGAAACTCCTTTGTCAATTCTCCAGATTTTCAGTCTATCAACTTGTCATTCCAATAGCATTTATTGATTGACTGTTGATATTTTTTCTGTAATAATAAACAGTAAAAAAAAAGTAGTCGAGGAGTTGTAGAAAAAGTCAGTCACATAAAAGAATTACAGGTCAAAAATATATTTGGAAAACTACATGGAAGAACTTACTATTGACAGATCAAGCAAACCAGAAACTGAGGATCTGAGTTAGATTTGGGGATTATTCTCTAAACTGCCTGGCTTGGGCTCCAGGTTTTTCTGGAGCCTCAGTGGTGCCAGCCCTCAGTGTGGTCAGAAAGACTCACCTGAATCACTGTTAGATCTTTTGCCCTGATTCCAGAAATCATGCCACAAATCTTGAAATTTAGACAGTGTTACTTTAGCTGTTTCCATTGTGTTTTCAATTTACTCCTCGTCTGTTTTTATTTTTGTGGCTGGAAAAGCTTGAAAAAGGCAATGAGTCATGGTAAACCTGAGGCCAAGGCACTGAGTACCATGTGTACAATGGATGCAGGGAACTTGGCATCTGACCCTCTTCTCAGAGTGTGGTACCCGGATGGGCATCACCTGAGAATTCATTAGAAACTCCAACACCCGGCCCCCACTGTAGAGCAACTGAGTCAGAATCTCCAGGAGCAAGTGAGGTCCAGCAACCTGTATTTTAACAAGAGGTGATTAAGAGACTCACTGTGCCAGTGAATCTTTAGTACATGTGGCCAGGCAGAGTATGAATAGTGTGGGGGTTGGAGAATGGGGGAAATTGTTGAGATGATAGAAAAGAACGCTTTGGCATTTTTGAATTCAGAAAAGAAAAAATGTCTTAAAAGCCTGGAATTCAATATGAAGGACTAAGTGCTTGCACGAATCTTTGCTTTCTTAGAGAGGGACAATCCAGATGACTAGGATATTATGAAATATATTGGCTTCGTTCTGAAACTGTAGAATAATCTCTTTAGTGAGTAAACGCATGCCTTTCCTTATTAGGACATAAATTCAACTCAGGTTTATAAAATCCTATAGGATTCTTTTATTCTGTTGACTTGGCTGACTCATTTGTCTCTGGAGACCCATTTCATACATCTGAAAACCATATGCGTTGCTGCTCTCCATGAATTATCTCATCTGTGTGAAGGAAGAGAATTTTGAAGCATTTTGATTACTGAGAAATGCAAAGCATAAAGATCAAGAATGATTAATATAAACACTAATGATAAAGAAGTGTGTAGAATTTGATATAAAAATTAGTTGCTTATTTTAATTTCTCTTTGATATATGTGCCCTTTGGTGCTGACTCAGTCATATGTTAGTTATTTGATTTTAAACAAATTCAATTTTTAGGTGTTTTTAACCTTCGTTTCTTCATTAAAAGCATCATGTTGATAATGTGTATTTACAGGATTATCGTGTAAATAAAGTTAGTTAAGTATGAAAATGTAGTTTTTAAAAATCAAAGTAACCATTTTTGGTTACTGGGTTGAGTAAGCTTCATGATTGTTGACATGATTACATCACCTGGGAGTGTAGAATAAGTATGCACATCAGCAGATTTTAAGAGTACAAAAAATAGGTATATGTTTATTTGTCTTCTAATGCTCCATTGAAGGAATGTTTCCATTTTCTCATGAAATAGAGAAAATACACACTTTTTTTTTTTTTTTTTAAAGAAAGCAAGCCTGGTTGTTTGTAGCCTTTGGAAGACTACATTTCATTTTTTCTTTCAGGGAAAATGGGGGACTAATGGGGTTAAGTTTTCAGCAAAAACAGTAGACACATAAAAGGCATACAGATCACACTAGATAAAATTATGATGTGCTAAAAAAAAACTATCACAAAACAATGTAAAAGGGAAAACTGAATATATGGAGAAAAGTTCAGTTTAAAACTTCACTTTACATCATATATGAAGATAAATTTAAAAAAATAAGAATTTGGCTTATTTTAAAAAGACAACAAAAATCAAATGATTATTCAGTCAGAAACATTATTACTTCATCAGAAAAGGATGCATAGCACAAGTAATTGACAAAATACACGTGACAATAATTAATCCTCAATACTAATCAGTAATGGTAAATAAAAATGATACACTGTTTTGACTCACAAGGTGACAGCAGCCGATCATGAGAGTATATCGGGTGAGCATTCTCTGGCACTGCTGATGGGATTTGGGCTCTGGTCTTTCTGGAAACAAGTTTGAAGAACTTAGGTTATCATTATAAGCATTTTACCCAGGAACCCCACTTGTAGACTCTATCTGATGAAAATATTAGGAGCTTTCCATGTTAAACCTGTGTAATTTGTTTTATCCCTCATCATTCTTTTTAAAATTCAGAAATACTCTGTATTCTTTTTAAAATTTAAAAAAAAAATAACATTTAAAAATCATATGTTTCTTTGGTATGTCTAATGAAATACAGAACTGATAATGACAAAATACTAGATGAAGAGGATCATATATGTAAAATGGATGTGCAGTAATGTTCTGAGTTGGGTAAAAGATAATTAGGAAAATATTAAAGGGAGAAACATCAAAATGTGGGCCATGGGTATTTAGTGTAGTTTTAATTTTCATTGTTATATGTTTCTCCATTTTCTAAATTATGTGTTATTGGTAAATATTTTATTATTAGCAAAAGTGAGAAATAATGGTCAGAAGACTCTTACAGTTGAATTTGGCTCCCAATATTCTCAGCTCTATATTATTATTATTTTACTGCTTACGAGGACTCTCTCACTTCTGGTAATATTAAAAATTTTTTTTCCAAATAGTAATGTCTTGCCTTATGAGGAACAAATAATATCATTCAACTGCAATGCTAAGTTTTGGATTTTAAAACTATGAACTGTAAGGATTTATACATAATGGTCTTTGTTGCATTTTTTTCCACCCTACTCTAGAATGTAGTCCTAAAATGAAAGGAATAAAAAAGGATGTGACATGTGGATTCCTGACATTCTTTCTTAACCAGAATCTTTCTTAACTCTGAATGTGAAATTCTTCCTTAAAATGTTTGCCAACTCTTTTTTATTATTTGATGACTTATAGGCTTTTAAAAAAAGAACTGGTGCTTCTTCTTTTGTTTATACATGTGATTATGTGATTTGCAAATAAATCCGTTAACCTGGAGATATGAAGTTTTTCTTTTTTCTTTCTTCATAAAAAACCTGAATATTAAAAAAACCCTCTGAATATTCAAAAAGAAAAGCTGATAGGTCTAAAACTGATTAATAAACATTTTAATCATTTATAATTCCTTAAAACTTAAAAGTCTATATTGTCTTATTATTGATACCACCCTACTGGTAAAATGTACTTTTGCCATCAGTTGAAATATAGCCTATTTTAGTCAGCCAGTATTTTTTGAGAGACTAAACATAGAACAAGTCCCTTTGGGGAATTTAGATATTTTAGCTTACCACTAGTTACCTTAGATGGAAATGAAACACTTATGGTCTGTCTGCAGGAACAATTTAACTCTGTAAAATAAGGGTTGATAGATTCTGCATTTCAGTATGAAGGGAGAGTTTGGGGAATAGGTGTGTCTGTATTAGACTCTCATAACTGACTTTGAAAGCTAATAAGGTAACTTAATAGTTTAGAATAAGAAGAGTTAATTTTTTTCCCTTAAGTAGAGTGAATAGATTAAGTGCAATTCCAGGGAAAGATTAGTATATTTTAGCTATTTTAATCATGATTGTATCACATGTAGATGGTTGTAAGTGATACTCTTGTATAACTAATCTAGTCCTAAATAATCAGGGCAAAATAAAAAAAAAATCTTGTATGTATGTCATTTATCTTTGGGTTCTAGTTTATCATTCTGATGAAGTAGCAATGAAAGAACAGACTATGAAGAATAAGGGAGTTCATGGAGTTTGAATATTTCCTTTTCTTGATATTGATAGTTCTAGATTGTATATTTTGGTTACCTCCAGCAGTTCTGAATGCTCAGGTGAATTACTAGAGAAAAGGAGCAAAGTAACACCAGCTTGCCTGCATTCCCAGCATCGGCCATGTTTTCCCCCTGGAAGAATGAAGGCTGTGATAGAAAAAAGTGAGGAGAGACATCTTGTTGGGTATTATAGAAACTGATCTCATGTTAATATACTCCTTTTGAAAGTATTCTAAAATTTCCTCTATTAGGAAAGAATGGGTTATATCTTATGACAAAATTACTCAGAAAATTGAAAGTAAAGAGTATCATTTTAGGCTTATTATTGATCCTACCTATCAATCCATATCTATGAATTACATATGAATACATATATATGTACATATATATATATACACACATGTATAAATTGAATACAAGCGGCTATCTTTTTAGCAAATATTGGCTATTTTGTAGGAGAATTGAAAATATTAGAAGCAGGAAGCAAGATTCAGATGAATCCATCTGATTCTAGGGGCCATGTTCCTTGCACTGTACCAAGCTGTCTTTACTAGAGTGGTTGGCAGAAGAGCTATTACACATGCTACTAATTAGTCTGTGGGGCTGTTCCTCTTTTACTAAGCAATGTTAACCTTTTTCATCTGACCTTTATAACATGCATTGCCATGTTGGCTTGCGTTTGCTGCCATGTTGGCTTGGGTTTGCTTCATAGATCTCAAAAGTTGCCCTCAGTTCTCAGGTCAGTCTGTTCTCAGGAAGCAATATAATCTCCATCCTAGAGCTACTTTAGATTCCTGGTTTTGCTTCTGGGTCAAGGAGCCCAGCAGGCCTGGGTCCACTGAGCCTATTCAGCGTATTTTGTATTATGTTATGGCCTACTCAGCCATGGAAACCCTTTGAAGGGGACCGAGTCAGACTTCTTCCACCCAGCTGTGACACCAGGCAAAATATATCTGGATCTCCATGCTTTCAACTTTAAAACAGGTTGCATGAAATCAGTGATTTTATGATATAGGCCTTTTGGGGAGGAAGCATAGGAGTAGATGGGAACTAGGAGGTGATCTGGCCTTCTACCAGGGTCCCCCTACCATCGATGCTTCAACAACAGAGCACATAGGATGTGTGTGCACAGGACCTTGCACTTGTTCTATGTCTCCATTTCTTTTGACCCTGATTCTAACTGAGGTTGTGTTTGAACAAAAGTTTGGGGAAAAATGTTTGGAAAACACTGGATCAAATAGTTCTTAAGGTTACTCTCAGAGAAAGGAGCTTATGAAAGCAATTTTAAAGAGAGACTCCCACTATCTTTAATTTGACTAAAATATAATCTTTAAGATAGCTGAAAAACAGTTTTGAATTAGAAATTTCAAAAATAACATCAAAGAGCAAAATCACAGCAAGGTATCAGGCAAGCTACATGGTTTTTATGTGTTTCAGTAGAAATTAAAATTAAATTTCCTCTTGTTTCTGTTAAAAGCATTTTTTTTCTTCTGGGGTAAGTATAGGATAACATTGTTCACAGCTGGAGGTCACTAGGATATTCTTTTTCAATAGAAATGTACTGCTCTTTGAAGACACCAGAAAGTTCATTTTCCATCTGTTCTTTTTCTCTTGAAAGTTTATCATTGTCACTGACAGAACACATCTGCTCTTTCCTGTTTCTTTTCTGTTGTGACAGTTGATCAGAAAGGTAACTAGATGCTAGTTAAAGGGAAGGAATGTTTTGATGCAAATTTGCTTTATTTGAGTTCCTTTTATTCCATATTTTATAGGGTCTTATTTTAAATTAGTGTTCGATATGAACTATTAAGTGGTTCGTGCACATCTTGACACACTTCCTTTATGGAAGGCCTATCCTTAAAGATTGTAACTTGGAGACAATCATTTGGAGTGGATTTGCCCAAAAGAACACTCTGTGGAAATACTCTGCATTAAGCAATAGGGTAGCCACTAGCCATGTATGACTGCTGAGCACTTGAATGTACCCAGTGTGACTGCTGAACTAAATTTTTTGTTAATTAAATTAAGTCATCAGATGTGGCTAGTGGTTCTTCTATTGTCAAGGTTAACTCTAGAGAATCAATGAAAATTTTATGATCAACAATTTATGAAATTAGTAAAATAGTCCTATGCTTAGGAAATAGAAGACATTCCCCACCTTACCCCCATTTTAAAAAACTATTGACAATTTTACGGTCTGAAACAGATGTTTTACTGTTAAAATCTTTGATTGAATATTTCTTCAGTGCCTGGTACATAAGAGTCAATAAATGACTATACTATTAATAGGTTTCCTCCACCTCCACTCTAGGTCTGCTCAACCTCAATCAGTAAGACATATAGCAATGTCTTACTATATGTGCTTCTGCCTGTCTTCTGATTTCCTGTATTTTCACACTCAGCATTCTGTCAGCAATGTCTGTGGCTATCAGATTTCCAGTCTTTCCTCCACCCTGGTCCAAGCCCAATCTACTCCTGAACAACCACAACGAGACCCACCTTTTCCTAGAGCCCTTAGTCTGTAGCTAACTGACCACTCTACCTTGTTCAGGGCCCAGTGTTCAGTTTTGGTTCCTAAACTAAGCATCACCAAACTGGAGTGTAACTGACATGAGAGATTGGATTCGTGTCACATCACAGTTGAAGGGATTACTTAGAGGTTGTCAATTAGTCCTCCCTTATCCTTAGGAGATATGCTCTATGACCCCCAGTGGATGCCTAAAACCATGGGCTGTATTGAATCCTATGTATACTGTATTTTTTCAGTATATACACACCTATAATAAAGTTAAATATATCAATTAAGTAAGATTAATAACAATAAATAATAAAATAGAATGATTATAATATGCTGTAATAAAATTGTCAGCATCACTCTTTTTGTGCTTTGGGGCTGTAGTGAAGTAAAATAAAGATTACTGAATACAAACATGGCAATATCTCAAGAGTCTATCTGATAATCAAGATATCAAGGGCAGGTAGTATATCAAACATGGATATTCCCAACAAAGGAATCGTGTCCAGGGCACGATTGAAAGGGACTGCACAAGATTTCATAGAATAATGCATAATTTAAAATATTGGTTTTTGAGTTTTTCATTTAATATTTTTGGACCCCAGTTAACTGGAGTTAAATGAAACTGCAAAAAGTGAAACAGCGGATAAAGAGGGGTTACTGTTTATAGATACTATTTAATAATCATACAGCTAATTACATTTTGGGAGTCACCAGGCAAAGTGATTTGATCCTCATTTAATCTTTCCAGCAAGTACAGATCCTAATATTTGTATATTTTAGAGGTATGCTTAGGCTCAGAGAGGTTAAATGACTTTCCCCAAGTCACATTGGTAGGAAGTAGAGACCTGTGATTTGTATCTACACTCTGGCACCTGAGCTTGTGTTTTTAGCTATAACATAATTCATGATAAAATAGAGTTTTAAAAGTCGGTACAGGGGGCAAATCTAAAAGCAATTGAATTTAGGGAATATAAAGAATGGTTTTCTAATAATTCAAGATCTTCACCACCAAACTGCTCACTCTGTGTAGTACCAAGTGCCCTCATTAACTGCTTGAATGCCTGGATTTAATGCTGGAGATCAGGGACATGGTAGAAAGTATTCTTAAATACATGGGAGCTCATGAGTGGCAGATGAGCTCTGGGGACCTTTCCAATTCAAATTTCTTCTGACTATAATTTCCTCTCTTGAGGACATTTATTGCCAATTTATTCCATACGATGAGCTTTCATTTCCATTACATTCATAAAGATGATTTTTTTTTTTTTTTTTTTGTAAAACCAAAATGGAATTTGTTCATTACCAACATTGGCAGAAGCAGGGTATTCTCTCACTGTAGATGAGCCTGTAGAGGAATCCAACTCACATTTCACTGAGGAATAAAGAATGACCCGGATCATGGAAACCCTAAGGTGATTGCCAAAAGTATTTTAAGCAGATCTGTTTAATTTTGTTAGATAATAATGACAGGCAGGAGAGGAAGAAGGAAATGATGCTGGATTCCAAGTTACGGGAGGATCCGTTCCATAACTGGGAGTGCTATTATTTTAATATTCCCTTTGGTATTGTAAAGTGCTCTTAATGAGCTCTGATACAACTTACAAATGAAGTGCTCTGAATGAGTTCTGATATGCCTTATATATTCCTTCATTTTCTAGGGATTCACTAACATTTTGATTTCTTAAAAAATGCATTTTCTGTTTTAAGAGAAAATATAGTGAATATACTAAAATCTAAGTTTTGATAGTTGTTTATATTTTCAAAAATGTGTTGTTTCTTTTACTAGAATATAAGCAATATTGGACATGTTGTTGAGGATAACTTTATGGGAAACTATGGAATTAGAGGGCTTTTTTTCCCTCCCCTATGAACATTCTAGATTCAGTCTGGGAAAAAAAATTGTGAGTATATGTACTCTTTTCCCCCTGTATTTGTTCATCTTACTTTCCTTCTCAGCTACTCCCTATTGTGCCAACCCCCGTGGTTCTCTTTCTAAATCACACAATTTGTACCAAAGATTAGAAGAGAGTGCATGGAATCCAAGGGGTCCTAACATGTACAGATGCTTCCACGGAGGTAGTTGTGAGTTATGATAATGTGGAAATTTTTTATTCTTGAAAAATTATAACATATGAAGAACTTTAGAGAGTAAATTATCACAAAAAGAGATGATGTGGCTCCTAGGAGCCAAAAATTGGTCAAGAAGGAACTGAAAGGATTTAGTGTTAGGAAGTGGGGGGGGGAGATCTGTGTTTTCAGCAAATAAGGGAGAATGAGAAAACTGAAATGAGTTCAGGTGTCTAACTGGGACTCTAAAAGGAAGGTTCTACTTGAAGTGTAAGAAGGTTAGGAGATGTCTAGGCAAGGTAAAGCATATAAGCAAGGAAAGAAGCAGAGAAGTGAAGTGAAGGGTATATCTGGGGAATGCTGATCAGCTTAGTTTACAACTGAGTTCAAGAAAGGAAGAAATCAAAGAGAGAAAAGTAAGTTCTAAGCTACAATGTGAAGACCCTTAAGTATCAACGTTAACAGTTAAATAATTAGCCTGTGCAGGACTTTCTTTTAGGAGGTTGGTATTTTTCATCAACTCTGCCACATATGTATGTACTGCTCTCTCCTACAGGTGAACACACTTCATTGTACATTTTGATTTATAGTACTAACGCTGAACAAATTCTATCTAGGTTTATTTAATATATTGTTTGTTGACTATATATAAAGCTCTGGGATTATGGATCCTCCCTTTATACTTTATGTGCTGGTAATTGTTTATGGTACTAATATCATATAATAAATATCAGAAAAATTTTTTTCATGCATTATGTGTGTTATTGTGCATATATATGTATGAATTAGTTTAAAACTACATTTGTTTAAGGTAGATAAAAAAATCTTTCTAGATATTTAATTTGAACAGGTACTTACCATGGGCTCAAAAAGAATTTATTGTTTTAAATACTAAGCCACCATGGAATCTTGAACCTGCAACACCCTCAGCACTCATTTCTCCTTCTTCCTTCCCCTTTATTTTACAGATAAGCCAATACCACTTATCTCAAATTCACAACCAGTTACTGGCAATGCCAAGGCTAAATTTCAGTTCTCCAGTATCTTTCTACCATAGAAATTCTTATCTGACCTAAGTGACCAATAAAAGCAAAACATTTAAAGGCTAATATACATTTGCAATTTAAAAAGTTAATTTCATAGATCATATCAAAATTGTTCAGTTTTTTTTTTTAACATTACATTAGTAGGCATGCAAAGTTTCTAACAAATCATTTTTATAACACAAGTAGTACCCCTAAATTTATCTTAACAAAGTTAACCTGTGACTGTATTGAGAACAAATAGAAGGGTATTCTTTTCTCTTTCCTGGCTACTTATCTTAGTTTATAATCAAGTCTCTAACCATCTGGTCATTGGACCATCCTGGAGAGTCAAGGCCCTAGTTCCTGGAATCTCACAGTCCTGAGTGATATTAAGAACAATGTATCCTATGTGGGGTTGTTTCTCAAGCTGAAATATAATTAAAGCTATTAATGACTACGATAAGCATTCTTGGGGTTATTGTCACACACGGTGTTCTGCTTCTAATTCTGGAACCTTCTCTAGAGAAGACGCTGATCTGATTTATCTGCATTATTCCAGCGGGCAGCCACAGCCACTGAGTAGGTGGTACTGCTCAAGATTAGTAGGAGTAATGTTTGGACACTTCAGACTTCCAAGGGGCTGAAAAATAGACCGCCCCAAAGTGATTTTTTTCTGGATTCTAATCAGTGTTGATTCACTTTGAAGAGAAGGCAGATTTCACTCTTCTACTGAGCTCGGGGTTTCTTTCCCACTCAAGGCCACCGAAAACAAATCAAGGAAGACTGAGCGTCAATCAGGCTCTGGAATGGCTGCTATTCACTTGGAGGCCTTAGAGTTTTCCGTGCTTTGTTCCCGCTCCTGATCTCTAACAAGAATCCAGGACCCGCGCTGCCTTGTGAAGTCCTGCCCAGCGACTGCGTGGGGGGAACTGAAAAACCGCGGAACCAGAGGCAGAAGGAGCGGTGGGGGTGGCGGGAGCAGGAGCGGAGGGACCGGTAGGCCTAGCTCCAAGGCTGCGGAGGCGGGGGCGGTTGGAGGAATGGAGCCCTTGCGGGTCCTGGAGCTGTACAGCGGCATTGGTGGCATGCACCACGCACTGAGAGGTGAGAAAGGGCGGAATGCTTTCTCGAGTCAGTCTAGGGCGCTTGTCTGGGCCCCGGCGCCAGGGAGGGGCGGAGCGGCAAGGCGCTAGGGGCGGAGACGGAGTTGCGGCGGCGCTCGGTTGCCCAGGAAACCGCGGGGTGCGTCGCCCCCGACAGCCCCGCTCGGCGCCGACTCCCTGCTCCCGGCCCCTCGGTGGTCGCCAGAGCGGGCTTGGCGCCTCCAAGGGCCCAAGATTGTGAGGCTGTCTTTGCTGGGCTATTAAGTCAAAATAAAATGGAACCGACCAAGGTCGGGGGAGGGGCGAGCCCTTTGCCTAGTGCCAGCCCCACTTCTACACGTGCTGTGGCCGGGAAACGTGGAGCCTTGGTTTTTTTATCTTGGGGGAAGTCCGAGCAGGGGCCGGAGGAGAGGGTGCCGAGCAGGATGTTAGCTAGCTACAGGTCAAGGTAGAAGCGCACTAACTAGGACTGTGGGGAGACAACCTGGTGAGTGTGTGGAATCTTCTACAGATCTACATGTAGATGCCAGAGATCTGAGTTCAGAGTAGAGTTCACAGTTTGTTGCACTGGGTTCCTTTTTAAATGTTTTTTTTTTTTTTTTTTTTTTTTTTTTTTTTTTTTTTGTGCTGGGGATCGAACTCCGGGGAGCCTTGTGCCTGCAAGGCCAGCACTCTACCAACTGAGCTATCTCCCCAGCCCCTTTAAATGTTTTCGAACCCGTTTCCTGTTTTTGAAACCATTCTTTCACTGAGGAATTGTGAGGATTAAAGATAAAATGTTTCAAGTGCTTATTAGTGTGGGATACATTGTAGCCTCTTAAATTGTTGTTATTCTACTTAACTCTTTCATGTTCAGTTTTTTTAGTTTCTTGGGTGCTAGATTTACTTTTGGTAATATTCACCTTAAAAATTTCAAGTGAGTGCCTATTTTGTGGTAGGTACTAAGCGGGCACTGGGATGTGGAGTGACAAACTGAACCTGCATGTTTATTTTTATATTTATTTTTTGCGGTGCTGGAAATTGAAACCAGGGCCTCATGCAATGCATGTTTTTTCTTACTTTACTAAGACAACCACAAAACTGAAATTTCCCTGCTTCCCTTTTCAGTATCAAAGGTAATGACACACTTTAAAATATTGACAATATCTAATGGATTGAGAATATTAAAATTTTCTGAGATGTTGAGTTTTTAAAATACTTTATTTTTTAAATATCTTTTTTAGTTGTAGATGGACACAATATCTTTTATTCATTTATTTTTATGTGGTGCTGAGAATGGAACCCAGTGCCTCACACATTCTAGGCACTCTACCACTGAGCCACAACTGCAGTCTTGATATTGAATTTTGACTCTAGACTTACCTCGGATTTTCCCACTCCATCTTCTTTTCATCTGTCATATCTTAGTGACTATGTTGTGTCTTCAGAGAGGCCTACCGTCCCCCATGCCCTGTGATTCAAAGTAGCTTTCCTGCCCTCCCTAGGGCTCTGCTCTCCTGGCCTTTGGTTTGAGGTCTACATATGAAGGATATGGTCTCAATCTTGTTTATGCAAATGTTTTCCCTGCATTTGTTTGTCTTCCAATGTTCATTTATTTGATGTACCAAAGTTTAAATTTATCTGTAATAAAATAGTGCTCCCTTCCAAATGGTTTATAATAATGAAAGTTACAGCAATGGCAGCTAACTTTTAACTTTTATTAATGACCTTAAAATGTCAGGACCTGGTCTAAGTGTAATAAGCTAGTTAGTGGTAAAACCAGTATTTTAACCTACCTTTCTCTTTTAATCATGCTATGTTGCCATTTGTTTTGATTAGATCCTCTAACTTTGTTCCACACTTCAAATAATAGTGAAAAGCAGCAAAATGGGAATAATATTGAGCAATAGTTTTGACTGATTTCTAGGTAGTGTTTATAATGAATTTTTTGACTGTCGTATATATAATGCAAAATATATCATAAATATTTTTAAATGTACTATTAAGTGATGTAAAGTGACTCACAGTGTTGTCAACCATTACCAATATCAGTTACCAAAACTTTTTCATCATCCCAAACAAGCTGAATGATATTCCATTCTGTGTATATAGTTTTGTTTATCCATTCATCTGTTGATGGACACTTGTGTTGTTTCAGTCTGTTAACTATTGTAATTAATGCTGCTTGGAATATTGGCGTATAAGTATCCTTTTGAATCCTTAGTTTCAATTTTTTTGGGTTATATGCCTAGGAATAGAATTACTGAATCATGTATTCTTCTTAGTCCTTTTGAGGAACCACCAGATTTTTCCATAGCAGCTGCACAATTTTACATTCCCACCAATTCATGAGGGTTCCATTTTATCCTCACATCCATATGTTTTTATTCTTTTAAAATAATAGCCATCATAATGCATATGCATTGATATCCCATTGTGATTTTGATTTGTATTTTCTCAATAACTAAAAATGCTAAAGATCTTTTCATGTGCTTATTGGTAATTTGTATATCTTCTTTTGGGAAATATCTTCTAAAGTCCTTGGCTCATGTTGTATTTTTTTTTTTTTTTTTTTTTTTTTTTTTTTTTTTTTTTTAGTTGTAGGAGTTCTTTATGTATTCCAGATACTAATTCCTTTCAAATATATAATTTTCATTTTTTCTCATGTTACTGAATTTTAATAATTAGAGTGTGTTTAATTAACAACACTGATAGATTTCCTGCTAATCCAATGAACATTTTAATAACTCAGTAAAATTTTCAGCCTTATTAGTGTATGCAAAATGCTGTTGTTGTTGTGGTAGTCACTATAGTGCTTTTGTATTTTCTAAATTTCATTTTACTTGGTTGTATATCTGCCTGCCCATGTATTTACATGTTCACATCCTGTGCTGTTCCTGTGTAGCCTGTAACACAATACCATACTGTGAAAGGTTCTCCTTAGATTACTATCAAGTTTATTATTGAATAATCATCTACCATTATTTTTATAAAACCATAGTTGGCTTAACCCAAATTATCATCATCATTATTTTATATTGTAGTTGCAAACCACAGAATTCACTTTCTAGTTAACATAAGCAGGATAACATAATTAAAGGATACTGGGAAGCTCAGAACCTACAGGACCCTCAACAAATAGGATCCCCAGGAGCACTGGTCAAACCACACTTTTTTGCCCTAGTAAAGCTCTCTACTGACATCACAGCTTGCATCAGCAATGCTGGGGATTGGATGCCATAAGTGCCACTGAAGTTTTGTCCTGAGAGGTGGATATTTCCGCTATCTTCTTCACCAAAAAGACAGATTTTCTCATTTACTTCCTCACATCGCTACTTTCAAATTGAGCTCTTATAGGAGTGCAAGTGGTTTGTGGGTACTAGATCCCTTTGCCACACAAAGGAAGCTGGGAAAGTGAATTCTGACATCTGTTTTGAGAAGCAAGGACCCATGTGGGGAAAGTTTTTCAAACATAGGAAACATAGGCAAAGATTCTAGAGTGCCACAAGCATAACACATCTACTACAGTCTTCTACACATACTACTCCTCTGTAGGGGTACTTAGTATACTTGTAGATTTCCTTCCTTCCTTCCTTCCTTCCTTCCCTCCTTCCCTCCCTCCCTCCCTTTTTTCTTCCTTCCTTCCTTTATTTTGTACCAGGGATTAAACCCAGGGATTCTTAACCACTGAGTCACATCCCCAGCCCTTTTAATTAATTAATTAATTAATTTTATTATTATTATTTTTGTGTGTGGTGCTGGGGATTGAACCCAGGACCTTGTGCTTGTGAGGCAAGCACTCTACCAACTGAGCTATATCCCCAGCTCCCCAGCCCTTTTAAATATTTTATTTACACACAGGGTCTCACTCATTTGCTTAGGCTCTTGCTAAGTTGCTGAGGCTGACTTTGAACATGTTATCCTCCTGCCTCAGCTTCCCAAGATGCTGGGATTACAGGCATGAGCCACCATGCCTGGCCATTCTTCAATATTATTTATTACCAGTATTACCTATAAAATTTTGGTTAATGAGCTGGGTGTGGTGGTACAGCCTGTAATGCAAACGCTCAGGAGGCTGAATCAGGAGGATCACAAGTTTGAGGCCAGCCTTGACAACTTAGTGAAACCCTGTCCCAAAATAAAATAATAAAAGGGTATGGAGATGTAGCTCAGTGATAAAGCACCCCTGGGTTCAATCCTCAGTATGGAAAAAAAAAAGTAAACAATTTTTGGCTAATGAAAATCATTCATTTGAAAATATCTCTTTATAGAAAACGGTGGAAGAAGTAGTATCATAGAGTATATATATATCAGTGGAGACTGCAAGGACACCTGTGAATATAAGCAAATAAGATTCTATGATTTTCTCATTTTAAAGTTAATAGCAGGAGAACAGCAAGATACAGTTTAAGGTGGCTAATAAAGGCAAACTTTGGCTATATAATCAAGCATTGGGTACAGACAGTCTTAAACACAAAAAAGTTCAGCTCCACCAAATAATTTCTGAAGATTTTCCATGGTATTTGTTTTGAGTTTTAGCCATGTAATACTTAACCATCTTTAGTAAACATTGCTAAGCCTTAATATTTTATGATAAAGTACTAAGTCTCTTACTTGTCACTCATTAGTTGCTAAATTTTCCAAATCTCTTTTTTCTTTGTTTCTCAATGACTTGTATGTCAACTGGAGACACCATCAACCACTTTGTGATCAGGTATATTTATAAGTGATTCAGGCAAGTGTATTATCATGAAGTGTTTTTCTGTGTAGATCTGTATGTCACCTAGCGATATTTTTGGAACATCATTTGTTAAGGGACTGGAGTTTGAACTGCTTGATTTGAAATTATATTTGCCTTTGAGATTGTAATTTTTTTCTTTTTATGCCTATTTTCCCATTGTTGCTGTTATATTACTTGTCCAATTTAAAGTGAAGCAAAATGTAACTGGCCCATTTAAAAATATTTATCATTTATAGTTCACAAATCCAGTTACTCCCTCAGTGCTGATGAAGAGATAACAACATTTAAGTTTTTTTAGGACCTATCTAGTGTTGGGTTTTTTAGGTGTCTCAATAACTAGTGTCCCTCTTTATGGTTATGAACAAATTGAGAAATAAGAGCAAGGCAAATAGGAAATACAAATATCTATTACTAATAATTGTTGAATTAGAGGATGTAGCTTAGCAACCAAATGGGTCAGCTAATATCGAACCAGAGAACTAAGCAGCACTGGGCACAACTGGAGGGTCCAGTCAGAGCCCATGTTTCCTATGGATAGCTTATCCCCAAGAGTCAAGCATGCCAAATTCTCACATTAGCCAATTAGGGAAGTCACTCCCTCCATGGAAGAGGAAGCAAAGAATGGGATGAGGGAGGAGTTTAAAATGAATGAAAATCTTTTATTTGTGTAGAGGGAGCTCTACTCCCACATATATTTACTTTCTCTTTGCCAAATGCTTCTAGAAATCCTTCAGGTGTTATGGTTTCTACTTAGCAAATTCTATCATTCTTTTTAGTATCTAATCCTTCAATGATCTATGATAGTCATTTTATAGTGCCAAATAATTTGAAAAAGAATTTTTATACGGTATTTATGTAAGATAGTTTGTGACAGAGGGTGTTTAGTCTCCCAGCTTAAGAGCACAGTTCTGTAGTCAGAAGGCCTTGGTTGAAAGCTCTACGTGTCGCTTACTAGCTGTCTCACATCATACAGTTTCTTCTTCTAAAAAAGTGGGAGCATAATAATACCCATCTCAAGCGAGAGTTATGTGATTATAAATTAATTTTTTAGAAAGCACTGGAATAGTGCTTAGAATGTAGTGAGTACTCAATATGGTAAAGTTATAGAAAGTTGCTGTATATTATTAAAAATTGCCTCTAGAGAGCCTACAGAATGGGAGAAAATTTTTACCACATAAACACTTCAGATAGAGCACTAATCTCCAGGATATATAAAGAACACAAAAAAATTAACATCAAAAAAACCCAAATAACCCAATCAATAAATGGTCTAAGGAACTGAGCAGATACTTCATAGAAGTACAACCGATCAACAAATATATGAAAAAAGGTTCAACGTCTCTAGCAATTAGAGAAATACATATCAAAACTACTCTAAGATTCCATCTCACTCCAGTCAGAATGGCAGTTATCAAGAATACAAGTAATAATAAGTGTTGGCGAGGATGTGGGGAAAAAGGTACACTCGTTTATTTCTGGTAGGGCTGTGGATTGGTGCAACCACTCTGGAAAGCAGTGTGGAGATTCCTCAGAAAACTTGGAATGGAACCTCCATTTGACCCAATTATCCCACTCCTCAGTTTTTACCCAAAGGACTAAAAATCAGCATACTACAGTGATGCAACCTCATAGATATTTATAGCAGCTCAATTCACATTAGCTAAACTATGGAACCAACCTAGATGCCCTTCAACAAATGAATGGATAAAGAAAATGTAGTGCTTATACACAGTGGAATATTACTCAATCTCAAAGAAGAATGAAATTATGGCATTTGTAGGTAAAAGAATAGAGCTAGAGAATATCATGCTAAGCAAATAAATCAATCTTCCTAAAACAAAGGCCAAATGTTTTCTCTGATACATGGATGCTAATTCACAATGTGGGGGGGAGCGCATCTAGGGAAGAATAGAGGTACTTTGGATTAGGCAGAGGGGAGTGAAGGGAGGGGAGGGGGTATGGGGGTAGGAAGGATAGTAGAATGGATCAGACATTATTACCCTATGTCCACATATGATTATATGACTGATGTGATTCTACGTTATGTTCAACCAGAAGAATAAGAAGTTATACTCCATTTATATATGATATGTCAAAATGCATTCTACTGTCCTGAATAACTAATTAAAACAAATTAAAAAATGCCTCTAGAAGAAATTGATTGTTTATTATTTTATATTGTTAAAGAGTGTTCAGGCTCAATTTGAATTACATGGGAATAGATTGGTCATGGAAAGAATTACTTATAACCCTAAAAGATGATATGAAATGAATGTGAACAGGTAAAAGAGACAGCAGTGAAGAGAGCAGACTGTTCTGTTTTTCCCTCTAGATTCTCTAGAAACTTACTTCTCCACTATGTGACAGATGTCGCCTATGTCAACTTCCTGTGTATTTCCCTGGCTTCCCTCCCAGAGCTTTCTGAATTACTCCATATGTTTTTCTGAGTGATAAAAATCATGCCATTATTTAGGAATTGGAAAGATCTGCTACACAGTAGTCGTGTGAATCTTGGGAAGTTATTTAACCTCTCTGAGCCTAAGTACCTTATCTGTGAGATGGATATGTGTTGTAGGAGTTAAATAAAATATAATATAAGTACTAGCAAATGTTAGTTCTTTTTTTCTACATTGTTTTGTGACTGGCTTCATTTTTAGGTTTCTTCACTGATAAAATTAGGATAATAATCCTAACTTTATATGGTTGTTAGGAGGATTTAGTGAAGCACAGTGTGCTTAAAGTTCAGTACACATTAGTTCCTGGTATACAGTATGGAGTAATACATACTGATGTCACTTAGAGAATTTTCATTTTCATATGCTTAGAGTTTGTAAGTTATTATAACTTGCTCCTGTTGCCATTAATATAATATTTTTATTGCTTTGTAAGAGCTCTTTGTATATCAATTTCCCATTCTTCTTTTAACTTATTTTACTTTATCTGTTTGTTATTTTTCCTTCAGTTTTGTTAGTTTTTCAGGTATGCCTTTTAAGGATGATTGGGAGTTTTCCAGATACTCAAGAAGGCAAGGGTATGCCACACAGAAGGAACAGACTCATAGAGACATGAGTAAGCATGGACTGTGTGGCAATGTATAAGTCCTGAGATGCTGTCACACTATATGTGTGCAACTTATGTTGTAAGTAAGAAATGTTAAGAAAGTAGAAGGCAAAACTTAAGAGGTGCCAAATTACATAATGCAATTTACAACCTGATAGTAAAAGCACTTACATTTTTATCCTGTAGGTCCAGTTAGTTAATGAAGGATAGTGAACCTCATAGTTATGTATTAGAAATTTTTACCCTATGGCCATAAGGGAGTATGAATTAGAAGAAGGGTGGTTAGTCAGAAGATTATTGTTGATAGATGATGAATTTTGCATTTAGACAGAATTGAAAATTAGAGAAGGCTTTTATTTAGAGGATGAATAGGAACTAAAAAGCTGTAAAACGTGTTATTTGGATGTTAAATGTGCATATTTCTTGTGTGATTTGTTTGATGATGTATTTGCAGGTCATAGTGGGAGAGATGGGGAGAAATGATGGGTTTTGTTTTGGGGTTACAAAGTTTGAACTCTCCGTGAGACCCATGGAAATATCAAGTAGGCTCCACTTATGCATTTTGGACAGGGAGAAATAATTTGTTTATACATAGTGTTAGAGATAGACACTGAGGACCTACCAGATGGAGCAGTGAGGACAGCGGCATTTCATGTGTAGGTAGAAAGAGCCCTTGAGGAGGGACACTGAGCTGGAAAGGTTAGAGTGAGGTAGAGGGCCTAAGAACTTTGTGCTATGAAAGTAAAGGATGGAGCATTTCAAACAGAGGGGACTGGATCATGCAAACCAAATGAAGCAAGGATCAAAATGAGTTTAGATTAGTTGCCATTTCCTAGCTGCTGTCCTATGCAGCAGTCTTCTGAGAGCCTGTAATCAGTGTGCCTTGATGGTCAAATAAGTTTATAAACTCTTCACATCTTTCCTTGAGACATTTTCAGGATACATTAAATGTCTTCAAGGTGTTGAGAAGCCCTCGTGTAAAAACACTTTTTGTTTTTAAACAGCACCCTCCGTGTGTATTTTAGCATGACCTCCCCTCCTTTTTTAAGTGTGGGGGAGTGGGGCAGACTCATTAGCATCTAGAAAATAGTGTTCTGTAGTACCTGTGTCAGGAAGTGTCTGATAGACAACAAGAGGGCATTGATGGGGTTGAGAGGAGGTGCCAGGACTGCATACATTGACTAACAAGTGTTTTGATTCTGCTCACATCTTGGACTAACTTTGAAGATTTTTGTAGTTTTTCTGTTAGGCAAGATTCATTGTTATTCCCACACTCTCTTTTCTCTAAAGGTATCCAAAAATTGAATTCTGGTCTCTGTCCTATCTTTAAAACTTCCTCACAACTGTAGCCATCCTTGTCCCAGTAACAGGCATCTCCATTTCTTCTAGTTGTGCACACCTAAGCCTTGGAATTATCCTTGGTTTTCCTTTTTCATTCACATCAGCAAATTCTATAGACTCTATTTTCAAACTATATTTATAATTCTGTTGTTTCTCTCCATTTTCACCTTTGCCACATGGTCCATAATCTCTCTCTTATTTAGTCAGATTTAATTTATGTACCACTCCAGATTTGTTCGGCCCCACCGCCTCCTGGGCCCTGGGCTGCTTGTTCAGTGTCACACCCTGGCTAATGCCACTGTTGTCTTGTCTAATGCTGTGAGGGGTTGAGGGCCTGGCCCTGTCTCTCAGAATGTTCAGCCTGTCCCTGGTATCTGGACCCAAATGAAGTGCAGGTGTGGGATCTGGATGCTCCAGGTGCCTTCTGGAGGGAATAGATAACACAACCTGAACAGGTAGGAAAAGGTGTGGGAGGTTAGGGCGTGAAGGGTGATAGTCATGCAATGGGTGGCTTGACAGTGGAGAGATGGAATGAGATAGAAACCAGCAGATAGGTCCCTCTTCTTTCCTCCCCTGCAGTGTTCTTGTTCAAATACATATGGAAATACGGAAAGTGCTGCTTTAGATCCAACAGTGTCTCTGTATAGGACTTCTCATTACTCCTCCCAATAGCTGTGGGGTGTGATGACCCCATACAGTCTGGCCCTGCCAAGTCCCTGTAGCACTTGGTGGATTTCCTTGTGAAGCTGTGCCCAGTTTAGTAATGGAGTGCCTTAAGTCCCTACAGCATTTGGTGGATTTCCTTGTGAAGCTGTGCCCAGTTTAGGAATGGAGTGCCTTCTGTTTGTTTATCTTCTTTCCCTGCCTCTCTATCCTTGCTCTTGCTTCTTTGGAGTTTCACCTCCCAGATAAAGCATCTATCACTAAGCTTTGCTTGAGCTTCTTTTTCTAGGAACATGGACAAAGGATTATTGCAATAACCTTTTTACAGATCTCCTTGCTTCTGCTCTGTCACTTCAACTGTATTTTCAATAAAGTAGTTAGGGTGATCTTTTAAAATATGTCACATAGGTTGTTTTTTCTGCTTAAAACTCCTGAGCCATTTCTGATATCACCCAATAGATGTCAGAGTCCTGCACGAGGCTCCTAGGCCTACATAGGCTAGGGCCTCTCCATCTCTCAGACCACATCTCCTGTAGCCAGATTCCTGGCATCCTAGCTCTGACTCCTACAAAACCAGCATGCTTCCCCCTTTGGGCTTTTGCAGTGTCTTTCTTCTGTCCTAGAAAGTTTTTCTCCCAGATACCTGCCAGACAGTGCCCTTGTTTCCTTCAGTTTGCTGTTAAAGACTTCACCATGTCTTCTCATGAGACTTTTCAGGATCAAGTGATTCCTGGTCAAGAAACAAAAGCAAAATTGTCCCATTCCCCAATGGAGTCCGTTGAAAACTGCTGATAAAATCATGCACAATTCTAAGAGGAGATATTGTAGGAGAACCAAGCTGGATCTATAAGGAATTACATATGAGATGGCACATCTTTATGCTGTATCAAGGTCAGGATCACCATACCTTGTCAAACTGAAAATGTCATCGCTCTGTGGACAATTGGGCATATTTAACTGGGAATCTGATCTTTCTTCAGCTATGACTCTTTCGGTTCCAAATCAAAACAAAGTTTTTGAACCCCTTCTTTGTCCCATAGTGTCTGATTTACTCTCACCTCTCTTTTCCTTTCTTCCCTCCATAGGATTTATAATTATTAGGTATATTATATACTTATTCATTTGTAATCTGTCTCTTTCTCCTAAAATATAGGCTCCATGAGAGGCTAGAATTTGTATAGAACATTATGTATATATATATATTAATATATATATTAATATATATATTGAGTAAATGAATGAACAAATGAAAAAGCAAATGGGTCATATTTGCTGTGAAACATATATATATATATATATATATATATCTTCAAATCTTTCATCTATATATATATTATATATAGCTTCAAGTAGATGGTCTACTGTGATAATGTAAAGATTAAATATTATCTGAATCACGAAGGACTTCTGTATGGATGGTTTTATGTGAAGTTTTAATACTTAGTAGAGATTTTCCTGTGATATGATAGAACATAAAATATTCTCAAAGTCTTGATTCATAAAGACAAATTTAAAAGTTTATTTTTTAGAGGGTACCTTACAATTATAAGTGTTAGATGTCATTATATTTAAGTCTTTTTATAATGACAAAGCAATATAATAGGAGCTTGTGGAGCTCACAAAAAGCTAATGGGTATTTGTGGTTGGTTTAAAATTTCCAGTGACAACAACATACATAAACTCAAAAAGGGCTTGTTCTCAGGTAACTTCAACTGAAGAGAAATTTGTGTGCCCTTGAGCTATACTATAGCTATACTATGTTAGATAACTTTAAAAGTGGCTCTATTGATGATAAAGACCCTACATTCAAAGATGTGTAAGAAAAGTAGAATCAAATTGTTTTGTAAACACTATTTCTAAATGAACATACACAGTATTATTTAAAATGTTTATATAACAAAATTTTAATTATATTTCATGAAGCCATTTGACTATTTCTGCTATATCCTTAAAAATTTTATGTAATAAAAATGGCCATACCTCTAACTTTGGATATTCTCACGGAGGGAATGGGGAGTTGATGTCTGTATGGACACATACTCTGTGTGTGTGTGTGTGTGTGTGTGTGTGTGTCTGTGTCTGGTCTGTATAATGTGTATGTGTTTGAACACAGAAAAAGTCCTGAAAGGATACAAATTGTACTGTTATGCATACAAAAACCATGTATGCTCTCCCCTGCCTTCCTGCACCCCTTCCTATTTTTTATTTTTCTCTTTAGTACTTATTACTGCCTTTATACTATATATTGTACTGATTTATCTTTCTAATTAACTACCTTCTCTTCTAAAATATAAGCTCCAAGCATGTAGGGTTATTTTGTTTGTTTTGTTCTATTTTGTTCACTGTTTTATCTTTGGTGCCTAGAACAGTGCCTGGCATATAGTGGATGCCCCCTAAATTTTGTTGAATGAGTAAGTGGCAGTGTATGAACACTGTAAAGATTCTTGAAGATGTTGCCAAATTTTTAAAAGGACATACTAGTTTATATTCAGTAGTGTCTATGTGTAACCATAAGATGTTTACGTAGTATTTTAAACTATGTAATTTACTATGTGAAAATATTCTTAATTTTTTATCATTAGTGAAGTTGAAATTTAAAGTTTTTCATTATTTGCATTTATTATTTTGCAACTATATCAGTAATACCTTTGTTGAAAAGCCTGAACATACTGAAAACATTTTAGCACATAATTATGGAGTAGCTTGTGTGTCAGTTATTATATTGTGCAGCAGGGATGCAGCATCATCTTTTCCTCTAGAAATTTTGTTCTATGGGGAAGTAATGATGCTACACAAAAAGAGAATACATTTTAAGAAAAAGTCACCCATTATACTAATGCAGTGATAGAAAATAGCGAGGGTTTTGATTGTATCATTTAAATCTTTATTTTAATGTGTTTATGAAATTTAAAATAAAGCTTTCTTTTTTTTAACTTAGGATATTTTATTTTTCCTCATCATTAAGTATGTTTGTAAACTTGGTTGGTAATGGTTGTGTGATGATGTTCCATTTTATGGGAGTTCTATACTTGTTCTCAGTAATCACCTATTTTTGGAACTTATGATTATTTATAATTTTTTTACTATTGTAAATAAAATAGCATCATTGATTCTATATGTTTAATCTTGTCTTCCCATCTCTAATTTTTGTCCTAAGTAATAACTCGTATTGCTGCTATAACAACCTCAAACTTGGTAGCTTAAAGCAATACAAATTTCTTACCTTACAGTTCTGGAGATCAGAAGTCTTAAAATCAGGGTGTTAGGCAGGATTGTGCTCCTCTTCGGGGTTTAGGACAGACTCCATTTCCTTGGCTTTTCTAGCTTCTAGAGACTGCCTACATCACTTGACTTGTGACCCCTTTTCCTATCTTCAAAGCCAGAAGTGTAGCATCTTCAAATCTTTCTGTCAGACTTCTGCTTCCCTCATTGCATCCCCTCCTCTGATTCTGACCTACCACTGTCCTGATTTCTTGGACCCATCTGCATAATCAATGCTGGATAGTCTCCTCATCTCAAGATGCTTATCTTACGCACACCTGCAAAGTCCTATTGCCATATACAATAACATGTTTCACAGGCTTCAGTGATTAGTATGTGAACATCTTTGGGGGACCATTATTTTGTGTTGGGACTAATGACACGTTAACTAACTCAGGCTGACTCCTTACTCCCTGGGGAGTGAGCAAGATCAAGGCCTCAAAGGCGGTTTCAATAGTTAATGACGATGAATCGGACCACCGTCAGGGATTGGTTAACAACAGTTCCGCGAACGTGATCAGCTCGTGCTTGCCATATAGTCCTATGGGACTCTCGCCTGCATGAACTCCCCTGCCTTGCTAACCTTTAAGCTGATTGGTACCCGCCTAGCCCCCACCCTACATAAAAGCTGTGTGATTTCCTCAATAAACGAGTTCCTGCTGTGACGGGTCTCCCTGACACGCGTCTAATTGTCCTCCGCCAGGAGGACTGGGAGCAGGCGGTCAGTGGCCCTACCTATCCTGGTCTGACCTTGTTGGGGAGTGTCCCCTTCCCTTGTCAGTGGTTGAGAAGAGCAAGGGGGCTTAAGACCCCGACAATTTGCTCATCATATCTGAGGATATGTGCTGATAATACAAAGTAACTTGAAAGACCTTAGATGCATACTGCCAACTATTCACTGAAGTATTCAATCTTCATTGATGCTCACATCTGTGGTGAGAGTTTGTATCACCTGTGGTCATTTCTTGTATTTTTAAAAGGTTTTTGCACTTTTGATGATGATAATAACAAATATTTATCAAGTATTACTATCATCAGACATTAATTTAAACATTTTATAGATTTTAACTCATTTAACCCTCAGAAAACCCAGTGCCGTATACTTTTCTATCCCTCTCTTACCAGTGAAGATGCTGAACCTTAGGAGTCTAAACAACTTGGCTAAGTCACAGAACTGGAAATGATAGAGCTAGAATGGAAATACAGAGAAAAAGATATCCATACCATAAATCTTCCTCAGAGTGTGTGAATACGCACACACAAAAATAAAATAGATCCAAAGGTATGCCAAAGAAAACCTTGATGCAAATAAAATAATAATATCTAATATTGATACTATGTGGCTTAGTGAGAACAGATTCATAGAACTATACAGTTAGTAGGAGACTTGGAAAAGGGGAAATGAAGAAGAAAGACTTTGACGTGCAAGGTCTTCTAACCTATACTTTCTGGCCTAGCATAAAATTCTAAAATTAGCTTTTTTTTTTTTAAGAGTTACTTGTAGCAGACACTACACCCATAGTAAATAACTACGTCAATAATTATGAAAAGTATGAGCTATCAAGGAGCATTAACTATAAAGCAAAGAGGGCTCCGAATAGCAAGGCAAAATTAAAGAGGATTTTCGTAGGTTAATTTTGTGGCTTTCTATGAGTTATAATTACATTTTTTAACAAATCATATTTTAAAATTTGCAGTTAACTAGGTACAGAGTAGTTAACAATGCTAATGTCACTTCTCATTTTTCATTGAGTTTTCTCTGAATATTTCAGATATTTATCATTTTATAAATTATAAGACAGCATCAGTAGAGAACTTTAGAAACATTTTATAGTGATGGAACATTTATGAATGATCATTCACTCAGCAGATTTATGTAAAATACATTCAGAATCTTTGTTGTTCAAATCTGCACTTGGCTGCATCACATGTATTTGTATTATTTAACTATTTAAATAGCTGCCATCCTTTGAATTCTATAAATATATAAATAGGTAGCTTTCAACATTACATTTTTGACTGTATGTTACTCACTTGCTGATCTCTAAGAGACTACTACAAAGTAATTTGATTCTTATTTTTTTCTTTTGACTTATGAGGAGTTGGTGGGATAAAATAATACAATGAGTTATAATTATTTATTGATGCGCATGTATGTGTGCCTGTGTGTATGTGCATTGCACAACTGGCACGATTTTAGAATGTATACAAACCTTTCTTGTCTGTTTTGATACTTATTTTGATACTTTGTTATTTCTCAGGGTCATAACCGTGAGACATATTGAATTCTTTTGTTCCAAGATAAAAAGAGTTCTTTGTACTGATCATAAAATAGTATATCCTTGTTATTTAAAAAATCATATAATCTGAAAGAGTTGAAAAAAAAAAAAGTTACTGCCCCCTCCAAATTTTATCACTGATAACTGATAACTTCTGTCAAATTTTGCTTTTTTTTTTTCTGTCTTAATGTGCGTACATCATATACACATACATTTTACAAAACTTGGATCATTATCCACAGGATATTCTATAACTTGCTTTATGTTAGTATGGGTCTCATTATTTTGTGTCAGTAAATATGTTTTTAACATGTCTGTTCTCATACATACATGTAATCTTATATTTTTACATACTTGTCCAAATGTTTTATTAGTGTGCATTTTCAGATGTGGAATAGCCAGATTTAATAACCATAAGACTTAATAAGACCGTATACCTGAAAATATTATGTGATTCTTAAAAGACACTCATGGTACCGTTTATGTTGCTGCTTTAGTATCTGTGTATAGTAATAGGTAATTGGATGGACCCATAGTGAAGTTTTTGCTGCCAAAATTGAAGATTCCTGCCCTTCTTACCTCAATTTACAACACTTGGGAAGCATTGATCAAGAGAAGTGCTTCTATTTTGCAGATATATAGTTAATTGCTTATTCACAAGGCTTTTTCATTTATGTTGCTCTGCTTGCCAAGCTGGAATTCAAAATGTATTTTCAGTTAGAAGCAAATGATATATCAGTGTGTTTTCACTTGAATGCTATTAGAACTATGTTTTTTTTTAAGGTTACAAAACTTAGGCTAAACTGGTTTATGAAATCGTTGTAAATATGTATTATTTAATGACCAAGTTCAAATGTAGACTTGGTTTGGTGTAGAGCTTGAGCAGAGGCTCAAATCATGTAGTCAGGAATTAGTTTCTTTATCTCAGTGTTGTTCCACTGGATTGGATATTTAAAAAAAATTTTTTTTTTAGTTGTTGATGGAACAACAGAAGCCAGTACCTCACACATGTGAGGCAAGCCCTCTGCCACTGAGCCATGACCTCGCCCTGGATTGGGTACTTTTTTATTCATGCTTTCTGCTTACTGCCTCACGATGAGTGTGGTTGCCTCTGAACCTATATCCTTCTAGGGCTAGGAAGAAAGATAGGGCACTCTTGTTAGTCTCAGAAGAAAAAACTGGGGGTTCCTTCTTGTTGTGACTGTCCCATAAATACAAATTTACTGAAGTAAAGTTGTTTTGAGTTGGGTGACCTTTCTGAGACCTCTCTAGCAAGGCTACTTGGCTTAGGAACTTGATCTCTGCTCTCCTAGGAGCTATGTGTGGGGAGTTTGAGGCCATCTGAACCAATTTGACAGTGAATGAGATAAAATCCCTAAAAGAAAATCTAGGACTATTGGTAGAATAAAAGGGGTCTGGGTACTAGTATCGCAGATAAATACCCACTTATCTTGTACCTCAGTAGGGTGCCCAGTACATGATAGGTGCTCTAATAAATATTTAGTGACTGCCTGACAATAAACAATGCTGTTGGTGCTATATTTAGTATGTCTGTAAGTTAAATGGAATTTTGTAGTGCAGCCTGGGAACTTCATTGTAGATATTTCCCAGGTGAAAATTTAACCAAAATGTTAAACCATCTACTTTAAAGTAAACTTTGAGATAGATATTAACACATAAATACAGACTTACTAAACACTTTTCAAGCCAGTGGTATTCTTAGGAACAGGATAACAGAGTAGTCAACAGTAATGAGGAGCTGACGTTTATGCACATATTCAGTTAAGACACTTATTGAGGGCCTGTTGTGTACCAGTTATGGCAGCATCTTGGTGTTGAGTACCTAGATGCATGACATATGGCCTGGGTTCTGTCAGATGTATGGTCTAGCGAGAGGCAGCATCCTGGGGAAAATGTGAACTACAGAATATGAAGAACATTCCAGACCCTGTTTTACACTGGTAGCTTTAGAGAAGGGCCCCTGGAGGACTTAATGCCTGCTCTGAGGGACAAATAAGAATGACCTAGAACAGAAGAGGTAGTGCCAGGGGTTAGGCAGTGTGGAACAGGTCTTTAAACTATATGCATAGTCACCAGGATTCAGAAATAATGCCTAATGGGGCACTGTACATAGTTTTTAATTATCTGGGGCAGTATGTGTGGTTGTGGTGTGAACTGGAAGAACATGGGTTCAATGGACAATGTTAAGAAAGTAGCCTGAGCATGTACAGATCATACCAAGGAGCTTGAATTTTATCAGGAAGACAGTAGTGAATTACCAAAAGACTTAAGCAGTGGAATGTTTTGATTACAACCAAGCAAGAACCCTGGAGAGTCCCATAAATACAAATTTACTGAAGTGAGTTCAGAAAAAAGAACAATTGATACTGTAATTTTAAAAATTGGTATTGTTTTACATACTGATATGTGTAGTTTAAAAATAAACTTAACCATTTAAAGTCTTTGAACATTGGCAGTCTCCCTTCATGAAGTTTCTAAAGTGCGAAAGCATTCTTGTGTCTTAGGGATAAACAATGTTGTTTTACTTTTAAAAAGCCTAGAACTCTATAAATTTAAGCCCTGCATATCAATTCCTGTAGGTTCTAGAAAAGTGCTTTGCACATAGTTGTCAGCATTTGTTGACTTAAATTTGTTGACCTGATCTAAAGAGGAAGTGGACCTGAAGTTCTTTTCTTATTATACACACATACCACATCTAAACAACCGAAGCATCTATTAGGATCAAATTTGAATGTCAGTGTAAGAAATTTCCAAAATAATAATGACAAAGTAGAAATTTCTTTCTTTCTCATGTGAACTATGCCTAGATGTGGAAATGTGGAACTGTTGTTGTGATGCCATCAGGTCATGCAGGACCTTACTTCCTTCCAGTTTTCTGATTTACCAGCCCTACAGAATGGCGCTCCTCTGCAGGGTTGCAGGGTGACTAGAGCTCCAGCCATACTCTGTTTTCTAAACATAGAGTAGAAAGGTCAGAAAGCACTCTTCCTTTTTAGAAGGCCTCCCAAGAATGTGATACATTGTGTATGTGTGCGTATCTCTTTGGCCCGAACTCAGTCATATGGCCATATCTAGTTAGAGAGTGTGGCATGGAATCCTTTTAGCTGGTGCATTGCCACAGTGAATAAATTTGATGTTAGTTATTGAAGAGAAGGGGGGAACTAAAGGTTGGTATATGCAAATAGTTTTCTAACACACTATCTTAGAAATCATATTTTGGAGTCATTAATACAGGGATGAAGCAAAATTCAGAGAGCACTATGGAGAAATTGGGAAGTTTTAAAATTCTGTAATAGGAAGATGATACTTGCTATTCACTTTCCACTGTATTTTAAACATATTCGGTATACTTAGTGTTGAGTTTGGCATATAGGTGAATATTGCTTAGGTAGTTTGAAATGACAGAAGAGACAAGGCCATGGAAGTCTGATGTCATCAAAAAACATGACAGTATTTCACCTGTGGTTCAACTTTGTGGAGTGGTATCACTTTCTCTTGTAATAGAACATTATATTTAGAAGAAAAAAATTAAGCATTTATACAGTGATACTATATTTCAATAACTGCAAATCAGTTTTTATCTGCTTTGTCAGGTGATATGGGAACAAAAACTTTATATTGTCATAATGTAACTATAGAGTTACTATTTTTATCCCTTCATAGTTTTTAAGATGTATTTGCTAGAAAAAGCAAATTGTTAGACAAACAACAATGAAGGAGCATTTCTCTCGCATAAGTTTTCCAGCTTCTAACCAGTGAATTAGAGAGAAGAGACCAAAATGTATGTCAAAAAATGGCAAGTAGTGAAAGATAATCTGAAGACCTATTCTATTCCCCAAATGTTCATAGAGTATTAGAGACAGGAAGTATCTGTAGAAGTTCTTTGTTTGGACTTCTTTCATATTTATATGTCTTCTTTCATATTAGACAAAACAAGTAATAAATATCCTGAAAGGAAACAGTTCTGTCCCATATCTCTCTTTTCTCTATTTCATCCCAATGTTTGATAGATAGCAAGGTCAGGAAAGTTTTTCCCTTCATCAGTGCTGATCTCTGGGATTTCATTTTAGTTTTTACTTATTTTTTTATAGTAGAGGCTAAAATCATCTAGTAATTGTCATTTGTGAAGATACCTCCTTATGTTACTCTAAAATCTTTAAAATATACTTCTTCTGAAATTAATTCCTCAGATGAATAGGTATAGCTCAAAATTTTCTCGTGGGTCAAATTTCTTTACTTTAGTAATAACAAAATAATAATCACTATTACTGTTTTTCTATTTAATTTATAACATCCTAAATAAATGCTAGGCAGTGAATAGGAATTTAATAATTACTAAGTATCTTCTATTGGTATTTTATAGACCTTATTTCATTTATATTTTATAGCATCCATATGGAAACTGTTTTTATGTGCATTTCATTGGTGAAGAAACTGAAACTTAGAGAGGATAAATAAATTTTCCAAGACTGGATCCAGAATTTGAACTTGAATTTTTCTGACTCTGCTTTTGCACTATACAGTGTGATTTCTACAAGACTTTAGTTGTGGTGAGCCTAATAACCATATGTAGTTTAAATTTAAGTTAATTAAGATGAAATTAAATTGGAAAATCAGTTCCTCAATTGCAACAGTCACATGAAAGTGCTTCATACCTATCCACATGTGGGTAGCAACTACCATGCTGGGCAGGGAAGATGCAGAACATCTCCATCATCACAGAAAGTTCAATTAGATCAAGTCGTTCTAGAGTTTTGAGTTGATTCTAATTTAAATACCTATATTTAGAAACAAATCTTTTTAGAAACCTGTATGCCCTTGGAAATTGAGACTTCCTGTATCCTCAGGCAGAAAGTATGGCAGCGTTGTGCAGTGTTCTGTGGTCCCTGATAAAAGTGGCTAATTGAATTACCTTCCCTCTTTGTATTTTTCCAAGGAAGTTTCAGTTCTGGGGTAGGAGGAGGTTGGGAGAATGAGTGAAAAGAAAAGGGACTTTCCTAGACACTTATTAGAAAGATTTATTGTGTCTTAATTTCCTTTCTCAAGATCCTCCTTAAAATTCATTGCCTCCTTTTGTCTGAATTGCACCATATTATCTGTATAACATCTTTATTCTCCATGCCATGTAGAATCCTTCAGTGTGCTGCTTTTTTTTTTTTAACATTAATTTGATATCTTTCTCAGCTCTGGTTTGTCTTTTGGTATTTTGTTGAAATATAATGTTTCAATTTTCTTAGGATGCAGTGCCAAGGACATCATCAGTTCACAGATCTCAAACATTTCCTATCTACATTTTGGCTGATGGTGTCTTTTATTTAGTCTGATGTTAGTAGCTAACACATATCTTGACCCCAAATAATTGTTTTCAGTTGACTATTAGCTAAACTTCTAAGAAGGTTTTCTAAGGAAATTGAATAGATCTTTGAAAAAATCTATTATTTTTATTTTATTCATAGATATGATTATTAGCAATTTTGAAATGCAACCCCCTTTTTAAGAACCAAGAAATATATTTTGCTAATAGTGATAAAAATTTCTACAATGATTTTAAACTCAGAACTCTTACAGGTCTGTTTGTGCTTTTATTCCAAAGTAAGCTGTTACTTTGGATGAAAGTAAATAGACTCATGATATATTCAACTGATCTCCCATTTCACAACTAGATGTCAGTGTTAACATACCTGATTAATTATCTCAGGTATGATTATAATGAGGTAATCTAAATATTTATTCAACCTATACAAGATATAGATCAGAAAATAAATGATAAAGAAGGAAAAGAATTTTTTTTTTATTTTTTTACGTTTACATAGGGTAATGATGTTTATTTTATTTTTCCCCTCCCCCCCACCCCTCCCACCCCTCTTACCCCTCTTTTCCCTCTACACAGTCCTTCTTTCCTTCATTCTTACCACTCTCCTTAGCCTAACTCTAAACCTAACCCTAAACCTAATGCTAGCCCCTCCCACCCCCCATTATATGTCCTCATCCGCTTATCAGCGAGATCATTCGTCCTTTAGTTTTTTGAGATTGGCTTATCTCACTTAGAATGATATTCTCCAATTTCGACCATTTGCCTACAAATGCCATAATTTTATCATTCTTCATTGCGGAGTAATATTCCATTGTATAAATATGCCACAGTTTCTTTATCCATTCATCAACTGAAGGGCATCTAGGTTGGTTCCACAATCTGGCTATGGTGAATTGAGCAGCAATGAACATTGATGTGGCTGTATCTCTGTAGTATGCTGATTTTAAGTCCTTTGGGTAGAGGCCAAGGAGTGGGATAGCTGGGTCAAATGGTGTTTCCATTCCAAGCTTTCTGAGGAATCTCCACACTGCTTTCCAGAGTGGCTGCACTAATTTGCAACCCCACCAGCAATGTATGAGTGTTCCTTTTTCACCACATCCTCGCCAACACCTATTGTTGCTTGTATTCTTGATAATCGCCATTCTAATTGGGGTGAGATGAAATCTTAGGGTAGTTTTGATTTGCATTTCCCTTATTACTAGGGATGTTGAACATTTTTTCATATATCTGTTGATTGCTTGTACATCTTCTTCTGTGAAGTGTCTGTTCATTTCCTTAGCCCATTTGTTGATTGGATTATTTGTATTCTTGGTGTAGAGTTTTTTGAGTTCTTTATAGATTCTGGAAATTAGCGCTCTATCTGAGGTATGGTTGGCAAAGATATTCTCCCACTCTGTAGGCTCTCTCTTCACATTTCTGATAGTTTCCTTTGCTGAGAGAAAGCTTTTAGTTTGAATCTATCCCAGTTGTTGATTCTTGCTTTTATTTCTTGTGCTATGGGAGTCCTGTTAAGGAAGTCTGATCCTAAGCCAACAAGTTGAAGATTTGGACCTACTTTTTCTTCTATAAGATGCAGGGTCTCTGATCTGATTCCGAGGTCCTTGATCCATTTTGAGTTGAGTTTTGTGTAGGGTGAGAGATAGGGGTTTAATTTCATTCTATTGCATATAGTTTTCCAGTTTTCCCAGCACCATTTGTTGAAGAGGCTATCTTTTCTCCATTGCATATTGTTGGAACCTTTGTCTAGTATGAGAAAATTGTATTTATTTGGGTTTGTGTCCATGTCCTCTATTCTGTACCATTGATCTACCTGTCTATTTTGGTACCAATACCATGCCGTTTTTGTTACTATTGCTTTGTAGTAGAGTTGAAGATCTGGTATTGCAATACCCCTGCTTCGCTCTTGCTACTGAGGATTGCTTTAGCTATTCTAGGTTTTTATTCTTCCAGATGAATTTCATAATTGCTTGCTCTATTTCTGCAAGGTACATCATTGGGATTTTAATTGGAATTGCATTGAATCTGTATAGCACTTTAGGTAGTATAGCCATTTTGACGATATTAATTCTGCCTATCCAGGAACATGGGAGATCTTTCCATCTTCTAAGGTTTTCTTGAATTTCTTTCTTTAGTGTTCTGTAGTTCTCATTGTAGAGGTCTTTCACCTCTTTTGTGAGATTGATTCCCAAGTATTTTATTTTTTTCGATGCTATTGTGAATGGGGTAGTTTTCCTAACTTCTCTTTCTGAAGATTCATCACTTATGTATAAAAATGCATTGGATTTATGAGCATTGATCTTGTAACCTGCTACTTTACTGAATTCACTTATGAGTTCTAAAAGTTTTCTGGTGGAATTTCCAGGTTACTCTAAATATATAATCATGTCATCAGCGAACAGGGATAGTTTGAGTTCTTCTTTTCCTATTCGTATCCCTTGAATTTCTTTGGTTTGTCTAATTGCTCTGGCTAGAGTTTCAAGGATGATATTGAATAGAAGTGGTGAAAGAGGGCATCCCTGCCTTGTTCCAGTTTTTAGGGTGAACGCTTTCAGTTTTTCACCATTTAGAATGATATTAGCCATGGGCTTAGCGTAGATTGCCTTTATAATGTTTAGGAATGTTCCCACTACCCCAATTTTTTCTAGTGTTTTGAGCATGAAGGGATGCTGTATTTTATCAAATGCTTTTTCTGCATCTATTGAAATAATCATGTGATTCTTAACTTTAAGTCTGTTGATATGGTGAATGACATTTATTGATTTCCGAATGTTGAACCAACCTTGCATCCCTGGGATAAAACCCACTTGATCGTGGTGCACTATCTTTTTAATATATATTTGTATGCGATTTGCTAAAATTTTGTTGAGAATTTTTGCATTGATGTTCATTAAGGATATTGGTCTGAAATTTTTTTCCTCGATGTGTCTCTGTCTGGTTTAGGTATCAGGGTGATATTGGCTTCATAGAACGAGTTTGGGAGGGTTCCCTCCTCTTCTATTTCATGGAATAGTTTGAGGAGTATTGGAATGAGCTCTTCTTTAAAGGTTTTGTAGAACTCGGCTGAGAACACATCTGGTCCTGGACTTTTCTTTGTTGGTAGGCTTTTGATGACCTCTTCTATTTCATTGCTTGAAATTGGTTTATTTAAGTTGTGTATGTCCTCCTCGTTCAGTTTAGGTAATTCATATGTCTCTAGAAATTTGTTGATGTCTTCGAGGTTTTCTGTTTTGTTGGAGTATAGATTTTCGAAATAGCTTCTAATTATGTTTTGTATTTCACTCGTGTCTGTTGTGATGTTTCCTTGTTCATTCTGAATTTAAGTAATTTGAGTTTTCTCCCTCTTTCTCTTTGTTAGTGTGGCTAAGGGTTTATCAATTTTATTTATTTTTTCAAAGAACCAACTATTTATTTTGTTAATTTTTCCGATTGTTTCTTTTGTTTCGATTTCGTTGATTTCGGCTCTGATTTTAACTATTTCCTGTCTTCTACTACTTTTGGTATTGGTCTGCTCTTCTTTTTCTAGTGCTTTGAGCTGTAGTGTTAAGTCGTTTATTTGTTGATTTCTACTTCTTTTTTTGAATGCACCCCATGAAATAAATCTTCCTCTAAGTACTGCTTTCATAGTGTCCCAGAGATTTTGATATGATGTGTCTTTGTTCTCGTTTACTTCTAAGAATTTTTTTATTTCCCTCCTGATGTCTTCTGTTATCCATTCATCATATAATAGTGTATTATTTAGTCTCCAGGTATTGGAGAAGTTTCTGTTTTTTATTCTGTCATTTATTTCTAATTTCAATCCATTATGATCTGATAGAGTACAAGGTAGTATCTCTATCTTCTTGTATTTGCTAACAGTAGCTTTGTGGCATAAAATATGGTCTATTTTAGAGAAGGATCCATGTGCTGCTGAGAAGAAAGTGTATTCGTTCTTTGTTGGATGGTATATTCTATATATGTCCGTTAAGTCTAAATTGCTGATTGTGTTGTTGAGATCTATAGTTTCTTTATTCAGTTTTTGTTTGGACGATCTATCCAGTGGTGAGAGAGGTGTGTTAAAATCGCCTAGTATTATTGTGTTGTGGTCTATTTGATTTCTGGAATTGAGAAGGATTTGTTTGACGTACGTGGATGAGCCAATGTTCGGGGCATAGATATTTATGATTGTTATGTCTTGCTGATTTATGCTTCCCTTAAGCAGCATGTAATGTCCTTCTTTATCCCTTCTGACTAGTTTTGGTTTGAAGTCCACATTATCTGAGATGAGGATGGATACTCCAGCTTTTTTGCTGTGTCCGTGTGCTTTTTCCCCATCCTTTCACCTTTAGTCTATGGGTGTCTCTTTCTATGAGATGAGTCTCTTGCAGGCAGCATATTGTTGGATTTTTCTTTTTAATCCAATCTGCCAGTCTGTGTCTTTTGATTGATGAATTCAGGCCATTAACATTCAGGGTTATTATTGTGATATGATTTGTATTCCCAGTCAATTGACTCATATTGTTTTTGACATGATTTGGTTTCTCCTTTATTTGGCTATTCCTTTAGGCTAGCGCCTCCTGTTGCTGATTTGCATCGTTGTTTTTCATCTCTTCCTCATGGAATATTTTGCTGAGAATGTTCTGTAATGCTGGCTTTCTTTTTGTAAATTCCTTTAGCTTTTGTTTATCATGGAAGGATCTTATTTCATCGTCAAATTTGAAGGTAAGTTTTGCTGGGTATAAGATTCTTGGTTGGCATCCGTTTTCTTTCAGGGCTTGGTATATGTTGTTCCAGGCCCTTCTAGCTTTTAGGGTCTGGATTGAAAAATCTGCTGATATTCTTATTGGTTTCCCCCTGAATGTAATTTGGTTCTTTTCTCTCGCGGCCTTTAAATTCTGTCTTTATTTTGTATGTTAGGTATTTTCATAATAATGTGCCTTGGTGTGGGTCTGTTGTAATTTTGTATGTTTCGAGTTCTATAAGCCTCTTGTACTTGGTTTTCCATTTCATTCTTCAGATTTGGGAAATTTTCTGTTATTATTTCATTGAATAGATTGTTCATTCCTTTGGTTTGTTTCTCTAAGCCTTCCTCAATCCCAATAATTCTTAAATTTGGCCTTTTCATGATATCCCATAATTCTTGTAGATTCTGTTCATGATTTCTTACCATCTTTTCTGTTTGGCCAACTTTGCTTTCAAGATTAAATAATTTGTCTTCAATGTCTGAGGTTCTGTCTTCCAGGTGTTCTATCCTATTGGTTATGCTTTCTATGGAGTTTTTAACTTGGTTTATTGTTTCCTTCATTTCAAGGATTTCAGTTTGGTTTTTTTTCAGTATCTCTAACTCTTTATTGAAATGATCTCTTGCTTCCCGTATTTGGTCTTTTAACTGTTTATTGGTGCGATCATTTAATGCCTGCATTTGCTCTTTCATCTCCTCCTTCAATGCCTGCATTTGCTCTTTCGTCTCCTCATTAGCTTCCCTGATCGTTTTAATTACGTACATTCTGAACTCCCTTTCTGACATTTCTTCTGCTGTGCTGTCATTGGGTTTTATTGATGTAGTATCTAGGTTTGTTTGGGACATTTTCTTCCCTTGTTTTCTCATATTGGTCAGTTGTCAGTGGGACCCTGAGATATTGCAGTTTTCCACTATTGGCTTATAGTGTCCCAGTAGATTTCCAGTGTATCACCTCCCAGCCTTCAGTAGCCTGATGTCTTGGAGGAATCTGATAAAGCAGCTCATCCGAAGAAAACTGCCCCTAGCCCCCTACTGGTTCCACGGTTTGGAACTGGCTCTGTGCGGAAATGCTCTCACTGTGGGCCTGCACCGTGCAGCTGGCCGTGTGGGAGGAGCCCACTGCCGGAGTGTGGAAGGCTACCTTGGGAAGACTCTAGCTGCCCTGCCTGGCTCCGCTAAGCCACCTCTATCTGGGCCTGCCACCCGGGCTGAGCTTTACCCAGTGGGCAGACTCACCCGTGGCTCTATTTCAGTCCGAGTCTCTCAATGCCTCCCCCTCTTAGCTCCTGGGTTCTGGAGCAACCGGGGGTGCAGTCTCCCTCTAGGCCGCCATCTTGGATCGCCCCGTGAAGAGAGTCCACAGCCGGAGTGGGCAGAGCCGCCTGAAGAGGTCTCCCGCTGCCCTGCCCTGATCCCTGAGGCTGCTTGCAGATCGAGGCTCTCCGCTGGTTCTTTGCCGGAGTACACTGCGCTGCAAGGGCTCCGGGACTCGGAGCCTGCTCTGGTCAGAAAGGCTCTCACTAGCGGGCCAGTTCCGTTCCGAGAACCTGGAGAAGGAAAAGAATTTTTAAAGACTGCTTATTTCAAAGTGGGATGATTAATTCTGTATTTGTATTTTAAAATTTCTCCCACTTATATATGAACAATTAAAATTTTTCATCTAGTTGATTAGGAAAGTCAGGAAAGTGTGAACTCGTATCTTTTTACTCTGCCACCCAGAAGTTCTTCCTGCAGCTTTCCCAGAAATGGTAATCAGAAAAAAGAAGGAGAGTTATTGTACTTCACATGTAAATTTGCCTTTTAAAATTCATTTCTCCTAAATGGAAGCATGGAATCTTTATCCTTTCCTTATAGATTCAATCTGACAATCTTTTAAAAATAACGTGTTTTGTGTTTCTCTAATTAGTATGTCCTACCTTTTCTTTTTCACATGCTTTCTGTTGATAAATGTGAAATCCAGAATAATAACTGAAATGTCATGAATAAAAGACAGGCAAAATAATAGATCAAAGCACTCTGTATCTCTCCTTCTACTGTATTACCAAAAGATCCTGATGGGTCCCTTTTCCTACTTCTCTTTCTCCTTTGAGTATTACTATTCTTGGATTATTTAAGTGAGAGAGCTCACATAGGCAAAAGTCTATAGAATTATATCAACTTTGACATTTTAAAATACATTTCAAAATCTGTGTATACCACTTACAGATTTTCAGAGACTATACATTTAAACTGTACTAGGAAATATCAAAATAACTTATCTTTGGAGCACAGTTTAAGATTTTGACAAAATGATAGACTTTCTTTTTTCCACTGTTATTATAAGTTTAACTTTTTTCTTAGAAACACACCCGTACTCCAAAACAAGTCTGTTTTGAAGGGCAAGTTGAATTAGTGTCAATGATGTCTTAGTACAGAATGAGCATCCCTAATCTGAAATCCACAGTACTCCAAAATCCAAAACTTTTTAATTACCAACATAACACCACGAGTGGAAAATTCTACACCTGACCTTATTCAATTGTACTGTCAAAATGCAGATTCACTGAAAGTTTTGTATGATATTATTTTCAAGCTATGTGTATGAGGTGTATATGAAACATAAATGAATTTTATGTTTATACTTGCTTACTATCCCCAAGCTATCTTACTATGCATATGCAAATATTCTGAAATCCAGAACACTTTCGGTTCTACACATAAAATAAGGAAAACTTAACTTGTATGCCAGTTTTTTTCCTAATGGAAATATCTTTTTAGCTTATGCAGATCCTAATTTTATAACAGTCTAAAATCTGTGCATCAATCCATTGAAAAAGTACTTGCTTATTGGCTTTAAAAATTCATTTTTTCCTGAGAAAGAATTTTCAGCTCATCAGTTTTGGGATCTCCATATGAAACACCCATTTGGTAGTTGTTTTTTGTCAGGTTTTATAACCTCCAGGCACATAATACAAGAACATAAATTAATTATTGATTATGGTATAGATTCAGCCCAACACTAGATTTTCAGTCTGTGAAAACACAAAAGTCATATTAACCAACTCCAGGCAATTCCTGTTTGCTATATATATTGTGGAAATGCAAGCAGACTATATCATGCTGATTAAAATGTATCTTATTTAGCAAAACAGTAAAATACTACAGTGAAGTTCACTTAATTCTATGTTCTCTTACAGTGATTAGTAGCTTAGTTCTTGATGTGAATTACAATATTGATATTTTGCAAATTAATTCATGGATACTATTTTTTTGTTGTTCAGAAGTCTTCTTTATCTGTTTTAAGATCTCTCTGATGCCTTTAAAAAGATAGAATTTATAACATTAAACTTAAACTAAGGTAGGAAACTAGTTATTGAATTAGAATTCAATTGGAGGCAGCTGCCCATGGTATTACTAACTAGACTTCAAAGTTTCCAATAAACTATAAATGAGGAGCAATGATCGTACTTTTCAGCAGGATACCTAGCTGAATCATATACCTAGCTAAGTGACTTGAGCCTAGAAGGTGCTTGGTAAACTTATTTGGATACATTTATATACCACCCCCACCTTTTCTTCTCTCTGGCTTCATCTCTTCTGGGCCTCAGTTTGAGGGAGCTCCTCACACCTTAATATTTTTCCCCTTTGTGATGTTTGGGCTAAGCTAAGCTATCCATTCATCAGCGAATGGTTATTAAAGAAATAACTGTTTGGCTCTACTATGTAATATTGTTATGTTCTCTTTCATGATTTTTTTTTTTTTGTCTCAAATACTTTTGTTTTTAAAATTCTTCACATTTACTCCTGATTTGGGATAGGATCTGCACATAATTGGGTTTATACATGTTTTAGGGATAAGGATCATAATTTCAAAACATAGCAGCAGCTACAGTTACAGAGTTCAAATTTTGACTGTCATTAAAGAATATGTTAAAATTTTCTGAATCTGAAATCATTTTGAAAATGCTTTTCTTCAGCAAAAGATAGATGGGCATGAAAACATGCCTTTATAATTGCTTCCCTTGTTCTTATATTCTCTCCTCGTCTGTCATGAGTTTTAGTCTGTGAATCTTTCACATTTGGACACCAATTAACTGTTCACTTGTAAAAACTTATCTGAACTTCAAGCAGGTAAATTTTGTAGTATGTCAACTATATCTCAAGCTATTAAAAAACACCTAAAAGCATTTTTAGTGGTTTTAAGAAGCAGCTTTATTTTAATGTGAGAAGATGAAGAACACATGGTAATTTATTTATTTAATGTTCCCAAATATTATGACTTTTAGAATATTCTACACTTTCCTTTTTCGATCTGTTTTAACATAGGAAGACTTCCTATTTGACTCATAACCATGTATCTTAATGAGAGAGAAAAGTAAATATGAGGTAATGACTAAAATTTGAATCTTATTTTTAGCATTGGAATGCTGTTACAGAGATGAATCAGAGTACATACTCAAATATTCTACTTCATGCCTGTTTCCTCCTTTCCTAGTTTTCCATTGAGGTCTGAAATCTGGCTAAATGATTGAGTAAGTAAGGAAATACACTGCTAATTTCTGCTGTTTTGACTCTGATGAGCAAACAATATTAAGATCTTTTCTTTCTGAGATATTCCATTTATCATTACAGAAAGCTGTATACCCGCACAAGTGGTAGCTGCCGTTGATGTAAACACTGTCGCTAATGAAGTATACGAGTATAATTTTCCTCACACACAGTTACTGGCGAAGACAATTGAAGTGAGTTATTATTCTTATTTCGTTATGTTTATAGCAAGGAAAACATGATCAAAAAAACTGCCAAATATTGGTTTCTGGTAGCTTAATTGGAAGATAAGTCATCTAAATTTAAAAGAAAATTACGAGAAGAAAGTTCATGTTTTATATTCTGTCAGATGATAGGTCACAAAATTGCACGCAAACCACTGTGTATCTTGTGTTCAATCAGGAAGGAAAGAATTGCAAGGGAGAAAAATAAACCCCATAATGTTTGATCATTGGTTCTTGACAGTCAGGAGAAGAGACACAAAAAACCCAACTCACAAGGCTGAAAGCTCCGTTGCAACCTGTGTATGCATCCTTCTCACCTTGAAGGTGAGAGCATGGATGAGGGGCAGAGGACTCCTCTTAGGTTAAATGGTTCAGCTGCTTTTTACCAACAACAGTGTGACCTCACATACCCGAATGGAAGCTGCCACTGCTTCTCCTCATCTTTTAGCAAACGCCTGCGTTCAAGTGGCCCCTATTAAAAAAATGAATAATAATTGGAAAGGAACCCAGTTTGAGGCTATACTTAGTAGTTTTTAAAGGAGATAAGATGTATAAATAAAAAAAGCAGAATATGCAATATAAAAATGATGGTAAGAAGCATCATTTCAAACAAGAAATGATTTCAAACAGGTCTCCATGATCTTCAAGCAGTAAATAAAATGTATCTTAAAATATCAGATAAATATAAGCAAAGAACAGTGATAAAATTTGAAAAGCATGAAGAGGTCTGGAAAGAAAGAGGAGCAAAATGAAACCATTGTAGAAATGAAGTCATGCCAGAGTAGAAAGAGCAAAGTAGACCATACTCTAAGTAGACGCTTAAAGAATGGAGCTTGAGAAAAATAAAGCAAAATAAAAGATCAGAATGTTGAAAAGTAAATGATACCTACTGAAGATAAAAATGATCCATGATAAATATAATCAGTGCTTCTGAAGAAGAGAGTAAATCAAATGGAGCAAAAATATTAATGGAAACAGATGAAAAATTTATAAAATAAAACATCCATCAATTCACGAACTGATCACTTACTCTAGCTAAGCAAGAGCTGAATCAAAGTAGAGAATCCAAGCTTGAAGCTGCCATGTTAGAAAGAAATGATGGTTAGAAAAAGGGTGAGAATGTTGTAAAGCTTTGCATTGTAGTGATTATAATGTCTGTAACTGGAGTGAGAAGGGGGAGTAAGACTCAAAAATATGTTTACAGCAGACAAATGAAGCTATCAGTATTTTAAAACATTATTTAACATTATTGTCAGGAACTCAGCAGAGCTGAGCCTTTGCCTGCTTACCATTATGGTATGGGTAAGACTCCAAAACCAAAGAAAATGCCTATGCCCTGTGTTCCCTGTGTCCTCTTGCATCAGTGTAAATGTCAGGCCCTTTCACTGTTGAGAGAACCTCTGGCATTAAGGGGAGGGTGAGGAGTGGAAAAGTGCTGGGCCCTGACTTTGGGGAGAACTGCCTTCAGGGTTTCCTTTTCCTTTCCCTGGAAAGAGTTCTTTGGCAGGGGATTTCTACCCAAAGCCTTGGTTGAAGAGACCTAGAAATGAAAGTTCTGGGATTATGTGAAGAGCATGATAGTTGAGGAGGGACTGAGATCACAACTGTGACTCCTTTTAGAAACTGCCTTCTATATTGACTGTGTGCCAGGTCTGGTGTGAGGAAAGCGGCTCTTCCCAGTGAGGCCTGCCTTGGAAAGCCTTTGTAATTGCCTGTGGTTAGGCCTGAAAAAGCACACATAGGTTTTTATCCAGGGGTAGAACGCCTCAGTCTAAAAGATACCTGGTGCTAAAACTAAAATCAGTAAGTTGTCTAGAGAGCAAGTGGGAAATTACTAGTCACTAGTGTCCAGACTTTATATGAGCAGAAGCCTCGTCTGCTATGTTCATTGTTGTATTCCCAGACCTAGCACCACGCCTGATGTAGAACAGGTACTCAGAAATATCGACGGGTTGATCTATGAATGTTGTTTTTTATTAGAGCATTATAATTATACTTAATATTTGGGTTCATTTTGACAAAAGAATACATGTAAGAAATTTGATTTCAACCTCTACTCTCCCCATTTTCCCTCCCCTCTTCCCTCCCTTTTTTCTCCCCCCTCTCCTCTTTTGATCCTCCTTTCACTCCTTTATTTATTTTTGATTGGTATTTTCTATACATAATAAAGGTGAAATTCTTTTAGGTATATATATATATATATATATGTATGTATATAAAACCTGATTTTGGGATATATATATATACCTGATTTTGTTAAATTCATTCCATATTTCTTCCTCTTTCCCTTTTTTCCTCCCTCCCCTCCCTCTTGATCTCCTCCTCCTTCTCTGTTGAGCGACCCTATATCTTTGTGATATGAACAACATATTGTACCTAAAAAAATGAACAAAGACATAACAGACAAATGCTAATAAAGGATAAAAGGGGTTTCAAAATTAGTATTAGATAAGATGGATTTCAAGGCCAAAATCATTTTAGAGTTTTAGAAAGTTACTTTATAATTATATTGGGTACAATCCTCAAGAAAGGTCTAATTGTTGTGAGTATATGTGGGTAAAATAGCATCAGGGTTGATAGGGTAGGACATGATAAGAAACACTCCTCAAAAAATTTTTATTGAGTCAGTATAATATGCCACAAAATAAGAAAACCATTGTCTTATGAATATAAACTTAGTAATCCTAAATAAAATATGAACAAAGAGATCAGAAGCACATTAAAGGAATAATATAGCATGACCAAAGTTGATTTTGTTTTGGAACTGCATTAGGTTAAAATTAGAAATTCTATTAATATTATTCAACATAATAATAATTGGAAAGAACAAAACTATGTCAGAAAAACCTTTGAGAAAAATTTATTTTCTTTTTCTGAATGTTTTTAATTTCTCCTAATAAAAATTAGAAAAAAATGAGTACTGCCTCAAGATACATGTCACTTATTGCCTTCTATATGTGTTATTGACCTTGAATATAATGGAGACAACTGACATGTTCCCAGGTTAACTCTTCACAGAACTCAGAGTAAAGATTATCCTGCTTCATCCATGTACTTGAACTTCCCAGAAGTGTGTTATGATTAGTAAGGGTATGGTTCTGGGCTGATCTCTTTAAATTTATAAAGATATGCACAAAGAGTGTTTAATAAGAGTTGGCAAATACTTGACTTGTGCTTCTCTTTATCTTCTGATATATAAAAAAGGAGCAAATTCAGGATCATTTAAATTCTCTTATGTATGGTCTTTTGAAGTGTTTTGACTTCACACAACTGCAAAATAATACAATAATTGTAGGTATCTGAAAATGAGCCTGTTTTATATATGGTGTTATTTTAATAGAGGCATACATGTTAGGGATAGACACTGATCTATCACATTTGCTAAGTAAAAAATTTACTGGTAGATAGGTACCTAAAAACTTCTTAGACTGTATGCCAGTGATCATTAATTGTAAAATAAAGTTCTCCATGTTTGATTCAGAAAACAAATCAGTGTTACACTTAAGTCATTATAGAGGAAACAAATGCTTAAGATGAAGTAAATTTTTGTTCTAGCTCTGCCTTGGATGACCTTGGGAGAGGCCACCTAATTTCCCACAGCTTTAGTTTACTACCTGACTTTCTCTTAAGATTGTTTTGGGAAGTTAGTTTTACTGAAGTTGATTTGAAAAGTTTTGTGTTATATAAACTTATGATTTTTGATATATTTAGTCATAATTGGTTAGTATTTTTCTTTCTTCCTCATTCTATCTGTGTTTTTATATTTGTTTTTTAACCAAATGTGCATTTTTTAGGGCATTACACTGGAAGAGTTTGACAAATTATCTTTCAATATGATTTTAATGAGCCCTCCATGTCAGCCATTCACACGGTATGTATAATACATATTAGTATGTATAATTTCTCTGTGTAGGAAGATCTTCTGCATTTCATAGTTTTGAAATTTTTCATTAATAATTTATTTCATATATTCAGATTTATAATTCAGCATTAATCATAAAGTAAATGACTATGATGGTCAGATGAGCACAATGATTTTATCAACAGTGGATATGCATGACTGTATCTGCCTAATATGAAACATTTATATCTGACCCATGTTAGTAAGCTTTCTGTTACTGTGACCAAAATATCGGACAAGAACAACTTAGAGGAGGAAAAGTTTGTTTGGAGCTCATAGTTTCAGAGGTTCAGTTCATGGTTGGCCAACTCCATTGCTGAGGGCATGAGGTGAGGCAGAGCATCATGGCAGAAGAAAGTGGCAGCTCAGAACATAGTGGCCAGGAAACAGAGAAAGGGGAAAAGGCTGCAGGGAAGATGCAGGGCCCCAGTGACACACCTCCAGCCACACAATTAACTGGTTACCATCCAGTTAATTCATTCAAAATATGGTAGATTGATTAGATCACAGTTCTCATAATCATTTTACCTCTGAATATTCCTGCATTAACACAGGAGCTTTTGGATGATACCTTATATCCAAACCATAATGTGGCCCGAACAGCCTTAATGTGTTTAAACTATTGAGCATTCAGAATATCTTTCTAATACTGGTTAATGAAAGTGAATTATTATAATGCACAGTAAAGTCATAATTAACTGTAAATCTCAAATGCTAGTCTAGCATGTATTTGTGTATTTTACATTTCTTAAAATTGGTATGTACATTTAATATTGATTTTTTTCATAGCTACATTATAATTTCATTAAATAATTAAATAATATTCATTTGATTTTATGTTTTAAGGACTTATATCATAAATGAAATCTTTTTTTTTTTTTTCTTTTTTGAATGCTGAGGATTGAATTCAGGGCCTTGCTTATGCTAGGCAAGTGCTCTACCACCAAGTTATGCCCACAGACCTTAAATGAAATCTTAACTAATTCATCTTCACTTAAATATTCTTAATAACAGTAATTTATTTTAAATACTAATAATAATAGTAATAATCATCCAAGTATCTTACATAGAGCATATCATTTAACAAGCTTATGGGATAGGCATTGTTGTTACATTTTATAAGTGAGAAACTAAGCCATAGAAAGGCTAAGTAATTTTCCTACAACTACAAAATTAGTGAATATCAGATTCAGGATTTATTAATCATTTTATACATTCCTGTTTTAATATTTGTACCTTTAAGTGAAAGAACATCTAATAAATATTCTGATTCAAATATTCTCATGATGAGTTTCAATAGCTCACTAAAAACTAATTCCCCAAGGATTTATTGTGCACCTGAATGCCATACTTTGTTTTTGATGCTTTTGTTCCTGTCCTTAGAGAGCTTATAGTTTAATGTGAATGAATGACTGGCAAATAATCATCTTATAATGTGATATAAATTATATACTAAAAAAAATATTTAATGTACTGAGAGAGCAAGCCTAGAGCAGAAAATGGCTTACTGTGTACTTGGAGACATTTTTGTGTACTAGACATTCTTTCAGAGATGTTGTCTGAGCTGTGTCTGAAAGAGGACAAGGAGTTTACCTGAGAAAGCAGAAGACGTTCCATATAAGGTGGTTCTAGGTATATAGGGTTAGGTGGGATAAACAAATCAGAATGCAGCCCTAGCACTGTGAAGCATCGTATATTACTGCAGTGGCCCCAGTATCTTCCCTGCTACCCACTTACCATAACTGTATTAGCCCAGCTCGGGCTGCTGAGGGTAGCAGTAACTGATTCTATAGTTATACTTTGAAACTCAGAGTGTGAAGAAACAAAGATTTCTGAGGAATCTGTTCAAATCCACTCTAATCCCTTTGCAAATTTGTCCCTCCTGACAGGAATGAGCAAACTAAGTGATGTCAAGTAACTTATTTAATATTATGAAAGCTAATAAGTACCAAGGTTTTAAACCCCAGTCCTTTGTTCCTGCTTTGCAGGCCCAATCCAAGTCTTCCTTTCTACTTGCCCCTTGATCATATTCTGAATTTTATTATGTGTAATTGCTAGCTCAGATACTACCTGTTTACGTGATCCATCTTGACCTCAGTTGGCTTAACCATGTTGCAACTCCTGCTTATAAAATAGTCTTCAGCTTAAGTCTGTGTTTACATTGGACAAGATTATCTAGTCTTGCTTATTATTTAATCTGTTTAAATGGTGATTATTACTGTGCTATCAACTCCAGGTTGCCACCCTACCCAAACAGCTTATTCATCTGAATTCTTGTTGTCTCTCTTGGAGCTGAGCAAAAAATGTCACCAGCAATTGTGTATGTGTATTTTTTCCTAAACAAAGTGATTTTAAGAGAATAATTGGTTTCATTGCTCATTGACTTCTTATTCTTCTTTGCTTTGTGTGAGTTACTTTGACATATTGCTTTGTATAAATAAATTTTAGGTGTATTTATTAGATATGTAAGACTTTTTTCTTTTTAAGTGAATAAATGCATTTTGTTCACTATAGCAACAGAAATGATAATTTTTTTTGTCTGTGTGAGGACCAACTTTAATTCTCAGTTTTAACCTTTTAGAAGTGATTTGATAACTTTATATAAAGCTATTTATAAACTTTTTGTTTTCTTTACTCCTTTAGAATTGGCTTACAGGGTGATATGACTGATCCAAGGACAAATAGCTTCTTATACATTCTAAGTATTCTCCCAAGGTAAAAACTTTCACTCTTGTACGAATTTATCTTATATTGAAAACTTTGGGTCTGGAAGAATGTGGGTTTCATTTCATAGAAATTAGCAGTTTATATATGCTCCCTCTAAATACTGTGCATATCATTTATTGTCTTAAACCATGACTGATAGAATAACTGCAAATGTTTCATGATTTCACACTTGCCACCACAGTGAATAGCAGGGAGTTACAACTTACTAGCTAATTCTATTGTTTAATGGTAATGCAAATGATGCTTTTGTTAGTGAATACTGTTACCCATGGCCTAGAAATTTGTGTTAACCCTAGAAGCTCTCATGCCATGTGAGTGGCAGCCCTTTGAGTTGTGCAGTGCAAAGGCTTTGCACAAACCCATATTTTGAGATAAGCTTCAGTGTAAGTTAACATTTAAAGTGCGAAATTTATCAATCATGCCATGTTTATGGAAGTTTGAGTTGTTTCACATATACATTTTTATAAAAAGTTCAGAAAATTATTTAACCTTGTATTTCCCACAAATGATTTTCTTTACTTTTTATTTCTTAGTAATTAAATATTTAATATTCCATTTGTTTTTCTTTCTTTTTTTAGATTACAAAATTTGCCAAAGTATATTCTTTTAGAAAATGTTAAAGGTTTTGAAGTATCTTCTACAAGGTAAAAAATATATTTGTCTTGTATACATCTTAGGCTTGGTGTATTTTATAGTAGGAACTGTTGTGAAATAAAGAACTTAAAAATAAACACATACAATCTGGCATTTAATGTGTACTATATATTTTATTTATTAGTATTGCTTGTGGCTAATAATGTAAAAAGTATTACAAAGGATTTTGTGGGGGGCTGTGCTGGGAATTTACAAAGTTTTGTTCTACTGATTGCTTCCCTTTTTGATATATTTGAATTTTTCCAGAATGAACATTGATTTTAATGGGAAAGATTTTTCTAAATTTTAGTCACTTATATTGGTGACTGTTTCTTTTGAAACAGAAATGTTCTTAGCAAGAATTTGTTCTGTTGATGGGCATTTCCTGCCCTATAGTTAGACCTAAGAAGTCCTGCATCAGGGTTTTGTCAGATGGTGGCCCAGGTGGGCAGAAAGCATCCATCTGAGTCCTTTACTCACCTGCTGTCCATTATACCACTGTTCTCATCTGATTTGCTGCCAGGAAGATATAGTTTCAGTATCCATGGAAAATTCATCATCAGTAGGTTAACAATTCAAACTTTTCATCAATTTAGGTACATTATCTGACATCTTTATTTACTTATGATTGAATTATCTATCTTTTTATTAATATAATTTTTCAAATACTGGGCTAGAATTAAGATTATTATCTTTCTAAACAGCTTGAGTGCAGTTACAATTTTCATTTACAATGAAGCTTTATACACACTGTTTTATATAGAAACCACATTTGCAACAAAAGAGTGAAAACTTTTCTTTTAATCTTTCTTTTTTAGAGACATGTTGATACAAACAATAGAAAATTGTGGCTTTCAGTACCAAGAATTTCTGTTATCTCCAACCTCTGTAGGTACAACAATTATAAACCTTTACATAAATTATAACTTAAAGGCTTTTTCCCCCAATGGAAATTTTATTCAATGAGCAGAATAGCTTTATTTTTATAATATTTTATGTAAATTCTGAAATTAGATCAGACAGTGTTCTTACTTTCTAAAGAATGTAGTACACATGTATAGATTTATTTATATGTATCTTATTAAAAAATATGTATTGGTGTTCATAAAGATTATATTTTTATTGTATTTTTCTTGCACTGGGAATTGAACTGAGGGCCTTGTGCATGCTAGGCAAGTGTTCTATCACTGAAGCAATGTATTTTTCTTTTGAAAAATAAATGAGAGCACATTTTGGAAATATATAAATGTGGCATTTACAAACTAGGTGTGTTTTGTCTAGATAATGCCCAAAAGTAATCCAAAGTAGAAAAGAAAATGAACCATATGATAATTTTCTAATTACACTTTTTGTTACTTAGCATTCAGTCACAAACATTCATGGTTAAGAAATTAAGGTGATTTGTTATAAGATAAGCTAATTGACAGATTTCGGTTTTGTAGGTATCACTGTTGTCATTTTTATTTTTAGTTTCTCATAATGTTTACTGTATTATATAGTTCTTTGCCCAGAAATGAAAAGAAATCCCACTTAAAACATTAGGTAAACAAGCTGTAGAAATTGATATCTGATCTCTAAATTTATTTCATATTTATTGCCTTTTAACTTCTAAAATATAATGAATCTTCCTTTATTAATAAATAATAAATAAAGTAATACATAGATACAATAAAGTAATACATAGCCAAGAATAGCTATATTTGACTTTCATTTTTTATGATTACTGCATTAGCAATAATGAATGTAGAAAATATCTATTTCTTCTTACTTGGAAGGTGTAACATAAAAATGACTCATAGAAATAATGATTTATCAGATTCACTATTTCATTTGAGTAAATGTACAAAACCTCAGTTTAGCAGGGTTAGAATTTACTAGAATTTAACAGGTTTCAAATTTGTTACAAAGAAATTTTCCAAAAATCAGTAACACAATTTGCTCTAGCAAAAGCTAGATGTATACCTGTATGAGTTATTTTACTAGGTGATAAAGTTAGTAAAGATCTCTTTTTGTATAGTAACTAATTGCTCTGCTCCATTTGCAGCTTGGCATTCCAAATTCAAGGCTAAGGTACTTCCTTATTGCAAAACTTCAGTCAGAGCCATTACCTTTTCAAGTCTCTGGTCAGGTATTGTTATTGTTATTACGGTTTATTTGTTATAAATATATCCCAGTCTGCTAACTTATTTTCAAGAAATACTTTGTGTGGATTTATATCTGTCCTATAGAATGTGTATATACATATAGACCATACCCTATGTATGTCTCCAGGGTCTTTGTCCTCTCCTGGTGACAGTTTTATTGGTTTAAACTAAACAAAACCAAAATGAAACACACAAAAATTTTCTTTCTTCATTAGGGAAGAAAAAAAGTGAAGAGAAAAAAATTACCATTAGTGTTGTTATTCCCCCATCTCTCCCTACAGTTTTTCTTCTGACCATTGACTATTTTCATTTATTGTTTTCTCTCCCCAACTGAAGATTGGTTACTTTTGATAAAATATAATATACTGTCTTAAAAATCACTTAAAAATATTTTAACACAGTGATTGCATTTTCTTTAAAACCAGTACTATTTAGCCTAATTGATTAAAATAGTGTAATAATTAGTACAATCTAGAGTAGAATGCTTAATTGATAATTATGAAGTCAATTTTATGTGCTTTGATCAAAAATGGGGGTGGGTTCAGTGGTTCAATTAAGCTCTCTATAACCATCACTATTAAGTCCTAAAATGCCAAGTCTTACTAATAAGAAATCAGTTTCATTATTTCAATTCTTTGTGACACAGTGGACAGTTCCAAAAACAATGTATAGAGTATATTATCAAAAACTTAATCCTTGACAATGCTTGGAGTGGTTTTTCTTTTATAAAATGGGACTTTATACATGGTTATGAGTTTTGCAGAAACAGGTTTTTCTTGTGGGTCTTGAATAGAAATAACCTTTCATGACAGAAAGCACTTTTTTAATTACTAGTTTTCTTTTAGATTATGATTATGTTCCAGTTTTTTCTTTTTGATAAAGAATATGGAAAACTTCTATCCAAAATATATTATTTGAAATGTAATGTTGCTTTCTAAACTTTTCCACATATTATGCTGTATCAGTATTTAATATAATTCCTCTTACTTTGTTGAATGTTTTTGTAAATAAATACAGAAAACAGTAATTCCATGAAATAAATCATCTGTAGCCTGATGACACTATAGCTATATGATTAATAACTTGTAATAACTGGTACAAATACAAGAAAGCCCCAATTCCTTCTAATAACACCACCATAAGCATTAAAGAGGCATTTACATAATGTTTACTGAACATTATTAATTTGTCTTTTATTTTTAATAGGGCTTTTGATAGTTTCTGTATTTTTTACTTAATTCCAGGTACTGATGGAGTTTCCCAAAACTGAATATGAATACACACAAAAATGTGCAGTGGATGCAGAAAATAAAATTAAAAAAAAGAAAACAGAACCCAGTATTTGCTTTGATAGCAGTATGCAATGTTCTGGAAAAGATGCCATTCTTTTTAAGCTTGAAACTGCAGAAGAAATTCAAAGAAAACATAAGCAGGACAGTGATCTCTCTGTGCAAATGCTAAAAGATTTTCTTGAAGATGATATTGACACCAATCAGTACATTTTGCCACCAAAGTCATTACTGCGATATGCTCTTTTATTAGATATTGTTAAGCCCACTTGCAGACGGTCCACGTGCTTTACCAAAGGGTAAGTTTTAAAGAGACCTTATTCATGCTGTATTCAAAATAACTAGGTTTTTATAACTGTTATTTCTTTTAGGTCTTCTCAAAACAAAGAGAATTTTATAAAATGTTTCTGATAGCTTTATTACTTTTATTGTTATTATTTTTGCTGCTAATTGCCTGCTTCGTGTTCCAGTAGAACACAAGTGAAAATTCCTTTTGGCAGAACATTATGTACACCACCCACAGAAATGTTCAGAAAAGACAAGGCCATTTGTTTAGTGACCTTCATTGGAGCTCATGGTGTAAACATGGTTTCTGTAGCTCATGAATTACCTTTCTTTCCATGGCACATCAAACCTCAAAGAGTTATGTCCACTCCCACAATCAATGTATAAAAAAGTTATATTTTAATCTAAATAAATAAAATTGAATCAGCTGAAGCACATTCAATTAATTTTTAAATTTAAGTTTTACTCAGTTTTTTGAGTGAGTAGTATATTTCCATGGTTCAAGATTCAAAAGGCACTAAATTTTTTTGTTTTTGTGCCACTGTGGATTGAACCCAGGGCCTTGAGCATGTAAGGCAAACGCCCTACCACTGATCCATAACCCGGGCTCTCAAGGTACTAAGATCCTTCTACTTCTGTTTCCTGGCCATCCAGGATCCCTTCCTTAAACGAGTATGTCAATTTACTATATAACCTTTCTGAGATACTGTTTATAAGGATGTATTTAAGGATACATGTATATTTTTATTCCCCTTTTAAGTAAATGGTAGCATACTGCATGCAATATTATATGCCTTTTTTTCACTACCCAATATAAATTGGATATTATTGCACATCAGTACATAAAGGTCTTTTTTATTTTCCTGGTATGAGTATGTCATTATTTGTTTTACTCATTAGTTATTGACCAACATTTAGGGGGGCTTCTTTTGGGTTGTTTCTTGAATGTTTAATACATTTTCATCAATGTTTTTAAACCTAGGAAAAGGGGAACATTAGGCCTCTTCAGAAAAATTTTGCCAAAGATCCCTAATACTCAGCCTCATTTGATAGGTAGTTGTGTGATTTGGCAATTTAAGCATTCTCTTCTTACCTTCTCACTAGATATGTTATATAAAACACTGTGCCCTGGTACAGCCCCAGTAAACTCATTCTGACTTTATCATACTCTGCCCTTGTACTTCTAGGGGAAAGGGTTTATTACTTTACAGTACCTTAAAAGTCTTCACTCAGCTGTTGTCTATGACCAAGTCCAATAGGTTCTGTTTAGGACTCTCATAAAATAAGACTTATCAATTTTGCAATAAAAAGCAACCTTGAAATTATTTTATAAAGATGAGATGGTATAAAAGAAGCTTTACTATATCTTTTTTTTTACTACAGGTAAGATATACATACATACAAATTTATATGCCCATAATATGTGAAAAAGCAATTTCAAAAAATTATTTTTCCTTTGTGTGATTTTTTCAATTTATATGTTAAATTTTTCTCTTTGCAAAAATAATATTAATATGTTGAACAGCTAGTTTGATAATGATAGAGAAAGAAATATTACTAATATCTTTCATTTCTGAAGAATTTCATATTATATGTTTTTTACATGATAGTCTAATTCTTTTTATTTTTTTGTAATTTTTTTCTTTTTTTATTAGAGTTTAATGGTTATGGTCAAATTCTTGTATGAAAATGATTATAAAAACATATTGGGTTAAATGAGAGGCAAACCCAGGCTCAGTGGGATTCTGTTTATATGGTATTAGAAAGCAGGGCTTGGGGATCATGAAAAGATACAATGGTTCATGCATTTTTTAAAAAATGGCCATAATCTATTTTTACCTATATAACATTTGGTGTAATGTGGCAGGGATGCCAGCATTGAATTACTTTTGAATATAAACTGCGTAGCTTCTAGTGATGAACATTACGGATGTGAGAATTAATACCAAAAAAATGACAATATTACATAATTTAGTAATGTTTAAGCAACTCAAAAAACTGTTCCATGTGTGGTTTTTTAAAAGTTTAAGTAGAATTATCTTGCGGTTTTTACCTAACATTTTTTTAAAGCATATTATATCATGTGCAATGAATGTGATATCATTCCAGATATTTCAGAACTATGTAACCATGTAGATTACATCATTCAAAAAATATTTAAGAAATTTAGCATTAACAAATACATCAGGTACTACATAATATTCATGTTAATTTTTCAGTTATGGAAGCTACATAGAAGGGACAGGATCTGTGTTACAGACTGCAGAGGATGTACAGGTACCACAGATGTTTTAAAACTGAAATATTTTAGAACTTTAAATAATGTTACATCAGCTGGTGGTATAGCTCAGTAGTAGAGTGCTTGCTTAGCATACAAGGCCCTGGGTTTAATACCTAGCACTGAAAATAATAATAATAATAATGCGCTCAGCATGGTAGCACTTGCCTATAATCCCAGCCACCTGGGAGGCTGAGGAATGAGGATATTGATTTCAAGGCCAGCCTGGGATGTTATGAGACACATTTTTTTAAAAATTATGTTTAATACTTAATTTGAGAATGTTAAAACCATTTTACATGTTCAATTGGGAACGAATACATGTTCAACTGGGAATAAATATGTTGTTCATTTATGTACACATATATTCACATAATTTTCTTTAGTGTAGGGTAAGTCTTTTATTGCTGCATATGTGCCCGTGTATAAGGAAGGTTTTGTTTTTATTCTCATTTTTCTTATTCTTATATGCTGCATTTCTTTTTTTTTTCCATGAATAGCAAATTGAAACTTAGCCTATAGTAGTAAACACTCTAAAATTTCCACAGGCATGTTAATATTGGAGTCCTCCTTTGTAGTACATACTATAAAACTTCCTTTTAAGGAAAATAAAATCTGTTTTGGCAATGTACTTTTAAATTCTTTAGTTTTAAACTCTTAATGGTGCTATGGTTGAACATAAGCTCAATAGTAAGTTTTATATATTTTTATGTAATTTTAATATAACATTACATTATCTTCTCTAATGCTGATTTTAACTCAACTATTAATAAAATTTATGCTAAACATATTATCATAGGCAAGTGAAAGTCTGGATTTGAGAAATCATTTAATATGTTTTACCATTTTAAGAAAGTTTCTTAATTAGATGAAATTGATTGTCAACACAAATATTTTCAATGATCTTTTAGCCTTATGAAGTTGGCTTCGTTGGTTGACCTTGTTTCCTTTATATCTTTCACTATATTTCTGTTTTGTAATATTGTCAATGATTACTTATAGTCTTATGATTAATTTGAAGAGATCAAAAGTGTCAGATATAAATTACTGGAAAGTATCCTGATCAATGTTAGCCTTTTGTTCTTTTTCATAGTTTAGATTGCCATTGTTGAGACAGTTACATACTTTATTACAGAGATACTTTTTTGCCCATGCATTTTGCTACCATGTATTACAGCAGACTATATGTCCATCTTCTTTTTCTTTTTCCTTTTTTATTTGTTCTTTTTAGTTATACATGACAGTAGAATGTATTTTGACATATCATACATATATGGAGTATAACTTCCTATTGTGGTTGTACATGATGTGGAATTATACTGGTTTTATATTCACGTATGAACACAGGAAAGTTATGTCTGATTCATTCTACTGCCTTTCCCATTTATGTCCATCTTCTTAAAACTGTCTTAAAATTGAAAATATTAACAAATCTGGTTCCATACTACGTTTTTAGTTATCTTGAATGTTTTCTTACAGATTGAGAATATCTACAAGTCCCTTACTAATTTGCCACAAGAAGATAAGATAACAAAGTTGTCAATGCTTAAATTGCGATATTTCACTCCTAAAGAAATAGCAAATCTCCTTGGATTTCCTCCAGAGTTTGGTATGTGGGATCTATGAAAATCTCAGTTTTCATTTATTTACATTCTCAAAATTCATTAGGGACTCACATGTACATATTATAATAAACCCTTGCCCACAAAAGTGGGTTCAAGAAACTTCCTTCCTTTCCTGATTGTGCCCATTTGGGGCATTTTCCTGTCCTCTTTTCCCTCTCCCTAATAATCTGCTTCAGTCTATTCCCTCTGATTCAGTTTGCCCTCTCCTTTAACTTCAGTAATGGGTCAAAGTTCGACAGGAGAGTGTATTTTGATGTATTATACATACATAGAATATAACTTATTCTAATTAGAATCCCATTCTTGTAGTTTTACATGATGTGGAGTTTCACTGCAGAGGTCTGATTTTAGTAAATCCCACATGAGGTCTTGTGAAAGAATGCCTATGATTAGCTTTTTGAATGAAGAAATTAAACGGCAGTTCTCTTGAGGATGTGGGGGGAAGAAAGTATTTATATTTATTCTCTTCCACAGTACATTTTCATCCGTTGTGTGAAGGGTTAATTACTGGAGAAAATAAAAGATGGAGAGGTAGTCAAGGAAAGAAAGAGGCATCAGGAACATGGATGCCAGACTTTACCAAACATTAAGGGATCTGTACCAGGGTATCTCGAGAACAAAAGTGAAGATGTGGTATAGAGTGAGAAAGACAGAGTTCTAACTTCTTTGGCAGTCCAGGAAATCTGGGAATTGTTGCTGTTAAAAGATTGGACACACTTCCGTTGCCTGCTAAAAGCAGTAGCAGCCCCTTCCTGATATCATTGTGGGCCAGTGCTCTCAGCTGTGCAGTCTGTAAAAAATAAAATAAATAAATAAATAAATACGTTAAAAAAAAAATGAAATGAAAAGAAAAGAAACCGATGGCTTTTTTAGGCTTGGTAGTAAGTGTGCTCCCAGTACCTGGCTAATGAGCAGGAAGAAAGATAGACCTCCCTCACCAACTTCTAAGGTTGACAGAAGGAAGAAATATGCTTTTGACAACTCTGAGTAGAAATTTGAATGTAGAAAAATGAAACTGTGTTAGATCTAATACTATTGTAATACTAATTACACTACTATTCTTGAAATAAATTATGTTTCAGATTCTACATAATGAATTTTCAGATGAAGTTTTAGAATATAGATTTTTTTTGTACATTGGGAACAAACTGTCAATGTAATGGATTGTCTGAGCACAGTTGCAGCAACCAAGTTTATTTTCTGCTCCCTGCATTTATTTATTTATTTATTCATGTATTTTTGCTGATGTCATTCAGTTCCAAATATCCTGGGGAGTGTTATTAAGAAAAGCATACTTTCCTTGTCTTAGTTTATGTCACAAAGTGAGTAAGAAAATATTATAGAACAAATGAAGAACTGAGAATTGAACTCAAGAATTCCAATTTCTAGTTTGCTTTTCTAGTTATTTTTTTCTTTTTTTGAACAATCAGACATATTTTACATACCACTAGAGACAAGTAATTGTCTATCAAATAAAAAGGAATACCTAAGTTTTATCACAGTATTTGTTTTATTCTAGGAGTAGTAGTCACTCTGTTAAAACCGAAACTTGGTGAGGGCACAGACAGAGCCCAGAGTCAGACCAAGTCTGAATCCTAGCTCCTCTTTAACCTCTCTCTGCCTTAGTTTCTTCATTTGTAAAATGGTGGTAATTATAGCACCTATTTCATAGGGTTGCTGTGACAGTGAAGTGAGTAACGTGTTTAAAATGCTTATACAATATCTAGGGCAATATAAAATTTCTTTGCTTTTACTTTTAAATGATAGCCATTTACTTTAATAGCCTTTACTTCATAAATACTTTTCTCACTTTAAAAATTTTAGATATATAAATAGAGTTTTCAGAGTTTTTTAAATACATATGTACAATTCTTGTAAAAAGTATCTGTTAAATTGCTGAATCTTCTTTTAAAATATGTGATATATTTGTGTAGAGAAGCTTGCCCTTATGTTACCACTGAACAGCACATCACACACTGTCCTTCACATGTGTTTCCAACATTATTGACTCAGGGTCCAAAAATGGTTATTGTTTGAGCTGTTTGTCCACTGGCAATGATAGATCTGCATTGATCCTTCTGTACATTGTGTCCTGGTTCTTTGTGACTGGCAGCACACATTCTTGAGAGGTAGCAGGCTTTGGAAGAGAGGGACTCTAAATGGATGAAAGCTATTATCTTGACCTTGTTAATTTGTACTTCTTTTGAGAATTATTATTATTTTAATGTATCTAGATTTTTATAAGTCACCTTTTAACTTAAAACAATTTTGTAACTTTTCCTGTTAGTTTAGACACCACTACATATAAGGTACACATGGACACACAGATAGACACACACAAATACACACATACACACACTCACAATTTTTACAGATTTGACTTGTTCCCAAACCTTTCCTCCTCTTTGTTATAATCTTAATATTGCAAAAGATTGTCCTCGGGATATTCTAAAGGCTTATTTGTAGATACCTTTGTACTTCTGTCTACTTTGATCTAGTTTTTGAAATGAGTCATATGTTTGCCTATCACGTATTATCTTTAGAATATGGAATTTACAATCATGATCAATTGCAAATAATAGTATTTTAATAATAATTACTGTTTATTTTATTGCAGTTAATATGTCAAAAGTTGATGAAACAACTGTAGAATAACCAACTCTACCTCTGGTCCTTACAAATATAATGAAATTTATCTATTTTTAATACTTTTTAATTATGTCCTTCATTTTATTTTCTAATTTAAATTTTCTTTAATTTATTGCTATGCCAAAGTGTCCTGAATGTGAACAGAAGTCCAACATGAGAAAATCAGTATGCGTTAACACAGTATGAAAAACAACTGAAGGATTTGTATCCAGAATATATAAAGAAACTTACAATACAGCAACAAAAAGAAAGAATAATCCAGCTTAAAAATGTGCAAAGGATTTGAATCAGCATTTCTCCAAAGAAGATAGACAAGTAGCTAAAAAGCATATGAAAAAGTTGTTTAACATGTTTAGTTATTAGGGAATTGTAAATCAAACCACAATGAAATATTACATCATACACATTAGGATGGTTAAAATAAAAGATAGTAATAGTGTTGGCAAAGATGTGAAGAAATTGGAACTCTCATCAGCTGCTGGTGGAAATGTAATGGTGTCTCCTGCTTCAGAAAGCAGTCTGACCATAATACAGACATTAAACATAGCATTTTTGTGTGACTCAACAACTTCACCACTAGTTATATGATCAAGAGAATTTAAAACATTTTCACACAAAAAATGTATGTGTGAATGTTCATATTAACATTTTCACAATAGCCAAAAAGCAGACACAACCCAAATGTCTTACCAGTGAACGAATGGATAAATAAAATGTGGTATATTCATGTAACAAAATAGTCTTCCTCCATAAAAAGGAATAAGTATTGAAACGCACAATGATGCGAATGAATCTTGAAAATATTATGCCAGCCAGGTGCAGTGGCACACACCTGTAATCCCAGCAGCTCAGGAGGCTGAGGCAGGAGGATCATGAGTTCAAAGCCTACCTCAGCAAAAGTGAGGTGCTAAGCAACTCAGTGAGACCCTGTCTCTAAATAATATATAAAATAGGGCTGGGGATGTGGCTCAGTGGTTGAGTGCCCATGAGTTCAATCCCTGGTACCAAAAAAAAAAAAAAAAAAAAAAAAAGAAAAGAAAACATGCCATGCAAAAGAAACTAGATACAAAAGACAATATATTTTATGGTTTCATTTATATGAAATGTTCAGAATAGATGAATCTATAGATAGAGAAAGTAGATTCGTGATTGGGGGATATGGAGGGGAAATAGCAAGAGCTGTTAATGGGTATCAGGTTTCTTTTTTGAAGTAATGAAAATGTTCTAGAATTAGTGGAGATGTTTAAAAAACTATTCTAAAAACCACTGAACTATATACTCTAAAAGAGTGAATTTTATGGCATGTGAATTTTATCTCCATAAAAATGTTACTAAATAAAAGAAACAATGTAGAAGAAAATGTCTGCCAGTACTTTTTCAAGATTTCATTAATACATGAATTTCTGTGTCTTCCGCATCTATGGACACCTGTGTGCACACATGTGCATATTTGCACTACCCATAATTTGATGCTATATAATATACTGTGATATGATATTATCTTATGTGGACAGTATAATGAAATGCTACATAATATTTTTTGGCTCCAGACTCTTCATTTATCAGTAAAACTTAATGAAGACTTTAGTGATATACAGTTATGTGTTGTTGAACAACGAGGATGCATTCTGAGAAATGAATCCTCAGCCGATTTCATAATTATGTAAACATAATAGTGTACTTACACAAACTAAGACAGCTAGTGTCACTAGGTGATATCATCTTAGAGACTACCATCATATATGCAGTCCCTTGTTGACTGAAATTGTTGTTGACTGAAATGGTGTTATGAAATGATCACCATACCTTTGTTAAAGGATGCATCCTTTTATCTCTAGAAATTACTATTACAAATGATAGTATTGTAAATTTTTCTCTCTTTTCTAGGATTTCCTGAGAAGATAACAGTGAAGCAATGTTACCGTCTACTTGGAAATAGTCTCAACGTGCATGTAGTAGCTAAGCTAATCAAAATCCTTTGTGAATAACTTTAAAATAACTGAAAAAGGATCACAGTATTCTTTCATGTCCAGATTGTAATTCTTAAATTCTATTTTGAAGTCATTTTGATGAAATTTAAATTATTTAATCTTTCTTTAAAAAATTTAGAATTTCATCACAAAATTTGAATTTATCACAAAAATGTCAATTTGTTTTCTTAAATTTATATTACTGTATTTTATAAAGTGAAAATTATTGTTTTCCTTTATGGATAATATATTTTCATATGAAACTAATAGATATATACATGAAATATCTTTATAATATATACTATATATTATATATGTATTATATTGTTGTTATTATCTTTACAATATTATTACTCCTAAACTCAGAATGGTGATTCCAATGCTTGCCTGTTTCAAATGTTGGCTGCTTTACTTAATTCCCATCTTTTGAATATTTTACATAAATCCCATCCTCCTTCAAATGTTCCTTTATTTAATATAGCCAAATACATATAATATTTGAAACCAAATTGTCATTATTCAACTTATACAATAGTTTGAAGAATACATCAGAAAAATTAAATTCATGATCACCTCTCTATCAATAAACCTTAGAAAACTTAGATGTTTATTATCTGATTATCTTTTTATTTCAGCTCTCTGAAGTTCCAAACTCAGTACGGACTTCGCTTTAGTTTGCTATTATCAGAGTGTGTGTTTGCCTCCCTTCTCAGCTTGTGAGTTAAATTTGCCACTGCATTCTAAGGAATGTAATGTAGAGTTAGGAATTTAGGGAGGAAACTCCTCTGACCCCATTATATATGGTGCTAGTCCCCCCCCCACCTCAATTTTTTACATTGTTGTAACATGTACTCTGATTTAACTTTTATAACTATTAACTTTCTTTGTCTCTCCTTGCCAGAGACATTTTGGAATTCAGGTTTCTGAAATGAAAGGAAACAAGCCCAGAAATTATTTCACAAAATATTAATTCATATTTTTTATTTTTAAAGAATAATCTAAGCCAGGTGTGGTGACACACCCCTGTGTTACTTGGAAGGCTGGGGCAGGGGGATTGCAAGTTTGAGGCCAGCCTCTACAACTTAGAGAGAACTTTTCTCAAATTAAAAAAAAAAAAGTAGGGCATTGAACTGGGGATGTAGCTTACTTGTAGAGTGCCTCTGCAATCATTCCTATGTGGAGAAATTGGAACCCTTGTGCATTGCAGGTGAAAGCATAAAATGGTACAACTGCTGTGGAAAACCATATGGAGGTTCCTCAAAAACTTAAAACAGAATAACCATATGATCTAGCAATTCTATTTCTGGAACTGAAAGCAAGAACTTGAACGGATGCTGTGATCATAACAGCATTATTCACAGCAACTCAAAGGTGGAAGCAGTCCAAGTGTCCATCCATCAATAGATAAATAAAATGTGTATTTGTGTATGTATATATGTGTGTGTACATGTGTGTGTGTATATTTATATTATATGTGTGTTTATATATGTATGTGTGTATATGCATATATATATATATATATATATATAATGGACTAGTATTCATCCTTTAAAAAGAATGAGATGATGATACATGCTGTGACCTGGATGTGCCTTAAGACATTATGCTAAGTGAAACAAACCAGTCACAAAAGGACAAATATACAATTCCACTTATATGAGGTACCTAAAAAGAGTCAAGTTTACAGACACTGTAAGTAGAGTGGTCTTGTCAGGGATGGTGGGAGGAAGAATGAGGAGTTAGTGTTTAACCGATACAGTTTCTCTGTGAGGTTACAATGAAGTTCTGGGAAATGGTTGGTGGTGATGGTTTCATAGTAGTGCAAAGGTACTTAATGCCACTGAACTGTACACTTACAAATAGTTGAAGTGGTTAAATTTTACATTATGTATATGTCCTACAATTTAAGAAAATCATATTCCATTACCATTTTTTCAGAACACATAGATAAATAGATATATTTAGGGAGGTTGTAGGCCAACACATACATCAACAATCACTATCAACATTTGGTATTTGTGTTTAAAGATAAACTTTATTACAAGTCTCATAAACTTTATTATATAATCTGAAATCATTTTGGCACACTTTCATATAGTTTTTTTTTCAGATGAAAGATTCTTTATCAATAAAATGGTTTCTAGTTTTACTATAATTATAGTATGATTATAATTATGCTGTAATTATAGTGTCCAACATCCCATTGAGCAGTATTATGCAGAATATTACAGTGTGCCAACTATAAACACATGAAAGGTCTATGGAGACATTTGCTTATAAACTCAAGGACAGAATATAGCTTTATGAAATTTTTAAGTTATTGAAGTAAGTATTCACAGGCAGATGATAAGTTTGCCCTTAACTCATATTGAAAATATATACTAGCAAGCATGAATTTACACCTTAATGAAGATATATTTACCAGTGTCATTAATCTCATATATATGTGTACACACACACACACATATATATATATATATATATGCCTGCATATGTATGTGTATATATATATATATATATATATATACACATATATATATACACACAACTAATTCAAAAAGTCACTTTATTGAATGTTACATATTGATAATAAACATGCATAAAATTGCCTCCGGAAATTCTGTTTTCTGATATTTCTTGTACATTGTTTGCTGTATTGGAAAAGATAGCCTCTCCTTTTCAAGAGAACTATATGTAATTAAACCTTTGTGGTTCTTAACAATAAACTTTCTTCGTTTTCCTTTTTGCATTGCTCTGCTGTTTAAAAAATGCTTGTTAGGTAATTCTAAGGTATTTATTATCTTGCCTCATAATTTTAGTGTATTTTAAGGACCCAAAACTAGTGACAAAAAGATGGTGAAATGAATTAATACAAAAAATGATGTATAGATGGTTACACAAATTAATACAAACAAAAATTTATATTGGAAATTGATTTTGAAGAGATGGGTAAACACTGTAGAAGTCAGAGAGCCTGACCATCTTAGTGTAGGCTCTAAAGCTGAGTGCCAGCAGAGGTGTAGGTCACCTTGTACTGTGGGATGGGCTGGACCTCTGCAGAGGACCCTGAAGCTGAGTTCTGTCTACTAAATAACCTACACAGCGGGCTGTGTCCTGTGCATTGAAAGGTGAGAAAATACCTACCACCATCAGCCACTTGCTCTTTCTCAATAGCTGGAGTCTTTCAAAGAGGCAAACTAGGAGTTCAAATTATAAACGATGAGGAGCTACCAGCACCTTTCTAAAAAATATGAGACTGACGTATTCCTTGAAATGCTTGTTAGGTGGAAACTCCTCAGTTTCCCTGATAGCTGCATCGCTGCTGTGGTGAATGCAAAAGGTGGTGGTAGAGACCAGGGCAGCCACTCCAGTGTGTAGGTAGGTAGTAGGATTCTTTAAAAGAAACCATCATCTGACTTTGGATTAAATTTCAACCTAGTTTAGAGCCAAGTGATTAAGTCAGACTGAGACAAATGAAGCTAAGGACAAATGAAACTGGTTTAATTCTAGCTATAGGAATAGAGAATAAAGGTGCAGCTGCACTTCACCCAACATTAGGCATGTACTAAAGAATGCATTCTGTGCACCAGTTACTGTATCTCCAGCTAAACTGAAGTCACTCTGGTTACTCTTGTTCTGATAACTTTACAATTTAGTCAAGAGAAATCCCCAAATAAGTCAAGGTCACACAATTAGGACCTTATTGTAAGCCCATATGTAAAGAGTGATTAAAGTGTGCTTTTCTGAGTTGGTTTAACTTGGGCTGGGCATACAGCTCAGTTGCAGAACACACGCTCAGCATGCTCAGGACCCTGGGCGCCATCCCAGCAACAACACCAGTTTGACTTCTAATTTGGTCTTACTATTTTACTGATGATTTGAGGCCACCAGTTAATCTACTAACTGACTGCTAGCTTTGGACTTTGAAACGGAGTGAGGGTCATATGGTCTCAGCAGTTTTCTCAAAGCCTATGATTGAACTCAGATTATATAATTTTTTAGACATAGCCTTTGGACCTCTCTGTTCTGGTTAATTTTTTCCTCTTGGTGTTTACTATTGAGATGCACTGTGTACAGCTCTCATATCAACTTTGGCACGTATTTTCTGGTCCTCTTTCTTCATTCGTCACACCCACCAAGATGTCTACTTATGCCACTATTTTATTTGGGAGCATCCCTCTGCATATATTATGAAACTGCCCTACGAATCTCGCACATGCTCTTCAGTTTCAGACTACACCTTTCAACCTGTCTGCACCATTTCCCTCTTGTCATTCCTTCTCTTTGCTACTGAAATTTTTAAAAGTTTACATTAAAAAAATTTTATTTTTCCCCCTAGCCTCCCTGTTTCTTTCTTTGGGACCTCTGGGAGCATCGTACTCTTATGGTCTTCAAAATCTTACACAACCATGATCCAAACTACATCACTTTTTTTTTTTTTGTCTTCATTTATGAGTTTATTTTTAAATGTATTTGCTCAAGAAATATAAACATGTAAAATGACTCTTTTGACTTCTTGATCTCCATGTTCTAAAATAAATTTTGTTTTATATTCACCATAGGTGCTGAGTCGTATTTTCAATGATGTTTAGCACCTAAAAGACTCTTGTGTACACCAAAGTTGATTCCTAAAGCTTCCAAAAATCTCAATTTTCCTATTAAAAAAACTAGTTTCACAAATACTAGAAGATAGGAAGTTAATTTTCCCATAGAAATCTATTCCTTATAGCTTTATGATGTTTTTATTTCTTTGCTTGTGCGTAGGATGCTTTCATTGTTTCCTTAAGTATTTGCATGTTGTTTGCATTTCTATGTCTATTCATAACAGGGAAGATTGAAATTATGAGTTGTACATGGTTGTTTAGCTAAGTTGGCTCTATAATCAGATGAGATCACCTAGAGAGGGGAAGGAGAAAGGTGGAGGGAGGCTGGAGCTGAACTCAATGTTCCTGAAGATTCCATTTTTGGATCTCTCCAGCATTCCACTGTCTGAGCCATTTTTCTCGGAGATTCTCACCTTTTCTTATAACGTCTACCCTTGTCCTGCTGATACCCAGATCTGATATTTTTCTTAAATCCTACTGTAGAATCTTCATGCTGGATCATTTTCAACTGGGATAGCTTGCTGTCATATCAAATTAAGCATGTTTAAAAATTAAACACCCTATATTCTAAAATCACTTCCATTCATAACTTAATAATTCTTTAGGGTACTCCTACTCTCCCAGTCTCCCAAATTCAAACCCTATAACCCAAAATCATATTCATCTGGTCTTTCCCATTCTGTATTCTGTTTATTGACAAAAGTAGCCTTCCCAAGGAAAACTTTCTCTGATAGTGACTTATTTTTGGAAAAACTGATGTCATTTTTAAATCTCAAAATATACATATTTGCTGCCAGATTTTTATGCTTGGCTAAATGTGGACATTTACTAGATTTTAGCCTTCTGAATTTAATCTAGATGAATGTCATTTTTTATTAAAATAGTTGTTTCTTTGCTCCTTAGCTAATTCCTTATACAATAAAGTTAAATTTCACACATAAAAAAATGACCAACAGCACCTACTGAAATTTGATACTCCTTGTGTAGGAGATATAGGTTGAATTTTCATATTTGGGAACTGATTCTATGAACGAATAGGCAATAAGCTGGGGAGTTGCTTTGATCTGAGTTGGTTTTAGTGAAAAGTGTTTTAGAGCATGTGAACTTCCATAAGGGCAGAGACTTTTAACAGTTTATCTTCACTGCTGTGTTCCTAGCCATATTCCTGGCACATAGTAAGCACTCAGTAAATACTTGTTGAATGAATGAATATAGTAATACTGGAATTGGGATCAAAATTATAGAGAGGGTATCACAATTGGAGTTTAAAAGGTGACAAAGTCACTCTCCTGAGACCTACTGAATTTGTTTATTGATGCCATTTCTTCTACACTCAAAGGAATAGTCAAATTTACTGAAGTCTGTAACACATTTGAAAAATATTTCTAGGGTAGACGTTTAGGGAAGTAGTGCAGACAAAATTTTTTGAAATGCTATATTCTAATCTCTAGTCTTAACAAGAGATCATGAACTTACCTCTTCTTGTTCCTCCTTAAGAACAATTACAAGCTCTGGGTAAGCATAATTATCAGAAGAACTCTGCAAGATGGGAAGAGAAACAAACTGGCTAGGGACCCCAAGATTAAAGGAACAGCATAGTTTCAAGACATTTTCTGGCTGTTCCACCCAACAAAGGAAGGTAACCATAGGCTTAGTGTTTACCAACCTATAACCTAGTCAGACCAGGAAGTGCATTCTTACCCTAGACAGAAGTGAATCTTGGTGATGGAGTCTGGCTCCATCAACTAGGGCAAAGTATCAGAGGAGTCACTGGCAAATTTCCAGGTAAAGAGCTCTGCTTTCCTGTCAGACCTGAGACTTCTCTCACTTGTTTAGGGATGAGCATCCAGGGGACACTGGCAAGGGGTATCCCACCACAAGAGCACTTCACCCAGAAGGTCTTTTCACTGGGAGCCAGAGACTTCTTTCTCCCAGAAGCACCTGGTACCTAGCCTGGCCTGAGAAATATCTTCCTTCTCATATTATCAAGGGTCACTGAGAACCTCAGTAGCATCAGATAAACCAAGCAAACCAAAATAACAGGGCAAAAGCTCTGGAAACTGAACTGCCATTGGAATCACAGTCCACAAATGTAAGGAAGAACCTGCATACTAAACAGTGACCGTCCACTAAAATAGAAATTAAAATAGAACTCAAGAGTCTTTATGCTAGGACAAGATATCCGCTAAACAATCTAAAGTCACCTGTCATACCAAGAACTTGGAAAATCACAACTTGAATAAGAAAGAACAGTTAACTAATGACAATACCAAGATGAATCAGATGTCAAAATTATCTAACAAGAATTTTAAAGCAACCATTGTAAGAATGCTTCAACAAGTAATTATAAATTCTCTTGACACAAAAATAGAATAACCTAACAAATAGAAATTAATGAATGTCCAATAAAATATTAACATAATATTTAACAAATAGATATTGTCAGGTAAATATTTGTAAATATCCAACTTTTTAAAAACAAATGCAATTACATAACTGAAGAATAAAATAACAACAAAACCCAGGAGGAAAAAATTCTCTCTGGTGATAAGTGATTTTAGATTGTATTCTGGATATTTTGTCTATTAAATCTTCATTAACAGAAATTAATGATGTGTCTTGGTGTGGATTTTTCTGAGCTTGCTTCGTACTTGCTCAGTTTCTTTTATTTGCACATATCTTTCCTCAAATTTAGGATCAATAGTAGAGTAAAAATGACAGAAGACAATCAGTGAACTTGAGGGCAGATCAGTCACTCTGAATAATAGAAACAGACTGACAGAAAAAAGAATAAAAATAAAAATAACCCAGAGCCTTAGGGACCTGTGAGGCAGGAATGAGAGCTACCATTCATATATTTGGAGTATTAGAAATAGAGAAGAAAAAAGCATGGAGCTGAAAGAGTATTCAAATAACAAAATTCCTAAATATTCCAAGTATGTCAAAGCCCCATAAGTACAATAAAAAAAACAAGCCAAAGAGAAGTGATAGCAATGCTCTAGGGGGAACACAAGTTGAATGATAATGGGTATCTTATGGGCAACCATAGGGTTCAAAAGGAGGTAGCACTGTCAACTGCAAATTTGGATACCCAGCTGAACTATCCTTTGGTGGATTCTCTCCCCCCGCCCCATCTCTGTATCTTTCTCTATATATGCAGCTTTTTACAATTATTGTTAAAGAGACCAGGGAATGATTGGAATAATGCTTATGTGAAATGAAGAGGAGAGGGAGAGACCTAATTTTATTCAGGTACATCTTATGATTATAATCATGTGAAATTATTAATCAGAAAATGGATTGGAATAAAATAATAATAGGTAATGGTTACATTAGAGTAATTAGATTTTATTTTTCTTATATTTTTTGAATTGAAACATTTTTATAATTATATTATTTCTTTTAAAACACTGTTTCAAGTCTGTAATGTTGAGTCTCATAATTCTAACTAGATTTTAAGTTACTACTTCATTTACATTCTGGTGGCATGTAATACAGTCTCCTACCCCAACCTGCTCTTTCCAGGACAGGCTGTGTCTCACCCAGCCAGCTCTTTATCCTTAGTCCCTCTCTCAGCTGCTGACAAATAGTGGGTGCCCCTTAATAATTATCCACTTAACCGAGTTGAATATGAGTATGCTAAGTATTATAAAAGAATTATAGTTTCTTTCATGGCATAGGGAATTGTTTGAATAATTCTATTGGTCAACCAAAACAAGAGAAGCACATCGGATATTATTGGAAAAGCATTTAATGCCAGAATTGTTTATAACTCCTAGGGAATTGTTTATGCCTCTTCTAAACAGTGCAGGAATTGTTGACAAAGCCTGATTTAGCAGTACTTCTGTAATAAATACAGTCCGGGCCACTGTAAAGAAAACATACAAAAAGACAAAGGCTTTGTTTTTTATAAATCTTAGAATAATGACACTGAAAAAGACAGAGAGGTGAGGTCACCTCATCCATCTTCCTGCCCTTGACGACAACACCTTAAATCTTCCCACAGATCTGTGTGGCACTTCAATTAAAAATCCCCTGGGAATGATGGTCCTTTGGAAGGCGTCAGCCTTATTAAGTCAATCCTCCCAACATAAATCACATCAGGAAAGCACAGCCTCCCCTCACCAGATAAAGATGCCTCTGTGCACTGTTCCATTTGTGTCTTCCTAATCAAAAGCACCAGAGGCAGAAGAATGCCAAGTGTCCCCAAACTCTTCTTTCCTCCCCACTCAGGGGTGACACCCTCACTTCACTTGTTCCCTTCCTCTCCTTGGACATAAAATGTATTTGTCAAAAATGTATTTCCTACCCCCAGACCCCTTCCCCGCCCTTCACTCCCCTCTACCTAATCTAGAGTAACTCTTCTTCCCAGGGCGAAAGAGACATCATGACCTCATGTACACATACGACGGCATGACCGATGTGATCCTACAACATGTACAATCAGAAAAATGAGAAATTAGACTCCATTTATGTACAATATCTCAAAATGTGTTAACGCATTCTACTGTCATGTGTAACTAATTAGAACAAATACAAAAATTTTTTTTGAAAAATGAATTTTCTTCTTTTCAGATCAGATCCAGTGTAAATAGTTTGCAGTTGTTTACCCCTGGTATTTCTTTTTTTAAATTTTATGGGGTTTTTTTTCGTTATACATAACAATAGATTTTATTTTGATGCAGTCACAAAAGCATGGTATCTACTTGTTCTAATTCTGTCCCCATTACTTCCGCCTTCCCTCTGTGTCTCCCTCTCCCGGTTCCCTTCCCCAGTCCTCTTGTGGTCATTTGCTTTGGAGTCTCAGTGCAGACACTTTCCTCTGATTATAGACTTAATGGTTCTACACTTACATCATTGCCTTGTTCAGAGAATATTAGGAGTCACCAAGTGGAAAACTTATTTTGTCCATTTTAGATTTGGAAAGGGCTATCAGAGGATTTATCCATGGTCCCAGCCAAAGGCAGTCTCTGCTTCACTGCTTCCTAGCTTCGTGGTACTCAGGCTGGGTTGAATCCAGAGGCAGGGCTGAAGCCCTTGTTCTGGCAGCTGTTGGAGGTAGACAGCTGGTTTATTCCTCATTGACTTTTGGAATCCTTAATCCCAGCAATTTAGGTTTCCTTTGCTAAGTGTCCTGTCCTATCAGCACCCTTGTGTTCCTTGTCCAAAACCTTATTCCCCATTGTGTTCCCTCTCTGGATATGAAATTTCTGATTATAGTCTCATAGCTTATAGAAGATTTATCTTATTTGAAAAAAAAAAAAACCTGAAAAAAGAAAAAAGTCCTTCAAACTCTGAATAATAACAATCTACTTTCTCAGGAAAATCTCTGCCAAACCTGAATTATTCAGATGGTGATGATTAACTCACAATTTTTTTCCATTCTACTCCACGATAATTGTAATCACTGTAGTAATGAGCATGGAGAACAATTGCCTGCATTATGATCCCTGACTCAAAGCCACATTGCATTCACAAAGATCAACTCATCACAGGGGTGGACTTGGTAATTTCCTAGGTGTCTTCCCATGAAATGAGCAAATGAGTAGTTTTAAACTTACATGAATTTCCATAATTACTTTATGTAGTGTTTGATGGAAAATGGATAATCAGAGTGATATTGTATTACCCTGAAATCTTATAGAAAACCACAAAACTGGCATAGGCAAATGTACCTTTTAAGCAGTGTTGTGTCCTTGACATAGAGAATTAGTTAAGTACCATAAAGTTTAAAGGAGATCATTATATGCTCAAATATTTCCATTAATGACTAAACCAGATTAATTCTCCACCGTTCCATTTTAAACTGATAGGGAAATGAAAAGACAAAAGACAGAACCAAAGTTGGGTTGAAGTTATAGAAGGTAAGGGAAACTAGCAGGGCAGTATGACAGTCTTGTCAACTCATCTGTCCAAGACATGGCTCCATTTCAACACTCTCCTTGTTTTCATGAGTCCCATCCTGATCTAGACTTCCAAATAAATTCATTTGGACTAACAGGAATATTACCAGGGATCATTGCTTCAAGTCACATGAGTAGCTCCCTATTACTTCAAAAAGTTTAATCAACTATCTTCAACCTCCCACTTAAGGCCTTCATCAATGTTCTCACATTTATCCAACCACTTTTCCCTAAGATGATTTGCTGGAACTTTGTTTTTGTACTCTGCCATTCTGAGCTTTGGGCATCTTTTCTGGTGTGGCACAGGCTGTTTTACTAACGGCATGTTAATATATATTTTGCCCCATGTTCTCACACTGTTCTTGCTTCACTGTAGCTATATGGATTTGCACCGTAACTTCATAGCAAACCAAAGAAGGTCATGAAGTTTACTTCTTTTGAACATCCCTTATTGTTGAGGACTTCGTATATTAACAATAAATGTTTATTAAGACTATAAAACAATGGAATTTGATTAAAGCTAATTGGAATAAAAAGAGAACTCTGAAACTTTTGTATTTAAATTGAAGTTACAGGAAATATATTCATATGGCCATAAGGTAATTTATTTCTAAGAACTTGGGGAGAAAAGTGATCAATTAAGTCTGCACACTTCATAGTAAACCTTCAGCAAACTTTCTTAATTCAGAAAAATTAAGTGCCCCAGGGAAAAAGTGCCTTCAAAAATTTGGGGTTCCCCAGTGAATTTTCCAACCTGTCATTCACTCAACCTATGATAAACCCTACTGGTTATAAACACCACCCATGAACAAGAAGGTTATCGCCTAATTTTTAGTGTCTTATTCTTAAATTTAAATGCACACAGAGGAACAATAGGTATTTGTGGAAAGATTCCAATACGAAACAGACTTAAACAATCAAAGAGAAAAGGAACTTAGAGAAAACAGAGCTCAATGCAAGAAACAAAAGAAAATTTCAAAAAGCAACTCTAGTATTTTTTTAAACTTTTTTTAGATGTAGGTAGACGTTTATTTTTTATTCATTTATTTATATGTGGTGCTGAGAGTCAAACCCAGTGCCTCACACATGCTAGGCAAGCGCTCTACCACTGAGCCACAACCCCAGCCCAACTCTAGTATTTTTAAATGCTTAAAAATATGACAACAATGAAATAAGAACCGGAGTTTTTGAAATTAAAAATGATAGCAACATTTTTATGAAATCACCAGAAATTTTAAATAAGAAATGCTTCTCAGAAAGTAGGAGACAAAGAGATGGAAAGCTATAAGACTGGAAGACCAATCTAAGAAAAATAGAAACAGATGAAGTGGTAGACACTGACTCTCCTCCTCAGGGACGGTCTTCGTGCTCCTGGGTCACAGTAATGAGCATTCAAATAAGTGACGGGGGGAGGAGCTTTGTAAAGTGCGGCTTGTGGTTCAGTAGGCCAAGGTGGCATCTGAAAGTCTGAATTTCTGGCAAGCTCAAATGATGGCTGTGCTGGGTTCATGGAGCACCTGTTATAGTCTAGGCCATTTCTGGATCTTTCCTACACCCATAGTAAGTGACTGAAACCACCAGCAGAACATGAGGCAGTGAAGGGCGGTGAAGGTTCCACAGGCCTCTGCATCTCTAGATCTGAATTCTCCTTCCCTCAAGAACTTATTCCCTGATTATTCTCTTTTTCAATTAATGACATCTCTATACTTTCAATTTCTCAAGCAAGTAATCCGGACACTAACTCCAACTCCCCATCTAATACTTCTAAGGAAATATTAACTGCCCAGATATTTCTTCAGTAGATCCTACTTTCTAAGTGTCTTCCTTGCTGTCTCTCTCGGCCTGCCATTGCCTTAACCAAGGTTTTCCAGTTCACATCTTCTTAATTGTGCTCCACTCTCCTAATGCTGGGTCAGAGGCTAATCTCCACAGGGATGATTGCAAAATGCCAACGTGACTGTGTTAATCTCTTGCCTGAAAGACTATCACAATTCTCCCTTATTAAAAACAAAATAAAGTCTAGGGTCATTAAAATGTCATTTCAAGGTCCTCCTTGATCTGACTTCCTGCCCGTTTAAAAAATTTCATCATCCACATATATTAGCTCTTTTTACAGGAAAGCTCTGTATACTCGATTTTCTCTACCTGAAACACCTGATCATTTTCCTGGAGAACTACTCATTCATTAAGACTGGAATGGACTTCTGGTTAAGTCTGCACTAACTTTCTCAGGCAGAACATGTTTTCTAATAAAACTCTCTGTGCGTGTGTGTGTCCTTATCAGTGTTTTCATTATAGTTATCTCTTTTGACCCCAAATCCCCTTTATGTGGAATTCTAGTTAACTGAAATTTATTTTCATGTACCTTTTTAATAAACTCAAGAATTTCCATTTGTGAATTGACTTTGGGTAAGTATAAAGGTGAGGTGGGGGGAATGCTGAGAGTTCAGGACATAAAAGGAGAGGGAAAAAGACGGCACAGAAAGAGCAAGCATTATGCTGAGATATCTTGGAAAAGTTAAATGCAGGTGAAAAGAGAAAGTAGTTCTGATTCTTCTAACTACATACTGGTGGCTTGGGAAGGGAGAAAGGAGGACGAAAGGGAGCTGAAACATCTTTAAGAAGATTATGGAGACAGAATAAAGGAAAGAGAAGAAGGTGAGACCAGGGGGCAGATTGGCAGCAGAAGTTGAGAGGTCCTAAAGTACTGACTAGCAATACAGTGGCCGTTCTGATGGACAAACAGAGTCTACCTGTTTCTACCTACCCTGTGTAACTTCTGCAACAGAGCAAAATACATTTGCATGAAGGTAGGAAGCACAGTAAGTGCTGGTGTACAAAAATCAATAGACACTGTTACAAACTTAAAGTGTGTAAAAGGTCAGTGATATTAATCAGTATTTTCACTTAATAGTTTTATTGAATGCAAAAAAAATATGTACAAAAGGAAATTCTCATCTTTGGTCCCCTCCCCTAACGTTTAGCAACTCCTCCCTGTCCAAGGGCTCAGGTGCTTGTACCCCATGAAAATGCTCCTTCATTCTGTTTACTCAGCTGCACTTCAAGGAAAAGACAGTTCCCTTTGGATTGCCTACTCTTGTAGACGCTAGGATTTAAACCTTATCTTGCTCTCTTCCCAATAATGTGGAGTTGTCATTTGCTTCCTGGGTCTACCTGGTCTTGTCCTCAGGCATCTGTTGACCTTTGCCTCCAGGTCAGTTATCATCTTCCTTACTCAAAGTCCTCAATGCACTGCTCTGCTCAATAATTCTCTTTTACAGAGATCAGACAATCCTGCTTCTCCTTGTACCTAAGATTTTTGTGAATTCTTCTATCTGTTTTTTTTTCTTTTTTCTTTTCCTTAATGAAACTAAATCCAAGAGAGAGTAGAGGAGGATAAAGGATAAATCACATATATTTATTTATAATGATTATAATAACTTATACTATGTGAATATTTGTTTTGTGCCAGAGACTAATGTGCTGAACATTTTGTATACTGTTAGTGCTGTTAATTAGCTCTCTGCTGATGAAGAAACAGAGTTACACAGTCAGGAAGTGATGGAGCTAGATTATGAAACAGATGAATGAACTTCAAAGCCCAGACCCTTCCCCTTCAGCTATACTGTCTTCTCTAGAAGTGAGACTTTGGAGGAAAGAATCTGCAATTTATTCCACTTTGTATTCGTATCATCTTGTAGCATGGTTAATAATACATAACATCTACAGACTTTTAGTGGAATGCATTCTGGATTAGGGAGGAGATAGGAGCTTTGCTAGTCAATGGAAGATGGACTTTCAAGTTGATAGAATGTTTATCTTGGGAAGGAGGTTATTCACCCTCTAAGCCCGAAGGTCATGGATCGTAAAATTATTTTCAATTTGTCTTTGCTAAATTCTCAACACAGCAAGGAAGGTGAATGCATGCTAATGCTGTGAAAACAGCAATTGATTTTTATATTGCTTTCACAGAGGAGTCATATGCAGACAGTCTGTCCTGTCTATTGATCTGAGCTAAAATTGAGTAAATGAGTTAGAGGTAAAATTCTCTAACTTACAAAAGTCAGTCAGACCTTGGAAGAATCTGTCATTCTCTATTTCTTTTTAACATATAGAGCAATTAGGAATTGCATGCCTAGATCTGGAGCAGAGAAAGTTTTTTGACTTTGTTGAATAACGAATGCATTAATGAAATAGGAAAAATGTGCATAAGAGGAAGTTCTTAATGAGATCCTGCTGGAGCTCTTTTATATTGCACTAGAAAGATTTGCTGAGTTCATGATCTTTAGGAAAATATTATCGTGAAAATAGTTATGTTCAGAGCCCAGAGTTTGATTGTCCTTTCTGCAGGAAGATTCTTATGTTATCCTAGAGTTGCCAAATATTTCAAACTGTCATGCCTCCCCCTATCCCCATGCCAAGTTGTTAAACTTTCATACAAACCTGAATCGTTGTGATAAATTTCATCTATCATTATTTATGTAAAAGCTATTGGACAGCTTTACTTGGCATTTAATTTAACACCAATTAGTATTTTATATCATCTGTGTATAGAGGTATTTATAAATACATAAATCACTTTAATCAGTTTTATTAAGCTATGATTTATACTCATCAAAGGTTATTTATTTTAAGGGTACAGTTTTATGAGTTTTGGCAAGTATACCTTCGTACAACCACCACCACAGTCAAAACAGAATACTTTCATCACCCTGAAACATTCCCTCATGCCTCATTCCAGTTAATTCCTTCCCAGTCCTGGTCTTGGACTGCTCTTGATCTGATTCTTATTAATATAGTTTTGGATTTTCTGTATTTTTATAGAGGATCATAGAATGTAGAATCACTCCGTATCTAGTCTTTTTTTATCTCACTTATTTTTGCCCTTGAAAAATACTCTTAAGCAAACTAAATGACATGCTACATGTTGGGAGAAAAATACTTGCAAAATATATATCTGAAAAGACTCAAATTTAGATTATGTGCACTCATCTTAAATAAAAAGACACTGACTGAAATTACAAAACTAGGCAAAAGATTTGAATGGACAACTCACCAAAACAGACATACAAATGACAAATATATATAAAAAATGCCCAACATCTTCAATCATTAGAGAAATACAAATTAAAATCACAATGACATACCTCTGCTCACCCACTGAAATGGCTAAAAATAAAAACACTGATAATATCAAATGATGAAGGGGATGTGGAGTCATATATAATATGGGGAAATTCTTTAGAAAATAGTTTGAAATTTTCTGTTGGAGGTAAAGATATGTTTACTGTAAGTCTCAGCAAGCTGACCCTTAGTATTTACCCAAAAGAAATGAAAAGATGTGTTTGCATAAAGACCTGATCTAAAATGTTTGTAGCAACTTTATTTAACAGTTGTTTCCAAAACAACTCAAATGTTTGTAATTAATGAATAGATAAGCAAACATGGAATGAAATACAACAAATAGCTACACAGCAATAAAAAGGAAACAATTAATTATATGCACTACAGAATGGATGGATTGTGAAAGTATTATATTGAATGAAAGAACCTGAAACAAAAGTTTATATAGGAGAAATCTGACAGGCTTAAGCAATTGAAAAAAGCATGAATATTTGAGTATCACAGACACAGCATTAAATGCTATGCTCCTGATCATCTTTGTCCTCAAAGAGCCTACATAACTGCATGAATATTCACCAGCATAATTTTACCAAGAGATTTCTCTTAGAGGAAAGCGTTTGTAGAGTAGTTCTTTAAATGCAGTTTTGTTTTTCTTATCATGGTCTGTGTGCTCAGGGAAAGGTGGAGTGCATCTACAACTGATTTCACAAATCATGACATAGAATGTTTCCATTATTTCTTAGTGGGCTCTATAGTCCCAAGGCAGAATTCATGGGGGACTGCAGAGGTTCATGCCTTCAAACTGTATCATCTAGCTGAAAGAGTGTCCAGTCCAGTGTGGAACGTAGGAGTAGATTCCACTGCCGGTCTGTAAGTCTTACTGGGGTGGGAAATGGAAAGATTCCTAAAGCCAAGGTAGGGATCCCCACAGATCTTGGTGAGTGGGTGTCTGCATTTCGGTTTATACCCTAAATTCTACCTCCTCAGAGAAGCTATCCTGGTCACTCACTGTAGGATGTCCTTTATCCCACAACTTTATATCAACCCTTTATATTCCCCTCAACATTGAGCATTACTGAAGGCTTCCCTGATCATTTATTTCTTTACTTTTCTTTTCTGGCTATTTCCTTGCTCCAGAATTCCAGATCCTTGAGGACAAGGATCTGGTTTCATCATTATTATTATTAGCTGATGGATTCTGATGCATACTAGAGTCTGGCACAAATTAAGTGTTCTGAAAATATGGACTCAGTAAAATCAAATACATTTAAATTTGAATAAATTTGATAATAAAAATATGATAATAATTATATATAATACATATTTATGTTCTATTTATTTATATATTTTTATGAACTATACCTTATATAAATAACTATAAGATAAATATATAAATATAATAATAATATATTTTCTCATCTGATGTTAAGGATAAAATTATATAATCTATGTATAGTACAGTGGCCTAACACATTCCAAAAGCTCAAAACTGTAGCAGTTACTAATAATAATGATATGGGGTTAAATCACCTCATTGTGTCAACAGCTTGAAACAAATCTAATTCTCCCTTAATTCTACCACTCCAATGAAATTTTCTTCTTTTTAAAAAATTCTTTTTTTTCTCCCAAACTTCTTGTACTCCCTTTCCACATTTTTCCAGTCACTATCCAAGAATATTGGGAGTTTGAATCAAAATCCTAACTCTTTTTTTTTTGTATGTCTTAGGTTCTAGAATTTTTAGACCTGTTTGATCTTCTAAATTGGATGTAGTCTCACACTGCATAACTTATAGGGAGAATGGAAACTTGTATTAACATAACTTTAAAACTATAAAACAATGTATTCAACCTAAAATACCATTTATTGTATTCCATATATTTCTTCTCTTTCTTTTTCTTTTTGGTTACCAGGGGCATTTAACTACTGAGCCACATCCCCAGCTTTTTAAAATATTTTATTTAGAGACAGGACCTCTATGAGTTGCTTAGGACCTCGCTAAGTTGCTGGGGCTGGCTTTGAACTCACAATACTACCAAGCTGCTGGGATTACAGATGTGTACCACCATGCCCAGCTCCATCTATTTCTTAAACACAACAAAACCCCTATCATGTGATCTCAGTAACAACTCAGGTAAATAGCAAATTGAAAGCTATTTCTTTGGTTTGTTTTTGTTGTAATGTAGATCAGATGTAGTTGCATTTCAAATTGGTTGCATTTCTCCATAATATCAAATTGAATTGTCTCATTTAAGAAGTTAATTTTATATAGATACTATCCAATATTTTAGATAATCCTTCAAATTTTTTTCACAGATTATCTTTCTGAATTTTTTTTTTTTTTTTTTTTTTTTTTTTTGCGGTACTGGGGATCGAACTCAGGGCCTTGTGCTTGTGAGGCAAGCACTCTACCAGCTGAGCTACATCCCCAGCCCCTTTCTGAATTTTTGAAATAAAGGAATCTAGATGGAAAAGCATCCTTTTTTTTTTTTTTTTAAATGGATTTTATAGGGGCTGGACTTGTGGCTCAGTGGTATAGTGCTTGCCTGCTATGTGTGAGGCCCTGGGTTTGAAACTCAGTGCCGTCTACAAATAAATGAAATAAAAGAGGAATTGACAACTAAAAAATATTTTAAAAAAAAGATCGGTTTTACAGCAAGAAATTTCTGTTCCATTTTCCTAAATATGGTTTCGATTTTCTTTTTAAAAAATTGTTGTAAAACATACATAACATAAAAGTTACCCTTTTAATCATTTTAAGTTTACAGTTCAGTGACAGTAATTACACATTGTGCAGCCATTGCAGCCATTCATTTCCAAAACGCTTTCCATCTTTCCAAAGTGAAACTGTACTCTGAACATTGACTCCCATTCTCCCCGCGCCCATCCTGGGAAACCACTGTTCATTCTGTCTCTATGAACTTGACTACTTTAGGTACCTTGAATGAGTGGAATCCTATGCACTATTTTTCCTTTCGTGACTAACATTTAACTTGGCTCAGTATCTTCAAGATCCACCCATGTTGTATCATGTGCCAAAATCTCACTACCTTTTTAAGACTGAAAAGCATTCCATTATATGTATAGGACATTTTAAAAATCCATTCATCCATTGATGGGCACTTCAGTTACTCCCAACTTTTGGATATTGTAAATAATGCTTCTGTGAACATTGGCATACAGATATCTCTTTAAGTCTTTTCTTTCAATTCTTTTAGTTATATATGTGGAAGTGATATATGGCTGGCTCATATGTTAATTCTATGTTTAATTCTGAGGGGAAATTCTGTGCTGTACCATTTTACACTCCTACCAGAATGTGCAAAGTTTTCAATTTCTCTATGTATTTTCCAATATTTGTTATTTCTGTTTTTTTTTTTTTTAATAATAACCATCTTTATTTATTTATTTATTTTTAAGAAATTGGTGTTTTGGACTGGGGAGATTGCTCAGTTGGTAGAGTGCTTGCCTTGCAAGCACAAGGCCCTGGGTTCGATCCCCAGTACTGTCAAAAAAAAAAAAAGAAAAGAAACTGTGTTTATTTTCTAACCTTAGTTCCATTTTGCTTAATAAGTGTCTGCAGAACAGCTCAAGACCACTCAGTGGTTGTTCCTACCCACTCAGTGGCCTGAGCAGTGGGAGCTGCATACCAGTCTTCAGTGGGGAACTGCTGGATAGGCAGAGAGGGCACCTGCACACCTGCAGACCAGTCTGCAACCTCAGGTTGAGTGGCAGTGAACTCAGGAGCTGGAGCAGTCCATTCACCCTGAAATTCCTCCGTGGTCACAGCTTTTTCAGCAGCAGCCTGCTCTTCCTTTTCAACCTCTTCAGGATCTCTGTGGAAGTGGAGCTCAGGCGTGACCTCCCACGGGTGTTCACGGGAAATGGTGCCACGCATGCGCAGAACTTCTCGGCCGCATCCACCACATCGGACCACAGAACAAGTTCCCTTATTGTTGCATGGAATGGCAATGTCCATGTAGTGCAGAGGGGAGTCTGTGTTACACAGAGCAATGGTGGGCAGATTGACATGAGAGGCTTCTGTAAGAGGCTGGTGATCAGCCCTGGGATCAGTAACCACCAGCAGACGTGGCTCCTGGAAGGCTGCCTGGATCTGGTTAGTGAAGCTTCCAGGAGTGAAGCGCCAGCAATAGAAGTGGCTCCGGTGGCAGCAGCAAACTTCAGTACAGCCCACTGGCCAGTATTCCTAGAGATATGACGCTGACATCAGCAGGGATTTCGATGGCAACAATGGCACAAGTGGCCAGCAGACGCTTCGCCCAGGTCCTTTTCAGATTTATGACGTATATGCCATCACTTTTCCTTTTGTAGACATATTGTTCCATCTGGAAATCAAGGTTGGTGCCACCTAAGTGGGCTCCTGCTGCTAGGAATTTGAGGACATCCTCTTGCTTCATTTGCAGGACATTGTGACAGTTTCCCTTTATGTTACGACAGGAATCAAGAACAACACTGTGTGAACCCTTCCCTGGGTAGCGGGGAAAGGCAATAACAACCATCTTGATGTATAAGAAGTGGTATCTCGTAGTTTTAATTTGCTTTCCTACTGATGAGTAACGTTGAGCATATTGTCATGTACTTTTTGGTCATTGGTATATCTTCTTTGGAGACATATGTATTCAGGTCCTTTTCTCACTTTAAATATCAGGTTGGTTTTTTTGGTTTGTTTTTTGTTATTTTTGAGTTGTGGGATTCTTTCAATATTCTGGATGTGAACCCCTTATCATGTATGTGATTTGCAAATCTCTTTTCCAATTCCATGATTTACTTCAACTCTGTTGATAGTATTTTAATGCACAAAGGTTTTAAATTTTGACGTAGACCATTTATCTTTTGGCCACCTGTGCTTTTTGTTGTTGATGTTGTTGCCTGTGCTTTTGGTGTCAGACTTAAGAAATCATCACCAAATCCAAGGTCATGAAGGTTTCTCCCTGTTTTCTTCTAAGAGCTCTTAGATTTAGGTCTTTGAATTGCTTTACATTAATTTTTGTATATGGTACAAGGTAAGGGTCCAGTGTCTTTTCATGTTAATATTCAGTTTTTCCAGCATCACTTGTCAAAAGGTGTTTTCTAAGCAAGAATTGTTCTCGTGAATGTTTCTAAAGCAGTTTGTGAATGTTTCAAAGGTCAAACAAATAATGATTAAGTTGTGCATCACTTAAGGTAGATTTTGACCTCTCCCAAGTTGAAGAGTACTGAAAGAACTAAGATCATTTACATTCCTCAGTAAGAAAAAAAAAAAATAACATAGCCTTCTTGGACAAAGAAGAAAAGACTGAAAAGTTCAGGATATCCCAAGGGTCAGAGTACACTGCTTGGTTTGCTGGTAACCAAACTTCTAGACTCAGTGGTTGGAGAAACCTCTCTCACCTGGCAATCTAGGAGGCTGGTGAGGAACATGTCCTCACCACTTTGGAGTTTGATTATTCTATTGGCTTTTTCTGAATTAGATGGCGAAGCTGGAGAACTTGAACAGAAGCAACAAAAAAGAAGTACTGACGATCTCCAACAGTAAGTAAACACAGGGGTTATTTCTGTTCAAGGAGTAGAGGAGTTCCTCACCACTTTTCACAAGAGCCAGATAAGCAAAAGTGTACTTTTTCTTGAGCAGAACAGTGGTGGTAAAAAGCCAACAGGGAAAATTATGTGGACTGAGACATGGAATTACTTTCTTATATATAAATTACTTATTTTTCCATAAACCAACTATATGGTTACTAGGAGATATCTCCAGGAAATTCATAAAGAAGTGGCAGATGATTAGAGCATAGATGTATACTGTGTACAGATATACAGTGTTTATATTTTTAAATTATATGTGCTAATTACTGATACATTCTCTGGTTGTATTATATAGACCTCGCATAGCCTCAGAGAGAGGAAATTTAGTGTTTCTGACATCATCTGCCCAAAACATTGAATTTAGAACTGGACCCCTGGGAAAAATTAAATTAAATGATGAAGACCTCAGTGAATGTGTGCATCAGGTAATACACTGCAAACCTACTGAAATCATTTTGCATATCACTACATAGTGACTTAATTGAACATCTCTGTTTTCATCTGTACCTGTCTCTTTAGCCCAGAGGACATGATTGGCAGTAAGATGAGTTCTTATAAAGGACAGTGACATAGAGTTAATAGTGGGTGGAGGGAGTAATGCTAACAGAGGTGACTCATTGTGCAGGAAAATATACCCTAGACTAGAAATAATACCGAGGGTCATACTGGAATTCCTCTGCAAGGGAGGTGAAGGGGAGGGTAACCAGAGAAAGGCGTTGATGTGACAAGTTTACTTTTACCACAGAACGGTATTGGGCAATTATTTCTCATGCCTTATTGAATGTTTTCAGCTCAGAGTTTATTACACTGCGCCTGCATATCTGTTATAATGTACAGCTAGCATGGTGTAGAGTATAGTCTGGGTTATATGCTTGCACAGTGGCTGATATGCATTATCTCTTTTGACCCTCACAGCTACTGCGTGAAATGGGTTTATTATTACCACATTTTTAAGGGAGTTAAAGGTATGCTAGCACTGTTAAATAATTTACTCGAAGACACACGATAAGGGGCTGACCCAAGATTTAAAACTTAAAGAGTCTGGTTCTAAGTCAAGTATCTTCATAAGCACCCTAAACAATTATGGGAAATACGCAAACAGAAAATACATTAATATATTCTTACCAAAAAGGGTATGGGGAATTATGCTGTGGCTATTTTGGTCTAAAGTTTATTATTCATGGCATTATTTTAGTATTTATAGTAGGCAAGATCTTAGTGCTTAAAACAGAATATTACTCATTTTTTAAATTATAGTTCTCTAAGACATATACATTTTTTAAAACGGCATTCTTCTCCTTATTTTCTTTTAAAAATAGATCCAGAAAAACAAAGAGGATATTATAGTTTTAAAAAGGAGTGCAGTTGATCTGCCCCAAAATATATCTAATCAAATCCATCAACTTAATTCTACGGTAAGTCTGACATCCACATCTTAAGAGCAAATCAGTTCTCCTTAATTCAACTGTGTAAGTAAATTTTTTTGCAGGAAACATACCATCTTCATCTTCTCTTTAGAGATTTATTATTGTAATTGTGGACTTTTTGGTGAAATGGCATCTCTCTAATGGAGGATACAGAAGTGCCGATGGACAGAATGTTGGAAATGCTATGGCAACAGTATGTTGCACATGCAGGCATTACTCAAGTTCTGATACAACCTTCTTATTGGTGAAGGGGTTCATGACTTTATGAGAATTTCAAAAGAGTGTGCAGAGAAACAATGAGACAGCTTACAGGAAGGTATACTTCTTTTAAAAAGACCTAGGAATGAACTGGGCGTAGTGGCGCATGACTGTAATCACAGCAGCTCAGGAGGCTGAGGTAGGAGGATCATGAGTTCAAAGCCAGCCTCAGCAACTTAGCGAGGCCCTAAGCAACTCAATGAGACCCTGTCTCTAAATAAAATATAAAAAAGGGCTGGAGATGTGGCTCAGTGGTTAAGCACCCCTAGGTTCAATCACTGGTACCAAAACAACAACAACAAACAAAACAATCTAGGAAGGAAGGAAGGAAGAAACACATGTGATTGGATGCAAGAGAAGCCTAGAGGAGAGAGGAATGAGGAGGGAAAAGTTAATGAAGATAGGACCAAAGTCAGCCCCTGGTAGAGTCTACTAGGAAAATGTGTGGAGCATGCAACACTGTAGGTGAAATACCTTCCCACCAGCTAATCGATGCTTTTCTTTCCCCACTGCTAGCTTGTGGACCTTGAGAGAAAATTTCAACACTTACAACAGGTAAGGCCCGTAACAACTAGATACCTTATATCTTTTACTGAAAAATATGCAACAACCATCAATAGAGTTGATATTCTCATTTTAAGAGTAGATATCAAAGATGTGCTTTTTCCATAATTTGGTTCCCATCTCAGCTTATACTTCCCAGGATTCAGACAAGGACCCTGAATCTAAGAGACATACAGTGACCAGCCCAGGGTCACTGGGAATGTGAGGTTTTGTGGCTCCAAAACTCACAGCCCACGGATCCCTTCCTCAATGGCACCTTTAACTCTTTGACAGTAGGTTTAAATGTGCTCTGTTTAATCAGCTAGTAATCTCCCAACTTGCTGATTCTGGTATCGGGGACTCAGTTTTGAAAAGTGAAGCATGCTCTTTAACATTAAGTTCAAAAGTCTGGGGTGTATCACAAATATTTCAAATTTCCTTAAAACTACATTTGCTGGTAATTAAATGTGAACCATTTCTTACCACAAATGTTCTATAACCTTACCAAATGTTTATAAGCCAACTCTGCAATTTCAAGCTTCTTACCTATTTTGTGGGTAACTGGAGTCATTAAGATTCTTTCATAACCTTCTCCCCAGAGAAATGCACAGATTCTCCCCATAGTCATAGTTTTGTGGGATTCTAGGTTAAGAATATCTGCTGTAATAGTTTTGATTAAGCTTAGAGCATTGTTCTCTACTTCCTGTGCTTGAAGTTTGTGAGCAAGTTTCTATACTCCTTTTCACCACTTTGACCCTCAGGCTTCATCATTTGGAGAAATGGTTGAGTGAATGAAAATTAGCAAGGAATTGTGCTATGGAACAAAACCCAGTGCTAGAGGTTTTAGCCTTCTACCATGCTTCATTGTTTCTACCAAAGATTAAGAACTGGAGAACATGGCCAAAATGAGTTCAAGATGTCTCCTCTCTCCTGCTCCCTCCTGAAAAGTTTTTAGTGCTTTCTGAACAAGAATGCCTTTTTGCCTGTGGTCAGGTCATGGGCTCTCTGGCCACTATAGTCCCTGTCACTCCCTATTGTCTTCCTCTGACTGCTAACCTTCATTTGCTGCTGGGCCTCATGGGCTTTGGAGTTCAAATCCCCAGACAGTGTGCTTTTGTGCACCAGAAACACTTCTAATGAGCTTGTGGTGAACATTCTTAATCGTGTCTTTGGATGGACACAGCTCATTATGGTACTGGCATAAAGACAAATAGAATAATGAAAGAGAACAGAGTGCTCAAAGAGAAGTCCCCCAACGCGCGTGTATGGTCTCCTGATTGATGACAAGGGTAGAGAAAGAATGGGCTTTGCACCAAGTGGTACTGGGCTGCTGAACTGTCCTCTGGCTTTCTATTTCCTCTATAAAACAAAGGAAATGAGCTGGATTTTGTTTTTCTGTGAGTCATTGTATATGTACATGAATGCCTTGCACACTTTGCCCTATGTATACAGAGAACTAGACTGTAGGAAAAGTTAATAAAAAAACAGATTGATTGTATTATCACTCGTCCCCTCAAAAAGTTGTCTCTGTCCCTGAAGACATTAAAACTCTTACAAGATTGAAACTGGTAGCTGACATTAGGTAAGAATGGCCAGGTTGCGCAGACAAAGGTAGGTCTGTTTGCCACTCTGGTTGAAAGTGGTCAGGTGAGCACAGGGCGGAGGGTGTACCTCAGCTGGCCACATTTCAAACAAAGGGACTTGGAGTGAAATGAGTTCAGTCATTTTAACCCATGGGAGGAGGGGTGCCTGTAAAAAGAGATCGGATTTCAAAGGCTTATCTGGGGTACCAAAGATAAGAATAACAGGCCAAAGAATGGGAAATTTCCATTTTTTTTTCTTAGTGCAATTGAAATGTCCATTATTATTCCCAAACCTGAAAACTTTGCTCTCCTCCACTGACGCATATTTCTCAGATGAACAATAAATACTTTTCCAGAGAATGGAGTGAGAATCTTCTTCCTTCACCCCTCATCCCATCCCTGATAAAAGCACATGAAGAGTTAAGGAATCGGAACACAACTGATAATTGGAAGCACATTTTAGTTTTTTTGTAAGAGAATCGATTGGCAGAAGGGCTGGAGTAATTGATTGGAAGTGGAGGAGACCCCACTTTTATTCCTGATAAGGAATAAAAAGAAATCCTGTACCTGCTCTGAGACCTGCCCTTCATCACTGGGAATAGCCAATGTCATTAGCATACTGACTGACCTCGCTCTCTTGTTTTTTTTTTTTTTCAGACAGTGGACAGAAACGTTTGCAGCAGCAATCCCTGCCAAAATGGAGGAACCTGCCTCAATCTGCATGATTCCTTTTATTGCATCTGTCCCTCACAGTGGGAGGTGAGTCACTTGTCTTTGATGAAAAGTCCTGGTGAGTCAGCATCTGTGATTGTTGTGGACTCATTAAGACACATTTAATTCTCCAACTAAAGTTTCTAGGACTCTGTGACTCCTGAATCAGAATGAATTATACCATGTATGCCAAATGATGGCAAGCGTGATTATATAACCCCGGTGAATGCCAAGTCATCTTAGGGAAGAGTTCGCTTGCTAGAATAACTACACGAAGGCCATGATTTTTCTGTTAGCATTACTTTTTTTTAAAATTTATTTTTATACTTTTAAATTTGTTCTTTTTAGATATACATGACAGTAGAGTGCATTTTCACATATTATACATACATAGAATATAACTTATTCTATTAGGATCCTATTCTTGTGGTTTCACACAATGTGGAGTTTCATTGGTTGTGAACATAGAAAAGTTACCTCACATTCATTCTACTGTCTTTTCTATTCCCATCTTCCTCCCTTCACTTCCTTCCCCTTTTTCTGATCCAATGAACTTCTAGTCTCCCTTCCCCTCTTATTGTGTATTAGCATCTGCATATCAGAGAGAACATTTGGCCTTTGGTTTTTGGGATTTGCTTATTTTGCTTTGCATGATATTTTGTAGCTCCACCCATTTATTAGCAAATACCGTAATTGTTTTCTTCTTTATGGCTGAGTAATATTTCATTGTGTATATATACCACATTTTCTTTATCCATTCATCTGTTGAAGGGCACCTAGGTTGGTTCCATAGCTTAGCTATTGTGAATTGAGCTGTTATAAACATTGATGTGGTGTGTCACTGTATATGCTGATTTTAAATGCTTTGGGTATAAACTGAGGCCATTCACATAGGGCCATTGTGAAATGAGGATTCATCTGAATAAGGATTCTCTTGTGTGACTGCTGTGTTCTTATGAAGAGCTCTTTGATATAATTAGGTCAAATATGAATTGTAGAGGAAGGATAACTGATGGTCAATATTAGTATTTTTGTATTTGGTTTAACTGAGGACTTATTTACTCTCCATATGTAAATCCTTACACATACCATATGAAAATTAGCCTCCAGATGCCTCCATAACCCATAACACCTAAATTTCTTCTTTATGTGTCTACAGGGTCCTCTTTGCTCAGTTGATGTTAACGAATGTGCAATTTATTCAGGAACGCCCTTGAGCTGTCAGAATGGAGCCACCTGTATGAACACAATGGGGAGTTACAGGTAACTTCTTTTAAAAAGCCATCTGTTGCATTTTTGAAGGACTAAAAGTATCCCACAGCATCTCAATTGTCTGTGTTACCTGAAAAACTCGGTATTCCCTGGGGAAGTATGTGGCTCTGACTGAGCATATACATAGCCATTTTTATTTAGAGCAACGAAAGCTCATGAATACTAGATCAACAGAGGAAGATCAATCACATCTTTATGTACTAACAATGAACGCGTGAAAACTAAAATGTAAAACACAATTTACAACATCGCTAAATAAATGAAATCTTTCATTATAAATCTCACAAAATATGCACAGAATTGGCAGGCTGTCAATCATAAATTACTGATGTAAAAAAAAAAACACAAAATCCTAAATAAATGGATCATGTCATGTTACTGGAGAGGAGGACTCAAATAGTAGACTCATTTCTCCCCAAACTGATTGGTAGTTTCTAATACATTTCAAATCCCAGCATGTTCTTATAGACAGAAACAAGCTTATTTTAAAAATTTAGGGGGAAATTCTGGGGAGTGATATTAGCCAAATTTATTGTTATATTGTGTGCATATATGAGTGCATAACAACAAATCCCATCAATAGGTACAACTATACTACACCACTAAAAGTTAGGAAAAATATAATAATAAAACATTTCCTAAATGTTGGTTAGGATGAAGAAAAAAATAAAAATAAAGAAAAAATTTTTAAAAAATTTAAAAACTCATGAAATGAATGTTCAACTCTCACCCCATGAAGTTCTTTCTCCAGCATCTTTCTATTTTATTTTTTTGCAGTGCTGGGGGTTGAACCCAGGGCCTTATGCTTAAAAGGCAAGCACTCTACCAACTGAGCTATCTCCCCAGCCCTTTCTCTAGCATCTTAAAGAATGGGAAGAAAGTCACTCTGTAGAGAGGAAGAATAGCATGGTGTCACATGATCTGGAGCATTAGTAAGGATCAGAGCACAGAAGGGGCAGCCCTGGGGTGGGAGAGGGGCCTCACCACCAACCCAGTTGAACCACTGCTCTATTGTGCCCTGTGTTAGTGAGTCCATGTTTTTAGTAAGCATAGCTTCATTCAACACTGTGTAAAAAAGTTGACCGAAATAAGATCCAACTTTGAACTGTGTTATTAAATGTGTGTCTTCAATAAGCCACAAGATCCCTCTCCAAATCTACAAGCAGGCCTATGTTTTCTTTTTTAAAATTTTTATTTGGTCAAATGATTCTTCCACAGTATTCTGCTCAGTTCAAGCTTCGCCTTCCACAGAAACCTTTCTGTTTCTTTACTAAACTGAGTTAGTATCACAAAGCCTCCATTTTGCCACCACACTTTGGACTATTTTCATCAAAGCCAGGATGGTTCACATATTACCTTTTTAATAATCAAATCCAGAACTTTGCAGCAGATCATCATCAAATTTCTTTGTGAGGAGTTCCTTAAAATTGCTTAAAAAAAAATCTCTAGACATTATCTGTCCCTATATTTTGACTGGTTTCCTGTTTTCGGAGATTATTTAAGGATTAAGAAATTGGTTCTGCTAGGACCTGAATAAATTCTTTCAACACTGAGGTATAATCTCACCGGACTCAAGGGCAATTGTTTGCTCTCTTCCTAGCATCTACGTTATCTTGCTCTTCAATTCCCTTGGAGAAATATCCATTCTGTTCTTTCCAGCAAAACTGAGTGTAGCAATTTAGTTTTTATCCCGGTCATCTATTCAGACATTATGTTCTCAAAAAGCAGTCACAGTCCTTTTCTTTTAAGTGATTTAAAAAAAAAAAAATCTGATCTTTAAAACTTTTGCTCATTCCAGGTTAAAATTAAATCATTCAAACTTCTAGTAGATATGTTTATGAGTTCAACCATTTGCAAAAATGACATTATCAACCTCTATCTTAAATTGAATCCCATGTTATTAAAGTGCTTTTGTGTGGCACAGGACAAACTGTGTTAGAACTTTGAAGGCACAGCCACTGAACTGTTTTAAAGGTTTTGCTTTTAGGACTTTGCTTTTAAATGGTCCTCTGCCCCTTGCTTTTATAAACAGTCAGACTTGAGTTTATCTTTCATTCCCTTGAAAGCATTATCTCTTGGTTTCTATTTATGGTCATTTATCAAGCAGAATTGCTACTTGGAGATATCAGTGACAAATGTCCTGATTCCCAGCACTTATACTTTCTGGCTTTCCCAATATCTGGAAATGTCCTGTAGATTAGATCTCGCTCCTGATCTTCCTTTATCATCGCTGTCTCTTTTGATTTCTTGTGTGCCAATAAAGTAATAAAGATGCGCAAGGGGGACAAAATCCATCACCCAAGCATGCTGTTATTTTTGTTGCTTTCAGCACATTATTTGTCTTCATTGCAAAATGGAAATTGGAAAAAAAAATCTTTAACATTCATAGATATTTACTGTATGTCCAGATACATACAAAATGAGAGAGGGAGAGGGAGGTAGGGAGGACCATTTTATTTGTTGAAAGCGGCATTTCTAAATTAAAGCTTCAACTTTGAAAGAGCAGTCCCAAATCTCTTGTACCTTCCAGTAAAAGAAAGCACAGGGCCTCTGTATGCTGGCTCTGGAAATGATTTTGGCTTTTAATCTGTGCCCTTCATAGATTTGCTGGAAGACATTAAGAAGTGGAACATTTAAATCTGGTTTTTTCCTCTTGATGTGAGGATGATTAGTGAAGCCTCAGGAATCCCAGGTGATTTCCTACGCCTTAAGCACTCTAATGGAGGCCTACAATGGTGACTTTTTGAAGGAATAATATTAAAAAAAAAAAATCCATGAGCATAAAATTTAATTCTTGCATTGTGTAATCTGTACATAATGAAGCAGAGAACATTTAGATGCTTTCTTTGGTTCTATTAATTTTGTGAGGCTAAGTCCTTATTAATCAGTAGTTTCAGTGAGACTAGAAATCCCTCTGGGAAATGTCAAAACACATTTGCTAAAGGAAAGTTTGAGTCACTGTTGAATAATCTGGACCTGCAAAAATGTGCTCATGATGGACAAAGTTTGCTTTTGGATTTGAGGCCTCCTTCAGGGATTTTTGTTTTTTAACTCTCAGAGCCAATTTACTTGGGGAGAAAAATGGAATCTTTAACAGGGTTAATAGTTCATAATTGTAAAGACTTTTTCCCTTTTTTAAATTATTTTTTTTATTTTTATAGACTGCATTTTGATTCATTGTACACAAATGGGGTACATCATTTCGTTTCTATGGTTGTGCTGTAAAGACTTTTGAAAAGATAAAGCACTGTGCAAATACTAATTAATTGAAAGCCCCTTACATAGGCAAATCTTTGGCAAAAATTATTTTATAGAGTAATGAGAAAAAAGCAAGAAAAAACATTATCTATTTCTGCTCATTCTTTTGACTAGAGGTTTTATACTCAACTGCCTCAGACAGCTAACAGAATAGTCTTTTACCACTTCTCAATATTGTTATGACCTCTTTATTGTGAAGAATTGATTCTTATTGTTTCCCTGCTTACTTTGTATTTAAGACAGCCCTTGGGGTCTGAACTTGCCATGCATGGGTGGTGTATGTTATATACTTAGGGTTCAGATCTGAAAGGCTTTTTAGGAAAAAGCAAAACGTAAAAGGAGTTGCATTTGTTCTCCAGGAACGTGATGATGATTAGTGTGTTTTCTTTTCATTCGTATCAGTGGTGGATTTTAAAACATGCGCTGCTTGAGGGATGAGGATAATCTGGTTTTTGCTCAGGTGATAGTTAAGTATTAAACTTATTATCTCGTTTGGTTAGTCAGTATATTGGTATTGAACCATGGACTCTAACAAAAGTTAAAGTATGACTATGGAAGCATATTTGACATAATCTCGATTGCCAAATGCACTTATAATTTTTCTGAAGTCTGAAAAGCCTAACTTTATTCTGCTGGAACCAAGTTGGCGAAAAAAGGTTATTACAAAGGTGACCTCAGTAACCAATCAGTAACTAATAACTAAGACAGGAGTAGTATTAAGGTAGTTTAAAATACACACATGGTTTTTATTTTCATGTAGGAAGTATATAATTAGTTATTTTTTTTCTTTAAAGGCCATATGGAATCACCTTGAAAAAAACCTTTCACATGCAAAAACTTTTATGTTAAAAAGACATATACAAATGCAAAGTCTTCATACGCAACTTCACCTTTCAGAACATAGAACTCTAACAGGGAAAAATAATGGTGCAGGAGTAACACACATCTGGGTTTTCATTCATCTTCCATCAATCATCAATCCCGTGGCCATAGGCAGCATGTGTCTGTAAAATGAGATTTAAAATACTTGTTTTGAGATCACAGCAGGGAAGCCTATAGTCTGCTTGGCTTCTCTTCTCCCTCTTATCATCTCACATTATCTACACTTAACTGAAAGAGGTCTACAGGGTTAAGATTCACTCATGTCCGAATGACAATAGCAAGAGAGAAGGAAGAGGAGAAAAAGAAGATTTGACTGCAGGTCCATGGACCAGAATCTCCTCTCAAATCTTCTGTCATTTACCTATAGTTAAGTGCTTAGTGATTAGATAAACACAAATCCCTTTAGAGCCTAATGCTCATGCGTGAGTTAGTAGAGTATGTGAGGAGAACAGATTTAAACCTGGAATGTCTTGTCCCAGGGTTTCCCAAACAGATCTCTCATATCTAGGAAATAGACTTGGCAAGGAAGAGAAAAACAAAGGAAAAGAAAGAGAAAGAAATGAGATTTAGAAAGCTAGTAATAATTGATTTTAAGATTTTTTAAAAATTTGCAGGTGTGGGGTGTGGTGTGGACATGCAGTTTCTACAATAAAGTCAGTTGGATCAAATGCTCCAATGTATATGAAATGTAAAAATTCTGCAATTCTCCAAATCTAATGAAGTTCTCTGTAAACATATTCTATGTAAGTATGAGAAAGAGAAGAGGAAAGGGAATAGAACATATGAGGAAAAGTATAGAAAACAGAAGAGGGGGAAGATAAGTAGTTACAGGAAGGGACAGAACAACTGAATTTCTCCTTGAGTTTAATCATTTATTGTTATTCCTCTATGACCTTGTCTTAATGAGAAAAGATCTTATAATACTTGGAAATGTGATTTGTTAATGAAATAGCTTTCATATAAATATATATGGCCTTGTAAATTGCATGGCTCATACTTATACCAAAAATATCCATTTGTCTGCAATTCAGAATTTAACTGGGCATCCTAAATTTTTATTTGCTAACCTGGTAACCCTACATGTGAGTTCGTGGAAACTGTTCCCAAAGTCTTACTCTCCCCACAGTCTTCTGGCCATGTTTCCTGATGGCTTCTTCCTTAAAAACTGACCAAGGACATCACCCCCAGCAATTATTTATGAGGACCACCATGCATGTGCCACATCCTGTCCCCGGGGTGGGGCGCTTGATCCTCTTAAACAGCCAAGCTGATTTCAAACATCATCTGTAGATCTTAGCTGAGCTCCTTGAACCTCAGTGGGTATTGTTAAAAGAGTTTCTCCACCTTGTAGAATGGCCCCTTTTCTAGAACACTAGAAACTTGATCCTTTTTCCAGGTATGAGAGTCAAGTAGGGCCATGTAGATGTTCCCTCTTCCTTGTCTATGTCCCCTGAACCTGAGGGTCCATTCTCTTCAGGAGGGCTTTCCCTGCCAGTGCTGCTGGAGTCTGACAAATGGTGACCTCTGGGCTCTTCCAGTCCCTCAGATGTGTTCAGATGAGTGTGAATAAACTTAGGCTTCTGTGACTCCTCTGTCCCTTCCTCTTCCTCAACTCCCACATTCCTACCTCCACAAGTTCCCTTTAAGGCTGCAGTGCAGATATAAAGCTAACTCAGCAACTGTAAGGAACAATGTCATAAGCAACTTTCTTTATTTGATTATTATTGGTCTGAAATCTTCTAGTAACAAAATGCTCATTGGTAGCTTAGGTATCATCTAATCATTACATTTTGTCCTGAGTTAAAATGTGACTATGAAAGAAATGTCACTATGTTGAATACATCTTTTATGGATAGAAGACTTATCACCCTTTGTAATATGAAAGTAATCATCATAGACTCAGATATGGATATCACATTGCATGTGAGGTTTTACCAACCTAGAGAACATTCGGGAGTCATTAATTTAGTCAATGTCACCTGAGCTTACTGGCAAGTCCAGCAGAATGGATGATGAATGAACTTGCTGATCTCCCCCTTTCCCTTCTTGAATCAGCTTTATCACCCATGTTTTATAGATGTCTGACCTTTGAAAGTGCTGTTTCATGACTTGATACAAGAGGAATTGTAGAGGTAGTCTTATGGAATATTAAGTCATGATTCTCTAATACCTTATTTGTGAAGATAACACATTCAATAAATCTTTGCTTGGAGCAGAACAGTGATTTTCTCCCAGGGCTCCAGCCAATCTGTGATGCTATATTATGGTTCCATGTTAATATCACCGATTTGCAATTTGAGTGTTTTTTATTGATGCTAAGACACAGGCACTGGCCTTAAAGCACAATCCCTGGCATTGTGTTCTTATGTCACCAACAGTTGTAAATGCACACCTGAAACATATGGACCGCAATGTGCCTTCAAATATAATGACTGTGAAGGGGGCTCTCAGGAGCGCTGTGGCCATGGCATCTGTGAAGATTTAGAACGACAGCGACCTGGAGAGGTAGGTCCCTTTCCCAAAAGTGACTCCTTGTGGGAGCCAGGCTGTTAGTTCTTCATCCTGTGCTGACTATGTAGGACTACTGCCCAGTGGAACTGCAGACGGGAAGTCATTTCCTGCTCATTAGTAGGGCACAGTCAAGGAGAGAAGATGAAATATTCAGAAAACTGGAGCCAGATGTTTAAGATTTCATTATATAAAATACTAAGTTTTTATGATTCCTTTATGAGCCTCTCTGAGATATTACCTTGCCTTGGCATTATGAGTTTTAACAGTGACAAGACATGGAAACACAAAATGGTTGGTTTTGTCAGCAGCATGTAATTTTGAGTCTGGATTCTTCCGACCCTGAGCTCCTCTCCTATACTGTTGCAGATTCTGTGAATCTACTTCTCTGATATCCCTCTATGCTGGGTCCTGGGGACCTTAGCTCCTGACCCACAAAGTCACCCAATCTGGCCAGTGTGTCTGTTTAGAAGAACTTTGGTACTTTCAGTTTTATTTATTTATTTTCCTGTTCATATGATGGAAAATGGTTTCTTCCAGTGGAGGAGTGGAGGGGAAGGAGTGGGTAGAGGGGAGGATGGGAAGGAAAAGAATAGACTTTCAAAAAGGAAATAAATAGAACTGATTTTCCAAGGTCTGAGCCTACGCGGGTGTTTTTCCTTCTAAAATCATAGCAGGGTGAGTGAATTGACTTTAATTATATTGACTTGCAGTTCTTGATTGTTGTTGCTCTTTCCCTGGCATCTTTGAGATAAATTATAGGAGTCTCTTACTCTGAAATAAAGATGTTTCCTTCTTTTCCATGGTCTAGTCTAAATGCTGAAATCATAGGGGAAGAAAAAGAGAAGCCATTCAATTGACTTGATGGACATGAATGTTAGATCATAAACAATTCGGGGTTGGTGAGATTTTCAAAGACTTCTCTTGCTCCTTTTCCTGATTGTCTTTGTTTACTCTGTTTTCATCCTACCAGGTCAACTTCACCTGCATCTGCGAAGTTGGGTGGACAACTGGGACAGATGGTGTCTCTTGCACGCTGGATAAAGATGAGTGTAGCGTCCAGCCTTCGCCTTGTTCAGAACTTGCACAGTGTTTCAATACTCCTGGCTCTTTCTATTGTGGAGCCTGTCCAACAGGTACACCCTCAGGACCACATGCCAGGCTTTGCACGCTAGGCAGGCAAGGCACCAGAACCAATTTCCCTGTACTGATGTGCAATACGAAGACCATTCTTAGGAGGTGTTTGAAACTAGTTGAATGGCCTATTTTACTAACTTCTGCTTGAGATCATCATCTTACTGTGACCTTTGTACAATAGAGGTAGAATATTTGTCCAAAACTGTGCTAGAGTCAAACTTTAGGCCAGTGTTAGCCATAGAGTTGAAAAGTTCTAACCTTCTATTGCCAAGGCCATCAATTGACTAGACATGTGGTCAAGAGACATGCCCTATCTTTCATACCAATCAGATGTTTGCAAACGTGAGGAAGTCTTTGTCTCCACTGCAGTCCTTGTCTGAGTGTGTCCTTTGAGTACTCTGTGACCTTGGTGTAAATAGGGATGCCCAGCTCTATCATTGCCCCACAGACACCAATCTCCAGGGAAGACCATATGTCGAGTTGCTAAAAACAGGGCTCTTTACTCCAAGCTCCTCTCTAATGGTTATGAGAGCATCACACATTCAGCACATACTTATAGGGTACCTACTAAGAGCAAAACCCAGTGCTGCGGTGCCCTGGAAGCCATTGACCAGTCTGCAGGGTGTTTATAAGACCTCTCTCCCTGGGTGTTCTTAGAAAGTAGAAGACACACAGATTATCATTATACCAGCCATTCTTTATGAAAGCATCATTAAGGCACTGTGTAAGTGTAAGCAATTATTGTCCTAACTCTTGAAACCACAACAAAAACAAGTCATGGTAGGAATTAGTATTAGTCACATTTTTCAATATGAGATCTTGAGGTTTGGAGAAGTTAAACTAACTTTCCCCAAATTCTGTAGCCTACAAGTAACCAGGATTCAAACCCAGATCTGCCAGATTCTGAGCTAAGCTGCTGAATACTCCATTAGTTCACTCCATTAGACACCCCCCCCCACACACACACACACTGACCTCTTCACTTAGTGACTTCTGGTTTTAGTGATTTTCTGCATGCTTTAAGTTTAGATCTTGTAAAACTACAAAGAAACATAAAGGTATTTTCCCTCTTAGTTCTTGAGGGCAAGTTAAAATTTGTAAATAACCACAATCTGTAAGGTAATTTACCAATAATAATCTTTTAAAACAAATTATTTCAGTTGGAGGATGGGCAATGTGTTCTTACATTCTTCTTTTTATTATTGGAGGGAAAGAGTAATGACAGCTTTTTGCTGTCACTCCCAAATTTCCTGAATGCTAAAGTAATGCAGGCTGCTTATAAAATATAAAGAAACTACAAAAATATGAAAAGAAAGCAGAAAAAGTACCGAAAGTCATATCGCTCTGAGAACCACCATTAATATTGGGGTGCATTTCCTTCCAATTTTTCTCTTTGCACTCATTTCTCATTTAATTACTCACAAATATGTTAATTTTCTTAGGTAGATTCTTAGAAGGAGACTACTTAGACCAAATGATATAATGGCTTAAAATTTTCAACATTATTATAATTTTAACAACTTGAGTTATAATAATAATTATTATAATTATAATTTGTTAGCAAAATGAAATAAAACAAGAAAAATTGAAGCAAAAAAAATACTCTCTCTTCACCTTCAATCTCATCCTTCCAGTAAGATTAGTTATCCATTTTCCTTATAAACACTGAAAAGCACATGCAGATTTTGAAACCATTATTTCCCTAATTGGGAGTATATTCCAACTCCACATATTATAAAATTAGTTGTTTTCAATTAAAATATGCATGGAAAAATTATTTCAATGTGTGTGTGTGTGCACATGTATGTAATACGGGGCATGCTTGCTATTAAAATCATTTTTCGTGAGTCATGAAGAATTCAGCTATATCCTATTGACCACTGAATTTTTTTTCCTATAAAACAATGTTGAAATAGATATCTTCTTACCTACATTTTAATATTCTAGGTGTTTTATCATCATAGAATAAGTTTCAAGAAGAGGAATCGTTGTCAAAGGAAATGTATTTTTGAAAATTTTAATGAATACTATCCGATCTTTTTCCAAATTGGTTATATTAATTTAACATCCAGTTAACAGTATGTAAGAATACCCTATGTCCCCACAACTTTGCCAGAATTTGATTCCAAGAGTTTAAAACATTTTTGTCGATCTGACAGGTACATCTCATTTTAATCATTTTTTGTTTGTTTGTTTAGTAAAGTAAATTTTTCATGTTTTAAATCTTTGTGTTTTTTTTTCCTGGTTGACTCACATACAGAGCTAACCTCTCACATCTTGTTTTTCTAGGCTGGCAAGGAAATGGATATGACTGTCAAGATATCAATGAATGTGAGATAAACCATGGTGGTTGTTCTCTGGTTCCACCTGTTGGGTGTATGAACACACCGGGATCTTTTAACTGTGAGGACTGTCCACCAGGTATTGCACCGGATTTCCTGCCGTCATTAACGGCAACACATAACATTTGATAGCAGAATCCTGTGTTGTATTTTTCAATATGATTTCTATCCAAGAAAAGAAACAGAATAGTACAGAACATTTTGTTTAACTTGGTGTTTCAGGATACATTGGCATAAGTAACTATAGGAAAGAATTTTTTTTTTAAGTTTTGATTTCAATAGAAAACATTAAACCTTTAAAAATGGTGAAATTGCCACTGAGATCATTCAGAATTTGAATTTTTTTCTGTGTGAATCTCAGATCTACTGCTGTATTGTTCTCACATATAATTTATTAATATAGTACACTCATGGAATGTTTTACATATGAGGTTTGCTAAATCACAGGCACAGAATACATGTTAGTTTCTTTTTTTTCTGGAAAGAAGTTATTACTGCTACTCTTTCATCTAAACTGAATTAGTATCCAAGAAGTTCGGAGAGTTCTAAGGAATAAACTAAAAATTTGCAACTTCTAATAACAAGAAACAACAATACTTTTGACTTTTCCAATAATTTACTTCAAAGAACGTAAGGGTCACAGAAATTCAGAGATGTCAACTTCCTTAGTGTCAGCACTTTCTAGGTCTACCAGTATCTTCAGTCATATATATATAAGTATATATATAAAATATATAAATAAATATATATCATATTTATCATCATATACTTATGTATTTATTATATATTATATAAAATAATATATTTACTATATTTTGTGTATAATTTATTATATATTATGTAACATAATATTTATCATATGTTATATATTTATTTATTATATATTATAATTTATTTACTTATTTATTTATTATATATTATATGATAATATATATGATATATTTATTATATATATTTCTGTGCATATATTTCTGCATGTATATATACATATATATTTTTTCATTAAAAACAACCTAGAACATAATTTAAGAAGTCAGTTTACTAATTCGTTACTCTTTTTTCTCAATTATAGTATTTTATTTATGACACTTCATATTTATATCTTCTGTTTTGATGGCAGAAGATATCTGGTTGGTGACTTGAGAGTATCTGAGTCTCAGATTGGCATTCTTTCTCCCCCATCCTTGACATTATTTCTGCTCTGCTTCGATCAGGGTATGAAGGTGACGGACGAGTATGCACTCCCATAGACATCTGCTTGATCAATAATGGAGGCTGCCACCCAGAAGCATCCTGTTCCTCGGCTTTAGGTAATGACTCACCACTCTCTTTGTCCTTGGGTATTTTACTATGACCCTCCAAAACAATTCAACATTTTAAAAACAATATCTTCTGTCCACAAAATTCTTATTTTAATTCTTGAACAGCAACCCCCAAATTAATCCACATCATAAAACTATGCACTTGGATTTTTAAAAAATGCTATCGAGCTTTAATGATCTGCTTTAATTTAGGAATTATTTCCCACAGTAATTAAGCCACCTAATTAATCCCTGACTATAGTCCAGCAAGCAGGAAAGAGAAAAGGAGGGAGAATGAAAGGCCACCTCCCTTTCAAGGACTCTTCCATTTCTCTGCCATTGGCTAGAATTGAGCCACATGGCTGATCCTGGGTGCAAAGGGAGTCTGAGAAGGGTAAGCCTTTGTTTCAGGTCTTGTGAATCAGCTGAAATAAGGTGTTCATTATTAATGCAGGGGAAATGGATCTAGGGTGATCCAGTGTCTGCAGTGCTGCATCTCCTATAACAATATCTCTGAGAGTGTATTATTATATATACTCACAAATAGTACATAAAAATATATTTACTATATGAAAATATGTATTTACTCTTTGACAATATTACCATTTTTTATCTTGGTCAATTTTATAGGCAAAATTAGTTTCCCATTATTTTCATCAATGTCTTTGGATTCCTAATAATTACTACTTTTCATATTTACTAGCTCTTTTTCTAGTTTGTACATATCTTTTGCTCATTTGATTTCCTATTGACTTGTAAAATTTCATTATGTACTAAAGTCATTATCTCATTATCTTTCTTATGTTTTACAAGTATTTTTTTCTTGGCATGTTGTTCTCTTAATTTTGTGGTGGTGTTTTCTATTTGAGAAGTTTAAAATTTTTACATAGTTGAAAAAATAATTCTTTTATTATTTCTCCTGTTGGTTTCATCTTATTGATACTTTAAAAATAGTCAAGTACATGTTCTTTTATACTTTAGTATTTTTTTGCATTAAGATCTTTGATCTTTTTAGAATTTGTATATTTATGATATCAAATAGAAATCGACCCTGATATTTTTGTCCAAATGCACAGAACTAACTCTATTTATTGAATAATATGCTATATTTCTTATTTCAAAATATTTCTTTTATTTTTAATTAATGTCATAAATATGCATATATAGATAAGAATATATATGTGTGTATGTTGGTATGTACATGTATAAGCATACACATGTACTCGCAACTAAATGCTTGTTAAGTGACAAATGGCATGTTGAAGTGGTTAGGAGTATGATTTGTTGACTTGTATTTCTCCCTGGCTCTATCATATTCTAATTGGGTACCCTTGGTTAGGACATTTAATCTCTCTGTGCTTTAGTTCTTCTATGAAATGGGAATAATCAGAGTCCCTATCTTGTAGGGTTCTTCAGAGGATTAAATGAGTCTATACATATAACATCTTAAAACAGATACAAAGGTAACTCATTTTTTATATAGAAGGCAGTATAGTATCATGGATGATACCAAGTTGTACTTTACATACTTTTAAGTTGATTTTTTTCCCCAAGACTGGGGTTTGAAACTAGGAATGCTTTACTGCTCTACTGTCCCCAGAAATTTTTATTTATTTTTAAAGGTTTTTGAGACAGGCTCTTACTAAGTTGTTCAGGTTGACCTTGAACTTATGATCTTCATGCCTCAGCCTCTCAAGTAGCTGGAATTACAGACATGTGCCACCACACCCAGCTAAATTGATCTTCACTGCAACCTGTAGGTTTATCCCAGGAACTAATGTCCAGGCAAAGCTGCAGCAACACTGGTGTTACTTACTCCATTTTCCTCCAGTAAATATTTTTTCAAGAAATAATTCACTGTAAAGAATACATCTCTAGGCAATTATTTATTTTTTTAAAAAATGTTTTATTAATAAAACAATCTTGTATGTACAACCATAGGAATGAAAAATTGTACCCCATTTGTGTACAATGAATCAAAATGCAGTCTGTAAAAATAAAATTAAGAAAAAAATATAAAATAAAAAATAAAAAAACAATCCTGAAAATAAGGTGAGAATGCAAAACATTTATATCATCAACTATTCTGTTGTAAATCTGTTATATTGCACTATTTATTCTATTTGTTTCTTTAATTCTTCAGCAAGGTTTCTGTTTATCTTCAATACTAGTTGCCAATGGGGGAATATGTTTAAGTTAATTGCCATATTGATCTCCATGTATTATTTCAGCCATCTTACAGCAATGGAAAGAACATGTGTTTCTTCAATGAGATGTGACTTTTTTGCTATTAAATAAGAAATCCGGAAATCTCTAGACATGAAATTTAGTGAAATTTTCTACAACACTAGAATGAGTATTTTTTTTTTTTAAGTCCAGAAGAAAACCATGGAGATCCTACGATATTCTCACACTGTCTTTACTTATTATCATATGCACATCATAATTAACAGTGAATATTGATTCATGTTAGAATAGTTTCAAGCCCTTTAAGTCCTTTTGACCAAGTTTATCCCCAAACCACTGAGTTTGTCATGTTTTTGTTTTGTAACATGGAAATGAAGAACTAATTAAGAAGTGTGGGAGAAGTTTCGGTGCTGATATTTTGGGGATTTCCCACTTACCTGTGTTATTGTATTACCTTCTATCTGCAGTTTTACTGAAAAAAAAGTTCTCTAAAGTCTCATATCCATTTAGTGATGACTAGCCTGGGTAAAACTGGCAACATATAGTCTGCATGTCCGCATAACTGGGAATATGTGAACCGCCCATTCAAATTCTACTTCTGTGTAATGTGGTGTAGGCACCTTGCATACACAGGTGTTCCTGGCTCCTCCACATTCGGGCTGTGTATCCTTGGTAAAGACAATCTGTCTGTGCTCTGTCCTCATTTGTGAAGATGCAAATGGGTATAATAGCACCTGTTATAGGACTATTGAGAGGATTAAATTAGCGCTTTCAAAGAGAGCATGATCAGAGGCATCTTATATTCTGCTGATAACCCCTCCATGATGAGGAACTCCCATCTTCTCTTGCTGTACCTCTCATCTGTATATAGCTCAGAATAATCTGGTATGTGAAATGACAGTACTAGTGTTAATCCATATAAAGCATTGGAAATATTTAATGTCGTTTTTATTTTAATTTTTTAAAAACCAGAAAAATAAAGATTGTAATATTTTCTTCTTTCTCCATAGGAATATGTAAACTTGACATTGATGGATTCTTATCTAGATACCAGAACCTGAGTTTAGTTATTGCACTTGAATGAAGGAGGATGCCTATATTTACACTTCCATTTTTATTTCTGAACAGGTTCCTTACCTCTCTGCACCTGTCCCCCAGGGTATACTGGAAATGGTTATGGACCAAATGGATGTATGCAATTCAGTAATATTTGCCTAAGTCGCCCCTGTTTAAATGGACAATGCATAGTGAGTCCTTTGTTCTTCGTGGGGAAATAGAGTATTTGAAAATAATTTTGGTTCCACTTCTAGAAAATATATTTTTATATTAATTTATGAGTTTCAAGACAATGATTGAAATTTAAGATAAGGAACCTTGAATATCACTTGGATAAAAGGTAGGTTTAGTTCCCAGGAAAAACAACCAGTTAATTTTTTTTGCGGTGACTTACAAAGCCTACAGTTTGATTCAAATAAATATGACTATTTATACTTAGCAATTGTCATCTAAACTTACTAATTACAAGTTTGGCTACTAGAAAATAATATGGTTCAAGTCCTATTGAGTATATTTTGTAGTATCATTTTTCTTTATTATTTGAGTTGATTTCATTTTATTGTATATCCATTTGTTTTATGGTATTGTGTTTTTTTTTCCTCTTTCCTTAGAACACAGTATATGGTTATTTTTGTCAGTGTGACCCAGGTTGGGCTGGTACCAACTGCACAGAAAACATTAATGAGTGTTCAAGCAACCCCTGTTGGAATGGGGGAACTTGTATCGATGGCATTAATGCTTTCAGTTGTGAATGCACAAGTTCCTGGACTGGATCTCACTGTCAGATTCCCCAGCAAGGTATGGTCACCACCTCTTATAACACAGGTATTCACGATTTAGAAGTACAACAAGTCCTTCTGAAGATTCTCTGAATCAACAACAAATTTTCTTCTCCAGTTGCTCAGAACTCACTCTTTCTTTGTAGATGTGATATAGAATTTATGAGGCAAATATTTATATATCTCGATTTAAAATCATAATGGTTTTTCTTCAAAAGAATTAAATTAGTATTTATCATTGTGTTCTGTCCTTTCTGAATCAAAAACATGCTAAGGCATTTTAGTTTTCTAAGGGAATATTTCTCATGTAGCAGTCATACATTTCCTTAAAATGCTGCATGTAATCACATAACTTTTCTGCTCTGAAATATGCACTGGTTCATCATTGCCTGTTAAGTAAAAGTTGGAGTTGTTTTTCAAGTATCTTCTAAAACCAGCCTTTACCCTATCCATCTAAACTTATTTTTCACTAGTTCCCTAGAAATAATTTCATTTAAGGGACATGACTGGCTGCCGGATCCCATGTGCTATTATGAGTATTTCCACTTGTTATTTTATTTGGGATGTTTCTTCCCACAGTGCTCCCTGAGTTTCTTCCATAATATTTCCTCCATTAGGTCTCTTCTGACTACTCCATCCCTCACTTATTACTCCTGATTCTGGATCAACACAATGATGAGATGTTGCCATGTGTTGAGGATAGTGGTGATCCCAGTGGAGAAATATGGAAGCTTAAAACATTATCTCCACTTGTTATCTGCTTACCTTCTAGTTGAGGAGAAGAGACTTATCCAAATGGCAGAATAGATACCAGAACTAAAGCTATGAACTAAACTGTGTGAGATTGAGTCAAGTTTCATAAAGGAATAGAATGGGAGCCAAAGTCAAGGAGGGTTCATGAAGGTTTGTGGAGAAGGTGATTGTATCTTCAAACTAGACTTTAAATAAGAGATGGAGTTTGGGTGTAAACAGAAAAAGGAACTGAGAAGAGGGAATGACAGGCCAGAGTTACCTAGGCTCTTCCTTTTAGGAATCTCTTAAAAGCACAGTTCTTCATCTTCTCTTTTGCAGTTTGTGGAGGGTCCCTCTCAGGGATGAATGGAATAATCAACTACACAGGTCCCAGTGTTGGCTATTTTCATGACGTTAACTGCTTCTGGGTTATCCGAACTGAAGAGGGAAAGGTAAACGTAGTAACTCCTGTCCAAATGCAAATTTCATTAGAGTACATACTATAATATTTGAATATATATTAAATAAAATAAACATAATGATAATTCAAATGTCATGTATTGAGTACTTACTCAGTGCCAGGCTTTGTGCTAGATATTTGCCAACCTTTCTCTTATCATACCCTAACTCTTCGAAATAAGTAATAATATTCTCATTTTATAGATGAAACAATGGAAAGTAAGAGAAGCTATGTAAAGGTCTTCTCCCCACCAACACTGCTTAACTTATAATTGGAATAGTTGAATTTCAAAGTCAGGTTTGTCTGCTTCCAAAGTCCATGCTTTGGTAATGAATGATTCTCCACATTGATTGACTAACTGTAAGCTAGAAGTTAATTTGTAAAGTCTAGTTGTTACTGAGACAGTACCGTTTGAAGACAACCACTCATATTAGTATAATATTGATAATTACACAAAACTGGTGGTTATTGATTAGTATGCAATATCCATTACATCATTAATATGGCTTTTTATTTCATCCAATGTCTTTTCTGTGCCAAGTACTATGCTACATGTTGCATAAACATCATGGCATTTTTAACTACCAAAACCCTAAAGATAGGAATTATTATCTTCATTTTACATATGAGGAAATTCAGCCTTGAGCAGTTGAGAAATCCATCCAGGACCATGTGGTTTGTAAGTGGCATGTGGTGACTCAACCCCAGGCCATTTGCTCTAAAGCTTGTGATCCTGAGAAGCTATGTGAATACTTTACTCTTAAAATAAAGACCTGAGCCCAAGGTTTTTCGTGTTATTATACCCAACATTAATTACTTAAATAAGTATTTATTTCTCAACCAACTCTTGGACTCATTAGAATAAAGTGGTAAGTCTGAATAGATAAGATTTTCCCTTGAAATTCTGTTTACATTTTCCAGCAGACTAGTATTACAGAGGACATTGTACAAGGGTCAGAAATGTTATTTTCCCCTGAGAAGGGAGGTTTCTTTGGGATCTTGTAACCCCACAATAGATTGAATTCAGAAACAAATTTCCCAGTGGGTATGTTATGTGAATTTCCTTCCTTCCATTTAATTTTCATTAATTCTATTTCCTGACATTGAAAACACTTTTTTTTTCCCCCAAGGAGAAGTCCTTATGTGAAAAATTTTAAATATGTTTATTACCAATTCATAAGAAAAATCATCCTGGTTTTGTCTTGATTGTTGTGGTTTTACATCTTCTTCTCCCACAATAATGTATCTAATATAGTAGAAAATATGTACAAACCAGAATAGTTCAATTAATTAACATTTATTTAATTTCATTTAAATTGTTTCACTGCATAAAATGATGTAATGATGGGTAATATCTTTAAAATGCCCTCACATAGAATTTCTAAAATCTCCTGAAATTCTTATTAGCTGAGCACTTGTGATTTTAGACTCTGATGAAAATTAAATTGTACAGCCATTTTTGGTCATTTGTTTTAAATGAGATTGTCATTACAAAATCTTCTATGGTTTTATTCATTATATTACTATATTTGAAGTCTGTGCATTCTAACAGTGTACCTCAGAGATAAATTTTCATGTTTATTCTCTTCTACTTGGATGCTCAGCACCTTTCATTTTACCTTATTCCCATTCTCATCCTTTAATGATATCCAATCCCTGAAGACTCACACTATGTGCATCTGTCCCATGCCTACTCAGCCTACACCTAAATATATCAGTCTGAACTGTGTCTGAGACCCCTATGGTCTCATCAACCCTGATGGGAAATGAAGAATGTACGTGTATATGATACACTCCATAGGTCATTCAGAGGATCACAGTAGAGATTCTTATGCAAGGCAATATTAGTTAAATTTAATTCACCGTAGATTTTTTAAATGGACAATTCATTACATTGATTTAGAAACACTGTAAGACATACATTTGAAGTGAACATATATGACAGTTTAATGAAATCTAACTAAATCTATTTCATTAAGATTTCTTTTCATTGATACATAGTATTAGTACATATTTACAGAGTATAGTATAATTTGATATTTGTATGCAATGTGTAATGATCAAATCAGGGGAACTAGCATTCCTCAAAGTGTTTTTTTAAAATATATTTTGATATTAACTGAAATTTGGTCTTAGCAATTTTTAGCATGAGTCATTTAATTTGTAGAATTTCTAGACATATTGATGTATAATTAAGAAATGGTAGATATATGAATTCCAAAACACTGGAAATGAAAATAATATATTATGGTTTTTCTACTTCTAGGTTCTGCATATCACTTTCACTTTTTTCCACTTAGAAATGGTGAACAATTGCCCACGTGAGTTTCTTCAGATTCATGATGGAGATTCCTCAGCAGCCTTTCCACTTGGAAGGTTCTGTGACTCCAGACCCCCTCAGGACCTCCTCAGCAGTGACAATGCTCTCTATTTTCATCTCTATTCTGACCATTTGAGTAATGGAAGAGGATTTACAGTAAGATGGGAAACACAGGAACCAGGTATGTGCAAACATGGGGAAAAGCAAAGCAAATTTTGAGGTTATTAAATTTTCTTAATCAATATTAGACTTTTGGATACATGCCAAGTTTGGGGATCCAGAGATACAGAATATGTTAATTACTTAAAATCCAATTTCAAATGAATTGGATTTAATTTTGCATTCAAAGATAACAAATTAGGATATATTAGAGCAATTAAAATACATGAATCCTAATGAGTCCCTTATGAAATTACTGAATATCTTTATAAGCTCTGGCAGATTTACTTCCGAGATACCACTGAGGACATTGTTCACTCCTTCATCTGACATTCCTTATCTTAACGTCCATTTGATAACTTGTTATTTTGCTTTTATACCCAATTGAAAAAACCTGTAACTATGAAAAATTTAAACATGTCAAAATAAGAGAGCACAATATACCAACGCCAGAGTTACCTACAGTAACTCTGTAGGTCTATTTCTGACTTGTTTTATGTTTTCTTTTGTTCCATTTATCAATTCTGATTACACCTTGGCTTAATTACTGTAGTTTGAAATTTGGCAGGTTAAATCCTGTAACTGATATTTTTAGGTGTGATGGATTCTTTGCTTATCCATATATACTTTTGAATCAGTTTACTTATTTCCCAGTGATCTGCTGGAATTTTGTTGGTATTTCATTGACTCTATAATCAACTTAGGAAGAAATGATCTCTTAAAATTGAGTCTCCCTGTCTATTAACTTGTACTATCTCTATTCAGCTCACCTGCAATTTATCCTGGCAATGTTTTATAGATTTCAGTCTTTTAGTATTCTACACATTTTGTTAGATTTATTTATAAATATTTGATATTTGATGTTATGTAAAAATATTAATTTTCTAACATTTATTTTCTACCTGTTGCTAACATAGAAATACGACATTTTTTAAGTAATGGATTTTGATTCTAGCCACACTATGAAATTCATTAATCATTGATTAATTCTCATTTTTTATAGATTCTTTTGCAGTTTTTCATGTAAAGTTATTCCATGTGTGAAAGAAGGATATTTTTCCATTTTCATTTCACTCTTTTTAACTATTATTTATTTTTCTTGACCTTATCCCATCTAAGACTACCAGTACAAAGCTAAATAAAGGTGGTTGGACAGACAGCCTTGTCTTTTTTTCCAGCTACACAGGGGAAATGTTTCATTATTAAATCCTTGAATATAATGTTAGACATAAGTTTTTGTAGATAACTTTCATCAGATTAAGGATATTCTTTCCTGTTCCAATTACCATTGCTATATAACAAATTACAAATTTAGTGTTGTAGAACATTAATTGCCTTATTTTGTTTCTGATTTTATGGGCCAGGAATTTGGAAAGGGCCCAACATGATAATTATCACTTGAAATCTGTTAAGCAATTACAATCAGATGTCAGCTGGGACTGTAGTAATACAGTTCCTGCCTCACTTGCTTGGGGCCTTGGGTTCAGGATGAAAAAAGAAAGAAAGAAAGAAAAAAAAAAAAAAAGAAGGACTCAAGTGTATAGATAACAATACTGGCTCTTTTGGACAAGAGCTCTGTCAGGCTATTGACCTAATGGCCTAATGTTGCTCCTCTAATGAGATATTATTAGAGTAGCTCTTCTTCATGGCAATTGACTTCACTTCCAGCAAGCATTACAATAAATTCAGATAGGTACTAAAGGCATTTTATTTTATTTTATTTTTTGTCTGTCCTTGAAACAACACTGCATTATTTCTGCCATACTTAATTGGTTGAATTAGTCACATACAGATCCAAATTCAAGAGAAGGAGATACAGATACCACTTTTCAATGGGAGAAGTATCAGAATTAATAAACATTTTTAAATCATTCTTACCTTCCCAAGAATTTCTTTAAAATCATGAATGGGTTTTGGATTATATAAAATAGCTTTTCTAAATGATCATATGATCCTATTAAGATGGTATATTCTTTAAGTGTGGTGAATTACATTGATAGATTTTGAGCATTGAATCAACTTGGCAACAAGTACATTCACTTTTTCATGAAGGGTTTTTTGTTTGTTTGTTTGTTTTTTAGAGCTGGGAATTGAACCCAGGGGCACTACATCTCAGCCCCTTTTATTTCTTATTTTGAGACAGGATCTCTGTAAGTTGCGTAGGGCCTTGCTAAGTTGCTGAAGCTAGCCTTGAACTTGTAATCCTACCTCAGCTGCCTGAGTCTCTGGAATTATAGGCATGTACCACTGTGCCTAGCAGGTTATTCTTTTAATATATGACTGGATTCAATCTGCTAATATATTTTTTCAAAATTTTATACCCATATTTGGGAGATAATGACAAATAATTTTTCTTTCTTGTAATTTCCTTGTCAAGTTGTAATGTTGATCCTTTAAAATCAGGTGAACAGTGTTCCTACTTTTTATATTCTCTGAAGATATTTGTGTAATATTGGTAATTGCTTAAAAGAATTCACCATGAAGTTAGTTAACACAGAAGTCTTCTATGTGAGAAATTTTAAATTGTGAATTAAATTTAGTTTATATATATAAATATATATATTTATATATTTATAAATACATATATAAATAAATATATATATATATATATTTATATATATATTTATATATTCAGATTTTCTGGGGGTTTTTTGACAATTTTTTTTCTCAAACTCATTCATTTCATCTACTCTTTCATAATATTTTCATACTATCCTTTAGTGTTCTTAGGGTCTATAGTGATGTCTTCTCTTTTCCTTCCTGATATTGATAATTTATGTTATCTTTTTTTCCTTCATCAGTCTTACTAGGATTGATTTTATTCATCTTTTCAAAGTACCAACTGTTAGCTTCGTTAATGTTTTCTGTTGAGTTTTATTTCATTCAGTTTCTTTATTTTATAGTTTTCTTCTTTCATTTTTGGGGGGAGTGCTTAACTTACTATTACCTTTATTTTTAGCATATGTATTTCTTTATTCACAAATGTTTAATGTTTTAATTAGTTCATTATAGTTTTACATAATATTGGCAATTGTTTTTATATAATCATACATGCATGTAATACAATTTGTTTCACTTCAATCTCTACTACTTGCTCTTTCCCTTCTTTCCTCCCTCTTCATGTTCCCTTATTCTACTCTACTGATCTTCCTTCTATTTTTTAAACTTGTGCTTTATAGATATATATAAAGGTGGAATTTACTGTGGTATAGCCATACAGGTACATGGCATAATTTGGTCAATTTCATTCTGCAGTTCCTCCCTTTTCCCATCCCTCTCCCTTCCTTTCTATTCTTTTCCTCTATTCCATTGATCTCCTTTCTATTTTCATGGGTTCCCCTGTCTTTTTTTCCCTTATGCTGAGTGAAATACAAGCCACTCAGACTTTTCACTTAGCATGATGTTCTCCAGTTCCATTTATTTACCAGGAAAATGCCATAATTTTATTCTTCCTTATGAATGAGTAACACTCCATTGTGTATATGTACCATGTTTTCTTTATCCATTCATCTGTTGATGGGCACCTGGGCAGGTTCTATAACTTGGCTATTGTAAATTGCACTTCTATAAACATGGATGTGCTTATATCACTGTAGTATGCTGATTTTAGTTCTTCAGGAAAAATACCCAGGAGTGGGATAGGTAGGTCCTATGATGGTCCCATTCCTAGTCTTTTGAGGAGTTTCTATACTGCTTTCCAAATTGATGTACTAATTTTCAGTCCCATCAACAATGTATGAGTGTACCTTTTCTCTCACATTGTAACCAGCATTTATTATTATTTTTGTTCTTGATGATTGCCTTTCTAACTGGAGTGAGATGAAATTTCAATATAGTTTTGATTTGCATTTCCCTGAATGCTAGGGATGTTGAACATTTTTTTTCATATATTTATTGGCTATTTATTTTTCTTCTTTTGAGAAGTGCTGTTTAATTCTTTTGTCCAGTTATTGATTGTGTTATCTTTTGGTGATAGGCAAAGATCTCCCATTCAGTATTTTCTCTTCACATTCTTAACTGTTGCCTTTTCTGTGCAGAAGCTCTTTGATTCAATGCCCATTCCATTTACTGATTCTTGGTTTTATTTCTTGACCTTTATAGTTCTTGCTAAGGAAATCAGTGCTTGCATGTTGGAGTGTTGAGCCTACATGTTCTTCTAGCGGTTGCAAAGTCCCTAGTCTAATTCCTAGGTCTTTGATCCACTTTGGGTTTTCTTTTGTGCAGGGTGAAAGATAGGAATCTAGTTTCATTCTTCTACATATGGATGCCCAGTTTTCCCAGCACCGTTTGTTTAAAAGGCTATCTTTTCTCCACCCGTCTTTGGCATCTTTGTCAAAGTATCAGGTGACTCTATCTTTGTGGAGTTGTTCATGTCTTCTACTCTGTTCTGTTGGTCTTCGTGTCTGTTTTCATGGCAGTACATGCTGTTTTTGTTACTATAGCTCTGTAGTATAATTTGAGATCAGCTATTGTGATACCTCCTGCATTGCTCCTCTTGTTCAGTATTGCTTTGCTTTGGCTATTCTGTGTCTCTTATTCTTCCAAATGAATTTAGAACTGTTTTTTTTTTTTTTTTTCTAGTTCTGTGAAGAATGTCATTGGTATTTGGATGGGGATTGCACTAAATCTGTTTGCACTTTTGGTAGTATGACCATTTTGGCAATATTAATTCTGCCTATTCGGGGACATGGAAAGTTTTTTTCATTTTTTAAGGTCTTTTTAATTTCTTTCTTTGATGTTCTACAGTTTTTATTGGAGAGGTCTTTCACCTCCTTGTTATTCCTAAGTTTTGTTTTTTTTTTAGATTGTTGTGAATGGGATAATACTTACTATTACTTTTTAAAACATTTTTTCCCAGCTTCTTTATTGGGAAGCATTGATATACTTTCAACCTTTAAAACATTTTTTATATACACTAGAGCTATGTCTTTTCTCTGAGAATTGTTTTTTCTGTATTCCATGGATTTTAAAGTGTGTTTTCATTGGCATTTAGCTTAAAATATCTTTCTCATTCTTATTGTGGTTTCTCTCTGACCATGGGTTTTATTAAAAAGTGTTGCTTAATTACCAATGTGATCATTAATCTTGCAGTATATCACTTCAATCTTTTCAAATGTGTTGAGATTAGTTTAAATGGACTAATATATTTTATATGGAAGTTGGCATACTTCCATATAGACAAGAAAGAATATGTATTCTGCAATGGGACAATATGGGTCATCTATATATGTCAAGTTAGCCAAGTTGGTCAGTAGGTTTGTTCAACTACTATATTTATTTAATGATTTGAAAGATGTTTTCTCTATTAGTGAAAGAAGTGTGGTGAAATCTCAAGCTATGATTGCAGAGTTGCGGACTGTTCTGCTCTGACAATTTTTGCTTTATATGTTTTATTTCATTATTTATTTCTTCTCTCCCAACATTTCAAATATTTGTTTCTTACAGCTTTATTGAGTTGGAATTCTGATAGGTGGCACTGAATCTGAGGAGCACTTTGGTAGTGTGGACATTTTAACAATATTAATTCTTCTAATCCACGAACACAGATACCTTTCTACTTATTTGTATCTTATTCCATTTCTTTCATCAATATTTTCTAGTTTTCATTGTACACATCTTTCACATCCTTGGTTAAATTTATTCCACATTTTACTTTTTTGGATGCTATTATAAATAGTATTGTTTTCTTAATTGCTTTTTTGGTTAGCTCATTGTTGATGTATAGAAATGCAACTGATTTTTGTACCCTGCCACTTTATTTATTTATTGGTTATTTTATTTATCAGCTTATTTATTTATTGGTTCTAAGGTTTTTTTTTGGCCTCTAGGGTTTTTAGATGTAAAATTATGTCATTTGCAAATGGACAATTTTACATTCTACATCTCATTGCTTTTCTTCAACCTAAAGGACATCTTTTACTATTTCTAATGCAAAATGTCTCCTACTCATACATTCTCTCAGCTTTTTTTTTTTTTTTTTTCTTTTGCAGTGCTGGGGACTGAACCCAGGGCCTTGTGCTTGCAAGGCAAACACTCTACCAACTGAGCTAACTCCCCAGCTCTCTCAGTTGTTGATAGTCTGAGGATGAATTTTTTTCATTTTAGTGTTTAAAGAATATTATCACATATAGACAGTTTACTTTCTATTGGCCATTTAAACATACCATTTCATTGTCTTTTGACTTGCATAATTTCTCTTTGGAGGGTCAGCAATAACTCTTACGTTGTTTCCACCAAAGATAATGTGTCTTTTCCCGGGCTCTGCTTCTGCCTTTTTGCTTTTCTTTCTTTCCTTTTCTTATCTTAATTTTTGGCTTGATTATGAGCTTTCTAGGTAATTTTTCTTTGCATTTATTTTTCTCAGGAGTCATTATGAGTTTTGAGTCTATGAGTTTATTTCCTTTACTTACTTAGAAAATGGTCAGCCACATTGGGGATTATTTTAGCTCAGTGGCAGAGCGCTTGCCTAGCACAGGCAAGGCCCCCAGTTTAGTCCCCAGACCTGAGAAAAAAAAATTAAGAAAACTACTTTTGGAGCTGGGGATGTGGCTCAGTGGTAGAGCGCCTGTCTAGCGTGTGTGAGGCACTGGGTTTGATTCTCAGCACCGCATAGAAACAAGTAAATAAAATAAAGGTCCATCAACAACTAATAAAAAAATAAATAAAATTGTGAGCCAGTACTTACTCATTTGCCTCTGTCATTTTTCTCTCTCTCTTGCCCTTTCAGGATTGAGATTATGACTAAGTCTCCAGCTCTCATATTTCTGTAGCTTCCCCTTCCAATTTTTTTCACTCTCAGTCTATTTGGTTATTTTGTTTTGAAATGTCTTTTATCATATTCCTTTTAAAAGTGTTGGGATTTTGCTGGTAGGCAGTTATGTTACTGGCAAATCGCTTTGATACAAGCAAATCTTTAATATTTTCTCTTTTATTATTTTTCTTATTTAGCTTTTAATTTTTTACAAACTGCATTTTGATTCATTGTACACAAATGGAGTACATCATTTTGTTTCTATGGTTGTACACAATTTAGATTCATACCATTCGTGTAATCATACATGTACATAGGGTAATGATGTCTGTCTCATTCCACCATTTTTCATACCCACCTCCCTCTCATTTCCTTCTACATATTCTAAAGTTCCCCCATTCTTCTCTCATTCCCCACCCCCACCCCCTTTATATATCATTCTCCATTTATCAGGGAAAACATTTGACCTTTGGTTTTTTGAGTTTGACTTATTTCACTTAGCATGATATTCTCCAATTCCATTCATTTATTTGCAAATGCCATAACATTATTCTTCTTTATGGCTGAATAGTATTCCATTGTGTATACATACCAAAGTTTCTTTATCCATTCATCTGTTGAAGGGCATCTAGGTTGGTTCCACAAGCTAGCTGTTGTGAACTGAGCTGCTATAAACCTTGATGTGGCTGTGCTACTGTAGGTTGAATTTAATAGACTATTTCTTCTCAGGTTGATCTTTCCATTAAAAAAGTTTCTCTTTTTGCTTCCTCTAATGGTTTTTGCCATCTTTAGATTCATTGTTTAGATCAGTTATTCATTACAAAATAATATTTTAATTTTGTCATTTCTTATTTACTTAGCATTTTAAGTTCTTCAATGGAATAAAACTTTTCCGTATCACCTATTTGGTTCCTTTCACATACAGATCATATAGAAAATGTAGGATAAATTCTTGATCCTTTCATTTTCTTTCTGGTATTCAAGTTAATAACTTTGTTCCCTAGCTTTCTTTAAAATGACCAGCTAATTATTTTTCCATTTTATTTTGTTTGTTTTTGATAGCTATGAATTAATTTTTTGCTCATATTTGACATGCTTTAATCCATTCTTGATTTTTTAAAAATGTCCAATTGTTCCATATTTGGTTAATGAGAACTTTTTCTAGTTAGTTTCTGAGGCTTTTTGTCAAATTTCTGTTACCTCTGAAAGCTTCTTTACTTTCTGGTTTGAAAAGATGTTCCAGGCCTTCCTATACATTTATTGTCTTAGACTACAACCAACTATTTCCCAAAAGAGCTTTTACTCTTTCAATAGGAAATGATATTTAGAGCCCACTCTCTAGTTGCTAGGGGTGGCTACTGTTGCTAGGTGAATCGGAGTCTCTAGACCTTTCAGGAGACAGAGTAGAAAATACTTTTTTTTCAGTTTTAAGAGGGGGAAAAAAAAACCATGTATTTACAATAATCTTACAATACATTGGAATATTGATATTGTAGGATTTGTTTTCACTTTACATTACATGTGTTTTCTCAGATACTAAAAATCTTGGTTCCCAATAACATTAGCATATTACCTGTATACTTAATTCCACAAATTTTCAAAACAATAGTGTCAGTATTATTATTAATAACATGATAATTGAAAATCATTTAATATTTTATCATTGTTCTTTTATATTTAAGATTTTTACTTGAGACATATAATCAAATCATAGGGTTTTAAAGTCTCATATTTCTGCTCTTCATAGTGAACTTTTTTGTTTAATGGTCTCATTTTGCGTATGATTTTAGAGATTTCTTATTTTTATTAAATTTTACTTTATAATTATTTACTTCATAGTATAATTTATTTCATAGTGCCAAAACCAAATCAAAATGCATGGTTGATTTAGAGAAGTCTAGCTTCCATTCCTGCCCCTTCCACCCTGTTCTTTCTTTCCCTATAAGTAACTGTTTTTATGAGTTTTAGATGTATCCCTCCATACAAAAACTTAGGCAAGGAATCACATTTCCCTTCTTAGATAAAAGGTGGCATGCTATATACAGAGGTTGTGTAATTTGACTATGTGTAAAATGTCATTTTCCCCTAACATACTTACTGAAGTCTACATTATTTAGTATTTCTATTTTTTAATTTTACAGTAGCATTTCCTATAATTCATCACAAATTCTCTGTTAAATAAATGTGGGTGTTAATGACAGAAATTCTTCCAGTCATTGCTCAGCCAGATAAGGAGCTGAGGTGTAAAGGGGGTGGTATTGGGGTCAGTGTCAGAAAACCTGGCTCAGTTCCCTATTTGCTCCATACCTGGGCCAGTGGCTTAACCACCATACACATTTGAATGTCTTCATTTATAAAATGAATGACTTAAATATAAGGTGGTATGAAGGAACCTTCTATAATGAAAATGATGTGGTGCTTAATTATTTAAAATATAAAATAATCTGAAGTGCTGAAACACATAGGGGCCAATAGAAATTCCAGAGTTTTCTAAGAGTTAATATAGAGAAATTAATCTTTTCAAGGTGAAAAAAATGAATTTTCATTCCCATGATTCATCCCCGAGGGTTCAGCATGGTATTTTATAGCATCACTGTAAGATGGCTTATAAGCATAGGGCTTGCACGTGGGTGATTCATTTATTTATTAGTTGGTACTTCTCGATTTATAACTTTATGAAACTGGAAAATTGAAACTCTTGTTTAATTTATGAGGGTATCCAAAACTACTCATAGTTATTTAAATGAACTTACGGCAGTGACTATGACAATTCTACATGAGTTATAACTTGTACACAAATGTAGTTATTTTCCCCTCTTGTTTTAGAGTGTGGAGGTATCCTGACTGGTCTTTACGGTTCTATCAAGTCTCCCGGATACCCTGGAAACTACCCCCCAGGAAGAGATTGTGTCTGGCATGTTATCACGAGTCCCGGACTCCTGATAACATTTACTTTTGGGACCTTGAGCCTGGAGCACCATGATGATTGCAGCAAAGATTATTTGGAGGTAAACAATTCTATTTAGAGAGAACACATTATGATAGGGTTAGGACTCAGGGTACTGTGGTTTGGTGATACCCATGGATGACCCCAATTTGTTAGCAATAATTAGATATTTTTCTCAATAGGCAGCCAGCGTCTAAGTCTTGCTAGGTCTCTATTTTCAATTATGCTAGCTTGTTGCAGCTGCTTTGGGATTCCATTTGAATCTGGAAAATAGATTTCCTTGCCTTCCTCTGTCATTTGCTGGAAACTCGGGCCCCTGGTGGGGTAACAGCAGAATTTTAAATAAACACCAAGTAATGGTGTCTTCTCCAATGCAGATTCAAATTTTCCGTTGTCATGGTAAACCAGCATGGTTTTTCACTACTTGAATATAGCATTTCGTGAAGAAAAATAAGTTTGATAGTGATTGTGTTGACATGAACTGCTTTGTAGTAAGTCTTACTGAAAAATAATGACAATTATCATTGGGAGGAGAGAAGTCAGTGTGAGCCCCTTCTGCCTCCCATTCATAAAAAAATTAAAATATGGAAGAGGGAAAAAGGGCTATTATATTCAAATGCCGTATGCATAGAGGTACATCAAAAATGTTACTCTCCACTCGTAGACAGAAAAGATCATCGAGAAGACGGAGTTCTTTGGTTGTTCTTGTATTTTTTGACACCATAAATCTCAGTACTCCTTGCAGTAGTGCTAAGAAGACAATAAGCTTTTCCAAGTCCATTAGGGAAGAATGGAGTGCTGTGGAATTATTCATAAAGGATAAAAGGATGCAGCTGTCAAACAGGGTCTCCACAAGTCGAAGTCATTAGTAATTTAACAGTTGTAATACAGATCTGAAACCTTCGGAAATGACTGGAAGATCGGCTTCTCTTCGGAAAATTTTAGCAAAATAACCTTTTAAATGTTGACAGTAAAAAGTGAGTTATCTGAAATTAATATTCAATAAATTCCATCAAGTTAAATTAGAAGCTTTTTAGAATTCTGATATGTTAATTCCTAGGTAGTGTGGAATAGAAAGTATCAATCATTTGAACAATATTGAAATGTCTCTCATTTATTATCAAGCTACAATATTTCAGGGAACAAGTTCGATATAAAAATAAAGTAATGCTGTCCTATAACTTTGCTGCCAATGGAAAAAATAATTTGAATGGATGAAATTCACCACATAAAAGTATTTTTTAGCTCATTCACTCTGTGGTGTTCGGTGTAGAACAGACTTTGCAACAGGATTATAAGAGGTCAACGTGATTATCTAATGTATTAACAATCAACAATTTTAAAGATGTCTAAGATAATGTTGTCATTACTGTGGTACTTAATTACTATCAAAGTTGCACTTTTTAAATTCGCTAAATTCATTAAGCCAGCTTTGTGTCATGTCCAATAAGACTGCACTTCCTTTTCTATTATCAATCAGTTGATATCACTAGCATTTCTTCTCTTTTTTCTTTACATCTATTCATGTTCTCCTTCTAGATCACTGGGACTTTATCATTTAAAAGCAAATTCCTATGTGAAGGGCAGGGAATCTAGGAAACACTGACGTTAATAACATCAAGAGAAAAATCCAAAGTGTGTGTATTTTCGTCCTTGGCAATGATATTCAGACAGAGGATGAGGCACCTGGAGCAGGACATCCCTTTACTGAACCCCAACTGTACCTTAGTTCTTTGTGTGGTAGGGAGGCTTCCTATAGCTCTCATTTTGAAATGAAAGATTATCTGTAGTTAATGTACAGAATGACTTGGTTTTTTAAAAAGTTGACCACTCTGACCTTAAAGATTCACTCTTTCTTTGTTTTAGATTCGAGATGGGCCTTTGCATCAGGATCCTGTTCTTGGGAAATTCTGTACCACTGTTTCTGTCCCACCGCTCCAGACTACGGGTCCCTTTGCCAGAATTCATTTCCATTCTGACACCCAGATTAGTGACCAAGGCTTCCATATCACCTACTTAACATCACCTTGTAAGTACTCTACCTGTAAGGAACTTCATATGCATTTGAAGGATGATGCAATGATTTATAGCCATTTTGTATTTTAAGGTGGTCCTGAAGATGACTGACTTTCTTAGACTAGTGACAGATCTTTATACGTATTTCTTCCATGGCTCCAGACTTCTTCTTTATCTTTCTAATGCTCTATTAATGCTACAATACCCCTTGGTCCCTAAATTCTCAGATCCACATGATGACAGAGATGAATGAAACACCTAAAATTCAATACTTCAGACCCTCAGTTCTCTAATGTTTGATATTTTGTTGTGAGAAAAGTTGTTCATGTGACTAATAGGAGTCTATCTGGAGTTGTGTCTGATGTTACCCTTGGATCGAGTCCAGCTGTACAGGAGCTGGTGTCCAGGACTGGAGCATCCTAGGCCCCTAGAGTTTCACCTCTAGTGAAATACTATTTCTACTATGCCTTCCAGTTGTGCTGATACCTTAAAACAAACTATTAGCAAAACAAATTAAATGCTCTATGCTTTTATTTTCAGGGCTGGAGAGAATTTCATTAGTGACATCATCATTGTGCCCTTAATGAGAAGTCCTAGAAAAAAAAAAAATACCTTAAGTCTCAGTATCAGGAAAAGTTATTATGAACATCTTCAGTGGTTCTATTTCTCCCTTTATTTTGACTTCAGGCTGAATCTGCAGCTGACCTTCTATAACTTCTGTAGTCCTTACAACTATTTTCTATGCTTCTCAACCATTCTCTAGTTACATGTTGCTATCCTATTTTTATTTTTCCTTTAATCTGCTTTATTTATGTGGTTATATATTTTATTTTGTCATATTATATTATAAACTCCCTTTTTTTGGAATGAAGAGAACATTAATGTATTTAAAAAGCAATTTGTAGAAGAGAACTGTGAATTGGAAGTTTGATCACACTTCTCTACATCCATTTCTTTAGGCACTGCAGGGACATCTGGTAAATATATCAAACTGAAAAATCTTATAGTGAGAGGCATAAGCCTATACATGGTGAATAAAGTGGGTGTGTTGGTGGTGTGTACGTGTGTGTGCACACGTGTGTTTATAATTTTTTTTTTTTAAGGATCTAATGTCTGAGATTCAGAACAAAGTCCAACCACATGACCCTTCCCTCTCTTCCTTGTTCTCCTTAGCGGATCTACGTTGCGGAGGGAACTACTCAGAGACAGAAGGTGAGATCCTCCTTGATTTGTCTGGGCCTTTCGCTCACAAAGGACAATGCATCTACACCATAAGGCAGCCTGAAGGAGAGCAAATACAAATCAACTTCACCCATGTGGAGCTGGGAGGCCAGAGTGGCTGTTCTCAGAGTTACATTGAGGTAACTTTTAGCATTCAATGTCCTCAGATGATGTTCAGCAACATGTTCATATGCCGTAGGGTGGTGGTCTCCAAATGGTTCCAGATCAGCAGCATCCACATCACCAGAGACAGTGTTAGAAATGTCATTGTATACCCTGTCCCTGCCCTACCCTAGGATCTGGACTTTGTTGAGTAAATACATTGACCATGGCACCGAAGCAATATGTATTTTTAACTCCAGAAAACTTTATTTCAGACAGTGATAAATGGGTCTATTCAACTCCTCCAAGGCTGGAGGTCCATTAGGGGATTCTGATGCAGACTACAGTTTAAGAACAACTATTCTAGAGAATCTGAAAGAATCCACCTAAAACAGATCTACAGATGGTAAAACAAGAGACTAGTAAGAGAATCAACAAAGAACTAAGAGGAAAACTGAGGTTAGAAACTTCTAATGATGCTAAATTACAGTCTACTAAACCAAGCTCTAATCACTAAGGTGCATGCCAATAAGGAAGGCTAATGGGATTTACTCTGCTAGTAAATTTCCCACAGAGATTATGTAGGATAATTTTATGTCGGGGGGAGCTCAAACTAGAGAAGTTAAGGGTATTTGCCCAGATGGCCTGTCTTGTCAGTGACAATGAGTTAGGTTAAATTGTCAAGTGACTCTTGTTTTAAAGGTTCATCTTTTTCCTTCCTTAATCCTGCTTATTCTCAAACTTTGACTTAAGTGTGTGTGACGGTTGTAAGAGGGGACTACCTAAAACAAAAACAGGCTGGTTTTGTTTACAAGACCTATTACTTCTTTTGGTTAGTTACAGGTCAAGCCACAAATTAAAGTGTGGAACAAGAGAAACAAAACATTTTATTGTTGGGCATGATCATTTTGTAAAAATTCAGAGAAGCCTTTACCATTTTGTTTCCTTATGTAAATGAAACCAATTTCTTTTTCCAGGAAAAATTTATATAACCTCCTGACCTCTTCCCTCCCTGATGGGAGGAAACATAAAACTTTACCCTAGGAGCTGAACTCTGCCCAGCAAATACCTTGACCATAGCATCTCAGTAATATATATATTTTTACATCCAGAAATTTTTATTTCAGGTGGTGAGGTAAATGGGTGTATTCATTCAATTTGAGTTTTTTAAGTCTCATAAAATACATTAACCTTGTGGAACAATTTTAAATAATTTTCTTAAATAAAATACATTTCCAACATTAGTTTTTTTTAAATTTGAGAACACTTAAAATACTCATAATTAGAGAGTGCTTACTATGCCCCAGGTGCTGTTCCAAGACTTTAATATAGGATAATAAATTTAGTAGATAAGGATAATTGTCTGCTTACTGCAGGCCAGGTCTGGTAGGTGCTTTACAGAAATTAATTTATTGAAGTATTACAACATTATCTTTCTGATTTTAATCTCAGGAATCTGAGACCAAAGAAAGTAACTTACTTGCCCACCATTAAATGTCCAGCAAGTCGTAAATCTGGGATTTGAATTTAGGTGTTCTCGGTGTACTGACCTCTGATAAGAGCAGAAATGCAAAGGTGCAATTTTGCCTACAAAAGATGTCTCCTGTTCTCTAGGAAGGAATGTCTCATGAATTTCCCAATTCCATAGCTGGCAGTCTGGTCGCAGGACTGAAATATGAAACCAGGCTCAATGGTTTTCTGAGGCCGGCAAGGAAGTCACTAATGATCAGGGGAATTTGCACACCTTTCCACTACATTCTTCATAGTGGTCGTGATATCTCTAAGGAGCTGTCAGAGCATCTGCAAAGATGCATTCTCCTTGCTGTGCAGACCATTCTCATTGAATTTCAACAAGGCATTACATGAACTCCTCTAAAATGTTCTGGGAAGTTATCACGAAAAAATCATCAAAATGGCATTCAAAGATTTGATTTTGTAAATAAGAATGGCAGAATGTTTTGAAGCCAAAATGGGATCGGAGTTAGTTCATCTGAGATCTTATTTTCATTCTGTAAATAGATAACTATGTAACTTGGGATAATTCTATATATGAAAGTTTAAGCTCCTACTTTTAATAAGATGTCCTATCTCTTTTTCTAATCTTTATGAGGATAAAATTAAGGGAATGAATCATGAAAGAAAGTTGAAAAATTAAAAACATTATACAAATGCAAGTTTTTCCTAGAGCACATCTTGCCTTGAATTTGCCAGTTCTTTCATAATTGGCCATAAAGACATCTGTATTCTGGAGTGCTCATGTACACACAAGGGCTTGACAAAATTTCCCTCAAGGGTTGATGGAAAAAATAGAAGAATTCTACTATTCCAAAGGACAAGTCATGTATAATGATTTGAATAGCTGAGTAAACTTTTCTGTTATATCCATGACTAACCCAAAGGAATGCATCTGATCAATTTATAGAATTTTAGCATCAGCAAGGGCCTCAGATCTAAAGTCATCTCTAATCTAAATCACTAATGTTGTAAATGAGGAAATTGAGTCCTATGAAGGTCAAACTCTAGTTTTGTCAAAATAGGAGTTAGATGTACTTTTTTAATATTCTAGATAATATATATTGCATAAGATCAAAGTCCTTATCATTAAGTCATCTCTATTCATTGGAAAAATTGTGAACCAAACTCATTTTTTTTCAGTACTCCTACTTCCCTTGATGTTCTTTAAGCATTGGTTATGAAAGAAAGTGATGCATGAATCAAATTTAAATGATATTGTTGTGAGATTTGAAGTATTGCTCCAAAGAGTTGTTTCATTTTTAAAAGCTATACTTTAAAAGTGAAAGAATAAGCAAAGGAATAAAAGAAAAGAAAGATGGTGTTTCTGATACTTTGCTGGCTTAGAGGGAAGATGATTTTGTCAGTAGTACTTCCATTCATGAGAGAAAGCAGACCACCCACATTTTTAGAAAGAATGAGAATCAGAAAGGTAATTTTGGAGAGATATGAGGAAATTATAATAAGGAATTTTCTTTTGAGTGTGAATAAATGTACTCCTGAGAATCCCAGATCCTCTTGTTATGGGCTTGGAGATACTTTGTTGCCATGCAACATATCTTTAGATGAATATTAAGTTAACATTTCCTAGTGTTTGTCTTTCATGTATACTATGATTTTGAAAGCTTTTTGCTCAGTAAGAGAGCTCCATAAGTATTCATTTGAAAATAAAATTTAACTACATAATATAATAGATTTGGAATTGTCCAGGCATGATATAGCATATCTTTCTTCTTCTTTTTTTAAGATAAGAGGCACACATTATGTATCATTTCCTGATTTATCTCTCAGTTAAAGTTTCTACCCCTAAAACACATATTTGCCCAGAAAAGATGTGATATGACTACAAAAAGAATGAGTACAAGAGAAGATCAACTTTTAATTTATCTGTTTTTGTCTGAGAGTGTTTTAAATTGTACAGAACAGTTCAATGAGTGTGACTGACACATCTTTCCAGAATAAAAAACAGCACCCTCATTAATATTTCACAAGTGACTTAAGCTGTTGGATCTCTGACTTGAGGACACAATACCTACTGATGAAAGTTTAATTTTTATTTCCAGAGAATTCAAGTTGTAGACTGAATAATGAATTCAGAAGTCTGTATGATATTAAGGGTGAAACTTGAGGTAGGAGATGGAAGAAAATCAGTAAGAAAAGTTCACTCCATCAGATTTCCATAGCCCATCCACAACCATCTTTCCCATTCAGGGAACTAGAGAGGAAGGGAGAAGTGCTTTCTAGGGAACAGCGGGATTTTGTGGGAAGTGTTCCTTCCTAGACATGGAAAACAACAAAAATAAATGACATAGAAAAGTTGAAAAAATATATTAATAAGATAGGATGGACTAAGTTGTATTAAATTTGGCTTCTGAAATCCAGGGAATAAGCCTATTCTATAAGTGGCATGAATCACAAATTTATACTGTTTGACACTTCTATGACAATCCCAGAAAGTTAACAAAGTGGAAATTGTACACTTCACAATATAATGTGACCAGAAATTATCGACAAAACAACCTAAAAATGCCTAAGAACTAGAAAATCAAAGAAGTCCCTCCTAAATAATCATTAGGCTACAGAAGGAAATAAAATATGAAAGACAAGGCAGAAAATAACAAACAGGAAATGTTTTAAATCAACACCCATCAGACATGATGAAGCTGAACCCCCAGGTAACATCTTGAATTTAAAGATTTAAAAGGATAGAATCAAAGAATTGGGAAAATGCAGCAAAGCTGAAATGCTGAATGTCTGCTTTTCTCTGAATCTTTTCTTCTACCTCCTTCAACCTCCTTTCCTCCGCTCCCTCCCCAAGATCACCAGTTCACCTATACAACACACCTACTGCTCCCTTCTGCTCCTCAATGAATTCAGATTCACAGAGGAAATCCTTTTGCTCTTTGTTAGGCATGGAAACTCTTCAGTTACAGCCTTAGGGTTGGTAGAGGGAGAGCTAGGGCCTTTGGTCTGCATGAACACACTTGATTCCCTCAAGTCGACCTCCTGGTCAGAGTCTTATGACTGTGATTCACAAAATAATTCGTAAAGGGGGTATAGATATAAATGGCCTAGAAAGAATAGAATCTCTGACAACTGGAGCTGGAATATAGCCACAGAAATTATAATCACAATAGTTGTTCTTTCTATTCAATACATGTTGAAATGAACTTCAGTTCAGAGAAAAATCTTTCTAAAGAAAGCAGGAAAAGGGAAAATGGGGAGTAGTTTGTTTACATGCTTTAGTACTTTGGTTTTGGAGTTTAGAAACATTTCATCAGTTTCTGAGCTCTGTTTTCAGCAGTTTTTCCACAACTACTTGAACATCCCGATGCTTTTTGATGAAGTAATAGAATATGCCAAGTTCGTCAACTTACATTGCTGTGACAAAATACCTGAGAAAATCAACGTAAAGGAAGAACTGTTTATTTTGTCTCACAGTTTTATAGTTGTTTGGTCCTTTGCTTTTAGGTCAATGTGAGGCAGTACATCAGGGCAAGGGTGTGTGGTGAAGCAAAGCTACTCACCTCCTGTTGGCCAGGAGGCAGAGAGACAGGAAGGGGCTGGGGTCCTGTTTTAGTCAGTTTTTTGACTGCTGTGGCTAAAAGGACCTGACCAGAACGATTGTAGAGGAGGAAGAGTTTATTTGAAGGCTCCCAGTTTCAGAAGTCTTAGTCCGTAGAAGGCCAACTCCATTCCTCAGGGCTTGAGGTGAGGCAGAACATCATGGAGGAAGGGTGTAGCAGAGGGAAGTAGCTCACATCATCAGGAAACAGAAAGAGAACCTCCACTCTCCAGATACAAAATATATACCTTATAGCCACGCCCCAATTCCCCCTCCTCCAGTCACACCTGACCACTTCAGTTTATTCCATCAGGGATGAATTCACTGATTGGGTTAAGACTCTCATAACCAAATCATTTCTCCTTCCTGCATTGTCTCACATGGAAGCTTCTGGGAGACACCTCACATCCAAACCGTAATATCTCCTTCAGGTATGTGCTTCCAATGACCTAACTTGCTTGCACTAGGTCCACCTCCTAAAGTTTCCACTGCCTTCCAAAAAGATGGGGACCAAGCCTTTAACACAAAGTCTGTGAGAGACATTTAAGGTTCAAACTATAGCACATGCCGTAATCTCAAGTGAAATAATTCTGTAGGTTGGGAGTGTGGGATCCAGGAAAAAGACTGGGAGGGAAGAACCATCTAATTTTAGAACTGGAGAGTTTGTATAGAATCAATTGCTGTATGTGAGTGAGTTGCATGCTTCTGTAGAAACTACAAACCCAGTGGGACATGTGTGATGTGATGTAGAGCAGTCAGGAAGAATAAGAGCATTAATAAGAGCATTAATCAGGAATGCTACAGATGACCAGCCAAATGAGAATATGGCCAATACTTCTCTGATATAAATGAAAAAAATATTGTAAGGAAGAACGATAAAAGACTTCGACACCATGTTGCTAAAAGCAAGATATTAAATATCTTTAAGTCTCAGTTTCCTCATCTGTAATAGGGATAGTAATATCACCTCCCCCAAAACAAAGATTTAAAAAAGATCATTAATTCATCTATTTATTTGGTAAATATTCATCAAATAAGGTAGATTTCAGGCACTATGTTACAGGGGTAGTATATAAAATAGATAGTAAGTAAGTAAGTACAGGGGCTGGGGAGATAGCTCAGTTGGTAGAGTGCTTGCCTCTCAAGCACAAAGTCCTGGGTTCAATCCCCAGCACCACACACACACACACACACACTCAAAAATAAGTAAGTACACTTACTTGGAACATGGCATATCCCATAATTTCATGGGCATGGTCATGACATATCCTCATAATTTAAAGAATGAATAAGTATTCTGCAGGAAAGAAACAGTACTGTGATAGGAAATAACAGGGCTACTGACTTTGACCTTGCTGTGAATGGTCAGAGACAGCTTCTTCCCTTAGGATATTCCCCATTGATGAGGAGTCAGCAATACAAGGAGCCAAGACAAAGAGGAGCCCAGGTAGATGTGTGAACACAGTCCTAGAGAAAGAGTTGAGCTACACCTTGACAAATTAAAAGAAATGAATATAGACTAGGGTGGTTGGAATCACAAAAGAAAGGAAGAAAGAAAAGAATTAGGCAGGAGCTGGATCCTTTGTGGCCTTTTATGCAGAAATAAAGGGCTTGGATTATATTCCAAATGCACAGGGAGATGGCTAGAATGTTCTCAGCATAGTGCCTGTCTCACAATGAGTGGTCTCTGGAAGTTAACACAATGATCATGACAGGAGGAGAAGGAGGAAGAGGACAAGACACGTTGGAGTTTGCCAGAGGGAAGACACTTCTAGGTTAAACTAGGTCAATGTTCTTGATTTTAGAAAATCAGCTTTAAAATATCAGATAAAGGCTCTTTATTTATAAAGATATTAGGATGGACATGTTTCATGAGACAAAATGCCTTAAAATTTGAACCATGAAACTACGAAGCATACTAATAAAATACGAAGGATAATAACCAAAGAAAATAATTTTTAGCCTTTGCATATCATCTTTTATTCCTTACTTCTTATTCTTTCTTTTGAGTGAGAACACATCTCTCTCCTGCTTGCCCAGATCAGCCCAAGACTAGTTTCCAAAATCAAGTCTTAGCTAGGGGGTATGTCCGCTCGAAACTCAGTTTCCAGGCAGCCATGTGTTAAGTGTTACCATATGGTAGGGTTCTGTTTTCAGTTTTTGGATGGACCAAACCTAGTGCCAGCATACTTGGTTTGCTTTGAATTAAAATTTAATACTTAAATAGATTTTAGAAATTGTAAAATAAAAACAAATCTGGATTCATAGCATACAAACAAATGAACACATGCATTAAGATATGGCTTTGAGACCAGATCCATTCCAGATGTTAAAGCTTACTGCTTACTGGGCTCTTGAGCTCACACTTAAAATGTTGTATAAATTGTGTGTGTGTGTGTGTGTGTGTGTGTGTGTTTTCAACCTGGTTAACTTTAGCTCTATGTACAGGAAATAGTCCTTTATAAGAACTCTTTTTTTTTATTGTAAACAAATGGGGTACAACTTGTTTCTCTGGTTGTATATGAAGTAGAGGCATACCATTTGTGTAATCATACATTTACATAGGGTAATGGTGTTTGATTCATTCTGTTATTTTTTCCTTCCCCCCACCCCTCCCACCCATCTTTTCCCTCTATACAGTCCCTCCTTCCTCCATTCTGGCCTCCCTCCCACCCCACATTATGTCTCATCATCCGCTTATCAGCGAGGTCATTCGTCCTTTGGTTTTTTGAGATTGGCTTATCTCACTTAGCATGATACTCTCCAATTTCGTCCATTTGCCTGCAAAAGCCATAATTTTATCATTCTTTATGGCTGAGTAATATATATACATACATATATATATATATATATATATGTATATACAAACAAATGAACACATGCATTAAGATATGGCTTTGAGACCAGATCCATTCCAGATGTTAAAGCTTACTGCTTACTGGGCTCTTGAGCTCACACTTAAAATGTTGTATAAATTGTGTGTGTGTGTGTGTGTGTGTGTGTGTGTGTGTGTTTTCAACCTGGTTAACTTTAGCTCTATGTACAGGAAATAGTCCTTTATAAGAACTCTTTTTTTTATTGTAAACAAATGGGGTACAACTTTATTGTACAACAAATGGGGTATATATATATATATATATATGTATGTATATAAAATCACATTTTCTTTATCCATTCATAAATTGAGGGGCATCTAGGTTGGTTCCACAATCTGGCTACTGTGAATTGAGCAGCTATGAACATTGATGTGGCTGCATCTCTGTAGTATGCTGATTTTAAGTCCTTTGGGTATAGGCCTTGGAGTAGGATAGCTGGGTCAAATGGTGGTTCCATTCCAAATTTTCTAAGGAATCTCCACACTGCTTTCCAGAGTGACTGCACTAATTTGCAACCCCACTAGCAATGTATGAGTGTTCCTTTTTCCCCACATCCTCACCAACACCTATTGTTGCTTGTATTCTTGATAATCACCATTCTACTTGGAGTGAGATGGAATCTTAGGATAGTTTTGATTTGCATTTCTCTTATTACTAAAGATGGTGAACATTTTTTCATATATCTGTTGATTGCTTGTAGATCTTCTTCTGTGAAGTGTCTGTTCATTTCCATAGCCCATTTGTTGATTGGATTATTTGTATTCTTGGTGTAGAGTTTTTTGAGTTCTTTATAGATTCTGGAAATTAGTGCTCTATCTGAACTATGAGTGGCAAAGATATTCTCCCACTCTGTAGGCTCTCTCTTCGCATTGCTGATAGTTTCCTTTGCTGAGAGAAAGCTATTTAGTTTGAATCTGTCCCAGTTATTGATTCTTGCTTTTATTTCTTGTGCTATGGCAGTCCTGTTAAGGAAGTCTGATCCTAAGCCAACAAGTTGAAGATTTGGACCTACTTTTTCTTCTATAAGATGCAGGGTCTCTGGTCTGATTTCAAGGTCTTTGATCCATTGTGAGTTGAGTTTTGTGCAGGGTGAGAGATAGGGGTTTAATTTCATTCTGTTGCATATGGATTTCCAGTTTTCCCAGCACCATTTGTTGAAAAAGCTATCTTTTCTCCATTGCATATTTTTGGCACCTTTATCTAGTATGAGAAAACTCTATTTATTTGGGTTTGTGTCTGTGTCCTCTATTCTGTACCATTGATCTACCTGTCTATTTTGGTGCCAATATCATGCCATATTTGTTACTATTGCTTTGTAGTATAGTTGAAGTTCTGGTATTGCGATACTCCATGCTTCACTCTTCCTACTACCTCAAAAAAATAATATAAAATAAAATACATGGGAATCAATCTAACAAAAGAGGTGAAAGACCTCTACAATGAGAACTACAGAACACTAACAAAAGAAATTAAGGAAAACCTTAGAAGATGGAAAGATCTCCCATGTTCTTGGATAGATGGAATTAATATTGTCAAAATGGCCATACAACCAAAAGTGCTGTACGGATTCAATGCAATTCCAATTAAAATCCCAATAACGTACCTTACAGAAATAGAGCAAGCAATCTTTTTTTTTTTTTTTTAATGTATACTTTCTTTCTCTTCAGGAATTAGTTCACTTTAAGTGTAATCAGAAGCCATCTTGAATACTCCATAGGCTGAAAATCCTTGGTCACAGGTTATGTATTGGGGCTCAGGACCTGAATTATTCAGTGTTAATAGGTGAAAGAAGAAATCGGTGAGCTATCTGGGCTTGATGCACAGAACTCTAGAATTTAGAAAAGATTCCTGTCATTTCTTTGCAAATGGGATCCATTAAAAAGAATGAACTTATTGTGATCCTTCTTCAGCTTTAGATATTCTTTTTTCTCTAGGTTATCCTGAAATCAGAAACAATAGAAAGTACCAGGGAAATCATAAAACAATACCAAACAAAAAATTTCTGTGACTTACAAGTAGTGTTTGTGTTTTGCCCATGATAGCATATTTAAGTTTTAAGTTGATTCTGCTCAAAGTTTCTGCTGCTATTTCCTGTGTTTTTGCATCATGGGACACCAGGTTTTTGGTTTTATGAGAGGGAAAAGTAAAAGATGGTTGGATCACACAACAACAGCCAAAGCCTCTACTTGGAAATTAGTACATTGCTTCTATGCACAGCACAGTCTGTTAAACACAGCAATTCCTATGGGTAAGCTCAGTCGAAGAGTAACTATTAATTCTCAATAGAGAGATATGGCAAGTCACATGGCCAAGAGCATAGATATTCAATCCTCTTATGGGAGGGAAGTGAATCATTATGAAAAAACAATGCAGTCTATCCTACTTTACAAGCACAAAGGAAAAAGACTTTCTTGGTGGGGGAAGAGGAGAAGTACAAGTTTACAAATCTGAGAATATTGAATGCAAGTAGTGCTGCAAAATATCTGGGGTCACTTTAGAGCATTTGATAAATTTTATTTCAATGTCTTTTTTAAAACATAGTGGCTAATGCGTTGCCATGTCTGGGATCCAGGGAGAATACAGGCTTTCAGAATTAATGAGAGTTCGTTTCCAGAGAAAGAGAGAGAAACATGGCCAAAATCAATTGCACCTTCTAGGTTTAGGACCCTTGAGCCCTATAAGTTCCTCTTAGAACATTTGGACTGCAGCTGCCTTTCTCCTTGCTAAAGTCCTTGAGTTTCATTAATCGGGTCCAAGGGGAATGACCCACTTAAGCTTGCTCTGATGCTATTTGGCTGTTTTTCTTCCTTCTTGTCATCTTCTAATGGGCGAAATAGAAAAGAGAGACTATAATCTTAGAAAAAGCAAATAGAACCCTGGAGGATTAGAAAGCAGGAAGATCATCTTTCTCTGTGTTTAATGCTTTCTGGTTTTCAAAAACTGTAGCATGTCTCTCTTTGAAAAAAAATTAGAACATCATCCTGCACCTTAAAATGAATGAATCGACAAGAATTTGTCAAGTACCTATTTGCAAAGGTTGGAGGGGACACAGAAGCCTTCTCTTCCCTCTGAGATTTTCTGTTTGGTTAGAGAGAAATTTAGCATACTTTATTTCGATATGTGAAATTTGTGTTACAGATGTTGTAAGAGCTTGCAGAAGAGAACTGGTATGAGCCTGAGTCAGGGGAGAAGCATGTGATTTTTTTTTTTAATGTCTGTCTCTACCATATGGCGGAGCCATAATTTATTTATTCACCCACCTATTATTAGAACTTTAGAATAGTTTCAGTCATTGTCATTAGAGAGCATACTTTGATGTGGATCAGGGTGCATCTTTGCATCTTGAATATCCTTGTGATAGAGTGTTAGAACACTCATGATGCATATTCCCAAGTGATATTCCAGAACTTTGTACTTCTATCAGTTGTTGTTGAGAGTAAGTGATGTCAACATATCCCCACCAGCTTGAATATACTTCAAAAATCTTCCCTTTGTTACCCTCCTAGATCATTCCTACTTGGCCTTCAGATCTCCGCTTACAAGTTATTTCTGCTGAGAATGATTCCATTAATCCCCTGGATAAGTTCAGAGTCTGTGCTTAAGCCAGTGGGTCTGGACTTCAAGATCTTCTGTGTTGCCTTTTGCTATTCTGCAGTGAAATTCATTGGTGATATGAGCTAGTTACACACATCCTATTAAAAATATAAATTTGTGAGCACAAAATCAAGGAGAAATAAAACAATGATATAAGAATCACATTTTGTTCAGTATGTGAGAAGCCAGAGCATGCTGCACTTGAAGACAAAATGAAGTAGTCAGCTGTTTGGACCCTAAATTGCTGTGAACATTGCAGAACAAATGTAGGCTGACAAGGCTGTGCGGGTTGGTGACTAATTTTTCTGAAATGGTGACCAAGCCTTGGCAGATTTCCTGGAAGAAAAAAAATATATTCCTTCCATTTATGCTCTTCCTTCTGAAAAATTCAGCATTATTAAAATTATGCAAAGAGATGTTCGTTTCTAAAGTGTAAAACCAAGCTACATTTTATGCTTAATTACAAAACTTTCACCTATACCAAAATCACACAGGACTTAGGAGAATCCTGAAGATTCTTAGGAGCACCCTGGTGAATGACTCTCTCCCTCACTTCTGGTTGGCTAGTGTCTTTGATCCTTAGTCACCAAATGCCAATAATATCTCAGCATCATTGTGATAATAATGAAAGCTTTTAAAAATGCCCTTTGCAAAAAACAATGCCCTTGAAAATTTCCCAAATGCCTATTTTGGGTACCTACTGAGAATCATTGGTCTAGTAATAATGCAGCACCCTGCACTTTCCGACATGTCACACTTATCAAAATGCTTTAAAGAATAGGTTCTCACCTGTTCTAAGTTCCTTATAGGCAGTGACTGTATTTCACAGTGCTATTGCCAGCACAGCTTCTGGTACTCATGGATACTGTGATAATGTGAATTAAGTGAATAAATTAATATTTGGGTGGCTAGGTCCTCCAGAATAATTTTATAGGAGTAGTGTGTATGTTTCTGATTATGATGAGAAGCCTACAGTGTTTTACCTTTAAAAATGGAGGCCAAGGCAGGAGGATCGCAAGTTCAAAGCCAGCCTCAATCAAAGTGAGGCACTAAGCAACTCAGTGAGACCCTGTCTCTAAATAAAACACCAAATATGTCTGGGGATGTAGCTCAGTGGTTGAGTGCCCCTGAGTTCAATCCCTGGTACCCCGCCCCCCCCCCAAAAAAAGTCAAGAATAACAACAGCTCTTCTTTAGACAACTGTTACCAGGTATTTCACCAAGGAATTCACACTACTGTTTCATCTATTTGCTTTAATGACCATTTGAGTTAGGCTTGGATGAGGTAACCTGCTCAAGGTTATTAAGAGAGGAAACTTATAAGTGATAGGTAAGACTGGAACCCAGGGTTATAGACAGTTTGTTTTTACTGTATTACAAGAAGTTGGCTATTGACTTAAAACAGGTAGCCTTCACTGAATGAAGAAAAACTTTTCTTGTCTTGCTTTCTAAGACTTTTGTCTTTAATTAATCAGGATGCTAACAAACTTTCTGGCTTCACTTTTAAAAATGTCAAGAATAACAATAGCTCTTCAGTAAGGCAAGGAAGAGCTGTCTTATGGTTTAAGCCATTGGTTCTATTGATGAAGTTATATGTGATAATAAATACATAAATTACTTTTATAATAATAAATAATAAGTTACTTTTATCTTCATACTTGAATTAATATATAATGCTAACAATGGACTATGGATTCATTTTACTACAATCATGTCTAGGATATTTCTATCAATATTAATTTATGACATCAGTACATAATTTTTTTTCTCTCTGTTGGGATATGATAACAGTTCTGAGGAAGAATACTTGGAACTTGCTACCTGTTTGAGGGCACCTTAGAACAAATTACGCACAGGCATTAATTCGTTCCTTAAAAACTTAAAGAACTTACCACATAACATAGCACATAACATCTTCTGGGAATTTTTCCTTAGTAGGTGGGTGGACTAATTATTTGAAAATATTTTCAATTTTATCCATGGCTTGTGTTTATTCAGATTTTATTTTCCTTCTCTTTGAGATAATTTTAGTTTTTGTATTTTTTCTGGAAATAACTCACTTCAAACACTCAAATATATTGACATAGAATTCTCCATAGAATTATATTTAAAATATTTCATAGAATCTGTATGTTTGTAGCATCTTTGTCACTTTTAATTTTGTGTATTTTGGCTTTCATTTTCTTTATTAGACTGCCCAAGATTTGTCTTTTACATCCTTATTGCCCAACCTTCCTCAAAACAGTTGAACAGTTCTTCAATGTATTTATGAATTCTGTATCTTTTCAATATTATTTATTAGGTTTTGCTTTCACATTTACTTTATTCTTCCTCAATTTAATGCTTTTTAGAGGCTAATTTTAAGTTCATTCCATAGGGTTTCCTTCTTTTTCTCTCTCTCTTTATTCTTTCTTTCTTCCTTCCTTTCTTTTGATTACAGATCCAGTCAAAACTTTTATATTCTGATAGGCAGTAATTTTGTTGTTTGTGAACTAATCCAAGCTTGTAGATTTATTTCCTCTTTGACACTGTGGAAATTATTAGGGCATCTTCAAAATTCTTATGCTTTTGAATTTTATTGGCTTAAGATTTTATCAAGATGTAGTGATACTATATGGGGCTGAAAATGACCCTCTGTTTTAAAATATAAATATTACCTAAATTAGATTATTGTCTATTTGAATCTGCCATTATTTGTAAATAATGCCAAAGTAATTTTATTGATTAGGATTATAGTTCTATCTCATCTTTTTGTTTAGGTTCAAGATAATGAAATCTTACTTGGAAAAGTCTGTGGCAGTGAAATTGTCTCTCCCATTACATCCATTACTAACCATATCTGGATGAGGCTTATAATAGATGCTTCTGCCCAAAAGATTAGTTTCAGAGCTGTTTATCAAGTTGGTAAGGAAATTTCAACTTAATTTTAAGTGTGTAATTTACCTGATTGTAACATTTTAATTTCTTGAAATAATTCAGTAATTTTATGTCCTCAAGTGGTGAGGAAAATATTCTCATAAATATGTCACATTCTGTTATCTCCTTAGCATAATTAGAATATACAATAAAATTGGGGGAAATAATTATTTGTTTATGGACAAACACTACTATCATCTTTATATTTGCAGCTTGTGGAGGTGAATTAACTGGAGAAGGAGTCATTCACTCCCCTTATTATCCCAATGTGTATCCTGGAGAAAGGACCTGTAGGTGGACCATACACCAACCCCTAAGCCAAATCGTTATTCTCAAATTCACTGGCTTTGAAGTTGGAAGTTCTGCCCTCTGTGATACAGATTATGTTGAGGTAAGAGGAAAAAAATCTTTGGATCTTTGTATTTCATTATATGTTATTAAAAATACTACATCATGTTATCTTCAAATCGGTTATACGTAATGGAAGTCATTTGTAGAGACCAATATCTCTTATGAACATAGATAGAAAAATCCTTAAGAAAATGCTAACTAACTGAATCTAGCTTATAAGTAGGCTTATATACCATGATTTAATGAGATTAATCCCAGAAGTATAGGTTGTTAAAACCATCCCAAACTCAATGAATATAATACATGTTATCAACAAAATACAGGTCAAAAAGTCCATGATCATCTCAGCAGATTACAGAAAAAGTGTTTGACAAAATCCTACACATTTTCATGATAATAACATTTAGCAAACTAGGGAAAAAAGGGACTTCCTTAATTTTATAAATGTCATCTTTAAAAACCCACATATTTAATGATGAAACACTAAATGCTTTGCCCCGTGATCAGTAAAAATTTAAGATTGTTATGGTCTCAGCACTTCTGTCTAACATTATACTGGAAATTCTTGCTTGAACAAATTAAGCAAGGAAGAGAAAATAAAATACATCTCGAGTGTATGTGGAGAATATCACAAAGATTTCACACACCTAAAATATTTACTGAGAGGAAACATTATCTTAAGTGCCATATAAGACACAGCATTTTTCTTTCCAGTTTTTAAGAGGTTGTGACCCGCATATTTGAAATCCATGGAACTTGTTGGTTCCCTATTGTGATAATTATTGTTATTTTTATTTCAACAGCATGTGGACAAATTCTTACACAGTCCACAGGAAGTAGACTTATTAGAAGCTGTGTGTGGTGGTTCATAGCAGGAACCTCAGTGTTGCAAGAGGCTGAGGCAGGAGGATTGCAAGTCTGAGGTCAACCTGGGCAACTTAAAGACCCTGTCTCAAAAATAAAAGACTAGAAAGGCTTGGAATATGGCTAAGAATGAATTATAGTCCTACACATGGGGTCTAAAACCATGAAACTCTTAGAAGAAAACGTGGTAATATTTGTGAACTTGGATTAGGTGAAAACTTATTAGCTATGACATAAAAGGTACAATTAACAAAAGAAATAATAGGGAAATTGGACTTCATCTAAATTAAGAACAATCTAGTTTTTTAAGTGAGCAAACGACATGAATAGACATTTCTTCAAAGAAGATATAAAAATGAACAAGTATGTGAAAAGATGTTCAACATCATTCATCCTCAGAGAAAATAAAAATCAAAACCATAGTGATATATCACTTCTCAGCCCTTAGGATGGTTATAATCAAAAAGTCAGATAATAGCAAGTGTTGGCAAGGATTTGGAGAAATTGGAACCCTTACACATTGCTGGTGGGAAACAGTTAGTAATTTCTCAAAAATTATAAAGTTTCCACTTGATCCACCAGTTACACTCTTAGTTTTATATTCAATGTTAACAAAAGTATTAATCCACACAAAAATGTGTATGTGAAATGCCTACTGTAATTTATTATATCATGCACAAATAACAAATAATTATTGATAATTTAAAAAGTAGAAAGAAATGTCCACCAACCAATGAATGGATAAATAAAATACAATATATATATATATATATATTATATATATATAGTGTGTGTATGTATATATACACATACTTGCATACGTACAATGTAACACTATATGGCATTAAAAAGGAATGAAGTAATGATGCCTACTAAAATATGGGTGAGTTTTGAAAACATTATACTACATAAAAGAATCTAGTCGCATAAGACCATATATCTTATGATTCGATTTATGGAACATCCAGAATAGGCAATTTATAGAGACAGAGAATAGATTAATGACTGCCTGGGGCCTGATGGCAGGAGAATAGAGAGTGATTGCTAATGGACATGGAATTTCTCCTGGGGTAAATAAAATGTTCTAAAATCGATGATGTTCTCAAATTGATTTTAATATGTTAATAAAAATGTTTTTGAAATAATTATTCTTGAAGTAGTTTTCCAAAATAGATATCTAACAAAATAAACTTGGGTATATCTGTTTTACTTTAGGTTGGTAGCAGTTCCATTTTGGGTTCTCCTGAAAATGAAAAGTATTGTGGTACCAACATACCTTCATTAATAACATCCATCTACAATGTTCTTTATGTCACATTTGTGAAAAGTTCTTCTATTGAAAATCATGGTTTCATGGCTAAGTTCAGTACTGAAGATTTGGGTAAGAGATTGTCTCTTTTCTCTTAGACTTATATTCAACTGATTAAACAATAGAAAGAAATTATACAAAATTATCTACACTGTGAAAAAAGTTTAAAGTGCACTTAAGGCAAAGATTTTCATTCCACACAGCAATAGTTATTTGGTATCTATTCATAAAAGAAAAAAGTTATCTCAAGTGGCATATAAGAAACAGCATCCATTATTCTTTTGAGCTTTATAAGAGGTTATGATCCACATATATTTTTTTAAATCCATGAAACTTGTTGGTTATCTGTTGTGACAATAATTATTTTTATTTCAATAGCATGTGGACAAGTTCTTACAGAGTCCACAGGAATCATTAAAAGTCCTGGACATCCAAGCATCTACCCCAGTGGTGTTAACTGTACCTGGCATATATTGGTTCAACCTGGACAACTGATTCGTTTGATGTTTGACAAATTTTATCTGGAATTTCATTACAATTGCACAAAAGACTACCTGGAAGTTTATGACACTGGCTCTGGGACATTTCTTGGGAGGTAAAGGTTTGTGTGTGTGTGTGCTAACCTTGGCAACTTGTTTATTTTTTTATAGATTTTCATTCAGAAAGGGACAAAATCAGTAATGCACATACCACCATTTCCCATGTATTTTCTCTTATTTCTTTTTAAAATTGACAACATGTTTTTATTTTGTATACCATGATGTTTAGAAGTATATACATATTGCAGAATAGTTAATTCTAGCTAATTAACTAGCATACTACCTCACATATTTATCATATTAATGGTGATAGCACAAAACATCCACTCTCTTTATATTTGCCAAAGATACCAAATATGATTGACTGCAATCACCCTGGTCCTTTGAAATTTATTTCTCCTATCCAACTGTAATTCTGTATCCTCCCATCCACATCTCCCCACCCCTCCCCACAATCACCTGAGCCTCTGGTAAGCACCATTATTATACTGTCCACGTCTGGAAGATCAACTTTTTTAGATTCCACATATGAGTGATCTCATGTGGTATTTTTCTTTCTGTTCCTAGATTCTTTCACTTCATACAATATTCTCCGAGATCATCTCTGTTGTTCCAAGTAGCCAGATTCCTCTCACTTTTATGAGTGAATGGTCTCCCATGGTGGGTGTGCATGTGTGTGGGGGGATATCTATATTTATATTTACATATCCATATCTATATGTCCATATCATGTTTTCTTTATCTAATCATCTATTGATGGACCCTTGGGCTGATTCCATGTCTTGGACCTTGTATAATGCTGAAAGGAACATGAGAGTGTGGATGTTTCTTCGACATACTGATTTTGCTTCCTTGAGATACATACTCAGTTGGGGGGGGTTTGCTGGATCATATGATAGTTCTACTTTTAATTTTGAGGAACCTCTATATTATTTTCCATAATAACTGTACTAATTTATATTCCTACCAAGAGCAAACAAGGATTCTCTTTCCTCTGCATTCTCACCAATGCTTGTTATCTTTCTTTATAGTAATAATTTAACACATGTGATATGATATCTTATTGTGGTTTTGATTTGAATTTCTTTAATGATGAGTGATAGTGAGCATTTTTAATATATGTGTTGGCCATTTCTGTATCTTTTTTATTTTTTTGAGTAATGTCTATTCATGGTTTTGGCCCCTTTTCAGATCAAGTCACTTGTGTTTTTGCTATTGAGTTGTTCACATTCTTTATATATTTTGGATCAAATTGCTAGTGAGATGTATAGTTTGCGGAAATTACTTCCTAGTCCATAGGTTTGTTTATTTTGCTGTATGGAAGATATAACCCCATTGGTTTATTTATTTATTTTTTACCTGTTCCTTTGAAATCTAATCCATAAAAATCCCAAGACCAATGTGACAGAGTCCTCTTCCCCATGTGTTCTTCTAGTAGTTTTATACCTTACACTTAAGTTTTTAACCCCTTTTCAGTTGATTTTAATTTTCCTCTCATTATGAATTATACTTTACTGCCTTTTATTCCTGGAAATATTTGATATAATGTTAGGCATTTGCAATTTTTATGTTTTTGGCACTAGGTATTATTATATTCCTATAAAGGTTCTTGAGACTTGTCCCGGAATGCAGTTAAATTACTTGAAACCTGCTGGATCCTTTTCAGTTTTGCTTTGGAACTCATTTGTTCCCTGTTGTTCTTTGTCATTCAATATCCAGTGTCTTGAGAGCCATCATTTTAAATGTTTTGCTCAGGTTTTCAGTTGTTTCAGGTGTAAAGTTAAGTCTAGCTGTTATTATTACATCTTCATTGGAAATGGAATTCTCCTGATTGTTTTCTTCCTTCATTTTACATTTTCTTTTTCTTTAATTCTAAAACATTTGTTTCTCTAGCCAGTGTTTGCTTAAGTTGATTTTTTCTTCTGATTTTATTCTCCCTCTTCATCTTTTGTTTCTTAACTTTTTAAACTTCTTTTTTTTTGGTTGGGGGTGAATATGTATTTATAACCACTGCAAAATACATAGTTTTTGCTGAATGACATAAACTATAATGATCATGCCCAATTTTAGTAGGTATTGACATATAAATTAAGGATTTAATTAATTTACCTACCTTTATTATGATCAATATGTTAAATGCTTTTAAACACTGAAATGGTTTACACAACAAATTTTCTTTATTTCTCTCAGCAATTAACTCATTCATTTCTCATATTCAACATTTCCCCTAACTTTGATTTTCATAGTACTTTTTTATCTGTCATTCTATTTGACTAACTTTGCCAAGTCTATTTAGACTTGAGATTTCTGTTTTTTCTTGTCTTTCTCTAGATAAAAGTCTCATGACTTAATATCTTATTATTTTGTCATTACTAGACATTTTTTTCTGAGTACAACTGCTTTTGTTCAGCAAAAACACGATTTGGCTTTATAATGAAAACTTTTCCTCTCCACAAGCCAGCTGTTAAAGACAATAGATCCTCTGCAGGATTACTAGGCCAGGCACAGTTCTAAGTGCTTTATGTACAGAATCTTAACCCATCATTTTCCAAGAATAACTCTATGAAATTGGCACTATCACCATCTCCATTTTAGAGATGGAGAAACTGAGTCATAGGGATTGAGTGATCTGCCCAAAGTCATAATGCCTCTAAGTGACAGGGTTGACATGAGAGTCTGTACTCTATGAATTGATGACATATTATTTCCCTTCACTGTTTATATTTGTTACATTTCTATGAACAAGTTCATTAATATGCTCTATGGCAATCTAGTGTAACTTGTGCTTTCTAATTTCATCAAAATTCTGATACATGTTAAGTCACACAGGCAGACACATGCCAGACCATTTCAGGGAAGTAATCATGAATAGGATGATCTTCAGTAAGATTGTAAATTTTTTTTTGCCTGAAATATTTTTGCTTTTTAAGATTGATAAGAGTTAGATAAGAAAACTTATTATCATATTTACATGTCCCAATTTTTGGTAAATAATTTCAAATATACTAAATGTTTTAAAACCCATGTATCTTTTCTTTCTCCATTTGGAATAGATTTTGTGGAAAATCCATCCCACCTTCTCTTACCAGCAGCACCAACTCAATAATGTTGATATTTGTGGCTGACGCTGACCTCGCTTATGAAGGCTTTTCAATAACATATGAAGAAATTGATACATCAGCAGGTAACAAGACACCTCATCTGCTCGGTCTCATTTACTGTGTTATAAAATAGTACTAATATCTAATTCACAATAAGAATGCTTAGTCCCTAAATCTGGAACACACAATGAAAGCTACAGTTAGGATAAAGTAAGTGACTTTAAATACCTTCCTTATTAAAAATAGAATCATGATCAGATAGGAGTATTGTATCAATATTAATACTAATGTATTATATCAATATTTCTTTTCCCTCTTCGTGTGAAATGTTCAAAATTTGACGAGTCTACTGTGATTTTTGTAAGGGAACTATTTTGTTCTTAGAAACAAAAATTGAAGGTTTTTTGAGTAAAGAAACAATGTGTACAGATTACTCTGAGGTGGATCAAATGGTGAATGACAGAGTCAGAGAAAATAAGAAAAGAGAGAGAGAGAGAGAGAGAGAGAGAGAGAGAGACAGAGAGATTGCAGCGGAGGCAAAATACAAATATATGGTAAATTCGAATAGAAGGAATTTGCAAGTTTGTGTAATCTTTCTGCAAGTTTAAAATTCTACCAAAATAAGAAGTTACCAATCAGACTGAAAACTTACTTTAAGAATTAAAAAAAAAAAAAAACAGTTAAAATAAGAGACTACTGCATGGAATTCTGTATCAGGAAATGGAAGTTTTCTTGGCAAAAAATACATTTCTAAATTTGACCTAATGAAATTGAACTTTTCAAAATTTCCCTTACTTGTATTGTGTTGTATTTTTCCTATTACTTAATCCTCCTCATTACTTTGCTACTTGCAAATGCATCCTAGGAAATAAATACCTGCAAGCAGAGTTTTTGAGGTGACATTTACCAGGGTTGCTGCCAACCCCAAGAGTCTGAGGTTTATGAGGGTGTCATGTTCCACAGGCTCATTTTCCCCCCTGAGACTGTACGTTTTCAGCCAGTCTGGGCTTTCTTATGCATCAGGTGCACATGGTGACTGTGCTCACCAAGCATTTCACAACCTCTCAATTGTCCCAGAAGCGTGGTACCATTCACTGAGCTCCTTTCAGAAAGAACTGGAGCGTTGCCTGTGCCTGCATGCGCTACTCGGATGCAGTCCAGGGACCCCAGGGACCCCAGGTGTTCATCTTTTAAAGCTCCTACTCCCCACGGTAAATAAATAAAAAGAAAAAAATGTTTCCTGCTCAGAAACCCTATTCAATTTCTCATTTATTTCTCCTGCAGAGAGTCTGGTTACTATTCTTCATTCATTCCAGGCAAATTGCTATTCTCTGCAGTGGTTCGCGTTCTGTTTTGGAAGCATGATTTTAGGTTTCTCCAGAATCCTGAGTGCAAGAGAAACATATAGTTTTATGTCCAGTGGAACCCTCTCTAGGAGAACAGCTCATTATCCAGCCCAAGCACATGGGAAATGAGATCCCTGGACTCATATTAGGTTTTGTTGTGCGATTGACATATGCATTGGACTTTGTTCAGGTGGTTAACATCCACAGACCAAAATCAGTTTCTCAGGAAATTATAGTGTGCACACAATTTTCCATACTTCGTAGTTTTAGCTGTCTCATATGTTTGGCTCCAAACCACACTGAATATTAGATTTGAAGTAAGTCACTTGAACTCTCTGGGCTACGGTTTTCTCATCTGTGTAATTAAAGGATTAGATTTGATGATCTTTGAAATGTCTTCTGGTTCTAATCATCTATGAACATAATTTTAATTTGCTGCATGAATAAACTGACTGTGTATTAGATAACATATAATTCAGACTAGGCCTCCTGAAAATATCATAGAAATCTTCGTGATAATATACAAAGCAAGACATAGCTCTATAATGACTCCAACAACTCTTGTTAATTCTACACTAGCTTGTAAGGCTGTGTTTACTGCAGAAACAATCAAGAGCAATTGAAATAATATGGTGAGAAAGATATTAAAGTTAAATATTAATAAAAAGTATTTTTCATGAATATAAAGTACAGGTAAAATAAAAGTAAATCAAGGGTTGCGGGTATAATGCTCAGTAGTAGAGCATTTGCCTAGCATGCATAAGGCCCTGGGTTCAATCCCCAGCACTGCCAAAATTAAAAAAAAAAATAAGTAAGCTGGACAGGAAAGGAAACTTAGCTGTCTAGTGTGTGTTTAGCACGCAGGAAGCCCTGGGTTCAAACCCCAGCACCCACTCAAAAGTTAAAGCAAGAGAACAGAAGAAAAAACAAGGAATAAAAAAAGAAGAGATTATCCTAACAACTGCAAAGACACTCCACCCTGCTTCCCTATGTGTTGATCGTTAGCTCTATTTGGTCCAGGTAGGACTGAAATCACAGACAAGGGAGTACATACTTTCCCTTGGCTTAACCTGGTTGGTCACTATGTGCCTTGCCTTTTGCTGAATGAACTCATAGGTCTGACTAACACATTCAAATCATTCTAAATAGCAATCTGATCTATGATTGGATCCAGGAAGCCCTATGGTATCTTCAGTTTATAATTCTGGCAACTTTCAGTTTCCCATAGGTCAGAAGATGAGTTCACATGAATTATTGCACTACTTTCTTTCTCAGGAAGGAATGGCTCAGGGGTCCAAAGTAGACATAATCTGGTTGCAGCCAGACAGTGGGCTAGCCCTCTCAGTAGGCGGAGTCAGAGTGCGTGAGATGCTGACTTGAAAATACAGAGGTGTTAGGTCTCTTTCTTTTCAGTTATCTTTTTTTGGGCTATTTCCTGCAGAATAAAATAGTGTCAGGGAAGAGCATCAATGTTAGCTCAATCATGGGCCCTTACACTATTTTATTGCTCTAGCAGAAGTTATTTCCAGAGCCATAATCATGGCTTTGGTTGCTGATTTCTAGTTCTCAGCCCAACCTCTGCATTTCCCTGCTGAAACTCTTACTGTCTTCATCTGATAAAGGTGAATTTTCCTGATTTAAATCCAGCTTCTTTCTCATCTGTAGTTCATGCCATATGGCTATGATGTCAGCCCTCGAGTATGTGTTTGGGAGGAAAGAGATGGTTCTTGTCATTACTTTGACTCCCTCCCTCTGCACTCTGTTACTGCTTCATCCAGATGTTCCTGGAATGACAGAAGTAACAAGTAAAATATTGGTGGGTAGCAACTCATAAGAAGTTCTTAACTAAGTGATTATGAGAGAGGTTTTCAATGTTTGCTGACTTGAATCCAGAGAGAATATAATTAGTTAACTTTACCAATTTAATTTGAAATTTTATATTCTATTACAATCTATTGCATATACATTAATAGAGGATTCTAAGAGGATACTTTAAAAGTATGAACAAGAGCACAGGTATCTAATTCATTCATTTTCAACTTTAATATTAGATGAAAATTTATTTAGCATTGAATCTATTGTTTTTCAAACTATAAATTCATGACTCATTTGTGACCGCATTTATTAAAAGTATGGAGTAGAACTGAAAATACAATGGAAGGTATCAGAGTTTATTACACAAGGTTAGATATCACTTCATGAAATTTGTTTGTAATATATCTGTATGAATATGATTCATGTAAATGCCTTTTTCTATGGTATCAAGGAAGCTCAAAACACAGATCTCAGCCATTTTTTTTCTTTTCCTCCTCTCTCTCTCTCTCTCTCTCACACACACACACACACACACACACACATGTATGGTACTGAGGATCAAACCCAAGGCCATACCCATGCTAGGCAAACACTTTACCACTAAGTTACATCTTTAGACCTAGTCCAAATAATTTTTAAATGGGGAAGAAAGAAGTTTAGAATGTTGAATTTTTCTTCCCAAGAATACATGGCTAGTTGGTTTAGGAGCCAAACAAAACAATCAAATCTCAACATGTAATCCATTTCTTTTGCCATATGTCTCGATTAGTTCTTGGAAATTCCTTAGATGAACTGCACATGGTGTAATTGGTAACACTCATTTCAGGGTACAATATGACTGTGGTGAACTTCTCATATTTTCTGCAAGGAGAAGTACTTGATGTTATCCATGGAAATGACCAGGAATGATCAAAAACACCTCTATGTAGGGTAAAAGTGAGCCCTACAGGGCCTTACCAGCCTCCCAATTCCCAGCCTAAAGACTGCCCCCCACCACACACACACACACACACACACACACACACACACACTGGTGTTTAGTGCTATTTTTCATCAATCACTCTGGAGTAAGCCCACAGAGACATCTAGGAGTAGGAAGTTAAGAAATGATAACCACAAGGGTTAAAGAGGGTTTATGTAGAAGAATTGTTTCTATTTTAAACTTCAATTTTGTAAGGACAGCATTCTTCAGACTCTAATGTTCATAAGAAACTCAGGGAGGAGGGAAGTGTGTCGTTACAAATTCAGATATCAGGGTCTCATCCAGATTTTCTGATTAAAATAGACATGTCTAGGGGAGATTTTTTTTTTTTACTCAGAAATTCAAGTGGAGTTAATGAAGTTTTGTTTTTACAGTTCATCAAAGACTCTGAAAGTCAAGTCTAAAGTGCAAATTGCTATAGAATCTCAAAATAAAATGGGAAATGGCACTACAATGGCCCCTGATAAGAAGTGCTGTTCTTGGTACTGTGAAAGGAAGCTTTGAGGGGAAGTCAGGTCTCAATTCTAGTCCCAGCTTGATATCAATATGGACTACTCTGGGCCAATCATAATCCTCTGCTATTCTTTCTACCTTGAATTTTGAATTTCCTGCTCTGAGACACTGAGTTATCTTCTCTCTGGAAAGGAATTTTTAGTAAGCCTATTTATCTCCAAAAGATTCACTTTCTTATTGGTTATTGGTTAGTGTTTTCTTTTATTGTGGCACATACAGGTGTCCCAGCTCTTCCCAGATTGGTTCATTTATCTTATTTAATTAGTTAAATTTCTTGGTCCTTAGAATAAAAATGGTGAACAGATGCTGATTTATGACATTCCTAGTTCCCTACTTGTCTTCATTCTCAAGTTGACATTTCCTCTGTAGAGAAACCTGAATTCACTAAAGGACATGGGATTTGGAAATGGAGGACTTGAATTCGAATTTTATCTTGGTCATGTCTGAACTAAGTGACTTTCTAAGCATAACCTTTAGGAGTCTCAGAGCCTTCATCCACATCTCTCTAAAAATGGAGATGATAGAACCTGGCTGTTTTGCAAAGTCAGTGAAAATAAAAAGAAGGAAAAAAGTGACATAATTCAATGTTAAAATTATATTATTGGAGTTGGGGATATAGCTCAGTAGGTAGAGTGCTTGCTTTTGAAGCACAAGGCCCTTTGTTCAATCTCCAGCACCTGCCAAAAAGTAAAATAAAATTATATTATCACCATAAAGAATTACCTTGACTTTGGCAGATTTAAAATATAATTACTCATGTCCAAGCACAATTTTGCAGCAGCTACTTTGCTGTGAGGGAAAAGAAAAGCAACAACTGTGACCATCAAGCAGCAAACTGTAGAAAATGTTAGATTTAGGTTAGGAAGGCCTCATTTTTCTAAGGGAGAAATTGAATCTGTAATTCTTCCCTGGAGTCTTTACTTTAAGGAATGTTAAACAAAACATGCCAATAAAAACCCATGATGGTTCCGTGGGTTGGCTGTTTATTTCCCACATATCTGGAAAATCTAAGCCATATGGATTCATTCAGAGACAAAAAGTTTCATAAGTGATTTCAGAAATCATGTCTATAGATTGATTCTTAATGTGAGTGGAAAATCACATAAATTATCCCATACAGCAGGTAAGGGAGGTGATGGAACACTTAACCCGAGATCTACGGTCTCCATATGCAATGCACTCTCTCCATGAATCAGTGCCTCCAATTTCTGAGGTCAAATCTTACTGAAATGACCTGTTTCCAGTTTTTCCCTTTGATCACATGCTTAATGCTATGCGAGAATTTATTTGAAAATGCTTAGTGGAGGCAGAGAAACATTATCACTTTGTAGGGAAACCTAGTTTTGTGATTTTATAATGATATACAAAGTACATTTACATATTTTCACTTTTTAATTTTTTAAAGTTGATCAGAGAGAAAAATTTGGGAGTTCTGCCAACAATTGTCTTTGATCTTCAGAAATAAGCTTTTCCATTACTTCAATTGATACAGGGAATGGAAGAAAAATGTACTTTTCTTCTTCATCTCTGTCAGTTTTCTTAGACCATAACAACAGGCCAACTGCTATTGGATGTGAATTTTCCTTTAGCAACATAAGATAAAACAATGGGCATCGATGTATTTTTATGTTTGCATTTCAGATTGATGTAAAAAGCACTATGATAACATGAATATCCTTTTATGGGAGCACAGTCAAACTTAATTATTTGTTGCAAATTAATTACCTTGTTGCAAAGCACAAGAGGAAACTAAAGCTTAGCAGTACTATTTTTCAGTATTATTATTATTTTACAAGTTGGTTTTCTTTTTGGAGGTGCCAGGGAGCAAACTTTAGGGCCTTACACATCCTAGGTAAGCACTCTACCACTGAGCTATACCCCCAGCCCTTTAATATTATTTTAGAAAGAGCCATTATTCTGTTAAAGGAAGAAGAAATAAAGAAAAGTGAACCATTGTACAAACTTCAGTTTCAGGTAAGAGAAGTTTCTAACTCTTCAAGGAATAGTACACACAATTATTGTTTTTCTCCCTAAAAATCATACATTTGAATCTCATAAAATTTCAGTAAAATTGTACCATTAGTCTATAATTTAATATTGACAGTAGAGGCCTCTTCAAAATGATATTTTCTCTCTTTTAATTTTATTTTTTATTCATTGGATAACTGAATTAAATAATAGATTTCCTCCAGAGAACTGACTCTATCTTTGCATGAGACTTTTAAACTTTTAAAATAACATAGATTTTTATTCTGTAATTTCACAAAACAAAACTTATCCATAGTTATTACAAATGTGTGTCTCCATTGAAGAACACTCTGTCACCCAAGAAAGTATCCTAGTGTCTGTTGGTCAGTCCCCTCCATCACATCCTCCACTCCAGCCCCTCCAGACCTCCTCCTTATGGATTACTTTTAACTGTTCAAAAGCAAATATGATGGGAACACCCTGTATATATCCTTCTGTGTCTGACTTCTTTCACTTAGTGTAATGCACCCCAAATTTATTCATGTTGTATTTATCACTCTTTATTGCTTATGGCCTTCCATCGCAAGGCTGGATCATAATTTGATCATCTGTTTAACTGTTGTTAGACTAGTTGTACAGGGTGCACTTTTCTACTATTTTGAAAAAAAAACTGCTCTGAAGATTCATGTGCAAGTTCTTTTGTGGATTTTTCAGTTAAGTAGTTGCTTAGGAATAGAATTTCCCCAGTTTTTACACCATTTAATTTATTCTAAATGAATGAGAATTCCACTTTGCCACATCTTGGTCACTTCTCGATATTGTCAATCTGTTTATTATCAGCCTCTAGTCATCATGTGGAAGTATCTCGTGGTTTTAATTTGCATTTCCCCTGTGACTACCTTACCACAGGCTTTTTGACAATTCATGTACTTTCTTTTGTCAGGGGTCCATTAATGGGAACCATTTTGCTCATTTTTGTTTGTGGTGTTTTCTTATTTTTGAGTCATATGTTGTACATTCTGGATGCAAGTAGGTCCTTTGTCAGATAAATGTATTGCAGATACTTTCTCACAGGGTATGTGGCTAAACTTTTCTTTTTCCAATGTTATCTTTTGAAGAGCAGAAGTCCAATTGATACTTTTTTTCCTTTTATGGTTAGTGAGTTTTGCATTGTGTGTAAGAAATGTTGCTTGCCAAAATTATGAAGACTTACCCTATGTGTCCTTCTAGAAGGTCTTATGTCTATGATTCATTTAGATTTGATTTTCCAATTTGAAGTAAGTTATATATCCAAGTCTGTTTCCTTAGCAAATGGCATTAAACTGATGAAGTACCATTTGTTGAAAAGATTCTTTCTTCTCTTTTTCCCCCACTGAATTGCCTTTGCATTATTGTTGAAAATCACTTGCCCATGTATGCATGTGTGCTTCTGGAATCTCTATTCTATCCCACTGATGTATATATTTATCCCTATAGCAAAAGGACACTACATTTCTTACTATTATTTACTGTTAAGGTATATCTTAAAATCTGAGAGTTAAAAACCTCCAGACTGGTCCTTTTTTTTTTTTTTTTTTCCAAATTGTTTTGGTTGTCCTAGATCCTTTGCATTTCCATACTCATTTAGAAGCAGCTTTTCAATTTGCCCCCCTCCAAAAAAAAAAAAAAAAACTGTTGGAAATTTGATTGAAATTATGGATCAGTTTAGGAACAAAGGACATCTCAAATTGAGTTTTGCAATCCATGATCATATTTTATCTCTCCATTTATTCAGATTTTCTCTAATCTCTTCCTGTAATATTTTAAAGCTTTTAGTGTAGAGCATTTGCATTCCCACTGAACTTATTAGTTTATGTTTTATGCTTTTATAGATGGTATCTTAAACTTATAGTCCAGTTTGGCTGACATATGCCACTTAAATTGATTTTCAGATATTTATTTCATTTCTGTATCTTCACTAAACTGATAAATTTTTATTAGCTTCTTTAGTATATTTTACACAGATGATCATAACTGTGAATAGGACAGTTTTATTTTTTCCTTTCTCTATCTTTCTCTCTGTCTTATAATGATGGCTAGGACTTGCTGTATGGTGTTGAATAGAAAAATGAGACTGGGCATGGTGGCCCGTTTCTTAATCTTGACAGGCAAGCATGTACTCCTTTGCTGTCTAAGAATAATGGTGGCTTTGGGCTTTTTGTAGATTCCCTTTATCCGGTTGAGAAGTTCCATTCTATTTGTACTCTTTGAGAGTTTTTGTCTCAAAGACAAATTAAACATCTTTGATGTTTAATTTTTCAATGATTTTTCTGCATCTTCTGTTGTCATCACAAGTCTTTCTTTTTTATCCTATTAACTTGGTGAATTACAGGATTAATTTTCTTTTTTTTTTTTTTTTTTTTTTTTTAATTTTATTTTTTTTACGTTTACATAGGGTAATGATGTTTATTATATTTTTCCCCTCCCCCCCACCCCTCCCACCCCTCCCACCCCTCCCACCCCTCTTTTCCCTCTACACAGTCCTTCTTTCCTTCATTCTTACTGCTCTCCTTAGCCTAACTCTAAACCTAACCCTAAACCTAATGCTAGCCCCTCCCACCCCCCATTATATGTCCTCATCCGCTTATCAGCGAGATCATTCGTCCTTTAGTTTTTTGAGATTGGCTTATCTCACTTAGCATGATATTCTCCAATTTCGACCATTTGCCTACAAATGCCATAATTTTATCATTCTTCATTGCGGAGTAATATTCCATTGTATAAATATGCCACAGTTTCTTTATCCATTCATCAACTGAAGGGCATCTAGGTTGGTTCCACAATCTGGCTATGGTGAATTGAGCAGCAATGAACATTGATGTGGCTGTATCTCTGTAGTATGCTGATTTTAAGTCCTTTGGGTATAGGCCAAGGAGTGGGATAGCTGGGTCAAATGGTGTTTCCATTCCAAGCTTTCTGAGGAATCTCCACACTGCTTTCCAGAGTGGTTGCACTAATTTGCAACCCCACCAGCAATGTATGAGTGTTCCTTTTTCACCACATCCTCGCCAACACCTATTGTTGCTTGTATTCTTGATAATCGCCATTCTAATTGGGGTGAGATGAAATCTTAGTGTAGTTTTGATTTGCATTTCCCTTATTACTAGGGATGTTGAACATTTTTTCATATATCTGGTGATTACTTGTACATCTTCTTCTGTGAAGTGTCTGTTCATTTCCTTAGCCCATTTGTTGATTGGATTATTTGTATTCTTCGTGTAGAGTTTTTTGAGTTCTTTATAGATTCTGGAAATTAGCGCTCTATCTGAGGTATGGTTGGCAAAGATATTCTCCCACTCTGTAGGCTCTCTCTTCACATTTCTGATAGTTTCCTTTGCTGAGAGAAAGCTTTTTAGTTTGAATCTATCCCAGTTGTTTATTCTTGCTTTTATTTCTTGTGCTATGGGAGTCCTGTTAAGGAAATCTGATCCTGAGCCAACAAGTTGAAGATTTGGACCTACTTTTTCTTCTATAAGATGCAGGGTCTCTGGTCTGATTCCGAGGTCCTTGATCCATTTTGAGTTGAGTTTTGTGTAGGGTGAGAGATAGGGGTTTAGTTTCATTCTATTGCATATAGTTTTCCAGTTTTCCCAGCACCATTTGTTGAAGAGGCTATCTTTTCTCCATTGCATATTGTTGGAACCTTTGTCTAGTATGAGAAAATTGTATTTATTTGGGTTTGTGTCCATGTCCTCTATTCTGTACCATTGATCTACCTGTCTATTTTGGTACCAATACCATGCCGTTTTTGTTACTATTGCTTTGTAGTAGAGTTGAAGATCTGGTATTGCAATACCCCCTGCTTCGCTCTTGCTACTGAGGATTGCTTTAGCTATTCTAGGTTTTTTATTCTTCCAGATGAATTTCATAATTGCTTGCTCTATTTCTGCGAGGTACATCATTGGGATTTTAATTGGAATTGCATTGAATCTGTATAGAACTTTAGGTAGTATAGCCATTTTGACGATATTAATTCTGCCTATCCAGGAACATGGGAGATCTTTCCATCTTCTAAGGTTTTCTTGAATTTCTTTCTTTAGTGTTCTGTAGTTCTCATTGTAGAGGTCTTTCACCTCTTTTGTGAGATTGATTCCCAAGTATTTTATTTTTTTTGATGCTATTGTGAATGGAGTAGTTTTCCTAATTTCTCTTTCTGAAGATTCATCACTTATGTATAAAAATGCATTGGATTTATGAGCATTGATCTTGTAACCTGCTACTTTACTGAATTCACTTATGAGTTCTAAAAGTTTTCTGGTGGAATTTCCAGGTTCCTCTAAATATATAATCATGTCATCAGCGAACAGGGATAGTTTGAGTTCTTCTTTTCCTATTCGTATCCCTTTAATTTCTTTGGTTTGTCTAATTGCTCTGGCTAGAGTCTCAAGGACGATGTTGAATAGAAGCGGTGAAAGAGGGCATCCCTGCCTTGTTTCAGTTTTTAGGGGGAACGCTTTCAGTTTTTCACCATTTAGAATGATATTAGCCATGGGCTTAGTGTAGATGGCCTTTGTAATGTTTAGGAATGTTCCCATTACCCCAATTTTTTCTAGTGTTTTGAGCATGAAGGGATGCTGTATTTTATCAAATGCTTTTTCTGCATCTATTGAAATAATCATGTGATTCTTAACTTTAAGTCTGTTGATATGGTGAATGACATTTATTGATTTCCGAATGTTGAACCAACCTTGCATCCCTGGGATAAAACCCACTTGATCGTGGTGCACTATCTTTTTAATATATATTTGTATGCGATTTGCTAAAATTTTGTTGAGAATTTTTGCATCGATGTTCATTAAGGATATTGGTCTGAAATTTTCTTTCCTTGATGTGTCTCTGTCTGGTTTAGGTATCAGGGTGATATTGGCTTCATAGAACGAGTTTGGTAGGGTTCCCTCCTCTTCTATTTCATGGAATAGTTTGAGGAGTATTGGAATGAGCTCTTCTTTAAAGGTTTTATAGAACTCGGCTGAGAACCCATCTGGTCCTGGACTTTTCTTTGTTGGTAGGCTTTTGATGACCTCTTCTATTTCATTGCTTGAAATTGGTTTATTTAAGTTGTGTATGTCCTCCTCGTTCAGTTTAGGTAGTTCATATGTCTCTAGAAATTTGTTGATGTCTTCAAGGTTTTCTGTTTTGTTGGAGTATAGATTTTCGAAATAGCTTCTAATTATGTTTTGTATTTCACTCGTGTCTGTTGTGATGTTTCCTTGTTCATTCCGAATTTTAGTAATTTGAGTTTTCTCCCTCTTTCTCTTTGTTAGTGTGGCTAAGGGTTTATCAATTTTATTTATTTTTTCAAAGAACCAACTATTTATTTTATTAATTTTTCCGATTGTTTCTTTTGTTTCGATTTCGTTGATTTCGGCTCTGATTTTAACTATTTCCTGTCTTCTACTACTTTTGGTATTGGTCTGCTCTTCTTTTTCTAGTGCTTTGAGCTGTAGTGTTAACTCGTTTATTTGTTGATTTCTACTTCTTTTTTTGAATGCACCCCATGAAATAAATCTTCCTCTAAGTACTGCTTTCATAGTGTCCCAGAGATTTTGATATGATGTGTCTTTGTTCTCGTTTACTTCTAAGAATTTTTTTATTTCCCTCCTGATGTCTTCTGTTATCCATTCATCATATAATAGTGTATTATTTAGTCTCCAGGTATTGGAGAAGTTTCTGTTTTTTATTCTGTCATTTATTTCTAATTTCAATCCATTATGATCTGATAGAGTACAAGGTAGTATCTCTATCTTCTTGTATTTACTAACAGTAGCTTTGTGGCATAAAATATGGTCTATTTTAGAGAAGGATCCATGTGCTGCTGAGAAGAAAGTGTATTCATTCTTTGTTGGATGGTATATTCTATATATGTCCGTTAAGTCTAAATTGCTGATTGTGTTGTTGAGATCTATAGTTTCTTTATTCAATTTTTGTTTGGACGATCTATCCAGTGGTGAGAGAGGTGTGTTAAAATCGCCTAGTATTATTGTGTTGTGGTCTATTTGATTTCTGGAATTGAGAAGGATTTGTTTGACGTACGTGGATGAGCCAATGTTCGGGGCATAGATATTTATGATTGTTATGTCTTGCTGATTTATGCTTCCCTTAAGCAGCATGTAATGTCCTTCTTTATCCCTTCTGACTAGTTTTGGTTTGAAGTCCACATTATCTGAGATGAGGATGGATACTCCAGCTTTTTTGCTGTGTCCGTGTGCATGGTATGTTTTTCCCCATCCTTTCACCTTTAGTCTATGGGTGTCTCTTTCTATGAGATGTGTCTCTTGCAGGCAGCATATTGTTGGATTTTTCTTTTTAATCCAATCTGCCAGTCTGTGTCTTTTGATTGATGAATTCAGGCCATTAACATTCAGGGTTATTATTGTGATATGATTTGTATTCCCAGTCAATTGACTCATATTTGTTTTTGACATGATTTGGTTTCTCCTTTATTTGGCTATTCCTTTAGGCTAGCGCCTCCTGTTGCTGATTTGCATCGTTGTTTTTCATCTCTTCCTCATGGAATATTTTGCTGAGAATGTTCTGTAATGCTGGCTTTCTTTTTGTAAATTCCTTTAGCTTTTGTTTATCATGGAAGGATCTTATTTCATCGTCAAATTTGAAGGTAAGTTTTGCTGGGTATAAGATTCTTGGTTGGCATCCATTTTCTTTCAGGGCTTGGTATATGTTGTTCCAGGCCCTTCTAGCTTTTAGGGTCTGGATTGAAAAATCTGCTGATATTCTTATTGGTTTCCCTCTGAATGTAATTTGATTCTTTTCTCTCGCGGCCTTTAAAATTCTGTCTTTATTTTGTATGTTAGGTATTTTCATAATAATGTGCCTTGGTGTGGGTCTGTTGTAATTTTGTATGTTTGGAGTTCTATAAGCCTCTTGTACTTGGTTTTCCATTTTGTTCTTCAGATTTGGGAAATTTTCTGTTATTATTTCATTGAATAGATTGTTCATTCCTTTGGTTTGTTTCTCTAAGCCTTCCTCAATCCCAATAATTCTCAAATTTGGCCTTTTCATGATATCCCATAGTTCTTGGAGATTCTGTTCATGATTTCTTACCATCTTCTCTGTTTGTTCCACTTTGTTTTCAAGGTTAAATATTTTGTCTTCAATGTCTGAGGTTCTGTCTTCCAGGTGTTCTATCCTATTGGTTATGCTTTCTATGGAGTTTTTAACTTGGTTTATTGTTTCCTTCATTTCAAGGATTTCAGTTTGGTTATTTTTCAGTATCTCTAACTCTTTATTGAAATGATCTCTTGCTTCCCGTATTTGGTCTTTTAACTGTTGATTGGTGCGATCATTTAATGCCTGCATTTGCTCTTTCATCTCCTCCTTCAATGCCTGCATTTGCTCTTTCATCTCCTCATTAGCTTCCCTGATCGTTTTAATTACGTACATTCTGAACTCCCTTTCTGACATTTCTTCTGCTGTGCTGTCATTGGGTTTTATTGATGTAGTATCTAGGTTTGTTTGGGACATTTTCTTCCCTTGTTTTCTCATAATGGTCAGTTATCAGTGGGACCCTGAGATATTGCAGTTTTCCACTATTGGCTTATAGTGTCCCAGTAGATTTCCAGTGTATCACCTCCCAGCCTTCAGTAGCCTGATGTCTTGGAGGAATCTGATAAAGCAGCTCATTCGAAGAATACTGCCCCTAGCCCCCTACTGGTTCCACGTTTTGGAACTGGCTCTGTGCGGAAATGCTCTCACTGTGGGCCTGCACCGTGCAGCTGGCCGTGTGGGAAGAGCCCACTGCCGGAGTGTGGAAGACTACCTTGGGAAGACTCAAGCCGGAGTGGGCAGAGCCGCCTGAAGAGGTCTCCGGCTGCCCTGCCCTTATCCCTGAGGCTGACTGCAGATCGAGGCTCTCCGCTGGTTCTTTGCAGGAGTACACTGCACTGCGGGGGCTCCGGGACTCGGAGCGTGCTCTGTTCAGACAGGCTCTCACTAGCGGGCCAGTTCCGTTCCGAGAACCTGGAGAAGCTGGCTGTGTGGGCGGGGCCCACCGCCGGAGTGCGCAGGACTGCCTGTGGATGACTCTAGCTGCCCTGCCCGGCTCCGATAAGCCACCTCTATCTGGGCCTGCCACCCGGGCCGAGCTTTACCCAGTGGGCAGACTCACCCGTGGCTCCACTTCAGTCCGAGTCTCTCAATGCCTCCCCTTCTTAACTCCTGGGTTGTGGAGGACCGGAGGTGCAGTCTCCCTCTAGGCCGCCATCTTGGATCCCATGATTAATTTTCTAATATCAAAACAATTATGCACACTGAGGATAACTCTACTTGGTTATGATGCATTAGAATTTTTATGTCTACCTGAATATGTTAAGTTAAATTTTGTTAAAGATTTTTGCATCTATGTTTATGAGACATGTTTTTCTGTGACTTTTTTTGTTGTTGTTATATCTTTGGTTTTGCTGTAAAGAAATATGTAGTCTTAAAAATGCACTAGGTAGTGTCGTCTCCCCCATGTTTTCTAAGTTTGTATAGTATAAACATTTCCTTTGTTCTTTGATAGGATTTCACAAGTGAAGGTAAATGAGCATGTAGTTTTCTTTGTAGGAAGGTTTTAAATTACAAACATAATTTCTTTGATTGATAGAGGCTACAGAGGCTTTCTATTTTTTCTGAAGTCAGTTATGGCAACTTGTGACTTTGAAAGAATTTGTTTATTTTATCTATGTTGTCACATTTATTAGCATTGTTTTTTATAATAGTCTCTTTTAAAGTCTTAGGAATTCTGAGTGATACTTCCTCTTTCATTCTCAAAAATAGTAGTTTGTATTCATTCTGTTTTTTCCTTTGTCAGTTTTGATACAATTCTTTTGATTTTAATATTTTTTTCCAAGGAACTAATTTTTGGCTTTGCTAATTTTCTCTATTGTTTTTCTGTTCTCTAATTGATTTTTGTTATTGTCTAAATTATTTCTTTCCTTTCAATTATTGGTTATGTTTGCTTTTCTTCTTGTTTCTCTAGGTGAAAATGAACTAATTTTATTTCTTATACAGAAAATATATATGTCTTTAGCACTGTTTTTTCTTCATATCCAAATTTTTATAATCTTCATCAACTTTCAGCTCTAAGCATTTTCTAATCCCTTGTGATTTCTTCTTTGATCTGTGGATTACTTACAATGTGTTATTTAATTTCCAAATATTTGAAGTTCAAAACATCTTACTGATTTATAATTCAATTTGATTCATTTCAAGATTGTACCTTTTAAGTTTTTAATTATTTAAAATGTATTGAAACCTGTGTTACAGTCCAGCACATCACCTATGTTGATGTACATTTCGTGTACACTTGGAAATGTTGAGTAGTCTTGTATTATTATGTGTGGTATTCTTCAATGACCAGTTAGGTTAAGTTGGTTGGTACAGTTCCTCAGATTTTCTATACCTTTGTTGATTTTTATCAAATTTTCTTCAATTACTGAAAGAAAGATATTAAAATCTCCCAACCATAATCATGGGTTTATTATTTCCTTTAATTTTTTTTCCCTTTTGCCTTCCTTTGTGTATTTTGATACTGTTATTCTGTGCCTACATATTTGGGATGATTTTGATTTCCTGATGGTTTTCCCCTTTAAAAGTTGAAATGTCTCTCCATAAATCTGGTAATACTGCCTTTCTTGAAGTCGCTTTTGTTTAATATTATTACAGTCTTTTCTGCCTTCTTTGCTATTGATGTGGCATATTTTTTTCATTCTCTTACTTTCAACCCATCAGTGTCATTGTTTCCTAAGTGCTTGTGTTATAAACAAACGTGATTAGACTGTGTTTTTTCATTCAGTAACAACTGTGTTTTAACTTTATAGTGTTCGGACCACTTAGGATTAATGCTATTGTTGACACGATTGGATTTAGGATGCCATCCATTTGTCTCTTCTTCTTTTACTATTTCCTGTCTTTCGTTTGTTTGTTTGTTTGTGTTTCTACAGAATATTTTTTTGGTATTCTGTTGTATTTTCTTTAATGGATTTTTAATAACACCTCCTTTTTGTTTCATTTGATTTGAGTTAATATGCTATGGATTTATATTTTATGTCTTCTACTTCATTTTTCACACTTCACACTTCATATTTCACATTTTTCCTTTCCCACTTTACAAATGTAATTATCTCATGATAGTGTAATTTTTCCCATCCCCTTCTCTCCACTATTTTAGTTATATCTTTTCCTTTCATATATATTATAAACTCTATCTTACTATTATTTTTGCTTTAAATCTGACCATTACCTTGTACTAATGTAGGTTTTTATTTTAAAAATATTAAAGGTGTATTTGTGGAACTCTCTAGGTGTTTCCCATGGTCCTCTGATTTGGTAGGTCTCAACCTCCAACCTATATCATTCCTGCAGGTATTTTAAGAGTTGCACTTACACGTTGGTAGGGAACCTCTAAAGAAGACCTGCTCTTGGCCATGGTCTTCACTCACAAAGTGTGACCTTTTAGGTGTCACAAGTGAATATGTGGGTGTCTCCTTCTGGCTCAGAAAATTGCCCTGACCTCAAGTATGTTGTTTCTGTTTCCAAACTAGCAATGTCTGCTCTCTGTGGTGCTTTTGAAGTCTTACCTCCCTGTTACTCAGTCCAGGTTCTGCCGAGACTTATGGGATCCCCAACCAGACATGTGGCTCTCCTCTCTCTGTACGTCTTCCACCCTGTAGCATTTCCTTATGGTTCTAGACACTCAGGCAGTGCTAAGCTCTGATCTTGGCTTCTCCTCTCTGTAGGGCCATCATTCACTACTTTGGCTTCGGCTCCCTGCTCTGGTTGGAAAATTCTGCTAAGCTGGAGAACCAAGGAAATCTAGAGTTGGCCTCATGAATTTCCTTTCCATCTAGGACAGCAATCTTATACTGCTTATTGTCCAAAATTTTTCTTAGTTTTATATTTGTTAAGGAAAGGGGCTAATTCAGTACCAATTGCTTGCCATGACTGGAAGCAAAGATTCATTTAATTTAGATTGAATAAACATTATTAAAGAGCCTCAAACAATTCCAAAAAGAGGATTGAAAGAGAAAAGAAATTTGTGGAGATAAAAATAGAGGAATTTATAGGAAGGGAATAGTGGAGTATTCTGAAAGAGAAGAACTGGGTGGGATAGAGAGGGTAGAAGAAAATTAGGTACATGTGTGCTGGCTTTGGCAGCACATATACTAAAATTGGAATGCTACAGAGAAGATTAGTATTGCCCCTGTGCAAGAATGGCATGCAAATTCATGAAATGTCCCATATTTTTGCTAAGTGAAATAAGCCAATCCCAAAAAACCAAAGGCCGAATGTTCTCTCTGATATGTGGATACTAACACACAATAAGTGGGGTGGGAGGGAAGAATAGAAGTTCATTGGATTAGGCAAAGGGCAATGAGGGAAAGAAGAGGGAATGGGAATAGGAAAGACAGTAGAATGAATCAGACATAACTTTCCTATGTTCATATATGAATACACAACTGGTTTTAACTCCACATGATGTACTATCACAAGAATAGGAAGTTATACTCCATGTATGTATGATATATCAAAATACATTCTACTGTCATGTATAATTAAAAAGAACAAACAAAAACATTAATAAACAAATAATAACAAAACAATTAGGGGCTGGGCACAGTGGCGCACATCTGTAATCCCAGCAGCTCAGGAGGCTGAGGAAAGAGAATCTCAAGTTCAAAGCCAGCCTCAGCAACAGTGAGACACTAAGCAATTCAGTAAGATGCTGTCCCTAAATAAAATACAAAATAGGACTGGGGATGTGGCTCTGCAGTCAAGTGCCCCTGAGTTCTATCCCCGATAACCCCTCCACCAAAAAAAAATTAGATACATGTCCCACCCCGTCAGTCTTCAACACATTATATAATGCACTTTTAACAAATGTTAATGGAACCTGATCTGGACCAGGTACTGTGGATGAGTGACAGTGAATTATGGTTAATAGGGCCTTATTCATATCCTAAGACCTAGTGGGGGAAATGTACTCACATAAAAACAATCACACAAAATATGTTTGGGGATCAAATTGCTAGTTGCATAAAATTTTATTGAGTATAGAGAAATTAATTCTGCTTGGCTGAGAAAGTTTTCAGAGTAGTGATTTTGAACTGGACCTTAAATGACAAGGACGAGTTCATTTGTTAAAGAATGTGCTAGGGAGGAGGGAAGATTATTTGGTAAGGCATTTCAGACAAAATGACCAGTGTGAAGACCACTGAAATACATCAGACACTGTGGTTTACCTTTGAGCCAGCGAGGGCAGGGAACCTTCTTCATGTGCAAATCAAAATTTCAGTAGGGGTTATCAAACTCCAAGGACTGGCCACAATGATCACTGGCAAACAAGCAAGGCATAAGAAAATTACTCATCATTACTGCTCAAAAATGCCATGTCAGGCTCCCCTTCCAGGGAACCCGATTATATGTAACATTCTCCTGCAGACTAATTGAGAGTTTCATTAGAGATTTACATGCACTTCCACTCTGGGAGCAGAGTAAGTGAGCAAGAATTCTCTCTAAGAAAAAGCGAGTCAGACAGATAATTTGCTCAAAATATTTGACTTACTGGCTAAAGCTGTAAATTGTGTGGGGATCAATGGGTCTGACAGTCGTGTTAATTCAGGGATCCTGGGTCATAGCTTTCATTTAATGTCCTTTCGATCCATGGATTTTTATCTTACTAATACCCATTATGGAGTCTGAAATATTTAGTATGCTCCCTCTGCATGGCTTTCCATTCCCTATCATCCTTGTTGACTTTTCCTCCTTCCTTCTCTCCTTCCCTCTCTTTCTCCTTCCTGCTTTCCTTCCTCCTTGTGGAAAAATCTTGGAGTGAAATGTAACTTTTGGAGTTCAATATCATTGTGGATTCCTTCAGTGAAGTAAAACCTTGATTCTACACAGTAAAACCAAATATTATCCAGAGGGCTACACATAGATAGTAGAACCTATAATATTTTATATGCATATTTGTACTCCCAATGCTAGTGATGACTGTTTTTCTTCTGAATACGATGCTAGAGTGGCAATTGGGGAAATAGCATAACTAAACAGCTTCATTTTATTTCACTTGCAATTAAGTATAGTAGCTTATTCTTTCCCAAAATCTTTTAGTCAGAGACCTCTGTCTATTCCTTAACCCTAGGTTTAGGTCGTTTCTGGATAGAATTAAATATAGATTTTAAAAAGTCTCCAGATTAGATTTTCTTTATAAAATACTGAATAGGTAAAGTTGAAAACTATTAAACTAGAACAGTTGATATTTAGTTAGGACATAACATTGCTCAAATACTCTGGTAGATATTTTATATGAATAATTCAATTTGTTCCTCATAATTTATTACACCTCTTCTATCCTGAAACATGATGATGATTACTACATTTATTGAGCATGCATTTTGGACTGAGGACTTTAATTGCATTATCATTAGCTCTTATACCTATACTCAGAGGTTAAAAAGAAAAAAAAATCTGCATTTTTGAGATGGGGGAACTAAGGCTCAAGGGAGGTTTAGTAACTTGCCCAAGTTTGTAGAGCTTATCAATGGAAGTGGTTCCTCTGGTGGAAAAGAGCTTTGTTTCAAGGTCACTCTGCTCCCCAAGTATGACTTATACTCTTCACTCCACAGCTGAGGGACCTATTCTTTCATTTCATAAACACATTCTTTAGTGAAAACAACTTTAAAGTAAGATTATGGAAAGAAGAGCTGAACTGAATTATTTCTATGTCCCTTCTAAGGTTTCTTAATTGAAGCCAGTTTTAATGTTTATAGTGATTTACATGGACTAGAAAAATTATAACACTTACAAGATAAGAAAAGTTGGCCTTTCAAGATATATGTAACTATTTTCATCATGTGACTAAGGTGTGCTGTTAATAATTGTTTTGCCTTTGAGATTCCAAAAATTTTGTTTCAAAATGAAATCATTATTTGTACATTCCAGGGAGGTCTATTGAAAATCAAGAACATAGGCACAAATTAATGAAGTATATATAACTGACTGTATTATAAATGTAGCATAATGTTTTCTATTTTCTCTCTTGTGGTTTGTTTCTTTTTACAGCATGCTTGGAAGACTATACAGATGCCTCTGGGATAATTAGTTCTCCAAACTTCCCCGAAAATTACCCCAATGACTGGGAATGCATTTATAGGATCACAGTGGAAACCCAACAGCAGATTGCACTGCACTTCACAAACTTCTCCTTGGAGGAAGGTTTTAACGGAAACTGTATAGGAGATTTTGTGGAAATCAGGTAATCACTTTAATTTATTTCATAATAATCTCTGTCATTTTTATTAATAATCATTCCTGGGAATATTAAGAAAAATATATGAAAACTCTTTGCGAAGTTCCCTGCTATGTAATTCTTTTTAAGAGATAAAATTTGTCATTTGAAGCCTGACAGAATAAATAGAAAAAGTTACATAAAATTCAGCTATTTTGAAATAATACTTTTGTTCGGAATGTTTAGAAATAAACTCCCGATTTTTATTTGGGCAAAGAGAACAGATGTATTACCACTTTGAAATGAAATATTTGCTATTGTTGAATACCTACTTTCTTTATGTAAACAATTTAAATTTTAGGCTGTTTACTATCCATTTAGTCTAGTTATATCACAAAAATGATGGCATGATAGCCACCTCATCTTGAAGTTTTATGTTTATAAATAATGAAATCAGGCACAGTGGCACACACCTGTAATCTCAGTGGCTCAAGAGTTTGAGGCAGGAGGATCACAAGTTCAAAGCTGGCCTCAGCAATTTAGTGAGGCCCGAAGTGACTCAGTGAGATCCTGTCTCTAAATAAAATATAAAAAAGGGCTGGGGATGTGGCTCGGTGGTTAAGCACCCCTGGGTTCGACCCTGATACCAAAAAAAGAAAAAAAAAAAAAAAAAAAAGAACTAGGCTTATGAATTTCAGTGTAAGAACTCTTTGTTTCATTGCCTGGCATTTTGAAAGAGTGAATTTCAAAAGTTATATAGTGAAGGTATGTGAACTTATACGTTGATATCTCTCCATATTATTACATCATTTAAATCAAGCTAATCACTTTGGCATATATTTGCATCAAATTTTTTGTTTGTCATTTCAAATCTGGAATCTTACAACATTTATAAAATTGTATTATATAAAGTAAGAAACCAAAGTAAGAAATTACTAATATACCATGCATGCTAAAATGACATAATTTTCTTAATTTAGTACAACTAATCATTGGAATCTAATGTTGAATGAATCATCATGTTTTGTTTGTTTGTTTGAAACAAACTGCAGATTATAAATTAGATTTAAGACCCTAAAAAGTTCTTAGGGAAATAATTATTTCCAGAATTTTCCAAATATATCAAATATGATGCATTACATTTTGAAATTTTCCAAATTAGAAGGAAAACATTTAAGATTTCTCTGTAAAACTAAACAATACTTGTTTATACTGTTAATAATTATGGTTTCTGTACTCCATATTTTCTAATGTGTTTGCCAGAGGCTTTGAGAAGATAAAGATTAAATACATTCTCTTAGTTTGCAAGTGGTTATACAAGATGTCATGCTAGCCATAAATGATAGTTGTTCTTTATTACATCATTCAAATACTATTTAACAAAGCCAAAATTGAAAACTTGAAATTGTGTTTTTTAAAGTCATTTTGAGAAGAGTTGACTGGATAACCTGGTCTGTTTGTAATCCTGTGGTCTGAATGATGCTAAATGTTTATCCAGGAGTATCATCAAGAATCTAATCGATTTTCATTTCTATATTCTACCACAGAGATGGAGGTTATGAAAACTCACCAACCCTGGGAAAATACTGTGGATCAAATCTACCTCCAAGCATCATCTCTCACAGTAACAAACTGTGGTTAAAATTCAAAAGTGACATGATAATCTCAGAGTCTGGGTTCTCTGCTTACTGGGATGGATCATTAACAGGTATAGTGCAAGGGGCTTTCTTGTACTGGAGAATCCAATCTAATTGGTTTCCTGATTCTTGGACTATCATCCTGTGTTCATTATCACTTGTCTACCTTTTTCTAGCTTTATCATTAATCTTTCTAATAAACTTCAATATAGCAAATATTTTTGAACTAACAGCAGCCATATATTTTGAAGGACAAAGGGAAAATTCTAGTTCCTTGGCATATGTCATCAAGCCGATCCTCTTGATTAGAAAAGGAAAGTACATTGATGTGAATTGTGATTATAGACTACTCCTCTGTGATGTGGATTTTGCTTTGCAAATTGATTTAAAGAACAGTGCCAGTTCAATAGAGAAAAAAAATGTCAATTTTATGAGAAAGGAAAGGGTAGGCATCTTTCCATTTCTTTCTCCTGTCACTCTGTTTCTTTCTCCTGTAGGTTGTGGGGGCAATCTGACCACCTCCACAGGCATATTCACGTCTCCGAACTACCCGATGCCCTACTACCACAGCTCCGAATGTAAGTGGTGGTTGAAAGCCAGTCATGGCAGCCCATTTCAACTGGAATTTGAAGACTTCCACTTGGAGTATCATCCAAACTGCTCTTTGGATTACCTGGCAGTATGTATAATATTTCAGTTGCATTACTCACTGCTCCATTTTCAACTCAGTACACATAATGCATTTATTTTTATTTTTGATTTTCAGGAAAGGGGAGCATTTAAATAGGACACCTGCATAAAGAAAGTTAAGCAAAATAAAAACTTAAAAGAAACTTGGTGAAAATAATAATCTTCTAAGTACAGTATTACCAAATGACTTAATACAATATATATGCAAAATATTTTGAATATGAACTGTTAAGATGTGGTTAAAATATCCTAAAAGAGGTTATAGAATGTATTATAACCATGATCTACATAATTTCTATTAAAAACAGTAATTTAGAGGACTATTTTGGTGAATTAAAGATTAATAGAGTCATCAGACTGTGACGTTTTATCATACCAGCAATTTAACATGGTCCACTAAAATTATGAAAAAAAAGTACTAAAGTTTCACAAATTATAAACTGGGGAATCAAAAATAAAGGATTATCAATGTTAGTAATGACCTCAAAATATGTATTAGACTTTCATTTTCAATGTTCAGACTTCATCCTGAGTTCATATGCTTATTACTATAAATATCCATGGCTAAATTGTCTGAGTTCATGATCTGAGTTTATAGGTACTGTGGCAAAATTTTTAAAGATATTTTATTTCAGGGATATTCTTTTGTCATACATATATAAATATATATACATATATATACACACACAGATATATTTTTTCCTTCTCACTTCTCTACTATAGAGTCCTGTAGATTACATACGTAGCCACAACCATCTGATATTTTAAATATCTTATTAAAGGTATATGATGGTCCAACTACAAGCTCTCATCTGTTAACTCAACTTTGTGGGGATGAAAAACCTCCTCTCATTCGTTCTAGTGGAGACAACATGTTATTAAAACTGAGAACTGATGAAGGTCAGCAAGGACGTGGCTTCAAGGTCAAATACCAGCAGAGTAAGTATGTGTTATGGCCACTCAGTGTCTAGAGTGGGACATCAGACCTTTGCTGAAACTGAGACCAGCATAACACTTTCATTTGAGTCAATTAAATGAATTTTAGTTTCTTGTGTGAAAATTTTAAATTTAAAATTTCTTCCTCCTTCAAGAAGAAAATGCTTATTTATTAAATTTAATCTCCTATAAGTAAAGCATCTGGCCAACTGTAGACACTTAAAAGAGTCTGTAATATGGTGAGAATGTTACAATTCAGCTAAAGATCAGTATAACAATGATTAATAGTTTTTCAGGTGTATTACACGTCAAAATCTTCTGATTAGACTTATTCCTTTGTATGAAGTAGACTTCCACTCTAGGTTTGGTTCTCTGCCTTAAAATATATCTTAGTTTTAAGCAAAGCTGTGGTCCTTGTGAGTAGGCACATTTTTTTTACTGGGGAAAAATCTGGTCCCGGTAGAGATACTATTTTAAAAATTTTGCTTCACCATGAGACATTGAACAAAATATCAAAGACAGTAAAATGAATCAGACATAACTATCTTATGTTCATATTTGAATACACGAATTCCAGCTCATGTACAACCATAAAAATGGGATCCTAATTAGGATAAGTTATACTCCATGTATGTATAATATGTCAAATTACACTCTCCTGCCATTTTAAAATTTAGAACCGACCTTTAAAAATTAAAAAGATATATATGTCAATAGGTCATTCCTTGAAGTGGTTACTTTTCTTCTCTGGGCTTCCACAATTTCTTCTCATTTTCTACAGTGAAGTGATTAAATTAGATAAGTTCTTAAGTTCCTTTCTTGCTGTGAAATTAAATGTTTTTTTGAAGTTAGTTTCAAAATGAGCATTCATGAAAACAAGGTTTTCTTAATGTTGACTTAATGTTATTTAATAAACATTTTACTGTATTTTTAAAAGTGTAAGTCCTTGCCCCACAGAATTTAAATGGATCCATAATTTTGACACGGTTATCTAAAATTGAAATTGAAAGTCACAAATTTATATGCCATATGTATAGTATCCCTTGGATAAATTGAAAGAGTATAAATATCTAACCTTGATTTATGCATGGATTTGAAGATTCACATTCACTCATATATGTTAGACTGAATTCTCAATAGTTTTGAATAATGCATTTTAGTATATAGCTTTGTTCTTCAGAAGTTCATCATTATTATGTATATAAAAGAGTCTTTCAGGTTCTATTAGGGATGCATCTATTAAGCTTATAATTGTTTCTTTAATTTCATTATTGTGTGCTAGTTCATTTCATGGTTACCTTATGATTTCTTATGAAAAGCCTTCTCCTCTTCTTTATATTCCTGTAATACTTAATTTTTCTCTCATACTTTCAGAATACTTAAGGAAAAAATTAGTATTTCTTAAAGGTAAAATCAGAGCTGACCTGTCACATTTTCTATAAATTGCCATTTGAAATTGGAGGTTTGCAGAAAATAGAATGTGTAAGAACTGAGAGCAGCCCATGTGGTTTATTAAATCCATTTTTCTCCATTTTTCCCTACTCATTGTGGTGGATGACACCTGTGTGCCTAATAGTTGTAACCTCTTGTAGGCATCGAAAACAACATCATTCTCTAGAAAGCATTTACTGTAGCATGGGATTTGGCTGTTTCTTTGCTCATCAAAGATAATCTTTCCAACTCCTGAGTTCTGAGATAAAAATTCAAGTTCTGCCTCTGTCACTATTTTTGGTGAATAAAAAAACATGGATTGTCTAAAAAAAAAGCAAGAAAGCAAGAAAGCAAGCTTTTGAGGACAAACTGGGACCTAAAGATTTTTAAAGAGAAATCATTTGAGTATTAACCCTGTTCCATCAAAGGAAGCATTTGAAGAGCCACAAAGGCATACTTCTCTAAACCCTAAGTTTACCGGTGGTATTCCAGACACCTTTCAGAATTCAGTGTGACCGGAGGAATGTAACTATGAACCCCATTTTTCAGAGACACCTCTTTTAACATAATGTTTAATTTCCTACTTTCTTTTATTGCATACCATAAAATCCTGACAAGAGGTACACATATGTCCTGTTCCAGTCATTAGGATTGACTGAGTTTGACATTTACTTCCAAGGTTAGAAACACCTAGAGGTACTTGGTGTGGTTGTGTTGAAAATTCAACTGAAGACAATGCCACCGCTGGATTGAAGTGCTTTTTTTTCCTTTCCAGATTTAAGATTTTCATTTCTTCTTTAAACCTTTCTCACTACCCTTTATTCGCTTGGTACTTCCTGGTGACTGACTAAAGGAATAACCGAAACTTGGTTGTGGATTTCATGCAGATCTCTGAATGTTCTGCAAAACCATGCTGCTATTTGCATTTGGCATTCACACAAGACTTTGTATTTTCAAACCATTAAAGATTAGACCTTTTATCTCTTCTGAATGTTGAAGTTCGAAAAACTGAAGCACAGACTATTTAATATACTTCTCTAAACAAACAAAGCAGATTGCTCTCTGAGTAGCCAGGTTATTCTGCTGTGTACTAATTCTGCTACCATCCAACAAGAATGTTAGGCCTATTTTAACATGAATATTCCATTTCCATGACACATTAAAGCTTGAGTCACTGAAGCATCATCTCACATATGTTCAAAATAGAGACACCTTTACTATAAAAATGCTGTACCAAATATTTATGTGTGTACAGAGGGTTTTGAGCCTGGTTGTTTTCCTAATGGAGAATCTCACACACATCTTGGTTCTTAACTACCATGCTTATTTTTTTCCTAGCATGTGAGAACGTGGTAATAGTTAATCAAACCTATGGCATCTTGGAAAGTATCAATTATCCACATCCTTACTCTGAAAATCAGCGTTGCAACTGGACCATCCAAGCAACAAGGGGCAACACTGTGAACTACACGTTTTTAGCATTTGAGTTGGAAGAGCACATGAACTGCTCCACAGATTATTTAGAGGTATGTATTCTGAAGCTCAATAAATCTGTGCACTTTCAGATCAAATTAGACCAGTCAGCTAGAAGTCATAGTACTTTTTAGGATCAAACCCCAATCCCTCCCCTAAACATCATAAACCACCCATGATATTTGAATAGGCTCATGTCATGTCTCTTTCACTGCATAATCTTAATATTAATCTACTACATTATATATATATATAATAGATATATATGCTTTAGGTTTCAACATAATTTTTGGACTGATCGATCTTATATTAATTTAAATTACACAGTATTTTCTAATATTTTTTTTTTATTTTTACAGACTGCATTTTGATTCATTGTACATAAATGGGGTACATCTTTTCGTTTCTATAGTTGTGCATGGTGTAGATTCATGCCATTTGTGTAATCATACGTGTACATAGGGTAATGATGTCTGTCTTATTCCACCATCTTTCATTACCCCCCCTCCTTCATCTCATTTCCCTCTACGTAATCTAATGGAGGAACTTTAGATTCACAGTACTTTTTTGTTGGTTTTTTCTGTATTTGTTCCCCTTAAATAAGAGACCAGAAACATACTTGATTATCTTGGACTTATTTAATGCTTAATTAGTTTGGAACACAGTATCATGATTTTGATTCTTCTTTTTATTTTAAAATTTAGGTTCCGTTTAGTTCATTTTCTTTTTGTTATATAGAAGTTTCTATTTTTATGAAAGTGATTGACAGTAACATTAATTCAACTCTTTATACAATGCTATGCAATAGAAGTTATTTGAGTATTAGGCAACCTAAAAGATAAGGTAATCTGCTATTTTTATAAGAAGAGATTTTATTTAATAAAGTATTTTTTTTTGCTAACTTGCATATGTAGCTTTTAAGTTATAGTAAAGTTAAGCAGCTACCTATTTTACTTACATTTCTATTATAATTATTCATCCATATATAAAACCTAATGTTATCTAAGCATATTAATTTATATATATTGGTTTCTATTTTCACACTTCATAGAACAATTTCATCCAAATGAGTTACATACATTTCAACATTGATTTATCATCATTAATAAAATCAGTTTTGGTTGGGGGTTCCAGGGATTGAACTCAGGGGCACTTGACCACTGAGTCACATCCCCAACCCTATTTTGTATTTTATTTAGAGACGAGGTCTTACTGAGTTGCTTAGCACCTCACTTTTGTTGAGTCTGGCTTTGAACTCACAATTCTCCTGCCTCAACCTCCTGAGCCAAGAATTTCAATATCTAGTACTTGTAACTCTTAGGTCATATTCCCATGGGGAAAAAAAAATAGTCTATCTTTAAAAAAAAAATTAGCCATTTTACCAATTTTATTAAAATTCTAGAAAGGTTGCAATTGCTTGCAGTTAATATAACTTTTCCAAATAGTTCTTTTGCTTATTGAAACAAAGAGAGAACATCACTACCTTGAGAAACTGAGGGCCTAAATATAATGAGATTTCTTTCTTGTTTTTCAGGGTTAATTTTTTTTATTAACAAATATCTTATTTATATTCAGAAATGTAGAGTATTATAGAAATAGTAAGCATAGTGTTTACCCATTGAAAGTTATATTTACCAGTACTCTATGAAAATATGATACGGCATGGAACAAACTTAAAAGCAAGAACATGGCAATGGTTTTAAAATCCATCTTGCTTCTTTTAGTCCTGGGAATTGAACTCAGGGGCACTTGACCACTGAGCCACATCCCCACCATTTATTGTATTTTATTGAGAGGATCTCACTGAGTTGCTCAACGCCTTGCTTTGACTGAGGCTGGCTTTGAACTCACGATCTTCCTGCCTCAGCCTCCCAAGCCACTGGGATTACAAGCATGGGTCACCACACCCGACTCACTTTTCTTGATCTAGAGAGTAAGATAGATCTCATTTGTGCTTACCTCACTCCACTTATCTGGAGTAGCCATCCTTTTCTTCACATGGTGACAAGTTATTTTCAAATCCCCTTTTTTGTACCATGAGCATTGCAGCCGATCATATCTATTTTACCAGTTGTGACTATTCTCATGCCTTAGGGGCTTCATGAAGGTGTGTGCTGTCTCCTACCAACTGTAACCTGGGACATTACAGGAGTACCAATAGAACAGATTAAATTGAATATCATAGCCACATTTAGCACTAGTCTAGTGATAGCTAAAATTAATGAGAAAGAATTGAATTCCAGACTTGACCTTTCTGTAAATTCCTATATGTTGGGTTCAATACTACAACTTGGAGCTTAAGCCAAAATAAAACACATCATCTTGCAGTGAATTGCATGTATAACAATATACACCTACCATAATGGTGATTTGCTAATGTATTTGGGGAAAGTTAGCGAGAGGACAAAACTTTTGCACTGGACTTTACAGGAGGTATTGACCGGGAGGAAAAGAGATTCATTATTTCCAGGAACTGGACTCCACTTCTCTTGACTCACTTAATGATAGAAAAGTCACAAAAAGGCTCACCAGGTAGTTTTTGGAGGTGCTGGAAGACTCAAATTAAAAAAAAAAATTACTTGTTCCAACATTACAGAGCCGTTAATTAGAGGCCCTGTCGATGATGTGTCTGCCGTGTTACAAGCCATTTCTGTTGCGCAACATTGATGGTGAAAGCAGCGAAAACACAGAATGAGAACCAGAAGTTCAGAAAAGCTTTCCAAAGAATGACACTGTGGCCAGAGGGAGGAGATTTTTTCCATCTCTGTAAGCCAAGGGGCAAGACCAGAGCAATAGCTGCAGAGACTGGTCTGTGATGGAAATTTTAAAAACACAAATAGCCATTTAAACAGAGAAAAATCACAAGCTCCCATTATTTTAATAACTTGTAGTTAAAGTTTTCTTCAAGTGACTTAACCAAGTCCCAATTAAGTGACAGTTATTACAGCCAGAATTTAGTTATTTTGAATTAAGACTGAAACTATAAAAAGACTTGATTAGGTGCTGCTCAAACACTATGTCTAACTTTGCTGAGAGGTGTGGACTGGTAAAGATTCCACTGGGAACCAAACCCATTCTGTATTGTTTTGTCCTCTGGACAGATTTGGAAATAAAATATTCAGTGGTAGAAAGGGTCAGTTGCTCAAAAGAGCAAAACTCATGCAATTAGGAGAAGTCAACCTTAAAGGATTCTGTTTGCATTCTACCCTTTGATTTCACTTTGTCATTTGCATTGGAGCCTGAGTCTCCATGTGGAAGAGGAGATTTCTAATAGTGACTGAGTGTACCGTGGAAGTGATGGATTTGGGAGATATCCACACAAAGATAGATAGAAACCCAGGATGGTTGTCAGGTTGACAGGGAACAATGTGAGATGAGCAGAGGAGCTCTAAGAGATTACTGTGCTATGGAAGTCAAGAGAAGGAGACTAAAGGAAGGGGACAAGAGTCAATGCAGCGAGATGCTCCTAGGCAGTCAAAGAGGTCAGAATTGGGAAGTGTCTGTTGTAGATTAGTGTTCATGGGAAGATCTGTCTTTGAGGGGTGGCAGGAGACAGTTTGCCTTGTGAAGAGGAATGAAGGAGTGAGTGTAGATGGAGTCATGAGGAGGACACCAGAGTGGAGTAAACCAAGGCCTCTTCTCTTTACTGCTCACCCCTCCTATCTCCGACTGGTCCTCACGTAGCAAGCTTTCATGGGTCATGTTCCTCTGCATGTTCTCTTTATGTCACCATCTCCTCAAATGTGGCCCCAGAATTGGATGCCACACTCCCAATGACCTGCTCATGCACAAGAAGGTTGGGACTGTTACCTAATGCAAATACTTCAACTACAGGTTGAAGTTTAAATGGGACATATTGTTAACCAAGTTACAACGCTAACCTATGTCAAGGTCCAGAATCTCCAGGTCACTTTGTGTGAATCATCATGGCTTTATGTAGTTAAAAAATCTAAAAGGATCTTATTCCTAGTAGAGCATATTTGTTTTTCTGAGCATTCTATCACATCATGGTCCTCATTCATTGTTCTTTTAGAACATTATTAATTTGCATAAAAATTCATTGACCATTGGCCTACTACTGCTCCAGAAATAATTGATAAAAATGTCACGCAAGATGGCACCTATTTTAAACACTCTAAAGTCACAGATTCTTTTTGGTTAAAAGGGATTAATTATTAAAGACCTGTGGGATGGCACTATGTAAACCATCAGCAATAATAATAGCTAATATTTATTGAACATATATTATTTGCTAGGTAATTCTCATATCGATGCTATAATATAGGAAATATGAGCCTCCGTTGACAGGCGAAAGAAGTGAGGTAGATACAGGTCATCCATAGTTACAAAAGTTGTAAGTGGCAAAAAAAGGCTGCATACCAGGCACTGTGGCTTTTGGCAGGCTCTCTTGGCCATGACACCTTTCATCCCAAGGACCCTCTTTCACAGCTTTCTGACATACTCACAGGATTCATGAGGGAGTATTCATGAACCTCTCAGATCCACCTCTACTGACATCCTCACAAAGAGAAATAGAAGCTGCTTTGGCATGACTTCTTCACAGAAGAGGCGCTGTACATGCCAGCAAATTATTTTTAGCATATGATTTAGTATTTTCCCCAAAATTCTGGACAATCTTACTCATCTGTGAGATTACAGAACAAATCTTTTCCACATTTTGGAAGATGGAACATTTTCCCTATAGATCTTTGGCAACCCACCCAGCTTTCATTGTTCTGGTTTATACTCTTGGTGGCAAGTACTTAAACACACCCAAACTGAGCCAGGTGGAAAGGGTTAGTGTTTGCATAGGGATTGATTGTGAGGACAGTAAAAGCCTTGGGACACACGGGAGGTGCTGAGAAGCCAGGAAAGGCCCAGAATCGAGGCAGCGAGGTGGACTCTATTCTTTCTCCTGTCTTAAGGCTCTGTTGCTTCTCCCTATTTCCATCTCTGTCTCCAAAGGTTCTCCCTGAGTTTCTGCAGCCACATGATTCTAGCTCCAACATGGCCACAGTAGGCCATGATGCTGCAGGACCATGTACCTCAGGCACTTACAACCAACTGAATTTTCCCTTGGTGATAAATTCCTGGCTCAGGTATCTCCCCTTTTTGAGCTTGTTAGTAAAGCTGTGGATCTGGCCTGTGAACCCCAGGACAGTGTGACCAGCTCTGGCTAGCAGCAGTGAGGATGTACCCCCTGCTGGCTTTGCTCACAGATGTCTGTGGACAGAGACAGAGCACTGTTGAGCAGGGGCATAGTTTCTGCTGGCACGTGGAAACGTTTTTTTTTTTAAATACCCAGGAATTCACCAGATGAAAAAATTGGTTCTGCAATAACTATACCTATTAGTAGTGCAACATGTAATTCAATGGAGCCTGAGAAAATGCACTCAAAGAAATTGACCATTTTCTCTTCAAAACTGAAATTCCAGTTTCAAAATCAAACCAGGCATGTTTTACCACCTCATCATCATGTTATACTATCTTCTGCAAGCATTGGTCTGATCCACATGATTAGGATTTCACCTTAACCATAGCTTTAAAAAATAGACTCTTGCAAAGATCAGTGACACACCCCTGTACTAGGAACTCAGGAGGTTGAGGCAGGAGGATCCTAAGTTTGAGGCCAGCCTCAGCAATTTAGCAAGACCCTCAGCAACTCAGCAAGACATTGTCTCAAAATAAAAATATTAAAATGACTGGGGATGTAGCTCAGAGGTAAAGTGCCTCTGGATTCAATCCCCAGGACCCAAACAAAACAAAACAAAAAAGGTTCTTTTCCCTAACTGTGTTACTTCTCAGACTTTAGCTAATTTGTATCTGTAGTCATAAAATGGTCATAAATTTTTTTTACATTGACTTATTCAGCTGTTTCCCATTTTATTGCTCCCTAAAAGTTATTTCTCACTTTGTTGTCAAAATTTAATTTTTAAGAATCTGTCATTTCTTTTGAATTTTCTTTTTCTCTTGTTTCTTTTTCATTTTATTTCCTTTTTGACCCAGAATCTCCTACTTCATTTTTAAGTCTGAATTGCCAAAACCTTAGACCCATGACTGATGTGTTCAGTCATCGTAGGCCCTAAGGCCAATTGATCACTTGCTACATACATGTGTAGTCAACTTTTCATCTCTGTGATCAAAATACTTGACAGAAACAACTTAGGGGAAGAAAAGTTTATTTTGCACTCACAGTTTCAGAGGTTGAGGTCATGGTCAGCTGAACCCACTGCTCTGAGCCCAAGGAGAGGCAAAATGTCATGGTGGACGGACGGGCATGGCGGGTAAAAGTTGCTCAGATCATTATAGCTGGGAAGCAAAGGGGGGCAGGTGGGGAGAGACGAGAGAGAGAGAGAGAGAGAGAGAAGCCAGGGACAAAATATAGTCCCCAAGGGCACACTGCCAACCACCTACTTCTCTAGCCCTCCCCCAAGCTGTCTTCAGTCACCATCCAGTAGTCCTTTCAAATTATTAATCTGCAAAATGGATTCATCCACCCATGAGGTTAGAGCTCTCACAGCCCAATCACTTCCTAAAAGCCCCACTTCTGACCCTTACTTTAGGGGGAGCCATGTTTTCAATACAAGTTTTTGAGGAACATTCCAGATACATTCCCAATATTTTGGTCACTTCCAGATTATTGATCAATGAATACTTTGCTAGCCAGAAGTAGTGCAGAGTGACATCTCTCTTCACTATTTTCTTTACTTTCTGTGAAGGAAGAACATGTACAGAATCCAACAAATGCTACACGTTTTTTTCAGAATGCGACATCTAGCAGGCCTCTGGGTGGTCAAAATGGTCTCCCCAAAAAGACATCTCTTTCTGTCGCATCAGTGTTGATATATTTCCTTTCTAGAAGGCTGCAGTCTCTACTGAGGAGGTAGAGATGGTGGAAGGTAACGTCCCTTTTACTGGCTACTAAATCTGGATCTGGCTGCACTCCAGAATCACTTGAGGATCTTGTTAGAAAAATATATTCCCAGAGCCCCCTCCAGACTTGAGCACAACCGCTGGAGATTCCATGGAAGCAGGCCTCTCACAATCCTTTAGTCCAGCACTTGAGGTCACTTCCACAGTTAGTCTATTTTATCTTCACTTCAAAGCTCTCTCCCATTTTAAAGTTCTCTCTCTCTATTTTATTAGGCATCTTAACCTATTATTTTGTGCACAATTAAATATTTCTGTTTAAATAGATCTTATTTCCTGTTGTGATAGCTTACCCTAGTCCTAGTGATACTGCATTATTACACTTACCTCATCATGTAAACCATGTCAGATTTATTGTACAATTTTGTACTCTGATCCTGAACTTTCTCCCCTCTTTATTTATTTGGCATCTTTGCCACTATCGTCTTCCATCCCATCCCTTCACACCTTACTGTCCCGTCCCCTTTTTCCCTTGAGGCGGTTTTCAAGTCCTGTGGATGATGTCAGTGAATTCTGTCAAACACATTTCCCTCTAGTCTTTGTAAGATGTTTTTCATCTCTCGCCAAATTCTTGCTGATGTCATCCTTCTTACCAGATGTGTATATCATTATTTATTTCACTCCCGTGTCTTTTTTTTTCCTCAGTTGCAAAATAATGCATTTCAAATAAAAGAATGGACAAAGCACATCACCAATGTCCCTGAGTCTTTCCGTTCAATATCAGTGTCTTCTATGTCTGTGGTCTCAGTAGCATTTTCTACACCTCTACTGTGAAACATCTGGCCTTGTGATATTGTAATTAGTTATGGGAATACTAGCTGTTGTTAGGGAGAACTCATGCTTAATGCAACACAGGTTTATTTCTAATCTCATCAGAATTGAATGTTGGTGTGGCTAGACTTCTATGAATTCAGATAAAGGAAAAGTCAATTTGGGGGAAACCACATAGGTCTCTCTACCACAAATGTAGGTAGATGTTTCACAGATAAAGCGACCTATGTTCCAAGAAGTTTGAGAAATGCCAAATTAAATACAATTGAAGAGGGTTTGCTGTTTTGCTTTGCACTGACTGTGGTACTTCTTCAAGCTTCACTGTCTTCAATATTCCCTCATTCATTCATTCAGTCAATCAGTAGAACACATTTCAGACACCTACACTATGGATATATAACTTCATCATCAGTTTTCCTTGTCCTCATGGAGCAAACACATTTATCAATTCATCACACAATAATAATTTACCACAGGATCTTTTTAGTGTTGTGGGGGGAAGATAAAGGACACTCTGAAGACCTGAGACCAAGCTGATAGGTGGGTCAGGGAAGGCACCCCGAGGAAGAAGGAAGCATAGAAGGGTCACTGCAGAAAGTTGTGTTTGAGAACCTGAAAGACAACCAGTGTGAGGCTTCCAGGGGGTCAGGGGCCTGGAAAGACAGAGCCCTGTGGGCAGATTTAGAACAGCAGTGACTTCCCACAGAGCAACAGAGGGGTTCCAAGATGGTGAGATGAGAAAGAGCATGATCAGATTGGGACTTTTAAAAACCATACTCTGGCTACCAGAATAAATTGGAGAAAAGTAAAATAATTACAAATCCAATAAGGAGACTACTACAGTTCAGGTGAAAGAGATAAGACCATGCCTTCATGTGGAAGAAAACTGATGAAATAGAGAGCTGTTAGGAGAAAGGCTAGACAGAGATGAAGGAATGAATGGATGTTCATGGGGAGTACCCAGTGAAGGAAAGGAAGACACCAGGACCCAGCCTCATAGAACACAGGGACAAAGGAAGACAGACAGTTGTCCCCTTAGGAAGGAAACTGTGGGGAACACGCAAGGCAAGTTTCCAAGTAGATCTGCCTTTGAATTTTAGGTAATTGACATCTATTAGACATTTGCTTCCCTTAGACCATTCTCAGGGAAACATTCTTCTAGAGCTATTTTCCAAGTTTATCCCATTTTTATTCTCACATAAATAAGCATAACTTTCAAAGTTCATGAGGTAGTAAAGTTCCCTTTCACATCAAAGATGTTTATTTTGAGAACTGCAGTACTATTTTCCATTCATGAAATGTCTACCATGTGCTAGTCACTGTTATAGAGAGTTTGCTAGATATTAATGACTGTCATCACAATCATCCAGTATATTTTGCATATTTAATACAGAGGAGAGCTGAGACTGAGATAAGGAACAGTGCTCAGTTCAGGATCACATGTCCAAGGAGAGATAGAACCTGGGATCATGCTCAGATCTCTGTAACCAGCATCTGAGCTCTGGAAGTCCACCTGGGTTCAAAGTTGGGCTCCTCCTCACTACCTTTGATCTTTTTTTTTGTTGTTGTTCTAATTAGTTATAAATGACAGTAGAATATATTTTGACACAGCATGCATAAATGGAGTATAACTTCTCATTCTTCTGGTTGCACATGGTGTAGAGTTACACTGGTCATGTAATCATATATGCACATAGGGTAATAATGTCTAATTCATTCTAATATCCTCCCTAGCCCAATCCCTCCCCTCCCTTCACTCCCCTTTGTCTAATCCAAAGTACCTCTATTCTTCCCTAGCTTTGTGAATTAGCATCCATATATCGGAGAAAACATTTGGCCTTTGATTCTTTGGGATTGGTTTATTTTGCTTAGCATGATATTCTCCAGTTTCATTTACTGGCAAATGCCATAGTTGCATTCTTCTTTATAGCTGAGTCATATTCCATTGTGTATATATACCACAAGTTCTTTATTCATTCGTCTGTTGAAGGGCACTTGGGTTGGTTCCGTAGTTTAGCTATTGTGAATTGAGCTGCTATAAACATTGATGTCACTACTACCTTTGATCTTACGCAAGGAGTTCAGCTTCTTGCTGCCTCAGTTTCCTCACATGTAAAGCGGGGGCAATAATCGCACCAACTCATAAAGTAGTTATAAGATTAAAGAAGATAACTGGCACACCTTGCAAGAACTGTAACCAAGAGATGTTTATTATTTTTCTCCCACACTGCTTCTGGACAGAGCTTCTTAATTGTACTTGGCCTTTCAAAGTCTTCTTGGACATTTCAGGAAGTTGTTTCTCATCCTGAGGATAACCTTCCCTCTTGAAAGAGCCATCTCTGTTCCTCCTGGCCTGTCAGTCAGGAGCAGTGGCTCCTCAGCTGCTAAGCAGCTCCCACAGTTCACAGTTGCTTCTTTCTTCTCCGGGTTCCCTTACTCCATGCACTCACCTCTTGATAGGACTTAGACTTTGCTCTGTTCCCTCTGGATCTGCTCAAAGGCAAATTTCTTCTATCCTTTTAAAGAGTTTTGCATCATCCTCTCTACTAAGAAAAGCATAAACATATGTTTGTGTTTGCAGCACATATTATTGATGGTCACATGAGGGCTTAACAGCTTCCATAAAGAATCCAAAAACAACTGTTCAGTTTCCAAGTTCTTGGTTTAAGATAAACCACAGTCTTTAGCTCCCTATTAAAAACAGCACCAGAAGCTGCTCTTGGAAGGAGTCAGTGCTAAAATCAGAGCTGCTTAAACCACTTTCTTCTATCTGCTGACTGGTGTGGGATGCTAAGAATAAAGATTTAGTCCCTTAGTATTCCTAGAGAATGCCACAGCATCAGGCTACGTAGCAGAATGGATCTTGCTCAGTCTTCTCTACATCTGTTAGATATAGCATAGTACTTCAGAAGGAAGATTCTGGAGCCATTCTGCCTGGGTTTAAGCCCAGGCCTACCATGTACATGACCTTAGGTGAGTTACTTAGGTTCCATGTGTCTCTAAAAAATGGGGGTTAATGCCTGGAGTAATGGCACACGACTGTAATTCCTGCAGCACGGGAGGCTGAGGCAAGAGGATCTCTAGTCCAAAACCAGCCTCAGCAACTTAGTGAGACTCTAAGCAACTCAGTGAGACCCTGCCTCTAAATATATAAAAGGGCTGGAGATGTGCCCCACCCCATTCATTCCTTGGTACCAAATAAATAAATAAATTTAAAAATGGCTACTGAGTTAATAATGTCAAGAGTAAGAACAAAATCAGGCACACAGCAAACACTTATGTAAGTGTTCACTGCCATTATTTGCACCAATGCAGACATTAAAGAAGCATCTCACATAACTCGATAGAGAAATTCAGAGAGTACCCAGTTCTTTTAGCTGAGATAAAATTAATAGTCCTTTTCTCAAGACACTTAATTTTCCTCTTGCTTTCTGTCTGTAGTCTGCTTCCTTGATGCATTTTGGCACTTCTTACAAAGGATAAATGATAAATAATATCATTTTTAACAATTTTGCTGGAGGCTTTGTGAAGAAATACAGTGAAAACCAGGCGTGGTGCTGCAGGTCTGCAGTTCTTGCCACTCATGAGGCTGAGGCAGGAGGGTTGCAAATTCAAGGCTAGACTGAGCAACTTAGTGAGACACCCATCTCAATTTTTTTTTAAAGGTACAAAAGGACTGCTGACATAGCTTAGTGGTAGAGCACCGCTGTGTTCTTCAATCTCCAGTAACAACAACAACAAAAAATTTATATATATATATATGTATATAACTTTTTTTACAAAAAAGGAAAAAGAAAGAAGAGAAATGCAATGAAGAAATTGACTAATAGAAGTTTGGGGTACTATCACTGTACCTTTAAAAACTGTTTGTTATTCTCTATTATTCCTTACAAAGAATAAGGACTTCCTCCACAAATTTTTTCTTGAGTAATTGATGGTTTTCAAAATATTGAGTTACTAGCCATATGTTGTGCAATATGCCTATCATCTCAGTGACTCAGGAGGCTGGAGCAGAAGGATTGCAAGTTGGAGGCCAACCACGGCAATTTAGTGAGGCCTTAAGCAACTTAGCAAGACCCTGTCTCAAAATAAAAAAATACGGAGGGTGGGGAGGCAGCTGAGTGGTAAAGAGACTCTGGGTTAAATCCCTAGTACGCCCCCCCCGACAAAAAAAAATTAAACTACTGAAACTCTACATAATCTCAGTTAATGGAGATAACAGTGCTACCTGCATTATCAAGCTGCTAGGGATTTTAATACAGAATTTTGTCCAGCACAGGCTTACTGCTAATAAATATTATCTATTATTATTTCAGCATAAACATAATTTTATGAATGATTTTTTGCTCTCTGAAGCACTCTGCAGCCCACAAAAAGCTACGGTCTCCAGAAAGGCCTTCCCAATTGTGATTAACATAGATTAACACAAGTGGCCTCATGCCCATGTGCTGAAAGCTGGGCTCCTTCCCCTGCCTCCCAGTTTTCCTACAAAAGCCACGAAGATACTCTATTTGAATCTGAGAAGTGCAGTAATTAAAATCTCACTTGCTCATTGACAGAAATGCAGAGAAGCAAAAGAGACTTTTTGTCTGAGCAGAAGTGCATCTGAGCTTATACTCCTCAGCTCCTCAGCATGGTGCTGAAACGCTTCCTGGACAGATGAGTCATGCTTCCTGGAACTGTCTGTCAAAGGAAGTTAGCTTCTAGGACTTGGGCCTCTTTCTTAGAGCTCAGAGATAAGCCTTTACAATTTTGAGGACAGTTGCAATTCCAAAACATAAAGAGCAGCAAGAATATATCCAACAATTCAATTTACATTTTAATACCAGATATAAGTCTAGTGCTCTACTAGAATGATCTGCATTCAAAAGAAGTTCAGAAGGACATATATTCATTGGTTAATTAAGCCCTACTCTCTGTTATGTCATTAAATGTGACAAAGAAGCATTTTATAAGAAATTTTGACTCTAAAGTTGCCTGAGTAAAATGTGACCTTTTTAATTACCAATAATTAAAAAGGAAGATGTTTATCTCAGTGTGATCAAAATCCCTTCCTGTTTCAAGAAGTGCTGATTTTTTCTGAGTCCCTCACAAGGAAGAATGTTCTTGTGTTTGCATTAATTTGCTGCCATTAATGAGGTAAAGGCACCAGTCTTCAAAAGAGAACTCTGGGATTCAAAGAAACTCTGTTTCTGCTCTCAGTATTCTCTCAAACAAGAATGAACAATAATTAAACTGACAACTTTCAAACTACCTGTAAGCCAGCAATAATCCCATCAGATGCTCTAAACTTGAAGTTGTTCTATCCACACCTCCCTTTCTGGTTTGTCCTCACTTTACCTTCTTCCCCAGGCAGGGTGAAGTCAGCAAATGCACACAGGGTCCCTTCTGCCATCTAAACAGGCCCTGGTATGAGAAAGAATGCATTGGTCCAGATGATGACTTTTAAATATTGGTAATCATAGTTGTGACTTTTGGTTAATGACCTTGATTTTCTACTTTCTAAATTGGGACATTTTAGAAAAAAAAAAAAAAAAATCAATGACTTTGTTAACTTTCAGTTTCCATACCATTTATTTAACAGACTTTCTCTTCTTTTGCTGACTTGGAAAAGGGCCTGGGTGACAGGACATTAGGTCCCTCCAGCTCAAGGTTCTGTGATTTCATGTGGTTCTATTACCCAGATTCTTCCATATTCACAAGTCCATCTGCAGCAGATGGTGAGGCTTTTAGGGAGCAGAATAATAACACTAAAACGGTTAGTGTTTCACTGTGGGTGGGACCATTGGTGGAGAAAAGACTGCAGTTTATGGAATTAAGTGTCTGTGTGTACATGAGAGACCACTCTGGGCTTTCAAAGCATTTCACTATCCACTGGGGAGGGAATTAGGCACTCATTGCATTATCAGTGGCTATCAAAACTTATGCTAATAGGAAGTCTTTAGTCCCTGAACATCCAAGAGAATTATTTTTAATATATAATTAGCCAAATTAATAATAAAAACCTAGTTACAATAAAAGGAGATATGAAGGACAAAATGGTTTTAAACTAATGCCTAAGCAGATTATCTTATGTGATAACATTTTAATGGACTAGTGTTCACATATGATCCTGAGCTACCTAAAAGAGATTATGGAGGTAGGCAGCATGATATTTTTAGTAGGTCAACTGGGTATCTGATAACTTAAAAGGGTATGAAATTCTAAGGTTGGAAAAACATTACCAATGCATATTTACATTACTATGCCCATAGGTCCTCAAAGGTAATGCTTTAAAAATAAATTTATCTGATCACAAAGGAGTACATAGCTCTTGCAAGAAACTGGAAAAACAGAAAAACTTAGATGGAGTCAAAAGAATCTAAATTATACCACTCGTAGTATTATTTGCCGCTATTTATTTCCTGTGGTTTTCAGCATATATTTATTTTCTTGAAATATTCAAAGAAGATTATCCTGTGCATACGATCCTATAACAACTTATTTCTAGCTCACAGTAGTTTGCAGATTTATTTATTTGCCATGTTATTTTTGGCACATGTATATTTCGGCACATTCCACCATCACTGTCACCATGTAGCCAGCTCCTACTGTGGAACATTTAGAATCCTTTACATTTTTGCTGTTATAAACAATTATGAGATAAAACGGCTTTGCATTTAAATGTTTACCCACACCCATGTTTAGACATTGATTTAAAAAATGAAAAGACCAAAATCAGCCTTCGTGACTTCTAATATAATTAATACTGAGAAAGCAAGAAATAAACACGTAAATGCGTTAGTAGGAGTGGGTAACAATGAGCCACCACAGGGAAGGGTGACCGTGTGGCCTGGGTTCGAAACAGATCCATAATTCAGAGTAACACAGAGAAACTCAGAATGTGGTCTCCTGAGTGGGGTGTTCCTTGCTCTCATGCAAAGCCCAGCATTATGAGTAATTGTTAATTTTAGATGGATATTTCATATTTCCTGCCCCACCCTGTCAGCACATGGCAGTATGGCTTTCCCTGTGACTGGAGAAGATGCATGCGAGTGTCTGTATGAGAGGCGCTGAGTGACATGTGTCAAAGCTGAGGGTACTTGGCCTCTCCAGAGGGTCATCACCACACCCTTTTGAGTCTATCACTCTTGCTTTGACCTGAGCCTAATTTACCCTCCCCAACTTGGTTTTATATTTACCCCCCTTGGCATTTCTCATCCACAGTGGGAAGCCTGTACCCTGCTGTGTGAGTCTCCTTTGACTCTTTCTGCTGTGGTTCCAGGAACATTTCAAAATCCTTAAAATTTAAAGCAAGCTGTGAATGTTCAGCGGTTATTAAGATGTGTGTGTAAACTCTGGCAACACCACACTTACTCATTGTTCTAATGAACCAGCTCCACAGATCCTGCTGCAGTTGTGTTTCTGAGTTAGGAAGATCTGCACAGGCTCTCCAAGAATTCATCACCCCTTTGGTGCTCCAGTAATTAAGCCTCTGGAGCTTCAGGGCGGGGCAGGACAGCAAAGGGAGAGGAGGCTGCAACAGGAAAAAACACTTTTGCTTTGACAAGTAGGGCCCCTTTTCTTACCAGTTGACTCTTCCTTGCCCATCTCACCACAGTAGCCCTGAGAGCTTCTGATTTCCTACTCTCTCTGCTCTCTTCCAGTGGCATGATCACCATCCTCCCTCAACCCCCGAAACATTCATCATGCTTACCTTGGCCCCACTCAGGATGATTTGCATTGGGCTGAACATCCAGCACGTCAGGCATGGCCTCAGTGTCCACACAAGACTAGATTGTCATAGCAACACGCTGCAAGTAGGGGCTATCCATTTCCTGGCTTGATTCATTGCTATCCCATCTGCCCTGCCAGTGATCATTTCTGTGAAAAGTTGTACATGAGTCAGCCTCAGTTCTCTATACCCATGATAGTTCTTTTCTCAAAGTTATTTTGGGGTAGTTTCCTTGGAAAAGACTTCGGTTCCCTTTGCCTCTGTTCAAAAGTTAGAATAACATTTTGAGCACATTCTACGTGGCAGGCCTCATTCCTACTAAACCTATTAGGTAGTTTGTCCCATTTGCACAATCTTATGAGAGGAGTACCATCAGGATGCCAAATTTTTAAAGAAAGTAATTTTCACAAGATTAGGTTTGAAGCAAATTTTAGAGCTAGACTGTAAACCTGGCATCTGATTCTGACCAGTTTGACTCTACTCTAGTATGACCCTATAACTGAATGATTTTCCTGCTTCTGTTAGAGATATAATCTTCTATCAGTGACACTGACTTCGAAAGACTCCTAGGAACTCATCGAGTATAGTTCTCATAAATACAACTAACTTCTTTACATTGACTAGAATGTTCTCTGCAAAGATGGTGGATCCACTACTACACCTAAAATTCCTCCTTACAGCAGCTAATTCTTTCAACTACCTGTTTAACCCTAAGGGATATAACTTTCACTGAAATTTTCAGAGATTCCTAATAGGAAATGGGCCATTTTTTTTTCCCCAAAAGTTTCTCCTATTTTAGTGATATCATCCAAAACGAACTCTAGATTTACTTCCTGTATGTGGACTATGTTTAATTTTTGAACCTCAAACCCCCAACCCACCCCCTTTCTTTTTTCTTTTCTTTTGTGCAGTACTGTGATAGAGCCCAGGGCCTGTACATTCCAGGCGAGGGTTCTACCAGGGAACAACAACCCCCAGTCCTAATTCTTAAAATCAATCTTTCACTATTGAAAAAAAGAACTTACTACCAGAAAAACTTCAAGGAAATAATTTTAAAAATACTTAAAAAGGTATGAATTAGATGTCAGTCTAAAATAGAAAGGGCTGTCTGGGGATGTGGCTCAATGGTATAGCACTGACTTAGCATGCATGAGGCCTTGGCTTCAATTCCTAGCACTGGGAGGAAAAAAAAAAAAGCTGAGTTTTAGTTGTCACTCACTGTGATTCTAAAATGGGTTTTTAAAAAGCCAATCTATACATCTCCTGCTCATTTGGATAATTAATTATAATTTCTATTCCCTATAGTTGTTACAGATTTCCTAAGTCGTAAAACAACAACAAAGAGAAGATACTTTGTTTATTTCTTTTCTTACAATTCCTAAAGTTGACTTCTACTGAGGGAACAGGTGGAAGTATATGTTAGGTGGGCCTGGGCCTCTTCTCACTTAGCACCTGACTTCCAGGGATTTGTAAAGTTCCTACAAAACCCTTAATATTAAGAGAATTAGAATAGCTCAGTCCATGATTGACCACCACTGGGTCCTCAGTTTTATGTTTTCCACCTTGTTTGGGTCCTTAAGGTTTAGAACATGTCTATGGATCATTTCATACTGCAACTAGAGTCTAAAGTCACTAATGGTCTAATGAACTATATTTTTACAAATTATCAACCCCCTGCAAAGGAAGTGGATAGACATTGGTAAGTGTGGCTTAGGCAAGAGATTTCCTTCCTCTTTGCTTGTTCTAAGAGTGGTTGAGGTATTTGGGGGCAGGGTTGGGGTAAGGGGGATCTAAGCCACTAAAATCCTAAATGAGTAGTCTCCTTAAGAGAAAAACTGAAAAGATTCTACACAGGTTTTCTAGTATACAAATCTCCACATTTGGAGATACATTTAATGGTCAACTTGAAACTGTAATCATCATTTCTGTATTTTTTTAAAAATAGCTTTAAATACCATTATACAAATCAGATCTGCATATTCAAAGTAAGAATCTCAGTCATTCCCTTCTTAGTTTCTTTTGGTTTCCTTTAAATGAACTTAGCTAGAAATTCAAATATTTTTCACTCAGTGTAGATGTCTGGCTCTCTAAAAGCAGAAGAAACCATGCTTTCACCAGGTCCAAGTTGGCAAACTTGCCAGCAGTCGCAGTGAGTCACAGCTGGAATGTCCTGTGGTTAACATTCTGCTCTGAAAACAGAATCAAGAGCAGCAAGACACCGACCGGTTTCCATGGTAACCTGTATTTGTGTACTTTGAAAAATGACTGTTACTTTTTGTGAGGTAAATTTACGCGGGAATGAATTGTGGAGGTTGACGTTAGCCAATCTGTGTGGGTATAAACAAAAAACCTGATTTAATTAACTGGAAATGTTAAAAGAATGTAAAACTGGGGGTATGAGTCTATTCCCCTCTCCTGGAGGCATTGTTCTACACTAATTAATTCATTAATTTATTTGACAATATATGTCACTGTTTTCATGCATCTATTTGATATTTATTTCAATGTGTCATTCTGTTCCCTCCAAAGGCAAAAAGAAACTGATGGCCATTCATCAGTGTTCCCCAAACCCACCACCTTTGCCTCCCACCCTCTGTTTCCTTCACAATGTGTTATTTAAGATCACTGAACAGCTCGGATGCAGGACTTTCCTTCCATGAGGTAATCCCACCGGAAGGAAGGAAAAAAAATCCCCTCACAGTCATGTGAAAATGTCACATCTTTTAACCTTGCCGTGCTGGGAGGCAAAAAAAACTACATTGTTCATGAACTTGAGTAGACTCAAAATATGGTTCCTCAAATTATGATTTCCAGTACTTCGTAAGATTCATGGAGCTTGGGGTAAATATGGAAATTTTACCTTCATGTTTGTTGGATAAAGATGAAATCATTTCAAGCTTTGGTCACTAAACTGCAATCCAGAGTTCAGAATGAGCCCTTCAGGGTGGAAGATAAGAGAGGATTTTCTTACTTATTATGTTTCTACTTGGGAACAGTATGTTTATTTTTTTGGTATTTAGTTTCCAAGTGGACTTCAAGTAACAGAATTAATAAAAACTCTGAAGCCCAGACACCCTGCAGTACAGCAGTGATTTAGGAGCACACCGATTGCTAAGGTGGCCTCCCCGCCACCATCTGCCCCTGCATTAGAGGGCGGGGCCTGAGCTCCGAGCCCAAGGACATTGTTCTTCTTTTTAAAAATGTTGTGGTTTGTTCTTTTTCCCGCCCCGTGCCCTTCATTCTCCCTCCCTCACTAGGCTTGATATGTACAACATTAAAAACTTGATTAGAAACACACATTTTTTTTGAAGCGGCAATATTTTGTTTTTTAAATGCTAAAGTCATAAGCCTGAAAAATAGACCTCATCTTAATTCAATTTGCTTAAAAAACTGAAGTTTCATCCTGAGGGGTGAAAGGAATAGATGTCTCAGCTTCTCTTTTTTTGAAATCTCTGCTAACCTTTCCCCAAATCTCACAAACATGTATGCCTGATGACTAGCCAAGAGACCTCAATGAGAAGGGTCAAGATTTAGAAATCTGATTTATTATGACCTTGAACAAGTCTCCACCTGGTTCTCCTCTCTTTTTTTAATTTTTTTTTTTAGCTGTAGATGGACACAAAACCTTTATTTTATTTATTTATTTTTATGTGGTGCTGAAGATCTAACTCAAGGTTTCACATGTGCCAAGCAAGCACCTACCACTGAACTACAACCCTATACCCTGGTTCCCTTTTCTATGGAGTAGCCACACAGTCCAGACCCTTTCCTGCCTGCGATGAGTAGGCTAAAATTGAGGGGTGTACAATGCTAATGTCTATCTAGCTACACTTTATATGCAGTTATGGGGAAATTGTTACATATGCCCATTCATTGGAGATGTGCTAGGAACCTGCCCTTTAATGCTCTGCTCTAGGCCAAGAGGGGGAGGCCAGAGGCATTCTGTGCTCTAAGAATCGCACAATCAGTAGAGGCCACAAGAGGCCATGCCTGTAAGTAGAATGCAAGGGAATGTGACCATTTGCACAAAAGAAGTACAAATGAAAGGCTAAGGGGTTTCAAAGGAAAACTAATTTAGGCCTGAGCGTGGAGATTAAGGAAGGTTCCACAAAGGTACTCTGTAAAATTTGGTTATAAAATTTCCATACCCAAATCAATATGTTTCAAACTAGTTTTTATCATAGCTTTTCATTAAGTGAAGGTGATTTGGTCAGTTTGCAATTTTTTGAATCCACAGTTACCCACTGATAATGCAAACTCACCTGTAGTCTTACATATATACATACTGTAAGCTGGTGAGCACACAAATGACAGAGGCTGAATAAAGCTTCCCTTTATCAGCAGCGGGGTCCATCAGACGAACACCTGATGTGGTAACATTTTGAGGGGTAAAATGGCTGCTGACCACGAGGTTCTGGGTTTTATATACAACCTCAGCAGAGCTAGGCCATGGGTGGAGTTCCTACTTTTGGTGGGCAGGGAGCAGGACCAGGTCATGGGAGGAGTTTTGGTGACAGGATCATTTGGGCAAGCCTGAAAGACAGATGGGTAACCATGTCCTTCATACACTTTTCAAGAGACTATTCTAGGAAGGTCATACATCTATTGTCAGATATTTTCCATTTTAGGGTCACAGGAAGCTAATCCCCAGAGCAAATGAAACAGTGTTTAATGTGGACATCAAAGGGACTAAAAGAAACTACAACGGTCTTCCTCAGAAGAAATCAAACTTTTTGTCTTTCCCAAGTGAAAAGAGACAGTTTTCTTGTTAATTTTTAATTTAGAGATCTGTATTTGATGGTTATTCAATGAGGCAGATAAAGGATGCACAACAGTTTGTAGAAATACGTCCTTGAAAATACCTTGAAAAAATGGGCAAAAACCTCATCAGTCTAAAAAAAAAAAAAAACCTTTAGCCTCAAGATCCCAAAGTTATCAAAATAACCCAAACGAGGACAATTACCCAGATCACAACTTTTCACTATCAGCATCAGTTATAAAAATACTAGCAGTCATAACTGACAAAGTTCCACTGAGAGAAACATCCGTAAACCACAGGTGAGAGGATAATTTGTTATAAACTTTCTGGTATGAAATTTAATACTATTATATCAAGAGCCATGAAAGATTATACTCTAATTCCTTTTATTGGACTCTTGATGGAAACATTTAAACAAATATTTATACTGGCAAAATTTGGTTATATGTTAAATGAACAAAATAAAATGAGAATGCAAATCCAGCATTTAATGCCACAGTTAAAAATGTTTACACAGACTATTTATTGACATGCTTAGTGAAAAACAGAATACAATTAGATATGTAGCCCAAATTTATACACACATACGTACCTGCTCAAATATATGAATATATGTATACATATATAGATACACATACACAAATGAAAAAGATTGACGAAATAAATTTTTAGTACTAACAATACATACACAGTTTTATCTTCAGTGGGATTAATCTTTACATTTTCCTTTTTCACACCTTCTTAAAATGTCTGTTTTTGTTTTTGTTGTTGTTGTTTATTTGGTTGGTACCAGGGATTGAACCCAGGGGTACCTAACCACTGAGCCATATCCTCAACCCTTTTTTTTTTTTTATTTTGGGACAGGGTTTCCCTAAATTGCTAGGGCCTTGATAGGTTGCTGAGACTGTCTTTGAAGTCAGGATTTTCCTGCCTCAGCCTCCCAAGTCGCTGGGATTACAGGCATGTGCCACTGTGCCTTGCTCTAAAATGTCTTGTGTATTAAAATGTTTTTATTGGTGCATTTTAGTTATACATAAAACTGGGTTCATTTTGATATAACCATACATTCATGGAGTGTAATTTGCTCCATTTACGTTTCCTGTACTTCCTCTTTCCTTCCCCCCACCGCCCCTGTTCCTCTTCCTCTACTCTACTAGTCTTCCATTTTTAAAATGTTTTAAAATTAATAATGAATTAATTGGTGTTTTATAGATATACATAAAGGTGGAATTCACTGTAATATATTTATCTATGGACATAGGATGATCAGTTTTATTCTTTAGTTCCTCCCTTTTCCAGTTCCTCTTGCCTTCCCTCAATCCCCTTGCCCTATGTCACTGATTTCTATTTTCATGGGGTCTGCCTGCCCTCCCCCTTTCCTGCTTATTTTGCTTCAGTTTCTGCAAATGAGAAAAAAAAAAAAAATTGACTCTTGGCTTTCTGATTCTTGTTTATTTCACTTAGCATGATGTTCTTTGGCTCATCCTAAACTGTGTGATTTTTTTTTTACAGTTAATAAGGATTTTATTGAACAAATTATACCTTAAAATTATAATAACTGCTATTCATTGAGCATTTTTTATGTGTCAATATAGGAAGGCAGTTCATTCAGCTCACCATTCTGTGCCTGGATTATATGTGGTACATTATTTTTGTACAAATATATATAATGTACATTATATTTGGTACATTATATACTTGCTACATTAACATAAAACCAAAAATTAATAGTCAGATTTCCAAATTTATTGGGCTTAGGAATCAGATCCATCTCCAAAGCCCTCTTTATTGCAATTATCTCTATTTAACTCTTAGGTTAATCCTCCTGTATTCAACCCACTTCAGCAGATTTTCCTTACTTTGAAATGGAAAAAGCTTTTGCTGCACAAGTAGACTTGGCTTTTTCCTTCAACGAACCACATGAAATGTTTTTACATCGGAAGATGTCTCTGGTTTCAGCTCTATGATGGATCGAATCGGATGGGGCGCTACTGTGGAGTAAATACTCCCCCGACAGGGAGTACCTCAGGTGCCAAACTTCAAGTGCTGTTCCATACAGATGGGGTTGGTCATCGGGAGAAAGGATTTCAAATGCAGTGGTTTGTTCATGGTAAGTCCTGTGCCGATCTCTACTGTACTGTAGTTGTTGTTTAACCAAGAATTGTTCCCTTCTCAATTCTGTTCTGGGAAACAATACCATCAACGAAAAATTGAACCAAAGAAGTCAATTAGTGTTAGGTTGTAGAAAATTTACTCAGACATTGGTGGAAGTTGAAGAGTTTAAATTCTGTGAGGGTTCAGACAGGAGAGTGGAGTCAAAGGTGGGGAGAGAACTTGGGTAACTGTTTGAGTAGGCAGGGTGCTAAGGGCCTTAGGGGAAGAAGGAAGCACCGCCAAGTGTCTAAAGATGAAGACCCGTATCCGGGTAAAGCGAACACTCTGCAGGGTTGGAAAGGGAGTTTCTCATGTACAACAGAGTTGGAAGAAACCTAAGGTTCACCTTGACATTAAGCAGAGGAAGAAAGATGGGGATACATGAGAAAGAGAGTCAATCAGAGAGATCTGGGAAGGGGAAAAGCAGAACACAGGTTTATGCTGAATAAATGAAGCCAGGTGTATATTGCACCTGCCCAACAGGGTAAGGGGCACATTGGAGCCCACCTACAAATTGGAAATAAGAGACCATCCTTCCTCTGAAGATGAAAAGTCACTTTTGTGATTTGTTTTATTTTTGGTACTGGGGATTGAACCCAGGGGTACTTCACCACTGAATTATATCCCCAGTCCTTTTTAATTTTTAAAATTTCAAGATAGTTTTTCTAAGTCGCTAAGGGTCTCACCAAGTTGATAAGGCTGGCCTTGAACTTGTAATCCTCCTTCCTCAGCTCCCACCCCTGAGTTTCTGGGATAACAGGTATGTGCCACCATGCCTGGCTGAAAGTCATTTTTTAAAAAAAATTTGTTCTTTTTAGTTGTACATGATAGTAGAGAGTATTTAGACATATTATACATACATGGAATACAGCTTATTCTAATTAGGATCCTATTCTTGTGACTGTACATGATGTGGAATTACCCTGGTTGTGTATTCATATAGAAGGATAGGAAAATTATATCTGATTCATTCTACTGACTTTCCTATTCCCATCCTCCACCCTTTCCTTCATTCCCCTTTGTCTAATCCAATGGACTTCTATCCCCACCTCCCTTATTGTGGGTTAGCACCCACATATCTGAGAGAACATTTGGCCTTTGGTTTTTTGGGACTGGCTTATTTCACTTAGCATGATATTCTCCAGTTCCATCCATTTACTGACAAATGTCATAATTTCATTCTTCTTTAGAGCTGAGTAATATTTCATTGTGTATATATATATTTTCTTTATCCATTTATCTGTTGAAGATTACCTAGGTTGGTTCCACAGCTAAGCTATTGTGAATTGAGCACTATAAATATTGATGTGACTGCATCACTGTGATATGCTGATTTTAAGTCCTTTGGGTATATGCCAAGGAGTAGTGTAACCTGGTCAAATGGTGGTTCCATTCCAAGTTGAAAAGTCATTTTTGACAAGAGTGCTGAGACTTCAACACTGATGACCTGTGGGCCATTGTACAGGTAGAAAGTCAGAGCTATGGTTTTCAAAATGTAGCCCCCAAGAACTGCAGCAGCATCACCAAGAACTTGTTAGAAATGCAAATTCTTGGCTCCCTGCTGGAAGTGCTGCATCACAAACTCTAAAGTTAGGCCCAGTAATCTGTCTCTTAACTGGTGTCCCAACAATTAAAGTTTAAGAACCACTGTTCCAGAGTGATCCAACCCTTGTGGATATCATAGCAGCTGTTCTCAACCAAGATGTTAGGACTCACTGGTGTATTTCAGTCAACTGGAAGGAGATGGAGTTGTGATACTACACCAGAAAACAAGCACAGTTGCACAGTTGTCTAGTCTGTGGTCCTTTGGTCAAAACTGGAGGTGAGCCTAAGGTGAGCATGCAAGTGTCCTGGGGTTGGCTCTTAGGAATCTCAGAACTACACAAAAGTGCCTGTTACAGATGCCCTGTTTACTAGGACATAATGCTCTTCATTTACAATGGGGTTACATCCCAATAAACCCATTTTAAATTGAAAATATCATAAATCAAATATGCATTTAGTACGCCTGATCTTCCAAACATCACAACAGCCTTACCTACTCTAAACATGCTTAAAACATATTCACCCTACAACTGGGTAAAATCAACTAACCTATAACATCTATTATAAGAGTGTTGAATATGAAATTCAAAATTCAAAGCATGGGTTCTATTGGATGCTCATCACTTTCACACCATCATATTAAAAAATTGTGAAGTCAAACCCTTGTAAGTCAGGGACCATCTGTATCTACTCAAGAGTGTTGGATATTCTGAGATTATGAATTGGGGACTGAGGATATGTCTGTTAAAATGTTAGTGTAAAGTTCTCAGCATTTAAAAATCGTCAGTGGTAATCCACAGAGCTACTTGTAGCTCGAAACATAGATCATGAATTCCCAAGGTAAATGGGCTATGATAATTAAACTTATGGAAGTTCTAGACTTTCCTCTTCATCAAGTGGGCAAATTTAATCTTAGAATGGTCAATTCGTTGGTCTAGTAAGTGAAAGAATTGGACTGTTTCATTGCTACAGTGTAGTCTTTAGCACTCTTGATTCGGACACATGATTTTGATTCTAAGTAAATGAGAAGACATAGAAAGGACAGAAAATCCTGGAAAATGACCTGTTTTTGCAAGGGCTAGGGATATTCTCCTAAACATTCTTAGTTGTTCTTGGGCACAGATTGCTTGCTTGCTGCCTTGCTTCCTTTTTTCTTTCTTTTTCTTTTTCCCCTCTTTTTCTTTTTTGCTGGACTTGTTATCAAATCCAGGGTCATGCACATATGAGGCAAATACTCTCCCACTGAACTATCCCCCTGGCCCTCACTGGGAATCTTGTAAAAAGATAGGTCCTGGTTTAAGGGACCTGTGAACCTGCATTTCTAGTAGGCTCCCAAGTGATGCTGAAGGTGCTGCTCTCTGGACCTCACTTCGAGGAGCAAGGCAAGAACAGGTGTGAAGCCTGTGTTTTAGTCAGCTTTTCTTGCTAATGGGACTAAAGGACCTGACCAGAACAATTTTAGGGAAGAAAAGTTTATTTGGGGACTCATAGTTTTAGAGGCCCATGGAAGGCTAGCTCCATTCCTCAGGGTTCTAGGAGAGGCAGACCACCATGGTGGAAAAGTGTGGCAGAGGGACATGGCTCACGTGATGGTCAGGAAGCAGAGAGAGAGAGAGAGATCTCCACTTGCCAGATACAAATATATACACCCCATAGCCACAGCCCCAATGAACCACTCCCTCCAGCCACACCCCACCTGCCTCCAGTTACCACTCAGTTAATCCCATCAGGGATGAATCCACTGATTAAGTTAAAGCTACAACCCGATCACTCCTCCTCCAAACCTTCTTACATTGCTTTTGGGGGACACCACATCCAAACCGTAACACCTGCAGAAACAAAAAGGTAGAAAGGCATTATCCTTAGAACTAATGATTCCTGACGTGTCCAAGGGCACATGGGTCAAATAGTTTGCCTTACTGGCAGCAGGATGATAGCGGGGATTCCCACAAGAGAGAACCCTATAACTTCAAAGATCCAAAGGGAAAGAAACTTCCCTAGTTGACAAAACAGTGGAAATTAAGAAGGGAAGTGCTAACCAGGAGATCTGGGCTCAAGGCCTCAGGAGGTGTCCTAAGCCTAGAGGCATCTTAGAATTGCCAAGAAGTATGAAAAAGTACCCATTCCCAGGCTTCAACCCCCAGAGGTAGGATTCAGTTGGTCAGTGGTGGATGACTGCTAAATTTTTAAAGTCTCCCTAAGTAACATGGCCTTACAGTCAGGATGAGTTTCAGAAGCAGCGATTTTGCTGGTTGTCTCTCACTACACATGCAGTCACTCTCCTCTTCCAGGCTGATGTGGCCATACTCACCCAAAGCCACCCTAAGAACCTTGATCAAATGGTCATTGTTGGCTATATCCAGATTACTGTATCACTAGGTTCTTCCAACCAACATGCTGGAATCCTCTCTGGTGAAAGCTCCGTTTTTATTGGGAAACATTTTTCTACCAGCTCTGTTTGGAATCAGCCTTCTTTGGGGAGAATCAAAGGCACCCTCTGTCTATTCTCTTTTCCTGTTTACGGTTTCAAAACTTTCCCCTAATTGCCGAAAACTTACTGAACTTGGAGCCAGAGTTGTGCAACAATATTTTGCTAGTTGGGGCTAAAACTGGAAAAATTTTTTTTTTTTTGCAAACTCTGTGTTGCCCATTTAATTATACTTGGGAAGCATCTTCTGGAAGGGGATTTTTCAGTAAGTTTGGATTCGTGAAAAATTAACTGTGATATACTGTATGCAATGCCACGAGTACACAGTTCATGTTCTGTATCTGAAGTTTGTAACTGTAGATAGCCTAAGAGAAAGGACCAACAGAGAAGGATGAGGGAGAAATTCTTTAGTAGGAAAGGTCCCCCCTTGTTTATCCAGTGGAGGTAAACTGAAGATATAGGTCATGAACTGCCATGTGTCCATGTATTCGTTCTACAGATATGAAGGAACTCTTCTGTGCCAGTATTGTGCTAGGACTGGGACATAGAATGACTTGTACCATGTAGCCATGGTTCCTACTCTCCCAAAGCTTACCTGCTAATGAGAGAAGTAGACACCAAGCAAATAAGCACACAAATAGAGGATCAAATCTGTTAGTGCCATGGGAAGCTAAGACCTGACCTGGGCTGAGTAGGTGCTTAGGGAAATCTTCCCTGAGAATGGGACCTTTCAACTAAAACCTGAAAAAGAAGCAGGAGTTACCTAGGCAAATAAGAGAAGGAAAAAGATTCCAGGTAGAAGAAAGAACCTGTGATTAGAGAAATCAGGGACTACATAAGGGAACCAGTAAGTCCAGAGTTGTTGGAATTGCATCCAAGGGGTATAGCCCTTGAGGAGACTGGATGGCCGAGCGGTGGCCACAACAGGTGGGTCACATGAGGCAGGGACTCACCTTCCTTCCTCATGCAAATCCTTCATACTTCATAAAAATGTATTTTAAGTAGGGACCCAAAGAATTGGAGCAATATATATAAATCACAGAACCCAGACTCTGGAATAAAATGCAAAATAAATGTTAAAATTACAGTCATGAATTGCTTAATGATGGGAATATAGTCTGAGAAATGCCTTTAGCCATATTCATCATTTTGTGAACAATGTCCAGTATATTTACATTAAATGAAACAGCTATGAATGTCACTAGGTGATGTAATTTTATGAGACCATCATGGTATATGCAGTCCAAAGTTGACTACAATTTCTTATGTGGCACATAACCATATTCTCAATTTTTAAATGCAATATGAATGTTCCTGACTGTGTTTGTATATGTGTATATAAATGTACATAATATATCAGCAGAGAAAAAAAATTAAAACAAAAATCTCTGCACTGCTCCTCTAAGTGTCTGCCCAAAATAATATAGAGGGCTCAGTACCCTCCAGACTGACCTGGCCTTGAGATGTTCTTCCTCATCTGGGCATAGCAAGTGCCTTTAAACCCTGTTGACATAAAACAACAGTTTATTCTGAGTCAAATATGAGCGACTATAGCCCAGGAATGCAGATTCAAATTACCCTGAATTCCACCGTAGAAGAGGTTCTTTAACTTTGGTAGTCACAGAACAAAAACAAGAACAAAAAGTCATGAATCAATATATGCCAATTAATAGGTGGAAGCATCAGGTAGGCAGTCCACAGTAAGGCAGCAAAATCTCTTCTATAGGTTTCAGGTCTTATAGCATCTTAGCTTTAGGGTTGGTGGAGGCTAGAGGTCTGCCAAGCTTAGTGATACTTTCTGAGAAGCTTCTCTGCTACTTATAAGTGTAAGCAAAAATAACCAACACTGTTTCGGCACCACCATGAAAACACAACTGGGACGGAAGCAGACCTCACATGGATCAGCAAGCTTTCCCTGATTCTGCAGCAGAGTCAATCAATCAGGCCTAGTAAGTGCTCAATTTTCTGGGAAGAAAAATGGCTGCCGGTTACAGAGGTGCTCTGAGTTTTATACTTTACAATGAGGGTGGTTTAATTATTGGAGACTGAGGCAAGAGGTGATGGTTTAGACAGTCAGGAAAGATGTTGTAAAAAGCCCCAAACTCTTTGTCACTGGGAAAAGCTCAGAACTCGGTTTTCACTGCTTATCTTCTTCTTCTGGGACCCATTGTTACCCAGAGCTTCACTATTTGCTTTTCTCCTTCCAGGACTCATCCACAATGGAAAAGGGTAAAAGTCCAGGGCCTAGTGTTGCAGTATCTGCTTCCTCCCTTCAGGACCTACTGTGGTTAGGAAGAGATAAATGTTTGCTTTTGGTGGAGATGCTGGGGATGAAACCCAGGAAGGGATGAAAGTTTGCTTTTTTACCTCAAGGTCCATTTTTATTGGGAAAGGATTTACTGGAAGAGGATTAATAATTGCCTTCCTCTTTCTTCTTCCTCTGGGTCAGATAGTTTTGAGAGGGGTTATCATTTCCCTGTCCTGGGGGTTGTAATTTTACATATCCTTCAATAAGGATGGTAAGTCAGACATCAAAGTTAAGGTCAATGGCTATGAAAAGGGTCTAAGATATCCCAAGGTAACTTTGGCTCTTGACCTTTAACAGTCCATCTCTCTGTCATCATGATGTAGTCAGCTAAGGCCAAAAAGTCTGCAGAATCTTTAATACAGGTGCACCTTCTTCAGAAAATGTCAATCCCCAACTCCTGGCCTCTTTTCATCAAATCACATTTGAGGACTTTTCTCCTCTTGCTGTTTTTCAAATTATGCACTAAGCACTGGATGAAAAAAAAAAAAAAACTGCAGAGAGCTCAGAATGTCCAGTGACATCATTTCCTGAACATTGCTGTTGAGGAAGAATTCCTATACTTTTATTCATTTTGCTAACTAATAAATAAATCCGTTTTCCAAATGTGCTTCTTTGTCAACTGCACAAATCTTCTATTTACTTTGAGAAAAATGGATCTACAAATGGGCTTTCTCTGTGGCCCATTTTGAAGTGGCTCTGTAGATGTGCCATGAAGCCACACTGCCCAGCTTTTATGCGGGTCCTCAAAGAGAGTCCCACCCTCAGAATAAAGAAATGGCCACAGTCGCCCTGCCTGCTAATCGGTTCACAGTGTTCCGCATTGAAGGCTTTGTTTGGAGGCTGAATTTGGCCTTGGAGGCTTTGGTCTGGGATGCTGAAGGGCATATAGAATTTTCCACAAGCTGTGTGAATAGGGGCCCCCCAGCCAGCTGTGCACACCCCCCTCTCCTCTGCTCCCTGGGCCTTCTTTCACTTGGCAACGGAATCCAGCCTACAGACAAAGTCAAGGAGCTTTGTGAGGGAAAGAGTGACATTTGCAAAGGAAGCATACACTTCATCTGGGAGCTCCTAGGGGAAGGGCTAAGTGCCCTGTGATCAGGAGGTGATGTCACTCTGGACCTCCACAAAGGGAAGAGTGGCCTTTTCTTTGGGAGATAGATGACGTCAGCCTCCCAAATGGGAGTTGTCTGTTTTATCATCTTTTCAGCTGTTTGTGAGATTATTCAATCCCTTAGAATTTTCAGAAATTGGTTTGGGGAGAACTTGCTTTTGATATTTTTATTTTGGTACTGGATATGCAAGTCCTATGCAAGTGCTTTACCATTGAACTATATCCCTAGCCTAGGGAAGAGTATTTTTTTAAAAAATCATTGGGCACCTCCATGATCAACTCTGCTTGAAAGTGAGCAAGCACCTTCTTGGTTGCCTTTGGACATGCACCAAAGGGCTTCCTCCGAACTTATTTTAGGACATCAGCAAGAACCTCCATGAGGTCAGGCACATCTCTCTTCAATTTTGCTCCAATTGGGGAGGGGGTGTTCACTCTTTGGGTGCAAAGGTTTTATCTATTGTGATTCCCTCATTTCTTTGTCTTCCATGCTCAAATGCTGGGTCATCAGCTTTAGGGTGTGAGGGTGAATCAGCTGGGCAGGATGAGGTCTACTAGGCTTACCCACTGAAGAGCAGACAGCTTACAACTGTGAATCATGTTAGAGACACATGTTAGTGACACATGGCCTCCTTGAGACGGTCTTTATTGACGAGTTTTTCATTCAGTCATTCAACCCATTTGGAACATAGAGTATTAGTTTGCTTAGGTTTTCAAAACAAAATACCATTGTCAAGGTGGCCTAAACAACAATTTACTCTCTCTCAGTTCTGGAGCCTGGAAGTCCAAAACCAAGGTTTTGGCAGAGTTAGTATCTCCTGAGGCCTCTCTCCTTGGCTCACAAATGATCGTTTCCTTGCTGTGCCCTCACATGGCTTTTCCTCTATGTACACACATCCTGATGTCTTGTATGTCCAAATTTCCTCTTCTTACACAGACAACAGTCAGATTAGGGTTCCATCTTATAAACTCATTTTACCTTAATCACTTCGTAAAGGCGTATCTTCAAATATAATCACTTTCTAAGGTCTGGGGATCAGGACTTCAACCCATGAGTTTCAACAGGAATGTCGTTCAGTCTGTACCAGAGAGGAGGGAGGTGGCAACCTTGACTTCAGAAAGTCAGTCATCTCATCTAGCAGGAGAGACAGACAACCGGACGTAGAAATACGTTGTGATTCCTCGCAGGTAGGGATATCCACGTTTGAAGTTCCCTCCAGGCAGTTTTGAGCTGAGTTTTAGAAAGCAGGCAAGAACTGATCAGGTGACTCTTTGGGAGAGGAAGGAAGTTCTAAATGGAGGCAGGAGGCCTGAGAGCATTCTAGCCTTTCAAAGGGCAGGTATTTCTGCTGGAGTTCTGGTTCTGTGGGGAGCATCACCTCCAAGGAGGTGCCGATTAGTTCTCGGGTATAAAAAAGTCTTACTCTTCGATGTGTAAAGCAGAGGTACACACAGTACATAAGAGGTATAGAGCATATCTGAGTATTAAATTATCGTGGATGAGAATTTGGAAAAAAATATATTGAAAGGCTCTTTAGGGGGTTGATAATAAATAGGTTGAGAAATACTAATCAAAGAGGAGCCATAGAAGTTAAGCCAAGTTGTCAGAGACTAATTGATAAGACGGATTATCAGAGACCAATTGATAGGAGACAGTGCAAGAAGTTGAATTTTTTCCTGCCATTGACAAAAGACTTCAGATGCCCCCTTCTCCCCTGCCCCCTGCCCCCTGCCTGCCCCCACCCCGTACTGAAGAGCAAACCCTAGATTCTCGGGTGAGGTATGTTAGAGCTCTGTCACTGTGCTATACCCCCAGCCCTCCATGGATGGCACAGACTGAAAGACTGACTTGTTAGGAAACATGTGTACTAGAGCTAAAGAAAGAAATTGAGTACAGGGTGAGGCAAACTATTAAACAGATATTTGGAAAGTGGGATCGGCAGATGAGATAGCAGAGTAGATGTTGTAGGCAAAAACAACTAACACAGTTTCAGTACCATGATGAAAACCAAATAACTGCGATGGAAGCAGACCTCAAACGGATCAGCAAGCTTTCCAGCAAGTTCTCCTTTATTCCGGAGCGGAGTCTATCAGTCAGGCACGGGAAGGGCTCATTTTCTGGGTACGAAAATGATCTGTGGGTTACAGAAGAAGTTGGAGTTTCATAGTTTACAGTGAGGGTGAATTAATCATTGGAAACTTTGGACGTGCCCATCAGACAGTCAGGGAACTAGTTGTGCAGGTTAAAATTTTAACTCAGGAAGTCAGTTTAATGCAGGAAGGCAGTTGTAAAAAATTTGAAACTCATTTTTACAGGGAGAAAAAGGAGCTCAGATCCTGAGGGATGAGTACTCAAATCCTGCCCATTTCTTTTCTTCTTCCTCTGGGATTCATTGTGTTCCAGAGTTTTGCTATTTATTGTGTGCCTCCATTCAGGACTAATTGGCAATGGGGGAAGGTCAAAGTCCAGAGTCCAGCATTCAGTATTTGCCTCCTTCCTTGGGGGTTCATTGTTTCTGGGAAAGGACTTACTGGGAGAGGTTTAATAACTGGCTAATTTCTCTCCCTCCTCCCCAATCACACTGCCCTTCCTTTTTTCCCCTGGGGACTGTCTTGTAGGAATATTATTTTCCATAACCCTTCAGATGTGAGTGAGTCTGAGTCAAAAAGAGAGTCATAGACACCTCCCCACATTCCACATTAAATGATTTGGTGTGTATTGCTGCCATTATTCATAGGTTGGGGATCCTGGAAGAAGACCAAGTTTGGGTAGAAATAGTGAACTCTGATTTGAATATGTTGAATTTGAGATGTGAAAAGGTTCAGAAGATGTGTCCTTTAGACAATTGTTCGTGTGTGTATGTGAAAATTAAGTAACCATGTGGGGCAGAGAAAAAGATTTCTCTGTATCAGTGTTTGGAGTTGTGAACATGATGAAATATATGTCCAAAACTATGCAAGAGTTTTGAATATAAAAGAAGTATCACACAAGTCTTTGTCTTCAAGTTGTGCACAACCTATTTAGGAAGTATAGTTAGAGAAAGTCCCCAGAAGTGCTGACCTGGGGCTTTCCTATTGTAAGGCTGGTACGGAGGCTGCGAGTGCTTGGGGGAAATCTCTGTGTTATTTTAGAACCCTCAAAGAATGATCAGGACAAGAACTCATAGATGATGCCTGTATAAGTTTGAATAAAGAAAGAAGTAGAGGACTATGAGACTATGAGAGAGTAGAGAGAGTAGGATTCCAGGCGACACAGACTTCCTGAGGCAGCGCTGTACAGAACACTGAAAGGCTATGAGACAAGTTTGAACTGCACTAGTAAAGGAGTCAGGTCAGCAACCACTGTTGTTTTTGAAGCTGGGAATGTGGAATGTCAGGGGAGGAGATTACAGTCGGAGAAGTCACAGATCATGGTGACAGAAGGAACCCAAGGGGAGCACTCTGCATTCTGGCTACTGAAAGTTGGGGGTGCAGTTTTTCAAAATCGAGATGACTGAAGATCAAGGGGAGTAATGCTCGAATGGATCTTTAACAAAGGTACTGAAGGACTCTGTGGCCAATATTGAGATAAATTCTTTTTTGGGGGTTTGAACTCATGGGCTCTTGACCACATCCCCAGCCTTATTTCATATTTTATTCAGAGACAGGGTCTCACTGAGTTGCTTAGCACCTCATTTCTGCTGAGGCTGGCTTTGAACTTGAAATTCTCTTGCCTCAGCCTCCCAAGTCACTGGGATTATAGGCATGTGCCTTCTCACCCGACTAACATTGAGATAAATTCTAACACATAATTGTCATTTCCCTTTTCGTAATAATTCCCTCAAAGTTCTATCTTTGAAATACAGACTCATATCACCTACTTTTTCTGACTTGAAAATTATTTTAGGACCATTTTTTCTTTATAATTCTCTCGTTTGTCCTGAGCTTTGATCCTACTTGGTGAAGAAATTCAGAACCATTTGGAGGTATGATATTTGCAATGAAAGTGATTTTATGAATTGTGGTTAGCGAGGATTCCAGAGCATACTCACAGATGGGGCTGTGAATCATGCTGTCTGGTCCTAATCTCAGGCAGAGACCTTCCTCTCTGTTGGTGATGGAATTGCTTTCACAGTGTCACTTCCTCCTGGTCTGGGATAAATATAATGTCACAGAGAGAGAATGGTGAAACACCTGTCCATCCACCTCTGAAGTAACCTCCTTTATGACCAAGTACACATCTTGTGTTCACCCATTAAGTCTGTAAGCAAACTCTTGGTAAAGACATGAGTGAAAACATGGAATCCCCTGGTTGTTTTATTATAATCATGTGATATTAGAGAAATCCTCTTTGAATTGGGTACAAGTTCTATTTAAAAGGCATTTCCCTAACTACTGACTAGACCCCCTCTCCATTCATGCCTGCTATATTCTGTTCTGCTTATGATGGCTCTTTCAGTCTATTTGATATTTAGGACTTTTGTCTTTGTGATACTCTTAAAATAGTCTAGAAATGGATACTACCTTAGTGTAGATCCAAAGCATAGACTTTTCTGTATTATGACATTATCTGATTTTTATTTATGACTAATTCTCATATCTTTTTTTTTTTTTTTCTTGCTAAGACATTCTTTATGGATGATGCTAACTTTTAAAAAAATCTGTTTACCAAGCCACAGGTGTGGTCATACCTATAGTCCCAGCTACTCTAGAGGCTAAGGCAGGAGGTTAACTTGAGCCCAGGCATTTGATACCAGCCTGGGCAACATAGCAAGATATTGTCTTTAAACAAAAAAAATCTGTTTTTAACAGCAATAGATTCTCTTTTGGAATAATAATTTACTAAGAAAACCCTGCAGTTAGATTTGCCTTGGCTTCCGGACTTTTCCAGCAAGGTCCCACTGATCTGAGGTACAACATTAAACATATGCAGACCTTTTAGAATGAGTGGAAAAGCTAAATCCTGACATTTTTTGCCTCCTTGACGACAACAGTAAATACACATACACACAGTTGACCTTCATTTAATGTTGGCTCTGAGCCTCTAAAGAGGGCCTTTTAGGAGATCTGCATCCCAATTCCCATGTTGCTACTGTTAGAAAAAGTCTGAGCTGAATTTCCATTGCCACTCTTTGAAACAGTTATAAAAAGCAAAAAATAACCCTCAGCAACTCTGACCTTCCCAAATTATATATTGCACAATTTAGAACAGTGCTTGAGATTTGGGCCAAAGGAAGGGCTTTCTCGAATCTTCTGTTTGTGTTCTGGTTTCCTAGCAACAGCATCTCTGATAGCAATTGCACATACTTTCCAGGGGAATCCACAGTTTTTCATACAACATGGAAAAAGAAACCACACATTTTTTTTGTTTGTTTGTTTTCAGTTTCAAATATTGTAGCAGCTCAGAATGACTAAACCCACATAGAGCAAATATGATGTTTTAATTTTTGTCCTCCGAGGTTTCTCCTTTTGAGTGTTTACTTAAATATACACCATATTTGCCTCAAACGTTACTTATCCAAGGACTTGTTTTATGTGACTACTGCTGTGTACTCAGAGAAACTTATGCTAGTCATCATTGTCTTGTCAAAGATTGAGTCTCTTGTGTGGGACATAACTATGCTAGTAGAATTTGATATCCTGTACATAATGATGACATTAATACCTTGTCACTGATTTTTTTTCTACTTCCAGTTATATAGACTACTCACAGGCTAACCAACATAGATTTACGACCTACATGTAATTTTAAATTTATCTTAAGAGATTAATTGTGATCAAAATAGACTATTTTGCTGTATAAAAAGTGAATGGAAATTCAATCACATGTTTACTGCATTTATTTAATTCACATTTATTATTAGTGTTGTTGAGGTTATTCTTTAAATGATTACAATGTGATGAATATTTTAAAAAATATTATCTCGTGTCTCCTCTTATTAATTCTCTGAAATGAGCATCACCATCCCCTTATTATAGATGAAAAAACTGAGGAATGAGGCTTAAAGAAGTTAAATAACTGCTCAGGCTCAAATCTAGTAAGTGGTGAAATCAGGACAAGAACTAAGTGTGCAGTATTGTACTCCAATGTAGCTGCACTTTGTCTAAAAGCAAACAATTTTCCCCCATAACTTTACAATGCAAAGAAGTTCAGAGCTTATGGTAGACAATTTTATAACTAAGTCCCCATAATAAAAAAAAATTTCAAAAGAAATGTATATAATCTTTCCTAAGTAAATAATGTTCTGGTTCAAAGGGCCCCTACTAAATTACACAATTATTCTTTACGTTCAATTCAAGTAGGAGTAAAATGTGGGGGACCAGTGCTGGGGTGAGATCTCATTGCCTGGCAAAGAACTAGTTCAGGAAAGCTCTTATCTCTCCTTCAACACAATATCTGTGTCTGTAGGGGAACGAACCTAGGACCTTACTCGTGCTAAGCACGTGCTCTACCCCAGAGCTGTATCCCCAGCCCCATCTATTTAATTATTCATTTATAAAGTGCTCTTCTTTTGGAGTCTGTGCATGTGGTTGATGGAACTGACAGATCTGGGAGAAACCACAGAGACATCTATCCTGTTACTAAGGGTTAGTTACACAAACTGGCTTATGTAAGGGAGGAGTTATGTTAGAGGGCAGCTGCCCCCACCCCACCCCCTGAAAAAGATAGGCTTGACTGGGTGTAGATGATGGAGGATGGAATGGGACCCTTAAGGGTCTAGGTAATTTATTTTTTTGCCTCCCTTGAGTTGGAGACCTGTCTGCAGGGTATGCCCTCAAAGGGGCCTGTAGCCCTGGGTATGATAATCACAGGGATCAAGGCTGGGGTTTGGACAAGAGTGCTGAGGTCACAGGACAGCCCCCACCAGGGTACTTCCCGTGCTTGTCCACTGGTATGGATAGCCACCCAGTAGAGGAAAGACTGGAGTTGGGGACAAAGGGAAGGAAAGAATTAGGGGGAGCAGAGGGGAGTGAGTTCTGGAGAGATATGGAGGGTCACTGAACTTTTCCCTGGAAGAGGCTCTCTACTAAAACAATGGCATTGAAAGAATGTAGGTTTAGAATAAATACTTCTAAATAGAAATATGAGTGTTGAATTTGGAAATTGCATAAAGACGTGTTTTCTCGGTCTCGGCAGGTTTAGGGACTTGGTAAAGTAGCTACTAGTAACCTCAGGCAGGATTTTTTACTTCTGACCAAATTAGTCTCATTCCCTTGATTTCATTTTATTTCTTGGACAGATGTTTTCAGACTATATTTTGTTTAGAAATATTCAATAATTTCAAAAATACCTGAGAGAGAGAAAGAGAGAGAGAAAGGGAGGGATGGAGGGAGGGAGAGAGGTTAGAAAGCACTCAAGGGATTGATTTCTCCTGAAGAATTGTAAGCAAAGAATTTCTTCTGGGAAACTATTTTTGAATTCTATTGAAACGAGTGGATATAGTTCATCAAAATGAAAAAATGATGAAATTGGCTATGCTTCTCTACGTTAAAATGAAGGATTTCATCCTTTTATATATAGGAAACTTATGTGAAAAGTTCTAAAATATGGCTACACTATATTTCTTTCGTTTTAATAGGGTGAGGAATTTCAATACTCAGATCCAGGACATTTCAGATAGTCAGATGAGTATGATCACCTTAATTTTGAATATTCAGTGATGGAATAATTTGAGTCATTTTATAACTATGAACAGCATTGATTTTTGAGCTTCTTAATCCAAGTCACTCATTTCATGTTATGGCTGATTCTTTTGCTTCCTTTTTGCAGGGGAGAGATTGTTGTTGTTGTCTCTATCATTATAGATAACTCTATTCCATATCTATTACTATACAGAAATCACACACACACACGCACACACACACACGCACACACACACACACACACACACACACACACACACAAAGTGTATCACAGAGTTAGGGGCAGGAATGAAGTCCCTATGGAAGATGAAGATGAATTTTCCTAACCCTTACTTACCTCATCAATGCTAAAAATCACTACAGTTTAACTCCTTAGTCCCTGAGTTTATTTCCTTCTAGTGTGGTGCTTGACACCATGTTTGCATGTAGTGTATTTTCTAACCTTTTCCTTGACCAGCCATCACCTAAACCTCAAAAAGTGATTGGTACAAGATGGAGTGAGGAGAGCTTACAAATCCACATTTCTTCCAATGGTTTTGTGCCTGCCTAGGAGTCTGGCTGTCTCATCTATCAGGGAAAGATTAGGATTAGATTCCAAAGACTGTAACAAACTGCCACAAACTGGGTGATTCAGGACAATGGGAAGTTATTCTCTTTTTCTGGAGGCTGGAAGTCTAAGGTCAAGGTGTTGACAGGAGCCTCCTGCCAAAGGTGTCTCTAGGGAAGAATCTCCCTCACCGGTTCTAGTTTCTGTTGGTGGCGGGAAATGCTTGGTTTACCATGGTTTGTAGATGCAGAACTACAATCTCAGTCTCCATCTTTACATGGCGTTCTTCCCTGTGTGTGTCTGGGTCCAAATTTCTCTCTTCTTTTGAAAATGTCAGTCCTACCCTAATCCAGTCCAACCTCATCTTAACTTTATTACATTTGCAAAGACTCTATTTCCCAATAAGAGCACCTTCTCAGGTTCCTGATGGACATGTATTTGGGGAAACATTATTCCACCCAATACAGAGTGTTCTGTAGCTTTGGACAACTTTCTTTACTCTTGGAGTCACCATGCTTTGTCCTTGTTTTAGTCAACTTTTTCACTGCTGTGACTAAAACACCTGACCAGAACAATTGTAGAGGAGGAAAAATTTATTTGGGGGCTCACAGTTTCAGAGGTCTCAATCCATAGACAGTAGGCTCCATTCCTCAGGGCTCAAGGTGAAGCAGAACACCATGGTAGAAGAGTATGGTGGAGGGAACTGACCATACCCTACGTGCCTTCAGTTACCACTCAGTTAATCCCATCAGGTGATTAATTCACTGATTGGGTGAAGGCTCTCATAACCCAAGCATTTCTCCTATGAACCTTCTAGCATTGTCTTACACACAAGTTTAACATAACACCACTCATTCTTGTTTTGTTCCTTCTCCTGTCTTCTTTTTTCCTCAGGGGAATTTCACATTCCTTGGCCTTTATATTGCCTGATTTTCTTCTCGGATTTCATTTCATAATCATTTTATCTTGTGTCTCCATTCTTGCAGATATGTACTAACCCACAAAGTACCACAGAAAATTAATCTGCAAATGCATAAGGTCAGGTCCTTATGAGTTTGGAGGGCTCTGTCCTTGGCTCTGTTGTCAGAGGGACGAGTGACCTAGTGTCTTTTCTCTTGGGACAGATATCATTTGCCTATCATCTCCTGGGAGATTGCCTACATACACTTTTACTCTACTGGGAATTAACTGGCAACAGCCAACCAGGAGCTGCTGATTTTTTGTTGTTCTTTTTTACATGCCGGCACTTGAGACAACTTTGACCACTTTCACGAACTCAAGTCCCTCTCTACCTTGAGTCCCTTCCTGACCTGCAAGTTTCTCTTCAGAATCTCTTTCATATCACTAGTATATTTATCGCAGATGTGCCAGAACCTGTGTACTTCAGGAAATAGTTCACCTTGCCTTGGTTTGGACACCTACCCTACCAAGAGTCCATACTGGTAACTTCTCTCTGTGACCTGAGTTCCTCCTTAGGCTGCCTTTTTAAATGATGAAGGCAAATTGGCCCAACTCCTGAGGCACTTCAAAGGTATTAGAGGACAGAAAGAGCTTCTATTTTCAAGTCACAGCAAAACTATTAAAGTATAAACCAATCATTTTAGTAAAAAAAATGTAAGCATTATCATTTATTGTGTTTAAAATTTATTCTCTTACTATACATTGTTTTTTTTTTTTTTTTTTTTTTTGGCTTTTTTAAAACACCAGCTGCTGATTTCTCAGGCATTTCCCTCAGGAATTAGAAGATAAGGGTGCAAGAGGCTCCTAGCTGGGTCAGTGGCCAAGTCTATTCCAAGCTGGCACCTTTCCCAATGCTATTGGTTTATGGAATATAGTTTCAGAAAAATGCCAAGTGCAAAGAGGAGACTACATTTTAGCAATCATAGGGCAATACAGATTGTACTGTTTAAACTTTCTACTTCTAATTATGTTTGGCTCTTTCATTACTGGCTTCTCTTATCAAATCCCTGATTAAACACACACACACACACACACACACACACACACACACACACACAAGCTTAAAGATAGAACATACATAGGAAATTATTATTAAATTTTTCGCTGGCATTTTATAACTCATAGCTCGTTTTAGACAATAACAAAAACAGCATTAGCAAGGTTCTCATATGAAAAAATTTTAAATTATCTACATAAGTAAGCTGGCTTAGCAACAGCATTTAACTCTTCCTCTTTATGGGTTCAGTAGATCAATGTGCTTCCTGCTGATAAAGTAAGGACTTCCTTTCAGCTGATGACTCGGATTGGGAGGAAAATAAAATCAGATTATCAGTCACCAGTAAAAGTTTCATAAGGATTAACTATTTAATATTGAAAAGCAAATGATCCTCTTCAAAACATTGTTTTATTCCAGTTCAGCTAATGTCTAAGTGATGCTAACATACTAGATTTTGTAAGATTTGACTCAATGAAAAAATTTTTGCTTCGTTTACTCTTTCCAGGTTGCTATGGTGACTTTTTCTTTAGTCAACAGGGACAAAACAGTACTGAGGGTAGTGTCCGATACTGTCATGCCAGTGCTTTCAGGTTGACGTGGTCAACAAGGCATAGTAGAGAGAACACAGAACTAGACACAGGCTGTTTGGTGGGGTGGTATCAGAAAATATGGGTTTTGTCCCAGATCCGCCATTCACTATGTGGCAAGGGCAAGTCCCTCTGGAGCCTTTATTTATCTCTAAAACAATCCTAACATTTCTATTCTTGTCTATCTCATATTGCCATTATGAATTTCAAGTAAGATAACGTGCTTAGAAACTGTATGAACCACGTTTTTAAACATTTATTGTGGTTTGAGGAACAACAGATTTCTTACCTCTTCTCCAGCCATTCATGAATTTCTAACTAGTGATTCCTCTTTTAGCTCATAGCTGAAGTCCTTCTCATAGCATGTCCCACATCTGGATAGTCTTAAGATAGAATATACAGTGCTGGAGAGATAGCTTAGTTGGTAGAGTGCTTGCCTCTCAAGCACAAGGCCCTGAGTTCGATCCCCAGCACCGCAAAAAAAAAAAAAAAAAAAAAAGATAGAATATGCAGGGCTAGGGATATAGCTCAGTTGGTAGAGTGCTGGGTTCTAATCCACAGCACCGCAAGAAAAAAAAGAAAAAAAAAAAAGAATATGGAGCATGGATGTAGTGATTATCACATGCAAGGCACTTACCTAAAAACTTATTTCAGGCCATGTGCAGTGGTGTATGCCTGGTAACCCAGCAATGTGGGAGACTGAGGCAGGAAGAACGCAAGTTAGAGGCCAGAATGAGCAACTTAGTGAGACCCTGTCTTAAAATAAAAATAGATAAAAAATAAAAAGGGATTTGATGTAGCTCACTGGCAAAGCACTATCTAGCACACACAGGACCTTGTGTTCAATCCTCAGTACCACAAAAAAATTGTTTTAAAGTGTAATTAAATTTCTACCGTAATTATCAGAATTTTTATTTTCTAGTGCTTTACAATGTTAACCATAAAATGCTACTAAATTATATACTCTATTTTGCATTTAATGTGAACTTTTAAATCAAATAATCTACCTTTTGATGTGTTAAACTTCTGAGGTGGTGAGTGTATGAAGGAATAAAAGAAAAAATATAAACTTCAGAGAATTTCAAGTTCTAATGGTTTCTTTCTTTGTCACAACCACCTTGTATTTTTCCCCCCTGACAGAGTAACACTTCTAATATTGGAATTTCTCTTTAAAAGACACACACAGGTGCTTTTGATGAGAGCAGAATATGACATACCTAAAAATGAAACTTTTGCTCTTTATTTTAAACAAACTTCTGTGGGGGGGAGGGGCTAGGTATCCCAGGCCTTCTTGCCTATTGTAGGCAAGTGCTGTATCACTAAGCTGTACCCCAGCAGTTAAACAAATCTTGTTTGTTGTTTGTTTTAAATCTTAGGAGAAAGGACACTGTGGAGCTACAGAGCTATAACTATGATTTTTCAAAGCTTCACTGAATGCCAAGAATTCAATATTATCATTCCAGTGAACAGTGACTAGTTTAAGTGTTATTAGTATCCTGTTATTTACAAAGGAATTTACAAGGAAACCTAAAACAATTGGAAAAGACTGTGGAAAAAATATTCTACAGAGTTTTAGATGAGTCAACTATGGTTAAAAAAAAACTTGAATTAGATTGGCTGATGAACCAAAGCTAAGTAAAAGGGCAGAGATGAAATATTCAAGCTTCCATTTCCTTGTTCTCTCTTATATCATGGGGACACAAATTTATCTTCCTCAAAAGATTTTTTTTCCTTTGGATTATTTATGTGATACAATGGAGATCAAGAATATCCACTGTAGACAGAATAGTTTCACTTACTTATAATGTTATACTTAAGTAAAAGATGCTACATCTTAACACAATGGATACCACTCATGCCACTGTGTTGCCCAACTTGAGGAAGCCTCATTTTCTGGAATGTACTGGGAACAGTGCCCCCTAGGGTTGGACGATGGTACTGAAGATAGGTACAACTGTGCTGATTTTGGCTTCAGGAACATTTTCCATGTGTGGTCAGAGTAGGACAAATATTTTCTAATCTTTTATGGCACTTTGTTTTCTTAACATTCTCCACAGTATATAAACAATGTCAGTACATCTAATTTTAAATAGCTTTTTCATAGGACTTTAGTCAGAAATAAAAGAGGAAACTTTGTAGGATGTAGGAAAGATAGTGCCCTGGGCAACAAAGTTAAAATCTGAAAACAGGTTTTCAAGTGGAAATAAGAGACGGCAACTCAAGAAGGTGGTGCCTTGGAATTGGGTTTCTTTTTGGAATCGAGGTTCTTCCTAGAATTCTCTTCTGCTTTGCTCAAGTGGGAATTTTATATGGAGAATTTTTTTAACTTTTTTTTTTAAGATCTTACTGTATAGGAATTTGCAAAGGATGGATTGTAGACAAAAATCTCAGATTTGGTATCTCATGGTTGCAGTCACAGTAGTTCAATTTCATTTATATGAAAATGCACATTCATTCATAAGACTGAGGAAGTGCTATTATTTTAAAACATGAAAAATCTTGAAGCAGACTATGAGAAGGCACTTGCAAGAATTTACCAACCAATAAAGAATATCCCGAAAAAAATAGAAAAGAAAATTCAAACATGTTAACAGTGAAAAATGATTTTTTTGATCACCAAAAATTGCTATTGGAAAATGAGATAATCCTTTTTTTTTTCTTTTTTTCTCTCATTGTCTGTAATAAGTCTTCTTTAGATCACACTTCTGCAAAGGGCTCTCTCCCGCTCTACCTTGAGGTCTCTGAATTCCTCTAGACTGGGTGGGCACCTGGAGAACACAGGAGATTGGTTCCACAACCCCCTATAGCCCCAAATCCCAGATTCTCATGCCCCTCATATAAAATGGCATGGCATTTACATACAACCTCTGCACATCCCCCCTTACATTTGAAATGTGTATTTGATAAATATATATTTGATTAATGTTTGATAAACACATATTTGAAATATATATTTAAAATAATCTCTTGATTACTCATAGTATCTAATCCAATGTAAATACTATGTATTTACAGTTATTATACAGTATTGTTTGGGGCATAATGACAAAAAAATCAGTACATAGACAAGAGAGATGCAAGATTTTTTTGAATATTTTTGATCTGTAGATGGTTGATGTAGAACACAGGGGCTGACTGTGTAGTAATCTTGCAAAACCAGATTACATCAGTTGGGAACCTGGCTCTGCTACTAAAAGCCAGGAAACTTTGGGCAAGCTACTTGACCACCGCATTGGTTTGCTCATTTAAGCAATGCAAATAGTGACAGTGCCTACCTCATGTGCTCCTTGTGAGTATCAAAATAGGAAATACCAGTAAATCACACAAGCACCCCATGAGTGGTACAATTTTTTACTGTGTGCCTCATGCTGCAACATTTGATGATTTGTTGTAGTGACCTTGCCTGATTGCTTTCTAAGACCTTTGCTGTATGAGCGTTCATAAACATAGGCTGCTCTCTTTTTCCTTGGTGAGGTTTTTAGTTATCTGTTGATTAGGGTTTGGTTTAGATATAAATTTCCTGGTTCAGGAGCTGTATCATGTGCTTTTTAAATTTCCTACAGTTTCTTGTGCAATGTTCAGAATTTTTGCACTTAGAATACTAGTTCTTAGATCTGAAATTGACTTGGAAATAATGTACTAGCGACATGGGAACTGAAGACCCAGAGACACGGAGGTAACTAATGTTACTCACATAATCATTGTTCTTCCTACGATGTCATTCTCACCTAAATATTATGAAAAAAATCTGAAACTTAGAATAACATTTTGAAAAAGTACCAAAAGTTTGGTATGGAGAAAATGAGAACTGAGCATTTTTACACAAATAATATAATTAATGTTTCTTTTAAAAGAATAGACGTAATAATTCCTAAGTATGATTTTCCCCCTCTTTATTTCTTTTGCTTTGATGCTGAGGATTTGAACCCAGGACCTGGTGCATGCTAAGCATGCACTCTGTCACTGAGCTGTACCCCCACTCCCTTATTGTTTTATAACTGCATAAACGTCATTACAACTTAATTTTCTCCTAAACTAGGCATTGTGTATTTTCAATGACCTTTGGTGAGCTGAATTTTTGCATTTCTTCCAGGTGCCAGTGCCCACTTGGAACTGACTGAGCTTTGCTGTTTTTGCAGGTTGTGGTGGGGAGCTGTCGGGAGCCACAGGTTCCTTTAGCAGCCCCGGGTACCCTGGCAGGTATCCACCCAACAAGGAGTGCCTCTGGTACATTAGCACTGCCCCAGGGAGTAGCATCCAGCTCACCATCCACGACTTCGATGTGGAATATCATGCCACCTGCAACTTTGACATCCTGGAGGTAGGAAGTGAAGATGGTTTTTCAGCACATTCCGGAATTGGGAGTAGAACTGGAAACCACTCTGCAGAGATGGTCACATTCTTTCCAGTGGCCAGCTGCTTTCTATTCTTAGACATTCTTGTCAGTATCAGCCCTTCATGAATAATGTTGGTAGACATATGGGATTAATATCTTAGTTTAGGTTTCCTTCCAAGCAGGGTCCGACGGCCTTGGCTATGGGCAGTTCAATTAGGAAGTGAGGCCAGCAAGAAACCCTGTGAATCAAGGAGCAGGGCAGGAGAGCCAGTGGAGGGACCCCCTGTGGACCACAGGGTTCAGCCCTTCTGGGCTCTTCTGAGGGTCCCTTTTCTGAAGAAGCAGGCCGAGCATTGATCTCCCAACTGGGGGCCCCATCAATCACGATTGTGCTTGGGATTATGAACACCCCACATTTGAAGTCTGGGAAGTCTTGCTTTAGGAGAAAAGCATTTGGGCTGCAGGGTGTAGAGAGCAACCCTGGCAGCAAGCACAGGAACTTCTCCTGCAGCTGCAGAAACCTCTAGGTGGGGCAACGGTGCTCCTGCAGATGGCCTTTTTTAATTTTAATTTTTATTTTTTGTCTTTTTAATCGTCACTTAGGTAGTGTGAGGCACTTGTGTTTTTTTTTTTTTAATGTCTTTTCCCATATTTTTATTGGTGCATTATATGTGTACATAATGGTGGGATTCATTGCTACAAATTTGTAAGTGACACAGTATAACAATTTGACCTGGTTGGTGTCATTCCCCAGTAGTTTCCCTTTCCTCCTCCTCCTGCCTTCCTTCCTCTGGTCCCTGTCCTTTACTCTTCTGTCCTCCCTTTGATTTTCATGAGATTCCCCCACATCTTTATTTTCCTTATTCCTCGCTAGCTTCCACATATGAGAGAAAACATACTACCCTTGACTTTTTGTTTGACTTATTTTGCTTAATATAGTGTTCTCAATTTCCATCTATTTTTCATCAAATGACATAATTTCATTCTTCTTCATGACTGAGTAAAATTCCTTTGTGTTTATATATCACATTTTCTTTATCCATTCATCCATCAATGGACACCTAGGCTGGTGCCACAGTTTGGCCATTGTGAATTGTGCTTCTATAAATGTGGGGATGCATGTATCACTGTAGTATAATAACTTTAATTCTTTAGGATAAATACAGAGAAGTGGTATAACTGGTTCTTGTGGTGATTCCATTCCTAGTCTTTTGCGGAAACTCCATACTGATTTCCATAGTGGTTGTACTAATTTACAATCCCACCAATAGTATAAAAGGATTTCTTTTTTCTACCTCCCCTCCAGCATTATTATTATGGTTATTCTTGAAGACTGCCATTCTAACTGGAGTGAGATTAAATCTCAGTGTAGTTTTGATTTGCATTTGCCTAATTGCTTAAGTTGTTGAACATTTTTAAATGTATTTGTTGGTCTTTTGTATTTCTTCTTTTGAGAAGTGTCTGTTTAGTTCATTTGCCCACTTTTTGGCATTGTCTTTTTTTTTCTGGAGCGGGGGTTAAGTTTTTAAAATTCTTTATGTATTCTGGATATTCATCTTTTATCAGAATAGTATGCAAAGATTTTCTCCCATTCTGTAGATTCTGTCTTCATATTCTTAATTGTTCCCTTTGTTGTACAATAGCTTTTTAATTTGATGCCATCCCACTTATTAATTCTTGGCATCATTTCCTGAACTTTAGGGGTTCTACTGAGAAAACCATTGCCTGCCCTTATATATTGAAGTGTTAATGCTATGTTTTCTTCTAGGAGTTGCATAGTTTCTGGTCTAATTCCTAGGTCTTTGATCCATTTTGAGTTGATTTTTTGTGCAGTGTGAAAGATAAGGGTCTAGCTTCATTCTTCTACATATGGATATTCAGTTTTTTCAGTACCTTTTGTTAAAAAGCTATCTTTTCTTCAATGTATGTTTTTGTCACCTTTGTCAAGGCTCAGATGACTGTAGATGTGTGGGTTTGTCCTGTGTCTTCTATTCTGTACCATTAGTCTATGTGTCTGTTTTTAATGCCAGAACCATGCAGTTTTTGTTACTGTAGCTCTATAGTATAATTTGAAGTCAGGTATTGTGATGCCTCCAGCTCTGTTTTTATGGGTTAGAATTGCTTTGACTATTTTGGGTCTTTTATTCTTCCAAATGAATTGTGGGGCTGTTTTTTCCTTGTTATTTGAAGAATGTCACCAGAATTTTGATGAGGATTGCATTAAATCTGTATATTGCTTTTAGTAATGTGGCTATTTTAGCAATATTAATTGTGCCTACCCATGAACATGGGAGGTCTTTCTATCATCTTGGGTCTTCTTCAATTTCTTTCTTCAGTGTTCTATAGTTTTCATTATAGAGGTCTTTCACCTCCTTGGTTAGATTTATTCCTAGGGTTTTGGTTATTTTGTGAATGTTATTATTTTCCTGCTTTATTTCTCAGCAGACTCTTTATTGATGTATGGAAAAACTATTGATTTTTGTATGTTTTTTTTTTAACCTACTACTTAGCTGTCCTCTGGTAGAGATTTTTGGATTTTCTAAATATAGGATCATATCATCCACAAACAGTGATAATTTGACTTCTTCATTTCTATTTTTATTTCTTCTATATTTTTCTCTTGTCTAATTGTTCTGGGCTAGAACTTCTCATACTATATTGAATAGGAGAGGTGGGAGTGGACATCCTCGTCTTGTTCAATATTTTAGAAGAAATACTTTCCATTTTCCTCCATTCTCTATGATGTTGGCTTTAGGTTTGTTGTTTATACCTTTATAATGTTGAGGTAGGTTCTCTCTATCCCTAGTTTCTTCAGTGTTTTTTATCATGAATAGGCACTGAATTTTGTCAATGACTTTATCTGCATAGTATGAGTCTGCTTGGGTTTTATTTTTATTAGGACAGGCTGACATTGAGATGGTCTCCCAAGTCGCATTAAGAGCAGGATTTGGAGGAACATTTTGAGGCCCTTTAAATAGTTGAGGAAAGTTTTCTTCTTAAGGCTGAAAGGAGCAAGCCCTTGACTTTTCGTTCAAAACCTTTTTGCTTCTCTGAAATGTTCAACTCACATGGAAAGTGCTAGTATGAGCCATTTGAAGTCAGTTTTTTCAATGTTGCTTCAAAGGAGGCATCTCAAAAAATTAAGATGGTTTTGAGACCTTTGGGTCCTTAAGTTTATTATCATCAGTTTTTTGTTGCAAGAATCTAGTCATTAAGATGTGTGTGTGTGTGTATGTGTGTGTGTGTTCTATATTTTCTGAACTTTAAGCTATGGGCAATTTAATGGCTTCTAAGTACACACAAAAATCCCACCACCTCAGCTATAGGTACAGCTCTAGCACATTAAGTAAAGATTCTACATCTAGAAAATTCAAATTCCACAAGATGGGTGTTTTTGTTTTACCTCCATATCCATGGTGCCAGAGTACCTGGTAAATAGCAAACATTCAATGTTTGTGGAATGAATCAAAGTATCCAATGCTCTGATTGACACACTGAAATAATGTACATCTAAAATGGTTTACAAATGAATTTTTACAGCCATATTCTTATTTGAATGTTGACTAATCCCATGAGGGATTATTTTGTTCCCATTTAATAGTTGTCAAACCAAGGCTTAAATTAGTGAGCTTTTGCCTGACCATTGAATGGTGAGTGGAAGGGTTAAAAAGTAAACCAGGTCATTATTCAGTGCTCCCTGAAAGTCAGGTTTAAGACCACAGATGTGTGCAGCCTGCAAGGGATTAAAATGAGTAGGGTGTACCTTCTAGAAAACTTTAACACTTAAAAACTTTATCTGATTACAAAACAAGTTCTCACCTTGAAAAGAAATGGGGTTCTAAAATCATCCCCTCAGTAAGTGGATGGAGAGTCACTAGGAATTTCCTTGAGTTGCCCAAGTCCCTCTACAGTGGGACACTGCTACAGGAAATGAAATCAGGGACATGGCTGGAAGGTCTTGGGTCAAACCCATATCCTTGTCTTTAAAGCAGGTCTGCTGTCAAGTCATTCCATCTCAGAGTAGAAGAAGGTTGCAGGAGAGAAGACACCTCCCTAAGTTCACACTCTCAGTATGAAGTTGGACTAAAACTCACATATGGAACACTCCAGTGGTTTCCCTGGCCAACAGGGATATTACTGGTTGCATAAAACCCCTTCGCACTTACAGAGGGCTGGCAGCAGATCCTCTGCAGCAATGTGCATGTTCCAAGCTCTTCACTCTCATACTCCAAAGTGCATGTGATTGTTGCCCACTTGGCAAAATATAAATGGGTTCATTGTGCTTTTTGTCACACCCATTACGTGAGAAAGCAGAGAGAGAGAGGTTGTTCCCTGCAAACAACCTAAATAACAGAGGGACAAAATCAGGGACTAGGGGCATCAGGCAGCATTCAAAAGGGTCCCTGGCCTGCACAGAAAAGCCCATGAGAAAAGACAACAGTCGGCTTGGGTTTTATTTTTATTAGGACAGGCTGACATTGCAGTGGTCTCCCAAGTCCCATTAAGAGCAGGATTTGGAGGAACATTTTGAAGCCCTTTAAATAGTTGAGGAAAGTTTTCTTCTTAAGACTGAAAGGAGCAAGCCCTTGACTTTTTGTTCAAAACCTTTTTGCTTCTCTGAAATGTTCAACTCACATGGAAAGTGCTATAATATTTCGGCTAATAACAATAAAATGATTTTTTTCCATCCCCCATTCCTTAGTCACTGATAACATGTTAGCAGTAGGTTTCAAAGTTTGTTACCCCGGGTGCATGCTTGGTCTAGAAACATGGCTAAATGTCTCAGCTGCACACCGATCTTTACTGTTCCACTGAGTGCAGCTAAGTGGGACCAAACTGTCACCAGGTATTGGGCTTACGGGATTCACCATATTTAACCTGGAGCCATTTTTCCCTCAAAAATCACCGTCCAGAAAGTGGTCAGTTGCATAAAGCAATAGCTGTGTGGTTACTCATAACCCCGGAATGCTGACTTGATTGGAACAATAAATGGAGCTAACAGAGCAGAAAGAAATGTTCAAAACAGATTAAAACCATAGGCTTTGAAATGTTCTCCCTCCCGAGCACTTGCAAAAAACACATTTTAATCTCTGATCATCAGACCAATTCTTTTCCCCCCAAAGTTTAGTCATATGCTGCGGTGGAATGAACCACACCCTGAAATTCTTTCCATCTCTTTCCTCTTTTGGCCACATGCTAACCATCAGTTTTATTTGTGAAAGCCCAAATCACCATCCTATTGTTTTGGTCATGGAAACACTGATTTTTACATCGATCTCTGAGAAAACTCTGTAGAGAGAGCCTAAGCTGGCACCCAGCAGGAAAGGAAGTCCACTCCTTGGTGTAATGAACCAGGACAATTGCTTGGTGTGGGCAGTTAACGCTGGCTGTTCTCTGTGCTGTGCTAGTTTGTGAGTTCAGTCCAGCGAGAGGGGAAGCAAAGAATGTCAAAAGTGGTGGTGTTTATTCTTCTGGAGGTTTCTAGGCCCAGCCAACTCATACCCATTATGTTTGTGATCTCAAGGGGACGCATGAGCAGGAAAAACAAAAGAATATTTTGCCGACGTGCGGGTTCTCTTTGTTAGGACTTAGCACGAGTGCTCAGTGTTCTTTCTCTAAATGTGCGCAGGTTATTGGGCTTGGATGATTAGGAGCACATGCAGTCAGCTGCACGCTCTGGGGGTGGGGGTGGGGAGGGAATGCTTGAAAATGGGCAAGACTCTAAACAAGAAGCCATCTCTGCGCTTCCATTTGCATATGTGTATGTATAAAAGGCCACATGAGGCTCTTCCTGAAGTCTTGCTTTTGATGGCACTTAGGGGGCCACACAAACATCAGCTCCTTCTAATAAAAATAAGCCTGAAGCAGTCAGCTCGCTTCATTCCTTTGCAATTACAGTCCTTGTGCTCAGTCCTCTGGGAAACAGCAGTTGCATTCATTTTGGCCTTTTCCTCATGGCTGGGGGGAATTAATCAGACAAAGAAGTCATTATAGATTCCAATCATGTACTCCTCCCCCAAAGCAGGCTTCTTGTTCTCACTCTCTCCAGAGAACACTTGAGTGGCTTCCCTATCAGTCAGCAGAGGGCCTGAGGGTGGGCCTGGGGGGACAGGGGGGGCCCTGAGGAATGGGGGAGAGCTGCCCAGATGGGACAGGTGGGGGGACACTGAGCACAGACCTCCCTGAGAGCTCCTTTCCTGGCTTTGGCCCTGAGTATAGATTTGTGTACCTGTGCATGGCAAGTGTGTGTCTGTGTATGTGTGTGTGTGTGTGTGTGTGTGTGTGTGTGCCATTCTGAAGGACTCAGATACCAAAATACTTGAAAACTTAACCACAGTGACCTTTCTTCTACAAATTCAAGTTTGACAAGACCTGAAGTTGAGGGGTCAATATCTTCTGTTTGATTTTACACGTGCTAGATAAAAATCCAGGGGGGATTCAGAAACCGGTGTGTGAGGTTTCATGAAGGTGGGACCAAAGGGACCCTTTTCTGAGGAATGTGTCACTGAGTTGTTGAATCCCTGTCAGACAGAGTTGGAGGAATTTGGAGGCGTGTAGGAAGTCTGAAACCGAGAAGATGGAGCTAGAGGGAGTCATCTAGGAAAGGTAGAGTCTGGAGTGATTCTCGATTAAAGTTGGAGGCTCTCGTGCAGGCTCCTGGGAGCAGGCACAGGGGGATCTATAGTGTTTCCTTCGTTAGTATACTCCAGAGCAAGGGCATTATATTTGATGCCTAATCTTATAGTCAGTGTGCATGGTAGGTGAACATTCTTAACAATATAACTAGAAAAGCACTAGTTTTCTGTGAACCTGGATTTCATAAGCATATGAAATTCTACTACTACTATTTACACGTCCCCATAGGCGTTGGAAAATCAGACTTAATACTGTGTTACTGCAGTGTCTCTGCCATCGAAAGCAGTAAATCCCTGAGACACCAGGAAGACAGAATGGAGAGATAGGGAAGATTCTGGAATAATCTACTCTGTCCACCTCTACAATTCTGACTAATGAAAGAAGCAGGCATTTTGTGGATGATTCAACTTGTGTGTTCTAAGGCAGAGGGAATGCTTTTGAAAACTCAGCTCAAGTTTATAGTTCATTCCCACCCAGGGAGGCTTAGATTTCAGTCTCTAATCACAATAGATTCAAGAGTTAGTGGTGTAAGGAACAAGGGGAAGGGCTGAAATTGCTTAAATGTCTTAAGTCCTTTTTTTTTCTACACCCCCATATTAGGTCTATGGAGGCCCTGATTTCTACTCTCCCAGACTAACCCAGCTGTGCTTCCAGAGACCATCTGTGAGCCCCATGAAGGTCTCCAGCACCGGAAATGCACTAGCAATCCGATTTAAGACCGACAGCTCCATAAATGGGAGGGGCTTCAATGCCTCATGGCAAGTGGTCCCTGGAGGTAAGTGAAACAAAGGAGGTACCCTTACAATACTCATGCTGAGCCCTTGTCAAATTTTATGAAATGATTAAAGAACTGTATTAAGGTTACACCCTGATGATTTTGTGATGTCCCAAATGACAAATACTGCTTTGGCATAGGCTTTTCCATAAAAATATATCTATGTGTCACCACCTATGTGAAAACAAGATACAAGTTTGCAGATCCACAGTGAAAGCAGAGTTAGGGTGACTGGCTAGATGAGTTCACTTGCCAAGGGACTTGTGCCTACTCCCTGTCCTCAAATTTGGGCATTAATAAATCATAAATTGCCTTGTGCCATAATATAGACCTTGGGATTCTTGCCACATGCGAAAACAGTAAACGTTAAATTTGCCAGTTCTGAGAAATTGCCATGCATTGTATGATATCTTTCTGCCCAAGATCTTAGGTAGTCTAAATAAATAACCTTTGCAGATCTTTAAAATTGTGAATTATGGCACAAAAATTTTAAATAGATATTAAGTTATACAACTGCTACTAACACTACTAATGGTGGTATTTATGGAATGTTTACTGTGTGCCAGATACTTTTCTATGACAAAGATGATCTTATTTAGTCCTTATAACTTCACTCTGAGTGCAGCCTATTTAATATACTGTTTTAACCACCGAGGAAACTGAGGCTTAGGAAATTCTAAGCCTCAGGAATTAGAAATGCCAAGCTAGAAATGGCAGCTAGAAATGCCAAGATAGAGATATGACCTCAGGCTACCTATTTGATGGCCTTATTTTATAAACTCTAAGGCAATACAGTAATTATATGAAATCTGTCTTAAAGTTAATTATGTGTAAATTTACATATGCAGTGTCTAGATTGCCCCAAGATAACTCTTAATTATTAGAAAATAGTGCTGAATATTTTTACTATTATTTTATGTTATCAGCAATCAAAGGCATGACGTTTGTAGATAAAGATTGCATTACCAGGTATTGGATACCATTATAGGAATTAAAAACAACCTAAGTAATTGTACTACATCTAGAATATTAAAATTTTAAAAGGCAGGCATTAAATTATTTTTAAAATCATATATTACTGGATTATCTATTACTTTGGAAATGACTGTTCTTACAGTCTGCTATATTTTAGAGAAAAACTAGAAGGCATCTTATGGTTTTGTGACATGATTTCGTTTGCACTTATTTTTCATTATTATTTTAAATAACTTTTGGCATCAGTATTTAAAGTGTTGAAATATCACCTTAGTATTATCCATGCCTCCTTATTTCTCTTGGGATGAATGAATTAATATGAATATTCAGTTCTGCACAGTTTCTAGCATAGAATGAGTAAGATTAATAGTCAAGCAAAGTAGCATATTGATCTATATTGCCAGGTAATAACCTGGGTTAAGTGACCGTGATTCCTCTCATTGTTGAATTGGGTTTCCCACTTACAGGTTGTGGTGGGATTTTCCAGGCTCCCAATGGAGAAATCCATTCTCCCAATTACCCCAGTCACTATAGGAGTAACACTGAGTGTTCTTGGGTCATTCAAGTTGAAAAAAATCACCGAGTTCTCTTGAACTTCACTGACTTTGACCTTGAACCTCCAGACTCTTGTATTATGGTAAGTGGTACAAATTTCAAGCACTGTCTCCGGTCAAACCTGGGTCAAAACATTGCCCTGTGAATACGTTAGCAAATGTACTACTAGTGATGGTATTTTCAAAGTCAATTTTTGGCAACTTAACATATTAGGACATTTTTTTTTTTAATCCAACAAGAAAATATAGGTTGGAAGCTCAGTTTCTCCTTTATCATTTTTGCCTTTCAGTGTGTTTATTACTTCATTACCAAAAAAATGGCTGCTGTCTTTTTAAAAAAGAAAAAAATCTTATCTGTGTTCACATCTGGAGAAAGGAAGAAGGAATATTATCTGTTTTTCTTGTATGTGGGGATGTGTTTTTTTTTTTAAGTCAGGAAAGCAAAATTGTTTAAAAATTCCCTTTACATGTTATTGACCAGAAATGGTTTCAGAGGAAATCAGGAAAGTAGAGTGAAATAGATTTCATCATAACAAGTTTCGATCAATTATCAAGTTTCTGGTATTCTCAGAGGGCTCTGCTTTTCTTGGATATCTTGATTTGCTACTTGAACAAATCAGTGTTTAGATGGGACTGAACAGGTTGGGAGATGGGATATGGCCATTAGTTGGTCAGATGATAAAAACTTTGTGCTATTACCAAAAACTTTAAAGCATTCTTACCTGAAACTGATGTTTTGTGTTTGATATAAGCGTGAATGCATTTTTCTTTTTGATTTCAGTTTAAAACTTTTGGCCACTTTTTTTCTAGCAAAATGTTTTCCATGTTTCATTTGTGTTTATAGGCATTTCATTCAAATATAAACCAGATTCTCTTGGTTAATGGGATCTTTCTATTTTAGCTTCCTGACAATTTCCTACACAAACTCCAACTGGTTAGGTTTCTTTTTAACTCAAGAAAACTCAAGAACTTTTTCTTCTTCATTATTTTCAAAACAGTCTAGTCTGTTTCAAGTATATTTCAAATATTAATTTATAGTATCAGGTCATTAATAAAAGTTTAGTTGACTTATAAATATATATTTGCCTTCCAAGTGATCCTTCAGAGTCTAAAAGTTAGAAAAGCATCATGAAAACTTAAGGTATAAGACATCCTTTTTCCTTAATGCTAATGTGGACCAATTCTCCTGAAAAAGACAATTAAAATTTTTGGATGACATTTAACAACATCTTTCTAAAAGCATCAAAGAACTCATAAGGTACTGTGAAATTTTGGAGTTGAAATCTGGGAGAGATGTGAGTATAGTATTTGGGACTGTTTTTGCCTGTAGGGCATCTGCTCACCCAAAAGAGGTTAGCTACACTTCAGAGAGCATCTCAGAGCAAAGAGGACTAAAATTTGAGTCCAGGGTCTGAGTACAGTGGAAGCATTTGTGACTCATACGTATCCTCCGTAAAATTAAGGCAAAGCAGGCTTCACTAGACCACAGTCCACCCTCAAGTCACTTGAATGGACCCCACACACCTCAAGTCCTGAAATAATGACAGGGTATTGTGTATTGCTCATGCGGGTAGGCATGGGGCTTCTGGAAAAAGTAATTTAAGATCTTCTTCAAAGGAAGATAAAATCATCCAGGTCAATAATTGTTCATATGCAATAACCAATAGACCCTCAACCACATTCATGTTTATCAGAAGACAGTGTAATACAAACGAGACATGACACCCGTAACTGACAATGGAAGCAGACCCCCGAAGTTGCCAGATACTGAAACCAGCAGGCGCAAGTTGCTATATGATTGTGATCATTCAGCTCATGTAGATAAAAGTGAAAATAAAACTTTCATCAGGGAATTGCAGACTGTAAAAAGTGACATGGCAGTACAGAGGAAAAAAAAGAAAAAAACAGAGAAGTTTAGAACTGATCAACACAACATCTAAAATCAAGACCTCTCAGCAGCAGGACACTGAGACAAAGAAAGAAAGAATGAACTGGAAGATAAGTCAGAAGAATTGTCTCTGGAAGACAGCATAGATAAACATAAGGATTTAAAATACAGAGGACAAAGAGAAGAATGGAGGAACTTTAGATTATGTAGAGAAAAATGAGAGGGGAGAGAGGGCGAGGGTATGAAAGATGGTGAAATGTCACAGACATCCTTATCCTATGTACATGTATGATTACACGAATGGTATGAATCTACATCGTGCACAACCATAGAAACGAAAAGTTGTACCCCATTTGTGTACAATGAATCAAAATGCAGTCTGTAAAAATGAAAAACAAATTAAAAAAATAAAATACAGATAACAGGTTAAGACACATGGATGACATGTAGAAAAGGTTTAACTTGCATTCAATTGGAATCCTAGAAGGAAAAGAGAGATAAATGGAGCAAAAGCAATATCTGAAGAGCTAATGACTAAGATTTTTTTCCCTAAAGCCAAGGATAGATATTATTTTAAAAAATTATCCAAACAGCCAAGCAGGATAAATAGAAAGACATACTTTAGAAAACTAAAGATAAGAAACAAATGTTAATGTCAGACAAGGGAGTGGGTACCTGGGGAAAGATTAACCTTTCAGAAAGTGGTAAACAATGCTCACTTTTCAACAGTGGTAATCGATAATCAGAAGCAAAACAATGAGAAGGTATATTGTGTTTGAAGAAAGAAAATAACTAGAAGCCAGCAACCCTATACTCTCCTAAAATGGCTTCAAGAGTGAAGGTTAAATAAAACTTGGAGCAAAAGAAGGGTCTTCAAGAGACATTTAATGGACCAGATGCAAATTGTCTCCTCGTAGTTTTGCCTGCAGTGGGCATTTCCTTGGCTCTTGTTCCCTTGCCTACTCTGCATGGTGCCACATACTCTTTGGGAAACCCCATAACCCATAGAACTCAATGTGCAGAATGTGTGACCCAGCCAAAGCTAAGGTAAAGGCACACCCAACATGGCTGCGTTTTTTCCCTCCTGTAGTCATGAGGAAGGTTTTCCACTTATGTGGGATACAAAAATACACAGTATTCTGATAATCACGGTCATATCTCAGTGTGCAGCAGGACTTGGTTAACAAACTAGTAGGAGGGAACAAAGTGAAACCTCAAACATGATCTGGCATAGACATGGAGTTGGAAAATAAACCCTAGAGATGTAGTGGGAGGATTTCTGTTGAGCAAATAAGACAAAATAAAAAAAAATCATAATTCAGACAAATTGCAGTGTTAGAGAACCCTGTGTGAAGTAATTGGAGAAGCCCAGGTAGTGGGCAGAAGGGGCATTGTGAGCGGATGTCGCTAAGCACTTGAGTGAGACATTGACATAAAAAGTGAATCACACCAATAGTGTGTGTCACCATGATGCTGTGACTGAGAAATCTAGCTCTGCAGTGAGAGATCTGAGGCTGCGACTGATTTTGCCATTTCTAGATCAGAGAAATTTAATCTTTCAGATACATTTTTAATAACTGGAATAAGGATAATAAGAGGACCTGTGTCAAGTTTGTTTAGGGATATTTGAAACAATGTGGGTTATTTCCTTACTGTCACATAGAAGGTTCACAGTTTGCACTAGCCCTGATCATGTGGCTGCTGCTGCTGCTGATGTGAACACTTCCGGAGAAGTGTGTTCAGTGAGCTCTGGGAGAAGGAGACAGTGTGGAGGAGGAGCCATGGGCTTATTAGCAGCCAGAGTCAAGGCTTCTTATCTCTGATCTAGGCCTCACACTCTTCAGAAGAAGAACCGACTGAAGTATCTTTCTCAGAGTAGAGCACATAAAACTTAGTGTGCCTAAAACTCAATATACTGTCAAAACGATCACCAGGCAACAGCAGGATTAATCGTTTTGGGCCTGTAAACCAGGAACATTTCCACAATGGAGGTGACCTTGAAGTGACAGAATCTCACTCACTAATAGAAACGGGTCAGTGAGGCCAGGAAGGGAGGCTGTGGGGGAAGGATGGGGAAATGGCACACACACAGACATTTGGGGATAGGAAACGAGATACTGTGTCTACACGGTATCCTGTGTAGACAGGAGCTGGGGGCATGTGGAGACCAAGGGCAACAGAAGACTCCCAAGTTGGACACACTCTTTTATGCCCTGGTGACAATTTCAAAATTATCCTCTAGGTAGCATGGAGTCAGTGAAGCAGGAATGATCTACTCAGAACAGAATTTTATAGTGAAAGCAACAGCAGTGTGAGGTACGGGTTGAAAGAGAAGGAAAGGTGGGATATGGGCTGTTTGGATAAAGATTGGATCAGAGGTGATGAAGTCCTCAGATGGGGCAGTGGCCTTGGGAGTGGGGTCATTTGGAGAATGTTTGTGGTGTAATCACCTGCATGTGGGGGTTAATTACCTGGCAGAGGGTGGGGGGTGATAGAGAGGGGACGGTTAAGATTACTTTCTTGAAGAATGGGTGAATGATGAAGCCATTAACTGAGTAAAGGGACAGGCTATAATGACTTTGATTAGAAACTTTGGAGTTAAGGGCTCCTTAGAGTCTGAAGGATGAATTCAGTGTTCAGCATGGGGTCTCAACTGACCATACGCATTTTAGAATGATCTCTGAATATTTGGGTGGCTGTTAAAGTTGTGGGAGTAGGTGGGTCACGTATAGGAGGATTTTATAAAGAAAAAAAGGCCAACTGAACTTGTGGGGTTAACACCACCAATTTAAGTACAGAGGTAGGATCAGAGGAAACAGAAACTCAAAAAGGTGATCAGAGAGGTAGGTGGAGAACCCAGAAGAGGGTGGTCCCGTCAAAACGAAAGGGAAGCCAGATGCGAAGATTGGATGGTCAAAGGTGTCAAATCCAGCAGAGGTCAATGAGGATGAAGACTGAAACAACCACTGAGCTCAGTCTAAAATAGCCTTGCAAGAAGCAGGTTTGGTATGGGTAGTGGTGGAAAGTTCTAGATCATAGTGGATCAGAAACTCCTGAGCTTCCCCCCAGAACTATAGAAATGGATGTCACAGGGAGACAAAAGGCAGTAATCTATGGGTAAAGCAAAATCAAGAGAAGGTTATTTTTTTTAAAAAATAGTGGAGACACTTTATCTTTTGTCAAGAGGGTGAGGTGCTGGTGGAAAAAGGGCAGCCCAATATCAGAGACAGAATAATTGATAAAGTCATGTTATCAGGACAGAGACCCAAAGAGGAACCAGATTAGTTCTACAGATTTCATATGTCTAGGATGAGAATTTGGAACACTTGGCCTAACATAGGTTTGTTTTTTTTTTTCTGATTTATAAATTTATGTTGAAAAAAATCACTTAAATTGTATCTAAGCAAAGTCATCTTTACTTATACAATTTTTAAATCATTTTTATAACAAAATTTTAAAATGTTAAAAAAAAAAGTGTTTTCAGGTAAATTGGGGTAGAGATCTACTGTGTGTAGTTGCCAAATGAACCCAATTATGGGAACAGGAGATCTGCAGAAGTTTGGAGCCAGGTGGGGCAATACCCTGGCAAGGTTGGAGGCTTGGCTACAAGTTATAGTTAGTTGTCCAGGGGTTCATGAAAGCAGGTATTGAAACAACAGCCATCTTTCATTATGGCCAGATGGACACTGGATGTGAAATCTACCCTAAAGTCCAATATCTTACATAATAATCTCTGCAGTTTAAGTTCACACAAAGCCCGTCATTCATTTTGGAGACATTCAACTTAATTTCTTGGTCGTGTTGCTTAGATAGAGTCATTAGCAAAGAGAAAAATAACCAACTGCCAATGATGCTGTCAGATAATGTTTTTTATTTCAGGGAGTTTTTAATAGAGGTTGAGTGTACCATTCAATAACAAGGCAAATTATGCTTAGATGGGACCAGATATCTTGTATTCTAAAACTTTGGATTGTTAGAGTGAAAATATTAATTTAACAGTTATGGCTAATAGTCAGAAACCTATAGATACATGGAATGCTGATGCTGAAGGAGACATGAGAGATTATTTAGTGTCATCTACTTATTTAAAGAAAAAGAAATTAAGGTATAAAAGGGTGAGGGTCAAGGTTAGGTAGAAATCAGTCACAGGACCAGCACTAAAAGGCAAACCTTATACTTCCTAAAGTAAGAATAAATCTTTTGGTAAAGTATAAAATTTATTGTTTTATATATATATATATATATATATGTATATATATATATATATTTATATATGAAACTTGATGGCAGAGTAAAGGACAACTGGATAAAAGAGGGAGAAAATAAAATCAGTGTTACTTTGGAGCCACTTTGGCTTTTATTTCTGATGAACCCAGACTTCAGTTATCAATATAAGGAAAAGTGTTAGGAATTCAAATATGGAGTGGAAAGTGCCCTGGCTTGGAAGTTAGGAGGTCTAGGTTCCATTCATTCATTCAATCTTTGGTGCCAATTATGTGCCAGACACAGTCAGGTCCTAGCTTCTGAGTGTGGCACAACACTTTACTCTCTTTATGGCCTGTGGGTCTTAGTTTCTTTCTTTATTTCTTTCTTTTCTTTTTTTTTTTTTTTGTTTTGTGCAGGGGATTAAACCCAGGAGCACTTAATCACTGAGCCACATCCCCAGCCCTTTTTTATATTTTGTTTAGAGACAGGGTCTCACTGAGTTGCTTAGGGTCTCACTAAATTGCTGAGGCTGGCTTTGAACTTGTGATCCTCCTGCCTCAGCCTCCTGAACTGCTGGGATTGCAGGTGTGTGCCACCACGCCCGGCTTAGGTTTTGTTGGTTGTCTGGGGAACCCAAGCAGAAAGAGTGAAACTGGGAAAGAGATCTGGTTAGAATTTGTGCTTGTGACAAGGAAGAGGAGAACAAGGGGCAGATGTAGTGAACACTAAAGGTCAGGGGATATCTGTATGTGTGTGGCAGGGGTCATCCTCAGAGTCAAAGTCAGACTTGAACAGTAGCTGAAGTTACTCTCTGGGACATGAATACACCAGGCATTGGGTTGGAGTCTGTTTCTGTATTCCTCTGGATGTGAAAATGAGAGGTCTTTTTGTAGAAGGCTGAGTCGGTATTTGTCCCAAGTGGGGCAGGTTAAGACTCTAAGTCATTACTCTAGGAAGTAAAGGCAAAATTCATCAAGTAGAAGAAACAAATGAAAGTTTAAAAATGAAACAGGAATATACAACTTCCTTCTGCTTTTGTATAACTCATGGAAGTAGTCTTTGTACCCAAAGGCACCAGTCTGTTGGCTGCATGAATTCCTAATAGATGCGTGGCTGAATAAATGACTTTTTGTCATCTCTACTCCTTCAATGATCAGTGCTTTGGTGAAAAACTGCGGACAACACCTGCGGGAATGTGCTGTAATCAGTTCACTCCCTGGCACCACTATTAATATATGATCTCACTATTTTGAGCTATGTGAGGACTTAGATAAGACCGCAGAGGTGTATTTTCCAGTATTTCATGCTGCTTTAAAGAAAAAGAAGAGAAACTGAATTTTTTTGACTTCTATTAGAATGGCGATGAATCCTGGGAGCTGCGTTTACAGTCAGGTTTCAACAAATTTGGTAATATGCTTGCACTTTCTTCTCAATCACTTTCCAGTGTCTTTCTGGTGCTGATTAACCTCAGGGTGTCTGGAATGACACTTACATTTCTTGCTAAGGCTGCCGTGGGACCCACTGGTTGGGCATGGCTGTGTGGTCAGCACAAGAAAGTGGTTTCATTATGTTCCTCTTCATGAAGGCTGAGTATTACAGTGACCTCCAACTGGCAGTGTAATTGCTTAATTAGCTTCTCTTCTGAGCCTGAGATTCCTGTAGCTCTGCAGGCTCTTATTGATCTCTGAGAAATGTGGGTTGTAGCTCAGTGTGAGAATGGGAAGAGAGGGGAAGGCAGCTCAGGGGCACCAGCTGGTCCCTGGAGACTCAGACCTCCGTGTTCAGCATCCTCTTTGCTCAGCTCAATGGAATGTCGGCCTTGTGAGAATCAGTTAGGGGCAGATAAAGCAAGCAGAGCACAGTCTCCCCTAGCCTCTCATTTGGAGAAAATATACACCAGGGCTAACAGCCTAGTTCAAAAATAAAAAGAGCACATGATTAGTAACTGTTTTCATTCTGAAGCTGTGTGATCATCTAGGAGAAAGAAAGCAAAATGTCTGATTTGAACTGAAAAAGCCCAGATCCCCTACTGGTTCTCCAAAGAGGCCGTGTCTGTTGTTGTTCACATTATCTGACAATAGGGCACAGGGTGGAACAGGGCAGGCCCATTACACAGTATCCATATTTTGTTTTATTTTTGTAAGACACCACCCATGATATGTTTCCTTTTAAAACACTGATCATTTCCCAAGCAGAACAAAAAGAAACCGGAATAATAGAACTCCTTGCTTCAGAGACAACGGAAACAATTCTTTAAATTTGTTGTTTTACAAATGAACCCATGACAGAAATCTCTCTGTTCCTGTGTCTTTCTCTAATTTCTTCCCTTTCTCCTTTACTCTCCACCACAATTTTAGTGTCTGCTAGCTACTTGAAGATGATCTCTTTAAAATGTTTATTTTGTAACTTGCTTGTGATAACCTGCTTAGCTATTTTGCAGTTTCAAATTAATCACCAGTAGCTGTGCTCATCAATACTTTGCAGCCCCAAAGCCAAGAAAGGGTTGAATTGAAGCTGCAGCCCTCAATTCTCGGGTTTTGTTTACATTTTAAATTCAAAATCTCCTTAAATGCTTGTTTATTTGTGAAGATAAAATAAGTATCTTGGATTTCTTTTCCTATCAACATTTGTAGGCATGTTTGAGTCACAGTTTACAACAACTACAAATTATTAGAGTTCACAGTCTCCTGTAAAATGTGAAGACTGAATTCAGATAATATAGAGTAATGGAACAGGAGTAAGAAACTCCTGACATGAGATGTGGGGTCACAAATTTAGCTGGGTATTTAATTTCAGAGCAGTGTACCTGGAAAATATCACTGACTGAGGAAACTGATGCTTCCTTACTCCCTACCCTCAAGAAAAGCTGCTGGAATGAGTAATATTTTCATTTCCTTCCTTACTTACATTTATGACTTTAACGGCTTGTATAATTTCCTGAGGGATTCCCCTCCCTGTCATTAAATATTTCCCCTATCTTGGAGCAGTGCAAACTCAAAAATTGGAATTCCATTAGCAGGTACTTGACCATATATAACACATGAAAATATTTCATGAACATTCTATCCTCAAAATTGATTTTGCACCTTGATGTGAATTATCCCTTTTGTACCCTAAATATCTTATCCTTCACCACATTTTTCTTTTCACCTTTATAAGCTTTGAGGTGACTCATAGCAGGAGACATGTGTTGCCAGATGGAGTTAAAAAAGAAGTCAAGGGTAAGGACCAAGAATACAGCCAAATTAGGCCAGGGTCAAGGTGAGAAAAGAGTTCACACTAGACCAGAGAATTGTAATTAGACCAGAAAAGGGCAAGGCATAGATTTATATCCGAATTCAAGAACAGAATCAAGGTTGGAACTAAGGGATATAAATTCTGGTTTATGTATTGGCCTAGACACTGTGCTCTTTGTTACATATCCTACTAAATTAGCCATGCTGGGAATCCTGTGCATGTTCAGTGGAATGGAATGCATGACAGATGCCAGCCAGCCTGAAATCTGCCGGGGCGCAATCTAAGACTTTCTAAAATACGACTAAGGATGCTTTAGTGCAGTTCTAGATAAATGGTGGGATATTTCCATTCTATTTTCAGAGCTCTCATGATTATCTTTCTAGGAGACTGTGATAACTCCTTGACTTCATAGAACCATGGTCTCTCCATATTCTAACTGAATGCATAAAACTTGCTTTTACTTTTCCTCTTAGTTTAGTGATAACTGATCAGATGCCAAAAAGATAGGTATTACTTTGCCCTCCTGAGTGTGTGACTGAGGGAAAATAGCGTGTTTTCCGATCCTTAGCTTTCTCAACTCCAAAATGAAGCAGTAAGAAGAATTAACTTTTAAAACATGTGTTTAGAGTGCTTGCCAGTGTCTACGACAGATAAGTAAAAGCTGCTACTCCTAATTTTTCTATTACTACCTCTGTTTCTGTTACTATTAATACCATATTAAAAGTCTTAAGTTTGCTTTTGTAAAATCGTAATCTTAAAAGAAAGGAAGGAGAAAAAAACTAATAAATAAAATCGTGAATCTCGGGTACACAGAACTGGATTCATAACCCTTAACTCTTTGCTCAGTATCATCATGAATTCAGAAACAGCACCCGTTTTTATTTAAATTTTAAAAAATCTTAAAATATGTATTGTAATTTTTACACATTCTTTAATATATTAGCAAATTTTATCACTCCATAAGTACATTATTTTGATACCTTCAAGAAGGTCTGCAAATAAGTTAAGAAAGAAAAAGTAATAGGACAAAATATGAAAATAAAAGCATATTCATATATATTCCCTAATTTCTTTGCCTGAGAAACTCAACTCTGAAGCTAAGGTACAGCATTTTTGTACTTTGGGGATTGTAAAATAAGCCATATACTTTGCTCTTGAATTAAAGTCATTTGTTCTTACTCTGGCTCATAATAACTTTAACCCATACATTATATTGGTTTATTTCCACCCCAAGTAAGATAAAACTTAGTGAAAACAAGAAAACAGGAGATTTCCCAACTCCTACCCTTCAACAATCTGAGAGAATATATTCGTATTTCTGGAAATGAAAATACAAGTATTACTGAGGAAGTTAAAATTCATTTTTCCCCTGCAGTCATGAGCTTTGGGCTGTAAGTGATGACTGACATTTCTGTCAGGTGATCATGAGCCATTTAATCATGCCAGGGTTTTCATGGCAGCAGAGAGGGAACTACAGGCTGATGTATTGTGTCCCACATCTGAGTCAATCACATGTTCTTCAGTCCTTAAGCAAAGCCCTCAGTGGTTGCTTATCTTTATCTGGTGCAATTTAATAATATATAGAGCTACTGAGCTTTCCTTTTTAATTTGATTTTACATTTTAGAAAGAGGACCTTGCATACTGGCAATTGTTTGTGAATAAACTAAGGGGAGATACAAATTTAAGGCAGGAAAGAGGGACCTAGGCAAGATCCAGGCACTAAGACACTCAGAGGGGGGTCTGTGGGTAAGGAAGAGAGATCAGCCAAGAGATAGATCAGAGAGGGAACTGACAGAACTTACTGATCCACTGGATCGGGGGCAGAGAGATATCTAAGCAGTTGGGTACATGCTTCTGGGCTTTCATTGATGTAAGAGATATGAATGAAGGAGGAATAAAGGGTGACCAGGATGAGGAGATGGATTCAGTTTGAGGTGCTGCTTTTCAAAGTTCCTGGGACATAGAAGAGATGACATCTGATATGCAGTTGGCTATACGAATGTGAAGCTTAGGAGGGAGGCCTGGGGTCCAGTTATAGAAAGGAGTCAACTAACAAATGTTTGGGAGATCTTGAAACAGAAGCCATATCCATTAACCTTGAGACATTCCTGCCGGCAGGAGCGGCAGATTGAATGGTATTAACATCCATGTGGCTGAGATACTGCTGTCTTTCTGTTACATGAATCATGCACTTTCATTGACAGTGTAATGACTTACATGTCTGAGTGGCTAAACATTACAGATTTTACAGGCTCCTCACATTCAATTTGTGAAATACAGAAAAGAAGAAATAAGAAATAATGCCAACTTTAATATCATAATACAGATACAAACTATTAAAATTTTAGTTTATTATCTATACACTCACATATGTGCACACAGTCCTACACACATATGCATGATTAGTTTAGAGAATACTACACATAATTTTGTGTATACTGTTTTTTCACTTAATATTATTGGAATATTTTTCTTTTGAAAAATTGGTTCATTATACATGATCAGTACTTTATTACAGACTATTTAATTTCCTTTTTCTTATTTTTAACAATGTTATGAAGAATATTTTCATATGTGAATCTTGGTCTACATTTCCTGTTCTTTCCTTTATACAGGTTATCTTTATTGAATACTCTCTTCTGAACTATTTTAAGTATATAGAAAAATGGAGACTATATTAAACATATAAATTATAGAAAGTACAAAAACATTCCCAAGTCCAAACCTTCCAAATCTTAATATTTTCCCATATTTGCTTCAAGTTTTTTTCCCTCAAAAGAAATTCATTCTTACAGACACAATTAAGTCCCATGTGTACCCATCATTGATACAATTCCCTGTCCCCCATGCCAAAGGAAAACACTAGTGAGAATTTTTGTTTATGATTCCCATGACTGTTTTGATAGTTTTTCATTTTATATCTATATCCATGCATACTATAAAATATTATTTTGCACATTTTAAATTTTATGTAAATAATGTCTCACAGGATGTATCTTTCAACTTGCTCTTTTCACTCAATTCTCGGCTTTTGACATGTTTTGATATCGTTAAAATATTCATATCTAATGCCTTTTTTTGTGACTGTACAGTATTCCATTTTATGTGTATGCCCTAAATCACTTACTCATTCTCCTGCTAATGAATATTTAACTTACTTCCAATATTTTGCTATAGCAGCCTATTTGTGTTGAATATTCTTGTAGGTATTTCTCTATTTAACCATCCAGGAATTTCTTCAGAGTAGACACCTAGAAGTAGAGGTTAACTTATAACTTTACAGCACATCATCATATTCCACTTAAAAGTGTATTTATGAGAATTTCTACAATGAAGTGAGAAAAACTTACTTGCATAATCACACTTGCCCCCAAACTTTCAATACGTTATTTGACCTATAACCTTTGGAGGCAACAAGGAGGAATTACCTATCCCCAATTTTAATTTGATGGAACTGATACCAGGAAGTTTCTAAAATGCTTTGGCCAAAGCAACTACCCCTGGTGGATTCTGGCTCCAGCTTAGGTAGCTGACTCTCAGATGGCTGTGTTTTAAGCCGGGTGTTCCAGGTGTTCTAAGATCAGTGCACTTTTCACTAGCATCTCAGTTTGTCAGCTGGAGAGTATCGGCTCAGCTAGGCTCTGTTAATAGCCTGCCAACTCAGGCTGAGCAAAACGAGAGGGGAACGATGTGTTTAAGCTAAGCATGGGTGTCAGGGTCCATCTGGGCTCCATGTTTTGAGTATTCATGAAACTTGGCTGTGGAACAGAGCTAGTGTTATAGGGAATGAGCTTGGGGAGGAAAACAGAAATTCTAAAAAATCACTGTCCTGCTGGTGATTGCATTAGGAGGCGGGGCCTTGGAAGATGGTCACGAGGGTGGAGTCTTCATGAACCAAGTTAATGCCCTCATAAAAGAGGCTCCAGAAGCCACTTGGCCCTTCCAGAGACTCCAGTGATAAGAGTCAGTCTGTGAAGGAACAGGCCCTCACCAGACACCAAATAAATCTGCTGGCTCCTTGATCTCGGACTTACCAGCCTTCCAAAACTGTGAGAAATAAATGTTTGTGGTTTCTAATCCACCCAGTGTGTGGTATTCTCTTAGAACAAATTCAGCAGACTAAGACATCCTCCTAATCTTGACTGGATACTTGGTCATCCCAAACTCAACCTCATACGTAAATGGATTTTGTGATTTTCTGAACAATCTGTGATAGCCTTACTTTCCAAAGAAGTCAGTCAGAAGCACAGAAACTAAAAAAGGAAATGGAGAAGGAAAACAGTGAAGTTCCTCAGGGGAAGTAGCATTTAATGATCGCTTATCACATTCCAAGCAGCCTGTTACCTCAAAAACTCCTCACTCTGACCCTGGGGGAGACATCAGCGAGGGACAGCAAAGGAACCTCACTGTCTTCACCCTCCCTTTGCACTCACAACCCAGTCCATTTGTTGCCTCCATCATTCCACCCAAACAGCCTCCCCTCATCTTCTGGAGATGCCAAGTCACAAAGTGCAATGAATCATTTTGGTCCCTTCAGTAGAGTTTGGCACAGCTGATGACTCCAGATGAGGAACAGAAGATAGAGGTGTAGAAAAACCCATCGATTCCCCATGGCATTTTCGGGTATTTTAAAAGGGCAGATGAGAAAGAGTATATGTTTTGCTGGTCACCCAAATTTCTAGTTCTGACCAGTGTTGAAAGTTCAGTTCCTCCATGTCTTGCATCTTCTGGCTGTTCTCTTTCTCTCTGCCCATTGAGAAGAGAAACTTACAATTTATACCCCTTTTCTTGATTTCTCAAAAATACCATGCACCCAGCACCTTTTGGATAGTGGAATTTAAAACTTTATTATTATTATTTTGTGTGTGTGAAGCTGGGGATTGAACCCAGAGCTTCAAACGTGCTAGGCAAGCACTCTCCCACTGAGCTACTCCCCCAGGCCCTTGTATAGTAGACTTTAAATAAATACTCCAGGCACTGGCAGATGACTACTACAAAGAGCAGCATAGCAGTTAACCTAAAGTGCAATATTAGATGCCTTGTTCTTAGGAAGTCTTCGTATATTTTCTCCTCAATTCTTCATTTCACATTCTCTATTTTAGTTATCTATCTCTCTGCAACAAATCACCCCAAAATATAATGACTTAGAACTACCCTATTTACAAATGATCAACAAATATATGAAAAATGTTCAATATCTCTAGCAATTAGAGAAATGTAAATTAAAACTACACTGTGATTCCATCTCACTCCAATCAGAATGGAAATTATCAAGAATACAAGTAACAATGCAAGGAAAAAGGATGCAAGGAAAAAGGCACACTCATACATTGCTGGTGGGACTGCAAATTGGTGCAACCACTCTGGAAAGCAGTATGGAGATTCCTCAGAAAACTTGGAATGGAACCACCATTTGACCCAGTTATCCCACTTCCTCAGTATATACCCAAAGGACTTAAAATCAGCATTCTACAGTGATGTAGACACATCAATGTTTATAGGAGCTCAGTTCACAATAGCTAAACTAAGGAACCAACCTAGGTTTCCTTCAGTAGTTGAATGGATAAAGAACAGATGGCATATATACACAATGGAGTATTACTCACTCATAAAGAAGAGTGACTTTATAGCATTTGCCAGCAAATGGATGGATCTGGAGACTGCCATGCTACGTAAAATAAGCCAGTCAGTCCCATAAAAACAAAGGTCAGATGATATGTGGAAGCTAACTCACAATGAGGGTGGGCAGTTAGGGGAAGAATAGAAGTGCAGTAGATTAGACAATGGGGAGTGGAGGGAAGGGAGTGGGGAGAAGCAAAGGAAAGGGAGTGGAATGAATCTGACAAAATTTTCCCATGTACATATGTGAAAACAACACAGTGAATCCTACCACCTGTACATCCATAAGAATGGGACTCTAACTAGAATAAGATACATTCCATGCTTCTATAATTACATCAAAATGGATTGTGCTGTCATGTTGTAAAAGAACCAGTAAATTAAATAATAATTTTAAAAAGAATAGCTGTATTTGTAGTTTCCATAGGTCAGGAAACCAGGAGTAGTTTACCTGGGTCCTTTCCAACTCAGTCACGTGATTGTTGCAGACTCCTGGTTAGGGGCCTCCCCTGACTCCTCACCATGCAGGCCCTCCATGGGACATTTTACACAGAGTGTGGCAGCTTGCTTCTATAGAGCAGGCAACATATATATAGAGAGAGGGTCAAAGAAAGAGAGAATACCAGGTGGAAGTCACCATTGTTTGTTAACCGTGAAATAGATGGTTGGAATATTCTGTTCATTTAAAGCAAGTCATTTAAAAGCAAGTCACTTTTGCTCTTTTCTGTTAATTTAAAGTAAGACATTGGATATATCTTACACTCAAAGGGAGGAATTACACAACAGCACAGATCCCAGGAGTTGGGAATGACTGGGAGTCTTGTTGACGACTACATTCAAGTTTGCAATCTTCTGTTCAGTAATTTGTATTGATTTTATGTCCAACTCAGGCTCCTATCTCGTCCACATTACTGAACAACCCCCTTTTGGACATTTTTGCCTTCACGGTTTTCTACCTCATTCCTTAGGTAGCAATTTAGCTTTCTGTCTCACTTTAATAGTAGAGGCTAATATCTACTATATACTTACTATGTGCCAGGAACTCTCCTAAGTACTTTATATCTTTGAACTCATTTAATTCTCAAAAATACCATGAGCTGTATATTCATCTCAATCCCATTTTACAGAGTAGGAAGCTGAGCAAGGAATTAGGAAGTTTAGAAAGGGGAACAACTTGTCCCCCTCCCCCATCAACATCACCTCCATCAGGCTGTTTATGTGCTCAAAGCTTAGTGGAGGAATTTTGCTAAATAAAAACTATTTTTCCCTCTCAAAGGCATTCTGCGACTAACTTTTAAATATACACGTTCTTAATACGTATTTGTATCAGCAGTACGTGCATCAGAAGGTAAAGGTTTCCATTGCTTGGCTCCTTTACTTTCTCAAATTTCCATTCTGAAGGACTGTGAACATAGATTCCCCAGAATTTTTAATGTTCTCAGGAGGGGTTGCTGTTCTCCCACCCAAATGGTTTTCCTCCACATGTCACTTGAGGTATGACAAGATTGTTAACCTTGGCAATGGTTGACATTTACCCATATCTCCTCAAGGTATTGAAATGTCAGGTGTAAACATTCATAAGTTTTTGGTTTCTCTCTCACTTCTGGCTGGAGCTTAGGATGTGAAGGGTTCCCATAGCATCGTGATGAGTCCTGTGTTCAGGATGCTCATTCCTCCGGAGGAGCCTGATACCCTCAGCCCATCTCCTGCTTCCACCTTCTCTTACATGGCAGGTGGAAGGCACTAGAAGCCAAGTGGGCAAGGTGGGACCTGCCTTGTGATTGGACCTCTGCCCCTCCCCCTTTGGGCCCAGAATGCCTGCCTGTGTGGCAGCCACAGTTGACGTCTTTCCCTCTGTGAGCACCCTCTTACCCACGGTGGTGCCTACTGTGTGTAGGTACAGTCCATCCCATGAGAGAAAGCACAGCTTGTCTTAGCTCAGGGTTTTTTCTACCCTCTTGTCCTCTGTTCTTAAAGACCATAGCTGTTCTAGGTAAGTCATTTGTTGATTTGTACATCCAACCTTTAGTGTCTATTATGCACCAGGTTCTGTACTAAAAATCTACACTCTCCTTTTTTATAAGATACAGTTAAGTTTTGTTATTTGGAATATGTGTGCTAGCTAGTATCTGAAAACTTTACAAAAGTCTGGATACTTTCTAATGGTACTGATTTTATTGCCCATAGAAATCAGGTTATCACTTTAACCAGATCTGCCTCTGTTTGTTTGTTTAAATTTTTATTTTATTTTTATTTTTTACAGACTGTATTTTGATTCATTGTACACAAATGGGGTACATCATTTAGTTTCTATGGTTGTGCATGATGTGATTCGTACCATTCCTGTAATCATATATGCACATAGGGTAATGATGTCTGTCTCATTCCACCAATTTTCATACCCCTCTCCCTCTCATTTCCCTCTATGTGATCTAAAGTTCCTCTATTCTTCTCTCACCCCCACCCATTCCACCATTTTTCATACCCCCCTCCCTCTCATTTCCCTCTATGTAATCTAAAGTTCTTCCATTCTTCTCTAACCCCCACCCCCCACCCCCATTAAATATCATCATCCGATTATAAGGGAAAACATTCAGTCTTTGGTTTTTTGGGATTAGCTTATTTCACTTAGCATGATATTCTCCAATTCCATCCATTTATCTGCAAATGCCATAATATTATTCTTCTTTATGGCTGAATAATATTCCATTGTGTATATATACACCACAGTTTATTTATCCAATAACTCCCAAAGCACAAGAGATCAAAGCAAGAATCAATAAATGGGATGAACTCAAACTAAAAAGCTTTTTCTCAGCAAAGGATACAATCAATAATGTGAAAAGAGAGCCTACAGAGTGGGAGAAAACCTCTTCCACATGCACTTCAGATAGAGCACTTTTCTCCAAAATTTATAAGAACTTGCAAAACTTTACACCAAAAATACAAAGAACCCAATCAATAAATGGGCCAAGGAACTGGACAGACATTTTACAGAAGAAGACATACAGGTGGTAAATAAATATACAAAGAAGTGTTCAACATCTCTAGTAATTAGAGAAATACAAATTAAAACAACTCTAAGATTTTATCTTACTCCAATTAGAATGGCTATTATCAAGAACACAAACAATGGATGTTGGTGTGGATGTGGGGGAAAAGGTACACTTTTACATTGCTAGTGGAGTTGCAAATTAGTGCAGCCACTCTGGAAAGCAGTGTGGAGAATCCTCAGAAAACTTGGAATGGACCCACCTTTTGACCCAGTTATCCCACTCTTCGGTTTTTGTTTTTGCTTTTTTGTTTGTTTGTTTGTTTGTTTTGTTTTGTTTTGAGAGCTGCTGTGATTGTGCAGGGCAGAGGCTTAGACCCAGGAAACAGATTTGGGATCCCAGCAGGTGGAAGAAGATGCAAGATGCAGTTGGGATAGTAGACATGCTTTATTCGGAGTGGCAATAGCCCCTAGCCAGTCCCTAGCTCCAGCTTCAGTTCCGAGCCAGGACTAAAATTTGCCTCCTGAGTCCTTCCTTGGGCCTTTTTTACATGCAGGCCAGACAAAGAAGGCACACAGCCAACAGGTTACATCAGTGGGCTCATGCTCACAAGCGAATGTTTATGACCTGAGTGCATACACTGAATAAGAGTGTTTGTGACCTTGTCAACATGCTGAAAGTACAGCCCACCAGAAGCCTCAATGAGGGAGCCTCACTACAGCAATTTTTGGCCTGACCTACAAGTTGGAACTCCTAAAAATAGTGGTTACTTTTTCTTTTGTGGATTGAACTTCACAATTTAATTTCATGAGTGTCATCTAGGAATGAATAAGTTGAGATGCATAAAGTTTTGCTTTGTTTGTATATTGTTTTGACATTTACTATCTAAGTAACAGGTCGCAAAATCAATTCCAGGCATAGAAAACTTTTGACAGTAGATGTAAGTAAGAATTATATAAGTTTCATGGATATATTGTAGGTGGACCCAATAGTAATACAATTTACTAGCTTGGGAGCTAAATGGAAGTTAGGGAAATGCATATTGATAGTTTTCATGACATTATAGTTTTAAATAAATAATAATGAGATTTCTCATATTTCCTTCCTTGCCGTGCTTTTCTTATAACTTTGCAAATTATAACCTTAAATGTGAGAATGCTGATGTAAGATTATAGGTGTTAACACTCTCAAGAGAATTCATATTCCAAATGGAGTTTTAAAACCTACCTTATCAATAGTCTGAGGCTTTCAAATTTCATAAAATGACAATCATATATATGTGTGGAAAGAGAAGTGACATGAAACATTGTAGAACTCGGTGAGAGGAGACTGCTGATGATTAACTGTGTGCTCTTGGATAACTTGCTAGCTTACATTGGGTAAGCTTGTACTCTAATAGCTAGCATACTTATCTCACTTTCTTCATTTAAAAAAAATCACATAGTGTTGCAGATCAGATTAAGATGTTTGTGATGGCACTTGTAAAATCACAACATGCTCACACATTTGGCATGCCATTGGTATATAATTTCAGTTTAAGAGTATTTGAAAACCTTCTACTTTGGATCTATTCTGTGTGAAGGAATGTCCCGGCCTGATGAAATTCAGCAGAGAGCCCATAATTTCAGGACCTCAGGGGAGCGGGGAAAGGCCTAGGAAGCTCTCCTCAGGAAAATGGTCATTCATGTGACTTTCTGAGGTTTCTAGCATTGCAACTACTTAGTGCAAATATAAGGGCTTAGAAAAAGAAGAATTAATATCTACTTACTCACTGGACTTCTGAATTTGGAGAGAAATTAAAGTCTAGAAGAGGTTTACCTTTGTGAGTCTGTAGCCTTGAAAAAATGTTCTAAATTTTGTGGGTGTTGGGAGGAGGAGGTCATCTATAAACTTCACAGAAACCAGCTTTTTATGAGAGTTAAAGAAATTAAGCAATGTTGTTCTGACAAATAAATAAATCTCTTCAGAGAAGGAAGCATTCTTGTACCTTGATCAAAGCAGTTCCTATGTTCCCCAGTTCTATAACCCCAGAAGTTATAAGAAAGTATATTTTATCCTTTGATAATGAAACCAAGATAGTAATAATGGAATATTACTAAAACCCTAGGACATTATAGGTATAAACTTAGAAAGGTATAAAACCAACTAAAACATAGTAAAGCCATGAAGTAAACCAATGGTGATAATATTGAAGAATATGTTGAAGTGTAAATGTTGTTGTACTAAGAGGTGTTTGGCTACTGCTTAAGGTGTTGGAAGTGTCCAGAAAAGCAGTTCTACTGGATTAGAAACTGTATTTTGATAAGAGGCTCAGAATAGCCAAAGCAATCCTTAGCAAGAAAAGTGACACAAGGGCATCACAATATCAGACCTTATTTATACTACAGAGCTATAGTAACAAAAATGGCATGGTACTGGAACAAAAACAGACAAGACCAATGAAACAGAATAGAAGACACAGAGACAGACCTGCATACATAGAGTTATCTCATACTAGACAAAGGCTCCATAAACATACATTGGAGAAAAGATAGCCTCTTCAGCAACTGGTGCTCGGAAAGCTGGAAATCCATATGTAGTAAAATGAAATTGAAACCCCATCTCTTACCCTGCACAAAACTCAAAGTGGATCAAAGACGTAGGCATTAGATCAGAGACTCTGTACCTACTAGAAGAAAACGTAGGCCCAACTCTCTATCGTGTCAACTAGGAACTCACTTGCTCAACAAGACTCCTAAAGCACAAGTAGTAAAATCATGAATCAATAAATGGGATGGTATCAAACGAAAAAGCTTTTTCACTGCAAAGGAAACAACCAAGAACATGAAGAGAGAGCCTACAGAATAGGAGAAAATCTCTGTCACCTGCACCTCAGATTAATATTCAGGATATACAAGTAACTCAAAAAGCTTAACACCAAAAAACCAAATAACCCAATCAATAAATGGGCAAAGGAACTGAACAGGCACTTCATAGGAGAAGAAATACGAATGGTCTACAAATAATAGAAAAAAAATGTTCAACATCTCTAGCAATTAGAGAAATGCAAATTAAAACTACACTGAGACTCCATCTCACTTCAATCAGAATGGCAATTATCAAGAATGCAAGTAACTATAAATGGGGGTGAGGATGTGGGGAAAAAGGTACACTCATACATTGCTGGTGGGACTGCAAATTGGTGCAACCACTCTGGAAAGCAGTGTGGAGATTCCTCAGAAAACTTGGAATGGAACTACCATTTGATCCAGTTATCCAACTCCTTGTTATATATCAGAGGACTTAAAATCAGCATACTACAGTGATGAAGGCACATCAATGTTTATAGCAGCTCAATTCACAATAGCTAAGCTGTGGAACCAATCTAGTTTTCCTTCAATAGATGAATGGATAAAGAAAATGTGGTATATATACACAACGGAGTGTTACTTAGCCTTAAAGAAGAATGAAATTATGGCATTTGCCAGTAAATGGATGGATCTGGAGAATATCATGGTAAATGAAATAAGCCAATCCCAAAAAACCAAAGGCCTAATATTTTCTCTCTCTCTGATAAGTGGATACTAACACACAATAAGGAGGTGGGGCGAGGAAAGAATCGAAGTTCACTGGATTAGACAAAAGAGGATGAAGAGAAGGTAGGAGGGAAAGATAGTAGAGTGAATTGGACATAACTTTTCTATGTTCATATACGAACACACAACCAGTGAAACTCCACATCATGTACAACCACATTCAGAATCCTAATTAGAAGAAGTTATACTCCATGTATATATCATATGTCAAAATACACTCTACTGTCATGTATATCTAAAAAAAAATAAAAAATAGAAACTATTTTTAATTGGTTAGGAAAACATAATTTAATTTTTAGAAATTAAAAAATATGATTTTATAATTTTTAGAAATTATAAAATACAAATGACAATTTTTGTTCAGTTAAACAGCCATATTTTAATCTCATACTTTAAATTCCATTCTGGTGACTGGCAGGGTATTGCATCTATCCTGCTCAATTCCTATCTTGCAAAGTGATCCACTTAGGAATTGTGTGACTTGGTTACATTACTTAGGCTCTTAAGCAAAGACTGAAAGGATAAAATGGAGAGTGTATGTGAAGGGCTAAATCCAGTTTCTGGAACATAGTAATGTTTGTTCTATATATTATTATTGCCATCTAAAGACAAGTAACTCATTTCTCTCTGGTTTATACATAAAAGTGTTTTAAAGTTCGTACTGGACAGAGTTCCAAGCAGATAGATGATTAAGCTTCAGTTTCACAAATTGATAGTGAGATTTTGAGTCTGTATGAGGTAGTCTCTCTTCCATTGGCCTGGATGCATAAGTTCTAGCATCGTACTAGGCAGAGACAGAGCTCATGACATTAAAAGAATTAAAAATGAGGTAATTTTTCAATCAGGTTCACACCACTCACATCATTGGAAGCATGCCATTTCTCTTGCTTCTTGACCATGACCCTACGAAGAACAAAAAGTTACCATAAATGTTGGGTTTCTGACAATGAATGGTTACTCATCATCATTTCTCAACTATTTGCCCCTCCACTTATTCTTGCAATAAACATTCTTAGTTCATGTTGAGTGTATGACCTATCCTGAGGTCAGGGAAGACAGAAAAGCTCTAAAAGGGACAGCATTTATGAAAACATCCATAGATGTAATAGTACCTCTGGCAGAGAAATTCCTGCTTAATTCTCAGTATCCCTAGAAATGACTAGCGACTTGTTCTTGTTCTGAGTATCGACAAGCTCATATGAAGTAACCCTTGCAAGTTCCTGTATTAGTGTAGGACTGTTTAGAGGTGCAGTGACTGGATTGTAAGAGCTGTAACCTGATCAATCCATCCTAGTTTGAACGAACAGACTGGCTGGTAACTACAGGCAGGTGGGTTGTGGCTGGAGGAGGTGGGTCACTGGGGTAGTGCTCTGGAAGGGTACACCTGCCCTGTGACCCTTTCTCTCCCTCTCTCTCTCTGACTTCTTACTCCACCTTGAGGTGAGCAACTCTCCTCTGCTGTGCTCTTCAGCCATGATGTTCTGTCTTGCCTTGGGCCCAGAGCAACACAGTTGGCCATCTGTGGACAGAGACCTCTGAAACAGTGAGCCAAAAATAAAACTTCCTTCTCTAAGTTGTTCTTGCCAGGTATTTTAGTCACAAAGACCAAAAAAAAAAAATTATCATTTGAAACTATTCTCATGGAACTGTATGCCAAGACAATAAACTGAAGCCAGTTTCACTAAATTCAGCAAATGTATGGGTTTCCACCAGCTCCCCAAGTGTATAGGTAGTTCATGGATCAAGAGCCTCAGCAACGTAAAGCTGAAGTTCTGAACCAGTCTTCTCATCTTTTGTTTTCTCAGACATATGATGGCGTAAGCTCTGCAAGTAGCCGCCTTGCCCAGGTGTGTGGAAGACAGCTGCCGACTAACCCCATCACCTCTTCAGGGGACAGCCTCTTTGTGAGATTTCAGTCTGGCCCTTCCAGACAGAGCAGGGGCTTCCGAGCTCAATTCAGGCAAGGCAAGTACCCTGTGGTTTCCCAAACATGGGAGAAATTTTGCTAAGTGGCTTGTTGGTGCTATTATAATATGAGACCAGTCCTCACCTACTGATCACAGCCTCCTACTCAACGTGCAAAAATGTACATAGAACTGGGAAGCTGGGCTCACAATCATTCCAATGGCCGTACTTTTATCTTTGTCTAACTTAAATGATACTGACTTCCTATGGGTCTGCATCTCTCTCAAAAATACTGGGTATTCTCAAAAAGTTTTCAGAATAATACTTAAAGGTGCTGCTAATACTAGAGTCAGTGTGTCTTTCCATTGTTTTAGTTCTAAGTTCACTGTTTCTCTGTTTTTCCTGCAAGACCTTTTCACCCATTGTCTTTGATCTGGTCCTGCATGGAGATAAACCCTTTATCCAGCTTCAGGAACTCAGGGCTGGAGAGATTGTTGATTGACTTCTCTGTGGTGATGCTTTTTATTTGGATGATTTAGATAATTCACTTAAAATTAAGTTTTGTTGGTTGATTCATTACACCCATTTCAGCAGACTTGGCTGTGTTTTATAGTAAAGGGCCCTGGATGAGGACAGTTCTGAATTTAGAACTCCCAGTGATGTATTGTAGACTTTGGAGCAAGACAGACTACATTAATGTGTCTCAATGATTTTTTTTTAAAAAGTTTCTTAATACTTTTTTTTAACAGTTAATTATGCTCTTAAGTGTTGACTTTAGATTGAAAAGTCCCCACTTGCTCTTATCTGGACTACTATAGCAGCTTCCTCAAGCTCACCCACCCCTTGCCCCACTTTCCTCCAAAGTAGCTTGCAAAAACCTTTCTCCACAAACCCTGGAAAATGAAGCCCAAGCCTCTCCAGATGTTAACCAGAGGTCCTACAACCTGCCTAGTACTCTTGGCTGCATCACATCTGACACCTCGTAAGCTCTGAACCTCAGCCAAGCCTCTGCAAACACTTCTTTGGTATCTTTTCCCAGGCTGCCCCCTCTCTGGACCACCTGTCCTCCCCCTCCAAGCCTCAGGAGACTCCTTTTTTGTTCTCCAGAGGCAATGCTTTCTCCCTCTCCTGGACTTCCACAGATACTATGCTGTTATCCTAAGGAAGTCTGCTCAATCAATATTTTTCTTAAGAGAGAGAGAGAGAGAAAGAGAGAGAGAAATCATTCTATACTTATAGTATATGAGCGAACAGAGTAAGTGAATCAGGCCAGAGTTTTGTTTGAATGACTCAGGCAATTCATAGCCATTTAATAAGCTGTTCTATGCCTCTTTCTGACTTCCTGTCATTGAAGAATATTGTTATAAATGTTAAGTGCATTCCCATTTTCTGATGGTTTATGTGCAGCTTCCTTGGCAGAAAATGTCCTTGGCATGCATTTCAGAAACAAGGGGAAAAAAAATCATTTATGTTTTCCTTCATCAAATAACAGTTTTGTACAGTCAGTGGAAATCAAAAGTATATGACACATGTGTGCTTGTGTCCCCCAGTGTGTGGAGGCCGCATCCTCACCGACTCTTTTGATAGTATTTCCTCTCCATTGTTCCCTGCCAAGTATCCAAACAATCAGAACTGCAGCTGGATAATTCAAGCTCAACCTCCATGTAAGTAACAAAAATGGGAAAGGAAAGAAATCCGGGACAGATGTGTCTGTGGGAAGTCAGTCTATGAGTAATGTTCTTATCTGCTCCGTGGTAACAATTGATGGCCTTCCTCTTCTTTGGAAGTCCCAATTCCTGATATACAGGAGAACAAGCATTTCCTAATCTGATAGGGAAGTAATTTTTACTGTTTTATCTTAATGTAAAAGATTTTTTTAAAAAAAAAAAACTTTCAATTTCTAGCAAAACATAGCAAACCGATAAACCTTGTTGTATTGACTAGCATGTGAGATTGAAAATAAGCAAAAATAATTGGTAGTTTTGACATATGTGCCTCAGGTACAGTAGATGTTCAAGACAGTTGCTCCTTGAACAAGTGAAAAATAAGAATTATAGGCTGGAGAAATAGCTCACAGTTTGAGAATGCAGTGCCAAAAACCTATAGATCTTCAATCTAAGTGGAAACATTATAAACCTGGCCTCTCCTGCAATGTATATATTTTAAAAAATCTCAGCAGAGAGTTGGCAGAAACACTCAAGAAGTGCTTCCTTTCTTTTCTTTTTGGAATCTTAGCATCTTATTTTGTGACCTCATGATGGCTTGTTGATCAGGATTACTGTTCACATTTTACTGGCAGAGAAAAGGAGGAGACCACTCCTGGGGCACAACAGAATGACTACAAAGGGGTGGGGCCATTTTGAATCCTGTTGCATGTAAGCTCTGTACTCCTTTGAAGTTTTCAGGAAAAATGTATTTCAAACACAATGTGAGAAAGTCATTAACTCCTCTACTCAGTTCTGGAATTAATGACATCACTATGTGAAAATAGGCAAATCAATTAAACTTATCAGTCCCCAGTACAAAATAATTTACAAAATGAAGTGTTTGGTTTAAATATTATCTGACACTTTCCCTAGTGCTGTTAAGAGTTAACAAATCCACAGCATCTTTGTTGATCTGCATAAGATGGGGGGGGGCAGTGATGTAATCCTTAGCCAATTGCAGACTGGAGAGGGTAGAGCCCTAACTGGGCATGGATAAAGAAGCCCCCCTGCCTTGAGCTCAGCAGTATTGTGCTTACGGATTATTTTCTAATGAGTTGTAAAGCATTTAGATGAAAGATCTCACTGCCTCAAGGACAACAACAGGAAAAGATCCTATTCTGAAGACCAGGGACCCTGGAAGAACAACAAAAGGAAAATGTACCCAGGCACTTGATGTTCTGCAAGTAATTCAAAGCTTTCTCGATAAATGACTCCGAACCTCTAGGGCACTAGCTCTGGCCTTAAAATAAACTTGAACGTGCTAGGATGTGTGTGCTAGTGAGAAAAGAATGTCTCATTTACCAGCACATGTAAAGATTCAGAGTTTCTGGAACCTGTTCTACTGAGAAAAAGGCTTAGGAAATGAACATGGTAATGATAGATAACAATGTGTAATGACAGGATTTTCCAGCAAAGCAGTCCCAAAGTTCCTGGGAAGAACCCTACCCAAGAGTCCTGTTATTTACAACTACCAGCATTTCAGATTCTACAGGCACTTTCAAAAACATTGATTGTGTTGCTCTTCAAAGAAAACCCTTGAGCAGAGAAGTCCCTCCCCTCTGCTCACTCAACCGCTGGGCAAATCTGCCAGATTTCTTACTTCCCTGCTGAAAAAACCCTCCACTGAAGCTATCCCAAGTAACATTTCTCTGATTTTTTGCCAATAGTTTAAACAATAATCTCCTCTCTTTTTTTCTTACAGTCAATCATATTACTCTCTCCTTTACCCACTTTGAACTGGAAAGCAGTGCAGGGTGCACACATGACTTTCTGGAAATTTTGGATGGCGACTACTATGATGCACCCCTCCGAGGTACTACAGTGCTTACCCACGTACAGCTGTGGTTTTGGCTGCCTGTCATTTATGTACCTACATATTTATAGGTTCCCACTCAAGCCTAAATGTTTCCAATAAATATGAGGAACAGCATAAGCCAAGTAAAGGTAATGAGAGGGTAGGAAAGCAGGATTTAATGTAGGGTTCAAGACACTCAGCTCATTTATATTCAAGGACAAGAGTTGTTTGTGTATTTTTTTGAAGGAAATTTTAAAAATTGCAACTATCTGAGAGAATAGTGGAATGAAGGCCATTCCAACACTGGAATTGTCAGAAACTTTTTGCCAATATTTGAAAAAAGTTCTTATATTCACATTGAGACCGTGTCTGTCCTCAGTGGAAGCAAGAACGACTTTATTAATTAATTAAATTAAAAATTTGTTTAGACATCCCAGTAAATTAAAAAGTGCTGCTAATTTTTAAAATGTCTTTAAGTAACATAATCTCAGGTCATTTAAACTTTCTCTAAGAATTTACTACTTTTTTTTTTTTTTTTTTAGTTTTGTTACACAAACTTCTCTCTCTCAATGGGTACCAGATCTGTCAGAGAAGAGATGTTGCTTTGCCTTTTGCTTATTGAGACGATAATGGGCAATCAGGGAACACTCGATGCTGTGTGCTCACTCCTCCTGGAATTGCCTGAGATAATTGTCCATAAACATTTGACCCAGGACAAGGGTATGCTGTTTAACAAAAACTTACATACCATGCCTTGTGCTGAGTACTATGTTAAAAATACTCTCTGAATAGTAACTCAGTTCTCATACCCTTATGATACAGGTTTTATTATTTTCAACTTACCCATTTTCATACGGAGAACCCAAGGCACACGGCATTTAGAACTTGCTTCATCTCAGGTAGCTGATAAATGGCAGATCCAGGAGTCAAAATTTGGTCATCTGACTCGTGATGACATACAGCACCTTGAGACTCAGTATTAGTGCATTAATGGTGCAGGTCACTGCTGTGTCTTCTTTTAATACATTTGGAGCCAGAACATGTAAGTTTTTCCTCTGGCCATCTATTATTCTTTATCTGTGTATCACCATCTCTCCTGTGCTTGTATTTAACATTTATTTTAAATTTTCAGGCATTGCCTCAGATGCTAACTTTGACCTGTGTGGTTCTGGTAGTGATTTCTCTGTGTGCTTGGGTCTCTCGTGATGCTAGTGGAGTTGTGCTTGTGACCTCTGCCAGGTCACCGTTCATGCTTCTTGGCATCATCTTTGTTATTCAGGCCGTTACTGTGGCACCTCCATGCCCCATCCCATCACGTCCTTTGGTAGTGCCCTGACGCTGAGGTTCGTCTCTGATTCTGGACTGAATTTTGATGGTTTTCATGCCACGTATGCTGCATCCACATCGGGTAAGAAACGTTAGCAAACGGCTGGACTAGGTCAGCATGTGTGGTGGAGGTCCTAGGTCTGTCGTTTAGGACTCTTTGACCTTCAAAGTTGGGGGATAGTTTCCTGGATCACCTCTCTGGCTGACTTGACCTTCTTCTAGTTCTAAGAAGACTGGGGAGAAAAGCTAGAAACCTGCCTGCATTTTTAGCCACATCTCAGGATCTCAGATGACCTGTTGACCTGGGTCTTAGTGATGCTTGTTGTGGTGGCTCCTGGCTGCCGGCATCTGATGGCATCTCCATCTCCTGTGGATGGACAGCCATGTCTCCTGAGCCTCACAGCTGGACTCAAGCAGGGTGTGGATGAAGCACGTGGGGAGGGAGGAAAGAGGACCAGGCAGCCTGGGCTTCTCAGCCAGGAGAGGCCTGTTCCGACTCCTGGTCCTGTGGGATTAAAAAGCGGAAGCCCTGCTAGATGGTGGTGTGTGTTCCAGTGTTCTTCTGAGAAGGAAAAGTTGGAATCTGCCTTCTCTTCTAGGCCAGAGTTGACGATAATCTTGTTCAGAAAAAACAAATGGTTGTAGGATTAAAAACAAGTCTTTGATTACCCAGTTATAGTTCATGGGGAGAAAAGGCTTTTAGAAAATGTGCAGAGATCCCTTTTGATCTAGCCACTGTGTGGCTTTGGGGTTCCAGTTTCTAGAACGTTTTCCTTATATATGGCATGTTCTTTTGTTGTGTTTTTTTTTTTTTTAACTGAGATGGAGATTCCAAGTTTCTTGATGCTGGTTTCAATGCTCTTTCTGCTTTATTTTACCTAAACTGCTTCCATCTTTGCTCTGACACGCTCTTTCTTTTTCTTTTTTTCCAGTTTGTGGTGGAACCTTCCACATGGCCGAAGGCATCTTGGACAGCCCTGGCTACCCAGAAGTTTATCCCCCTAATATGGAATGTGTCTGGAATATTGTCAGTTCCCCTGGCAACCGACTCCAGCTGTCTTTTATGTAAATCCTTTTTTATGGTGTATTGTTTCAGTGCTAATGAATCTGCAGGAAGGAAGCACTGTTACTAATAGGATGGACAACTAACAGCACATGTGTCCAAGCAACTGCTAGAGAGAATACAGTGGGAACTTTAGGAAGTTTATTTTTCATATTTCCTCTGTTTTAGTCATAGTTTGGGTTATAAATAGCATTAAAATTCTCTCAAAAGTAGTTCTAGAGTCCTGCCTGACATTGCCAGCAGTACATTCTTAAGCTTTTGGTTCATAAATTTAGGGAATATTTATATTCAGAGAACAATTCTTTTATCTTTTCTTAGAATTCAGTACATTGGTTCTTCTAGACCATTGCTAACATTTTCTCTTCCAGGGGACAGCTCCCTGTCTATTAAACTTCTTCACTCACAGGCCTTATCCTGACCCCAATCCACTTTGCCCTTTTTTTCCTATCAAAAGAATGAGTTTGGAAGTTCTTTTGGAACTTAGTAGTTGATTTGCAAACTCACTCCTGTGCTTCTCTCTTTGAATTCTAGCACATTTTGAATATGGACTATGGATATTGATCAGTAGGATCCTATCACATTCCAAGTAATCTTACCTTAAAAAGGAATAATAGTAATTCCCAGAACTGGATGTAGAAAGCACATGGTGTGTGCAATAGGATGTTTCAATCAAGCAATAGAAGGGTACTGTGATATGCCACCTTGCTAATGGATGCTTAGCAAATACCTGGGTGAGGATACTCTGGTTTTAAATTGCCATTTTGAATTAAAAGCTATGCACCACACTCTAGTAGTATATATTATTGGGCTCTGGTTGGAATTACTAATTCTTTTTTGAAAACAATGTAAGTTAATTTTGAGAGAAGATTGTTTGGAGGACACTTGCCTATTTATTCAAAAGTCTGGCTCTTAGAATCTGTGCAGCAAGAGCTGATTAAAAATACGAGACAACAACTTATATGTGGACCAAGTTTAAACATCTCAAGTTTCTTTCTCTAATCCATCACGGTGCTACTTCAGGGTGCATGTGGCCTTGTGCTAAGACAAAGTCACCCTCTGCATGCCTGAAAGGCAACGCAAGTTTAAACTGCCACTTGGCGATGAGGTTTTAGCTCCCTTTTGTCTTTACCGAAGGCACAAAACTCAGTATGGGACCAAATCTTTGTGTATAATTTTACCTGACATATATTTATTCTTATATTAATCAAATGCTTATCAAAACCCTAAGGCACATAGTAAGTACTTGCTACTCTGGTGATGAATGCTTTCTTGATAATGATGAATAAAACACGATAGTTGTTCTTACAGTGAAGTCCAAGGTCCTTCATGTGCCTTACTAGGCCTCATACTTGCAGATGAAATGACTTCCTCTTGGTCTTTACCAAATCCACACTCTTGGCCACTCTGACATTCAGTAGTTGCAGGAATTAGGCTGTGTACTAGTAGTGTTTAAGAAAGATAAGATCCCAGTTCTTGATGAATTATTAAAAAATCAACTTCAGAGGCTTTTTAATTGAAACTTCAAAAGATAAATTTCTTCTGTAGCAGGACCACTGCTAGGATTAAGGACACCAAATTTGAAACGTACAACACAAGTCTGTTGCTCAGCAGGTGTTGGGTGAACGTTAATTCTCTCAGCCTCTGCCATTTCTAAAGTATCTTCACAAGTAAATCCAAATGGACAACTGTGGGCTCTCCTCCTAGAGAATGGGAGCTTATAAATGTAAGTGTAAGTTTCACCCATTTTACTGTTTAATGGGCATTGCATCCCATTTACTGTGTAGAAAAATCATAGCAACTCAACTGTTTCCTTTCTCACCTGTAAGAAATTAATTTTGACTACTTTGTGTTACTTGCTTGAGTTTTATTGTTAAAATGCATTTTGTAGAAGGCAAGATGCTTCTTTACGTGTGCGTGGTAATGAGGATGGTTTCGTGGCAAGTCTTGTGAGTTATTTCTGCCCTGATCTAAACTGTATCCAGATGGGTACTTAGAAACTTTTCCCTGGAGTGTGTGAGAAGCATATGAGAAGCATCTGAATCACATCAAGTTCTAAAACACAGGGTTTGGATTGTGGATACTGTGGTGATGAAATTGAATAGGGAGAAAACCTGGAGAAATTATGGTCGGATTTGCAACAAAAAGGGAGAAATAAAACCTAAAAAGGAGGAATTTTTTTGGTAAAGCAGATATTTAAAGGAATTAGCAGAAATTGTATTTTCTGCTTGCAGAGTGCTTTTAGAAAGCGATTGGTCTTGGTTCAAGAATCAGCATGAGATAATGAGAAACAGTGATTGTATTATTTTTGTTCCACATTGTATTTTTAACTAACGGATCTTAGCCAAAGGGTAGATTTGTTTATAAAAGGTACTGGCCTAAAGCGAAGATTTACAGTAAAAATAAAGCTTTTTAAAAAGTTAATTTAATTCTTATAGATATTAACCTACCATGATTTTTACAGTGATTCATGAAATGTCTTGCTTTGCTTTGTTCTAGATTAGCACTAGATTATAGTACAGTGCTAGAAAAGACCTTTACTTCATGGTCTGGACAATTAGACCAAACTCTAATATGCCCATTGATCATATGGAATCTCACTAAAATTAGTATCCCGCTTCAGTTAGTTAGTGGGGCCTGATTGTTTATTTCAAACAAACTCTCAGGTGATACTCCTGCTGCTGGACCACATATGGCACTTAGAATAGAAAGATTTTAGAGGTCATTTCATGCAATTCCCCTTCTGAGGAAAATATTCTCCCTTTCTTCCATTTCTACTTTCTGAGAAGCAGAGGAAAACAATTTTATCATGTCTTGCATTGTTGAGAATATTACAGGTAGTAAAATTGAACATGAATTTAAGTGAGAAATTGGCAGTCTCCCTAAGAAGATGGATTTAGGTTATTTTCCTGCAAAAAATGATTGTAGGTATACATTTCATATTGCAAAACACCAGACTGTCCAGGAAATAAAGGGAGGCAAGATAAATATATACTTTGCTTTGCCTGATGTGGATATGTCCTGATTTTCTCTGCTTCTCAATTATTAGTCATAGTTTGCTGCTAAACCTGCATCTAGAATATATAGTCCAGATGATCTGTACTGTAATGACCCACTTACTGGGATCCTGAGAGCTACCATCTCTGTTTTTCTGGTTAGAGATTTACCAGTGCTGGTGTTTGTTTTGAGAAGTGAGGGTAGTAGAACACAGTGGAACAATCAGCTTGCTCCCGTGCTCTGGTTAGCCATGAACTCTGGAACATGAACCTGATACATTGATTCAGTGGAGTGGCCTCAGGTGACTGGAGCCTCAACTGGTTATCCCTAAGCATCTTAATCCATTAGCTGGATGGAGCCCCAGGGGATCACTGTGCTGACCACAGTATAAAGTTTTACCACACATCATTTCAGCATTGACTGAAAGATACAGCACAGAAGTACATTTTCTGTTCTTGAAATATTTTAGTTTTTTTTTTTTTTTTCCTTCCTGGTGGATTTTTCTCTGTAGTCTTATTAAGCCATTCTTTCTTCCTCCCTTTGTCTTATCCTTCCTCTTAGCAAATCTCCCTCCAACAGCTTAAGGAAAAAGAACACTTTGTACTTGGTTTCCTCTTTTTCTTTTCTTTTTTACTAATTGAATTACCTTTTTCTTTAAAAATTGCTTTTATGTAAATAAAATATTACGAGGCAGCAAAAGTTCCCATTCATATTCTTCTAACTGCTCGTCACAGCAGTAACCCAGAGCTTGGATTTTATGTGTATCATTTCCATATGTATTTTATACTTCTAATATATATGTATAGATCCAGTTCCACTGCACGGATTACTGCTTTCTGTTTTGCATTCTACATACGTGGAATCATACTTATTGATTGCACTGGAATTGCCCTGAATTTATAAATTAATTTTGTAAGATTTATCATCTTTATGATCATGATCTTCACATTCTTGAACTTGAGGTATCTCTCTATTAATTTAGGTCTTTTTTATGTTCATCAATAAAATTTCATGTTTTTCCATAAAGGCCTAATAGGCCTTTTGTTACACCTATCCCTAGGCAACTTAGTTTAAATTGCTATTGAAAACAGCATCCATTTTTAACTGACGGATGTAACCTGGATGTCCTACCTAAAATAGCCCCAAACTGTACTTTATTTTTTTTCCTGCTAGAACTTACCACTGTCTTATTGTTTATCTATTATTTTTGTATCTTTCCTCCTAGAATAAGCTCTCTAAAAAATGAGGCGCATTGTCTAGTTTTCTTTGTTCTTCTGTTCCTAATCCCCGTGACTATATCTGGCAATATAATAGTCAAAATTGTGTGTGTGTGTGTGTGTGTGTGTGTGTGTGTGTGTGTGTGTGAGAGAGAGAGAGAGAGAGAGAGAGAGAGAGAGAGAGAGAGAAAGAGAGATTGATTTTGTTTATCAGTTTGTTGATGGACATTTGAGTTGTTTTATGTTTTGGATATTGACTAGCATTGTCATGTGCTTTTATTTTTCTTGGGTAAATACCTAGGAGTGAAATTTAAATAGATGTGTATGTAATTTTACCAGAAGCTGCAAACTAATTCCTTGAAGTGGTTGTTTGGATGTACAGTCCCACAGAAATAGATGAGACCTCCAGGTTCTCTGCGTGATTGTCAACCTTGGATCTCGTCAGTCTTTTTTATTTTGGCCATTCTGATTGATGTAAAATAATGTCTTGTCATATTAATGGCTGGTCTGATGAGTAGCCACTGGGTGCACTTTCACATTCTCTTTGGCCAGTCACATACCTTCTCTTAGGAATGTCTGTTCAAGTCTGTCCACTTTAAATTTGGTTTTTTGTTGTTGTTGTTGTTGTTTTTTGCTGTTTGGGGAATTCCTTTTATATTCTAGTTTTGAGTCCCTTGTTAGATACATGCTTTGCAAGTAACTCCCCTCACCCATCCCAGTCCATAAGTTGCCTATTCATTTTCTTTCCCTTCCTCCCTTCCCACCTCTCTCTCTTCCTTTCCCCTTCTCTCTCTCTCTCTCTCTCTCTCTCTCTCTCTCTCTCTCTCTCTCTCTCTCTCTCTCTCTCTTCCTTCCTTCCTTTCTTTCTTTCTTCTGGGGATAGAACCCAGGGGTGCTTTACCACTCAGTCACATCCCCAGCCCTTTTTATTTTTAAGGTTCTCATTTTAAGTTGTTGCAGTCTTAATAAATTGCTGAGGCTGGCCTCAAAATTGCTATCCTCCTGCCTCAGCCTCCTTAATCTGGGATTTTGGGCATGCATCACTGTGCATGGCTTCTATTTATTTTCTTATGTCTTTAATGAGGAGACATGTTTGATAAAGTTAAGCTTACTAATTCTTTATCTTATGATTAGTGCTTTTTGCATTCTAAGAAATATTTGCCCATCAAGGTTGCAAATATTTTCTTCTGTTTTCTTCTAGGAGTTTTATGATTCTAGTTTTTATGTTTACATCTATGAAAAATATTAAGTTGTTTTCCATATATAAAGAGAGGCAAGAGTTGAGGTCTTTTTTTCTTTTCTTTTTCCCTGTTCATAAGGATATCCAGTTGTTATAAAACTACTTTTTTATTAAATTGACTTGGTACCTTGCATCCTATTGTATTGACTGCATATTTGCAAGTTCTCTTCTGGAATGTTTTCTTTTTTCCTATTTCATTTTACAGTTTGTCTACTCTTACCCCCAAACTGTGTTTTATTTATTTCCTTCAAGTTTTTAAGTGTTAAGATCAAATTTTAAAAGCATTCCTCTAGCACCTATGTGTTCCGGACTCTCTTTCTACATTGCTTATAACAATCATATAAGGTAGCTGTCATTTCCTACCTGCCAACCCCCATCACATCAGGGTTGCAGAATACAAGACAAGTTGAATGGGCTACATTTGAGCCCAGTCAGTATTATTATAAATCCTGTAGTTTTTCTACCAGTCCAGAAATTAAGTACATATGCCTTTCCAAGGAACTTAACTCTTATCAACATTTTCCCATCATGCCTCTCCAGCTACATCTCTTAGTGGATCCTTGGTGGTGCTCAATTTTTTAACCAAACTGGTTCCACATTATTCTCCACCCTTTTCTGCATGGATGCCTTTGTTAGAAAGCCCTCTCTGCCGGCCCTCTGTGCTTCTTAATAGGCAAATGCTTGCATGTCCATCTCAAAAAATCTCTTCATCCATTACTGAACCCAGCAATCAGATGTGATCATTCTGCTTTAAAAGTCTTCTGCCAGTTTATTCATTCATTTATGTATTTATCTGGTGCTGGGGATTGAACTTAGGGCTTCTCACAGCTAAGCAGATGCTTAGTAGCATATGCTTTACTACTAAGCTACATTCCCAGCCCCCTCTTATTGCTTTATAGTTCCAATTGTACTCTTGATATTATTATTATTATTATTATTATTACTATTATCCTATATTCTTGCCCATTTTTTTCCACTAGGAGGAAAACCCTTTGAGGGCAGCCTATTGTCTTCGTGTCTCTCGTTATAGGCATTTCAACAAATTTGAAAATTTGGCTATTTTGATATAGCCAAAAGATAACTTTGATCAAAGTTTTTAAAAAATGAACAAGTTAACTCAGTCTGTGGTTCAGGATAACCCCAAAGATTATTCTCTCGTTTTAATCCCTATTAACTTTGTTTTCTCCAAATCAGATCTTTCCAGTTGGAAGACTCTCAGAACTGTAGCAGAGATTTCGTGGAGATAAGGGAAGGAAACGCCACGGGTCGCTTGGTGGGACGCTACTGCGGAAACGTCCTACCACTCAATTATTCGTCTGTTTTGGGGCATGTTCTGTGGATCCGATTTGTCTCAGATGGCTCAGGCAGTGGCTTGGGCTTCCAGGCCACGTTTGCTAAGAGTAAGTCGTTCTCTTTTAGTGATGACTTGTAAAGTAGACATGAGAACAACATTTTCAGTCATGCATTTCAGTAAGCAAGAAGAATCCTTAACTCTAAGCTCTTCTTCCATATTGTCTATGGAATTGCTTTATTATAAAGTGTACTAGAAGAACTAAACCACATATGAATGGTTTAGTAAGAGCAAGAGAGAGCATTCTCAATAGTTCTAATCCCTTTTTAAACTTCAGTTTCTATCTAATGTTAAACTGAAATTTTTATGATACTGTTTTTTTTTTTATTGTAAACAAATGGGATACATGTTGTTTCTCTGTTTGTACATGGCGTAAAGGCATACCATTTGTGTAATCATAAATTTACATAGGGTAATGTTGTTTGATTCATTCTGTTATTTTTTCCCCTTCCCCCCCACCCCTCCCACCCCTCTTTTCCCTCTATTCAGTCCTTCCTTCCTCCATTCTTGCCCCCCTCCCTAACCCTAACTCTAACCCTAACACTAACCCCTCCCACCCCCCTATGATACTGTTTTAAAGAGTCTTCCAATATCGTTCAGGTTTCATGTATCGTTCTACCAAATATGTCTCATTCGATTCCATAAACTCTGTGTTCTTCAAACTAAAGACAGTTAGTGTTACTTTGGTATGATTAAGTGCTCAGATATTTTAACTACAGGGTATTCTTCCAATAGGAATAAAACATTAACTTGCTTTATTTTTTAACTAAAATTGTCATAATGAGCTATTGTTTGTTCAGTTTCTCTTATAGAATTTAAAAATAAAAGCATTCCCTTCTTTTTTAAAACAAAGCAAAATAGGTAAAGCACCTTCCAGTGTCCCTGAGGTCTGGGAGCTCCTTTTCACGTGGGAAGTTGTCACCAATTTTCACACCAGGCAACCTTTCAAGGAGATGGAATTCCATTCACAAAATCACCCTTCTCCAAGGAATTAATAGATAGTCCAGAAACCAAAAGGGAAGCTGTATTTCTTTCAGTAGTCAGAAAGGAAATCACAGTCAATTGGAAATCTATCCTTTTCAACACCCCTTGTGTTTTGTTTTTTTTCATTTGATTAAAGAGCCATTCTAAGTAGGTCTGATTTACTACTCTGTTTTCCCTCCTAGTATTTGGCAATGATAATATTGTGGGAACTCATGGGAAAATTGCCTCTCCCTTCTGGCCTGCAAATTATCCCCACAACTCCAACTACAAATGGACAGTAAAGGTGAATGCGTCTCAAGTGGTCCAGGGCAGAATCTTGGAGATGGACATTGAAGCAACACAGAACTGCTATTATGACAAACTAAGGGTGAGTTGCTATATGCAATGTTTACAATTTTGATTGGTTACTATCAGTCTGCCCTAAATCATGATTACGACCTCTATATTACCAGAACAAAGGTGACTCCAGTTTTGTATTTACTATTTTCTATTCTGTATCTAAAGATTTTTTTGTTCGGTATTATTGTTATTATCAGACTTTGTCTAAGCATGCATGTAAGGAAAATTGATTTTTTGTCTCATATCCTATTATCTTGTTTGTTCTTATGTTGGAGTGTTGAAAATGTAAAGGATCGTGGATAAATAAATCAATTCCAAAATTGAGTGATAATTGCCATTCAGACATTGGCTACTGTAGCAATAACAGAAACACTGTCAAATCCCTTCAAGTCAGGATCCCATCTTATTCATCTTGGATACTCTATGCCTTGAGTAGGACCCTGTACCTGATAGGTGTTCAATATATAAGAAAATAATTAGTACCTAATTTTAATAAATGAGATTCAGGAGAGCATTTTATAATAACTTTTGCAAATAAAATTGTGCCCGATTATTTGGAAACCATCACAAAATGTGTCTCTAAATAAGATATTTTAATATTTTAAACCAAATGAAAGAGATTGAGTGCTTTGAACATGCTGGACGCTGCAGAATATGGTTCTTGTCATCGATTCTTCTTTCTTTTTGTGGAGATATGACTCTGTAGGATGCTCACGCACTTTTCTCTCATTAAATCTTTCCTTTTTCTTCTTCCTTCCTAATTGCTCCCTTTGAGGCCCCAAAACACATGAAGTATGATTGTTGAGTAACTTTCCTAGTTTCTACTTTTCCACACACATTTTTACTGTAAATCACCTAATAAGCTATGTCCCACAGAGCATGTTTATTAATATAATTCTGCAACAAAGCTATAAATATTTTAAAACATCATCCTTAAACTATTGGTAATAATATTTACATTAATGGTACTTTCTGTTATAAACTGAAATAAAATGTTTATTATGTTTCCATTGTAATAAAGTGGTAGAATAAAGTAGTAATACAGGTATCTTCTAAATTTTCTTTTTTATGGAGAAAAATACAGGGTAATTGTCTAATTACAATATCTATTATCTGTTGTTTTTTCTTACATGCAGATTTTTGATGGGTTGGATATTCATTCCATCCTAATTGGAACTTACTGTGGTACCCAGCCTGAAACGTTTAGCTCCAGTAGAAATTCTTTGACATTTCAGTTTTCTTCTGACTCTTCAATCTCAGGGAAGGGGTTCCTCTTGGAGTGGTTTACGGTAGATGTTCCCGCTGGACCTTTACCTACAATTGCTACAGGTCTGTTTGGTAATGAATGGCATTATTTTCAAGACTGAAATGTATAGGCCAATATTTCAAAGGGTCCGACCACAGATCACAAATGAATAAACCCTGATGTCCTTCCTTTATGTGATCAGATGTCTTTTAAAATTCATAAATATTACATTTTATAAAAAAAAGTTTGCAGTTTCCTGAAAATGAATGCTTCTTATTATGATTTTCATATAAATTAGGTGCTCACTATCCATGAAGATAAACTACTTATAGTTTCTAGAAACTATGTGAGAGTCCTCTGAAAATTTGATTCACAATACCACACACACACACACACACACACACACACACACAAAGGGTAGTTAAGGATCAACTAAACACTAACTTTTTTCCTCTAGATTTTATTTCATAAAAAACACATATTAGAAGTTTCATTAAAAAATAATAAAGCTTAAATTTTTGTATGTATTAACATATTGAGCATTGTATCATCAGCAATTCTTATTCATGCAGTTTTGGTCAATGAATTTAATTCAACAAATATTTATGGATGATTTATTATGTATACAGTGAGGTCACTAAGAAAAGAAACCTATATACAATCTCTACCTCAAGGGGCTTAAAAGTAATTGGGAAAAACAAAGTACTCATGTGATAGTTAATCACAGTTGAGTAATTAAATGCTTAGGTAACAAGGCAAGTGGTTCAGTCAGCAAATAAGCAACCAGGAAAATAAACTTGACGTGGAGTAGATCATATGATTGAAATTTAACATGTTGAAATCCCAGCTACTTGGGAGATTGAGGCAGGAAGATCTCAAGTTCAAGGCCAGCCTAGGCTCTTAGCAAAATCCTGTTTCAAAGTAATATAAAAAGGGATGGGGATACATCTCAGTGATATGGTGCTTTTCTACCATGCATGAGGACCTGGATTCTATCCCAGCACAACAAATAAACAAAAAAAAAAAAAAAAACACACACACACAAAAAAAAAGTGAAGAAAAGAACATAAAAGTAAGTTTAAAAAAAAAATTCATCAAGTAGGAAGACATTATTCAGGAAATGCTCAGTCATGTTGCAGAAACACATAATTCCAAACTCTTAGTAACTGTAAACAGCAAGGTTTCTTTCTTGTTCACTATAAAAGTCCTTCATAGATTGACTGGGTGCCTGTCATCATCATTATTCCCTATCTCAGGCTGTTGGAGCTGCTGTCTGTCTGGGACATTGCCTGTGACGATGGCAGAAGACAAAGAGCCTGGAATGTCTCAGTCTGAAAGTGTTCAGTGAAAAAGTTACACATATATTTTGCTCATAATTCTTTGACTGAAACTGGTTAAATGTCTTCACCCAACCATAAGAGAATCAGGGAATGCAATTCTAACAAGTATTTGAAAGTTGGGAGAAATAGACTCTTTGGCAGACAGCATTAATGACTCATGGTCTGTTGTCACAATTATCTTTCAAAATTCAAGATAAAGAATATTTCAGAAGAAGGAAAAAATTTGGAGGCACCAGATAACATTCAGCATTTAGATTTTCCACTTCAAAATTACTCTTTTTAATAAAAACTTCTAGAACTTGTATAGTACTAGGATAGTAAGATTAGGACCCAGTCCTAGTGTACTTTGTATTTTCTTTCTGATAATCCTAGTAATAGTCAAACATATGGGATAAGAGTCATAAATTTCTGGAATGGCAAACTATATACCTCTGGAAATCGATTTATCTATAAAAGCGATGAAAATGCTGGGCAAAAATGGTAGAAATCAACTTTTTGAGTACTTTAGAAATTAACCAAAGCCTTATGACAAGCTCCTCAAGGAGGTTTTATTCAAGAAAATAGCAGAATCTCAGTAAGAATGGTCATCTTTGTGGTATCTTAACTTTTCTAGTGTCATTTCTCCTCCTCTTCCTAACTTTGGAGGAGCCTTACAACAGTCTCACAACAACGGTAGCTGTGAAAACTTCAGCTTAGCAGCACAGGAAGAGGGCAGAGCAGATTTGGATCTCCAGAAAACAGACTATCTCCAAGGAATTTCCATTATCTGACCTATCTAGAAGCTTCTTGGAAAATTGCCTTCTCACAAGATTGTCTTCATTTGACCTTCCTAATGAGCTCTCAGTATAAAGAACCCTACCCTTAGAGTACCTGCTAAAAACAATCAGCAGCAGCTGTTTAGCATCACAACTACTTGAAGAAGTGATACCAGTTACAGCTAATAAGAAACTGACCAAAAAACATGAAAGGAAAAACTGAAGAATGAGATGCCCCTCCAAGGCTTTCAAAAACTCTGACATATTTCTGGGAGTCTAGAAGACCACAGGCATGTACATGCCTATTTATGTTCCCAAGAAAAGATCCAAGAAGATCCTAATTTCTCACCTCCATGTGATCTTCAGTCTTTGTGAATGTAGGAAGTAAAAGCTAAGGCAGAGTTGTAAACTGTCTACTGGAACCTTATTCCAGTGCACACATACAAGATTTCTTGGAAATAACTGGGAGACTTTTTGGTTTAAAGTACTTAAATCTCTACCTAATGATTCATTGACCAGTCATTTGAACAGAAACTCAGTGGCTATATACAACAACAAATACAAGTATTATAGAATTAGTGCAAATAATCATTAAACTAACATTAACAGCAAACCTTGGAAGGTATTGGTTTCCAAAGTTCCCAGTTTTAAAAATGTCCAATTTTCAACAACAACAAAAGTGATGAGACATAAAGAAACTGGAATGTATAGCTCCTACAAAGGAAGAGAACAACCAAAAGAGACTATAATGGAGCAACCCAAGAGGTTGGCCTCAATTAACAAAGATTTAAAATTAGGTATCATGAATATATTTTAAAAAATGAAGGGAATGGTGTCTAAAGAATTAAAGGAAAGTAAAAGAATAATGTCTCACCAAATGGAGATTACCAAAAGTGATAGGAAAAACATTTTTTAGGGAATCAACTAGAATTGTTGGAGTTGAGAAGCATAACTGAAATGAAAATACATGGGAAAGACTCAATACTGAATTTGAGCAAGCAAAAAAAAAATCCACAAACTTGGAGTTTATTGAAATTATATCCAAAGGAAAGGAAGAAAAGAAATAAAGAAAATTGTACAGAGCCTCAGACACCGTCAAGCATGACAACATATATATAATGAGAGTCCCAGAAGATAAGAATAACATGAAAGAGAAACAAAGACTATTTGATGAGATAGTGTTTGAATACATCGAAAATTTGATGAAAAATATTAATCTATGCATCCAAGAAGCCTAACAAACATCACTCAAAAAGTTCTATGCCTAGACACAGCATAGCCAAACTATGAAAGCTGAATATAAGGATCTTATCTTGAAGATTCAAAGACTATAACTTGTCATGTAAAAAATGCTCAAGTCAGATTAACCAAATCCATGAAGGCCAGAAGACACATTCAAAGTGCTGAAATAAAAAGACTGTCAATCAAGAATTCTATATTCAGCAAATGTATCCTTAAGCACAAATCAAAACATTTCCAGTTAAATAAAAACGGAATTCATTGTTAGCGCTCCTGCCCTATGAAGGAAAGCAAGGTCTTTAGGCTGAAATTAAAGGTTCTTGTAAATCTTCACAACCTATTAGACAGTTGGGTAAAGATAACTATATAATTAAATATAAAAGACAATATAAGTGTATTTCTGTTTGTAACTCTTTTCTTCTATGATCTGATTTTTAAAATAACCTCATAAAACCATAATAGTATTTCAAGATATAATTTGATGACAATGAATTTCATGAAGAATGAGAAGGGCAGGAATGGGGATACACAGGTTATAAACATCTGTAATCTGAAAATCCGAAGTGATCTGAAGCCTTAAACTTTCTGAGCACTAACAAAGCACTTAGAAAGTTTAGATTTTGCAGCATTTCGAATTTTGTATTTTATTTTTCTTCTTCCTTTAGTACTGGGGTTCATAACTGCTTGACTGCATAGACACATTCCCAACCCTTTTCATTTTTTATTTTGAGACAGCACCTCACTAATTTGCTTAGGGTCTCACTAAATTACCGAGGCTGGCTTTGAGCTTGTTATCCTCCTGCCTCAGCCTCCCAAACTGCTGGGATTACAGGAATGTGCCACTGTACCTGGTCTCAAATTTTGTGTTTTCATATTAGGGATGTTTAGCTAGTAAAATCTATGCAAATATTCCAAAATGCAAAAAACTTCAAATTCTGAAAGATTTCTCGTCTCAAGAATTTTGGGTCTTCTCCACATACTTACTCATGCTTACCTAATAATCAACACTCAATAATAGCTTCGTATGGCAAAATTATGGCAAGCAAGTATAACATGATATAGTTTCATACGTAGAAAGTGAAATATAGAATCATGGCCATCTGAATCAGTGAGTTTAGTAAAATATTTATTGATTTCTTTGAGAAACTTGTTCCAATTGATTTCAGTATAGAGCTATCAATTTAAAGTGGAAAAATGTTGGTGTCTTTCCCTATTTAGAGGTATTCAAAGTGTTGCTTTTTATTCTGCAGGTGCTTGTGGCGGGTTCCTGAGGACTGGAGATACCCCACTCTTTCTTTATTCCCCTGGATGGCCTAGAAGCTACAGTAATGGAGTGGATTGTACCTGGCTTATCCAGGCTCCTGATTCTACTGTGGAACTCAACATCCTCTACTTGGATGTTGAATCTCACCCAACATGTGGCTATGACAGCCTTGTGATAAGAGATGGTGAGAAAAATTAAAAGAAAAACGTTCCAAGTTATATTCAGTTCTCTTCATACTTGTTTACCGCTTCTCCCCATTTTGTGGCATTTCCTAGATATTATGATCAGTGAAGCCATCAAGTACTAGAATTGACCATAATTTCTGGAGAATGTAAGGAAAACATTAAATTGCCTGGTACCAAATATCAGGAATAACACAATGTTCCTAAGAGAAAGACAAATGCAATTGAGAAGACTGAGTAGGAAATAATAGTATGATTTCCATGTTGTGCTACTTTCTTTAGATGCCTTGGGGATAAATATCAACATTCTATATCTATGACTTTAAAATCCAAGGGAAAAATATTTATAATTGTAATGTATTGATTTCTTGTTGTCTGCTGAACCTCTGGTAGAATAAATAGAATTAAAGGGTAATAAGTTTGCATATTTTCTTTATATGCAGGTATTATTGTTATACAGTGACATTATTCATGAGGGACATAAAGAGTGCTGATAGGCAACATGCACAAAATTTTGCTTTATTATTTGCATGGACTGGAATGAAGGAAGACAATAGAAAGTTCATAATCTTCATATCAGTGCTTCTCAGTGTGGTCTTCAAATCAACACCTCCTGAAAACTAGTTAGAAAGGGAGATTCTCAGAAAAAAAAAAAAGATATGTTTCCTTTTGACCCACAGTTTATTAATGTGTGGGGTCTTTTTACCTTAGACTGTCATCCCTAGTTCACATCCCTTTCACCCTAGTGAGAAAAACCAAATGGTGGAGGTCCCCATCAATAGAGGCTGGACACTAAGACTTAAACCAGTCATATAAACATGAGATGATAAACTCCTCCCCTCTCCCCCAACTTTTTCTATCAATAATCAGCTAACAGCATATGGCTCTGAAAAAGTATTGTCTTTCCTGACATTAAGGTATTCCTATGGATATTAAAATTTAAATTTTTTGATGTAATAGGTGAATCTTTGCATACATATTCTGAGTGTTCAGCATCTGGTGGAAGCCTTTTAAAAATCTTCGGTAGGAAAGTCCACCAGTGAAGTAAATTATGGTTGTTCTTGAAGATTAAATTCTAGTGACTTTCCTTCTGTTCCATCAATAACTTCTCTTGGAAGTCCAGACTCTAGGATCTCTAGTGTTCTGAGAAAAATGTGTGAGCCGCTTTGGCTGTGTTGCAAAGGCTGGGAGATTCTTAAGACATCACCTTTTCATGCTATTGTTTCCTTTCTTTGGTCACAGGAGACAATAACTTGGCCCAGCGGCTAGCAGTTGTCTGTGGCAGAGAGATCCCTGGGCCCATCCGGTCTACTGGAGAGTACATGTTCATCCGATTCACCTCTGACTTCAGTATCGCCGGGGCAGGCTTCAATGCCTCCTTTCACAAGAGTAATGTGTTCAAACATTTGTTTCCTTTCATCTCCTCTCATCTCCGTCTTCTCTTTCTCAAATACACTCTGCTCATTTTCCCATGCCAGCACACAAGTTATAGTCAGAGGGCACAGGTCTTTGCCACTCATGGATGCCCATCCATCTGTCAAGTACTGAGTCCTAATATGAAGCACTGAGACTAAGTTGTACGAAAGGGTCTCCTGCCTTCAGGTCTTTGACTGGGGCATCTTATCCCCGAAGGAGGTGTGTTCATGGTGGGCATAAGAGTGAGATCTTTACCAGCCTAGTTGAGGGCTGGAACTCAAAGACAACACATATCAATAACACATCAAAGGAGAAGTAGGTTAACGTCTTCAATTCAAGAAATGACCAGTAAACATTTTATAGAAAATATCTCTAAAATGCCTTGGTTGAAATCATCCATTTCGATGTTGGCAGGAAGTTTGTTGCTCTTGAAATTTAAGTTTGAGGAGTCAGTGACAACATTGAAATCTCATAATAACTTCCTTCCTTCTTTCCTTCCTTCTTTCCTTCCTTCCTTCCTTCCTCCTTCCTCCTTCCTTTTTTCCTTTTGGTACTGGGGATTGAACCCAAGGGTGCTCAAACCCTGAGCCACATCCCCACTCCTTTTTAAAATTTTATTTTGAGACAGAGTCTTGCTGAGTTGCTTAGGACCTTGCTAAGTTGCTGAGGCTGGCTTTGAATTTGCGATCCTCCTTCCTCAGCTTCCCAAGTTTCTGGGATTTCAGGCATGTGCATTGGCTCATAATAATTTTAAATCCAAGTTAGATTAAAGTTAAAGAAGCAGTCTACAGAATATTGACTCTAATGTGTGAAAAACATCATCTTAAAGCAGATTCTCAGTCTAATGTTAAAAATAAATCTACTATTTCCTTCATTATTGTATATAGCTTTTTAAAAATTAGGGAAGCAGTCTGTATGGTGGTTTAAAAGAGTAGACTTTGGACTTAGATGGATTAAAGATAAATTTTCACCTCTGTGTTTTAACTAGGTGTGTAAGCTTTCCTCACTTACTGATGATCTGTGGAGTCCCTGATGAATGACAAATTAATGCCTGCTCCAACTGCTTCTCACTCTTTCTCAAATGTATGTGTGTGACAACTCTCCTGTGTATGTATGTATGTTATACATGATGACACACATTCTACCCATCACCACGCCCAGTGATTCTACCCTCATACTCCATCTAGATTCCAACTACTTGTGCTGGGGATATAGCTCAGTTGGTAGAGTGCTTGCCTCACTTGTACAAGCCCTGGGTTCAATACCTAGCACCTTCTACCATCCTTGTCCAGGCCTCTGTTTTCTCCTCCAACTGACAATCCCCTCATTAGATCTTGGGTTGGACTTTCTCTTGTCTGCACCCTTTATAGTCTTAGTATTACAAACAGTGATCATTTTATAATTTAAACAAGATGGTTCTGTTCTAATGCACAAAGCTTTCAATATCTTCCTCTTCTTACTTGGAATAAGTCCTTTCTGCTTTCTGCTTTCTGCATACCCTGGTCCTGCTGTTCTTAGGCTCTCCCTCAGATATCCCTGGTGGACTTCTTAACCTTTACACCATTCATTCTCTGCACAGGAACGTTCTTCTCCCACAAGGCCACCTAGCTCCATTCCTCCTTCCCTTCAAACCTCTGCTTAAATATTCCTCCAGGATATGACCTCTAACTGCCCCAGATGAGAGAGTACCCTTCACCCTTCACCCCTCTTATTTTCCTTGAAAGACTCTCTTATATATTGCGCATTTGCTTGTTGCATGTTTCCTTCCTCTATAAAGTAAGCTTAAGCTAGACATGATACTCCAGGCAATTTGGGAGTAAGATTCCCAAATCATAAGCTGGAACACAGCTTGGAAAATTTAGGGAGCCTATCTCAGAATAAAATTTTAAAAGGGCTGGGCATGTAGCTCAGTGGTGGAGTGATTGCCTAGCATGCATGAGGTTTGTTCTGGGTTCGGTCCACAGTACTGCAAAAATAAACAACAAGAATGAAAAGTTTTATGCAGGTATTAAGTCATTTGTTTCTATTGCTTACCCTCACCTCCGCATCACACATCTCCACTACAACAGCAGCGCAAAGTACCCACTGGTGTGTGCCTGTTCTCATTCTGTCAGTCCTTTCCTCTACTTTGTTCCCCTTTAATTTCGAACTTCATTTCTATTCCCTGCCCTTTGAAACTACCAAGAAAAACAGGAAAGCCTAAAAACGTGGTTGCAATGTCCTTTTAATAACCCACATTTCTTTCTTCTTGGAAAGGCTGTGGTGGATATTTGCATGCAGACAGAGGGATTATCACATCCCCCAAGTACCCAGAGAACTACACTCCCAACCTCAACTGCTCCTGGCACGTCTTGGTCCAGAGTGGCCTGACCATCGCTGTTCATTTCGAACAGCCCTTCCACATTCCAAATGGAGATTCTTCTTGCAGCCACGGGGATTACCTGCTGGTAGGTCTTGCTGGCTATCCCTTCTAATTATTGTCTCTGCAGACTTCATTTAGAAAAAGGGTGATGATTTTTCTTTCTCAGGACACAAATCAATAGGACTTTTCCACTCCGTCTTTCCCAGTATATAGGAGTTATGCAATTTTAATGTCTTTTCAGCTAAGAAATGGACCTGATATCTATTCTCCACCTTTGGGTCCCCAAGGAGGAAATGGTCGTTTCTGTGGCAGACATCCTTCATCAACTCTGTTCACCTCAGATAATCAAATGTTTGTTCAGTTTATTTCTGACGGTATTAATGGAGGACAAGGATTTAAGATCAAGTATGAGGCAAAGAGTCTGGGTGAGTGTATCTACTGAGATTCTATTTTCACTTCTCCTGCAATTGCTTGACTTTCCTTGTTTAAATGGATTGGAGGAAAAGTCATGTACATTTTTCTTTTCTGAACAAAGAATAAAGCCTTAATAAGAATAGCTACCCATTATCAAGCACTAACTATGTGCTCGACACTTTCAATATCTCAACATGAATACTTTTTAAGGAAAATATCATTATGTTCATTTTTCCTGTAAGTAAAATAAAAAAGTTTGGACTTTTCTATGTTAACTTTTATAGTTAGTAACCAAAGTGACATTCTCTGTGTGTACAAAATGAACTGATCTTATTGATCCCTGGAATATCCATTATAAAATGTCCAGTTAAGCCTAGCTATAGAAACATTGAAAAGAATATAATTGCTTTGTTTAACAATTTATATGCTTCCTTTTAAAAGAACACTAATCCTAATTCTATTTTTACTCATTTAGTTATTCTATTTTATAGTAGCAGTCTTTATTTAATCAACTTTAACTGCATTTAATTATAACTAATTCCATTGTAATGATTTGATTTTTGTGATATTTCCTGTTTAATAATGTTTAATTGAATAAATAAATAGGCATAGCTTCAAAAATGGAGATCAAGAGCAATAATAAATCTTTGCTTGTTCCCCTGAAATTAAATAATATGGATTTTAGGATAATCTTGTGTTCTTAATCCCAGATTCTTGAATACATCTCAAAATACATATTAATCTCAGTGAAACCGTAATTGTGTGTTCTCCCGGATATAAGAAAAGCGTCAGCCTAATTTCATGATAATTCTGATGCACTAAGGTTTACTTGACAACATTGCTTTTCCATTTCTTTGTGAAATCACTATTCATGTAAGTAGGGTTGTGGCCATTACCTCCTCCCAATCTTTCTTCAAGCTTATGACTTCTCTTAATATTAAATTTAAAGAAAAATCTTTTTGTCTCAAAAACTTTAGTTGGACAGCCCCAAACAAAATGATCACTCTTGTTTCTTCCTCCTTACTAAGTCATCCAACCACAATGCTGCTTCTCCTGCCTACCTGGCTACTTTCCACCACATATACTTTAAGGCCACTCCCATTTCTTTAACATACATTCCTGTGTGAATAATGTTTGACATCAGATTTGCCTAGTTTTATATTGTCTTTTCCTGGAGACATCTCTTCACTATGGTTGATTGAGATGTCTTTGATTCTCACCTCATTAATTGTCCCTTTAATTAATTACTCAAACATTTATAAAGTGCTTCTTGCTGTGTAAGCTACCAAATTCTGTCAAGGAGTTCGGTGCAGTGGAGGAAACAGGCTAGCAAAGGCATAGTTAGCATATAGCTTGTACATGCTAGATGGAAGGTACATCAGGAGCCATGTAAACACATAGAAGAAACAGCTAGTCTAGCTGATGGGATCAGAGAAGACTCCCAGAGGAGGTAGATGAATAGAGGGATCTGTCAACTAGTGAAGAAAGGATATGACAATGTATCACATCTAAGTGATAAAAGATAAAGCAAATTTAGTTTTGAAAGAATTTACTACTGTTGAAAAATAGAGTTAAAAGGAGGTAAATATGGTGATGAAGCAGGCAGGCATCATTAAGCTAAGAGTGACGAATATCACCCTAAGGACAGAAGATGTTAGGACATGGAAAATTTTAATACAAAGCATGAATGACATGATCTGATTAGAAATATCAATGTGACTGCATCATTGAAAATATGGAGGGGGAGAAGGCTAAAGAGAGAGACCTGATGAAAGAATTGATCAGGGAAAAAAACTAAGTCCTGAACTAAGGCAGTGTCAGTAACAAGGAAGAAGAAAGGGCATACTGAAAGATTTATAAATGCAGAATTGAGTGGATTTGGAGGTCACTTGGATGTGGAAGTCAAGGGAAGGGATGAAGGAGCCAAGGATAATTGCTAGGTTTCTGACTGGGTAGGTGCATTTATCTCATGAACATCTATTAAAAGCTTTCCATGTGACAAATACTGAACTGGTACTGGGGATATAACAGTAAACAAATGGAATTCATGTCCTCATTGAGCTTAATTTTCATCTTAAAGTACACATAAGAAATAAGTAAAATATATACTATGTCATATGGTAAAAAGTGTGTAGGATAAAAACAAGGTTGAAGGTGGATACGAAGTGTCAGTAGGGGAGGTGTGGAACTCTGGAGGCAATCAGACAATTCCAGTTTAAGACATGTTCAGTTTGAAATCTCTGAGTTACATCCAGTGGAGTTGTCCAGTAGGATGTAGGAACATGAGTCTAGAGGTCAGAAGAGGGGTCTAGATTGAATCTATAACTCCAGGAATCTTAAACAGACTGTTTGTAGTTTAAGACATGAGGATATAACATTAACCAGGGAATTATTTAGAGGGAGAAGATGAAAGACCTACAGAAAGATTCCTGGGAATCTCCAGCAATGTTGAGAAAGCCCTGGAAAGAGTCATCTAAAGACCAGAGGAGGAGCAATGATAGGAGCCAAAGAAGAGTTTGGTGTCTAAGAACTAAGGGATGCAAATGAAAGGAGGGAAGAAGTAGTCACCCATGTTAAATGCTATGAATATAAAATAAGTACCAAAACCAATCTTCGGTATACAATTTCTAGGTGATTGTCACCTTGAAGAAGGGTGCTTGATAGGTTTTAAGAATGAAGTGGGGAGGGGAAGGGACTGGGTAGAGATTAACACAACAGGAGGAGAGAGGTGAGGTACAGCAAGATCTCTGAGGATCCAGATGTAGGAAGATAATTGAGAGGGGGTTTGAGAGGAAGAGGGTAGTGATGCAGGTGAATTTTCTTTAGGATGGTAACAAATAGGAAATTACAAATTGACAGTATTCTTATTTGGAATTTCTTTTATTTCCTTTCTCAAGTAAAACTCCATGTAGATATTGAGAATCAAGAGGGAATTGGGTAGAGCGGGCATGGTGACCAAGCTGCCTGTAATCCCAGTGGCTCCGGAGGCTGAGGCAGGAGAATCGTTAGTTCGAAGCCAGCCTCGGAAACTTACTGAGGTGCTAAGCAATTCAGTGAGACTCTGTCTCTAAAGAAAATACCAAAAAAGGACTGGGGATGTGACTCAGTGATTGAGTGACCCTGGGTTCAATCCCTGGCGCAAAAATAAAAAAGGGAATGGGGAGAATAAATGAATTGGGTAAAAAAGTTTCACATGACTGTTACCATTTTTATGCAAAGTAATTTGCATACTACTACTATATGAAAAGTAGGAGTAGAATTGAGTGGCAGAGTGAGATTGGGGAGCATTTCTTTTCAGTAGCACCATTTGCATGAATGACTTGAACACAACCATGAAAATGACATTTTGCAAAGGAAAGATATGGAGCAAGGAATTTAAAAGCTGTCAAAGGGCTTTGCAATTCAGGCTTTCAGAGATGAGGGGAGCTCTGAGTAATGACAAAATTCAGGATGTGGCCATAAGCAGCTGAACAGCAGTGGAAGTATATACATAGCTTGTGTTTAGTAGATCAAGTATGTGTGGCTGAGTCATTGGACAGATTAATTTCATTGGTACAGTAAATGGGTTTATTCTTGCCTAGTTTGTTTGCTGAAATTGCCCAAGAATAATTATTGATAAAAGGAAGATATTTTTATACAATCCTTTAGTCTTTTAGAAAAGACCCTTTGTTCTTTGTCTTCTTGCAAGAAAAAAAAAAGACTAATAAATTCTTTCATGAAATCTCTATCTTGCTCTTTAAATGCATCTAAATCCTGAAGCTATATAGTGAATGGATGTCCAAAAAGTTGTATAAATACGTATGTGCTTAGTTTTTAAAGCATATCAAGATCACGACTCTGCTTCACTCCACTGAACTGAACAATAACCACCAGTCTATTTACATGCTCATCAAAGTGGTGGGTATGTGTGCATGCTTCTACCATGCTGCACAAACTGTGTCTGTCTTTTGTCAACCTTAGGAAGGAAGGAAGTTTTCAACAAGATTAGACGATTTGGCAAATTAAAAAGTGACACACCTGGAGCTGGATGGGGTGGCACACACCTGTGGTCCCAGCTACTCCAGGAGGCTAAGTCAGGAGAATGGCTTGAACCCAGGAGTTCAAGATCAGCCTGGTTCAACACAGTGAGACCTCTCCCAAGGGGGAAAAAAAAGATAATTGCAGATGAAAGGAAATGGAGACTGGAAATGCAGATAAATTAACTTTAGAAAGTGATTGCGGCAATTGACTGTCCTTCACCAGACTGTATATTGATTTAACTATGTTTCCTGACAGCCTGTGGGGGCAATATCTATATCCATGATGCTGATTCTGCTGGATACGTGACCTCCCCCAACTACCCTGGCAATTATCCCCAGCATGCTGATTGCATTTGGATCATAGCTGCTCCTCCGGGTAAAGCTATAAGGTTGCAGTTTGAAGATCAATTCAATATTGAAGCAACACCCAAGTAGGTCACCTCTGTTTTCAGTTTTCTCTTACCCAAGCTCAGTACCCTTTAGCTGTTGTGTCTCAAAACCATTCATTTCTTCTTTTGTTAGCAGTACATACTGCATAGGAAATTGAGGGACAAAGGGACAAGCTTAATGCTTGGAGTCTGAAAACCGTGCCTGGAAGCCACTCTCCCATCAGCTGAGCAGATTATGAAAATAGATATTGTCCCTCTTGACTCTTGACACATCCTCCAAAAGACATTGAGGGTGGCTGTGTGAGATTTATGTTATCTGTTCTTCCACCCACAGGAAAAGCATAGTGTCACTAGTAGATGAGTATTTATTTGCCCAGCCTCAAATTCAATGTCATGGATGATAAAATATCTATTTAACAAATGGGAATTTGTGTGAGGTGATACCAGGGGTCACCAGAGTCAGAAACAGCACTAAAGCAAATATATGACTCTTAAAGGATTGCAACCCAGAGAGCATGTCTTACTATGTTATCGACAAAGGAAAACTACATAGTCCATAACCATCTTTGGTTTCCTCTTTCATTTAACTAAAGTGTTTATAAACGTTCATGAATCCATGTATGAGGCAAAACTTGATAGAAGAGCTTTTGATGCCCATTTCTGGGCACCAGATATACTATTCTCCCACTCACTGAGCATTAATTGGCTGCTTTGACTTTCTCAGGAAACATTAGGTAAAGACTTGACCTCATTTTAGGGATGGGGGAAATTCCAGCTGAGGCTTTCCATTATCCCTTGTCACAGAGCTGCCAAATAAGAGTTCAGATTTCTCATGTGAATGGTATCAAATTATCACGTGAAACATAACTCCAGTTATCCTGAAATCCATAGGGGTTAGTTTGAAAATGACTTTTATATTCATAAAACTAAAACAGACAATGGAAGGCAAATAAATATTCTCTAGTGCAGAGTACATGTAAAACCTGTCTTTCTGAGTTATTAATGATTGTATTATCATCATAAAAATATACAGCATTTTAAAATGACATGAAACTTAAATGAACTCTAATATGGTATCTTACGCTATAGAAATGATGCTTAATAATCTTCTTGGAGAAAGTTAGTGAAGTCTTCTTTATTTAAATAAGTCAAAGTTATTGGCCTTATAAATAAATTTAACAGATCTTCCCCCCTTTAGCTGTACTTCCAGTTACCTTGAGTTGCGGGATGGAGTTGATTCAAATGCTCCAGTACTTTCCAAATTTTGTGGGATATCTCTGCCCAGCAGCCAGTTGTCCTCAAGAGAGGTTATGTATTTGAGATTTCGATCTGATAATAGCTCCACTCACATGGGATTCAAGGCCAAGTATTCTATAGGTAACATTTTATTTTTACTTTAAATAGGAAAGTGATAAAATGAATGTTACATCTTTTAAAATGTCTTCTAAAATATGTCTATCTGCCTAATTTATTAATTATTCTAATGATAGAATAAGAATATACTGTTTAAAACCTAAGTCATCTATCAATTTTAATTTCTCCCTTCATTTCAATTTTAAAACATTATTTTTAGTAAACTAGTCTATTTTATATTTTCCTAATTTGTGAAAAATATGTTCAGTTAAATCATTTTCCTTCTTTTTATCATGATATAATCTATATATTCACACACAGCATAAGTTTAAATAATAAAATCATTTAATAATCAAACCATTATATTTAGAACAGTGACTGAACATCTCTTCATTAATAGAAAATTTCGTTTTTTTCCCCCAATCTTGAGTGCCGAATCAGTCACTGAATAAAAAGCAAATATATTTTTCAGTATTTTTATCTCCTTATTTAAAAAATGCATAGTAAGTACACATACTAAAGATTCACTTCAATATGATCACAATGGCATAAAATTTAGTGTCTGAGAGGTCTGTACTCTATCCAAGTAAATATTTCATATAGCAAGAACTTGGAAAGCTTGGTTGTAACAATATTTAACTTACACCATAGGTCATTTATTATCCTGAGTTAAGTTGCGTATAATTCAATCTAGCGATCTCATCTACCTGATAAAAAATAATTGAATAGGGGCTGGAGTTGTAGCAAGGTAGAGCACTTGCCTAGCATGTGTGAGGCACTGGATTCAATTCTCATCATTGCATGTAAATAAATAAAATAAAGGTCCATTGAAACTAAAAATAGTATTTTAAAAAAAGTAAATAAAAAAAACTTACATTTTAAAAAGAAAGAAAATAAATAAATGAATAGTAATTTTCAAGACCCTGAGATACCAGTTACTACAGTACAATGTTGATTTGGTAAAATAAAAATAAACTAGAAATGGCAGGCATTACCAATCAATCACAGTACCCCTTCCAGCTAAGTCTGGAGAGTCTCTAGAATCATCTATCAATCTATCAGCTGGGTCATGAAATGAAATTTACTTGAAACTAATAGCTCTCGCATAGTGTCCCAATAGAATTAATGTGACATTATAGAATACACCATTCAATTGTCATCTTCCATTTTCCCTTATTGATTGCACTTGAAGTAGTCTCTTTACATCAACAGTAGATTTTGAATAATGAGAGATTTACAATTTTCACAATTTTAAAACTTTAATTTATATTCACTGGACATTTCTGGAGTTTTCAATATACTGGTTTAATTAGAGAAAAAAAATCTAATAGAATATTGCCTTTTTTTTTTTTTTTTTGGTAGCCCAGTGTGGAGGAACAGTAACAGGGCAAAGCGGCATCATTGAAAGCATTGGATACCCAACACTTCCCTATCCAAATAATGTATTCTGTCAGTGGCACCTCCAGGGCCTCTCAGGACACTATCTCACCATCCATTTTGAAGATTTTAACCTTCAGAATTCCTCTGGCTGTGAAAAAGACTTTGTGGAGATCTGGGAAAATCATACTTCTGGTCAGTGAAATATATCTACTCTCTTGTGGGTTGTTTATTTTCACGCTTGCTTATTCAGCCTCTGAAGTTTCTCTTCTTCTGAGAAAGGCCAAAGAGGAGTGCAGATCTGTCAGCTCTGGGAAGCACTAGCAATTCCCCCACTCTATTCTGTCCTTTCACAAGGGACGCTCCAAGCCCCAGGTGTGTCTGCAGCTCATTCAGGAGACCACACTGACAGAGCACTGTACTGGGAGGGTGTCCTCTTCCTGCTGAGACCCCTCAGTGTCACATGCGGTTACTTCAGGGGCTTCCTGGAGCATAAGGAAAAGGTAATGAAAACGTGTGCATGCCTCCTGGTAATAAAAGGTGCCCACTTGTCACTGTTGATTCATTTTTCTAATCAAATAAGCAAGGCTTCCTCACTGTGCTGAGACCTTTCCCATAATTAGTTGCAATTTTTCTTTTTGCACATGTTCATGTATTTGAATAGGTGGACTTTAATTCATGATTTGTTTGCTCTTCTGGACAAAGGTTACTGTTTCTTCACAGATAGGGGTTTATCTTTTATTATTTTCTTTATGCTTGCAGAATATCTCAAACAGAGGTTAAATGAAACTAATCACCTGGAAATATATATTATCTAATTCTTTGTCTATCACAGGAAATACTTTGGGCAGGTACTGTGGAAATGCCATTCCTAAGGACATAGACACTTCTAGCAATGTTGCTTCAGTCAGGTTTGTCACAGACGGCTCTCTTACTGCCTCAGGATTCAGACTACGGTTTGAATCCAGCATGGGAGGTGAGTTCATTGACCCATTTTTTAAAAAAAGTATTGACTACTTACATTGGATAGACATTTGCTAGGCATCGGTGTTAAAATAGTTTGAAAAAAAAAAAAAACCACGACCCCATCTTCTTGGACCTTATGGTTAGTAGGGAGTCCTATGTTAATTACCAGTCACACCAATAAATGAAAAATTGCCGCAGTTATAAGGGCTACAAAGAGAAGTAATGAGGATCATGAGAGGTGTAATGGGTACTAGAATTATACTGTGGTGCACATTCTAAGAAAACTAGTCCATCAGTCCTAGAGTTATTCAGAATTGGCATTCCCAAATACACTCACTAACCCAGGTGAAATAAAAATCTTGTCTAACAAAACTGAATAATTACTTTAGCCTGTTTGAATTGGTTTTTTATGTATCTTGGACCTTGGTGACAATTAAAATACTACTAGTTAACTATCATTTGTGAAAAGCCGATTAAATGTTAATAGATATCAGAAGTGAATACAAATGTTCTCTAAAAGTGTTCACAAACATACAGCGATAAATTAGTAATGACAATAATTTTGTCTAGAGGGATAACTAAAAATTAATTTTGAGAGCAAAATTATGAAAGGAGTCATTTTGATTTGATTGAAAGTTGTCCTGTTCTTTCCCCTGCTTCAGTGTGTGGTGGGGATCTACAGGGCCCAACTGGTACATTCTCTTCTCCCAACTACCCAAACCCAAATCCTCATGGCCGAATCTGTGAATGGAGGATCACTGTGCAAGAAGGAAGGCAGATCAGCCTAACTTTTAACAACCTGCGGCTGGGAACTCACCCATTCTGCAACGCTGAGCATGTGACTGTAAGTGCTCTGTGCCATCAGGGATATTATATCCCATTGTTTAGGGACTTTATTGCCCCATAAATCATAGTCCAAACACTAGGTCAGAATATTGCCATCTACGCAACTATATCTCAGAAAAAATTCTAAGTATTTCAGATAGAACAAAATCACCATAAACAGCCAAAATAATTGTAAGGGTTGTCACTAGATGTATCAGGGTCATAGGATAAATTTTTAGAGCAAATGCCTGTCACGTACGGCAAAAGACTGTAAGCAGAGAAAAACTGGGCCTTAGGTAGCATGTAACTGGATGGGACCAGAGTCCCAGCACAAGCCACCACCTGAGGTCTTAAGCAGCTGTGTGGTTCTGTGTAATTACTGTCCTCTGCCAGAGTTATGAGGGACTCTTAGTCCAAGACCAGGGCTGCTTGCCCTCAAATGATTAGAGGTGTCCCTTCTGCAGTCTTTGTTATCTTAGTAAACAATTTCAAATTCCATTTGCTCAGATCAAAAACAGATTTCTTCCTTCCTTCCTGACTTTTTGCAGCGCAAGGGTGCATGCTGAAGGACTGTGTGTATCTAGAGTGGGGAGGTGCTGGTTCTTGAATCCAGGGCTTCACACATGCTGGGCAAGTCCTCTGCCACTGAGTTACATCTCTAGTCCTCAGTTCTTAATGCCTATTTTGGAGCCCTTTCTTTCATACCCTATGTTGCATCTAGAAGTAAGTCCCATTGGCTATATCTTTAAAAAAATACCCAGAATCCAAAACCTCCTCTTCATATCCACTACCACCACTGCCACCATTCACCTGGATTATTTCACCAAAGTCCAGCTGCTCTTTCTCCAGGACCTTGTCTTCCTACAGTCTCAATACAGCAGCCAGAATGAGGGTTTCAAACCTGATCAAATCATGTTGTTCCCATTCAAAATCCTCTAATGGCCTCTCATCTCACTCAGAGGAAAATCCCAAATCCTTATCAAGGCCCACCCAGCCTGATGGTCCCTGTTCTACCCATCTCTTTCATCTCAAACTTCTCTTATTTCTGTTCACGAGGATCCAAACACCTTGGCCTTGTTCCCATTCTTTGAACATGAGATGCTCTCCCATCAGACCTTCACCTTTACTGCCGTCTCTGGGTGGTTCCTCTGGATGGCTGCTGGGTTCACATCCTCACTTTGTTCAGGTCTCCATTCAAATGATCTTGATCCACAAAGATTCCCCTAAGTAGACCCTACCCAGACCTCTCACTTCCCTGCATTTGTTTTCACATCAGCTGGCATATTTCATACTTACTTGTTCATCTTTTTATTGTCTGTTCCCACCAGTAGGATGTAAACTCCATGAGGGGAAAGTCTTAGTTTCATTCACCACCAAATCCCCAGCACCTGTGCAGCATAGAAGTAAAAATTATTGAATGACAGACAAGTACAAATAGCATTGTTAGCCTTTTAAGCCTAACAATTTTTTGGGGTTATCAGTTTAATCATCTCCTGTTGGATAGTGAATTTTCAAAAATGTAAAACATCTTGTGACATCCCATTATCACTTTGGATTGCCCTAAAATGATCACATTCAACTTTGATCCCAACTTCAAATACCTAAAGGACTTGAAGTGTCTTTTCTCAGATATTGATAATATGGAACCAGTATGGTTCTTTTCCATTTGAGAGCTAGGGAACGTTGGACTAAGGTTGCTACTTTTAAAAGACATTTTTTCCTGTTTTTCATTGAATAAGGGTAAAGACAAAAATGAAGTGGAAAAAAGATTAACCACTTCCACCACACCATACGTTTAGGCATTTTCTTATCTCTTCGAGGCCATGCATAATTTTATGTAGTTGTAATCATCATATAAATTCACTTGAATTCTAATTTTAATCTATTTTTCTGATTATAAATATAGTGGGTACTTACTGAGCAACATTTGGTAAGTTCCAAAAATAAAAATGATAACATTTTGGAATTTTAAACTTGTATTACTAAAATTTCAATGTATATGCTAACATTTGCTTTTTCTCTGAAGTTATTTTCATAGTTTAAATCAAATTGAATATAATGATTATTAAGAATCCTACAACCAGAATATTTGTGTCCAACAGGAAAGATAAAATGAACAGTCATAGTTTTCGAACTCAAAGAATAAAAAACAATTTTCAACAACTACCACAAATTCTGAGCCAGGTTTTACTTGTCATGTAATCATTGATGCCAAAGGATCTGCTTCCTCACCCTCTTGGCTACTTCTGGCATTTGTAACATTATTTATAAGTAACATTTCTACTCTGCTGCTCTGTAGTTTTTTGATCTTGAACATCCAGTTATGGAGGATGAGGATTCAGTTCTCCCCCACCACCAGTGCTCATGAGGGGTACACGATTTACATACTCTGCTAACTTTCTCCCCAAATACACATGTCACTCCTTTTGTTTAAATTGTCATTCAGTGTTTGTGACACATTGCTGTGATCATGTGAGCACCATTCACAACTAAGCCACGTAGTGTAATACAGTCCCATTTGCTTTTGATTTTCCAAGTAATAATGATAGTTATATCCTTTTTACATTTTCTGGGGTTTTTATGCATTGATCACTAATTCTTCCACACCCTTCACCCCCGCCCTGGGTGTGCACTCCACCTCACGGATAAAACACACCTATCAGTTCCATTTATTTTCTTTGTCCATCAGCTGTAAGCCTGATGCCAGCAGTTATTTGGGGATGTCTCTCCATTATTAAATCTATGAGTCCCTTTATTCCTCTTCTGGGTGGGGTTCCTGTCTTTATGATATGATGCATTGCTTTTCTTGGTTCATTTACTGTTTCAGGTGAGGTAAATACTCTTGTAGTTCCCTAAGGAAGTGACACATTTTTTGAGAACATGTATGTTTGAAATCTTCCTTATTTTATCCTCATTTTTGGAATGTACATGTTCAAATATTTCCTATATTCAATATACTTACACATGGCTATATTAATCATAATTTCGAAGTTTTATGTTGCTTCTTTGGGGATTAATTTTTAAATTCCTGCCTCCCACTTACTTCTAGTGGTCTGACGATCACTTACTAAGTGTCCGATCCTGAGCTGTTCATTCATATGAAACATCCTTGCCAAGAAAGAGAGAAAGAAAAATGGAAAGGAAAGGGGAAGAAGAAGGAAAGAAAAAGAAACCCTTTCTAAGATCTGCAGATGGGGTGGGGCAGCTTTGAGTGCCCGCAGCTTTCCTACACCTTATCCAGTTGGACTGAGCATAAAATACCTCCCAACCCAGTCGCCTCTCTGACTCTGTGCAGATGGGGAAGATGAAGGCCATACCACCGAGTGGGTACCACAATGAGCCCCATGTCTGATATTGTTCATGCTCACAGCGAATTTTATAGCTTGTCCTGAATCTCATTTGCCTACTTCTACCCCATTATCTTCTAGGGGTCGTAGTTTCTGAGTAAACAAGGGATTAGAGGGCAAGAATGGGATAACACTCTGGTTGCTTCTAAAGGCAGAAATCCATGTGATAAATGGATGACTGCACAATTTTGAGTCATTGTGATTCCACACCAGGGAAGACACAGGCAGGGATAAAGGCTATTTCCAACATGTCCCATTAGCCTTGTAGTTGGTTATAATCCCTTTTGATTCCAGCAATGTGTTGCGCATTCCTGTTTCCAGTATTATTGAAATATTTGTCATCTTCTGTTTCTTTGTGCTTTACTTTGGCATGTGAAATCAGAGTTTGTATCCTAGTTCAAATATTCCTAGTTCTTTGAACTTCAGAAAATTTGCAAATCTCTCTGTATTCTAGTGCCTCAATCTAGATCATGGGGTGCTAGTACATGCCTGAGAGGATGTTGTGCTGATTGAATGATTAGCAAAGTCTGTCATTATGTCTGCTCAATAGATGGTAGAAAATTCTTTATCTGGTCTTATAAGCCGGAAGACCTTTTAAATCAGAGTCCCCCCAAAGAGCTAAATTTAATCATCAATTATAGTAAGTAAAAAATTATCCATCTTCTGTAATAGAGCACTTTCTTCTCTTGTATAGCTTCAGTGTCAGAGTGACATGAGTCATTCTTTTAATTGTGAGCCATTCAAATCCTTTTTAAAAACAGGGATAGCAATCACTCAATCGATGAATTATTTTTATTTCTTCCGGCTATATTTTGAACTCTGAAAACCAGGCATGCTAAAAAATTCACTTGGTTTTGTATAGCAGGGGAGTAATATTTTCCTACTTATTCTAACTTTGCAAATAAATAGATATAGTGTTTAAAATTTTGAAGTCAATATTACTCTAATTCATTTTTAAACAATCATGTGAGTGGGAAAATTGACAGCTTGAATCCATAAGTAATTAAGAAGTAGCCATAATATTTACACTGAGATTGATTTTAAAATTACCTTTCAAGGTGTTTTAAAATATTTGGGTTATTATATGTTATGAGTCACTAGAGACTAACATTTAAGCTTTCTTTCCAAATATCAAAGGCCCTGATGCATTTTTAAAGAAAAATTGCCCATCAGTGAACTCTGTGATCTATCATGTAAGCAAGTAGCACATCTATTTCACATGTACCACACACATTCCTCTTAAAAAGTGTGCAGCAGTCATTCATTGGTCACTGCATAGTAGGGGGCACTACTACAATACTTTTGCTTTAGTAAAATGACCCTAAAGCCACAAAATGTACTGGGATAACACAGGGGCATGTGGTACTGGAATAGAGTCTGTTTTGTTAAGCAATTCTTTTAGCACAGGGTTGCCTTAGATGGAAGTGGCCTGGGCTACAATGTCACCTCCTAGAAATATTCAGTGACAAGGACTGTATTGCTAAAGGTTTAATTATTTTTCCAATAGGTATTTAATGGCCTCAGGAGTAACTCACCCCAGCTAGAGCAGCTGTGCAGTAGTGTGAATATAAGCAATGAGATAAAATCTTCAGGGAACACAATGAGAGTTGTGTTTTTCACGGATGGATCCCGACCGTATGGAGGCTTCTTTGCTTCCTACATATCCAGCGGAGATGCAGGTAACGAGGACGCTACAGGTGCACCTTCCCTTAGTAAGAACTTCAGATACCCCACCGACTGCCAGGAGCAGGGGAGCTTTCTGTAGTCTCTTTGCTGGTTATACCTGAGATCTTCACCAGAAGACTAACACTCATAAACAGATAAAAAATTCACTCCCAGCAGAAAAAATAGTTTTCTGATTTCAGAAAGAAAACTGCTATTATGAATTACAAAACTTTTTTAAAATGCCATTAGATGAGCTTCTAGCACAATTCCATATGATTCACATCACTATTAGAATTAGATCCATATCCACAATCCCTGGTCAATTGTTTTGTGCTAAAGAGACCATCCACCTCTTAGAAGGTAACTTAGTCCCAGAAAGTAATTAATTTTATTGGAACAGAATATATTTTATTGTTTCTTGGTTATTTATCCACATACATATTTACAGCAAAAATGAATGGAGGGGTTCATATTTGACATAGAATGTATCAAAATTAATTAAGATGTGAACTTCGGTTATAAATATCCTACTACAATGGATTGATGCTGTTATCTAAGGGTTTTTAAGTTTAGGAGAAGTGGAAGTGAATATATATGTGTGTATGTGTGTGTGTGTATTGATAATCAGAAGCCATTGGGACCTACCACCAATATATTTGATATTCCTCTAAATTAAATATTAATGAATGATAAGCCCAAATTTGGAGGTATAATCTCACAGCCAAACCCAAGTAATCTGCTTTCCAGTTGCAGGGAAATAAAGAAACTTTAGTTTTGCAGGTTGTTCCTTTATAAGCCCACAGAAATTTCTTCCATAGTTCGTGTGTCCTTTATGCACAATCCTGACTGCGTGTGGGAAAACAAATCAACACAGCAATGTTGCTTTTGTTCTTTTGGTTACTCTTCCTGGAATGTTGGCATCTGGTAAGGGCGGAATCTTACTGCTTCTTTCTCTGCTGCCTTTTGCTTCTTAGTATGTGGTGGGTCTCTTACCAACAACCCTGAAGGAAACTTTACTTCTCCTGGCTACAATGGAGTCAGTAATTACTCAGGAAACCTGAATTGTGAATGGACTCTCAGCAATCCGAATCAGGGAAATTCATCCATTTACATTAATTTTGTGGATTTTGCCCTTGAAAGTCATCAAGACTGTCAATTTGATGTCCTTGAGTTTCGAGTGGGTGAGTTTAATCTAAGATTATCCTCTCATTTATCTGTGATTTTCTTCTTATGTCTGGAGAACACCTATCAGGAAGCAAGTCAAATGACTATCGTATAGTTACATAGGATCCAAAAGAACTTTGTTGAAATAAAAGTCATAATTCTGTGTGTGCCCAAATGAGAAAAATGTGCCTTATGAAATAAGATGGATCTATGTTTATAGCAAGACCCTACACCATAGTTGATTGGTTTCCTAGTCTGTGACACTCACCCCACATGGATTCTGGAGGAGTTAGAGTGTTAATGAGTTTGAGTGTCCCCTTCAACTATCATGTACTACTCAAGACTCCTTCCCTAGGAGACTGGAACTGAGCTCAGTCAGAATGTGTTGGCAGTTTACTGAACTTAAAGGATTCAAAAGGAATCTGCCAAATTCTGCTTAGGCTTTAGAGGCTAAAAGAAGTTTGCAGTGCTCCTGATCGAGAAGCATAGGGATCTATTTGGAGAATTATCCCCAAAGCAGTAAGTTTGTCTTGGTTTTCATGATAGAAAAGAATCAAGGTATATTTGGTAAATCATAATTCTGTTAAGAATTTTAAAGACTGTCTTCATGGAAAATTAGTCATGTCTTAGCATCAAGGCAGAGGTTATCCATTAAGTTGCTCTTACTGTCACACTGACACTCGTGTAAGTACTAAGTAGATAGAAGAGGGAAATAATATTGTAGACAACTATACTGTCAATGGTTTGCTAAGTTCAACTTTAACCCAAAATTTAAATAAACGAAAGTCAAAATGAGAAGTTAGTTTATTGATGCAGATGTGTTGCAACTACAAAAGTCACTGGTAGCTGCCTTTGAGAACATGAAAGAAAGAATTTTCAAGGGGAATATGGTGAAGTCTATGATGACAGACCAAGAACTTCAAGAAGAAAATCAGCTGAGCTCTACAAAGTTGATGAATCTAGAAAAGTCTTATGAAGAAAATGGAAGTGGTAGTCTGAGAATGTTCTCCATAAGCCAGGCGTGGTGGTGCAAGCCTGTAATCCCAGCAGCATGGGAGGCAGAGGCAGGAGGATCACAAGTTCAAAGCCAGCCTCAGCAAATTAGCAAGACCCTGTCTTTAAATAAAAATATAAAAAGAGCTAGGGATGTGGCTCAGTGGTTGAGCACCCCTGGGTTCAATTCCTGGTACCAAAAAAAAAAAAAAAAAAAAAAAAAAAATTCTCCCTGACATTCTGACAAACCTCACCTCTTCTCATTTCTTCTATCTAGCTCTAAACCACTGGCCTCTAGAAGCAAGCAGAACAGCTGTGTATTAAGTTGCCATCAGCTAAGCTCAATCTTCTCTTTATTCCCTCAGATTTAGACACAACTAACATACTAACTTCATTGATGTGTAAAGTCAGTGATGTTCATTTGACAGAATAAAGAGAAATGAACTTGAGCTCTCTAGATATTTCGTAAATCTGAATCAGATTTCTCTGAAAAGAAATGTTCATAAAACGTGGTCAGCTCAAATCAGACGGGTTTTCACCTGAGCACTAAATATTCTTTTCATTTTAGTCAGTTGAATACAGTAAAGAAATCTTTTAAATTTTAGGCAGTTATCACCTTCATGTATTTTTATCATTGTATCAAATTTCTTATGATCTAAGAAATTCATTGTATTGCTGTTTAGATATGCCAAAATTATTATGAAACTGCAAATTGGAACAAATTGGCACCTAAGGTAGAAATATGTCTATACAAAAGCAGCACTTTTTTGTTGTTGCTTTTGCTTTACTCTGTTGGAGGAACTCTTTGTAATTGACAAGATGGAGAGGAACTTTGTGCAATGTCTACTACAACATCAAAATATCTTGAAATGTCAGTATAAAAATGTCTTTCAGATTCATTTCTACTGACTTCATTAAATAAGTTTCTCAAAAGTTATACAAATAATGGCACTTTGTGTATCATTTTGTTCAGGTGATGCTGATGGTTCCCTAATAGGGAGATTCTGTGGCCCCAAACCTACCCTGCCTTTGGTAATACCTCATCCTCAGGTGTGGATACACTTTGTTACCAACAATCGGGTAGAATATCCCGGATTCCTCATAGAATATTCCTTTACAGGTAAGACTGATGATTAAGATCTCAATATCTGACAATAAAATGATCATTAAAATTTTATTAAAATAAAATATATGAACTATCTTTATTAAAACAATTTTTTCCATAAGGATATTTCATATATTTTGCTAGATTTATTTCTAGGTAACTATTAGCTTTGTTTCTAATATTAACAACATTTTCCAAATTATGTTTGTTAATTGGCTGTTTCTGACACCTAAGAATTTTAAAAGTTTTATATATTTATCTGTATTCTAGAGATCTTGCTATACTCTTATAGGTTTTAATATTTTCTCTTTGAGTCTTCTTGTTTTTTTTCCCTGTGTTCCTTCAATTCTGAGTGTACAAAAAGTATTTTTTAAAGAATAAAAAATGTGTATAAGATTTTATCAACTGATTTTCTGCATCTATTGGAATGATCCTGTTTTCTCTTCCTTTCACATATTAATGTGACAAATTTCATTGAAATATTTTTTCTTGGTAAACTGTTCTTACATTGCTGTGATAAACTCTACTTGATTATAATGTATGTTTTATTCATATCACTGCCTATTATTGGCTAGTATTTCATATTGCTTTTGTGTCTATGACATTCAGCAATTATACCCAAAAACTTCAGCCCCAAATGAACAGCACCACTTCTTACTGTTTCCCTTGGTTTTGAAGCTTTTCCAGTCCCTTTTCACTAACATGATAGTCCTGTAGATTCCCAACTTTATATAAATATTTCAATGCCAGCTCTTGGTAGAAGTCACCAAAATCCTTTATCCAACTTCTGGCTCACATCTTCAATCTTTAATCTCTCAGACAGCCACACTGCCTGATTGCCGTCCTAAATTTGAGTACACTTATTGTTGATAGATTTTGAAGACCTCTTTTCCTTTCCATTGAATTTGGTTATGTTTTGGTTGTAGTTTTGTCTACTGTTTCTTTGTGTTATATCCAAATGGCTGCTTGCAGGGAAAGGGTGACATTGATTGTGATGGACTCACTTAATCATCTTGCCAGTTGATTTTTCTGTATCAGATTAAAAGAGAAAAGTTGGGCTTCAAGAAGCAGTATTATTTTTGTTGAACATCAGGTCATACTCTGCTTCGCTATGATTTGCTAATGTGTAATTTGATACCTGACTATGTGCTTATTATCAAACGACAAGGTATTTAATTATGGGACTGGTCATTTCTTCAAGCTTACCTATATTTTCTCTGGTCTAGTTTTTCCTGGAGAGGTGATGTTACATACTTTGTCTCTAATTCAGTTACCATCAGTTATCTTCCTTCTCCTTTGTACTAAACCTGAGGCTGTCCTCACTATGTGATTGTTTCGCTAACACTATTTGGGAATCTGCTTCTCTTCTTTCATCTAACTTTGTTTTTGTCCAATGTCATTTATTTATTCATTTGTTGTATTTTTATCATAAAGTATGATGACTGTAAGCACTACTTTGGCTTTACAGGATTCCCCCCTTCTATCTTACATAGAGGGTTGCAAATCTAATTTCAGATTGTGGTGGAATACAGACAGGTGAGAGTGGAGTGATTACAAGCCCCAACTACCCAGACTCTTATGACAGCTTCACCCACTGTTCTTGGTTGTTGGAAGCCCCTCAAGGACACACCATCACTGTGAGTTCTTATTACTGTGTAAAATATGTCACGTCCATATCATGGAAATTGGCTTCTTTTAATATACAGGTGATCAGAGTAGGCATTGATTCTGCAATCAGATCATTATTTCTCTCCAGAAATTCTCTTGTTACAGTATCTACAGGTCTACATTTAATGAAGAATGCTATCATTTTTCATATTTAGGATGAGCTGTACATAGAAGATGATTCTACATGCAGGAAAGAGGTGTATTCATTGAGATGTCATCCTACCCAGCAGATTGCTGGGGTTCCAGATCATATCCACTTCCTGGAGAAATATCCCATTTAAGTTTTCAAGAGAACCTTCAATAACGAAGGAGGGGAGAAAATTAAAGAAGAAGCAGGAATACAAAATCATGTGAATTAAAACAAAATAAAAAGATTTGTAAGGACCTTATCTCCCTTGAGGTAGACAAGGTCACTCACAGGCAGAGGGTCTTATCATTTCTCTCTTTTTCCACAGCTTACATTCAGTAGCTTTGATGTTGAAACCCATGTAGCTTGTGCCTGGGACTCTGTCACTGTCATGAATGGTGGCTCCCCTGGATCACCCATCATAGGACAATACTGTGGAGAGTCAAACCCAGAGACAATACAGTCGGGTTCCAACCAGCTCGTGGTAATGTTTAACTCAGATCATTCAGTACAAAAAGGTGGATTTTATGCTACATGGACCACACAGACTTTAGGTAAAAGAAACTGTACTTGTCATCTTTTTGCAGTGCTGTCTAAATTAATTTGAAATACAGTAATTCCTTGGTATGACTGAGAGGGATTGGTTCCAGGACCCTCATAGATACCAAATCTGTGGATGCTCAAGTCCCTTACATATAAAAGGTTGCAGTATGTGTCTAACCTGTGTGTATCCTTCTGTATACTTTAAATCATCTCTAGATTACTTATAATGCCTAATACAATATAAATGCTATATGAATATTTGTTATGATATATTGTTAAGGAATAAGGACAATGAAAGTAGTTTGCACATATTCAACACAGATCCTAGGGTTTTTTTTTTTTTTTTCAATTATTTCTGATCCATGGTCACTTGAATCCATGGAAGCAGAACTGCTGGTACAGAGGACTGACTGTATGCATGTATTTTGTCTCCTCTATGTTGGGTTCACTTCTAAATATTCCATGCACCAGTATAGATACATATCTTCCCTCTTTTGCAGAGGCAGAAACTGAAGACAAGGGAGCAGATCATTTGCTCAGGGCATATAGCTGATGATTTGTAACCAGGGTTTGGGTAAAAACAATTGAGCCCAGAAGTTTAACACTGCATGATGCATGCCTGTTAGCAAAAGGGCATGGCACAGGGGGAATCTCAAGTACTAGAAATAAAGGTTGGAATCACAACCAGTTTAAAATATTTGCCACTCAGAGGTAGAATACTGAAGGAGCTCAGGGTAGGAAAATAAGTAGTCTACGTCATGATGAGCCTCAGTTTATATATCCTTCCGTGCGCAATGGAGAACTACTGAAGGGTTTTGAGTAGGAAGATGACAAAATGAGATTTGTGATTTAAAACAAAAGCTGTAGCATGTGGGTACTGATCCAAAATATAGCAGATTTTATTTAAAAGAGTAACTTTGTTACCTACAAAAATTCAAGCTTGTAAGAATTCTCAGAAAACAGGACTTACATATTTAGGATTTCAGAAATCCTAGTATTTCCGCAAATCCTAAATATCACACAGGACCATTCTTTCTAGTAGAGTCAGAGTTACTAGGGAGATCTTTGCAGAATGAGTTGAACTTTCCCTTATTAAACCATTGCCTGCTATTGAAGTCATAAGGAATAGATGAACCCCTAGGTTCCAAGAGCTTAAAAGCAAGATTCAGGGAATGTTGTTTAATTAAACTTTATTTTGTTTTGACTTCATTTTTTTTTTTTTTTTTTGGTCATTTCTCTCTCTCTCTTTCTCTCTCTCTCTCTCTCTCTCTCTCTCTCTCTCTCTCTCTCTCTCTCTCTCTTTCTCTTTTTTTTTTTGTGGGTACCAGGAGTTGAACCCAGGAGTGCTTGACCACCAAGCCACATCCCCAGCCCTTTTTATATTTTTATTTAGAGAGAGTGTCTCTCTAAGTTGCTTAGGGCCTCACTAAGTTGTTAAGACTGACTTTGAACTTGAGATCCTCCTGCCTTGTCCTCCTGAGCCACTGGGATTACAGGCCTGTGTCACCATGCCTGATCTAGTCATCTCTTACGTACACATTTTAAGAGTATGAAAATAATTCTAAATTTTTATTTTTTCAAATCCCTATCATTTGTTTACACCCATTAGTCAGTTTCAATATAAATAAGCCAGATTGCTTAATGGAAGAATTTTCCCCAACTCAAGTTTACGTTCTCTAGTCCTGTATTTAGAGTAGAATTACAAATGAGTGTAGAGTTGCTTCCCCATGTATTAGTGGTAATAAAATACAGAACGTGGCATTGACAAGCTGTACACTTTAGACTGAGATCTCAGTAGTGTTTCTTTTCCAGTGGTCTTGAGTTTCCAAATTTGTTATTTCATTGCAGATTGATGACTTTTTCCATTAAAATTGTTCAGGTTGTGGTGGAACATTTCATTCTGATAATGGAACAATCAGTTCCCCTCACTGGCCTCAGGATTTTCCTGAAAACAGCAGATGTTCCTGGACCATCATTACTCACGAAAGCAAACACTGGGAGATCAGCTTTGACAGCCACTTCCAAATCCCCAGCAGTGACGGACAGTGTCAGAACAGCTTTGTGAAGGTCGGTGCATTGGCTTATTTAATTGGAGTCAAACTGGTTTTGTGAACATAAATGTTTAGCTACATATGACAAGAAGTCACTTCTCAACATGAAAAAGAACTGATTTGCTGCTTGAATTTCTTAGATGTGAGAATTGTCAACTTACTAGGAGTTAAATTTTGTAGCACAGTATATAGGTCACCGTGATTTTTTATTTGCTAATAACTAGATAAAGTAATTCAATTAAGGAAATTTTTGTCTGACCTTAGTAAATTTTCATGACTATTAATAGTTCCTCCTTTCTGTGGAAACTAAAGAAAGAAAACCAGCTTGTTTCCTTCCCTCCCTCCCTCTCTCTCCTCTTTCTTTCTGTCTTCCTTTCTTTCCCTCCCTCCCTCCCTTCCTTCCTTCCTTCCTTCCTTCCTTCCTTCCTTCCTTTCTTTCTTTCTTTCTTTCTTTCTTTCTTTCTTTCTTTCTTTCTTTCTTTCTTTCTTTCTTTCTTCTCTCTCCTTTCATCCTAAAAGACAAATACTCTTTACAATGTAAGACACCATCACAGGCAAAATTAACATGCTATAAAAATTAGAGAAAGTCCAAGAAGTGGCTAATACCAGCCTTCACCTTAGGCCTTAAGGGCCCACAAGCTGAGAAGATCTTGAAAGGCCCAGATAAAAATGGTGGCAGTCAGCAATGTTCTCTTTCTACAGTTATAAATACTGTTCACACAGCGCTGACTTTTTGCTTCCCATTAACATGACCATGGTGATTGAATCATAAGTGTGTTTGATCTGTGCTATTTTGCCTCTTACATGTTTTATTCTAGGAGACCACGCCTTTTAGTAGAAAGAACCATGGCCTTAAGGTCACATTGGCTTGGACTTTATTCCTCTTTCTCAAACTTATTACCTGTCTGTTTTATTTATGAGCTAATTCAACATTTGGGCTTCAAATTATTCAACTATAAAATGAAGAGAAATATTTCTACTTCAGTCAGGCTGTTTTAAGCATTAGAGCTAATATGATATAATAACATACATAGTACATGGATATAAAATTACCTAATGAGTAAATATAGCCTTTTTGTGTGTGCGTGGAGCTAGGAATTGAACCCAGGACCTTGTGCATGCAAGGCAAGCACTCTACCAACTGAGCTATATCCCCAACTCTAGAAGTAGCTTTAATTGTCAATGTTATCATTTCATATCATCTCTGGAATTGTGTTTTATACCTCATTGATTCATACTTCCCATTTAAATTAAAATCTAATACTTATAGAAAGCAGATGCATAATAAATCACATTTAATATATACTTTTCCTAATTGCTTTTTTCATGAGACAAGTGAACTCTCTTCTCATAAAATGAGTCAATATCTTGGGTACAAACTGAAGAAAAGCCTTGTGAGTTCTCCAGTTGTAAAAATGAAATCTGAAAATGACATGGATTCATTCCTTTTCTAGAGAGAAGTCTCTTTGGTGTCATGATGCAAGTCCAACACCAGTGGCAAATGAGATCAGTTGGGGACCTTGTTAATATAATTGCTAGAGGAAGCATTCTTATTTTCCTGGGTGGTCTAAGACTACTGCCTCTACCAAGAGAGGGCTATATGTATGGAAAGAACTAGTAAAGGAATGTGGTAAAAGCGAGCAGCCAGATGTGGGTAGGCCCTTGTGCCTATGAGCCCAATACTCTACTCCCCACTGCAGAGACACAAGGGCAGATGGACAGAATGGACCACTGTCCAAGAAACCTTTGTCTCCACAAGCCAGAAAGACTGTTACCCCACCCAAAGACATTTGGTCATCTGGGAGCCATACATCAGGAAATTGTACTAGACCCTTATGCTTCGGTTGAGGAACACATGGAAACCCAAACAGATAAAATACCCTCTACCTACTCAGGTAGCCCTTGGTGCCCCAGCAGCACCCAATAAACCAAGCAAACCAAAATTACACTACAAAGATTATGAAAATTGAAGAGCCATTGGAACCATAGCCCATAGAATATGCAATATTGCATACTAAACGTAAACAGATATAAATAAGATCCAGAATCTTTTAACATAATAAAGAAAGGGTTCAGGATACAATGAAAAAGAACCCATCATAATAATAATGAAGAACAACATCACAATTTGAGTGAGAAAAGACAAGTGATACCAGCACACAAGTAAATCAGATGTTGAAATTATATGGCAAGGATGTCATAAAAATACTTAAGCAACAACTGACGAGTTCTCTTGAAACAACAAAGAGAGTTTCAGTAAAGAAACAATAGTTACAATTAAGGATTAAATGGCAATTATAGAATTGAAAAGTTCAACAATAGAAACAACTTACTGGTAGGTTCAATAGCAAAGAGAAGTTTACAGAGAATAAAATCAATGAGTTTGGAGACAAAAAAAACATAATTCACCCCATCTGAACAATAAAGAGAAAATAGACTTAAAAAAACATGAACAAATCCTTAGAGACTCATGAACAATAAATATCAACTGGTCCAACATTCCTATCACTGGAGTGCCACTAAGAGAGAAGAGAATACAGTTGAAAGACAAGACATAATGAAGTGCTAAAATGAAAGAATGGCCACTTTTGATTTAATATCTGGAAAACTATTCCTCAGGAATAAAGGAAAAACAAAAACTTGTCATATAAAGGAAAATGGAAAGAAATTATTTCTAGGGGACCTCCCACTAAAGACTGTCTAATGGAAGGCCTTCCAACAAAATGAAATGATACAAGAAGTAATCTTGTAGGTTCAGGAAGGAAAAAAGGACATGTGAAGAGAAGAAATGTGTACCTATACTGAATACAATGAAAAACTGATAAGGTAAAGGGACCTAAATGGAGTTCACATGACCACGCTTCACTCAAAGTGGTCCAATGTGGAGGCCAATTGTTAAAATTCAATTGTTAAAATCACATGTGTATGTTGAAATACCAGGAACAATAAGAACTACCAAAATTATATAAAGAGATATACACAGAAACACTGTTCTTCAAATCCCTAGGAAGTCAAGAAACAGTAGTAAACAGAAAGCAAACAATAAAACGTCACATATAGTACAAACATATATCAGCATTTTAATTGTAAATAGCTTAGTAGCACCAATCTAAATACAGGGATTACTGGAGTCAAGACATGGCCCAAGTGATCATAAATACAACTCAAATTCTACCACATAGTTAGGTCAAAGGTGAAAAATAGAAAAAGATGCACTATGCAAACATTTATCAAAAAAGCAGTAGCTGTATCATTACCTGATAAAGTAGACTTTGGAGTATAGAAAATTATTATAGAAAAAGAGGAATCCCCCATAATAACATAATCAATCCACCTGGAAGATATAATGGTTCTAAATATGTATGCACCAAACAACAGAGCAACAAAATACATAAAGCAATACCTGATAGAACTGTGATGAGAAGTACACAGGTCTTCAGTATAGTTAAGGAGTTCAACACTTTCCTATTAGCAATTGCTAGAACAATGGAACAGATACTTAGCAAAGATACGGAAGAATCAACCAATCCTATGTAATTGACCTACATAGATTAAGCCACAGAATAACAGAATACATATTAGTTGCTCTTGGCACTTACTGTTGGTCTACCACATACTGAAGCATCAAAAAAAAAACCCTCAAAAATTAAAGAATTGAAATAAAACATTTTATCTGGTCATATTACAATCAAACTAAAGAGCAATAACAAAACTAATATCTTGTGAGCAGCAGAACTCAGCGGGAAGAACTGACATACCACGTGTCAGAACAGTCAAATAAAACCAGCAAAAGTGAATGGAAACTATCAAGCCTTTAATAATTTACTGCAAAAGACCATACGGGCAGAAGTGCTATTTTCCCCAGTCTTATTCTTCACAGAACAGCACCTGATAAGGTGCTGATGTGCTATAAGCACATCAGTGGTCAAGCACAGCTGTGGGGATTTGTCTCATTACCGAGTGAGACTCCAAATAGAGATGGAGAAGTTCTGAACACTGAGTCAGAGTGGAGAAAAATGCTTTGAAGTCTGACCCTTCCCATGATGAAAGAGGGCTTTGCAAATGTGACTAGAAAGGCTTTAGCTGGGGGCCCTCAAAAAAAGACTCCATTCATTGAAGGTGCCCAGGCTAGGAATAAAGATATGTGTAAAAATGTAGCTGATCACAGAAGCCTGAATCCTAGACTGCAACTCCTTTCTGAGACTGCAGTGTGTTGGCTGTGTGAGAAGTCTTGTGTGAGAAGGGTACCAGTGAGACCTGGCAAGTAAAACTTTTATAGTTCCCTAAGGCCAGGCCTGAAAATTTATTCTTGGCAAGGAGCTGAGCTCCTGAAATCTCTGAACACATGGATAGCAAACACTCTTAAATAATACATGTGTCAAAGAGAAAGTCTGAAAGAAAAAATTTAAAATACATAGAACAAAATAAAAATAATAAGAACTATCAAAATATGTGCATTATGGCTAAAGCTGTACTGAAAGGCAAATTCATAGCAGTCAAAGCTTATGCTGGAAATAAGCAAGGTCTAAAATCAGTCACCTAAGATCTTACTTCAAGTAACTAGAGAAGAAAAAGTAAAATAAATCCAAAACCAATTGAAGGAAGGAAATAAAGATGAAAACACATTAATGAACTTGAAAATAGGAATGCAGTTGAAAAAAATCAAGGGGATAAAAAGCTATTTCTTCAAAAAGATCAATGAAATTGATAAACCTGGAGCAAGTCTGACAAAAATAAACAGTGAAACTCACACATGACTACTATCAAAGAGGAATGAAATATCACTAAAATGTTTCAGTCATTATAAAGGAGTTTAGAGAATTCTATGAACAATTTTACATTCATAAATTAAACAACTTAGGGTACATAAACCAATTCTTTTCAAACCACTGCATAACAAACTTTCACAAGTTTGGTGGTTTTAAACAACAGAAACGTAATCTCCCACAATTCTGGAAAACAGAAGTTCAAAATAAAGGTGTTGGCTCCTTCCAAAGATTCTGTGGGATAATTCATGCCTGCCTCTTCACCTCTGGTGACTCCAGGTGTTCCTTGGCTCATGGTCACATCATTCCAATCTCTGTTTCTGTGGTCTCCTTGTCTCTTCCCCTTCTCTGTGGGTCTCTCATCTTATCTCTTATTAGAGCCTTGTAGTTGGATTTAAGGCCCTTTTGGATCATTCGGACTGATCTCCTTATCTCAAGATCCTTAATTGAATCACATCTACATTTCCAAAGAAGTAACAATCATAGGTTCTGGTGATTAGGATATGGACACATATTTTAGGAAATGCTGTTTAGCCCATGATAAGCACAAACTCCCAAAATTCATGTGTATGAAAAAGATAATTCAAATAGCTCAATGCCTACTGAAGGAATTGAACTGTAATTTTAAAACTCCTGAGAAAAATATATCCAGAAATGGTTTCACTAGAAAATTCTACCAACTGAAGAATTTCTTCAAAAAAAAAAAAATAGAAGAGGAAAAGACATTTCTCAATTTATTTTATGAGTTGAGAATTGCCCTGAAACCAAAAGTAGATATAGTTAAAAAAAAAAAGATTAAGAGGAAATACAATTTAATTACAGACTGATGTTTCTTATGAACTTCCAAATGTTCTTAAAATTTTTATTTTGCAAACTAAATTCAATGTATGAAAAGAATTAAGACATGAGAAAATAGGATTTATTCCTAATATATAGATTAGTTCAAAACACTGGAAAATTGATCAATTCATTTGACCACATCCACACACCAAAGAAGAAAAATTAAAGGCTTATATCATATTGCTACAGAATAAAAAAATTGACAAATTAAGCACAGGTTTGTAATAAAACTACCAGAAAACTAGGACTAGATGGGAATAGCCTCAATTTGATTAAAAGCTTCTTACAAAAAACCTGCAGTTAATATCATTCTCAGAGGTAAAAGACTGAGAATCTGTCAGGAAAAAGGTCAAATGTTCATTTTCACCATTTTATACAACATAACACTAGAGTTCTAGATCCTTCAAGGAGGAAAGAAATAGAAATTTTAAGAAGGACTGATTGGAAAAGAAGAAATAAAAATGTCACTGTGACAGGTGACATGATTGTCTTCAAGGAAAACATTTAGGCGGTATTTTGAAATGGCAATATGTAAGAACTGGGAGGACAGATAGCCAGAGGTTAGACAGACTTCTGATCTGGGGTATGAGAGTCAATTGTGTGTAGTTATAGAAAGGCAAATCTAGTTCTCCTCGTGGTCTTGAAACTACCATATCTTGAAAGTGGTTGTATATAACTTAATATACACACACAAGTACAGGTAGGAAATTGAGTATGACTGGTGGGTTGTATCCATGTCAATAACTGGTTGTGATATTACAATATAGTTTTGAAAGATGTCAATATTGAGGGAATTGAGAAAGATGTAAAAGGTATTTCCAGGCATTATATTTTATAGATCTATGTTAATCCATAATTATGTAAATAAGCATTTATTTACATTGATAAAATGTAACCTGCAGCAAGACTGATTACATAAAACTGTAAGAAAAGTCAGAAAGTTTTTGATCTATTGACAATTTAGTAACATCCTGTAGATTCAAGATAGTTTTGAGGAATCCGAGGTCATACAGTCAATGAAACAAGTCCTTGACTGACAAGCCAGCAGAGAATATTTAATAATTCTTTACCATCTTCATCATCATTATTAAAATTACATCCTTGGGCCAAAGGGTAAAGATGTCAGATTCATAATTAATGATTTCAGAAAAGTGTAAGCATTTGAAAATTCTCAAAATTGTTCATTTAAAGAATTTCGAGTCTCTTATGAAAAAATTTAGCTCTTTTGTCTAGTTAGTACTGTTTGAAAATAATAATGCATACAGAGCTAACTTTCTCTAAGTTATGCTCATAATTTTATAATATGTGAATAAAAAACTATATACTGTTGCCCTAGATAGTTAATTAAGAGGGGGAAAAAACTTAAAGGAGTCATTCCATAAATTAGGGGTGTTTTGGTAAAATGTATTTTTACTTTTTTTTTTTTTTTTTTTTTTTTTTGGTCTTAGGCATTGAGCAGAATATCTGCACTTTTGTTCTCATTAGCTATGGTTCCAGGCACCTATTATATCTAATAAATAGCTAGTGTAATTTGTCTGGAAGTAAGATGACTAACAGCTGGATACCAGTATTTGAAAATCATTTGAAATGATATGGCTTTAAAGAACCAAAAAATATTAAATTGGTGCTATGAATGGGTGCTATTTTACATTTCTTCCCATGGACTGATCTACAAATTGAAATCTTTTTTATGACTTAATATCTTATGGCTCTTTTTGAGGACTATTCTCAAAAGATAAGATTTTGGAATGAATAATTTTGTATAATTTGATATGAAGACAATGTTGAGTAGTGAAGTGAGTCTAATCCATAGCCAATTATCTTCTTGGGCCAGATAATTCTTATTTGTGTGTGTTGGGGGCAGTTATGGGGAGTTGTCCTGTGCCCTAAGGGATGTTTTATCAATATCCTGGCTCCTCCCCACTAGGTACTACGCTCACACACCAAATGTTATCATCAGAAATGCCTCCAAACATTGTGAAACATCTTTGGGGAAACTCAACCTCAGTTAGATAAGGTTGATTGAAAGTTAAGAGAAAACTAGATAGTGATTGATTTCCTTTTAAAATCACTGCCCAACTACACAAAAATAAACAATCTCCTTAGAGGAGTCAGAATGGAGTGGAGTATTTTTTTTTTTTAGTTGTTGATAAACCTTTATTTTATTTATTTATATGCGGTGCTAAGGATCAAACCCAGTGCTTTACACATGCTAGGCAAGCGCTCTGCCACTGAGCTATAACCCCAGATCCCTGGAGTGGAGTATTTTAAAAACAGCTTAAAAAAACTATTTCTCAAAAGAAAATATTGCGGATTTGCACAATTGATTTACTATTGTTTCTCTGTAGATACCTGAGTGTCATTATTTTTTGAGCCTAAGCACATTAAGACATTGATGGGGGAAACTGCAGACTCTTAAGTCATGTTTATGATCCTGCTAGGTGTGGACAGGAACTACGGAGACCAACAATGCCCTGTTGGCCACTGGCTGTGGGAATGTGGCTCCCAGTTCCATCATCACACCAAGAAACACCTTCAGGGTCGTCTTCCAATCTCAGGAGGAGCCAGCCCCTGGGTTCTCTGCATCTTTCGTAAGCCGTAAGTAGCACTGAAAATCAAATCCAGAGGTTATGTAAAGAGTGGGGGGCTGCACAGGCAGCCTAGGGAAATGGTGGGAAGACTATGCCAGGGGTGGCTTGAATGAGGGGGTCCACGGGGAGGAGCATGGGTGAGTCACCTAATCCTGAAGGAACACCCTTCCTTTAAAATTCAGTGAGACTACAACTGAATTCAACAGTAGGTCAATTGAGAAACTGTGTAAAAGACATGAGTGCTACTAGCCAAATTCTAAAATCAAGCCTAAAATCCAAAGTGAGCCTGTATTTGGTAGAAGCTCAGTTGACTGGTAATCAGACATCCATGGGGGTACTTTGGTTGCCTGCTTCAAAATCATTTGTGGGGCTAGAAGAGCATACAGATTCTTGGGCATCACCCTAGACCTGCCTGAACTGAGAATTTCCACAGGCAGGGGGCGTCCATGTTTGATCTTTATCCAGAGGCCTCTTGTGTCTGTCAACTTTGAGATCTACTTTCTTGGGGGTTCTCCCTTCCTCGCTGGGTATGTGGGTCTGCTTCTCTGACTACTAATGGGACCTGCAGTAGTCTTCAAGTCTGAGAAGTAACGGGGCTGCCAATTGGCTGAAATGATTAAATCAAATAGCTATTAATTGCAAACCCCTATTCAGGAAAAAAAAAAAATCCAGAAGAGGAATTAAAGAGACTCATAGTAAACAAGTATTTCTGACATGGATAGAATGAAGATGGTGGAAAGGATGTCATGAAAGGCAACTCTGGACCTAAGGACAGGTCTTCAGATGGTTGGTGATATGGTGCCTATGTGCACAATTGAGTGCTTTTTAATAACCATTTAAAAGAATACAGGTATTTTTGTACTTAATCTGTTAAGGAGCGATATGAATTAACTAGTTATTGATTATATGAAAACTAAATGCTATTTTAATAGTAAAAATGCTTTTTTTCTGTATTTCTGACCCAAGGATTCATGCGAGAAGTTCGTGAGAATTGCGATTAGTAAATTTTACTGTTTTTTAAAAACATTAGCATTATTCTTATGGCTGGGTTACAATAGTAACAAAAATAACAATTCTCTAATTAGGCATTTCCCAAAAACATTAAACGCACAAAGCTCTCCTCAGTTGCAAATCACTTTCAACAGTTTTCTTTATCTATGTGAACTACGTTCAATCTTTAACAACCTCCTTTTAAAAAAAAAAAACCTCAATATTAAGGAATTTACAGTGTATATGTGATAAAAATTCTACTAAACACCTAAAATTCTGCACATTTTCTAAAAAAAGTGTTCTCTTTTTGCATGTGTGTTTATTTTTAAATAAAATTTTCATGCTCTTAGTTATTATTTCTTCCATTTAGAATCTCCCAAGACACTGTCTCTAGAGAATTTGTGAAATGACATCTTTCCTTTGCTGATAAAATAGCAAATAGATTTGAGAACAAATGTGCTCATAATGCCTTTTTGCTCCCACATAGGATGTGGACGTAATTTCACTGGGCCTACAGGTTACATCATTTCTCCCAACTTCCCAAGGCAGTACGACAACAACATGAATTGCACTTACATCATAGTGGCTGGTTCTCAGTCTCTGGTCGTCTTGACGTTTGTGTCTTTCCACTTGGAAGGTTAGTGTATCCGTTTTGAAAAACATAAGTAATTTTAATTGAATAAAAACTGTATGCATAAGGTATACAACATGAGGTTGGAATATCTGTATGCATTGTGGAATGTCTAGGTCAAGGTTGATAACGTATTGCACTACTGATCAGTTTGGGGTGATGAGAACATTTAAAATTTCCTCTCAGCAATTTAAAGCAAACAATACATTGTTATTAATTATAATCACCATGTCCTTACAATAGATTTCCTAAAATTATTCCTCATACCCAGAAAGTGAAATTGTGTATCCTTCGTTCAATATCTCACCATTCCTCTTCCCCCAGAATCTGGTAACCACTGTTCCACTCTATGTCTGTGAATTCAGCTTTTGGGGATTTCACTAGAAGTGAGATCATGCGTGTCTTTCTATACCTGGCTCATTTCACTGAACATAATGTCTTCCAGGTTCATCCTTGTTGTCAAAAGGTCAGGGTTTCCTTCTTTTTAAAGTCTGAATAATATTTCATTGTGCACACATTTTCTTTCTTTTCTGGTATTAGGGATCTAGCCCAGGGCCTTACACATGCTAGGCAAGTGCTCTGCCAATCAGCCATACCTGCAGCATCCGCATTTTCTTTAGCCATTCATCCACTGATGGACCCAGGTTGTTTCCATGTCTTGGCTATCATGAATAATGCTGTCATCAACAGGGAAGAATAAAAATATCTCTTCCAATATACTGATTTCATTTCTTTTGGCTACAGAACCAGAAGTAGAGCTTCTTACATTTCCACCAATCGTATAAAAGTGTCTCATTTTCTCTGTGTTCTCCCAACATTTATCTTTTTAAATATATTTTTAGTTGTAGATGGACACAAAACCTTTATTTCATTTATTTATTTTTTTATGTGATACTGAGGATTGAACCCAGTGCCTCACACGTGCGTGCTAGGTGAGCCTTGTACCACTAAGTCACAACCCCATCCCCCAACATTTATCTTTTGATAATAACCATGGATGAAAGGCAGATTTATTCTTAAGCAAATTACAAAAAATTCTTAAGAAATTAATGAGGAGTAGGTAGAAGCAGAGACTCTCTAAATCACCATTTGAATAACTATATAAATAATATTACAGAGTAGATTTCATGTAAATGTGAATAAAGAGCCAATTTTAAAAAAATTCTATATATTTATTTCATCTAAAAGTGTAAAAATAGTGTAAGAACTTTAAGGACATATGTATCACATAAATTTCTTAGAGAAGATAAGTCTGAAATGTGTTACATATTACCATAGCTTTTAATTTATTCATTTGCATTTATTCTCTACATTCTATACACATTCACATTCATGCACATATTACAAACTAACCAAAGGGGAACTGTCTTTTGAGTCAATATAGGTGTTTAATAAATATTGAAATGAGTGAGTGAGTTAATAAGATTAACATCTGTGGTTTGCTTCTAGCAAATATTACCATTGGATACCCTTTCCTCTCATTTCTCTTTATGAACTCCTAGTCCTTATTCCAGAGTGTTGAAGTTCCTACCCACAAGTTCAATTATACAAAGACTCTTTCTTTCCTTTTTTTATGTCCTCAACTTTTCCTATATCTCTGTAGCTTTATTTTTCTGCATGTGCTTGCTAAAATATGCCAAATATAAATTCATATTTTTCATTGTAAGCAGGTAAAATACGTCTTAGCTTTTGCTGCTGCAGAATCTCAGTAATGTAAAAAGATGCTTTTCATGATTCATAAAGTATCAAGGGAGGATAAAATAGTTTATATAAGATGATCCAATTTCTATTTTAAGTAACATACATGTGAATAAAATCTGTAAAACTGTGAAATAGTACTTTAAGCATTATCACTGTGTGATAGATTTATGGTTGATTTTTTATTTTCTTTTTAATAATATTCATATTTTTATAACTAGGAGAAGTTATTTTCATAACACAAAACAGATGACTCATGTTTTGCATATGCTTTTATTCTCATTGAATTAGATAAACATGAGAATGTCGTATGCAATATCATTTGGACTCAAAAGAAGAGACACTAGTAAATATACTTTAATGCCACAAAATCACTGCTGATATCAATGGCATGGGTATCACTATAAGGAGCCCTATACCCACCTTAAAAGGTAGTCTCTGAGTTTAGTAACCAGGGCAGGATAATGGGATAACACAGTGGAAATCCCGAGATGGTGCAATGGGAAAGAGCACAGCATCTTAGGAGTTTTAAGGCCAGGACAGCCACTTACCACATGATTTTGCATAAATCATCTTCTTTTTCTGATAACTGCTCAGCTTTTAGATACACACGTACGGTCATGCACCACATAATGATTTTTCAGTTGATGATGGATTGTGTATGACAGTCTATACTGATATATCACCTAGTGACATTGTAACCATTTAGTTTGTTTAGTGTATTCACACTCCTTGATATTTGCACACAGACACAACCACCTAACAACACGTAGCTCTGAGTCTGTTTCCCCATTGTTAAGAGACATGACTATATCACAAATAGTAGCTGTGAGGTCAGATAATGCCAGATCAAAGTAATTGCTACTTCCTCTAATGGATATAATAATCCACATCCACTTGAAGAGATGAATTTTTTGGTAATATCATATCCTTATGATAATGTCTTTTGACATTTCCAGTGTTACAAGTACTCAGCATTTTCAAACTGCTAAGTGGATAATGCCTAGCTATAGATTAATTGAATTAGGATGATTCTCTAAAAGAGCATCATTAATCAAATTTATTTTATAATTAGATTATTATCACTGGCCATATCAGTGATGACATTTATTGAATGCCATCAACAATGATGGAGATTCATTAGCTACTGCAAAAATAACCTTTCCCCAGCCCTTCAAAAACGAGCCTGAGGGATTCGTGTGCACTTTTATTGTGATAAAACTGACAATTGCTCTCAAGGAAGGTCATGGCTTTGTGGAAGGAGCACAGGCTCTCCCAACTGCTACAGACCATAGGAACTGATTCTGAGAAATGCTGTCTAAGCATTTCTGAGTCACAGAAAACCACTCTTGGCTGGTAGAGATGAGGGTCCTAGATCTGTGGTCTTGGTGGACCATTTGTAGAGACATGTTTACAGCTGTTTGAGGAAGTAGCTCTAAGATGGTGGCTGGCTTTGGGCCAAGAGGTGGCGCATAATTAGTGTTAACATGGCATGATCTCTCATGACCTTTTGCCTGATTGGTTGATGTCTCTTCTGCACTCATGGTCAACACATGTTCCTCATTCTTTCTCACTTGGTACCGTGGCGTGTGCTCCAATCGTGCTACTTAACCCTAAGCTGATTGGCTGTCTTAGTGTATATAAGACATTCTCTTCCTCTGAGAAGAAGCACCTTCCTCTAAGAAGAAAGCAAGCACCTCTGAGAAAAAATAAAGAAGTTGTTCATTCCCAGTCCGCCTCCAATTCTTTCCCGTAGTCTGGTTGCTGCAGGCCGCAACACCATTAGCCCAAAAGATAGAACTGGTAAAGAGAAGATGATGGGCAATCTCAGGCTCCAAATGCCATGAGGAGCACCCTTGTCCTTACACGTGTCAATTTAACACCAGCAACTGGATAGGGTGGGTTTTATTGTTCAAGTAAATAAACTGATTCTCCCGCCACATTGGTGTTTTCGCTAGTGAGAGGTGACCTCCTTTCCACTCACCACAAAGTAACTTGCTCTGAAAGTGTGTTATTTTATGTTGGCCTAAGACACTCTCTCTCAATATTTTTACATTTCCCAAACCAGCCATTCTATGGACCATTATTTATTTTGTAATCAGGTATTATTAAATGCTTATTTTTAACTTCCCAAATATTAAATAATTCCAAACTATATTTTTACAATCTTGTTATTCACATGGTGAAGCAGATGCCCTCAAGCTTCTGGAAAAATTATACTCTGTGTTTTTGCTTCATCAACAATAGGTAGGGCTGGGGATATGGCTCAGTTGGTAGAGTGCCTGCCTCGCAAGCACAAGGCCCTGGGTTCAATCCCCAGCACCGCAAAAAAAAAAAAAAAAAAAAAATAGGTAGATGAGGTAACTGAAGTCAAGCCTTCTATACATTTTTTTATCCTTATCATTAAAATTAGATAACAACCTCATCTTAGTAATGAGGAAGGTTTTAGTTTTGTTGTGGTTGTGGTTTGTGATGCTAAGGATGGAACCCGGGGCCTCCAGCATGCTATGCAAGTGCTCTACCACCCAGCTACAGCCCCAGCCCCCTGAAGGACTCCTGATGCAGGTTGGCTAGTAGAGTAGCATCTAGCGCATGGTGTGGAGGACTCCAAAAGACCAAGAGCTTTTTGCTCATTGTCCTCTAGAATGATCTCAAAAGTCCCAAGAAGGTTGGGCAAGATTTCCAGAGCAATCAGCTGGGAAGTCCTACCTACTGTTTGCCTGACTTCTCTTTGATGAACTTAGAAGTCCTGGTTTATACATCTACTACAATAATAAAAAATAATAAAAGGACAAAGGAAAGAAAATTTAGATTTATTTTTTGTCCTCTTTGTTCATCTGGAAGCCCAATAATTGAGTTTTGTCAGTTATTTCATCTCACATTTCTACCATTTTATAAGAAAAAAAAATGGCATTGCTCGACGACTTAGCATTTCTTCTGTTTGTTTTCTCAATTGCCTCTAAAGAATTCAGAATGTGGGCACATATCTCAATGCATTATTTTGGAAGGAACCGGGCCGTGGTTCTTTTGAAATATTTCCTATTGATATTTTATTCAAGTTGGCAGGACGCTGGAGGGGAGCATATGGCTTCTGTGAGATTCCCCATTTGCCTGTGACACGTGCTTTGTTTTAAGGCTTTGGCCTTCGCGCCGGATGGAGCTTGGCTCTGTCCTGGCATGTGCTTCCTTCTGCTGAGTCATTCCTCCATGGAGGACACCAGTTTTCATGCTTTTTGAGACAGGGGCCAGATGGAGCCATGGCTGCCTCTAAATCTCTCTCCTCTCTCTGGAACTCTTCTGCTCCACTCCCAAGACCTGACCTTATCTCTCATACTAAAACTTGCCAACTGAAGGATTCTCCCTCATCTTTAGTCATTTTTGGCATCTCCATCTCTATCTATCTGTGACTCTGAAGAAAAATTATGCTCCGGATCTAGATCCCACGAGTTGATGCTCTCTGTGCAATTACTCATCCTTTGTTTCCTTTCAACTCTCTCCAAGTTTTTAGAATCACGGTAGAATTCAGAATTAGACACCTTTCAGTAATAAAGCCCAGGAAAATGTAATAAAAATTACATTTCAACACATATCGAGCCTTACCCATATTGAACAATAAATAGGTTTTAAGGTTCTTCTGAAGGATGGAAAATAGTCATTAAAAACAAATCACAGAGAATTATTTAACAACTCAGAGTTTCAATGATAAATATATGTCAAGTCATTTCGTGAAAACAGAAGTAAAAGCAGTTATAACTTTCTGCCCCTAATGGGGGCTCTGGTCCAAGGACAGAGTATTGTCCTATTTCAGGATACTTCTCTTTCTGTCAAGTTCACGGGCCTGATTAAATGGCACCTCTTGGCCATAAACTCAACTTTATATCCACCTTACTCCTTGAAGATCTTCATCCAGACTTCTTTCCTAGACAGCAGTCACCCTCAGTTGCATTTAACTGTATTCAAGAGTTATGTGTATTATACAGTTTGTGTATATTTCGATGTATATGTAATTGGCTCCTCCTACCATCATAGAAAAATGTTTAATGTAATTATTTTCCGATGCCTGTGGTCTTTATCACCAAGTGCTTGTCCTGGACAAAGCAAGCTGATATTTTTTAAAATTTTTTAAAATTTGTTCTAATTAGTTGTACATGACAGCAGAATGCATTGATGCATTTCAATAAATCATACATAAATGGAGTATAATTTCTCATTTTTTTGGTTGTACATATTGTAGGATCATATCAGTCATGCACTCATATACGTATATGAGGTAATAATATCTATTTCACTCTCCTATTCTTTCCACCCTCATACCCTTTCTCCTTCCTTCCCTCCCCTCTACCTAATCTGAAGTAACTCTATTTTTCCCAAGTGCCCCCCCCCTTATTGTGAATTAGCTTCTGTATATCAGAGAAAACATTTGGCCTTTGGTTTTTGGGATTTGACTTATTTTGCTTAGCATGATATTCTCCAACTCCATCCATTTAACAGCAAATGCCATAGTTTCATTCTTCTTTAAAAATAAATAATATTCTATCATATATATATATGCCACATTTTCTTTATCCATTCATCAGTTGAAGAACATCTAGGTTGGTTCCATAGTTTAGCTATTGTGAATTGAGCTACTATAAGCATTTATGTGGCTGCATCCCTGTAGTATGCTGATTTTAAGTTCTTTGAGTATAAACCAAGGAGTGGGATAGCTGGGTCCAACAGTGGTTCCATTCCAATTTTTCTGAGGAATCTTCATACTGCTTTCCATAGTGGTTGCACCAATTTACATTCCCACCAGCAATGTATGAGTGTACTTTCCCCCCACATCCTCACCAACATTTATTGTTACTTGTATTCTTGATAATATCCATTCTGATTGGAGTGAGATAAAATCTTAGTTTTGATTTGCATTTCTCTAGTTGCTAGAGATGTTGAACATTTTTTCATGTATTTATTGATCAGTTGTATATCTTCTTCTGTGAAGTGTCTGTTCAGTTCCTTTAAGCTGATATTTTTAATTTAATATAGTGATATGATATATAGAGCTTGAGAAAAAGATATGTATGTAAATTACATAATACCTAGTGAGATGGTATTTACAACTCATTTTCTTGTTTATTTGTAACTCTTATTCTTTCTAGTCACTGGTATGTCCGTAGACTTAGGTAACTTGACGAAGTTCTAATATTAAGTAGATGTTTAATTTCTTATGGAAAAAAATTGTAAGAACATCCTACTTAAAGAAATGACCACTGGAAAGAATACAAGAATGTTTTACTTCATGAAACAATTGCCAAATAACTACAACTTTCAATTTTACCAAATCAGGTGTTGAGAACAAGCAGATGAGCCTGAATGATTTGTTTAGTTATTTAGTATTTTATTTCCATCTACCAAAAAATTCAAATTTGGGGCTGGGGAGATAGCTCAGTTGGTAGAGTGCTTGCCTTGTAAGCACAAGGCCCTGAGTTCGATCCCCAGCACCCCCCCCAAAAAAAAAAAATTCAAATTCTCTCTCAACTTGCTCTTCATCTTCTCAACAAATTTTCTTATTGTTGAATGTGAACTTTTATGGTTAATGAGTTTTTATATGTTTCACTATCCCACTGCTATTTCATGATAAACTGTCTATAATTGAACTAGTTTCTTTAATTATTTGGAAGCATAATCTAGAATAAGACACACTACCTTCTGTGTCACAGACTTTCTAAGCTAACTTCTATTGTGATAATCTACATCCTCAGACCAACAACTTAGAAACTAACTCTTTAAAACTGAAAGGACACCTTCAGAGCAGGTGACCAAAATGTGAGTCCAAGAGTCTAATCTTGTATTAGCAATATTTCCCTGCATTCTGTGATTTGGGATTTACAAGTGTGTCCATTGTTGCTAATTAAAGATATTTCTACAACCAATGCAGATTTTTTTTTTATTCTCAAACTTACCTACTCTGAAATTTTAAAGTTCCCATAGAGCTTTTGATGTCTTTAAAAAAGAATCTGAGTTGAAATTAAAGCACATAATTTGGCATTATTTAAACTATGAATTGGAATGTAATCTATTCCTTTCTTCTCCTATTTTCTCCATCCTATTGCTTCTGATTACATGATAGGGTTATTAAAATTAAGTCTTTTATATTTTTAACTTGTAGTTCAGTGCCCAACTAGAAGTTTTTTTTTTTAATTTTTTCATTGTAGATGGACACAATGCCTTTATTTTGTTTATTCATTTTTATGTGATGCTGAGGATCAAACCCAGTGCCTCACAGGTACAAGGCAAGTGCTCTACCACTGAACCACAACCCCAGACTAGAAGTATTTTTATTCCAGGATTATCAAAATAAGGAAATCCTTTAAGGTTAATTTGATAAATAGAATCTCAATCTGATACCTCAAGATTTCTTCAAGCTGGATAGAAACTTAGCTTATGAGCCAAATGTGTTCCTAACATTGCCTAAAGTTTAAATTGCATAAATCTTTTCTTTGCCTTTCTGTTCTTTGTTGTTGTTACCATGCTGGGAAATGCATGCAGGGCTTTGTGCATGCTGGGCAAATGCTCTACCACTAAACTATGCCCTCAACCCAAAACTGCCTAAATATTTTCTAATAAAAATATCAATTTTCCCTAGATAATACTCAAGTTCAAAAAGGGGAGGTGAATTCTTAAATGCATAGACTTATAAAAATGAATATATCTGTCAAGATTCTAAGTTAAAAAGGTGCAGGTTTAGCTAAGTGGGGCAGGTTTGCCAATGAATGGTGGCAGTGTAGAACTGGGAAGATTGTCAAATACCCAAAGTGCTGTGGGAGTGAGAATTCGTAACACCTTTTCAAAGGACCATTTGATAAACCAGGAGAAGAATCTTATCTTAGTCTTAGCAAGTCAAGCTCCAAAAAGTTATTGGAATGAAATCATAAGAAACGTCCTCAAATATTTATGCATAAGAATGTTGGCATTGACAATAATTTTAGTCATGAAAATGTGGAGAAGGTAGGACTTATCGACCATAGGGTGAATTTAGGTTGGCACATCGGCACGTTAGAATTTGATGTGGGCATTAATAAAATGCTTTAACAGGACTATCTAATCACAGAAAGTGCATGATGCCATGTTTTGTTAATCAAAATTGGGTTATGAAAGATGGTGCTCGGTATGATCCCAATTAATGTTTTAACAGTATATAATCACCTGTAAAAAGGAATATAATAGTAGTAAATGTCTTTTTAATTTCTTGTGTGTGCTGCTTAAGTTTTTCTTAGAAAAGTCTAGAGAACATATTTATTTTGTAATTTGAAAACAAAACCATGATGGGTACTTTTACAATCATGAAAGCCTTAAGCTCTTGTGGTTTCTTTGAACATTGAAAATGGCTGTTCAATAAATACTAAGGAATTTCTAACGATCTCTCCGTGGTGGGAGTCTCATCTCCACAAGAGTTTTGAGCAAAGTTCTCAACAGCAGTGTTATTGAACCTTGGGGCTGGGTAGTTTTTGTTGTAGCAGGAGGCCCCGTGTGGAATGGTCCTGTACTTGTGTCATATCTAGCAACGTCCCTGGTTTCTATCCCACTCTCCAGTGTGCAAAAAATGTCTTCAGTTAGAGCCAAATATCCCCTGGGAGGCAAAACTGTCCCCAGTTTGTCATCATGGAATTGAAGGAGCCATTTCATAAAGGAAGAAAATCCAGGATTGTTTCAGGGAATTCCTCCACTGCACAGATCTACCTGGTTGCGCAGGCCTCTGTTTTGTATGCAGGGTAAATATCGTTTCCTTAGGAAACAAAGTTCAGCATAGACATTCCGAAATGTCTCTTGATTCTCGTGTTAATTTCCTATCAGCTGCATGAATCATCACAACATTTTGTTTACAGTGTTGATTTTGTGGTTTCTGATCTTTTTGAAGTACTCAATGATTTATTGTAAATCTTGTTTTTATAAATTTAACGTAATTCACCATTCACAGTGACACCTAGAAACATAGATATTTTATTAATTGTTTAATATATATTCTTAATAGAAATTCTAAGGAATAGCATTATGAGGCCAAATTATTTCATTTTAATGATTTTTTTTTTTTTTTTTTCCTGAGACGGGGGTATTTCTGTATTGCCCAGGAAGGTCTCAAACTCTCCTGGGCTTTTTTTTTTTTTTTTTTTTAATTGGTTTTAATTAGTTATATATAACAGTAGAAAGCATTTTAGAACATTGTACACAAATGAAGCACAACTTCTCATTCCTCTGTCTGTACATGGTACAGTGTCACACTGGTCATGTAATCATACATGTATATTCTGACTTTTATTTATTTTTTATTTATTTATTTTTTGGTACTGGGGATTGAACTCAGGGGCACTCGACCACTGAGCCACATCCCCAGCCCTATTTTGTATTTTATTTAGAGACAGGGTCTCACTGAGTTACTTAGTGCCTCATTTTTGCTGAGGCTGGCTTTGAACTCGAGATCCTCCCGTCTCAGCCTCCTGAGCTGCTGGGATTACAGGCGTGGGCCACTGCACGGGGCTCTTCTGATCTTAATGCTGGTTGTTTCCTGCCCTGCACAGCTCGCTCAGCCATCACCGGAAGCTGTGAGAATGACGGCCTGCAAATTGTCAGAGGTCACAGTCTCTCCTCCACACCTGTTGCTACCGTGTGTGGTGATGAGACCTTGGATCCCATCACCTTGGCGGGTCCAGTGCTGCTGAACTTCTACTCCAACGCACACATCACGGACCTGGGATTCAAGTTTTCCTATAGCATAACCAGTAAGTAGCTAGAACCGTGCCGTTTGGAATTTTGTTTTTCTTGAGTAATTTGCACAAGGAGTTTTTATTGTGATTCATACATCACCAAATTGAAGATTCAGAGACATTAAGGGAAAAACTCATAAATTAGGTATGTGGAAAAAATACGTAGACATCTTTTTCTTAAAAAAGAGAACTTTGTGAACTTTGGCTAGACCTACTCTTTGAAAAGCAGATGAATAATTGGGCTCTACTTTGTAATTTAAGCTAAAATGAATGTTCTTGCTGTCTTTAGTTTTTTGTGTACATTACTTAAAGATGGCTTTTGGCCTGAATTATCCTGAATTATTCAGATGCCTATTTTATTCCCCCAGTCACTTTATTAATATGAAAAATAACATAAATTTAGAAGAAATACAAGAGAATGATCTTTATGATCTTCTGATTGGAAGGCAAGAATTTTTTAAACAATATGCAAAATGCAGAAACCAATTCTGCTATAATTTACAATTTCTCTGTACCAAAGGCAAAATGAGAAGACAGGACACAGACTGGGTAACACCTTTGTAGCTACCAAGAAAATCTTAAGATTGTGTTTCTGTAACTCAAATGGTCTTTTCCCCTCCTTCTGGGTCAGTTTGCTGACTTCATTTTTTCCACAATTGTGAAACTGGCACATGAATCTTGTAAAACATTTCCTGACTTTGTTTTGTCTTTGCTTGATCAAATCTATGGCTAAACGTAGAAAGTTAAATAATTTCCCTTCAAATAAATTTATTTTCTCATCCACAGAGAAGACTAAAGTTGTCTGGTTACCCTGAAAAAGGACTACATAATTTGTTTACAATAGTTTTTATCTGAATCCTGAGCTCCAACATTTGTAAATTCTGTGTGCTGGAGGTCTATTGGCACCAACTGAACAGAACTGAACATTAATATTTCTTCCCTTACTGTCTTGTTGCATAAAGAGAAGGGTTGATTGCTTTATTCTTTTGACAGAACCTCTGCTTTGGAAAGAACCCTTGCTTCCTATTCTTCTGCTCTTTAATTCCACATTTTCATAAAACATGGTAGGCAAGTTTGTAAGTCTCACTCTGAGAGTGTTGCTGATGCTGACTTCAAATCTCAACAGTGTATGAAAATGGAAGTTATTTAAGCCCCAATGCATAAAATGTTATTTCTCTGACCGTTAATTTGACTCAGACTTATTCTTTTCCAAAACATGCCTTAAAATATTCTTCCCTGTCTCTCCTCCCTTACCTTCTCTTGTTTTTCTTTCCAGTGGAAAAAAATCAGAATCGTTTGTATACACAATGAAGGGGTATTAATTTCTCTTAAGAAAAATAATTAAGAGCTCTCCTATGGAAAAATGTGCGCTCATAGGAAAACCTGAAAATTATTTTTTCATGCTTGAGTAAGAAGCGTGTTCTCTACATGTTCCTTGGCTTCTATTGCAGCCTGCGGTGGTACGTTCAACTTCTCCAGCGGGATCATCAGGAGTCCTTCTTACTTGCAATCTGACTACCCCAACAATCTCTACTGTGTGTACACTATCACTGTGAGAAACGACAGAGTGGTTCTGCTCAAGTACGTGACACAGATTTGCTTTCTTTTTTTTTTTTTTTTTTAATTTTTGGTACCAGGGATTGAACCCAGTGGGGCTACATCCCCAGCCCATTTTTGTACTTGATTTAGAGACAAAGTCTCACTGAGTTATTGAGGGCCTCACTAAGTTGCTGAGTCTGGCTTTGAATTCGCGATCCTCCCACCTCAGCCTCCTGAGCTGCTGAGATTACAGGCATGCACCACCATGCCTGGCCAGATTTGCTCTCTTAAGAAAATACTTTTACCTTTATTCACACATACAAAAACAAAAACCCTGTTCCTTTACCAATAGCATTGATTGACAACAGTGGTCCATAAGGAAATCAAGAAGAAGGAAGAGTAAGGTTCCCAAGTGATAACAAAACCTGAGACATGGACCCACCCTCCACGCAAGCCCGTGCTAACTGAGGGGCCAACTGGCACTCCACCAGTTAAAACAGTTGTAACTCTCCAGCAGTTACAAAAGAGCTTCATACAATGGGTTGTCAAGTTATAAGCTTGTCTAGAAACCAAAGCGGGTAGGAAATGCTACTAAAAGCAGTTGACATCTGCTGGGAATTTGTGATACAGGAGAAACTTTATTAACATTTTCCTTAATTGTTTTATTTTGTTCTTAAAACAGTCATGAGATAGATCTATCTCACATTTCACCAGAGAGAAAACAGAGACTCAGCAGGGTCACATAACTTTCCCAAAGTAACACACATTTAAGAGTCACAATCTGAGTCCATGTCCTGTTTTCTCCAAGATCATATCCTTAATATTTCCCTATGATGTCTCTCAAAGATCAATTTTCTAACTGCTAAGAAATTGATTATCGTTCATGAATCAGAACACCTCCCAGGTTGCACTGTAAGAGTTACATTATGTCATTAGTAAGTTCTCCCCTGATGAGAGAAGGGCATGCAGCCTGACATTCTCCAGAGGGATGAAGTTCAAGACTGCTTCCACCAGATACGGTATATTTCTAGCACCTGTGGTTCAGTGACACACAGCACCTGGTAGGAAACACTGAAAGTTGGTGTTCCACAGGATTTTCCACATAAATCTACAGGATTTCCCTGACAGGCTGGGACCACACCTGTCTGCCTCTTTCCTATGGGCTGTGATCACTTTTTGCCCTAGGGAGCATCAGCTGAGCCCTAGGGCACTCTGGCTCCTGTATCAGAGAGTAAGTGCTCTACAGACGTAACCTTGAAGAAAATTGCAGAATGCACCTGGGACTATTTGTAAGGAAATCCTGTCCCAGGGACCAAAAGTCCCTAAGTTTAGGGACAAAAAAAGAGCAAAACCTGACCCATGGCCAGGAGTGAGGAGTCCTGGAAAGGGGATGCGTGCCCAGGAATAGAAGCACCAAGGATGATTCTTCCTACTGTTGCTGTGGCAGCGTTTGTTTCTCACAAGTGCAGGGTTCATGTCTTTCTTGGTCAGTTCAGGCTGCTGTAACAAAATACCACATACTGGGCACTTAAAACAACAAAAATTTTCATAGTTTTGGAGGCTGGGAAGCCCAAGATCAAGGCAGTTTCAGCATTGGACGAGGGTCACTTTCTGCCTTATAGAAGGTTTCTTCTTGCTGTGTCCTTAGTGGTAGAAGGGGTGAGGGTCTCTCTTGGGCTTATTTTATAAAGGCACTGAATTCCTTTCATTAAGGCACTTCCCCAGGACCTAACCACCACCCAAATCTCCACTTCCTAATACCATTACCCTGGGGGTGAGGATTTCAACATAGGAATTTGGGGCATATAAACCTTCAGACCATGGGTGATAAGTATATCCACTCATATAGATATGACACATATGATATCCATATAAAACATATACATATATTTGTTATGTTCTAGCCTTGGATCCTGGAGTTCACCATAGTCATAGTTCACACCTACATGTTTAGATATTAATTAATCTATTTATTTATTATTTAAGAACCTACATTCTGTGAAAGATAGTATTCTGGGTGCCATGAGGATAGAGACATTGGTAAAACATATATCCACCTACCTAGGCTCTAAAAAGATGCTGGCCACATAAGGTTTCCTGTTAATTGGTTTTTCCAGATGTCCTCTGGGAAAATGATATAAAATAAAAGCCAAAATAGGTTTGGGTTCCCTTGGAAACTCAGAATTTATCTTTCTTTGTGGATTCTTATTTTGGAAAAACAATTGTGTTGTCTATGGAGAATAAAAACAAACCTAGGGTGGTTGGAAATGATCTTGCTATTGTTCTGCCTGGTCTTCTTTGACAAAAACATTAAATATCACACACAGCAGAAGAAAAGCAAGAATTTTTTTCAACCTGATCTTTATCATCAGTTTGAAAACATTCCACCAACCAACACATTTTAGGGGAAAAAAATATATACTGATTCGTTTAAATTTAAGATTCTTAAAAGGAAGTATTTAATTGTTGAGTATTTTAAAAATTATTCCATATTATTGTGTTATTTATTAATACTGCTAGTGAAAAAAATGAGAAGCAGAAGAACCTACAAAAATAAGGGCAGGATATCAAATAATTCAAACAAAATTTTAAAAATAAGCCTACTGTAAAAATTCTGAAGTACAACCAGGAGGAAGACTTGCTTGTTTGGAACTCTGAGAATAGTTACTCAAAATGATAAAGACCTAGGTTAAAATACTGTGAAGGCCATCAAGGAAAAGTTAGGGGTGTATTCATAAGGAGAGGTTAGAAGCAATAGCAAAGAACCCCAAGGCATACTAGGGAAACCAGTTTGACTCCACAGGTTTATTTCTCGTTTGTACAAGTGTGTTCAACATGACCCAGCAAGGAGGCTCTGCTTATCATGGTCACTTGGTATCCCAGGCTGATGGAAGATTCATTTCTACATTTGTTTCCATGATCATCCCTGCACTGGGGAGGCAATGTATCAAAATCAGTCTTAGTTTCAAAAAGTTCTTCCCTAAAGTGATGTTTACATTTCCATGGTCAAAGCAAGCGCTGCAGACACAGCAAATCTCAGCATGTGCACCTAAGGGTGACCCTACCAGGTGTCAGGAAGGCAGAGCAGGACTAGCGGAGCAAGTTCCAGTGACGACCACCATGACTCTAAATGTGAAATCTTATTAAGGTAATCAAATGAGACTCAACAGAATTTAGTTCATTCTTTTCTACCAGAGTTTATATGTTTATATCTTTCATGAGAAACAATTATTTCATATCTTCTTTTTAAAATCATCATCATAACTTCATTTTATTGAACATCTACTGTCTACCAGATGCTAGAGTTTGTTTTTTACATATTGTTGTACTTAACCTTCTATGAAGTCCATTTCAAAAGAGGGAAACAAAGACTGAGAACAAGAACGAAGCTATGATTCTAAAACCTGCATTTCTTTTATTCTATGACATTAGCATTCTTTCCAGAAGTAAAGAATAGGAAAATAGTACCCCTTTATTTTACAAACTACCAAGAGTACATTCCATGTTCCTAGTGAGACTAAAAAAACTAAAGTGTTGCGGGAATGATAGGTATTATTAGTTCAACCTATCAAAACATGATCTCAAATGGATTTTAATATGTCCCAGGCTATCAATTCCTTGAATGTGAGACTGTATCTCACTCACCTATAAATTCCCAGCTCCTATCACAGTTTTTGACATATCCTAGTTACTCAAAAAAATCTGGTTAAACTTTTTGTAGTGTCTCATTTATAAAATTTCCTGCTAGGCATGGTGGTGGCACGTGCCTGTAATCCCAGCAGCTCAGGAGGCTGAGACAGAAGGATCATGAGTTTAAAGCCAGCCTCAGCAAAAGTGGGGTGCTAAGCATCTCAGTGAGACCCTGTTTCTTAATAAAATACAAAATAGGACTGGGGATGTGGCTCAGTGGTTGAGTGCAATCCCTGGTATCAGAAAAAAAAAAAATCCTACCAAAGTGAAGCTTAGGCATTGTGCTATCAGTTTTTGGGGTGTGTGTGTGAAGGACTAAAAGACTAAAAGTACAATTTAATGGGCATCCAACGGAGAACATGAGCATTAACAAGGTTGGTTTCACAGGTTTGGCGATTTTAACGTGGTTCCCTCCACCTTCTGCTCCCATGACTACCTGGCGGTTTATGATGGTTCCAACATCAGTGATCCCCTTCTTGGAAAATTCTGCGGTTCCAAGCTCCCCCCAACCATTAAGAGCAGCAATAACAGCATGGTCCTGGTATTTAAGACAGATTCTTTTCAAACAGCAAGAGGCTGGAGGGTAATTTTCCGGCAGACATTAGGTAAGAATTTTGGACTTGTGCATCTTTTCATGACTCTTACTGTTCTGCTGTAATTTTTTTCCCCCTTTCTAACTGCAGTTGCTTTCCATTTAAGCCTAGAGGACTATCTTTCATAAAGCCTTGGTTTTAAAAATTATGTATGAGGTATGTTGGTTTAAAAAAAAATCCAACACACAAAAAGGAAAAAACACAAAGAAAAAAAAATAAAAAAGACAAAAACAACAACAGAAAACACCATTAAACAAACTTACCTCTCCAGCATACAAAGGCAGATCGGCCTCCCCAAGTACCCTCAGATGAGACCCATACTTCATATGATCAACTACAGAAAGAGCGAAGAAGGAAGGTCCCGTTGACCTCACCAACTTTGCCCTAAAATGGGGAAGAGTCTTGGAGAATTTTAAGTATCCACCTTATGGCCAGACCTGATTATCCAAAAAGAAGGCTGGAGGGCCCTACAACCTGAGAAGGAAGAAGCTTCTCACAGAAACTCTGATGGGAAATATCTGAGACTTAAACTAATGCACGTGGGAAAGGAGGCAGAGGAAGGGGTAGAACTCTCACAGGGGCTGAGGAGGTAGAACCCATCAGAAGTACAGCTTTTGGAGTCTGGTGATATGTTACACCAGGATGTGGGAGTTGGAGTCAGCTCTTAGGGGTGATTTATAGAGTGGTGGTACCTTAGACTAAGTTTAGGGTGAAAGCTGTCATGTTTATTTTGGTGCGTTTGGGATTGAGGGCCTGTTGGGTATCTAAATGGAGCTATCAAGGAGCAAGTTGAAGCTTGAGAAGCCATTTGAACTGCAGACAGTGGTCTTGAAAATATCAGGAGGTGGCAGGTAAAGCTAGGTGTGAAGGTAATTTGAAAATATCACCCCAGTTTATTGCCACTGCGAGTAAGATAATTATCTATATAAAGTTGGCCTAAAAGTTTGAGTCATTTAAAATAAAAGATAATCAGGTCTCTGTTTATCTATACTCATAACATCAAGGCATAATTTCTATTTGACTCTGGAAAGTGTTTTGACTCTTCCATTTGCATATGAATGTGATTAATGTTCTTAAACTTAACAATTCCCTGTATTTCCCCGTGCTCTTTCCAACAATAATAATCCTGACTCACTTTTCCAAATCAACCTTTCCTTCCCTTCCTCTTTCTTTCATTCTCCCTGTGTCTGTCCCTCCCTCCCTCCCTTCCTTCCTTCCCTCCTTCCTTTCTTCCTTTTCTTTCTTTTACCAGAGATTGAACCCACAGGTCCTTAACCACCAAGTCACATCCCCAGCTTCTTTTATGTTTCATTCTGAGACAGGGTCTTACTAAGTTGCTTAGGTCCTCACTAAATTGCTGAGTCTGGTTTTGAACTTGAGATCCTCCTGCCTCAGCATCCCAAGCCACTGGGATTATAGGCACACACCACCACACCCAGCTCAACTCTTTCTCTTCATCCCAAAATGTGAGTAAGCTTCACCTCTCTGACACAAAAGCAGATTACCTGAAACTTCTTTACATTTGGCCTGTTCATTTGTGTGTGTGTGTGTGTGTGTGTGTGCACGCGCGCGCACACGCACACACATTTCCTGAAGGAAGGAGTTAGACATCTGTGTTTGGAAAGTGTCCCCATAAACTGCAGATGACATTGTATCAGAAAATCACTTTGCAGCCTAGCCTACCTAGCTGTGTCAGCAGTAACTAGAGAGCAAGTCTCATGGACAGGCAAGAATTGTCGTAATTGAGTGGTCTAAGAGAAGTGGCATACCTAACAGAGGGGTACCTTGAAAATTAATTTCCTTTGGAGTTACCTGGCGCTGAAGAGCTCACATATTCTTGCCTTTAGCACAGTCTTTAAAATCCAATGGCACGGTGTATGTTTGCATTTGCTCTGCTGCCTGCTTTCGAGTTGTTTCATTTTTTTCCATTGAAATAGCCACCCGGAAGCTCTGCACACTGCTGTCATAGGCACGAAGCCCCCCACCTTAACCAGGGCTCCCCAGCCTCATTAAATTACCATGTCTTTCTGAGTTACACAGAAGACTTCTTTAGACTGAGTGTGATTTTACTGAACTGAAGTAACACAGAAGCAAAAAAATGTACACTGTCAGGGACATTGTCCCTGCATGAGTCACTGAACACTTAGAGTAAATTACTGTTTTCCTTGATCTTAGAGAAAAGGTTGAAGTGGAGAGAGCAGAAAAGGAATTTCATTACTCACTAGCACTGTGCTGCCAATGTATTTCATGAGAACTTTTACCTCTTGTCAATTGTATAAGTGCCATCGCCTGGTTGGAGATATTTAAGGCATGATTTTAATGAATCTTTAATGATAATTTTTTTAACCAAAAACCTAAGTATTACAACTTTGTATTAGGTCCTACAAAGCTTTAAAACCCACATTTACAGATCATTTTAAATAATTTTCCATTCTTATTGGTTGTATGAAGAAATGGGGAATCAACAACAAAAGTAGCTTTAATTCAAGGGTTTATGTAATCTTTTAGTTACAGATGTGGATAAACACAAGTTAGACGTGGCTAATAGGATACACTTTCCACCTTGAGCTCCTCTGTTTAAAACCACCCAGGCCTTCTTGTAAAAAAGGGAAAGCAACTTTGTGGACCAGACAGCACATTTTCATTTCCAAGGCTCTCAATTCACCTAGAAAAGAACATCCTCACTGAGTAAATAATTGATGTGAAGAGGAGATGGTCGGAGTCTGTAACATTTCCATTTAGCTCTATCTTGACTAAACCCCCAAGTGGAGTTTTGCAGCTTTGCTGTTAAGATTACACACTTGGCAATATTTTATGTACATCTGCCTTAATTTTCCAGAAGTCAGAAAATAGCTCAGTTTATTTAATTATGTATTTATGCACAAAGTTCTCCTTGGCGTTTGTTATATTTGTATTGTAGTGGGTCAGAATGAATTGGTGGACGTATCCCCTAGTTGCCAATTGCTATGTGCGTATTGATTAGAATGTCATGGAATTCCTGCTGTTAGAGCCCAAGTGTGGGATGTGAGGTGAGGAGAGAGCAAAGCAAGGGTGACTGAGGAGCTAACATCTATCCATAATGCAAATTTCCTGTGCATTTCAACACTACATGGATGATTGATCTTGAATGACTGACAACCAGAAAAAAAATCATACAGGGCTTCAAGGACCTGTGAAACTGAAACGACCTATCATCTGAGCATTTTTCTGGACCACGTGCCTAGCTTTCATCAGATGTCCAGTGACTCTGTGATCTCACAAAGTTTAAAAAGCCACTGGTTCTGTGGATTTGGCTGAAGCAGGTGTGCCGTGCAGGGCAGAACTGAACTTACGTACCCGTTAATCTAGCAACCTCTGCTAGATTAGCTTCAGCTGTGACTCTGTGCTGTGTGTCACAAAGTGCTTTGCACTTGTGTGGTTTTAATGGTCACATCCATTTTTTCTTACTGGGTTGCTCTCACACCAAAGCCGTTGCTCAGCTGGGCTTTGCATGGCACACTAGTTACATTATACGCTGACCTTCTAGCTATAGGATCCGACTGGGGATTTTAAGTTCATGTGTTTCCTGGGCAGCATCATTGTCATTTCATTTTTTTTTCCTGAAACATTACCTTCTGTACCACTTTAGCAGAACTTCAGTACGCACAAACGAACTTGGCACAAGTAGGTTCTAAGGCATTTAAGTCAGGAGAGTGAGGAGTGCCCCCTGCAGGATGACTCATCATAGAAGGACAAGGTCCTGTCCCAGAAGGAGACAGCAATCCATGTCAGGGACAAGCAACATCAGTGGTGGGGAACAGGACTCAGGACTTGGAGTCTCCTGTTACCCACAGCCCACGTGCTGAGGATGGGGGCCACTCTCTTCCATCATCTGGGGCGTTTGTCATATGAAGAATGAGTCAGGTGGCATTAGGGTCAGACTCTGAACCTTTGCTATGAGATCGAGGCAAAAATATCAAAACGCATGTCTAACAAGGACACACTGAATCATTGTCCACCAAAGATAGAAATAGAGCCCAAAGGGAGAGCTATAGATCAGGATTCAGTGGCCATGATCCAGTTGATTCATTATGTCCCTGCCTGGTGAGATGGCATTAGAAAAGTCCTACAACATTTCTGAGCTCAATTTTTATCCACTAAGAAAGATCAATCTGAAATATTGCCTCTTTCTGTCTTTTAAGATAGAAAGTTAATTCCTGTAAAGCACCTGAGCTGTCAAAGAGGAAGATAACATGTTAGAAAGTAATGGTAAAGTTCCAAATTTCTATAAGACTCCAACCTGCCCACCCCGCCACCCCCACCCCCGTGGAGGGTGACTGAAGGGGGGCAATGGAAAGAGTCACCGTTCTCAACAGTAGCTCTTCAAAGTGAATGATTTCTTTTTCCTTCATACCCACTTTGCACCAACATCTAATTATGAAGTCCTCAAGTACATTTTACAACTTAAATCTGAAATCAAAAGCTAAATTCTAATTAAATCCTAAGACCTTGCAGAGGCCTAGCACATAATTTTTACTTCATCAGTACTGACTGTATGAATGAATTAAAGAATAAAAGGGTAATTTATGCCTACTTCAAAATTATATTTTATTATGAGACATATACCATGTATTATATATTATATCTCAATTCAACTTATTTTCAAATCCAATGTGGTTAACATAGTTGAGTTGTTGTACAGGGAGGTAAATGGAATCCCTTTATCCAGTGTTAGGAACAGTGTGGACCAGGCTCAACATTTGGGTCCTGTGTTTGGTCTCCGGATTTTTACTTGTTATCTTAACATTTGGGATATATCTTTCAAACATGGTGAAAGAACACAGTTGGGAGTGGTGGGGGGAAGTTGAGGGAATTGAAAAATGGTTTGCTTGTAAGAAGGGATAAGAATAGAGGTGGGGGAGAAACTGAGGAGAGTCAGAGGTCACAAAGAAGGAAAATATATCTCAACAAATGGAGAAAAACCTAGCATGTCAACTCCAGACTTCTGCTTCTGTTATATTTAACTTTCACAGATGTGGTGCTAAGTTTAACCTTCTAGAGACATTCTGAAATTGTGTAACTAAACAATAAAAGACTAAGGAATAAAATATTCAATAGCATTTAAAATACATGTGTGTGTATCTCTGGGTGCCTCTTGGCAGCCTGATGTAAGCTGTCAACCCACATGACTTTTGAAGTACAAGAGGAATAAAATAGTTGAATTACCACTTGAATAATTTGATAAACCACTGTTCACATAACTCTTAGGTTAGCAATAATGGGGGTATTGCTCGAAAGCAACCAGGGAATGTTATTTGTCTGGTTTCTTAATGTCATTTTCTCCCTCTTATGAAGTCTAAGAATGAGATGAGCTGAAACTCTAAACCCATTTATAGGAAACTAGACTAAGCTTATTTCCGCCCTTTCTAAGCCTGGTAACTTTCACTGTTGATTAGACTTCCCTAGGGGTTTGATGCCAAAGACAAGGTTATCTGCAGTTTATTGTCTGTGGGTTTTTATTGAAAAGGATTTTTTGCTTAGCTTAGAATGTGGGAGTGGAATAAAGAAAATACCAAATATGTAGTTCACCAAAACCTTACAAAAGCAAGTAACCTAGAATTAGATTCCAGATCAGCAAGAAGAAAGGAAAGGTTTTTAATAAACATTCAAATATCAGAGTCTGTGTCCCTCAGAATGACCAGATTGCTTCAAGACCAGTACTTGAAGGACAGGGCTGTCCTTGGGAAAATAAACCAGATGGTATTGTGGAGACTAAGCTAAGATAAAATTGAGTTACTAGTGGAATATAAGATAACACTTGGAAAATATTCAATAATGAGAGCAGGGGAGCAAACATTCTGCATGACCTAAGCCCCACCAGCCCTCCTCAAATGAAACCCACTCTGTCTCAGATAACTGGATGTTTGGGCTTAAATTATTCATAACCATAGATTTCCTATAATAATCATCACCCTTGTTCAGGTTGGCTTAGTAGTGATGTACTGTTCCCAGGAGTGTAAAAGCAAAACACAGTCAGTAAGAAAAATCTTCAAATATCCTTTGGTTATAAATGAATCGTTTAAGAGTAAAACCATATTAGTGTTGTGGAGTTGTGTTCTTCCTTTGTTCTAGTACATGAAAAAATCTGCTAACTCCGTGTGGTGACTTTGTTATGCTCACTCACAAGTGAAGACTTGTCACAAAATCCCAGGGCGCAATGATGATGACTGCCTGTCGCCGGGCGTCTACTCTGCTCCAGATGTAGTCTAAGCTGCTTCCACAGATGACTTCATCTAATCCTCACAACTACCCCACGAGAAAGGAAGTACCCCATTTGACAAAGGAGGAAATAGGAATTGAGGAGATTAAGTAATCTGTTTGTGGTCCAAGGGTTTGTAAGAGGTAAAGCCAAGCTTTGTGCTAGTTTGGGCTGTCTCCCAGACACGCTTTTTCTAACTAGGCTACATGGTCTCTGTGGCATTTGATAAAATCACCCAGGGAGGAAGAGATGTCCTGGGGATGAGCTTCCTGAAAGACCAGTAACAGCTTTCCTTGCCTTTGGGGTAGAGCTGCTTCTCTCCATGTTCATCTTCTCACTGGACGCTGCTGGCTCTCTCCTCATAGCATGCCTATTGGTACCCATCCTGAATTGCATATGTAGTAATACACTAATATTTAGTAACATACTATTACTGCGTAAATGTTGCATATTACTGTAGCAGTTGTTATGTTTCTTCCTTTCCATAGGAAAGGAGAAAATATTTTAAATAAACTATACTTTTTTTTTTATTGTAAACAAATGGGATACATGTTGTTTCACTGTTTGACATGGCGTAAAGGCATACCATTTGTGTAATCATACATTTACATAGAGTAATGTTGTTTGATTCATTCTGTTATTTTTTCCCCTTCCCCCCCACCCCTCCCACCCCTCCCACCCCTCTTTTCCCTCTATACAGTCCTTCCTTCCTTCATTCTTGTTCCCCTCCCTAACCCTAACTCTAACCCTAACACTAACCCCTCCCACCCCCCATTATGTGTCATCATCCACTTATTAGCGATATCATTCGTCCATTGGTTTTTTGAGATTGGCTTATCTCACTTAGCATGATATTCTCCAGTTTCATTCATTTGCCTGCAAATGCCATAATTTTATCATTCTTTATGGCTGAGTAATATTCCATTGTATATATATATACCACATTTTCTTTATCCATTCATCAATTGAAGGACATCTAGGTTGGTTCCACAATCTGGCTACTGTGAACTGAGCAGCTATGAATATTGATGTGGCTGTATCTCTGTAATATGCTGATTTTAAGTCCTTTGGGTATAGGCCAAGGAGTGGGATAGCTGGGTCAAATGGTGGTTCCATTCCAAGTTTTCTAAGGAGTCTCCACACTGCTTTCCAGAGTAGCTGCACTAATTTGCAGCCCCACCAGCAATGTATGAGTGTACCTTTCTCCCCACATCCTCGCCAACACCTGTTGTTGCTTGTATTCTTCATAATCGCCATTCTAATTGGGGTGAGATGGAATCTTAGGGTGGTTTTGATTTGCATTTCTCTTATTACTAGAGATGTTGAACATTTTTCCATATGTTTGTTGATTGCTTGTAGATCTTCTTCTGTGAAGTGTCTATTCATTTCCTTAGCCCATTTGTCGATTGGATTATTTGCATTCTTGGTGTAGAGTTTTTTGAGTTCTTTATAGATTCTGGAGATTAGTGCTCTATCTGAAGTATGATTGGCAAAGATTTTCTCCCACTCTGTAGGCTCTTTCTTCGCATTGCTGATAGTTTCCTTTGCTGAGAGAAAGCTTTTTAGTTTGAATCTATCCCAGTTATTGATTCTTCCTTTTATTTCTTGTGCTATGGGAGTCCTGTTGAGGAAGTCTGATCCTAAGCCGACATGTTGAAGCTCTGGACCTACTTTTTCTTCTATAAGAGGCAAGATCTCTGGTCTGATTCCGAGATCCTTAATCCATTTTGAGTTTAGTTTCGTGCATGGTGAGAGATATGGGTTTAGTTTCATTCTGTTGCATATGGATTTCCAATTCTCCCAGCACCATTTGTTGAAGAGGCTATCTTTTCTCCATTGCATATTTTTGGCCCCTTTGTCTAGTATGAGAAAATTGTATTTATTTGGGTTTGTGTCCGTGTCCTCTATTCTGTACCATTGATCCACCTTTCTATTTTGGTACCAATACCATGCCGTTTTTGTTACTATTGCTTTGTAGTAGAGTTGAAGATCTGGTATTGCAATACCCCCTGCTTCACTCTTTCTGCCAAGGATTGCTTTAGCTATTCTGGGTTTTTTATTCTTCCAGATGAATTTCATAATTGCTTGCTCTATTTCTGTAAGGTACATCATTGGGATTTTAATTGGAATTGCATTGAATCTGTATAGCACTTTTGGTAGTATGGCCATTTTGACAATATTAATTCTTCCTATCCAAGAACATGGGAGATCTTTCCATCTTCTAAGGTTTTCTTGAATTTCTTTCTTTAGTGTTCTGTAGTTCTCATTGTAGAGGTCTTTCACCTCTTTTGTGAGATTGATTCCCAACTATTTTATTTTTTTTGAAGCTATTGTGAATGGGGTAGTTTTCCTGATTTCTCTTTCTGAAGATTCATCGCTTATGTATAAAAATGCCTTAGATTTATGTGCATTGATCTTATATCCCGCTACTTTACTGAATTCATTTATGAGATCTAAAAGTTTTCTAGTGGAATTTCCTGGTTCCTCTAAGTATACAATCATATCATCAGCAAATAGGGATAGTTTGAGTTCTTCTTTTCCTATTTGTATCCCTTTAATTTCTTTGGTCTGTCTAATTGCTCTGCTAGAGTTTCAAGGATGATATTGAATAGAAGTGGTGAAAGAGGGCATCCCTGCCTTGTTCCAGTTTTTAGAGGGAATGCTTTCAGTTTTTCACCATTTAGAATGATATTAGCCATGGGCTTAGCGTAGATGGCCTTTACAATGTTAAGGAATGTTCCCACTATCCCTATTTTTTCTAGTGTTTTGAGCATGAAGGGGTGCTGTATTTTATCAAATACTTTTTCTGCATCTATCGAAATAATCATGTGATTCTTGACTTTAAGTCTATTGATATGGTGAATTACATTTATTGATTTCCTGATGTTGAACCAATCTTGCATCCCTGGGATGAAACCCACTTGATCATGGTACACTATCTTTTTAATATGTTTTTGTATGCGATTTGCTAAAATTTTGTTGAGAATTTTTGCGTCGATGTTCATTAAGGATATTGGTCTGAAATTTTCTTTCCTTGATGTGTCTCTGTCTGGTTTAGGTATCAGGGTAATATTGGCTTCATAGAATGAGTTTGGGAGGGTTCCCTCCTCTTCTATTTTATGGAATACTTTGAGAAGTATTGGAATGAGCTCTTCTCCAAAGGTTTTGTAGAACTCGGCTGAGAACCCATCTGGTCCTGGACTTTTCTTTGTTGGTAGGCTATTGATGACTTCTTCTATTTCTTACTTGAAATTGGTCTATTTAAATTGTGTATGTCCTCCTCGTTCAGTTTAGGCAATTCATATGTCTCTAGAAACCTGTTGATGTCTTCGAAATTTTCTATTTTGTTGGAGTATAGATTTCAAAATAGCTTCTAATTATGTTTTGTATTTCAGTCGTGTCTGTTGTGATATTTCCTTGTTCATTCTGAATTTTAGTGATTTGGGTTTTCTCTCTCCTTCTCTTTGTTAGTGTGCCTAAGGTTTATCAATTTTGTTTATTTTTTCGAAGAACCAACTATTTATTTTGTCAATTTTTTGTATTGTTTCTTTTGTTTCAATTTCGTTGATTTCAGCTCTGAGTTTAACTATTTCCTGTCTTCTACTACTTTTGGTGTTGGTCTGTTCTTTTTCTCGGGCTTTGAGCTGTAGTGTTAGGCCGTTTATTTTTTGAGTTTTACTTCTTTTATTAAATGCGCTCCATGAAATAAATCTTCCTCTAAGTACTGCTTTCATAGTGTCCCAGAGATTTTGATATGATGTTTCTTTGTTCTCGTTTACCTCTAAGAATTTTTTAATTTCCTTCCTAATATCTTCTGTATCCATTCATCATATAATAGCATATTGTTAATCTCCAGGTGTTGGAGTAGTTTCTGTTTTTTAATCTTTCATTTATTTCTAACTTCAATCCATTATGATCTGATAGAATACAAGGTAGTGTCTCTATCTTCTTGTATTTGCTAACATTAACTTTCTGGCATAATATATGGTCTATTTTAGAGAAGGATCCATGTGCTGCTGAGAAGAAAGTGTATTCGCTCTTGGTTGGATGGTATATTCTATAAATGTCTGTTAAGTCTAAATTATTGATTGTGTTATTGAGATCTATGGTTTTTTTGTTCAATTTTTGTTTGGAAGATCTTTCCAGTGGTGAGAGAGGCGTGTTAAAATCACCTAGTATTATTGTGTTATAGTCTATTTCGTTTCTAAAATTGAGAAGGATTTGTTTAACATACATGGATGAGCCACTGTTTGGGGCATAGATGTTTATGATTGTTATATCTTGCTGATTTATGCTTCCCTTAAGCAGTATAAAATGTCCTTCTTTATCCCTTCTGACTAACATTGGCTTGAAGTCCACATTATCTGAAATGAGGATGGATACTCCAGCTTTTTTGCTGAGTCCATGTGCATGGTATGTTTTTTCCCCATCCTTTCACCTTTAGTCTATGGGTATCTCTTTCTATGAGGTGAGTCTCTTGCAGGCAACATATTGTTGGATCTTTCTTTTAATCCAATCTGCCAGTCTATGTCTTTTGATTGATGAATTCAGGCCATTAACATTCAGGGTTATTATTGAGATATGATTTGTATTCCCGGTCATTTGGTTCATATTTAAAATTTTATTTATTTATTTATTTATTTTTGACACATCTTGGTTCCTCCTTTATTTGACAGTTCCTTTAGGGTAATTCCTCCCTTTGCTGATATGCTTCTTTGTTTTTTATCTCTTCCTCATGAAATATTTGCTGAGAATATTCTGTAATGCTGGCTTTCTTTTTGTAAATTCTTTAGCTTTTGTTTATCATGGAATGATTTATTTCATCGTCAAATTTGAAGGTAAGTTTTGCTGGGTATAAGATTCTTGGTTGGCATCCATTTTCTTTCAGAGCTTGAAAAATGTTGTTCCAGGCCCTTCTAGCTTTTAGGGTCTGGATTGAAAAATCTGCTGATATCCGTATTGGTTTCCCCCTGAATGTAATTTGGTTCTTTTCTCTCACAGCCTTTAAAATTCTGTCTTTATTTTGTATGTTAGGTATTTTCATTATAATGTGCCTTGGTGTGGGTCTGTTGTAATTTTGTGTATTTGGAGTTCTATAAGCCTCTTGGACTTGATTTTCCATTTCATTCTTCAGATTTGGGAAATTTTCTGATATTATTTCATTGAATAGATTATTCATTCCTTTGGTTTGTTTCTCTAAGCCTTCCTCAATTCCAATAATTCTTAAATTTGGTCTTTTCATGATATCCCATAGTTCTTGCAGATTCTGTTCATGATTTCTTACCATCTTTGTTTGTTCAACTTTGCTTTCGAGGTTAAATATTTTGTCTTCAATATCTGAAGTTCTGTCTTCCAGGTGTTCTATCCTATTGGTTATGCTTTCTATGGAGTTCTTAATTTGGTTTATTGTTTCCTTCATTTCAAGGATTTCTGTTTGTTTTTTTTTCAATATCTCTAACTCTTTATTGAAATGATCTTTTGCTTCCTGTATTTGCTCTTTTAACTGTTGATTGGTGCTATCATTCAATGCCTGCATTTGCTCTTTCATCTCATCATTCAATGCCTGCATTTGCTCTTTCATCTCATCATTCAATGCCTGCATTTGCTCTTTCATCTCATCATTTGCTTCCCTAATCATTTTAATTATGTACATTATGAACTCCCTTTCTGTCATTTCTTCTGCCATGCTGTCGTTGGATTTTATTGATGTAACATCTAGATTTTGGGGGGCATTTTCTTCCCTTGTTTTCTCATATTGTTCAGGAATCAGTGGGTCATTAAGATATTGCAGATTTCCTCTATCAACTTATAATGTCCCTAGTATATCCCCTCTTATCCTTCAGTAGCCTGAAGTCTTGGAGGAAGTTGATAATGCGGAGCTCCACGAAGAAGCTGCCTCTCTAGGGGTGGTGACCCTCAGGTGGCGTATATTCCCTGCTAGTGGGCAGAGGTGCCTCCACTTGTTGAACAATGGTCATCCAACGGGGAACTAGGCTGCGGGCTGAGTCAAGTCCTGTTTGTGCCTATGTCTCTGGTTTTACCGTCCCTGTGGGAAAACCTCACCCGGCAGGGAAGACTCACTCGGTGGGGACGTCCTGCTGATCAGTTCCCCTCCTAGAGGTTCCCCTCAATCTACAACTACTGCCTGGGCTGGGCTGTCTTCCTCTGCAACGTTCCCAGGGGCCCGGACCTACCTCCTGGGCTTGGGAGCCTCACCCTTCGCAGGCGAGTCTCCTTAGGCTGCCTCTCCCAGAGAATCTGTCCGCAGTCCTGGAAATTTCGCTCCGCCCCTAGGCGTGTCTCTGTGCGGCTCTTCCAGCAAGAAGCCACCTAGCTCCTGGGACCCTGCTCTGCACCTAATGGCCTGGTTATGCGGCCCCTCCTCTGAGCCACCACCTGGAGCCCCGCACAATAGCTCCGATACCCAGAGACCCGCCACACACCTCCTCCTCCGGACAGCGGCCGGGTTTCCGACGCAGTGACTAGGAGCCCAAGCAACTCACTTCGTGTCTCCTCCTCCCACCAACCTCCCGTAGTCCTAGGCAGTCACTCCAAGCCCAAGTGACCCACCCTGTTCCTCCTCCTCCTCCTCGGGGTAGCCCCCCGGGTGTTCAGGAGCGGTGGCTCCGAGACCAAGTGACCCACCACGCTCCTCCTCCAGGCAGGCCACCGGTGTTCAGGAGCGGTCGCTTTTAGTCCAATCAACTCACCACTCGCCTCCTCCTCTGGCAACCGCCTGTGGCTCTGATGCAGTCACTCCTAGACCAAGTGACCCGCTGTGCTCCTCCTCCAGGCAGGCCACCAGTGTTCAGGAGCGGTCGTTCTGAGTTCAAACAGCTCGCCACACAGCTCCTCCTCTGGCAACCGCCCGCAGCTCCGATGCAGTCACTCCCAGACCAAGCAACCCACCTCGCTCCTCCTCCACGCAGGCCACCGGTGTTCTGGAGCCTCGTTCTGAGTTCAAACAGCTCGCTACGCAGCTCCTCCTCTGGCAACCGCCTGTGGCTCCGATGCAGTCACTCCTAGACCAAGGGACCCGCCTCGCCACTCATCTTCCTCCGGGCAACCCCCCGGTGCTCAGAAGCGGTCACTTTGGGTCCAAACAGCTTGCCACGCAGCTCCTCCTCAGGCAGCCGCCCGGAGCCCCAGTGGTTGCTCCGAGTCCAAGCGCTGTGCTGAGCCGCCTCCTCTACGATGATCCCAGTTGTCCGTGTTTACCGCTGCAGTGGGGGGAGGGGCGTCTCGCGGAGCAAATCTACTTCACAAAGTTCCCTGCTTTCCAGGGCTACTGCCCCATCCGGGACGCCTCCCCAACGGGAGAGACTCACCCAGCGGCTTTGAGTTGGTCCCAAGTCTCTCACTATCTCCTCTTTTGAATCTTGCATCCTGGAGCAACGTGAAATGCAGCCGCCCCCTAGTCCGCCATCTTGAAACTCCTAAACTATACTTTTTATTAATATAACAGATTAATTATATATTTATACTGTTATATTTGTAATGCAGATAGTATATAACCTTAATAAATATTATATTCCTATAAGTATATTATGTACTATATTTTATAGTACATGTATGCTTATGATATATTTGTTACATATTTATATAAATAATAAATTATATGTTACAAATGTAATTTGTTATAACATGATAAATATATATTCATAAATAGTATACACACACAGTCACATATTAAAAGCCCATTATCTTTTTGGTGTCAGTGACAGACGAGTGACATATCTCTCCTCATAGGCTTTGCATGGCATCATGGTAAAGAGCTCAACTGTGGGGAGTATAATTACTTTGGAATATAAGGGTAACAAATCTCTGTATAACCAAAGATCTGGACCTCCAAATTATGGCCTCCAACTTAGCAAAGTTTCTTACTAAAAAAATTTAGAAATTTTTATTTTTTTTTTATCATATAACCCTGATCAGCATGCTAGTCATATCAATTCAGTGTACAGATTGGGGTACTAAGTCACATAGAAATTAAGTGACTTGTCAAGATCACTTAGCAAGTCTTGAGAAGTGGGAAAATAATTCCTGTCACCATTAAATAAAAGTAATAGTAATGCTTTTATTATTAAACAAATATCAATAAAAGAAATAAAAGTTGAAATATCAGAGTAATAAAAGCTGACATATCAAGAGCACAAGGTACAAACTAATATGTGCATAACAATAAAACAATTCCATTTCCTTGTATAAATTATTACTTAAAAACTATTGGATACTTGGTTTTATTTTATAAATTTCACCTCTTTTATACTGCAAACTATTTTAGGGCAACTCAATAGTATGCTACTATTAATCCTGCTCTCTCTAAACAGGACATTTTCAAACTTTTGGTAACTATTTTTCCTGACATTATTTTGTTCTTAAACTGTTTTCTCTGCATGTAGAATTCTAGTTTGGCATTTATTGTCATTCAGCACTTTAAGATGCTTTTCCACTGTCTTGTGGCTTCCATTATTTGGATTAGGAAAACTTTGTATTCTTCCCTTGGTTATCCATTTGCAGAGCACTGTACTCCACAATGAGCTCTTGCTACCATAATTGTTTAGTTTTAGTGTGGATATCGTGGTATGCAAGAACATCTCATTGTGGTTTTAATTTGTGTTGCCCTAGTGGTGAGCAATTTTCATGTGCTTTTTAATTAATTAATTAGTTAATTAATTAATTAATTTTTGGTAATTTTTTGTGACATCCACATATCTTCTTTAATGCAATACCTCTTAATATCTTTTTTCCATTTCTAACTAAATCGTCTGCTTTTCCACTGATGAGTTTTGGGAACTCTTTATGTATTCTCGTAGTAGTTTTTTCAGGTATGTAGTTTGTACTTATTTTGTCCTAGTCTATAGCTTGTCTTTGCATCTACTCAAATGAGCCTTTCATTGGACAAAAGTTTTTAATTTTGAGGCTATCCAATTTATAAGTTTTATTTTATAGATTATGTCTTTGGGTATTAAATCTAAGAACTTTTTTCCTACCTTGAGGTTCTGAACATTTTTTTTACTGTTTTCTTTTAATGGTTTTATGTTTTTTGCTTGTGTCTATGATTCATTTTGAGCTAATGTTTGTTTCAAGTCTGAGGTTTAGGTTCAAGTTAATTTCTTTGCCTCTGGATGTCCAATTGTTCTAATGCCATCTGTTGAAAATATCCTTTTCCTATTGAATTGCTTCAGCACCTTTGTAAAAATTGATGGCATACTTGTGTGGGTCTATTTCTGGGTTTTCTATTCTGTTCCATTGATCTATGAACCTAACTCTTCACCACTATCACACTGTCCAGATTTCTATGCCTACATAATAAACCTTATATCAGGTATAGTAATTCTTTCCATATTATTTTTCTTTGTCAAAATTGTTTTTAGCAAGCTAAAGTTCATTCCATATTAATTTTAAAATAAATGTTTGCGGCTAAACCTTGCTGGGTTTTGGTAGGAGTTGCATTGAATCTATGCATCAATTCAGGGAGAGTCAGCATCTCCAATTCATGTAAAGATACGTCTGTCAATTTATTTAGTTCTTCTTTTATTTATTTTATCATTTTGTATTTGTTGGCACATGGATCCTATACATGTTTAGTTAGGTGTTGTTATGGGTTGGATATGAGGTGTCCCCCTAAAAGTCCTGTGTCAATGCAGAAATAGAGATGAAATGATTAGATTATGAGAGCTGTAACCTAATCTATTTTAAAGGGCTACTGTGTTAGGTGGTAACTCTGGGTCAGTGAGATGTGTCTGGTGGACGTGGGTCATTGGGGGAATGCCCTGGAAGGGTTCATCTTCTCTGAGTCCCCTTCACTTCACATTCTTTCTGCTTCCCATCTGTAATGAACTGGGCAGCTATCTTCCACCATGATGTTCTGCCTCACCTTCAACCCAAAGTAATGGAGTCAGCCAACCAAGGCCTGAACCCCTGAAACTATGAGCTCAAAATAAACTTTTCCTTCTCTAAGTTGGACTTTTGGGGTATTATGATCACAGAGATGAAAAATTAACACAAATGTATAGCTAAGTCTTTCATTTCCTTTGAAATGGTTATAAATGATAGGTTTTTTCAATTTTGGCTTCCACATGTTCATTACTAGTATATACGAATGTTATTGATTTTTATTTAATATCTTATATCCTGAATTTTTTCTGAGTTCACTTTTAATAGTTATAAGGATATTTCTGTATATTCCTTAGAATGTCCCACATTGATAATAATGATACCTGCAAATAGTATTAGTTTTATTTCTTCCTTTCCTATCTGTATATCACTTTTTCCTTGCCTATTATTGGCAAAAATTCTAATACTATGCTGACTCAGAGTGGTGAGAAAGAAATATATTTACTTTATTCTTGATCATAAGTGGAAAGACTTCAGTTTTCCACTTCTAAGTGGAATGCTCTTAGAGGTGTAGAGGTTTTTGTAGATGCCTTTATTAAGTTGAGAAATTTCCCTTCTATTCCTAGTTTGTTGAGTTTATCATAATTGTGTGCTGGATTTTGTCAAATCTTTTTCCAACATCAATTGACATTATTGCATCATTTTGCTTAATCATTTTTTAAGGTTCAAAGTTGGAAAGAATGGTTCCTATTAAATTACCTGGGACTAAAATGATGCATATATGAGATGTTTTTAGTGATGTCTAAATAATGCAAAATTAATTTAGAAGGTAATGATAAAATCCTCCATTTCCTAAGTTCTCTATATAGATTTTCCTCAACTTGCAATGGGCCATGTTCCTATAAACATATTGTAAGTTGAACATATTGTAGGTTGAAAATACATTTAATTTATCCAACTTACTGAACGTCAGAGCTCAGCAAGACAGTACACTGTGGAGTGTTAGCTGTTCACCCTCATAGCCAAGTGACTGAGAAGACTACATCTTATGTCACTAGCCCAAGAAAAGACAAGAATTCAAAATTCTATAGTACCAAAATCCAGTTTTTACTGAACATGTATAATTTTTACACTAATTTCAAGTTAAAAACAATAATAAGTTGAATGATTGTAAGCTGGGGACCTGTACTTTATATTGCTCTTTTTCTGTTGACTATATCTACTGATTAGTTGTTTAAGTTACCTTCCATTTAGCAAATTGCCTTTCTTTTAATATTTTAGTGATAGCCTTCCCAAATTTTAACAGAGTAGATTCACATTCCAAGCTACATTAGACTGGACCTCAAATGAGGCTATCTAAACTGCAATATCCTATTGAGTGAAGTTACTAAACACGAAACCAAGAAACGACTCATGTTACAAAGACCACTAAGATATTTTTTTCTTGCATGATATAAATATTATACTGGAAATACCGTACGTGCTTTAGGGTAAGAAGTAATAGAATAAATTGTTTCCTTTAAGAGAAAAAGCAAACAGGTTCAGCTGAATGCTAGTTGATTTTTAAAATGAATTTACTGCTTTGGAGCTGTTGTTTATCACAGCTTTGAAAGTCGCAGTAAGGTTTATTCACAACAAGGATTATGAAGATCTAGCCCTGCATCCCTGTGGTTGAAATGAAGCTCTCTTGCTGTGCTGCCACTTCCCTCAGGCCCTAGCCTTAAGTGCTTTTCTATTATGCTTCTGTGCTTTGCTGCTGCCTACTTAGACTATGACCCAGAGTCATAGATGTTGCTGGAAAACAGGAAAGTGCCTGAAACGGTCCAGCGAGCCATCAGCCACCTAAGTAGTAGTTGTCCAGAGACTGATAGAGATGCTCTCCAAAAGACCTCAATAAAATGTCAGCTGCATGCAGAGTCAGCCACAAAAATGTCAGCTCCTCAAACAGGTAACTACTTAAAAATGTATCTTCCTCCACTAAAGCCTCCAAGGTGTTTTCTCTTAGATATAACTGTTTCTTTCTTTATCAATTGATCTTGGTTTGCCCTTCACTCTGAGTTTTAATCATTGGAGGGAAATCATTTAGGATTCAGTTACTGATTTTTAATTAAGTAGATCTGGACCCAGTTCTCACTGCTTCTCATGGGTTTATATTTTAGTAGTTTTGTAGCCAAAACATTTTTTTTTCTCTAAATAAATAGCTCTTTTGAGTGACATGTTCGCTCTTTTGGGAAGAAGATCAGAGTGAGATTTGGTCTGGGCACAGGGTGTGTCGTCGTCAGAGGGGCTCTGACACAACCTGGCTGGTGAAACAGGTGCTGGGGGGCAAACACGGTCCCCGTGGTAGAAAGATGTGCAATGATAGGAAAAGGATGGATTTAGGATGCTGAGCACATCAAGATTAAGATGCATTATACCAGCGAAAGGGGTAACTTCAAAATATCAACAAGGAGTGCTTGCCTAGCATGCACAAGGTCCTGGGTTCAGACCCCAATACCAAAAAGAAAAGAAGGAGTTTAAAAAAAAAAAAAAAAGAAAGAAAGAAAAAGACAAAATAGCCGCATGGCAAACGTGTGTGTGTGTGTGTGTGTGTGTGTGTGTGTTTGTGTGTGTGTGTGTGTGTATTTTATGATAGGACTCCTTTTCATAGAGTTCTCCCCATATTATCCTGCTGTCATTGAAATACAGAAATAGTAATGTGGCAGCAGCACTTTGGGGTGGAGTAACCTTCTTTTGTTATATTGATCTTTGTTTCCGCACAGACATGTGCCCTTGCATTTGCATTTTGCCAAAGGAGGAGCAGACACCTGGAGCAGCTGCACTGTTCAGACACTACAGTAGGGAAGTCAGTGCCTGCATTTCCAGCACCACACGAACATTAATTCACTTACAGAATACTGTTTTCACTTTGGTTATTTGACTCTTTTGGCCAGGAGCTTCTGATGCTGCTGCTAGTTCTCTATCTTTATTCTGTGTGTATAATTTATGAATTAAGCAATGTGCTACATTTTAATTTGATAACTCAGACAAGCCATTTGTCCGTGTATTGGTTGGCTATGACCATCCAAAAGCCATTGACTTATAACGAAAGCATTTATTTTTATTTATTGATTGATTGATTGATTGATTGATTGATTTTTTGTGGTGCTGGGGATTGAACCCAGGGCCTTAGTGCTTACAAGGCAAGCACTCTACCAACTGAACTATCTCCCCAGCCCCAAAGCATTTATTTTTATCTCGTAGGGGTCTGCAGACTAGCTTGCTTGCCTCTGTTCCTGTCTGTCAGTTGGCCATCCTTGGTCATTGTATTCAGACGAGGTTCAGGTCTGCTTCATGTGAGTCCACTTTCACTTTGGACCAGCAGTTACCAGGGTCTGATCTCTTAGTGGATCACAGGAGCACAAAATGCCTTGCTCAAAACAAACAAACAAACAAACCGATAAGCACATTTAAGGCCTCTGCCTCCCTCATGACCACTAACACTCATTGTCTAAAGCGAGTCATATGGCAAAGCCTGGTGTGGAGAGGTCTGAAAAATGAACTCTGTCCATTCGGGAACACTGCAAACAGAAAGACTAAAAGATGGAGGCACTGAAGAATTAGAAAGAGGCCAATTTACTATTCAGTACATGGCAGTGCATTCCAACAAATTAAGGATTCTTGTAATGAGATTCTGTGGAATGAGGGTGTGTCTGCCTTATGGCACTGTTTTAATTACGACTGTATAATCATTGGGCATAATGGCTTTTACTGTGACCAAGTATGATTATATACTACCCTTATTAACTTTTTGGCATCAACTAATAAACAAGTAGTAATAAAATCTATAGCTGGAACTTCTAGAGAACAACATTTAGTCTTTGAAGTTGATATGTTAATAGAATAATGCATATAAATCTCTAACTCTTCATTGTCCCTTGTCACCTCTAGCTCACACTGCGGCAATGTCCTCTTAACTGGTCTCATCTCCTCCAGTTCTTTCCCTTACATGTAAAATACTGCTAACAGACTAATTTTTAACTCCAACTTGATTAGAAAGTATAGTCTGTTCCTAACACTCTTCTGATAAACATTCCAAATGGATCTTCATTATCCACAGAATAAAATCTGAAGGTCAAATTCCAAATTCTATGATGAAGCCTTCGAGACCCTTTATGGAATAACTGATGCACATGTCTTAATCCTCATCCTTGTTTTTATCCTTCATGTTTCTTATTGCTTTCTCAGACAGAATCATGCCTTCCTATGCATAAAATATAAATTCATGTCCATTTAACTTTTGGTCATATCCTTTCAGCCTGGAATTGCCTATCTCAATCCTGTTCCTACCTGGTCTTATTCTATTTATCCTGCAGATCAAATGTTACCTCCTCCTTGGAATATTCTAGATCCCAATAGCCTGAAATAACCTCTCCCTTCTTGCAAAACTACAAGTCTTGGCCTGCTTCTTTAAGAACATAGATCACTCTCAAAATCATATCATTATTATTTATCTTGGTTGTCAATTCTAATGGACTACCATTTATCTTTTTCCACTTCAATCTAAATATACTTACTTGAATATTAAAACAATATTTAATAAATAAATTAACTCATCATTTCATTATATCCTAAGTAATTTTTCTGCTCGCATGCCAATAAGCTTGAATGGTTTTCTTAAGTAGCAGTTTCTGAAGGAATCAAAGCTGTTCCAACACCAGTTCTTTCAGTAGTTCACAGACATGATTTATATGAGCAGAATCATTAGCAATACATAGTGCCGTAACATTTATTACTTAGTTTCAGAATAATTTTCTCTCTAAATACTGAATGTGGATATGTCAGTGATTGGATCTTTTAACTTCAGAAAATGGGTGACTATGCAAATACTCTATAGTTTTAACTGACTTAGAAGCTATGGAGAGGACAGCCTAACCTACTAAAGAAAGCACCTACACTGAAAGCAACTCCACACATTTCCATTCCTGATATGTGATCAGGATGGAGGAGGGTAGCCACTGTTTACATTTCCCACCAAGATCCAAGTACAACATCTTAGTGCACCCTAATGTTGAAAGCAATCCCTTCAACTTTACCAGATGAGTAATTGGAATGAAATAGAGATAGAAGGCCAATGGCAGTGGAATTTAACTTTGGAAATGGTAATGACCTATATTTGTGTAGAATACTAGCTTTATGAATGTTCCTTTGAGCACCAATTTAATCCCTATTTCTACTGTGACTGTTTGAGTTTGATTCATTGTGTTAGTACCATTTTCATCACTTTGACTAAGATACCTGCACAAGAACAACTTAGAGGAGGAAAAATTTATTTTGGGTTCATGGTTTAGTCCATGATCAGCTGACTCCATTGCTCTGGGCCTGAAGCAAAATGAAGCATTATGACCAAAGAGCATGGCAGAGGAAAGCTGCTCACCTATGGTAGCCAGGAAGCAGAGAAAGAAAGAAAGAGGGTGTGGGGGGAGCCTGGGAAATAAGATACAATCCCCAAGAACATACCCCAGTGACCCACCTCCTCCAACCATGCCCCACCCACCTACAGTTACCACTGAGCACAGTAGTCCTTTCAAATCAGTATCAAATGAATTAATCCACTGATTAGGTTATGGCTCACATAAACTAATTCTTTCATTTCCTAAATTAACACAGGAGCTTTTTTTGTAGTGGGGAGTGGAGACACCTCATTTTCAAACCTTAACATTCTTACCCATTGTTTCTTTTGAAATTGTCATTAAGTTTTTCTTCTCTTTATGCTTTTCCTACATCATTTCTCAGACTCTTCCTTAGGTTGTGGAATGGACAAAGCTAAATCCAATATTCTAAAGATGTTGTTCTATATATTTCTATTGCAGGTGGTGTAGTCATCTTTAGAGTATTCTTTATCTCTCGTATTTTTATTGGTACGAAATTTTTATTTCAAAGTAGAAAATATTTTCCCCAGCGAAGTTCTTCTTCTTGAGCTTTCTCTTTGCCCCTGATTGGGAAAAGAAAAAAAAAAAAAAAACAAAAAACAAAAACAAATAGAGAGTGTGGTTTAATATAACCTAGACTGTAGTATTAAATGCCTCTCAACCTCTTTCTGTCAGACTTTTTGAATAAAAAATGTGTTGGGACCCAATTATCTTGGGGTGTTGGGTAAATCTTCATAAATTCAGTTTTGTGTCTTGCAGTGTTCATAAAAGCGGAACATAAAAGTAAAATATGCTCACATTTTCCACCAGTTTTATTGTGCAAAATACTTGATTTTGTAGAAAATTGGATTTTTCAAGGTCGGGAAATGCTTCAATAAATCACACAAACAGTTCCAAAAATGTACATAGAACCAAATGTGGTTACTCAGTCTTCTAAGCAACCATGTCTGAGTGATAAGGAGGTGACTCGGGGCCTGTGGTGGGAGTGGAGAGGGAAAAAAGTAGAGAAGGAACCAGGCAAGTGAAAAGACACCTCCCCAAGCCTGCAGAAGCTCCAGGAACCGTCTGATAATGTTCATAGAAGTGTGACAGAAAATGGACCTATGCTCCTTTTAAAACCTCCCACCATGCATGGAGATACCTCCCTGTAATCCCAGCTTGTCTGGAGGCTGAGGTAGGAAGATTGCAACTTCCAAACCAGCTTGGGCAATTTAGCGAGACCCCGTCTTAAAAGAATAAGAAAATATGTTTATGAAAAGCTGGGGGTGTGGCTCGGTAGTAGAAAGCCCCTGGGTTCAATCGCCAGCACCACAAAAATAAAAAAGGACAAAACTGAACAAAATCTTTACATAAAATTCATCATCTCTTCTGCTTGGTCTGCATGGTGACATCTTTGTTTTCACAGGACCGCAACACGGATGTGGTGGTTATCTGACAATTTCTAATAGTACCTTTGTCTCTCCTGATTTTGATTCAAATGGATTATATGACAAAGGCTTAAACTGCATATGGCTCATAATAGCACCTGTAAACAAACTAGTTCAACTCACCTTCAATACGTTTGCTCTGGAGGCAATGGCTACTTCCCAAAGATGCCTTTATGATTCTGTAAAGGTAAGGCTATGATATTAGAGCAGTGTGAAGTAATCCCAGGCTTTAATATAATATATTCCCATTGAAGCCATATAAGAAGTCTTGAATATGGTGAGTACTACTGCTTTTTACAATGATTTATTCTTCAATGACGCAATATATAATATTACAGAGGCTATATCCTCATATCAAGTTAATCTTTAATATGGATGGCTCAAAAATTCTGTGTGGCTTTTACAATTGCTTTGTGACTCAGTTCCCTCTTCATCAATGTTGTATCAAACGATGCTTTATGGGAAGATTCGTTGTATGGAGAAAGATACTCAAAGAGCCTTTGGCAAATTCTAAAATAAATGACAATGTCTGCAATGCAAGTAATCATCCCTTAATTTGTCTATTTCTTAAGTTTTTAGATTTACTTCTCATTACTTTTATTTAGAAAAACATATCTTAGTTTTCAAGTTGCATTAAAAGTAAACCAAGAAATAAGTCTCTTCAAGTTAAATTGAAATTTTCCCTGAAGTCATAACACTTCAGATTAAATAAATGGTTCTGTAGTTAATTGAACAGTTTAAAGTGGATAATTAAAAGAAGCCACACCAAATCTACATCTACAGTCACATAAAGGCAACAATTTTATTTGCAAAATTCTGGAAAGGAAAAATATTATTACTACCAACAACTTCTGCACCAAGACAAGAAAACTAGATAAATCCTAATTTAATTAGCTAAGCAAGACTTAAGTGAATATTTAAGGGTTCCTCTAGTTAGCCATTCCTTTTTTAAAAGTTGAAATCTGTGTGCTAAAAGGTCATGATTCATGGAATGTCATAAGATTTGGCTGATGGAAACCTAATCAGACAGTTAGAGATATTGTCAATTTACAACCGGTTCACTCACATAAATGGGTGAGCAAATCTTTATAGTCTAATTTATTGACCTGCATGTTTTTTTCTTTGCCCCAACTCATTCCTTACATGTAGCCTAAAAGGCTCAACCTTTTCAGTACTTGGGTTACTGTTTCAACACAAGCCAGGAAAATAGCTTTGTAGTAATCAGAATGTTACTCAACTGTATATTATTAACTTTATTGTAAATACTGGTGAAGAGAGGTCAATAAATAGCTTTATATTCCTTTTTTAAAAAAGTAAACCAAACTTCTTTGTTAATTTTTAAATGACTCTCTAGTTTTAAATTATTGTAAGTATCAGGCTATATTAATTCAGATAAGTAGTATCAGTCAATATATATACTCTCAAGGGGAAATCAACCTCAATGACAAGATTTCTTTCCATGGTGATCTTAATTCTGTTTGGAAAATTAAGGGATGATATATGCAAATCCACCATGATCAGTTAGTTCAGGGTAATAACCATTCAAGTATAAATTAATGCATTAGATGCAGGTTTGAAACAATGTGCAAATTTAAAAGAAAGGGAAGGGGCTGGGGGCATAGCTCAGTGACAGAGCTCTTGCACGGAATGTGTAAGGTCCTAGGTTCAAGCACTACAAAAAAAAAAAAAAAGAAAAAACTTCATAGAGGAGGAAAAACTTACCAGAGTCAAGAGAGAATTCTAGGCAAGGTGAACATCCAAAAAAAAAAAAAATATATATATATATATATATATATATATATAGAGAGAGAGAGAGAGAGAGAGAGGTGCGTGGGGAGAGAGTATAAGTTAGAATGTGTATTTTATTTAAAGGCATTTATTTAGAGAATGAAAAGGTTGGCTTTATTGGAGCAGAATATTGCTACAGTAACAAGAAATAAGATTGCTTAAAGTAGAGAAAACACAGATTACAAAGGTTCTTGGAAGTCAAACTAATAAATTTAAATTCTATGCAGCTGAAAATAAGAAGAGGCTGAAAGTTTCCCAATGAGTCAGCAATTCGCTGAGAGCAGTTTTTAAGGAAGAGTAACCTGGAATTAGCATTCAGGGTGGATTGGAAGGAGAGGGGGATTTGGAAGGCTCCTGGGATAGAGAGAGGTCCCTCTTAGGTGAGAAGGGTGCGGAATCAGGTAGAGCAGGACAAGTGCAAGAAAAATTTGTAAGTTCCAGGATTGTCTTAAATTTTAAAGAAACCCTTTTTAAAAGAAAGGGAAGGAAAAGTCATAGATGAAATACAAACTCGAGCACTTAATTATATAGGCTTATATTTTTACTACGATAAGCACCATGACTAGGACACCAGAAAAATAAAATGCAAATACTCTTAGGAAGGGATTGGTGGTTTTGGTGATGGCAAGACAAGTGTGATTGAAGAGGGTGGAGAATGGGACTGAACTCCTGTAAGGAGACAGCTCCGTGAGTAGAGACAGCAACCAAGCATGCCTTAAATCAAAAGAAACGATGGTTTCTTAGACAGTGTGAAACTGCTCTCAGCTTCCAGGAGGTACCCATTTAGAGGTGGCAGGAAAAGAAGTAAATGAACTACAAAAGCAGTATGGAAACCAGGAATGGTGTAATGTCACTGGGGTCAAGGGGATGATTCTTTTCCAAGGATGGTGGTTCATACTATTGAATTTCAAATTAGAGGCCAAGAAAGGTTTGAAAAACAAACTCATTCCATTCCATGGACAACTGTTGTAATAAAATATTGGAACAGAGGCCAGATTGAAGGGAGTTCATGGCACACTGGAGATAACAGGAATGTCAACTCAGGGTGAAATCTCCTGTCCTAAAATGAGACCAAAATGACCCAAACAGCCTGAAACCAATATTTAAGACTTCAAGAATTCCCTTTGTTTTACTTAAAGGTAATGAGTTTTAGAGACTGACAGTATGGTGACTCAAACCCAATTTTGCTACCAGATTTCTTCATCTCCCTGATTCCTTATCACTTCATTCATTAAGAACAGCATAATAGTATCTGCCTCGCACAACTGTTTTGAGCATAAAAATAATTCATATCAGAGTGTTCAGCACTGTACTTGATATAATTCATTGACAAACTGACTTCTCTTTTTATCCCTTTGAGTAATTCCAGATAAGATGGAGGATATGGAATTTCCTTTTCTTAAAATATTAAAAATAATTGATTCACACATAAACTATAAATTTCAGTTCATCTTGGATGTCTTGAGTGTGGTCCTGCTGGGAGGGGAGCTGGTTAAATTTGCTCTCAAGACTTTCTATCCATGTGATTCGATAATGTCATATAACAGCTTATGATTGTCAGAATTTCCTCCCTCAAGTCATGTAGGACAGAAACAGCAACATCAAAACCAATAAGTTGTTTTCTTACTTCATAACAAAATTTATTTTATCCCCCAAAGATACTGTGTTCAGATATTCTCTTGCTTTCCTGCTTGGGACAGCAATTTCCCTCAATTTGCAGCTTTTCCCACTTCTGGTAACTGGCAGACTGAAAGACAGCTTTTGGAATGTGAAATTGACAGGTGTCTATTAAAGAGATCTTCTGAGATAAGTGGTTTATTTGATGTACTTTAGATCATTTCCGAGATACTATAATAAAGTCACTTTTTAGAAAAGCTAGCTTAGTTCAACTCTATAGGTAGATAGACAAGCAGTCATGCCAATTCCACTATTCATTCATAATTCTATAACTGTTGTTTAAAGAGTAAGATACCCGTGGTACATAGTGAAATGTGTATTTCACTGAGCAATTGCTACTAAAATTGACATCACATTCATTTCATGAGGTCATTTGGCAGCCATTGCCCCTGGCCCTGGAGATGTGCAGAATTTAAGACTTAATGTGAGGAGGGAAAGCTCCAAGGAGCTGTCAGTCAAGTGGAAGAGACTGACATGTGAGCAGATATATTATTCTGCAACATGACAAAAATGCCGAATATAAACAATGTAGAAATGTAGAGCAGTAGAGGATCTGGCCTGCTTCACTTGAGGGTTCAGGAAAAGCTTCCTCCATGGGCTCAGCAGGGTTTCGTGAAAATAAGTGGAAGCTTAAGCCCATTTGTTACCCTCCACAAAATTGGGGGGGAATATCACAAAACTGTGACTCCTGCAGGAGGCTGGCTACCAAAATTAAGGAGAAAAAGAGGGACTGTAAGCTACATAGTCTCATGCCAGCTTCTTGTCCCCAAATCCCTTCTGAGCTCAGCTATTCCTTTGGTGCAGAGTGGTGACGTGGCAGGGAGGGTCAGGAATGTGATCCTAATTGACTGCTATGCAAAGGAAACATGGAACCAGCAGAAAAGAGGTGACCCCTCCTAAAGTCCCCCAGCATGTCCTAAACCTGATCAGTGGCTCTGTTTATCAACAGTATTTTATAAGGCTCCCTTTCCCATCTGAGATGAAAGTTGTCTACACCAGCTGTGCTGTGGGGTTCAGCCGTGTGGCTTCTGAACACTAACTGCCAGTTACAGTTCCAAATTATTGTTACAAATGTCAGTTATAAACCCAGGAAACACCACACTTGTGCAAAATACTCTCGAGGGCCTGGTATTGATCTCACTGGGAGCTTCTGTCTCAACTCCGGCTTAACCATTTGGTCTGTGGTCAGCCACTGGAGGAGGGGCCATTCATCTTTAAGGGGAGGATCAGCCATCCATATAGGCGTCAGATTCATTACCACTCATTCACTCGATTACTCATTAGTAAATGTCAATTTGAGCCTATTTCATTCCAGATATTGCTCCAAGTACTGGAAAAGAGCATTAAGGTGAAAATATATATGTCTACTGTTATCTTAAAGGATCTCAAATGTCCCCTAAAGGCCCATGTGTCAAAGGCTTGATGACCAGTGTGTGGCACTATTAGCCGGTGGTGGAATCCTCGGGAGGTAGGGCCAGTGGAAGGAACGGAGGCGTGCCCCTGAGGCTGAGTGCCCCTTCCTTTCTCTCCATTTCCCTACCACCATGAGGTGAGCCTTTGCCTTGAGTTCCTGCCGTGATGTTCTACGTTGCCATAGACCCAAAGCAACAAGGCCAAGCAACCTTGGACTGAAACCTCTGAAACCAAGAGCCAGAATAAACCTTTCCTCCTTTTAAGTTCATTATCTCAGAGGTGTTGTCACAGGGACAAAAAACTAACTCATACTATGAAAACACCTGTACTAGGGCTGGTTCTAATCATTGCTTCTTTGTGTGGCTCTTCCTGAGATCACTAAGACTAGCATAGTTTCGACCCAGAAGGTTCCACCCCAGAGCTCAGTCCCACACCTGAAAAAATTACCCTATATTCTCTTCCCCATGACAGGTTTATCCCCACAGCCTGTTGTCAAGCAGAACCTGTGAGCAGTTCTGCAGTCAGATAAAACATTCCATGAAGATACTCTAAGATGCAACTTAGAAATACTCCAAATAAGAATATAAGAGTCCTCCTGTTATTAAATATCCTGGGATCTAGTAAATGATGAAATCCTAAGGAAATTAATGTCTGGAGTTATTGTTAATTTTGAAAAGAATTAATTTCCAGTTTCAAAGTCTGTTGCTCTTGTGTATTTAAAGTTTTCAGAAATTAAAAGCCAAAAATTTCCTTCCCCTTTCTTCAACTGCACAAATTGATGGCCAGGTAAACTGTAGGACCTTATAGTAGCTGTCCTCAGAGACTGTCCTCCACTGAATTATTTGCTCAATTCCTTCCAGATATTAAGTAGAGTCTAACACTGTCAAAGAGTTTAAAAGTTTAGAAAACACAAAGTTTTTCTCAGCACTTACCCACATCTACAAGATATAATTCAAGCTCCAGGTCTAAAGCAGTAAGGCCAGCAAAGGTGGGTTCCCAGAAGACAGTTCTGAGCTGCACGGGATCACCCAGGTCCTAGTCCATAGGTGACTCCCCTCCCCAGCCTTGCACAGTGCACCCTACAGCACACTGTGGAGCCACCCTGCAGAAGTCCATAGTGGAGACAGGTTATCTTCGGAGGGTGGGAGACAAGATGCAGAAAATCTCGGCTTTGACTGCACAAAAGTCCAGGTGCCCGTGTCCATTATACAGAGACCAATAGCTGTCTATTTCAGTTCAATTAGGGGAAGCCTTATTGTGGCAGAGAGTGAACAAATGCAATGGCAGCATAGAGCTAGTCTCTTGCTACCCCTTCCATCCAGCCCTGGCTTCTCCTTCTTACTTTCCTTCACATTTACAGTTATCTATCTAAAACCCAGTCAGATCTCAAAACTCTTATAGGGTGAGTTCTAAACTCCTTGGCACAAAAGGCATAGCACTCCGTGGCCTAGTCCAGCACACTTCCCCATTTCTCCTGTTCGCTCGCCTGAGCTTCCAGGCCCATGAAACATACGTGCCATGCATCCCATACATCCATGTCTTCAGCTTCCTGTTCCACCTGGCTAGGAGGCCCTTTCTCTCCTGTAGATCTGGAAGGTCTCTACTTACTGTTAAGTGCCGACCTAAGTGTCTGTGTGAAGTCTTTCCTGACCCCAGCATCCCCAACACACTTCCATTCTTCCATCCATGTTTCCTTATATGATTTATACATACTCCTCTTGTGTGTGTGTGTGTGTGTGTGTGCGTGCACACACATGTGCACACAAGTTTGTGTGGAGAGAGAGAGAGAGAGAGATGTACTTAATTTATGGACTTTTCCGCTCTCTGGTCCATGAGCACCTTAAAGGTATGAACTGCTTTATACCTTTAAAGTCTGGTACACAGAAGAAAAATGCTTGCTAATAGGATTGTGATCATGAAGACAGTAATGATCATAATGAAACCTTATGGGTAAAAGCAACTTACTTCAAACTTGGCAAATGTACTCTTCTGCAAAATGAGGGGGGTTAGATTATAAAACTCTTGAGTCTCTTCTAGCTCTAAAATTAGCTGAAATGTTTAAGTAGGAGAGACAGTGCCATCTAGTGGAAAACTTACTTTACTTTTTCTTTTGGAGTGACTAATCATCTCTATTTTACATAATCCTAGCATTATAAAATAATGTCAGTAGTGGTGGCTGTTCTGAAGTTCTGTTAGGATTTCAATATTTGGAGCTACACAAACACAAATACTCATTTTAGAAATACAGCAAAGACTATTCAGATGGGAAAAAAAATTGCCTATCAAGGTGTTTGCAAGAAATCCAATCCCTCAGGTGTTTGCGGAAGGTTATGGTAGGTGGGATGGTTCCAAAGACATCACAGTGAATATCCAAAGTTCCCCTACCTGTGGGACTCAGATTTTTTTTCTTGAGAAACCAGATAAAGCAAATATATAAGAAACAAGATACGTTTTGATTATAAGAAACAATACAGGATGATGTTGGGGAAGGATAATACTGGATAGGGTTGGCCACTCTGAGGTGGTGACATTTAAGTTGAGCAAAGGGTCAACAGTTGAAGAAAGAGATGCAGCAATAGCAGAGGCTGTGGGCAGGGTCCTCCTGGGAGAAGTACTTGCAGGAAGCAGTGATCTTCTGAGAGGAGGTGTCAGATTGGGTGGGATCTGCAGACCATGGTAAAGAACGGGGATTCTACACTAGGCACACCATGAGAATCCACTGGAGCCTTTTAGGGAAAACAGGAGCACCATCTGATTTAAGTTTACAAACACTCAGACAGCTTGGTAGAGGGCACTGCAGATGCTCTGTGGAATTAGATCCACTAGAAAGATGTCACAAAGACAAAGGTGAAGGGTCGTGGTGATGGCCATGGGGAATGGGGTGCTCTGAGTTACATTTTGAAGGTGAAATGAAATGGATGTGGGAGTAGTGAGGGCAGAGACAGACAGAGGGAAAGAGAGGGAGGACAGAGAATCAAGTATGACTAGAGTTTGGAATTTAAGCCATTCATTGAGATAAAGAAGATTTGGGAAGAAGAGTTTGGAGGGGGTGATGCTATGGTTTGAATGTGTCCCCCAAGTTCTATGTTAAAACTTAATCCTCAGATTCATTATTGTTGGTATTTGGCGATAGGCCTTTGGGAGGTAGGTAGAGTTTGATGAGGTCATCAGTGTGGGACCCCAGGATGGGACTAAGGGCTTTATAAGAAGAGAGGGAGTAGAGCTAGAGGCTTCCACTCTCTCACCCGGTCACCATGCAGTAGCAAGACCCTCACAGATGCAGCCCCTCCATCCTGGACCTCCCGGCCTTCAGAACCGTGAGAAATGAATGACCCAGTCTGTGGTATTCCAATCCCACAACACAAAACAGACTAAAGCAGGTGGGTAGTGAGAGAGAGACATCAAAGCACTTCTTCACTTACTAGGTTTTTGTGGAGTGCCTTTTATGAGGCAGACATGCTTGAAGTCTGGGCACATAGCAGTGAACAGGACAGAGATCTGTGCTTCCATGGAACTTGCGTTCTCTTTAGACGGGAAGATAAATAAACAAATGAGTTAAGGACGGAGTATGTAGAAGGTAATACTGGCTCTGAAGAAAGATCCGGCAGGAAAGGAGACAGGGAACGTTCGGAGAGTTTACAAAGAGAAAACCTTCTCAGGTCTGTGACATTTGAGTAAAGATCTGGAGGAATGTCAGAAAACAAGCTATGTGGACACAGGGGAAGAGGAAACCAGGCAAAAAGAACAGCAAACACAGCAGCCACAAAGCAGGGCTGTGCCTGGGTTGGTGAACAAAGCCGAGGCAGTAAGAAATGAGAGCTGTCAGGGTGGGAGGAGAGCAGATTCCAGATCCTGTTAGGCCTGTTCATGGCCTTGGCTTTGTACTGAGAGAATGGGAGGCAAGCAGGCAGCTCTTCAGCACAGCAGTGACCTGGTTTGACTTCACTTTAACAGTAGCCTCTGGCTGATATTTTGAGAATAGATGAAAGAGGAGGGAGAGCAGAAGGAAGGAACCCCATAAAGAGGCTTCAGCAATGGTCCAGGCAAGACTCAAAGTGACTTGGACCAGAGTGGTGGTGACCCAAGCAGAAGTAAAGGTAGCCATGGGTTTGATGACTCTAATGACACATTATTTAATAAATTGTATATGACTTTCCCAAAGAGAAGACAAAGGTTAAGCATTGCACCAGGTTTTTTCTAAAAATCATTACAATATCATTGATCCCATCATGAGTCTGCTCCTGAATAAAGACGAGCTGTAAGAACACCAATGTAAAGGTCCTTAGTCGTGACCTATGGTGACTTCATATCCAATTTAGTGTAAAATGTGCAGCTTCCCTATGAATAAAGGAGAACTGAGGAACTTCTTTCTTTCCAGCTCTATGACGGAGAGAGTGAAAACGCCAAATTGGCTGGAACGTTCTGTGGTTCCACCATACCTGCTCCTTTTATCTCTTCCAGTAACTTCCTCACGGTTCAATTTGTCAGTGACCTAACTCTAGAAAGAGAAGGATTTAATGCTACATATACCTTTGTGGACAGTGAGTAAATTGAGATTTTTTTTTAAATATAGGTTATGAAATACATGTTTATTTGTGTACTAAAAATAATGCATTCTTCTTATGTCTAAACTCAAAGTTAAGCACTAAACTTAATGTTAATTACTCTCTTAGTTGATTACTAAACTCATGTCATTTCTTCTGTCTTTAATTTATGGTGCAATTTTGGTGATCCTGTGTCAAAACTATATGTCTTAAATCCTTAGTAGAAAGATGTCTCTCCTGTGGGCCAGCAGGGTAGGGAAGGCAGAATTTTTAAAGACTGTATGAGTGAGGAGACATGAATGAAATATCCTATATTGTTTCTTTCTTCCCACTTCAGTGCCTTGTGGTGGAACATACAGTGCAACTTGGACCCCACAAAATACTTCATCACCCTATTTATCAAACCAGAATGTTCCATTTTCCACCTGCACTTGGGTCATTGAAGCCCCTCCCCACCAGCAGGTGAAGATAACTGTGTGGGCACTTCAGCTGCACTCGCAAGACTGTGCACAGAACTACTTAGAGCTTCAGGACTCACCAGAGGTAATGATTATGGGATGAATGACAGTCACATCTAGCTCTCTTGTCACTTGTATTTGCAAAACACTCAAAGTGATGAAGGTATGATTCAGTAAATCCTCAAAGTTACTTCTGGAATGGTGTTTTTCAGCCATACCCAAAGTCTTCTGAATTGGGACACTTGGACTTGGTCTTGTAAGTCAGGAGCTTTCAAAAGTTCAGATGCCTAAGAATCATCTGGGCATCTTGTTAAAAAAAAGGCATACTGCCCAGGGCCCACCTCTGAGATGGATTCCTCCACATAACACCCATTAATCTAAATTTTTGATGAACATCTCTAGTGTCCTGGTACCAACACTGGAACTCCATGAGCCACTCTTGGAGAAACCCTTCTAGTTGGTGGGCTCTGTATATAGGATGATCCAAGGAATCCACCCTGTACACAGGAAAATCTGCCAACAAGCTATTTCATGCCATGCCAGTGACACTGTGTTCATGGTAATATGAGACATAATAAAAAGAAAAAAAATCTTTTGGTTAGAAAAGGAAGGAAAAAAGAAAAAAGAAAAGCTGAGTCTTACTTTCCCATGAGCAAGGTGTTGTGGAGACAGTGTCATGCGAACAGATTAGAGTATCACCATTATATAGCAAAGTAGTTGAAATGATGAGAGTAATGAGATTACCCAGGGGAATTGGTAACACAAGGGTTCAAGAATTGAGAGTGAAAGTCAGGGAGAATATCTGGGAATACCTGAGTTGTCTCCACAGTTGGGGAGTGACTAACCTGTTCCTTCCAAGGGGATTGTTAATGCTGGCAGTAGCAGAATCCCATCTGTCACCTTCTGAAATTTCACAGTCCTCCTTATTATAAATATTGGGATTCCCTAGTTCTTACACTTCCCTGTCTTGGAGGGGAGTCAGTTTACCTGACTTCAATGTGGAAAGGTCCAAGATGTATAGGATGCTGAGTGGACACCAGATTTATTGATTTTGTACAAGTCTTAGACACTGAGATTAGTGCTGTGCTCCCTTGGTGACCAAGACACTGGCTCATTATCATTCCATTGCTGGCAGTGTCTGGACCAAATTCCTACTCCCCAGTGGGAACCTCACCAGAAGGACTTGTAACCAAGTGGGATAAGGTCCCTTGGGTATAAAAGCTCTTTCAATCTCCCATTGCTTTATGAAGCAGAGACAATGGGGAACAGAGAAGACCCTTCGATTAGACACAAAAATGGCATGGACAGGGCACAAGGCAACACTGGAACTTGACAGCAGCTGGACCTGCCTCCAATAAGACCCAGTACTAACTGAATAATGTCCTTCACCTGAATGAATAAGGAAAGGACAGGTGGTTGCACCTTGGGTAGGTAGAGAAGAAGGATTTTTAAAAATGGCGACAGGCTGGGAGAAATTGGAACTCTAAGCTCTCTAAGATTAGAAAGAGAAGCCCTAATCAGAAGGTCATCAAAGTGCATTAGAGAGGATGTTAGGTGTGCTGCTGGCCTTGGGGTAGGCAGCTACAGAGAGTGGACATGAACATCACTGGTTAAAAAGTTCAACGTGGGGATGTTTAATGAACTGTCTGTAAAATCACTCAAACCTCTACAAATTCAGAAAGGAACTGGGATGCAGAAAATTACTTGTGATAAGATACCACAAATCTTTAATAAATGAAGGGAAGTAACCAGGAGGAAAGTAAATAAAAATGATGAAAAGGGTCTGAGAGTCTCTTTGACCACATGTAGAGACTTCAAAAGAGGATCTGAGACGAGGACAGAAGCTGCCGTGAGGAACATGAAGAAATGCTCCCCCACCCTCCTCACCACTTTTACTCAATGAATTGTGGACAGTGGAAAAAGAATGGCGTCCCCCAGTAGGTTGCTGGAAACCAGGTTTCAATTAAGACCACAAAGTGGAAAGGCGAGGGATGTAGACAGGGGGTGGTTAACGATGCAGTTGAAGTTCAGAGGATACAGCAGGCAGTTAGGAAAGGACCAGTAGCAGTGGGCAGTGGGATACGGATGGGCATAGAAGCACAGATCAGTAATAGCAGCCTGCAGCTGGAGTGGAGCATGCGCCTTCAGTAGGTGCCCAAGAACGGCAGGCATTAGACAGATACTTGTCACCGAGAGGCTGCCAGCGTCCTGACGTTGGTCCAAGTTGGTTTTGCGTAGGAATGGAGTGTTCAACTGCACTTACGCAGTGCTTTTAAGAGGGGACAAGGGTTGCCCAAGTGTTATAAAAGGGAACAGAGACCACATGACAGGCACTGACTGCCTTGGGGGAGACAAAGTAATGCCAAAGGCTCTGCTTAGGTTTGCTGTGAGGAGCAAGGGCTAGATTAGGGGAAGGGTCTCAGTTAGTCTAATGAGCCCAGGACTGTGGGAAAGGCTCAAGTAGGAGACCTGCAGTGAGCTGAGACACTGGGGGCTGCTCAGAACAAGGACACAGGCCTCAGCTGCGATGTAGCCTGGGAAGGGAACAGTCTTGATTTCTGCAGGGAAATGTCTGTTCATAGTTTCAACAGACCCGTGGCCCCCATCTCCCACCCCTCCTGAAAGTTGGGCATTTGTCAAGACCAAGGCTAATGGTAAGTCTTGCTGCAGAGTGCTTCAGAGACTAGAGCTAGTTGCTGTGGCTGAATACATAAACCATGCTTTTACAGGAGAGTTTCCGGAACAGCTGTCCTCTCCTGAAACTGAATCTAACATGATGTGGTTTCCATTCATTTCAGAGTGATGAAAGGTTCCAGTTCTGTGGCAGAAACATTTCAGCCCTGCCTGAGTTTTATTCCTCCACAAGCACTGCTGTTGTGATTTTCAAATCTGACGTTTTAAACAGCAACTCCAGAGTGAGTTTCACCTATCAGATTGCAGGTGAGCCCTAGAACTTCATCCTTCCTCAAGAAATACGGCCACGGGATCAATGACTGCTAGAACTGACTCCTGAGAGTAGGTTGGGGCTTAAGATAACCCATGCCCACCTGAGGTAAGACTCTGAACTAGAATCCAGGCCCAAGTTAGCAAATCACTAAACCTGGTTCCTGGTGAGGTAAGGTGAATATAACACTAACTGAAATATAGTGCAGTTAATTTAAAAATATACCAGTTATTTTATTAATTATCCACCAATAGCATAGAGGAGTCACCACATATTCTTACAAAAGCTTTATCAAGATGAAATTCCCATGTCATACAATTCACCTATTTCAAGCTTGTAGTCTAGCTGGATGTGGTGGGGCACACCTGTATTCCCAGTGGTTCAAGAAGCTAAGGCAGGAGGATTGTGAGTTCAAAGTCAGTGCTAAGTGATTCAGTGAGACCCTGTTTCTAAATAAAATACAAAATAGGGCTGGGGATGTGGCTCAGTAGTTGAGTGGCCCTGAGTTCAATCCCTGGTACCCCCCAAAAAATAAAGTTTAAAGTGAGTTTTAGTATGTTCACACAGTTGAGCATCTCTCTATCTTAGGAAACGATTTTGTAAAAGCCTTGAAAGGGTTATTCAGTTACTATCAATGAGAAGTTTATTTTCAGAGACCACTTTATTTAATGTTATTTTGAGCCTGATTAAAAGCTGCCTTCAAGTCAAACAAATAATAAAAATGCCTTGTGTATTTTTTACTAAAAAGTGGTAAAGAAAATGAATTGCCATTCTATCAGAACAAATAACTCACCAAAGGATTTAAAGGGAAATTCTCATGCAAACCTCAGCCTGGGAGGTAGAGTCTTTGAATCTTCAAAAGGGTCCAAGTGACAGCCACTAATACCTCACTGTGATCAGAGAAGTTCAAAGGTTGTTGGGATGTCCTTCAAAGAAACTGCTCATATTTTATTCCCCGCATGGGGGTGTTTGTGTTAAGGAACCCCTACGAGATCTACGGGATGTGGTTCATGTCACTTCTCAGGTCTCAATTATCTCAAAGGTAAATGAAGAGGCAGGACTAGTTTTCCCTAAAGTGTGTTCAGATTTAATGGTTCTTTAAAATTATTCCTGCCATGCTGAAAGAACACTAAGCATCTGGGGGCACACATTAACCAAGAATTTCTTTTTCTCTAAGACTGCAACAGACAATACAGCAGTACTTTTGGCAATCTGAAGAGTCCTGGGTGGCCGGATAATTATAATGATAACCTGGATTGCACCATTACTCTCAGAGCCCCGCAGAATTACACCATTTCCCTCTTTTTTCATTCGTTTGACATCGAGGACTCAAGTGACTGTGCACATGATTTCTTGGAGGTAACATGCATTTGGGTGTCATTTGAACGAATTATTTAAGGAGATGATGGATCACTTAGAATTTTTCACTTTTTTTCTATGGCTGCTAATCCTTATAAGCTCCTTGTTCATTTCATTAATTATTTATGTATCTTTCATTCCATAAACATTTACTGAGCACCTTCTGTTCCTGGCACTGGAACTACAACAGGGGGTAAAATATGTTTGGGACCCTCCAGAGGCTCATGATCTGAAGGGAAGCACAGATGGTGTTTTAAGACAAAAGACCTGACAAGGACAACATAGAGGAGGGAAAGTTCATTTGGGGCTCATAGTTTCAGAAGTTTCAGTCCATAGATGGCTGACTCCAAAGCTCTGGGTCCAAGATAACACAGAACATCATGGTGGAAGGGTATGGAGGAGGAAAGCAGTTCAGGACATGGCAATCAGAAAGCAGAGAGCTCTGTTCACCAGGGAGAAAATATAAGCCCCAAGGCCAGGCATGGCGGCGCACACTTGTAATCCCAGCAGCTCCGGAAGCTGAGGCAGGAAGATCGCAAGTTCAAGGTCAGCCTCAGCAAAAAGTGAGGTGCTAAGCAACTCAGTAAGAACCTGTCTCTAAATAAAATACAAAAGTAAGGTTGTGGATATGGCTCACTGGTGGAGTGCCCCTGAGTTCAATCCGTGGTACCCCACCCCCAATAAATATATAAACCTCAAGGCACCCCCAGTGAACTACCTTCTCCATCCACACCTAACTGCCTCCAGTTACCACCCAGTCAATTCATATTAGTGGATTAATACACTGATTAGGTTAAGGTTCTCATAACCCAATCATTTCACCTCTAAACTTTCTTGCAGTGTCTCACACATTAGCTTCCGGGGGACACTACATATTTAAACCATAACGATGCTGAGAACCACTTACAACATCATGAAAAGACTGAGTTGATTCGGTTAGGGCGCCTAACTCTGGAGACAGAGTAGGTCTCTTTAAGGAGGTTACATGTGAATTCCTACCTGAAGGATTAGAGGAAGATCAAGCAAAAGGTAGTGATCTTGGAGGTGGAGAAGGGCACTGGCTTCAGAAGTGTGTTTTGTATGCAGATAAATTTGGAATGAATAACACTGAACAGTTTCCTAATTTCCTTGATGACTACAGTATGTTTGGGGTGTCTGCACTATTCCTTGAATTCTACAGCTGCAGATGTGCTATTCCTTTCTCTTTAGAAAATCCACAGAGAGATTTTCTAAATGAGCTGGGCACCTCCATTCTGCCAACTTTGAACCTAAACCTCAGCTGAGGCTGGTCTTGAACCTGTGACGCTCCTGCTGTGTGTCACCACATCCAACTCTTCCCACTGCTTCTTTAATCAGGACTTAAATATAATTATTTTTATTCTAGTCATTCCTATGTATGGGGTGGAGTGGGATAATTTGATCCATGTGTATAAGGTGTATTGATCAGATCAGAGTAGTTACTATTTCCATCCTTGAAATGGTCCAAAAATTATTTGACCTTTACAGGATACACAGGTTAAAGAGGGTATGCAATTTCTTTTGTGGTCGCTTTCTTTTCTGCTGGCTTCCCTTTTCAGCTATTTCTTGGTAGCTGTGGCCTTTTCCTCCTACCAAAGGCTGTTTCTGCTTCTTCCAACCAACAGCCTGCTCCCCTTCCTCGCCTCCACCTCCGTTCTCAGCTGGCTTGGCCTCTGGTGCTCTTGCTGATTGCTCTCCCCAGTCTTCAATTCCTGGCTTGGTACAGAGTTGGTGTCCCAGCTGCAGTCAGCTTCAACCTGACTCCTGACATGGAGTTCTACTATCCTGGAAAGCTCTCTCCTCTGGAATTAATTTAAATGCCCTGCTAACCAGTATCCTTAACCCATCGTACAATGAATTTCCAGGAGAGGCTCATGCCTTTTCTCATGGGGAATACTTGCTGTGACCAGAAATAGGGAAAAGGCAGATGTTAACAGGGAGGAAACGAGGAGAGAAATACAGTCTTGCTGTGCCAGTCAGGATATTAAGCTCAGGCCTTCTACCTTAGTCACCAGGGAAATCCAAATATTTATATGAAGGATAAAGTGGAAACCAGGGGAGGAATGGGATTTGAAGAAAGGCTTCGATACTCCTGTTAGGTCAGAGTCACAGTGCATCTCTTCTTCCTTCTCCTCAAACCTGAGTGGACTGTTACTGAAGAGGTAGCCTTTGCCATTTGCCTGCTGGATGCTGGGAAGTAAAGACTTGCTTTGCAAGGTTGGAGGGTGAGAACTGTTCCATAGAATAGATCTGAAATTTACTGTTCAACAAGCAAAGAGAGGAAACTATCACATCAGCCTGTAACATGTAGCTATGTCTGGTTTTTGGAGGGAAGATTGTGGGCGTGGCCTCTTGGCAGCCCCACCAGAAGCCTTCGCATTCCACTCGCACTGACCACAGTGGGAACAACGGGAAGCTCTTTCTGAGGACCCGATGTGTCACTGCCGGCAGAGACCGGTCTCTAGATGTGTTCAGTGTCCTCGCCCCTCCTTTCCGTGTCCTCTAAGGCCCCAGAGATGCCTTCTACTCTTAGTCATCCCATTCCTCTATGAAGAGAAAAGTCACTATGACAAGTTTTTAGCAATTTCAGTGGGAATTAATGTCTCACTCTTCCTCCCAGAGCAACAGCATTTTAAAAGAGGGAAAGAGACCCAAAGTCAAGAATTTAGTAGAGGAAGGTCAGGCCCTCCAGCATTCTTAAATATGGCAGCTGTCCAAGTCAAAGCCACCTCCTTTAAACATTTGGCAGAGTCATCCAACAATAAGCTCTGGAACTTTTACTTTCCCATTGGCTACCACATAGGCAGGAGCAGGGTCAAATCAACACAGCCTAGCGAGACCAGCACTGGGCCTCAGGAGCAACTCCAAAGAAAACCAAAAGTTAATCAGATTTTAAAGTAAACAGAATGGAGGAACTTTTCAGATTTTGAATGCCTAGATCAGTGAACTCAGACTTTATCCATATTGATCTGGTTTTACCTATACATTGCCTGTATGACTCACTCCAAAGACTCCCCAAGTGCTCTTATGAGTGGGGCTGGTTGGGAATGCTCAGTAGGAACCGGACTGGAGGACAAAATGTGGTTGCATTCACAGGGTGGTGGTAAACCACCCCCGCTACCCAATGCCCAATGACTCACTTCCTGTTTTTATGTCTCTTCCAGACTGTGAGCTGAAAAGAAAAGCTACTTAGCCTTGGAATGTGTTTTTTAAAATATATTTAACAATAGTGAGAAATGTTTTAGATTTATTGAGTGGTCTACTTTTCCCATACAGAAACTGCTTTTGATCTGAACTTTATTGTACTTTGTATATTGCATTTTTTATAGTCCCTTCTCTGCTGAGTTAGTTTTCAATGGGAAACACACACACACACAGAGTACAATATAGTAGTTGACTGAAGCAGAGCAGGCAATGTTGCTCCCACACACATCTTTTTCAAAAAAATTCACTTTAATTATATTCTTCAAAACATTTCCCCAAAAGCCAAGGCCATAGAATCCTAGCATCAACTAGCATATAAAAATGTGCCCTAGTGTCTTAATTACTGTAGGTTACTGGGTATTTCTGAATCCAAATACAAATTGTTATTGATCTGAAAATTAATCACTTCTCCTTTTTGTATTTTTGGAAAACTCTTACTATTTTTTAAGAGTTTTGTTTTATTTATTTATTTATTTATTTATTTATTTATTTATTTATTTATTTATTTTGATGTGGGAGTGTTGCTTTGTTGCCCAGGCTGATCTCCAATTCCTGGACCCAATTGAACCCAGGGCCTTTGGAGTGCTGGGCAAGCATTCCACCACTGAGCCCCATCCCCAGCCTCCCTTCATGCTTAAGTACATGAAGCTATAAAGGCTTTTTTTTTTTTTAAGTCATTATTCTCATCGTTTCACATTTTAATGTATGCAATAAATTAGAGAAGAAAGTATAATGTAAACATAATAATTGACTCACTTTTAAAGGTAAGAAATGGAAGTAGTAGCAGTTCACCTCTACTTGGCAAGTTTTGTGGAACTCTGCAGCCAAATCCCATCTTCTCTCAAAACAATGAACTATATCTACGGTTTAAGAGCAATGGTATAACTTCTAGTCATGGATATGAAATCATCTGGGTCGCATCACCCTCTGGTAAGACATCTATCCTTTTTGGGGCAAAGCAATGTACCTAAGGAAAACATAAGGTATCTAATAGAAAAGCACAGTTAAAGTGACCTTCTCTTTTTAACTATCTGTGTGCTTCCTGATTTTCTATTAAAAATAGAAATTTACATGTAATGGTTGAGATATTTCAAAATTCTGTATTTATGCATTATTTCTATGTATGTAAAGGAATATATATATATATATATTTCTATGTATGTAAAGGAATATATATATATATATATATATATATATATATCTCCAGGCCTTATATGTCTATATGCTATATATATAGCATATTGAAGATCTGGAGATTTTTAAATTATTATATAAATTCTGTTTTGTCAGAATTTTGACTTGGTTTGGTCATCACAGTGTCCTCTGAGAATTCAAATGAAAAAGCCAAATGGCTTACACATTCTGCGCTATAGTACGCAGCTGTGCTCTTCATAGTCCCTGTGGCTTCTTGGTTGTCCTGCAGTTAATTGCTTTTTCAGGGTAGTAAGTATCTTCTTGTATTTTTAGTTGGCTGCTTATTAAATAACCGAAGGAAATTTAAGTCATGTCAATACGGGTAACTCAAGAGGAGAGGAACATCTTTGTGAAATGTTGAAGTGTCAGAAACACCTTCAAAATAAAAATGATAGCAAGACTCATTTTAAATATACTAAGGAATAAGAAGAGGGTTCTATCAGGACAGTAACAGATAATGAAATCTTTGCAATTTCGGGTTTAAAGACTATCTCCAAAACCCCAATTTTACAGATGAGGAAAGAAAACACTAAGATTAATGTGTTGCCCCAAACGCACAGCTAGACTGTGGTGAAGTGGGCTGGATACCAGCCCAGGTGCTTTTTATTTAGGTCATTTCCTCAGGATTCTCTTGGTGTCCAGCCTAACTAGTGATAACTTTGATATACAAAAGAACAAATCAAGTAAATTAACACCTGTACCTAAAGAGCTTTGACTTTATGTCAATCTTAAAACCATCCATTATTAGCTTGGCAAAATAACTTATATTGTAAAGTGATTATTTTCAAAATCTACAATAGCACAGTCTAGGTTCGGACCATGATTTTACTTTTTTACATTTATTTTTTCCTCCAATTAATTAGTTAATTTTAATTGTCACCTTATAATTATACATGATAGTGGGGTTTGTTGTTACATATTTGTACATACACACAATAGAACATTATAATTTGATCAGTTTCATTCCTCAGTACCTCCCCTTCAGAATTTTACCTTGAATTGACTTCAATGTCATTATCTTCAACTGTGCATTGGGAGTGCTCCATCAAAAGCACACACATGACTTTATTCTGTTCTACAGTTATTCCATCACAACCTTTGTTTTTCCATTTTGATCCTAACGTACTTTTTTCGAAGAATGGTGCTGGAGGAAGGTGCACCTGGGTCATGGTATGCAGGGAGAGGAACATATGTTGGACTGGGAGAGGCGGAGATGGCAGGCGGAGGGATGCAACCCACAGAAGAAGGAACCAGAAAGGGATTTTGGCCTCTGCTGTTCTTGCAGAGTCTCAGCCTCTTCAGCAGATAAAAGGTCTACATCTCTTACACATGCACAGAAGCTGACTGGTTCTGACTTGGCTGAATCAGCTTTCTGCTGCTCTTTCCTTGCAGGCTGCGGTGGGACTCTTTATGGAGACAGAGGCTCCTTTACCAGCCCTGGCTATCCCGGCACGTACCCAAACAACACTCACTGCGAATGGACCCTCACTGCTCCTGCTGGAAGACCTGTCACCGTCAGCTTTTACTTTATCAGCATTGATGATCCAGGAGACTGTGTACAGAACTATCTCATACTCTATAATGGGCCGAATGCCACCTCACCATCCTCTGGACCATATTGTGGAGCAGTGAGTACAGCAAAGACTTTTAGATTCCCACTTGTTATTTTTAAATCATGAAGGTAACTTAGTATCGATTCCTAAGGCAGTCACAGGCAAAGAACAAAGCTACAAGCCTTAGCAAATTTGGTACTGTAGTTTTCTGATTTCTATTATGGGGGGCACCAGTGCCATCTAGTGGGCACTGTGCTGCAGTACTCCTAATAGTTAACCAAACCAGTCTGCATCTGAATCACCTATGGAATTACTTAGCATTACAGACTTTCAGTTCCCAAACATACCCGTGCTACTTTTTAAAAGCTCCCAGTGTGATTTTTGTTTCTTTTTTGGTACCAGGGATTGAACTCAGGGGCCTTGATCACTGATCCACATCCCCAACCCTATTTTGTATTTTATTTAGAGACAGGGTTTCACTGAGTTGCTTAGTGCCTTGCTTTTGCTGAGACTGGCTTTGAACTTTGGATTCTCCTACCTGGGCCTCCTGAGCTGCTGGGATTACAGGCATGCACCACCGCACCCTGCTCCTAGTGTGATCTTGATGCACTTCCAGGGCTTAATACTTATGTTTGTTTCCAAGCACATAGAGTTATAGGAAATTTGGACATCTGGCTCCATTACATCTACTTCTTGTTGAAAATTGCAAGAATTCTTTGAAGAAATTAACTAATAGTTCATTTTCATAAAGTGAAGATATAATAGATCCTTGCTAAACCATAATATTGTGGACATCTGCCCTCACTACCCTCTCTTTTTAAAAACTAGTACTTAAAGAGTTGTCAAGTGAAATGTAGTGCGCCTCCTGCATGTGTCATGTTATGACAGAATGTCATTTTTTCATGGAAAATCCTGTATTACTCCCAGAAGCAGAATCTGAATCTCTAGAAAATACAGGAAAAACAAGTCCTACTCTTGACTTATTGAGTTCTAATCAAATTGAACAGAGAATTATGTCATGGGGAAACTAGAGAATTTAAAAAATATTTCCAACACCTTTTGTTGAATCTATTTTCATATCCATGCACATTTTATGTTGTTTGGGGAGTGTGTCTTTCACTTACTGATATATCATTAACATCTTGCCACAGCAATATTAACACTTTTTATGTGTGGTACTGGATAGTATTCCATTCCACAAATACAGCCTAATTTATTTAACAAAGTCCTCTGTTTGGAAGTTTGGGTGGCTTCAACCTTTCAGTACTACAGACAACAATCCCATAAACCCGTTAGTAATTATCTCTTTATACATTGTGTTCCTTATTTTGGGAGAAATTTTGATTATGGGACCAGTAGGCACCATATCACTGTTATGCACGGAAGACTCACAGAAAAGACACCCCAGTAAAGGTGCCGCACACCAGATTTAGAAGCTGACAAGATCTTAGATATTTAGTTGAAACGTATAGACCTTTTAAAAGGGAGGAAAGGAGGCAATTTTAATATCATTACTTTATATTTACATGGATTGTGTGTGTGTGTGTGTATGTGTGTTTGTTTCAGTAGCTTTCAAAATTTCAACCCCATCTGACCCCCATGGTAAGGGAGAAAAAACAAGAATGTGCTGGGATTTGCAGATAAAAGAAAATTGAGGCACTTGAGAGAACTGATTGCCATTTTAAACCCATGTCACACTAAATCGAAGCATATATAACTAACTATGTCAGTTTTTTTAAAACTGTTAGTATTTGCATTATTTTCCCTGTTTTGCCTTTTTTATAAGTGTGCAATCTAGTTTCATAAGCAGTTGCTGTCTTGTTTTCTTTCTTAATGAAAGTACCACCAATTTCTTTAACATTTCATAAAATTAAATATAAACACAAAGCATAAACATAAATTTAAAAATGTAAATATGAAATGTGAAGTCAGTTCACCTAGAGTGGTAATATAGATATAAATCATGTGCTGATTTGAAGATGTTATGATTAAAATGCCATTGTTCATGGGAAATCCTGTCTTACTCCCAGCAGCAGAATCTGAATATCTAGAAAATATAGGAAAAACAAGGAAAATCAAAGAAGAGTTTAAAACTTCTGTTAACTGACCATATTAGTTTGCCAAAATAGAATAAGAAGGCGAAATTTAGGAAGAGAATAAAATGGAAATAAGAAGTAGTTGTGCATAAGAATAAACAATATGGTACATACTTTGTTATATAACTCCTTAGGAAGTAAAATATCTCTCCTGCACGCTCTTGAATAATTTGCTGTCTTGAGAATAAATCAGTGTTTTGATGACTCAGGTAGAGCTGAGTCAGGTAAGCCCAGTAATGTAAGTCTCTTGAGAGAAAGGCTTTTCTCATATTTTTTATATCCTCAATACTAAAAATAAAAAATAAAATACCCATATATTAGTGGTATCTTATAAATGTTTGCCCTATGAATGATTAAGAAATGAAAGAAAACTGAGTCTTAACTCTTGCCCCCACACATTTCATAGATAATATGCAAGTCAATTCCAAAAGGAAACTATAGATGTTGAGGATGAAAATAGTCTTTTACTCATATGATCAGAATAATTACCCAAAAGAAGCCCTGGATAACCTAGGGTACCCATTTCTTCTTAACTTTCCACCCCTGGCAATATTCTTTTGCAAAGTATCTACCTTAATTCTGGGCAAGATTACTTCTGGAAATAAATGCAGGTTCACTGTTAATTCTTTAAAACTTCTACATGTAATACTTTTTTTTTTTTTTTTTTTTTTTGGTACCAGGGATTGAACTAGGGGGTACTCAACCACTGAGCTGCATCCCCAGCCCTATTTTGTATTTTATTTAGAGACAGGGTCTCACTGAGTTGCTTAGAACCTTGCTTTGCTGAGGCTGGCTTTGAACTTGAGATCCTCCTGCCTCAGCCTCCTGAGCCACTGGGAATACAGGTGTGCACTGCCACACCTGGAATGTAATACTTAAGAAAAAATTACTAACTTTTCTAGACAAATGATCAAATTTTTAAAAACTATAATTTTTACTTTTCATTTTTTTCTCTTTCAATTTTAGGACACTAACATAGCTCCCTTTGTGGCTTCCTCAAATCGGGTCTTCATAAAATTCCATGCTGAGTATGCAGTGCATCCGTCTGCATTCCGGTTAACATGGGACAGCTGAGGGGATAAGGCCATGGGTTTCCTCTCTACCTCGGCTCTGCTGCAGGGACCATCAGACATCACGCTGGACAGAACTCTGCCATCCTGGACTCTTGCCCATGCCACTGATCATAAGTTGAACTTTTATGATTTACACCAAAGAATGTGTAGAGTCGCTATTTGTACATCTTTTTTGAATATAAAATAATAACTTCCTGAGTTTAGGCTGTTCACACCGTTCTTTTAATTTCTGAGCTGAAATTTTAAAAAGTCTTAAAAGGGTTGGAAATTATTATGTAAATTTAAAAATGAATGATATAATAAAAGTATGATTTTTTTCACTGTGAATATCAAATTAGGGGTAATAAATATTATTGAACTGTACACAATTATGCTCCATTAATTTTTAACTCATTAAAACGTATCCTTTCAGTATGGCTTAAATATAGAAAAACTTGCTGTGACCTCTGAATTCTCTCAATTTCTCTATTTGCCTCAAACTTGTGTTTTTTCCCTGGCTTTTCTGAGCGTTTTCCATCTGCTCCCGGGGACCCTGTTCTGCCTTGGTTATTGAATTTCTCCGTGCATTCTCCACTATTTATTATCCACTACTCCCTATTCCTAGAACATTCCCTTTTTCCTTTTGTGTGCTTGGTCTTTCTTCCACACTTCTATATACTAAGGATGTTTTGCTTTTTCTTTAAATATCTTATCCACTGTTTACAATTCAGCTCAACACTATGACCCCCTTGTAGCCTCTCAAATCCCATTAGTAGGAAATCCCCCCTTTTGGTGTTTTCATAGTAATTTTTGTAATCAAATACAATATTTGTCACATTGCAAGGGTGGGGGACTGGGGATTGAACTCCAAGCCTTGAGCTTGCTAAAATGTACTCTACCCCTCACCTACACCCCAATCCCACATTTTTTCCTGCTCATATTTAGTTGTATTCAGTCTTCCCTTATTAAACTGTGTGTTTTTGAAGACAGTTCTTGAGTTGTCTCCACCGTTATTTAACATTGGATTTCCTCTTGACAGATAACCTGTCACTGTGATCCTGCTCTGTCACTCCTTCTTTTGCCAGATGAACACAGATCCATCAGAAGGATGAGTTAATCCTGACTAGGAAGATTCTGGAATAACCCCGTGACCATTAGAAACTAGAAGATGGTTTGCAACTGTACATAGGGCTGGGCTTAAATGGTACTGAAAATGGACACCAAAAAGAAAAACCATGATGGAGAACACGTCAGCCCCAATCAGTAGTCTCCTGAGCTGCTGAAGTCCCTAGAGAGCCATTTGTTCTTAAAATAAGTTACTAAGCTAAAAAAAAAAAACTAAGAATAGTTACTACTGAAAATTAATGTTCTGTATTTTTGAGATTGCTTCCCCCCTCAAAGCAATGTATTCTTGATATTAATTTTTTTCAAAAATATAAGACTTAATCTCTATCATAATTCAATGATAGACTTTACTTTGCATTTTTAACATAAAGCAAATCGCTGGTAAATACCCCTGTTCCAGAGGCCGTGGAAAACTATAAAAGCATTGGATTTTCCTGTAAAAAAGGAAGCTAATAACTATCTCACTTACAGATTTGGGAATAAATCAGTGTTTAATCTTTTAATTTTCCTCTTCTCTTTGCCAATATGCTCAGTTTTCCCACCACTGGAATATTACTGCACAAAATATTATACTCTACATATTACATTTGTTATCTTGGTACATTATACATGTTTCTAGAGTTCTCAAATATATTTTAATCATATAATTATCAGTTCTTATATTGTATGCACTTTATTCAGCTGTCTCCTCTTTTCATATATTTGCTTTATTTCTAACCTACTATGGTAACAGATGAGCATTCAGTGGATATTTTTTATAGAATTAAAAAAAATAGTTTTAGACTGGGGATGTGGCTCAGTGGTTAAGTGCCCCTGGATTCAGTCCTTGGTACAATTTTTTTAAATATTGAAATAAATAGATTCACAGTTTGAAAGGATACTACAGGGAGGTGTCTTGCCCCCTTCACTCAGTTTTCCCCCATTTTCCATAATATTTTGTGAGTTATTTCTTATAGGCACATTTCCTGAAAAGGTGGAAGATCTTTTCATCTATTGACTTCATTGCTAAATTATTCATGAACAGCATCAGAAAATTTATATTTCTACCACCAACCAAAATTCTGCTTTTAGAAAAGACTTCAGGTGAAAGCCAGAAGTTATTTTGATTAGCTGATTCATTTTAAGGAAAATCTCCAAGAGTGTTCTGCATTTGACAGTATTCCTAGAAATAAGATAAAACTTGTATTTTAAATCATTTATATGAAAGAGAAATTCTATCAATTTAATGAACTTGGAAAAGCAAATTTTCAAATTATATTTTAAGGAAAACCAGTTTTAGACCTTAAAATGGTTCTGTATATTTCTATTCGTGTTAAACAAGGAATATAGAGCATTTACTAAGGAGAATTATATTTATTACCAAGTACAAAGAATAAGCAAGAGCACAGAATAAAGAATTGCATAAGCCAACTTGTCCCTGAGGGGTAATATTTCTAATCATAGGGTGTGTTGAAGATTCTTATATGATAAGATATTACTGTGTATGTATTTGTCTTCAAGAGTACATTCCTTCTTTTTAATTTATTTTTTATTTTTTATTTTTACAGGCTAACTTTTGATTCATTGTACACAAATGGGGTACAACTTTTCATTTCTATGGTTGTACACGATGTAGAGTCATACCATTTATGCAATCATACATGTACATAGGGTAATGATGTCTGTCTCATTCCACTATCTTTCATAGCCCCTCCTCCTCCCCCCTCTCATTTCCCTCTATGTAATCCAAAGTTCCTCCATTCTCTTACCCCCCACCCACCACCCCTGTTATGTATCATCATCCACTTATCAGGGAAAACATTCGGCCTTTGGTTTTGGGGGATGGCTTATTTCACTTAGTATGGTATTCTCCAATTTCATCCATTTACCTGCAAATGCCATAATTTTATTCTTCTTTATGGCTAAATAATATTCCATCATGTATATATACCACAGTTTCTTTACCCACTCATCTGTTGAAGGGCATCTAGGTTGGTTCCACAATCTAGCTATTGTGAATTGAGCTGCTATAAACATTGATGTGGTTGTGTTACTGTAGTATGCTGATTTAAGCACCACCATGGCCTATTGGTAGTTTTACAGCACAGTACATCAAGTTAAATAATACTGTTGTTATTTAGTAAGAAGAAGAAAGTGCAAAATAATGGCATGTTGCTGTCTTACATGTTTACAGATCTGTAACTGAGATAGTTATTAGCTTCCTTTTTTAGAGGAAAATCCAATGCTTTTATAGTTTTCCACAGCCTCTGGAACAGGGGTATTTACCAGAGATTTGCTTTATGTTAAAAATGCAAAGTAAAGTCTATTAAGAATACAAAATCCACTGAATGGAAGAAGATGTAGACTGTATTACTTCATCTTATCCCAGTATTTAAATGCTAGAGAAATTATTTCTGCAAAGAATGTAGTTACATAAATAAGACAGTTTCACCTTTAAATATTTTGCTTCCCTTATGTATTATAGAGAGATATATCAACTTTATGGATAGCACTCTATTGGAAAAAATAATGAATGCAATGAATAATGCCGTCAAATCCAAAGGGTCCTGCCTAACTAGAACAATGATCCAATTTTAACAATGAAATTTGATAGGGGTAAATCTTGTGCTTTTAACCAAAAACAAACTACAAGATACAGAATATGGAGACACATGACATAGGAACATGGAATATGAAATGACATGGGAATTTTGTCTGAAAGCAAGATTGACATGATGAGCTGTCAAGAAGAAATTATTTGATCTTAGATGGCATTATTAGAGTAATGGTATCTATAGGAGTCATTTTCATTGAAAAGGACCTGCTTCTCCACGAGGCCTACTGGTATCCAATAGGTATACATAGGAAGCTGAAGAAAGCACTATTATAAAGTAATTTCAAACTTGAGTGCTGGGTGGGGTGATGCACGCCTGTAATCCCAGAGGCTTGGGAGGCTGAGGCAGGAGGATCTCGAGATCAAAGTCGGCCTCAGTAACGGTGAGATGCTAAGCAACTCAGTGAGAGCCTGTTTCTAAATAAAATACAAAATAGGGCTGGGGATGTGGCTCAGTGGTTGAGTGCCCCTGAGTTCAATCCCTGGTACCAAAAAAAAAAAAAAAAAAAAATTGAGAATAGGGCCAGGAGATATGAGAATAAAGATCATTTACAAAACAGTCCCAGCTATCTAGGAAATAAGTGGTATTTTTAAGTAGGTTGGGGGCATGACTTTTTCATATATTGCAAAAGAGTTTAGTAAGTTTTCAAGTAATTCAACTGGAAGGAAGAGAAAAAATATCCTGGTTCTGTTCTCATCAGTATGACCCATTTCATAGCCTCTGGTTCTGCTTTACATTTAATTCACTCATTTATAAATGTATTCAGCATCTACTATGCGGTGTGTACTAAGCTTGCTAAGGATAAAGTGGGGAATGAGATAGCCGTACAATCTCAACAACTGACATCTCCCTTCTTCACATGTACATTTTCCAGTTCCATCTAGCCTGGGTTCCTGAGTCACTCCCAAAGCACAATCTTCACTTTTCTTATCTAATGAAACTTACATTAACCTTAGAACAAAAGGCCAAGAGACAACTTCCCTGTTCCCAAATTGCACAAGTATGAAGATCCATTGCTAGCGATCAAAATTCTGTACAAGCTAAAAATCAATTAGGTAACTTGTTATAGGGATTTTGGTAGTTAAAACATTGAGATACACCAAAATGTTGCTTTCGGACCATAATTGGAATTTGAAAGGTCACACTGTAAAATCAATGGGTTTGAGGGTAAAGTGGGAGGAGGTCTTACTTGGATGTTAATAGAAAGTAGTCTTCTGCATGAATCTGAAAAACCCCAAAAGACACAAATGTGAAGAAAAAGAAGTGCCTGCTGTCTACCGCTGACCATATAATGAACTGAGAAAGTCTCAAGATCATGTCTAACTCCACTTCAGATTATTTCCACTTCCGTTAATAATGAGAACTGTAGATACCTTATCTGAAAGTTCATTAGGAAACAAGAGCCAAATGCCAACACCACCTCCTCTTTCCAGCTTCCTTGTGATTCAACAACTAAAATGTTAATGCTTGACCTCCAAGGGGCTTTAGAACCTTGTTCCAGCACTACCTTGTGGCCTTTCTGATTCTGTCCTTCTGGACATTAGCCATTTCTACCCCCTCATAGTCTGGGATCCAGGGTTGGGAGAGCTAGGCCTCCATCTCCATCTGATCTCCCTCACGTCCACTTTCTTGTCTTCCAATCTGGACCTTCGCAGGAAGAACTCCATGCTTTTAGGATTCAAGTTTAAGTCTAACCATGACTGGCCAGAGCGGACCTCAGCTGGCCTCCAGGGACCTGGCTGGGAGGATTGGGAGAGCCTAATGAGAGGCCACCACAGGCCTTCTCTGGGCCCAGTGGAATTTCTTGATACTTGAGTAATTCTTGTGAAGAATGGCCTGGGGGAAAGATGAGTCATAACAGTTTGAGACCAGGGGGTGCCTGGATGTGGGCTCTATTTGTCATAATTTCCTATTAAATTTTACCTCCATTTAATGTGAGGAATTTTTTTTTTAAACCCACTACATACTTGCCAGGAGAAGCATTAACATCATTAATTATATTAAGAATAATGAGAATATCTACATAGCATCTGCTCTGTGCTAGGCATGGTTCTGATATATTATTCATTGAAATAAGCACTAAGAACCATCATCCCTATTTCACGGATGAGAAAAATGAGGCAAGGAAAAGTCATGTGAAACTTAAGTAACAGAGCTATGATTCTAACCTCAACAACCACAGAAAAAAGTGCCTCACATCCAGCCTGAAGGATTAGGTATGAATTAATTAAATATGATGATCAAACTATGTTCATAGGTCTCCTGGAAAAATTGATGATGTTACATAGGCTAGGTAAAAAAACAATGTGGTTGCTGTCACATTAATATAATTGCTTTAAAAACTTAGAAATGATACAGTGTCAAAATAATGTAAGTTCTGAAAATTTTTATTAAAACTATTGCTTTCAAGTTGAGGAAAGTTATTAGGGAAAACAATATGATAATTGTTAGATACTTGATGAAAGTTTTGCTTTTTAAGTTTTAATTTTGTGATTTTATATTTATATCACCACTTAGTGGTTTGTTATGTAGTTATGTTAGCTATTCATCACTATAATGAAATATCTAAGATAATCAACTTAGAAAAGACTTATTTTGGCTCACAGTTTTGTGGTTCTAGTCTAGGACCAGTTGGCCCTATAGATTTGGTCCTGTAGTGAAGCAGCACCTCATGATGGGAGCTCATAGCAGAGCAAAACTACTTATCTCATGGCTTGGAAGCAAAAGAGAGGAAGAAGAAGGGACCAAGGTCCCACTGTCCTGTTCAAGGGCATACCCTCAATGACCTAAAGTCCCCACTAGGCTCCACCTCTTAAACATTCCACCCCTCCCACTAGCTCCACCATTGGTACTAGGCCTTTAACACATATGGGGACTTTCAGGATCTCAACTACAGGGATTAGTTTAAAAACTAAAAAAGGCACTTTCAAAATTAATGATTTATATATGAATTTCTAATCATATTCCAGTTGTAATAGGTCTTGCTTTGGATCAAGAATCTTCCTTACTCAATTTCTGATTGGTTTACTCTGTATACCCAGAGGTTGAGGGGTGGTATATTTCTCCCAATGGGAAATATTAAGGAATAAATTGCATGTGAACATAGAGATCCTGGCAGTGATGCTGTGGAGGACATTTAAGCTCTGAAAAGTACACACCTTTTTTTTATTGTAAACAAATGGGATACGTGTTGTTTCTCTGTTTGTACATGGAGTAAAGGCATACCATTTGTGTAATCATAGGTTCACATAGGGTAATGCTGTTTGATTCATTCTGTTATTTTTTCCCTTCCTCCCCACCCTTCCCACCCCTCTTTTCCCTCAATACAGTCCTTCCTTCCTCCATTCTTGAAGTACACACCTTTTTATACAGAACCAGTTATATATTTTCCAAGACCCCTTGTTCAAAGATTTTTGAACATTTCAAGATGGAGACAGCAGAGCATTAAATCAAGTGGAAGGCCATCTGAATGTGGAGTTCTGTCCATCTGCACAGGTCTCCACCCAGGAATCTGGCCTTGTTTCCATACTGTACACATTTGCAACATAGGGACATAGTTAATTAAGTGTCATATCAGTAAAAGCAAAGAGAAGGAGAGGAGGATGACAGGTGATTTGTGATATCATGGTGCAATAAGACAGACATATTTGGATTCTGCCTCTTCTTTCTAGCAGAGAGCTTCTAAAACTCTTGTCATTTTCTGAGTGATGGGGTGATAGGTACAGGTTTGAAGATTTGGTCCTTGATCCCAGTGTCTGCCACAGAGTGCCTAAACTCTCAGAATTTTCTGGGTGATAGAAGCATCTTCTATTCTAATGAAGTTACCCTTGATGGATTCATGGATGGACACTGGTCACCAGAAAGACCAAGCCATGGTTGGAAGTTTGGAACATTCAATCCTACCCTCTGTTCTCCAGGAAGGAGAGAGTGGCTGGACCTTGAGTTATAATCGATTGTGCTTATGTGATGAAGCTTCCATAAACCTCCCTGAAACACTTTTCAGACAGCTTCCTTGTTGGAAGCTCTCCATGTTGAACATGCTGGGAAGGTGGTGCCTTCCAACTCCAGCCTACACGCAGGACCCTTTCAGACTTTGTCCTGTGTATCCCTTCATCTGACTGTTCATTTGCATCCTTGATCATATTCTTTATAAATATAATAAACTAGTAAACACAGCATTTCCCTGAGTTCTGTGAGTTGTCCTACCAAATTAATTGAAATCGAGGAAGGGATCATGTGAACCCCATTTATATCATTTGTTAGGTAACAACCCATTTACTACTTGGGGTTGGCATTTTAAATAAGGGCAGTCTTATAGACAGTTCTTCACCTGTGCAATCCGACTTTGCTGGTGGATAGCGTCAGAATTGTGATAAATTGTAGGTCACGCAGCTGGTGTCTTCTGGAGAATGGCTTGATGTGTGGGAATACCCAACACACACCTGGTGTCAGAAGTTCTCAGTGCTGAGTGCATGAGAGGAGAAAAAAGTTTGATTTTTTCTCTCTCAAACAGGAGTGAAAACAAATTTCTAGAAAATTCAGGAAATGAATTGAATCATGCTGGCAAATAAAACAGAAATTGTAGCCAAAAATAACTTTCAGAGAGAAATACTACAAGACTGGGAATTGCTGTTCCAGATGTCATCTGTATGGGGGGCTGTCAGGTGCGGTGTGAGTAGGTAAAATGGGAAGTAAAGGAACTATATCAGTTGCCACTTACAAGGGCCCTCTGTCTCCACAGGTGAGGGCAACCTGGTGATGATTTGTAAGCAGAACACTTAGGTTCTCACTTTTGAAGAAATTTAACGAACGGCCCTGGGAAAACTAATGCTGACCTAACAGAGAAATAAATACACATAAACGAGAGAGGAAAGAAACCACTCCAATTATCCCCCGAATCAGCTCAGATCTCCACACTTGAACATGAAAAGACAGCCAAGATCAACTACAAGAGGAAGTCTCTCGGCAGCATGAAGGAGAAAGAGCTAAATGAACATTAAGCAGGAACCCTTGAAGAAACAATTTAGTAAACAGAAGGGAAGTTTAAAAGCTATTATCCTCCGAGATAGTTAAGAGAGAGCATTTATGAAAGAAAGCCAGGTTGCTAGCAGAGAAATGAAGGCAAAGTCCTAATCCAGTAGGACTTGTGTCCTAATAAGAGGAAGCCACACTGGGACGCGCCTGCACAGGGAAAAGGCAATGTGGGGATATAGAGAGAAGCAGCTGTCTGCAGGCCAAGGAGAGAGACTCAGGAGAAATCAAATTTGCAGGTATTTGGTCTTGAACTTCTAGCTCCTAGAACTGTGAGAAAATTAATTTCTGTCTTAAGCCATGCAGTCTGTGGTATTTTGTTTTGACAGCCTCAGAAGACTCGCCTTTTGAAGAGGAAGTGACAGACTCCTGGGAACCCAAATTCATATTTCACAAATGGGTGTTTTGTAGTTTTTAAACCGGAGAGCGATTTCTGTTGTTCTAGTCCAAAAGGTCAGGGGCAAAAAGTAACCAGTAGAAATCTACAAGATTTCGGGAAAAAAACATGATGGCGAGCTGGGGATTCACACATTACGACTGAGTTCTTGTCTTCAGCTCAGTACAAAGATTGCATGCTTCCGCGAAGACCTCTATTGCGGAGAAGGGAGTCGGGACCGCTCCAGGTGGAGCTGCAATTAGAGAGGCAGGACACCGATTTTGAAATAGTCCAGAGTCACGGTCAGAAACTTTCTCCCTCCACCACTGTGCCTGGGACTTCCCCACTTCCGCCCACAGTACTCCTCCCTTCCACCAACCAACCGAGCATGCGCCATACCAGTGCGCATGCGTCCACTCGGATCCAATCGGAATTTCAAACCTGGGAGGCAAGGGCTAACCTCGGTGTGGGGAGGAGTCGCCGAGCAGAATAACAAATGTGATTGGTCGGCCTCGGGGCCCACATTCCTTTATGGGCGGGGCCTCGCCCTGGAGCCACGTCTAGTAAACTGTTCGCCTAATTTGGGAAGTGCGCGGCGCGGGAGGGGCGTGGAGCTGAAAGAGGCCCCTTGCGCGCCTGCGCTGAGCGCCGGGACAGGGCGTGTTCCTTGTTCGGGTGCCGGTTTTGCACTGATCGGGAGTGCATCTCTTGCCACCCGAGCGCGTCCTACGGACGTTTCGCGTCCACTCTGTTAGGTGCTGCCCTCCGCGGTGAGTGTGTGTGTGGCACTGCACCTGGGTTTGCTTCCCTGCGTGGCCAGAATGGTGCTGAACCCTTCCCAGTCCCCTGCCCCGCCCTGTCCCATCCTCCTCCCCGCACCCGGACCTCTGATGCCCACTCTCCAGCCCAGGCCAAACTGGAGAGGGGAAGCTGCAGGTGTCTTTCCTTCCACCTCCTTGCCTTTCTACCATCGTCCACGTGGTTTGTTTTCGTTCAGTGCAGAACATGTCCAAGTCTCTGAAAAAGTTGGTGGAGGAGAGCCGGGAGAAGAACCAGCCGGAAGTGGACATGAGTGACCGGGGCATCTCTAACATGCTGGATATCAACGGCTTGTGTAAGTTCTTGGGCAGGCCCTTCCCCTGGATGAGTTGGAAGGGGTTCTAAGTTTGTCAGGTAACTGCTGGTCCTGGCAGGAGAAATTGTAAAGGTTTAGATCCCGCCCTCTGTGAACATCACTTGTCCAAGGGAGCTTCACTCAGAAAGTTTGCAATCAGAATTTTTTCTGTTCCAACTAGGAAACGAACCTGAGAATCCAGGATTAGAATCACATAAGACAGGTTCTACAGTGTCTCATCAGCGTCTGTGCGAATTTATGGTATTTGGGTGGGTTTACCACACAGTTTATGTAACAGCCACCTGAGTTTTCACATTGGAAATCATTTTAAAATCACTCTTCCATTCTCCTAATATAGTCTTCATAATGAACAAATGGCACACATAAGTTATATGATTAATAAGAATTCTTGTGCCTGAAATATATATGTATTTTTGAAGTACTTCATCCATTTTTTATTTTATTTTTTTAGTTATACCTGAAAGTAGAATGTATTTTGACATATTATGCATACATGGAGTTTAAGTTTCCATTCTTGTGGTTGTACATGATGTGAAGTTACACTGGTCGTGTATTAATATATGAACATAGTGTGTGGAGTATTTTAAACATTTTTTGACTTATTACCTATTTCTGGGTCTTTATTCTCCTAATTTGGTTCATGCTTTTTTAATTCCCCATTTGCTGTAGTGTTCTCCTAACTTACCATCTTGTCTTTGGTTTCAGTGCCCACTTTAATCACTGTATTGCTTTCGTTTTCCTTAAAATCAGGAATTGCAAACCCAAATGCCTTCCCGTGAGGGGGTGTCCTGAACTCCATAATACGTATCCATCTGAATGGGGCAGCTGATGTACCTGCTTCTCAGATCCAAATGGTTGTCGCTGTGTGAAGATGTTAGTTCAGTGTTGCCAGATTTTTTTCTTTTAAGAAGACAAGAACTCAATTTTTTAATATGAAATCTCTTAATTTTTAAATATTAGTAACTAGATGAAATATTTGAATAAGACTTTATAAGTGAAAGAAAACACTTCTTCAGGCTGAAGGTAACTAGAGTTTGGCCCTTCTCCTTTGAATACTACTGGTTCTCCATTACTGATAATAAGGCTCCAAGTTCCTTGGTGTGATATACAAGGCTTTTCTGAATTGGACCACAGCCTTATCTCTTCCATGCATCTGGCATGTCAACCAGTCTAAAATGAGCTCACTGCTTTTCCTGAACCAGAGTACAACCCACCAGGTCTTTGTTCCTGTGACTGTTTTCCCTCCTGCACACTCTTCCTCACCTGAAATCCTTTTAGTTACCTTTCAAGAGTCAGTTCAGCTATAGCCTATGCAAAGCCTTCTCTGTCCATCAAGTTCATCTCATCACTATGTCCTCTGTGAATTTGGACATGCCTTGCTTCATGACTCTTATTACATGGGATTATAATTTCTTTTCTTTTTTTAAACTCTGGAAGTCTTTCTTCCCCACTGGGATACTGGGAGGACTAAAGGTGTGCAAAGTTCTTGTTTGTGTTCTTTATACTAATGCCTGGAACATAGTAGGTGCTCGAATATGCTTGATAAGTGAAGGAAAAAATGATGGATTAGACCAGTGAATTTATGAGACCCATTCCAGGATTTTATAAGAAACAAAAGGAGGCTATACCTAGGAGACCCTAAAAGATGTTGGATAATTTGCTAGGCATGGAGAAAGTAGAGTCAGGTTTACTGTGAATCCATGGTTTATGCCTAAGATGCAGATTAGGGTTGATACTATTGATACGTCTTGGCAAAAGGAAAGGGGGTGGAACGTGGATGACTTGTGTTTGGTGACTGTTATGAAAATACCTGTCACTGAATTTGATTTTGCCTAGTTAGCATCCCAGCCTTCTTGCCATGTGTTGGTTTTTTGCAATAGGGATGGACTTACGGTGTCAGCTGCAGAGCAGGTGTCTCTGCTATTGAATTGGCAGCTGAGGATCTGGATATGCCCCATGCTGCCCTTGCCCCGCTCTGCTATGGTGGTGATCATTATTGGGGGCATTGTTGCTACAAAGAAAGAAGAGGGTGAGTGGAAAGCAAGTGGCCCAGCACAGCTATATCCTGGCCCCCAGCTTTCTGCCCTGTGGTGCCCCTTTTTCTCATGAGGTTGAATAGAGAGTTTGCTTTCAGCAGAGCAGCTTTGTGCTCCCCAGCTTTTGAAGAGGAGACTTCATGTAATACTTACAAGTGGGGAGCGAGGCTGAGCTATTTCAGTTCACTCCATTATCTCTTTGAAGCTTTGGCTTTTATTCAGAAGAAAAGATAGACACTTGCTTCCTGAAAAAAATGTTTCCGGTATAACACTGGGTGGTGAAAAACAAGATGGTTCTTCAACTTTCCCTGTGAAGTAGCTCAGGAGCACTGGCACTTCCTGGGAACTTGTGTAGGAGTGAATTTGGAGATCCCACCACCTCCTCTGGTTTCTGTAGTATTGGCTCAAGGAAGTGGCTGCATGCTGTTAACTCCCTGACTTTAGACTCCTCAGATCCTGGAGAGTTCCAGAATGCTCTCCAGAAGCCCATTCCTTCTGCGACTCATTTATCAGCCATGCACACAATACTTAGTATGTACCTACTGTGTCAGTCAGCTTTGTGTAGCTGTGACCAAAAGAACAATTTGGAGAAAGGAAAGTTTATTTGCCTCATGGTTCCAGAAATTTAGTCCATGGGTGGCCCTGGGCTCAAGGTGAAGCAGCACAATATGGCAGAAGGACATGGCAAAGGGGTGCTGCTCCCTCCATGGCAGCCAGGAAGCAGAGAAAGGGACAAGGGGCTGCAAGGAAGATGCATCCTTTCAGGTCACACCCACTTCCTCCAGCCATGCCCCAGTTGCTTACTGTTGTCGCCAGTCAGTGCATGCAGTCTAGGATGGACTGATAGGCTCTCACAGTCCAGTCATTTCACATCTGGATATTCTTGCATTAACAAGATCTTTTGGAGAACACCTCATATCCAAACTGTAACATTTGCATTAAAATATTCAACATGGTTGAAGTGTAATGTAAGAATCTCCATTTTCCTTTATTTGCACAACTTTAACAGCAACTGTAAAGTTTTATATATTAGTATCCAGATTAAACACAGGGAACAATTAACTTGGATGTAAGATAATGCTTATTTCTTGCATCTTAAGCATTTCTTTCCTTGCCTTTACTTTGTTTAATTTCTCAAAAGATAAGCAGAAATTTGTTTTGAAGATAAGAATGAAGGTTTTGTATTTCTTTGAAGCATATTAAATGCCTGACTTTCTCCTTTTGAGAGTTGAGTCTTATAAATACAGTACTGTACCTACTCTCAGACAGATGTTTTGAGGAGTTTAAGTACCGAAAGTTTTTTGATGGAAACAGCTTTGGCTGGAGACAGGCATCAGACAGTTCTACTGTTTTCTGCCTTCCCAGCCTGATTCTAGGGATGCTCAGGTCCTACCCTGAGAGATGCATAGGAATGAAGTCTTGGGGTTGGGTAGACTGGGTTCAAATTCTGCATCTTCTATTGTGTAACCTTAGAAAAGCTACTCAGTCCTTTTGAGCCTCAAGTTCCCCATTGGCAGGTGGGTATGTATGTAGTCACTTTATAGGACTGATTTAGTGTTAAATGCGATAATGTACATTAAATGTTACCTGTTAATAAGAATATCCACAGAGACTATAAACCCCACATATTAGCAGGCCCAGCATAGTCAATAGCCTGAACCAGGAATTAAACTTGGCTAATTAGACTGGGTAAAGAATTGTGTCATATGTTGGTGTTTTTGATGTTGCTTATTAGAACATAGATTGTTGGGCACTTTTGCTTGGATTCTCATTGATTTAGATAGCTTTTTAAAAAAATAATTTTTCCTAATTCTATTTTTCTATTATTTTTTTTTCTATATACACACATTGTTCTTAAACCACTATGTCTTATGGTCCTGTATATAGGATGCTTATGAAAACAAATTGAGCAATTTGCTTTTATAAGCAAAATTTATAGGTGTCCTCTATAAATTTCTTGGTGGGCGGTGGGCGGGGAGTACCAGGGATTGAACTCAGGGACTCTTGACCCTTGAGCTACATCCCCAACCCTATTTTGTATTTTATTTAGAGACAGGTTCTCACTGAGTTGCTTAGCACCTTGCTTTTGCTGAGGCTGGTTTTGAACTTGAGATCCTCCTGCCTCAGCCTCCAAGCCACTGGGGTTACAGGAGTGTGCCACTGTACCCAGCCAGTAAATTTGATAGGTTTTATAGGTGTCCCATATATAGGACAGTGAGTCATAACGGGTTAAAGTTTCTAAGCATAGTGCTGTCTATTTTGTTCTTTTTATTAAAAAGATTTCACTGGTAACCCCTTTCACCTAGCTGATAAGTTGCTTAAAGGCTTCTGTAATCAGCTTCCATAGAGTTCTTTTATTTAAATATTTTGTGGCTTTTTAATATCTTCAGGGTTATTGACCTCTGAGTGGTCAGGCTTTTATCAGTTTCTCTTTTTTTTTAGGTTAGATTAAACTATTTTTCAGGTAAATCTTCGTTTTTCATGAGAGTTCATTTTATTATTTTGTTTCATGACTTACATTTATGATACATAGGTACTTTTTATTTTAACTATGACAAAAAGGAGTTTTATATGTACATTATAATTTTATAAAACATGTACATTATAATTTTATAAAACATGTACATTATAATTTTATAAAAACATGAGCAAAGAACTAGAATTGTTATGCTTTTTTCTACATTACAGACTTCATTTTTGTATGTTCTATTTCTAATTCAAATTAAATCTGCAACACGAATTTACATACACAAGTGTATATATTTAATAATTAGGCAGACTCATACAATGAGATGAAGTTTAAATTCTGACTATGGAATTGAATAGTTGTATGAATTTAACAAGTTACTTAAACACTCTAAAAACCTCAATTTCCTACTCTATAAAGTGCTAATAGTCCTTCCTCAGATTCTTATGAGGATTACCAGTTCCTAGCACTTAGTAGTCTGTATAGGTTTGTTTATTTATCTATGTTACTATTACTTAACAGAATCTCTATAACATAAATGATATATGCACATACATGTATATAATTTTTCACTTTGCTCTTCAGAGTCTGTTTGGTTCACTTTAGGGACAAAATAAAATCAGAAAGCAGAATAGAGAATGCTGGGAATGTGTTTTCCATTTTTATGTAGAATAGTCCAGAAGGCACTAAAAGGAAGTGAGAGAAGAGGCAGATGGGTCTTTGGTACAAGAAAATTCCTTTTCAGGTAAAGCTTGCAAAAGAAAAATAACCTGCAACTGAGGGAGCCGTCTTTCCAAAGAACCATACAAAATAATTGACAGATGTGATCAGGAGTGACCTGCAGGTGCTGTTGCAAAAGCCCTATCAACCTGGCAGTGACCTGTGATGTTAGGAGGACCTGTTGTCAGTGTAGACTTTCCTTGGCAAGGGAAAGATGAAGAGCTGGGAAGAGCATGTGATTTTAGCTATAATCTTTTTAAAAATCGCTTATTTCCCTTTGTAGGTCGTATATGTATGCCAGCCTTCATTTTGACGCATACTGTACCTGGACGCCCTTTTCCCTTTTCTCACTTCTGCTGACCTCCTTACCCCTTGTCAATCAATGCTTGTTGAAATAATAAATAACTTATCTATCCACGTGATTCCATTCTGTGTCACCTCCTCTGGGAAGCTCTCCCAGTAATCTAAAGTTAACTCAAACAACCTGACTTGTTTTTCTCTCTCTTTTATGAATTGGTTAATTTTTTTGGTACCAGGAATTGAACCCAGGGGCACTTGACCACTGAGTCACATCCCCAGCCCTTTTCTAGTTGTCAATGAACCTTTTCTTTTATTTATGTATTTTTATGGACTGCTGAGAACATGCTAGTGCCTCACACATTGCTAGGCAAGCACTCTTCCACCGAGCCACAACCCCAGCCCTTCCTAACCCATCATTATTATTATTATTATTATTATTATTATTTTGAGACAGAATCTCACTAAGCTGCTTAGGGCCTCGCTAAGTTGCTGAGGCTGACTTTGAGCTTGGGATCCCTCCTGCCTTAGCCTCCTGGGCTGCTGGGATTGGAAGCATGTGCCACCACACCCAGCATAAGTGTCTCACGTATCTGCTATACCTGGCATGGTGCTTGGCAAATTTTTTAAAGGAAGAATGTTATTGCTTTGGGTTAGGAGATTTAGGTCAACTATTTAAAAAAGCATTGCATGGGAGAAGGTCATAAACCCTGTCCCCTCTGTTTAGGTTTTTTCTTCTGAACTTTCCAGAGGAAAACTAGTTTGTAACTATCAAGAACATGATAGAACTGTCAAATCTGTTAAACATTTTTGATTTTAGTACAGGATAAAAACTTACAGTGTTTCATTGAGATGGGAAATAAAGACCAAGAAAAATTGTGCAACTTAACTAATAATTACATTTTCTGTATTTCAGTCATTTGGTATGTTGGCTCCAGCCAGCATGGTTTTGTAGGCAGTTCTTTTTTATGTTTCTAGCTGTGTGACCTTGGGCAAGTCACCTAACCTCTCCATGCCTCCGATATTTTATCTATAAAATGAGAGTAAAGAGTACCTGCCTCATTATTGAGTGGGTACTCCATAATAAGAATACCTACTTTAAAGTGCCTGGTAGACCATCTGATATGTATTTATTAGTCCTAATATTTGCTATCATTATTTTAAAACTGTTTTATCTGTGATTGTGTAAAAAAAAAAGATATAAAACAATTTCTCTTTATTTCTTGGAAATCTTGGTGATGGATGGTCTTTGCCTACTTGTCTCACTGTCTCAACCCCAGAGCACCTACTGCCTCATTCATCATCTAAGTCACACTCCCTGGAAGTTGGATGTCTGTGCCAGGGTGCCAGAGCAGGAGGAACAGTGTGGCCTTACACTGGCGGGTTCAGAGCCCTGGACAGTGCAGGAAAGGGTGGAGGGTCAGCCAGCATTTCACAGGATTCAAGTTTTGATGTGTTGCAACTTAAGCTCTGTTGGGAATGATGGACATGCATTAAATGATTAGCATTTTTTTTAGACCATTAATTAAAACACCATATGTCACGTAATGGAGACTTACTGAATGTATTTTCTTTTCCTGATGGGCACATTTAAGCCGAGTCCCTCTGGGCATTTTCTCTATATTGAATCTTAAATTTTTCAATAATAAGAAAGCTGTGTTTATTGGATAATAAAAGCAGCGAGATTTTCATCTTTAAGAGCCATCACACCTACTGCTATGCCACTGTACCCAGCTCTTCATTGTAAGAATCAGTGCTGAATTTGGTGTGGATAGTAATTGAAAGTTATACCCTCTCTCCTCTTTTCATAAATTTACATGGACCTGGTTGGAAGAAAGTCAGAAGATATCAAGATCCACTGTTACAAAGCAAATGCTAGAGATGAGTTCATGTCTTCTAAAGACCCCTAATATCTTTGACTAGCAAATTTACACAGGTTAGTTTATTTTATATTTTTCAAAGCAGAAGTAAAGTTGTGACTGAGGGAAAGTTCTTGTAGTTCTAGTGTCTGACCAGCAGGGGTCAGTGTTGATTCTCTGCGTTTAGGTGGCAGGTTCCTGAGACCAATTGCACCATCCTGTCTACCAGGGTGGCTGCCCCCTCTGCAGTTGCTTCCTGCTTCACTCATCCGCCTCTTTCTTCAGTACAAAGGTAGAATCTTAAGGTACATCGTCCATGCACCTCACAGGGAGAGAAACCTCACCTGCGTTATGATCAGTCTGGTCTAGAGCATCTTTACTGTTGGCATGTTTCACAGCTGCCTGGCACAGGGCTCTGAGTAGAGAGCTGCAGATCAGCCAGTCTTTTCCAAAGGAAAGAGATGGCAGACTAGGTGCAGTAGCACATGCCTATAATCCCAGTGGCCCAGGAGGCTGAGGCAGGAGGCCTCAAGTTTGAGGCAAGTTTGAGGCCAACCTCAGCAACTTAGTGAGGCTCTGCCTCAAAAGTAAAACTAAAAAGGGCTGGGGATGTGCTCAGTGATTAAGTGCCCTGGGTTCAATCCCTGGTATTAAAAAAAAAAAAAGGTGGAATTGAACTTATTTATAATGTCCCCCTTGGGACAGATTACCTCAGTGCATAATGCTTAATCATGTAAAACAGTATTTTGGTTTTGAAGTGTTTGTTAGGTTTAAAGTGTTTGCATATCCAGAAAAAAAAAAAAGATGGTACAACATTTCCTACTTCATTAAGTCCCCAGGGCTACCATAACTAACAGGTGGCATAAACAACTCGTTTATCTTCTCACTGGCTGTCCAAGAAGGTGCCAGCAGGGAGATACCTCTCCCTGGCTTGGTGGGTGGTGGGCTTCTGCCTTCTTCCTCACGTGTTCTTTCCTCTGGGTAGGTGTGTCTCTGGTGTCCATGGTGTCTCTGTGTGTCCAGCTCCCTCTTCTCACAGGGTGACAGTATGGATTAAGGTGCACCCCAAGGGCTTCCTTTAACCTCATCAACTCTTCAGAGGCTCTATCTGCAGATGCAGTTGTAGACTGAGGTACTGGGGTTAGGGCTTCAACATAGGAATTTGGGGGGACACAGTTCAGCTCATACATCTGCATTAGAGGCACCCACTGATACATCCCAAGGGCCCACCATAAGTGCTTTTCACATCATCCCTCACCCTTGGTCTTGCATGTGCTAGGTGAGCACTTTCCCCCTGGGGCTCTACCTCCAGCCTGTATATCACTTTTTAAATCTTTTTCCCTTTTTGCCTTATTTTGAAATATTGGTCACAGTTTCGGTATGTTTTCAGGGCATAGTTTTTGATAATGGTCTTTCGTTATCAATAAGGGTGTTATTCTGCACCTTATTTTCTTAGGTAATAAATTCATGGAATGGGCTTTTGATATTGCTATGTTGCTTTATGATGAAATTAGTCTTTCTAAACTTTCAGAAGGAGTCTTGGTTCTGCATATCCTTTCTCATTTCGAAGAACTCTGTCCTCCGTGGTTTTCATGTAGTTTTGGTACCAGAGATTGAACCTAGGGCACTTAATCACTGAACCACATCCCCGGCCCTTTTTAGGCAGGGCTTCCATAAGTTACTAAAGTTGGCCTCACACTTGGAGTCCTCCTGCCTCAGCCTCCTGGGTCACTGGGGGTGGGGGTCTTGCTAAGTTGGTTAGGGCCTCGCTTAGTTGTTGAAGCTGGCTTTGAACTTGCAGTCCTCCTGCCTCTGCCTCCTGGGTCAGTGGGGCTGGGGGTCTTGCTAAGTTGGTTAGGGCCTCGCTTAGTTGTTGAGGCTGGCTTTGAACTTGCAGTCCTCCTGCCTCTGCCTCCTGGGTCAGTGGGGCTGGGGGTCTTGCTAAGTTGGTTAGGGCCTCGCTTAGTTGTTGAGGCTGGCTTTGAACTTGCAGTCCTCCTGCCTCTGCCTCCTGGGTCAGTGGGGCTGGGGGTCTTGCTAAGTTGGTTAGGGCCTCGCTTAGTTGTTGAGGCTGGCTTTGAACTTGCAGTCCTCCTGCCTCTGCCTCCTGGGTCAGTGGGGCTGGGGGTCTTGCTAAGTTGGTTAGGGCCTCGCTTAGTTGTTGAGGCTGGCTTTGAACTTGCAGTCCTCCTGCCTCTGCCTCCTGGGTCAGTGGGGCTGGGAGTCTTGCTAAGTTGGTTAGGGTCTCACTTAGTTGTTGAGCCTGGCTTTGAACTTGCAGTCCTCCTGCCTCTGCCTCCTGGGTCAGTGGGGCTGGGGGTCTTGCTAAGTTGGTTAGGGTCTCGCTTAGTTGTTGAGGCTGGCTTTGAACTTGCAGTCTTCCTGCCTCTGCCTCCTGAGTGACTGGGGTTATAGGGGAGCGGCTGGGGTTATAGGTGTGTGCCACTACATCTGGCAGTTTTCACATAGTTTTGAAAACTGTAGAGCTGGCTTTCAGATTACCTGCTTCAGTCCTTCTCCCCACCTTCATGGACCTTCTTTGTTGTTGGATTCTATTATTTCTGTCTTGCTCAGTTTGGATTCTAGGCCTTGTCCTGGGAGGGAGCCATCAGTGATCAGCTTCCAGGTCGCAGGGGTTAGACTTTGACGCCAGTCCCCTGATCCGGAGTGAACAAGCCCTTGCTAATGCCAGCTGCTCTTCTCAAGTCAGTCTTCTAGTGACTCTGGCTCTTTTGAGGTTCTCTGTTCTCAGGACTGTTGGATACCCCTCTGTTTACTCTTTTCACCATGGATGCTGATATCATGTCAGTCTTGAAGCTGTTGGTGTTTTGTTCTCACCTGCTTATATTTGAAGTTTGTGGGGATGCTTTATCCCTTAGTTTTGAGGAACCTTGAAGTTTTGATTGCTCTCCAGTGTCCATTTCTCTGTGGGGATTCAAGATTCTCAGATGTCACTTCATGCTGCTGCCAGCTTTCCAGAATGCCCCTTGTTTTTAATCTAGCAGATAAAGGAGTTGGTCATGAGGTTCTTCCTGCTGCAGGCACCTGTGTCTTCTGACCTGAGTTCCCTCAAAGCCCACCTCCTGTTCTGCAGCACAGATGTGATCATTGTGAGTTTTCTGAGGATTTCACTGTTAATAGTGAAATGGAGATGATGCAAAGGACTAAGCTGCACACTCAAGAGACCCACAGAAAGGGGACTTGAATAAAAATAGGATTTTCCTCTCACATCAGACGCCAAGGTCGGTGTCCCAGGTCAGTGAACATTGTTGCCCCTTGTGGCATTTGGGGACCTGACTGCTTTCCATGCTTTTCTTTGTGCCAAGGGGGATATTGTCCTCTTCTGCTTGCTCAGAGCTGGGCACGCAGCACTTGGTCTTTGTAAAATGACTGGAGAGTAGAGTGTCTCAGTTTGGAGGTGGTCCAGGTCACCTGCTGCAGGTTCTCCTGCTAAGACCCCACCGTGCAGGTACCTGTTTATGTTCTGTACCAATCCTGCAGTCGCTGTTTCTCTAGTTATTTTGATGGTCTGAAGTTTATAGTCTGGAAGGTTCCTCAAAAAGGGACAAGAGAATAATATCCCCAGAGTTCTTGCATGTTGACAGTAGGTAGAATTTGTGCCCTTTTCACTTGAAAGTCAGTTTTACTGGATATGAAGCTCACAGTTTCTCTCCTGGAGTATTGTAGATATATTATTTTGTTTTCTTATGGCCAAAGATATTGCTGTCCAAAAGTCTAATGATAATCCAATTTTACTATGTTAACTGCTGCTCTTTTTCATAGGTGCTGAGATTTTATAAAGTGTTAAGTCCAGTCGTATTAGTTTCCCATGACTGCTGTGACAAACTACTGCAAACTTAGTGACTTAAGGCATCAGAAATTTATTCTTTCACTGTTCTGGAGGCCAGAATTTTTAAATTAAGGTGCCAGCAAGACCACACTCCCTGCTGAAGCCCTCAGGGAAAGTTGATCCTCACCTATGAAGGGGAACCTGAGCAGAGTCCTCTGCACTGGGAAGCCACACACCCTGCTAAACTTTTCTGCCAGACAAGAAAAGGAAAACTGGTTTGGGTGGGCATGGGAAGTGTTCATTTCTCTCACTCCTTTCCCTGCGTGCCCACCTTTTTGACTTGAAGTCTTGGGATCTGTAACAAAGCAGAGACTCATATTGTCCTAGTCATTCTTACTGGTTTCTTCAGATCCATCCAGGAAGATCTATGGAGAGTAGCAGTTCAGAACTTGGGCTTTGGAGTCCTGGCTTGTATTAATTATCCCAGCTTTGCTGTTTGTTCATGTGTCCTTAGATCGATGACTTAGCATCTTTGTGGTTCAGTTTTCCTCCTTGGTGAAATGGGGAAAATGTGGTTCTCCTTAAATAAAGGTTATGTGTATGAAGTTTCTGGTGCAGGCTAGGTAGTGAAAAAATGATCATAATGATCCATAATTAGGAAGTTTTATGTTTGTTAGGCTGATACTAGTCTGTTTTGCAGGTCTCATGATGGGGGCTCTGATGGGGCAGGAGATTTGGGGGTGAAGAGTCAAACATGCCTGTGGGGTGAGGATCTGATGAGGGTTTATGGACGGCGTGAGCAGCATGTTTGTTTGCTGGGTCAGTATGTGCTGAGGGCAGATGGGGCGAACTGTTGCAGGCTTGTGGGAAAAGACCAGTGCAGAAGAGATCTGAGGAGGCCTTGTAAGACTCTGGGTATGGTTGAGCATGAGTGTTAATCCAAGTACTAGTTACAGGATTGGAGAAGGCAGCTGTTGGAGGACAAGATTAGGGATGATGTGGCAAGGAAAGCAAAAAGCCAAGGTTAGAAACAGTGGATGAGCTGCTCACAAGACCCAGTTGCATCTGGTTACTGCTGAGACCAGGTGGTAATGGTGGTTGTGGTCCTCAAATATGTAGTGACTGTGGAAGGACCTACAGCTCTCCGACTCTGAGAACCATGTGGCTCTTGGGCAGGCAGCAGGTATGAGGTTGCACCTCCTCCTACCTGATCTGAAGGGGACTTGCCTTTGCCAGGGATACCTGGGCAGCTTCAGGTAGGATTCAGGGAGGAAGACTGAGGTGGAGGCAAACAGCAGCCACTCAGGAGGGAACTGAGGGAGTAGAGAGCCTGGGAAAGTGGTGTGTCATCTGTGGGGGAGGGGTGCATGGGGCCAGAGGACATACCGTGGTATCTGAAGTGAAGGGTGTGTGCAGCAATAGTGCCCAAGTCTTAGCTTTGGCACAAAAATGAACCTACAACTTAAACTTTTTGTCTTTTAGGTATCATGAAATGGCATGCCAATAGCATACCGTTAGCTAATTGTGGATGTGACCAGGGGCATATATGTTTGCCTGGTAAAACAGTGTTAGAATTAATCTGTTTCTTGTTTGGAAACAGCTTTCAAGGATTCCCTTTGCTTACCGCCTCTGAAACCATGACCGAGTTACTGAACCTCCCATGGCCTCTCTTTTTCCCCTCCTCTCAATCTGGGAGACAGGCAAGTAATACAAATACTACCTTGCAGAGTTAGTGTGAGGAACAGGTGAGTTAATAAAGTTCTTTGAACTGCACAGCTGCATTGGGAACATTAGAGATTACAGTTATTATTTCAGAATCGTCTATTGATGTCCTGGGCAAGATTGAAGTCTTCATTCCTTCTCTCATTTACTTGTTGCACAGAATCAGGTAATTGAATCCAGCCTTTTATTTTAAACATGAGGAGTTCGTGTTCTAGAAAACAAAACACCCAGTGATTTTTCTCAGGATATTGCGGCATTACAATGTACGTCTCGAACTGCTGTGAGCTGCATATTCTTTGCTTTGAGTTACTTTATGTAACTGTCATATTTTATTCACAATAGAAAGGAATTTTCTGTTCAGGTTTATACTATTTATATTTTTCTAGGAGTTTATACTGTCTTATAAAAAATGCTCCAACCAGATGCAAATATTATTTTCCCAGTTTGGGAGAAATAAAGAGTTAGAATCTAGAAACCATGATTGTACTCTCAGTTCTGAACCTAGTGTTCTGTGGAACCTTAAAAAAATAACTTCACCACTCTGGGCCATCTGCAAAATGAGGAGTTTATTTTCTTGGATTTCAAGGGTGCTATGGTTTGAATGTGTTTCTTAAAATTAATGTATGAGAAACTTCATCCCCAGTGTAGCAGCCTAGGAGATGGAACATAATAAAAGGTGGTCAGGCTCTGAGGACCCTGCCCTCATGAAGGGATCAATGTCATTATCTGGGGAGCAGGTTGTTACAAAAGTGAATGTCATTATCTGGGGAACACGTTGTCACAAAAGTGAATTTGGTCCCCTCTTTTTTTTTTGCTTTCACCCTCTCTTGCCTTTCTGCTTTCTGCCATGGGATAATGCGGTCAGAAGCCTTTGCCAGGTGAAGGCCCTTTGACCTTGGACTTCCCAGCCTCTAGAACTATAAGAAGTAAAATGCTTTTTGTTATGAATTTCCAAGTTTGTAGTATTTTGTTACAGTGTCACGAAATGGACTAAGACATAGAATTCCTTTGGCTCTGGCACTCTATAATTGTGATTTGTAAAAATATATATATATATCATATGTTCACAAAATAGTTTATGATAGAAAAGTTAGTTGATATGAACAAGGGAACAAAAGGAAAAAAGAAAAAAAAAAAGGAGAAGTTGGTATGTAGGTAGGTAGATAGATATAGAATTAAATTGACTTTGGGCCTTGAAGATTTTCTTATCCCTGAAAAACTTTCAGGCATTTCCCTTTTAATGGGAGTTTTATCTTCTTTATATCATTCACATTCTCCATATTAGGATTCTACACAGAGAGAGAGCTATATATAGATACATAACATATATATAGGGGGAGATGTTTTATGAGAATTGGCTCATGTGACTACAGTGGTCAGGAAGTTCCATGATCTGCCATCTACCAGCTGGAAAGCTTGGCAAGTTGGTAGTATAATTCAGTCCTTGGCCAAAGGCCTGAAAACTGGAGAGAGTGTGGTAGTGTGGGTTGCTGATGTAATTCCTAGTCTGAAGGCCTGAGAACCAGAAACTCTGAGGTCCATAGAGCAGGAGAAGATGGATATTCCAACTCTAGAAGAAAGAGAATTCATCCTTCCTCCACTTTTTTGTTCTGTTCTGGTCCTCAGCAAATTGGATATTGCCTCCCTACGTGGGTGAGCGTGGATCTTACTTTACTAGTCTCTTTCCAGAGCACCTCACAGACACACCCAGAAATACTTTTTGCCAGCCATGTGGGCATCCCTTAATCCAGTCAAGTTGACACACAAAATTAACCACTGTATTCTGTATTGCACCCTAGTATTTTATTTTGTCCTAATATTACAGAGTAAGTTCATTGAGGGCAGCAACTGCCTCTCTCTCACATTTCATTAGTAGCATACTTATAAGTTCAGTGTCTTGCAAAGTAGTTGTAATTGATTGAGTTTTGTTAATACCGTCCTGCTTAAACATTGACAGGAATTAATGATTGTGTCTTAGGTGGCTTACTCTATTTTTCTCTTTAATTCTCCCAGGCATCTTCAGAAGTGTAGTTTTTCTTTGTATGTTTTCCCAAAGGAAAACCATAAAATGATGTGTTTGGGCAGGAATCATGTGAGCTCTACATTTTTTAATAACACTGGTTCATGTTTCAGTGGACTCAAAGTCCCCTGTTAGTCACCAGCTCATGCAATACATGTGATTTCTCTACTCTTATGTGTAGGAAGAGGTACTGTGTTATTGTCACATGTGATAAATTGCTTTTTTGTTGAATGGAGGGGGAGTTAATTGTGGTGGATAGACCCTTTTTCTGTAAATAGTAGAATTCACTCAAGTGAGCAATGTTTTTGAAATCACTACTAAAGAGTTTCCAACCCTGCACAGTTGTGATATGAAGAAAAACTTTCTTACCACATTGAATATTTAAAAAATTTTAAATTATGAACAAAATTCAAAAGGAATGCTTTTACATTTCCGGGTGTGTTGATGAATATGATATTAGTATTTTATCTTGTTATCAAACATTTTATTGTCTGTCTTCATTTTAATATACTGTCAGAACCTGCATACTTAAGAAGATCTGAATGTGTATCCTGCTACCAAGGGTGAAATAACTTCAGCCAGGCGACAGGGGCAGGCATCTTAATCACACATCATGGAGATGTGAAATCTAAATTGTTCAGCATTGCTTCAAGGTGCTGACAGCTGACCAGCACATGAATTCCTGTGGCATCTCTGAATCAGGGCCATTTAAGGCTGTCTGTATTCATAGCCCACCCGGGTACCAAAATGGAAAAGCCATTTGGACCATCCTTAAGTTCAGATGAATTCTTCTTTGTGGTCTAGAACTTTGGGTGGATATAATTAAAATGGCAGCTTCCAGGTGCAGCTCCAGAAGGTTATATTCACCAGGCAAGCTGTAAATGGCGTCCCCTTGGAGTTGTCGAGCAAGGTGGCCCTCCTGGAACATCCCTGGAGGTGTGGTGGTTCTTCCAGGTTTTCATGCCACAAGCACCATCTACAACTGGTAAACCATTCACCTCCTGAGGATAGCAGTACCTTTTTTTCCAGTTGCTTCCATTCAGAATGCATAGTCTGTAAAGTGAACTGGTGGTCACAGTCCTGTTTTTGTGGCCAACACGACAGAACCTTTTGTGAAACCTGAAGATGATCACTTCTAGCCCGTGACAAGATTTCAGAAACTTTCCAGTCCAACATCATTTTGTGTGTTTCAAGTCTTATGTTTTTTTCTCTCCTCTGGATGTGAATGTCATTCTGTTAAACTAGAACTTTTCCTCCATCCCTGAATTGCTACCAAAGGGATAATTTGCTTCCTAATTTGCCCACTTGAAAGCTGTAGAGACCGTTTCCACTGTGCCATGTTTTTGTGATATGTGAGGTTATTTTGAAAATAAGTCTACAGTCCTCTTAGGTGCTGTGGACGTCATCCTGCTAATATTCCTCTTCTCATGCTGCCTACTTTATGTAAAAGAGGAAGGAAGAATACTTAACCAATATTGAATAATAAGATCTACTTCCAAGTTTATTTGGAAACAGTGATTCTTTTCTTAGAGTTTTAGTAAGTTGTTTGATTTTTCTGAATTTCCTTTTTCAAAATACTGACCACCCCTCTCCAGGTTCTATACCTTCTCTATATTGCAATCTGTGCTCAGATAACCCAGGATTTATTCTGCAATTTCCATTTTCCATGTGTCCTCCAGGTCCATCACCAGTGCATTGTGTGCCCTCTACCCAAAAGTGTCTCTTGATGTATCATCTATAAGAAGGAACATCTCCCCCTGAAGAGTTACTGTCCTTTAAGGTCTGCTTCTCTTGAGGCCGAGAGCCTTTATGCTATCATTTTAAGTTGTTGGTGCATGTTCTGTGTTCCCTGAATTGGATGACCACTTTTGAGAGGGATAGCAGGTATAGCCCACACTACCCCAGCCAACCTGAAGGACAGTCAGCGATGCTACTGCCAAGAGATTCTAGGAGAATCTCTGCAGTAGAGATTGATTGCCATTCTGAGCGTGATCAGTAACTATCCAATGGATAAGTGTCTGAATGTGTACTTGATCGACTTTCTGGTGAAATGACTGAACAAACCAGTTCCTTTCTGAGCACTTCCCATGCATCCCTTCTTGACTAGAGAGCAAACAATCGTAAGTCATCTATACAGTGCCAGCAGTTATCCCCAGTCCCTGCATGGACGCTTCCCTCCCAACAATCTTATTTCCCACTGTTCATTTTGGTCTGATCCAGCGTCCACCCAAATAATACACCAGAAGAGGATAGAGATAGAATGATAGGTAAGGTACATTTAGCCAATGATACATTTAACTGTGTATGCTGGCACATTTTTCCTAGTCAATTAGTTGGATTTTGAAATATATTCTACTCTGAATATGTCCATGAAAAATGGAGTGGAATATTGCTTTAGGAATTTCGATAGCAGTTGTTCTCAGTGTTCTGTTGGGGCTCATTCTTGACAGATTGTGGTTAGCAGGACCCTTAGAATATGTTATTAACACAGCAGAAAATGAGCCAGTGTGTGATTATGGTCAGCAAGGCACCGAGAGCAGGTCACTGGGTATGGCCCCCTTCCATGTCTTTGGAGTGTATGAGTAGGGTTGTTTTTGTGCTTTGAAATAACCCATTCTATTTTAGTAGATCTTTTCTTCCTTCTTTTGAACAGCACAGTTTCTGTAGGAGACTCACAATGAACCATCCATTCCCGAGTGGAAGGGAGTGGCGGGCTGTGTCAATACGTCTGTTGCTACTTGGTCTGCACTGGTCCTGGGCTTTGTGGGTTTCTCTTGATTGTGCCCAACTTAACTGCCCTCCCTGCAGATCCAGCCTGCAGGCCATTGTTGCCCTAAATCTTTTTCTCAAAGCGCTTTTATTAACTTTTTCTTTTCTGCTCTAATTTTTCTCCATCTTGCCTACTTTAGCTTGTAGTCTTATAACAATACTGAGAAAGAAAAAATACATTCCGGTGGTGTGGTCAGGGGGAAGCAGCAACTGTTTCATTAAAGAAGGGGTAAAAAAAAAGCCACTTTCTTTGTCACTTTCTTTCCTACTAAGTGTTTGTTGACAGAACAGGATGAAATGATTGAAAAGAACCAGCTTTCCCTAATTAAATCTGTCACTGTGAACTTTGCTCTTCATTGAGAAGAGCAGAATTTTTCTTTCTAATTAGTTACTTGTGATTTCTCAGGAAAAATTAAGGCAGAAGGAGATAGGAGGATTATCAGCGTTCTTTTGTAATCAGAATTGATTTCTGTGACATTCAGATGCCAGTGCGAGAGACTGCCAATTGTCAGCAAGTATTGGTTTGCCCTATCTTGGAAATAAAAACCCCTATGAAGCTGGTCTGTCGTTACCTGGAATATAAACTCTATTTCCCATCCACCCTTGTAGCGAGGTATCACGATATTACTACATTTTGATTAATGGCTGGTTAATGGCTTGTAAGTGGGCGTGCCATGTCCAACTTCTTGAAGTGTCTATAAGGAAGGAAGCTTTTCACGCCTTTCCTTCTTCCTGAGGGGAATGAAGGTGTGATGGCTGACTCCCTGCAGTCTTCTTGGACCTTAAGGTATGCCTTAGAGGATGGCTAAGACATCTTGAGATATGTCTTCATAGGTCAGCTTGTTGTAACAAAAATACCATAGACTGTGTTCTTTAAATAACAGAAAATTATTGTTCACAGTTCTGAAGTCTGGATGCCCAAGGTTAGGGTGCCAACTGATTTGTTGTCTGGTGAGGGCCTTTTCCTGGTTTGCAGATGGCCACTTTCTTTCTGTGTTCACATGCCAGAGAGAAAGAGAGAGAGAGAGAGAGAGATCATGAACATTCAGTCCACTCAGGATGGCTGAGCAGCAAGACATTGGGAATGTTCGGATTGTGTGCATAGAGAGAAACTCTTGTTTAATCCCTGTTATTTGTTTTGCTCCCACATGAAGCTGGACGTAATCTTAACTGATTCATCGGAGTCTTTTTAATCTTGCTTGGTGTCAGGGAGACTTTTGAGATTTTTTTTTTTTCTTGTCAGTTCTTACCTCAGATAGAAGAATGCTTTATCTAGCGGACAAGAAAATCTTAACTCTTACTAATAAAAATGTGTGAGGTTTTTCCACGACATCCGGAGTCTTAAACATCATATGGGAAGCTACCATTATGATTCTTTGTAAAATCCCCAGAAATACTCTTGTTCCTCTTGACCTCTTTCCTCCCTGTTCTTCTTGTTAGCTATTGTGCGACAGAAAAAGAGAGACCCTTTGGGGGTGACCTCGGATGGAATGTGGGAACAGGTGCTGGTGAGAACAGACCTGCTGATAGGGAAACTTGAATCCAGATAGGACAAGGTGGGGACACCTTGTGGAAGAGGTGGAGGAGACCTAGGCATGGGAGTCAGCATCTGAGCCCAGTGAGGAGGGCATTGGAACGGGAGGGGAGGGTTGTTACCACAGTCATGCACATACTCAGTAGTCAAAAAACTCCTAGGGTCCCCCAGGTTCGCCCTCATTAGGACTTAGCAAAACCATAGCTCAGCAGCAGAAGGCAAGCTCAGGTAAGCACCAGTGCTCAAGTGGCTCCCTGGTCCAGTCCCCAGGGTCACTTCTTAGTTGCACAGGACACATTTCATTTCCAGGTTACAAACCATCAGGACATGTGGGAGGAATCTTGGTTCCAGGAGCTTCTGGTCCATAATGTCCAATAGTGCCTCATAAGCTTTGTGAGCCTGTGGGCATCCTGCACTCTAGCCAGGCGTGGGTCTGCACATCCCTGAATGGTGGGCAAGCTGGCCCTGGGGCCCGAGAGCTGTTTCCGACTTTAAGATGGATTACTCGTGACTGTGAATTAGTACCAGACCTCCAGGCGTACTTGGAGACGAGCGCAGAGATGCCGCAGTCTTGCTGTAAGAGAACTTTATCTTATGCAGTTATATATAGGGAAAAAATAGGTAATGGTTTAAAGATAACCTAAGTAAATAGGTCAAAGGTAATGGGAACCAGAGTTCTCACTGTTAGAGAAGGAATTTAAAAACAGAATGAGTCCTGTGTGTATTGGACTCAGAAATGCTGGGGTGAACTGAAGGTTTTAATAACATAAAGACAGTAAAATCGATATTGATTTTAGAAGTGTGTGTGTGTGTGTCTCTGTGTGTGTGTGTGTGTCCCAGTTCTATCCACTGAGGTGCTGGGAGCACTGATACCCCCAATACCAGTGAGCACAACTGGTACCCGGAGTTTGGCTTACAAACCACATTGCCCGCAGAACGGAACCAGAGCTTCCTTTGTTGGAGAAATTGCTGATTCCAGGGCTGTGGCAGAGAAAGCCCAAGATGAGCCTGAATATCTGTGTCAGAAAGCAAGGATGTGCTTAAAGAACGATGGGGACGTGTCAGAAGGACTTAGAAGCCAGTGTGAATGGACACCATGTGAGACACTGTTTGAGCATCAGTATAAATAATAAGGGATCATAATCCCTTGACTAAAATAGGAAACCACCATACCATATGAAGATAAAGAAAGCCATGTTTTAAAATAAACACTGTTGCTGTTTTAGGCTGCATATTTCTTTGTCGTGGGTTGGTCCATCTTGTGCAGCGTGGGAAGATGTTCATCAGCATCCCTGCCCTCTACCTGCTGGACCAGTGCCAGCAGTAGAGATGTCATGTAACCACAGTAGGACATTTTAGATTTTCTAGATTGGGAACCTCATCAGGTTGGGCCTCTGGTGAAGGTGGTATGTTATGGCCAGAGTGTGTGTTGGAGCAAGTGTTCACCTCCCAAGGCAGGAGGCAGAGAGAGAGGGAGGGAGGGAGGGGAGGAGACCAAGGTCACTCAGACCCCTTCAAGGACATACCCACAGGAACCTAAAGACTTCCCACTAGGCCTCTTGAAGGTTCACAGCATCTCTCAGTGTCACTACCCTGGGGACCAGACCTTCAGGATGGACCTCTGGGGGGACCCTCATCCTGACCCTAGCAAGGACATAATGCAAAATGATATGACTTGCAGTTTACCCAATCGGTTGTCCATGTCAAGGAGAGAGAGGGCCTCAGATGAAAGGAGGGGAAGGCTCTGACTGCACGCAGCCTGGACTAGGAACAGGATCCTTTTTATAAATGCAGCGACTGTGGCATTTATGGGGTGCGTGCTGATGATCATGATGTGTCAGTCAACTTTTTTGGTTTTGATGGTTAACTCTGGTGGCGTAGGGGGATGTTTTGGTCTATAGAAAGTATGCCCTCAAATTGTATCAGGCATCGGGCCAGCTGGATCCCAGTGGTTCAGGCCAGGACAACAGATCTTTGGATTATATTTTGAACTTTTCTATCACTGTGTGATGCCATTAAAACAAACAGACAAAAAGCATACAAACACGGTAGTCAGGAGTGATCCATACTCATTATTTCCTAAGTGTGCTGGGATACAAATCCAACATTGAGACTGTTCCTGAAAAAAACACTTTTTTTTTTCTCATTATTCCTTTAAGGAAAAATCTCTAATGCATTAAAAGAATGTTCATATAGAAAGAATATTGGAAAAAATTCTACATCTCTTTTTTATATGAATATTGTACAAATATACATAAATGCTGCCCACAGTGAAGTTTTAGAATCCAAAGTGGAAGGCAGGTGCCTTTTTCCTTCTCTCTCTCTTTTGAATTTGTGTGGATCTGTGTATATTTTCTTTCTTTATAGTTAGAAAAAAATATTATTTTGCAAATCTAATCTCACTGAGCAGTTTTCAACATAATAATGTTTGAAACTGGCAAGCAGTCTGAGTTTCAAATCGAGGCTTCAAAACGTCAAACAAAATATGTGTAGAGGAAATCATGGAGGGCTTTTCCCCTGATCATGTGATCATGCCTGGGGAGTTTCTGGATGGAAGGTGGACGTAGATTGAGTAGCACGCTGCTTGTCTATGTTAGAGGATATTCCTGTTTCAATATGGTGGATTTGAAGCATAGGTGAGGCCTCCACCCTTGGTTTCTTCTGAGTGGCCCATGTTTTGGAGATGGATGGCCAACATTAGGCTTCCAGACCAGGTTGCCAAGCACAGCTAAGTGGCCCTTCTAACGTTCGAACCTGTGACATTAATCTCATTAACTCTAACTTGCTATGCTAATTGCACTGTTGATTGCATGACTTTTCTTCATTTGGTTTAACATTTAGCAGATAGTCTTATGTGAATCAAGCTTCTGTTTTAAGTGGTACCAGTTCCACCTGTGAAGACAATTTAGCAGTTTACCTGCTAGGGGCACAAGCATAATTTAGATACATTTCCTGAATGTGATTTTTGTTTTTTCTGTTTCTTTTTACAGTCTCCTTAGCCCACATCACGCAACTGGTCCTCAGCCACAATAAACTCACAAGTAAGTTAACTTTCTCATTTTTATTACAAAGTTTCTCGCTTTGGGACAATGTTATGGTACTGCTGATTCTGTTGTTAACTTTAAAGAAACTATTGACAAATGATTGTTTGGGGAAACTCAAAGTTTATTTAGGTGACAACTAAGAAATATGAGCATAATGTCTCCCTGTATTTTGTAGTTGACTTTGTTTCTATCAGAGAGCTCTTTTCTTCATAGAAAATATGACACTGTTTTTCTGGAAGTGACTCCACTCAGGGGTGGCAAAAGTCACGGTGCCCAGAAATGCTGGACCATTGGTTAACATTTCATGAAAAAAATTTACTTGTCAAAAGTAAGAGTTCTTTCATTTTTGTCTGTGCTTCTTCCTCAAGAGAGGAAGACAACTATTGAATAGGTTTTCCTTCCCTGCTTGATGAGGGGAAAGAAACCACAAAATGGTCAGTTTCCGTACAGTTGCATCTGCATTTTAAAAAATGTTTGAGGCTAGTCCCTTGCCCACCTAAAACTTCTCTTAGACATGAACAGTGTCGTGGTACGGTGAACATGCAGTGGAATTAATACCTGTTTTAATAAGAATAGCTTAGGTAAGTGATGGGCTATTTTATTCTTAGTGCTGTGGCTTTAAAAGTTTTAATGACAGGGATCCTCTCTCCTTGCTCATTCCTAATTGACTGTCACTTCTTCGAGCTCGCCATATTTCCTGCAGACTTGAATGATTTTCTAATCATGTGGCAAGAATTTGTTCGAGTGCTTTCCGAGTCCAATGAAGTTGAGCAGAGTGTCATGTTGAGGGATTTGTGTTGTGAATTTATGTGTGTGTGCATTATATGTAGCTTGGAGCAGTGTCACAGAGCTGTTGATTATGGAGAATCAAGAGTGGCAGAGAAGGAGGGCCCCCCCATGTGCAGGAAACAGGCAGATTAGCTCATTTTTAGCCACAGTGTATATTTGTGCAGCAAAGGCGGAGTGGTACAGTGGTCACATTTAAGTGGCAGTAGCCCCAGAAGCTGAAAGTGAGAACTGCAGGTCACTTGTGAACATTGTAATCGGCAACTTGTGAGTTCCGTTGTTTTTGTGGCAGATGGTCCTGCTGTCCATGGAGACCCTAACCCCAGTTGTGAGGGAATTTGCTGTTTGTTTTGAAGGGTGGACCACACGATATCTAAATTCCTCAAGACAGCAGAAATTCTTGACACTCTTCTTTGCACAGTTTATCAAGGTATTGCTTAGCCGATGAGCTTACCATTGATAGATCTGTGTCATTATTGTTACAAACCAGATTATATTGAGGCATGAAAGACAGACCTGCCTTATTCCTATTACATCATGCATTGATCTGTTCTTTAAAAAAATCTTTCAAATAGTTGGAGTTTATTTCTTTTTACTTGTCTGCAGAGAGAGAAGTCTCAGGAATCAATGGATCAGTTTCTTTCTCCAGGCCTATAATATTAGATAAGTGTAGAGGGGCATAAATAAGAAGTTAAATGGTGTTGGCTCTTAAGGAGGCCATTGACCGTGAAAGAAGCCAAACTTCATATTTCTCCCCTCCCTGTTCTTTTTATTGTTCTTTGTTTTTCCTCTCCATTTGAGACACTCTTGACCTAATCCAGTAAACTCTAATTATCGTCTTGGTAAATTCAGTTTCAAGCCATTGCAAGTGGAGTCAGTGACACCCAATCTGTTCCACTAAGGTCAAATTAGCATCTTTTACTATTTTTCTGGCATTTAAATGAATGACTTTGCTATGGTTTTTCAAGTGTTTATAGTAAATATGTCCATTTGATGGAAATATAAATATGCATTAAATGTAAGTGGCTGAGCACACCCTCCTGTCACTTTTCCGTCTAATCAGTGTCTTTCATTTTCCATTGTTTTTAATAGGGACTGGCTGACAAGGCTACATTAAAACCACTGGGACTCAAAAGATAAACCCCCCGGCACCCGTTTTTATCTCGCTAAAGTATTTGTGTTTTTCTCTTGCCCTGCCAATTACTCTGCTCTCTGACATTTCCGCTTGGTGCTTTACAGAATGAGTGACTAGCGTACTCAAGCCGAGGCCTCGATCTGGGGACACTGTTTGACTCCACTTACTTGAGTTAATATCTGCAGGGGCATCTGATCACTGTGGCACTGGGCTGAAGTCCCTTTTCTCGCTGGCGGTTTTGACTTTGATAGGTAGTACACACAAGGCCACAGGGAAGCCAACTGTGGTCTGCGTGATCCTGAAATTCTCCAAGATTTCGCGGGCAGAAATTCTTGAAGTTGTCTGTAGGCACGTAAAAGTATTTCAAGGTTATGAAGCTAATCACTGTTTGAGTTTCATCATTATTATCATAAAACTGTTTAATTTAAACCTGGGGTACTAGGGCTGCGTTTGATGGGTTTGGTGAAGTTGGTGGGGAAACTAATGTCGGTGGCAACTTTCCCAGATTTGCATACATGATGTAGTCAAGGAGATGGAAGGAAGGAGCAAATGGATCTTTCACTTCTGTCTTGCTTCTGTGATTGGCCAAGTGGGGGCTGGGAACGCAATAGGGGAGCTTTCTGACCCAGTGGGTGGAGTTTCAGAGTGGGTCCTTTTATTTATATTATTTTGCCTTTTTGTATTTTTTTTTTTTTTTTTTTGCAGTGCTGGTGATAGAAGTGGGGTCTCATGCATGCTAGGCTACACCCCCTGCCCCAGAGTAAAGATCCTTTCAGTACCTCTTTGCCTCAGTGCCTGTTCACAGCGGTGCACACGCCTAGTGCCAGGTGCTCTCTGCCTGACCTCCAGCAGCTGCGCTGATCTGCCCCACATCCCAGCCAGCCTTCTTCCCCACAGCTCCTGGAGGAAGACCATCTCTCCCCTGTGCACCTGTGCTCTCTTCCCGCCTGCCTTTCCTACTTCCATCTGGAGCAGCTTTTCCGTGTCCCCTCTTGGAGGCCCTGACAGTTCTGCTCCACTTGACATCTCTCTTCCCAGCCCCTACTGGGTGTAGGTTCCTCTGCTCCAGGGCAGTTCCTTGTCTTGGAAAGACTTCATGTGCGACATGTTTTGTCTCTCTCCCCAGTAGAGTCGTTCAGTTCCTTTGAAAGCAGGAACCATTTCTTACTCTGGTTTTGCACCTGCTGCTGAGCACATAGAGCTTTCCAGTTACTTCCTGTGCAAACTGGAGGAAGAGGAAAGATGACAGGGAATACCAAAGAGGAAACAAAAATGGGGACTGTCGGGACCAGGCAGTTCCTTGGGAATTCACTGGTACAGGGACTCGAGTGGACCTGGCTGCCACAGACTTCTGTTTTTTACTGTCATGTGTTCATTTCAGAGGTGGTAGACTGTGAGTACCCTGAAGAAATGTTGTGTTAGGTTCTAGAAGCTGATGTCTGTTTTAGCCAGCTTTTTTTGTTGCTGTGACCAAAAGACCTGTCAACTATTTTAGAGGAGGAGAAGTTTATCTGGGGCTCATGGTTTCAGAGGTCTCAGTCCTTAGGTGACCAGCTTTATAGCTCTGGGCATGACGTGTGGCAGAACATTGTGTTGGAAGAGTGTGGCAGAGGAAAGCAACTGGGGACGTGGCACCAGGAAGCAGAGAGAGATTTGTTCACCAAGAACAAAATGCATACCCCAGAGGCACACCTGCAGTGGATGCCCCCTCCAGCCACACCCACCCTGCCTACAGTTACCACCCTCTTAATCCCTACCATGGGATTGATGCACTGATTAAGTTAAAACTGTCTATACCCAATCATTTCACCTCCAAACCCTCTTGCATTGTCTCACATGTGAGGTTTTGGGGACACTTTTATATCTAAACTGTAACATTGTCACCCTTACAACCACTGGGGTCCTTTCATAATTGAGGGGGGATGCTATGATGACTTTAGGGTACACCCAAGTATCCCTAGGTAGGTGGCTGGGATCACAGCCACACCGGGAGTGCTCTTCCCTCCTCAGTAGCCCTCCTGGGCTTGGCTGGGTTCTCACCCGGTCTTACTTTTACTACTCTGGGTCTCACTGGGGGATAGGGTTGTTCCTCTTTCATTCAAAATTAGTTTTGTATATGTAAGTCTCCAAATTATTCACTCATTTCCTCATACAATTAATTAACTAATTGTAATTTCTTGTGGTTAGAAGCCCCGTCTTCTACTCATTTTGTATCCCACCCCCACAAGAGTACTGAGAACATTTTAAACATGAAATAGGCACTCAGTACTGGTGAGTTAATGGATTGATAAGCTGGTGAGCTGTGGGAAGTCCCAGCAGTCTGAGATGACACACCCCAGGGCCTGCAGGTTCCAAAGGTCATCTTTTTGTGTCTCTGTGCTCTACCCTTCCCGAAGCCCCTTGCTTTGGTGGTTACCTTGCCTGACTTAACAGCTCTAAATCTTTATCAGTCATCTCGTTAATCTGATCCATGCGTTTGATGGTATTTGGGAGTGTCAGCTTTGTAAATGTTTTTCTCCTTTTTTTCATTTTTTAAAAGAAATTTCTTGTGGAGACAATCATTTTAAAAATTGTCCACTAGAGGTCACTGTTGAGATACGCATTTTCCATCCCCCTCAGGTCTGGCACCTAAAGATTAAAAACCAACTTTGTGGTGTGAAAGGACATATTTTGCAGGCTGTTTGGCTCAGTTCTGTATCACAGGACATGTTGGTGTTGCCATTTACATAGTACATTTTTTATCATATTTTTGATAGGTACATCCTATAGAAAGAGGTATGTTGTTTTTTTTTTGGCTCCTAAAATTAAAAGTATATATTTGGTTTCATGTATCATTTTTTAAGTGTTTTTATGGCTACTTTCCTGAGTTAGAAACAGTTCTTCATTTTCCATTATCTTTAAATTGGAAGAAGTGAAGTACTTTCTATAGTATTTTGTATTGGGCATTTGTGAGTTTGACTTTTTTCAGCCTGTGGAAAAAGGTTAAAAAATTTTTATGTATGTAATCAGATTTTAATTCAGAAACAAATGTGAAAAAAAATTTTAAGTGTTCATTTTGTGCATATTTATATTGATTTTTATACTACTAAATGTCATTATATAGGAAAGACTATAAATTATGAAATGTATGTTACATCACTGATTAAAACTGTCTTTGGGAATTAATTTTTTAACATGAAGCTTTTTATTTTAATTTGAATGTAACTTTATACCTATAGCAACACTCCTATGCAAATATTAAAAGCACCTTAAGTAGGGCAAAATGATTTTTTATTTTATGACCCATGCATTTTGAGAATCAAGCCCTCATTATTTTTTGCAGTGAATACAAAGATTATTTTTTGTTCCCTTCAGATGTTGAGTAGCCCCTCATTTATGTAAACCTTTCAGAGGATGGTCTCTGAATAAAATTGTTTGGTTTTGTACTTTGAAATATTAAAGCACTTTATTTTTTCTTCCTTTATTTTATTTATTTATTTATTTATTTATTTATTTATTTATTTATTGTGGTGCTAGGGATAGAACCCAGGGCCTCATGCTTGCTAGGCGAGCACTCTGTCACAAGCTATACCTCTAGTTCCATGCTTTGAACTTTTAACTATTATGTAAAGCCTTCTCCTGAGGTATTTTGGCATTTGTACCTGCCATGTCAGGTATTAGCTGTGATTAAATCTTGTCATTTAATGTATTGGAAATGACCAGGAAGGTGGTAAACCTAAGCTTTATGGGAAAACATGAGTCTTTTAAAAAGCTGTTTCTTATTAGATATAGCTCATGTATGAATTTGATATTATAGTGAATAAGAAAATATTAGAATATTTTGTTCAGTGCTTTTAATATTTCTTTACCAAGGGTAATTTCCAAGTACATAAAGAAGTTAAGATAAATACTTTTGGATTTTATTCAGATGTATACATTGATAGACTAGCTACCATAGTCTTACTATGAATAAAGCAGCATTTTTAATATGAAAATGTTGCATTGTCAAACTTTGCAGATCCAGTTATAATGAAGAAAATTGAGCAGTTTTTTTCTTAAAAAATGTGCTAAATTGAAAACCTTTTCTGTAGACATAATGGATTGTTGGGATGAGTGAGAAAAATTAACTGTCCCAATTCACAAGAATGACCTTCACCACTCTCCCAAGACCTTGCTCTTCCAAAGTCTCTAGTTATTCCCTCTTTCATAGATTATTTGTCATCCTTTATGCAAAAGTTCTTGTACCTCGCTTGTATGAAATTAAACTACGAGGGAAATATGCAAAATAAATTGTCTCTGTGTCAGGAATTTATCTTGTGACAATATCAAAACAACTTGCTGTTTGCATTTTAACAGTCTAAATGTATTTATAATACAGAGGTTTTGATCAATAGCTTATTTTTTTAATTAGTGCACATTTATCAGTTTGTTACTGTGCCAGCATTTGAAGGATTGAAGTTGGAAAAATGTATACTTAGTATTTTTGAGTCTGACAGCTATTAATTAAACAATATCTATCTGTTGGTGCCAGTAGGCAGGTTACCTTGAAAAATTGCCTGCATTTGGGAGTATGCTGTTATTTTTGGCGTTAGTAAGGAAGCACGTGAGATCATCACATGGGAGTCTGTTGGCCCAGTGGTCCAGACCAGTGCAGGCCATGGCCAGTGGGTGACGTGGAGACACTTCTCCACGGTCTCCACCCTCAGCTGACAGACCATGGCCCTTTATGATTCCTTTGTTGCCAGCCCACCCACCAAAGTGTGCCTCTTCTAGAATCACCTTTGCTGGGAGCCCGCTCTGTGCTAAGAGGAAGCTAGCACAGAGTATTCCTTCTCCCTCAGTGTATTTTTAAATGGAACAATGTCAGTCGTGACATGATGAGAACGGTGGCAGACTGTGGAGAAAATAAGGTGGGATCAGGTGAGCCTGTCACTTTCCAAATTATAACTCGTCCATTCGGGGGGCTGATCTTGAAAAGCATTTGCTGTTTACCATAGAACACCTGTCAAACAGAATTGACTTAATATCAGAATATTATCTGTGTGTGGTATGTAGTCTGTTGCTCCTAAGGCCATGGCCAACAGGACAATGTGAGATTAAACTAAGCACAAGAGAAACTTATAGAATGAAGAGACGCAGTAAGCAGAGATCTGAGAGGCTGCTGCTGGAGTATCATGCCATACTATTTTACAGTATTTTTTGTGGGTAACAAAAACAAGTAGAAGGAGTACACTCTAAAATAACGGGAGGAAGTTTAGTCTAGCAAACGTGTAAACTAGTAACGGTGCTTGGTTATCATGGTCCGTACCATGCACCGTGCATCATCGTGTACGCTGTCCTTTCACATGATTGGCAGCACAGGTTTATTTGCACAGCATCACCACAGACACGTGATGAATGGGTTGCTGTCGGATGTTACGCTGGCTCCCCTGTCCCTGGGTGATGGGATTTTTTTCAGCTCTGTTGCAGTCTGGGGGACACTGGCATGCATGCAGTCCGTTGTTGACCGAAATGTTCTTATGTGGTTCATGACTGGATTTAAATTTTTTGTTGACTCTCTTCTAATTAATGTGGTGTGAGTAGCGAGCATGTGTAGAATAGGGCAGCGTGGATGTCCTAAGAGGTGCAGTGATTAGTTACTTATATTCTTTAGAGCATTTCTTCTTAGCTTTTCTTTTTTTGTTGTTGTTTTTTAATTTTCTATTTTGTAGTTATAGATGGACAGCATGCCTTTATTTTATTTGTTCATTTTTCTTAATGTGTTGCTAAGTATCATACCCAGTGCCTCACACATGCTAGGCAATCACTCTGCCACTGAGTTACACCACTAGCCCCCCTTCTTTTCTTAAGTCACTGACTTTTTAAAAGAATAAAGACCGTGGTCATGATCCATAAAGAAATGCACATAAGGGTTATAATTTCAGTGGGTCTGTGGGTCTTGTTAAGCCCATCCATGAATTCTCTAGGGGTCTGTGTGACTCTGATGCGGGAAGATAGCACTAGTCTATTTGCAAAGCAGATGTAGTGATTCTGTTTCTTAAAGATGTTTCCTGGAAATTCATACAAAACTTTAAGAAGGTGAGTTTTAACGCAGTGTGGAACTCATTCTTGATGGCTTTTAAAAAACGTTCATAGTCACCACCTTACTTATCTGCTTGAATTTTTGTGTTTTTAAATAAGAATTTGTACTCTCATAACCCCCATCTTGAATGGAATGTGTGTGTGTGTGTGTTGTACATTTTGAAACTCCAATAAAATCCTTGAGAATGCTTTTTCCATCTCAGTTTTTCTTTCTCTTGTCAGTCAGCCTAGAAGGACAAAACCACTCTGTTATGATTGACTATCATTTAACAAACCTGTTGACCTCATTTTTTGTTATTTTCATTCTAACACCTCTTTTGGTTTTTGCTGTTCCTTTAGTTTTCCCCCTGCCTATACATTTCTTGTCCTAGTTACTTGATGAGTTTCTTATCTGAAACTGTCTGTCCCTCTCTTGGAATCCTGCTCATACACAGCAAGCTTAGAAGAATTCCCATCTTTTGCAGAAAGCCCTCCTTTCCTGCAACTGAACCAGCACTGTGTGGGAAATAAAATAGAAGGCACCCCACAGTTTGACTGTAAAGAACAACACCCCACATAGGTAATAACTTCAGTGAGAAATGAAGAAGAGAAAGGAGCTAACATTTACTGAACCCCGCTCTGTATCAGGTCCAGGAAACAGGCTTTACGTGGTCAAATAACGAGAGGTGGAAGGTGCTGGGCTTCTGGGCTTCCCAGACTCTGTGCCTGCCATTCCCTGGCTGAAAGTGATGGATGTGTGCAGTTTAACTGTCCCAGTCAGGCAAACCTCTGAGTTCTATGGAAGGAGCATTTCTATGGTCCCAGATCCTTACGTGTTCCTTAGAAGGCCAGGGGGAATTCCTCAGGTAGAAGGCAGGGTCGTACTTAGGGGGCACATCAAATCCGCTGCCTAAGTCCTATGGATTTTTCTGCTTCTAGGTGTCTCCCCTGCATCCCCTTCCTTCCCTCTTCCAGTTACTCTTTCTTTCGCTTCTAGACATGGTCAAGTAGGAAGAGATGCCACCCAATGTGGCCTCTTGCTGAAGTAATTCTGCATTATAAAAAGAAGATGAAAACTTAGGGCAGAGTATGGTTTGTGTGTTTGTATACGTGAAGAGTTGACTTGTATATATATACACATATAATATACACACAATTAATATATATATACACATATATTCACATATTACATAATATGTACATACATATAAGTCTAAATAGCCCTCTTTTTAACACTGAGCTTGCTTTGTCCTGTGAGTGAAGTGGTTTTTTGTGTGTGTGTGTGTGTGCATGTGTGTGTGTGTGTGTGATCTTCTTTTCCCTCTTGCTCCCTTGGTACTAGGGGACGTCTCAGGCATTTTTTTCTGGCAGAGCCTCTCTCTCCCTTTCTTACCCTTTACCAGATGTCACTTCCTCCCCAGGCCAGAGAATGCCATTTCCTTTCCCCTCCCGCCTCCCAACTTACAGCTGTCCATTGGGGGCATGACCATGCAGACTCTGTACCATGTCAGGCTGGAGTGCAAGTTAGACTGTGTGTTCTGGTAAGAAGTCAGGGGCTCCTGAAGACTGCATAGACATTTCTCTTGGCTCTGCCTGAGAGGTTGATACAAGATGCTGACATTAGTTTTTGCATCCTCAGAGGAGAGGAAACCCACGTTTGCCAGCTTTTTAGGTGATTTGTTTGGTTATGCGTACACACTTTTTATAGCTCAGGGATATGTATTTTTGCATGTTTGGCTTTTTCTAAAACCTACCTTATTGCTTGTTTGTACCTTTCCCCCCTAACTTTTGTGTAATTGATTATCCTCATTGCTGCTCCTAAAAGAGTAGGACATTTTTTTTTTCCAGTGATTAAGTCAGGGATATTTTTTGTTATTTAAAAGTACTTAAGCTGCAGAATCCTAAGGAGGATAATCCATGGAAGGATACAATAAGCTTTGGGACATGGGTGCTCAGCAAAACTTTGTTGGCTAACCAAAAGGAGCATTACCATCATTATTTGTAAATCTAATAATATTTGGGGGATGTTGGCCTTTATTGAGGTGGATGCTTAGATATTTTGCCATTTTAGTTTTACCTTGAGGAACATGTAGAACCTTCTAAATGAGAATTTGCTCCAGTGTTTCATAAACTTTATGTTTTTAAATAACCTATAACTACTGTAATTCACTGCTTTAATAGCTGCTTCGGGGCCAATCCCATAAAATTTGTGAAGCCAGTTATCATTAGTATACTTTTGAACTTCAAACTCTTATGGTAATATATAATTAGTTCATTATCCACCTTGTGGTTTTGGCCAGAAAACAAAGGTAATTAATCACTATAAGTACGAATGACCTTTTTTTTTGCATATAAAATTCTGAAGAGCATAATTATTTGTATGCAAGAGTAAAGATCCTTCTTTACATGAAATCATTAAAATGGCATTGAGGGCTATGATTCCCAATTTGCTGAAAGAATTGACGTGTATATAATTAGTCTAGACATTACCTCTGTGGTGTGAATAGACTGACGTTTTCCACTCGCTGTAGCTAAGGATTAAAAAGGCTATGCTTTTTCTTTGATCAGACATACCCCAAGTCCTGTTTCATTACAGTTCTTGTTAATTTGTTTTCTTCTCACCTTTTTTCATTCAGGCCAAAGAGGACAGTTGTCATACAGTGTTGTATTCACCAAATATTGGGGCAAAGAAACCTTTGGTTTCACCATTTTCTTTTAAGTGGTTGTTTTCTCTCATACTGACTGTGTAATAAGTAATCTCCCTCATTTACATGTATTCTCATGTTTTAGTAATATTTCTAGAAATTTTGTTGTGGTAGTATAGCCTAAGCTAACTTAGTATCCTTTCCCATTCTTTATCCTTTTCTGATAAAAAACGAAAAAGCAGTAGAAGCCTGTAGTGTTGTAAACATAACAACAACATTTTCATTTGTTATGGTGACACACAAAAATATCTTGGTTTTTTTGGACAGGCATGCGACACAACCCTGTAATCCCAGTGACTCAGGAGGCTGAGGCAGGAGGATCTCAAGTTCGAGGTCAGCCTGGGCCACTTAGTGAGGCCCTCAGCAACTTGGCAAGACCCTGTCTCAAAATAAAAATATAAAGCGGGCTTGGGATGTAGTTCAGTGGGAAAGCACTGATGGGTTCAATCCCCAGTACCAAAAACAAAACAAAATTCAAATGTAAATATGTCAGATTTTTAGAATCAGTTCTGTTAGCTCTGTTTCACTGATACCATTGGGGGCTGTTTGGCTCTAGCGTAGATGGCACTTTTGCATCCCTGTAAATGGGCACTAGGTGGGTGTTGCACCCATTGCAGCACTGGGCGTGCACACCACAATGCCACCTGCTGCCTTAGACCTCCCCGTGGATAGTTGGCTCCCACGAAGTACCTGCTCCAGCTCCCCCTCGTCTTGCCTCTCTGATAATTTGCAACCCATCATTGGCTTCCTGTCATGGATGCAAAGGCTGAATCTTGGATCCACTGTTTTCAGAGAGACGTAGGTAGAGCCAGGTGCCCTGGCTATCAAACCCTAAACCAGCTCTAGCCCAGGAATCGCCAAAGCTCAAAACAGCTTTTGGTGTTTCTGCAAAAAATAATTGGGTAGAGCATAACTGTCACCACCCAGAAGTTGGGTGGAGGTGGTGGAGTGAGGTCACCTCCGGATTTCTTGCCTGTGCTGGTGACGGAAACCCACATGTGTTCTGAGCAGCTTCTGGCTTCCTGGCAGCGTGGGTGTTAACATGGTGCATGGTCTATTACTGCCCTTCTGTAGCTGAAGAGGACCCGGCTGTCGGTGCTAACCATATGGCTCTAAAGACCAATGCGTGATCCCCCGACCCTTCTGTGGGCTGCGCCCGGCGGAGCTCCCTTCCTTATGTTTTGCATGGCGCCTGCTGTTCCCAGAGCCTGTCACTCTTCACAGTTTTGTTTCTTTGCCTCAGGGCCAAGATGCTTTTGCTCGAAAAGCCCCTGATCAGCTGCACCCAAGTCTGCCAGTGCTGTCACCTCCCCACCCTCCGCTGTTATTCTTCAGTTAGGCCTTAATGTTTCCGAAGCCAAAAGTATAACAAGTGACATCTCTCTATGTGACCACACTTGGTATGATGAATTTGCTGCTTAATTCACTGGATGAGGGAATGGAGGACTTTTCTTCCCTTAAAGGTTGTGCAGCCTCCTGATAAATGATGTCTCCGTAAGAATCTGTGTGGGGCAGCACATTGACTAGAAATGGTCTGAATGTAGCACCCAGGTTGAATGGATTGTCCACCTGGTATATCTTGTTCTGTTCACTTTTTAAATCAATCTTTAGATTCAGTAGGAGTCTTAAGGTAGATAAGCTCGATTATTACATTCATTGTTACTGTGTAGGATAAAGGAAATAGGCATTTCATTAATAATCTTGACCTTCCTAATGAATTAGAAGTTCTCTGGACCAAAACATGGTTCCCAGACCAGCAGCGTCAACCTCACGAGAACATGTGGGAAATGCATGTTCTCAGGTCCCACCCCAGCCCTACTGAATCAGGAACTCCAGGGTTTTAATGAACCCTCTGGTAAGTCTGATGGACTCCATAGTTTGAGATTCACTGTTCTAGAGCAGCACTGCCAACAGAACATTCTGCAGTGGTGGAAACGTTGGCTATGGAAGCAAACAGCCGCAGACTTTTCAAGTGCATGACCCAATGATGGAACTATTTATCTACTTCTGATTAATCTAGATTTAAATGACTTCATAACTAGTGGGTACCCACTGGATAGTCTAGCTCTGGAGCATATCCTATTTGTTATTGTATGGAAAAACTTCTAAAATGCTATAAAATAAATTATTGGTTGTAGAATTATTAATTTTATATTGTAGGAAAAAAAAATCCTCCTAGAGTGAAAAACTTTTTTTGCTGTAACAAACAGTAGTTTATTTTGATTGTTCTGGTTCTCTTTTGGGGAGGGCCGTTCACTGGTGGCTAGCTAGTCAGGAAGCCGGTTCTTGAGAGTAATACTGATTGTGAAAAATGTACTTCAAGTGTGCATCACCTGTTAAGAAGTCTCACCGATGAGGGTGGACACATCCTGGAAGGAGTAAAATGGTTAGGAGTAGAGCTGGGTCAGCCATTCCTTTCTTATATTTTGGAACTCTGGTCCCTGTTGTGTGCAAAATGAGGTGGAGAGAGGGAAGCATATTATGAAGTTTCCTGCCTGAGGGAGCTTTTAAATGAACTGTTAATGAGCCCTTCACATACTTTGAACTTCTTATGGAACCTTCCAGAAACTTTGGGTGTACGGCTTACGTGCATGTGCTACATTGCTGAGTCTGGGCCAGCCCATAAGGTAGATGAATCCCTAGAATAATGTTCAGGTTCTTTGACTTGGGAGAACTTGAAGGAAAAAGTGGTCATGCTGGACTCCTTGGTCTGAATCCTTCAAATCCCAGAGGATACTTTGAAACCAGGTTCTGGGCAAAGCTACTGGGCTGACATGGCTACAGCCTTGTCTTCTTTTCTAGAACACCAGCAGAAACCCTGGGCTGAGAGGGTCCCCAGAGGTTGTTGATCCTGTGATTAGAACTGAATGTCCATTTAGGAACCAGGGAACATCTGAGAATGCTTAGAACCTCTCTCCTGCATCTAACAACTGAAGTCTAAAAATTAAAGAAATTGTCATTGGTGAAACAGAAAATGATACTGAATTCTTTGTTGGAAGGAAAGTTCTACATGACTGAGCTTCCTAATTGGGGGTTCATTGTTGCATTATTTAAATCCATTATTGTGGATTTTCATAATCCTTGTCTCATCTTAGAATCATAGAATGTTAAAACCAGCTGGAAGAGAATTTGGAAATGGCTGTAATCCAGCTTTCTCATTTTACCCTTGAGGAAATGGAGGCTCAGAGAGGCTGTGAGTTGAGGAAGACACACACAGCATGTACCGGGCTGTTGGAAGGGGCCTGTGTCAGCCGTCCAAGGACCAGGCCAGGTCACCTGGTGGGTCAGACACCATACTGCTCATCTTTCTTCTGTGTGCTCAGCCTCATGTTGCCTCTAGATCGTGTGGGTACAGCTGGTCTGGAAAAGGATTGTCTCAGGAGCATAATAAGAAATACATTATTGCTCATTGTCTAGCTATGTTTTAAAATGCTGCTTCTTGCTAATTCTAGTAGAGGATTTTGACTGGTGAAATATTGCATCCACCTTTTCATAATAGCTAAAATTATTTGTGCCATATAAGTGTATGAATTAGTCATCGCACAATTCGTATCCACTTTTTTTATGTTTTAGAGACAATTTTGTTACAATTTGCTTGTTTCCCAAGCACTAATCCAGTTTAAGTTTTGACCTTGATACCCCTTCTTTTGTTAGTTACTTTCTTTAAATAACTTAGCTCTCTAACTATCCCCAAAGCATTGTAATGCTAGATGCAAAGAGTAGGGCACTGAGCTCATAATGAGCCCTCTCTGTTGGCTGGAAGAATGAATGGAATCCCTCCTAGACAGGTCTGAATGTTCACTTCTTTTGATTTTTACTATGGCTGAGGGAAAAAATTCTGTAGGTTAGGGAGGATATTAGCTATGTGGTTTATACCCCCTTAAGCTTGAATGGAATCTTTAAAAATTCACATGCACACCAAAAGGCTGGGAGAGGTTTGGTAAATTGAATGTGGGCTTATTGTTTGTGTCCACAAAACAAAGTCCTAAATCACATTTAGCATAATTTGTGGTTTTAAATTGGACTGATTTAGCAAGGAGAGTGAAATAATCTCTCATCCTGTCAAAAAGGCGATACCTTTAGACCAGCATTTAATTGCATTGGCAGAGTAACTTTGGGGAGGCGGCAGTAATTCTGGCCACATTATTCTTGGTTTGTGGCTAAATTGAGATCATCATTTTCTCCTGGTTTCACTAACTTTCTTTATTGCTCTTCAAGCTAATCAGATGAGTGTAGTGAGTAGGCTTTGTGGTAGCTGGAGGCTAAACCAGGGGAAAGGCAGGTAAGTGCAGCTCACTTTATGGTCCAGGAGGTAACAGGGGAAGATGGACACCCAGCGACCCAGAGGGCACAGCCTGCCTGATGATTTTCTTGGTAATCGTTTACGTGAAGTGAGCACCTAAAAATGTGCTTATACATCTACATTGTATAGGTCAGGTTCATGTGTGGTATCCAAGAGTAATTTTGGAGATAATTCTCAGCTGCCCAGATTATTCCATGAGAATTTGTCCTTTTATCTCCAGTCACTTCAGGAATCATTGCAAGGCCCAATCACTGGAGCACTGTCCCCTGCTGGTGGGTCATAGTCCAGAATGATCTATATTCTAAATGGACTCTCCTTCCAGTGGAAAACATTTACCAAACCTTGCCACTAAAAGAAATCAGGTCATTGAAACCTTAGGATTTCTTAGCACTGCGAATGATTACTTAGAACCAATGAGAAGTGTAGTGTGCCTGTCTGCTTTACTCGTTCCCCTGGGAGTTATCAGCTGGTGTTCTTGGAATGGCCATCCCCTTGAATATTTCAGATGCATGTCTGAATTTTTACACCCACCTTGGTAGTGGATCTAAGCACAGCTGCCCCTGGTTCTGAGTTTAGGCATGGCTAGCAGTGGCAGGTTGGCTTTCCCAGGAGGGACTTGTGAGGTGGAAAGTAAAGAGTGCTGACAGGAGACATAACTCACTTTCTTGTGCTGGACTCGGCTTGTGTCAATAATTTTAGTTACCTGGATAGTCTTGGTATTAAGAGTTTACATGAACCAAGGCAAGCTCATGGCACATACAAAATATTTGTAGAAAGACTGAATAGCGAATGGAAGAGGTAAATGATAACCTATTGAAAGTCTTTCTGCTGTCAACTAAGAGTTAAACAGTTGTCTGTCAGTGTCGTTGGGGAGCTTGCTCCAAAAGCCCCTTGGATAACAAAAATCCAAGGATACTCAAGTCCTATACATAAATAACAGTATTTATTTATAACCTACACACGTCCTCTGCATATATCTCATACAATGTAAATGCTATGTAAATAGCTGTAATACTGCATTATTTAGGGAATAATAGCCAGGAAAAAAAAAGTCTCCACATGTTCAGTGCAGATGCTATTTTCCCCAAAATATTTTTGATCCACTGTTGGTTGACTCCACGGATGTGGAACATATTGATGTTGAGGCTGCCTGTACTTTTGAGGTAATGATGCCTTTGGAGGTCTAGAATGTCAGGAATGAGGACCCTTTCAGGTCCCTGGTGGTTTATTTTTCCTTTGATCTGCATACTACTATTCATAGCATGCTACTGAGTTGGCTTTTTATATTTTTGTATAATAACATTGTATTGATCAATTTCTAATCTGATGTAACCCCTGTGTTTGTGTTTTTGTGTGTGTGTGTGTGTATTGATCAAGGCATATTACTCCAGAGACCAAAAGTCAGAAACTATGTAGATTGAATATTTTATCATTTAAGGGTGAGCTGGAATTGTGATTTAGTACAATGTTAAAGACAACAGCCCTTCAGATACTGGTTTATTTAAAAACGCTTGAATGTATCATCCCTCAGGAAGGGACTTGGGGGTTTGCCATCTTTCTTCTGGTGGAAATGCATGGAAACAGAAAGGAAGAAAACAGCTGTACTTACTAGACAGAGGATAATTTGGAGTATACATACGTCGTAATATTCACTTTAGGCTGCTTGTGGCACAGAAATTCGTTTTTATCTGTTCTCGTTCCCTGCTTCCCTCCTCACTGCCCATCTGATTTAAATGGTGCCAAGTATTTTTATCTAATTGTACACGGCGGAAACACGCCTGCTTCTGCTTGATGGTGAGTTACTATCTAAGAAAAACCTACACAAAATAAATAAGACCCGTATGTGAATTAGATGGTCACGTTTGAGTTACGTTTCTCTTTCCCTGAAAGAAAAGTGGAATGTGTTGCTGGCATTCCTGGCTAGGAGGGAGACTCCTGGATTCTCACTCTGCATTTTGTTTACCTAGCTGTGCCACCAAACATAGCAGAACTGAAGAACTTGGAAGTGCTTAACTTTTTTAATAACCAGATTGAGGAGCTGCCCACACAGATCAGCAGCCTTCAGAAACTCAAACACCTGAACCTTGGGTGAGTACTGGAAGAGGGGAAAGGAAAAGAAGGTGAGGAAGAAAGTGGAAGGGAAGCCCAGGGTGTGGGCAAGGGAGGGGCGCCATTTCTATTATTGCACAGAAGTGGATTTCTAATTGCTTTTTTATGTTTTATGTTTTAAAAAAAAGTTTTATTGTTTTAATATATTCTTTCAATGGCCTGCATTAGTGCATATTTACTTGAGAGCTAATCGAGAAGCTAATTGTTGGCACAATAAGGGAGTTTTTTACTATATTTTGTTTCCAATAAAATTTTATTTCAGTTGTGCTGACCAGGAAGGGACTTATTTGCATAACATTAACTGCTCAAACATGTCATAATATAGCTGCTTCCCGCCCCTCCCCTCCATTAAGTAGAAATAGTTTACAAAGTACTTTCCTACCAATTTGAAGTTGGATGGTTGTCCATTCCCTAAGGCCACCTCATTAACTCTTGAAGTTCTTCTATGTCATTAAACTAGTCTTTCTTTACCAGAGATGAGGAGAGAGGTGTTGCTGAGTTGGCCGAACCAAGTACCAGTGGATAACAATAATACCTTGTGTTCCTACATTGCTCTGCAGTTCTGAGTCCTCCCTCCAACATTTGACCCCCCTCAATATTTGTGGGGTGGGGAGGGCAGACTTGAATACTTTCATTTCACAGAGAGGAAGCCAAGCCCTTTTCAAGGGGTTAAGTGACTTGCTCTTGATAACCTGAGGTCAGTGGCTGAGCTGGGGAGAGTTTCATTGGTTTGCGTCCATACGTGCTCCATGGATGCCAACCGGAACTTCAACTTTCAAATTCCATCTCCATTATCATAGCTATTAGATGAAACGGCCCACTCATGCTTCATTCTTTGTGTAAAGTAATATATTCATTAAATTGTATCCACTGTATACTCCAGTTAAGCTAGTGATTTATGCAGAGTGGCAGTAGAAACTGGCCAGGTACGTATCAATTAAATAGGAAACAATTATAAAAAAAAGTCTCATGAAATGATTGTTAGCTCATTCTTTCCTCTGGGAGTTTGGTTACACAATGTTATTTTGATACTCACTGTGGCTTAAAGAGCATTCTTTCTAAGAGCATTTTTTTCCTAATGCATGAGAGAAGTGAGTTTAAAGGAGAGAGAAACCTTGCTTTATTTATTTATTTTTGAATAGGTTGCAATTTTTATTTCTATTTTTTCCATATTTTTATTAATGCATTATAGTTGTACATAATGGTGGAATTTGTGTTACACATTCATGTATAAATACAGTGTAACAGAAGAATTTGACCAGTATCATTCCTCAGTATTTCCCCTTTCTCTATCCCTGTTCCCTTTCCTCTTCTCTATTGATCTCCCTTTGATATTCATTAGATGCCCTAACAAACTGTTCTTTTCCTTTTTCCTTTCAAGCTTCCACATATGAGAGAAAACACACTACACTTGACCTGAATTTGGCTTCTTTTGCTTAACATAATGGTCTCACGTTCCCTTTATTTTCCTGCAAATGACATGGTTTCATTTTTTTTTAAGACTGAATAATCTCCTTTGTGTATATATACCACATTTTCTTTATGCATTCATCCATTGGTGAATACCTAGACTGATTCCATAGTTTAGCTATGATGAATTGTGCTGCTATAAACATGGGTATGCATGTATTGCTGTAGTATGATGACTTTAACTCCTTAGGACAAATACTTGTCCTAAGGAGTTAAAGTCCTTCTAGTCTTTTGAGGAACTTCCATACTTATTTCCATAGTAGCAATCTCATTTTAGATGAGGCGGTTTTTCTTGCTACAAATCTGGAGGCTGTACCCCATCAGACTGAGCAGAAAAGAAAGGCTCCTATATTTTAAATCTTCTTTTTGAAGATTATTTAGTCCTAATGTATAATTTGTATGTAAGTAAGAAGCTAAAAGTAGACATATATGTATATTCTTATTGTTAATCCATTCATTTATTAAAGTAGTTCTATATATCTCTATCATTACGTACCTGGTGAGCAGGGCATAGTAATTATTATTGTTACTATCATTTTTATTTTCTTTTTTCATATATTTCTCAATTCTGTAAGTTCCTATTTTGTGTCAGGAGCTTTGCTAGTCTTGGGGATGTAATGTGAAAATCATGGTTTGGGCCTTAGGCATGTGGGCAGGACCTGTGGGCAGTCAGCAGCAATAGCTCAGCAGGGTCACAGGTGTTTTGGGGCTAATAGGGCTGCAGAGGGAACAGAGAGAGAGGAGCAGTCTGGCCTTCCTGTGGTCCTCAGAAGGACTCACAGAGGCAGGTTCAGAGTTGAGACTTGAGGTCTAAGGAGGAATTTATCAGATTACAGAAGCAGGAAGACATCTAAGGTTGAGAAAGGAACATATTTAAAACTCAGAGCACTGTGCCACACGTTCTGGGATGTCTTTGCAAGTTTATTGGTGTTGCTGAGTGTCAAGTGTGAGACCAGGGATGGTTAGTGAGAGACAAGGCTGGCCAAGCAGTTATGAATGTCGCTTTGCCGCTCCTTTGAGGGGTGTGGTGGCACTGGAGATTTAACCCAGGGGCACTTTACCATTGAGCTCCATCCCCTGTCTTTTTTATTTTATATTTTGAGACACCAAATTGCCCAGGCTTGAACTTGGGATCCTCCTGCCTCAGCATCCAAAGTAGCTGGGATTACAGGGTGCACCACCTGGCCCTGCCCTGCTGCTCATGTAATGAGAGTTTATTGAACTCCCAGCTGGGCATCAGGTGTTACTCTAAGTACTACCTTCCAGCCCATATGGAGCTTGTGTTACAGGTCAAGAAACTAACTATAAACAAATAGATGTCAATCCTGACAGGGAGTCAGAAGCGCCATTGAAGGGGGCCTTGATTTTTATCCTACTGACCATTGAGAAATGTGCACAACAGATGAGTGAATATGAGAAGAGGTCAGATTTTTGTATGAAAGATCGGTGTGGAGAATGGTTGGCAGGGCTGGAATAGAGACCGGGAGGCCAGTGTGAACACCAGCTTGGTATTCCAGGTGAACCAGGGTGGTCAGTGGAGGCAGGAGAAAGAGGAACACTGCAAGACAGTAATGGATAGGGATCTGGGTGAGACCCAGATTCTGTGTTAGGTATCTAAATTAGAAATATAGATGGAGATGAGTTTGGGAAGAAAATAATGAACTCAGGTTTTATTGAGATGGATTTGAGGTTCCTTAGGACAGAGTGGTAAAATTTTGTTTTTCATCGAGTATGTCTTAGTTTCCTTCCTGTCCTCTTTGGAGTTTGCAGTTTGGACTCTTGGTGTTTTATCGATTGTGTAAACCTTTCTGTATTTAATTGCATAGCTGCATAGATGGGGTTGTCAAAGTTTGCACAGAATTTTTTAGTTCTCTCAGAAAGAAATCAGGATGGATTTCAGTAAAGGAACTCTATCCTCAAATGGCTTAAAGAATTATACACATACAGTAAGGTGAGGTTATAATAAGTTGTAGAGATGACTCCTTACAATAAGCAGGCAGAATAAAAAGAGGCCCTTTGCAAAGCTGAGCTGTTAGGCCACATGTATTTAGGGTCTAAAGGACACACCGAACCAGAACTTGCTTTTAAAGTTATATAATTTGCTGTTTATTCTAAAGAACACAAGACCAACTATTCTGGACTAACTTTGGGCCTGGTTTGTTGCTAGAGATCTCATCTCGTGAACACTTAGTAATTTGTGAATCAAGCAAAATGCTGGCCATAAAAGCGCTTCACAAATTATGACTTCATAGAAAATATCATGAATAATTATCACTTGTTATCAGGACAACAGTCATTGAGGTTATTTGCCTCATGTGAAGTTCACCTGGAACTTTTCCTACCTGAGAGACAGAAATCCACTCTTCTTTTGGTTTCCCCTTCTGCTGTCAGTCCTTCTTACGAGGCCTGATTGGTGGAGGTGGACAGCACTCTTGTGAGAAGGATCAGTGACTAGAATGATCTTGAGTGTCACGTCCCTCCACCTTTTAGTAATTGTCAACTTGTATTAAAGCTTTTTAATTGGTTTTTAAGTTTGCTCTAGGGAACTGTGTTTAAAAAATACACACGGATTATGCATGTGTCATAAAATTTACCATCTTAACCATTTTGCAGTATACGATCCAGCGAGTGGTATTTTCACATTGTCGTGCAACCAGTCTCCAGAAGTTTCTGAAACTACATTCATTAAACAACTCTCCTCCTCCCTCCTCCTCGAGGCCCTGGCAGTAACCATTCTAATTGTAGATGGTTTTGAATCTTCATAGTTGTACATCAGAAAATTGATTTCCCCTTCCCATTGAAAAGAATAAATGAAATAGCCAGGTGCAGTGGCACAGGCCTGTAATCTCAGCAGCTCAGGAGGCGAAGGCAGCAGGATCGCAGGTTCAAGGCCAGCCTCTGCAACTTAGTGGGGCCGTATCTCAAAACAGAAATAAAAAGAGCTGAGGATGTAGCTCAGTAGTAAAGCACCCTTGGGTTCAGTCCCCAGTACAGTACCAAACCAGATCAAACAAAAAACCAGACACACACACACACAAAACCAGGAAAAAATGAAATAAAAAGTCCAAAAATTTGAAGTATTATTGGTACATTCATAGGGAAATTTTTCTCTAGGTAGACAGACACTTTGTGACAGTTTGTTTCTACATAAAACAGTAATTGAAATGCACCATTGGAGAACATGAGCACAAGAAATTTTCAAATGTGTCACAAAAATATGCATTTTCTGACTAAAATTATTATACCATGTAAGATAAATATACTGCATGATCTCACTTATGTGTAGGATGTAAAAAATCAAATTCCCCAGGTGCTTTGGTACATGCCTATAATCCCAGCCACTTCAGACACTGAGACAGGATCACAAATTCAAGACCAGCCTCAGCAACTTAGCTAGACCCTTTCCCAAAATAAAAAAGGGGCCTAGGGATGTAGCTCAGTGGTAGCACCACAGGGTTAGCAGTACTCAGTACATTAAAAAGAAAAAAAAGTCAAAAGGAAAAAGAAAAAAGTCAAATTCAGAAACAGAGTGAAATTGGTGCTACCAGAGTCCCAGTGGATGAGGAAGTGGGGAGATGTTAGTCAAAGCACATAAAATTTCAGTGAGACCAGGAATGAATATTGTGCATCATGTGTATCATGGTGACTACAGTTAATGACAATATGTGGCTTATTTGAAAATTGCTGAGAGAGAAGTGTATGTTTGTATGTGCGTGTATGTACATACACACAAACTATAAGAGGTAACAGGTATGTGGGGTAGCTTGATTTACCTGTTCCATTTTGTATCCATTGGTTGCCCCATGCTGTTCAACGTGAGTATGTACAATTTTTCCTTATCAATTAAAGTAAATTAATAAATAAAAAATTTAAAAGTAACATAAAACGCTTATAGAATCATGGCACTCTTTGTAGGCATCAAACAAGATTTTAGTGCACATATTCAGTATTTCGAGTAAACACAGTTTGCATGTGGTGATGGGTTTTTCTCCCACCAACAACAGGATGAACAGGCTCAACACTCTGCCTCGAGGATTTGGATCTCTTCCAGCTCTTGAGGTCCTGGACTTGACTTACAACAACTTGAATGAAAATTCTCTTCCTGGAAATTTCTTCTACCTTAGTAAGAAACTTTTAATTCTATAAATCTCCTTAACATGGTACTTTGCGTTCTGAGAGTGAAATTTATTTGCCAGGGCCCAAACTCTTAAGAGAAATTATGAGACATACATTTTTTTTTCTTTACAGACTCCTTTTGAATATTCCTTCATAGCTCAGCAGTATTTATATTTGATATATAGTTATCTGACACCACTGGGCAGAAGTGGACTTAGTAATTTCATATTAACTTTCTGAGAGAGATTTTGTACCTAAATGAGATCAAGTCTCACATTTAGCTAAGAAATTTGACTTTCTTTTTTAAGAATATGCCAAATAAAAGGACTCCCCTGTTGCTATTAATTCTTTGTAAGATATTTGCTTAAAGTTATTTCAGACAATTATTTATGAAAATACCATTAGTAACCTGTTAACAGAATTTTTAAAATTTCCAACCAGAATTCTTGTTTTAAACCTTATAAAGAATACTTTATGGGCTGGGGTTGTGGCTCAGTGGTAGAGCACTTGCTTAGTATGTGTGAGGCCCTGGGTTCAATCCTCAGCACCACATAAAGATAAAATAAAGGTATTGTGTCCACCTGCAACTAAAACAAAAATATTTAAAAAAATAAAATAAAATAAAGAATACTTTACTGGTATAGTCTGTTTTGTCTGATGCACACACATGAAGCAGTTGTTGGTAATAGATGAATACACTTTTAATATACAAATTTCTTGTTGCAGGTACTCCTAAAAGTTAGAAAAAACTTAATTTTCTAGGAACTTATGAAATATCTAGGAAAAAATTGCCTCCTTTAAATGAATATTCTACTTCTCCAAATAGCAACATCTAAGGCTTATAGAAAATCTGAATTTTCTGAGCTAGCCTCTAGATTTTGCTTTTTACATTGTGTACACTGCTTTTTCCAGACCTCCCCAAGCACACGAAACCAATTTGAAAATGTTTTCTTTCTTGGGCCAAGTACATATTGTCTATATTACATATATTAACCCGAAGTTCTGCCAAATTTTAAAAGAGAATGTCATTAAATACCTGTCATTAAATACATTTTTTTTTTAAAAGCATACACCTAATTAATCTCCCGTTTTTTTTGTTGAGGACAAGTGATGCTTTAGAATTTCAGCCTTCACTGCTTTGGGGTCAAGGCGTCATTTTGTAATAATTGTGAACCAAGCAACTCCTGATAATTCTGCTGCGGTTGGGCTTCACTCTTGCTCCATGACATCATTTCAGCCCCTTTGTCATCACATTTTTGTCATTAGAGCCATAGGAGCAAGGAATAACAATTAGTCGGATGATGGAAGGCGCACGAGCTGTGGTTATAACTCCCATCACCGCAAGCCTTTCCTTTACTTATTTATTTTGAGCATCACTGTTTACATAAGAAAGCTCTATCGTGACACCCTTCTGTTTATACACAAGAGCCCTTTTGCTCTCTGGGGTCCATGTGACACAGTGGTTCTCTTTGTTTCATTTTGGATGCAAATAGAGTAGTAAATGTGAATTGGAAGTAATAGAGAAAAATAACTATCTTTTCAGAAAATGTATTGAAACTATGCCAAAAACTGCCAGTGGTGCCCGCAGTTGTTAATTGTGTCAGTCCTCTTGGATATAGATATTTTCCTGGACCCACCAGCTACACAATCAGCCAGTAAATCTGAGTTTGACCTGCTTGTTATTATAGTAAGCCCTAGGTATGTCACAGGCTTTTCACCAAGCCAGGGTTATTAATCAAAGCTGACTCCCTTGTATTGATCAGACCTCAAATGGTTGGGTTCCATGCCACCCTGTTTATATATTGCTGTTTAATTTGCAGCCACCCTGCGTGCACTCTATCTAAGTGACAACGATTTTGAAATCCTGCCGCCAGATATTGGGAAGCTCACAAAGTTGCAGATAGTAAGTAATTTATCTAAATTCTTAGAAAATCAATTCACTTCTGCAGTCCTTGTAGGAGTAGAATCAAGTCAATTTGAGCAGGAGTAAGGTTTGTTTTGCAGGAATGAACCACTACTCCTGATACTGTTTCTTGTTTATCTGCAGACACTTATAAATAAATTGAAAGGATTGAGCCTGAGAAGGAGAGAGGGCATGGAAAAGGATGCGAGTTTCAGTTGAGCACCTCTTTATGAGAAATTGTTTTGACAACTCCTTGTTTTCTTGTATTTAGCTCAGCCTTAGGGATAACGACCTGATCTCACTGCCTAAGGAAATTGGGGAGCTAACGCAGCTTAAGGAACTCCACATTCAAGGGAATCGCTTGACCGTTCTGCCCCCAGAACTAGGTAAGGCTGCTGACGGATGGTCTGAGTCTTGGGTTACATTAATAATAATTATCCACATGCAGCAATTCCAAACGACTGCTCTCCTCCTCTTGGCAAACACTCTGCTCCCAGACACCCAGTTCTCATCATCTTGGGGCCATTTGTCATTGACCAGAGTTCAGCCGTTGGGAGTCTGACCTGCCCTGTTGCTGTGTTCTGCAACTGGAGTATCCAGCGTCATAGAAACTGCTGACGAAAGATGACCCAGCTCAGCAACCTGCGTGTGTCATGGAAAGAGGGGATGAGTAGTAATGGTCTTATTTATGGCGCTTCATTTACTAGCTGGCTACGCCTTCTGTGTACTGATTGGGTTATTAATGACTTCTACCAAAACTTCACTCTTAACTTTTCTTTAATCCTCTATTTTTTTCTTTGCCCCTAAAAACTTACCACATAGATAAAATATTAGTTCTAGTCCGTTGAAATTGCCTTTTCCAGGCATGAATTCGGTTCTCCCCTGTTCCCGTCTCCAGTGAGACTTGTTAAATTTGGTCTCTGAGAATTCTTTGGTCCTATTCCTGGCTGCTGAGCCTCAGATCCCCTCCTGGTCTTCCCAGTGGCCCAGGATGGATGTTGGCTGCCCTCACACATAGACCTCCCAAGCAGCAGTTGTGTTGCTGAGGTTGTGCTGTCCCTGTCCCCTGTAACCATAGATGTAAGCATCCCTGATTCTCTCTATCCTTTCTTTTCTATAATCCTTTGAATCATGTTCTCTCAAATTATGATTATTTACTTTTCTACACTCAAATACCGTGATTTTAAAAAACTGCATTTAACTGGTACTTCTTTGAGAAAATAGTTCTTCATATTGGTCTGGTGGTTTTGAAGAGGTAGCTACTATAAACTGGGGTGTAAGTGTCATGAGGACAGGGGCATTTCCTTATCCATTCCCTGCTATCCTCCAGTGCCGACCACATGCCAGGCTGCGTGGATACACTCAGGGAAAATGTACTGAATTAGTTAATGAAACAAGAACCTTGAAACTGGGCTCAGTGGCACACACCCATAATCTCAGTGCCTTGGGAGGCTGAGGCAGGAGGATCACAAGTTCAAAGCCAGCCTCAGCAACTTAGCGAGAGCTTAAGCAACTCAGTGAGACCCTGTCTCTAAATAAAATGTAAAAACAGGCCTGTGGTTAAGAGCCCCACAGTACCAAAACCCACAGTACCAAAGAAGAACCTTGGATAGAAAGGGATTAGGAAGACTGTGAGAAGACAGAGTTTGACTTCTGCCTAGAGCTGTGCTGTCTGGTACGGAAGCCTCCAGTCACATTTCAGATGCTTAGTGGCCACACATGGCTACTACTTACCCTGCAAGAACACACACAGAGTTCTGTTGGGAAGTGCATGGTTTCATGGAATGAATAGAAAGTTTGACCTCCACTTTGACCATCTCCTTTCATTCCTTTATTGGGATTAGACCAGAAGAATTTATTTTATGATTTTAAGGGCTGAGGAGTAATATAGCACTTACTCTTTATTGAGTTACACATTGTCAAGTTCTGCCTTGGGAGGAACAAAGTTCAAGATCAAGCTTTTTGCCAAAAGCTTTTTGGCAAAAAAAAAAAAAAAAAAAAAAAAATAGAAGGCAAAAAGCTTCTTGTCAAAAGAAAGATTTGGGGCAGTGATTGTTAACTATAGGTGTTAGCATTAATTTTATCTTGGAAGTTATTGCAGAACATAAATACTGTTCCCTCCCCAACTTACTGAATCTGAGCTCCTTGTATAATATGATAAAGCTCACTGACGCTCCTCACCTGTCCATGGTTAAGGTCCTTAGTAAAACTGGAAATATAAATGTGTATTTTTGTTGCTCTTTTTCATCTTTCAAGCCATGAGGCCATATAGGGTATTAGATTATATAATTATTTTGTTAGATGATAATTGTCAGAAAAATACCTAGTTGAACTAATGCATGCCTGCTCATTTATTTTTTTAAATTTTTTTTGTTGTTGTAGATGGACACAATACCTTTATATTAGTTATTTATTTATTTACTTATTTTATGTGGTGCTGAGGATCAAACTCAGGGCCTCATGTGTGCTGCGCAAGCACTCTGCCCCTGACCACAACCCCAGCCCCTGCTTATTTATTTTTTAATCTTAATCCTGTTGCTTAGTTTATTTCAATTCTCTATGTAGCCATATGTTGGATATTTCTATTAAACTCTTCAATAGCAAATTATAATTTTTTTATTCAGGAGTAGAATTGAAGGGAAAGTCTTTCAATGACTGTATTTGCTAACTACACCTAGCAAAACTTAGATCTCTCTGGTGGAATTTTTTTCTATGTGGAAGAAAATGTTTAGTTGAAAATACACGCTAAACCCCATGGGACTCTCTTACACATCCAAACGCAAGATGAAGATGATTTATTTATTTATTTATTTATTAACTGGGAATTGAACCCAGGATTTTTAACCACTAAACCACATCCCCAGCTTTTTTTTTTTCTTTTCTTTTTTTTTTTTTTTTTTTTTTTTTTTGAGATAGGGTCTCACTAAGTTGCCTAGCAACCCACTAAGTTGGTGAGGCTGGCTTTGAACTTTCAATCCTCCTGACTCAGCCTCCTGAGATGCTGGGATTACAGACATGTGCCACGATGCCCGGCTATTTTTGAACAATTATTATTTTTAGTCAAGAATAATGTAATAGTAATATAATACTAACTAGTATGTATTAAGGCCTCATGTGCCAAGGCAGTAAGAAAAGTCTTTTTCCTACAATATCTCTTTTCATTGTCGTGAGCATAATAAGCCAGCATTTTAGAAGTCGGGAAACTGAGACTTAGGGAGGGTTGGTGACATGTCTGCAGGGATACAACTAGTGAGTCACAGAGGTGAAACTTGACCCTGACAGCCTCTCTTCCAGACCTATGTTCCTGGCCACTGTGTTGGTCTCCTTCCCACCTGTTAGCCAATAAGAAGATTCCGAGAAGTTCTATTTCCAAGTTTGAACCAAAGACAACCCCTGCCAGTCCTTTCAAGATGGTGATAAGAGGAGCAGTGAGACAATATGGCCTGTTTCCTGGTGGTTGGGCTGGTGTATGAGCGAGGCTGGAATAGTACTAGGCAAAATGTGGCTGAGGTGGCCTCTGCAAAGCAAAATGCTGTTCTGCAGTTCCATTCCATGCCAGTTGCATTGTCCCCATGGTTCCTGCCTCCCTGTGGACGTGCACCAAGGAAGGAAAGTCTTCTGTCTGTCTCAGGTGGCCATCTGGAAGCTGCTTCTGGCTAGCTAAGGAGCAGTGCTGGGCACTGACACACTTACAGCTTATTCCCCAGCTGCAGGTTTGCTTTTGGGTACATTTTAAAGTGTGGATGATGATTTCCCTCCCGCATGTTTATTTTTTACGTGTCTGAATAAGCAAGGTAAAATGCTCCTGAGGTTTCTGTGAAGTGTCCTTTCAAAATAAACCTAGAGTTTATTAACTTGAAACCTTGTTGGCGAGAGTGTTTCTGCCAAGAACGGAAACCCAGATGCGTCCTGACTTGTCAGATCCAAGAACATGCAGAAACGCAGCAAAATAAAGCCAGAAGCTCTGCCGGAGTTTTAATGTGTAATTCTATTACTTTCCTTTCATTGTGCATCCTCACAGAAGTTACTTAAACCGTATTGTCTGATTTCTAAACGGTACAACACTTGCTTTTATGTTTATCCATATACCTGTGGAGTATTAGATACACTCTTGTCACTCACTCATCCATTTATTCATTTATTAAGTTTCTACGTTAGGCCAGGTCTTGAGTCCAGGGAACTTCCCTGTCCAGTGAAGTGAAATTCATTCACTCAGCAAGCATTTATTGAGACCCTGCTTCATATGTTTGCTAGGGATTATGATGAGAGACTATCCCTTATGGAACTGATGTTCCAGTGAGGGAGCATGAGAGAGAGAGAGAGAGAGAGAGAGAGAAGAAGACGGAGGAGGGGGGGGGAGGGGGAGGGAGAGGAGGAGGAGGAGGAGGGGGAGGGGGAGGGGGAAGAAGAGGAGGAGGAGGAGGAGATGGAGATGATAGTGTGTCACATGATGTTAAGGGGGAGAAGTGTAAGACCTGAACTTAGAAAGGAAGTGGGGGTCCCCATGGGAACTTGAGGGGCATTGTGGGAACTCTGGCTTTTTTTTGTTTGTTTTTTTTCCTGGTTCTAGGGGTTAAACCAGGAAGCACTTAACCACTGAGCCACATCCCCAGCCCTTTTTGAAATTTTTCAAATTTGAATCAGGGTCTAACTAAGTTGCTTAGAGCCTTTTTAAGTTTCTGAGGCTGGCTGTGAACTTATCCTGCCTCAGACTCCCAGATTGCTGGAATTACAGATGTGCCCCGTGTCAGCGTATTGCTAAGAGCTCTGGCTTTTACTCTGTGTGAAATGGCCCCCCATTGATGCCTCCATCCTTATCACCAGAGCCTGTGAATGTGTTACCTTACATGTATGAAGGACTTAGCCTGAGTTAGAATCTTGAGGTGGGGAGATTACCCTGGGTTATCAGATGAGCCCAGTGGTGGCAAGAGGAGTTGTGATGACAGAAGCATGAGGTCAGTGTCTCCATGGAAGGAACCCTGAGCCCAGGAATGTGATGGCCTCCAGAGGAGCAGAAAGAAGCAAAGAATTGATTCTCCCCTGAAGCTTCCAGGAGTAGCACAGCCCCATTTGCACCTTGATTTCAGCTTAGTAACATCCAGTTTGACACTGTGAACTCTGAACTGTAAGAGCATAGATCCCTGTTGCCTTAAGCCTCTCCTAGTGGTGATTTGTCATAGCAGCAGTGGGAAGCCAGTACAAATGGCCAGATGTTGCAGGGTTCTAGCAAAGGCACGGCACATTCCAACTTATGTTTCAGTGGGGCTGTTTGGCTTCTGTGTTGAGAGCAGTGTGAAGAGGGTAGAGGATAAGAGTGGAAGCAGAGAATTGGGGCCGGAGATGATTATAGTAACCTAGGTGAGAGCAAATGCTTGTTTCCCCCAGATGCTGGTGGTATCATAATGGTCAGCTGCTGGGTCTGTTTCAGAGACAGAGATCATGATGGTTTAAATGAGGTGATGAAAGACAGTGGAATGAATAGGACATAGCTTTCCCATGTTCATATGTGAATACACCACCAGTGTAACTCCACATCATGTACAACCACAAGAATGGGATCCTAACTAGAATAAGTTATACTCCATGTATATATAATATGTTAAGATACACTTTATTGTCATGTATATCTAAAAAACAAATAATGAATGAGTGAGGGAATGAGACAGTATAGGTTGATGTAAAGTTTTGGTCCTGAGCAGGAATCAAAATGGGGAAGTTAGGGGAAAAGAAGATAGGAGGAGAGAAGAGGAAGCTAATATTTGCATATTTTGATGTCCAAAAGATAGCAAATTGAGAAGACAATGGAAAATTAGAATCTGGAGTTCAGAAGAGAGGTCTGGGCTGTAGATACAATTTTGCAAATATCAGTAGAAATTTCATGCTATAAATTGGATGAGCCCTTGGGTGTGACTGCAGAGGGTGGGGTATGGAGCTGTGAGGCACTGTGGCCTGAGGGATCAAGGACTTTCATGGGTAGGACTGGCTCCCAGGCAGACATCCACCACCAGGTTGGGGACTGTGGCCCACCCTGGCTGACCATGGGCGGCTCCATAGTGTGATACGCTTTTGTTTCAAAAGAAAACTGGGTTCTCTGATGGGGCAGGTGGAGGTTGCCTCATTTTCTTCTGGTATCTGCAATTAGTTCTGCCAGTTTTAACCAGCTTTTTCACTGCCATGAGCAAAAGACCTGACAAGAACAATTTTAGAAACTGTCATGGTTTAGATGTGGTGTCCCCCAAAAGCTCACGTGTGAGACAATGCAAGGATTGGAGGAGAAATGATTGGGTTAAAGCCTTAACCTAATCAGGGATTAACTGAGTGGTAGCTGGAGGTAGGTGGGATATGATTGGAGGAAGGCATTCATTGAGGGGCGTGGCTATGGGGTATATATTGTGTATCTGCTTAGTGGAGTCTCTCTGCTTCCTGATCATCATGTGAGCTGCTTCCCTCTGCTGTACTCCTCCGCCATGATGTCCAGCCTCACCTGGAGCCCCGAAGAATAGAGTTGGCCTCCTGTGGACTAAGACTTCTGAATCTGTGAGCCCTCAAATCAACTTTTCCTCCTCTATAATTGTTCTGGTCAGATTTTTTAGTCACAGCAGTGAAAAAGCTGACTAAAACTGAGAAGGAAAAGGTTATTTGGCACTCCTGGTTTCTGAGATCCCAATTCCATTCTTTAGGGCCTGTGGTGAGTCAGAACACCAGTGCCAAAGTGTGTGGTGGAGGAAAACAGCTGGGAACATCACACCAGGAAGCACAGAGAGACAGAGACAGACAGAGCTACCCTCACTGTGGCTAAAATATAAACCCCAAGGCAGGACCCCAGGGATCCACCTCCTCTAGGACATCCTACTTGCCTATAGTTACTGCCCAGTTATCCCTATCAGTGGATTAATTCACTGATTGTGTTAAGGCTCTCATAACCCAATCATTTCACCTCTAACCTTCTTTGCAGTGTCTCACTCATGAGCTATTGGGTGACATTTCATATTTAAACCTTAACAGGACAGTGAAATATGTGTAATTGGAATCTACTCCTGACCCTGCTTGAATTCAGAAATCTCTCTTCGGCCAGTACCAAAGCAGCCCTGTAACTAACTGGAGTTGTACCCCCATCCTTCCCTTATATATTGTTTCCTGAAAGAATTAATTAATGAAGAGGATAAAAGACCTGCCATTGTAGGACAGGAAGGGAAGACAATGATCATAACTAATCCCCCGGGAAAAGTGAACAGCTGCTGAGTGAGCATCATGAAGGTGACCTCAGGGCTGGTGGCTGTGCCTGGTGGTTGAGAGCAGTACCTTACCTTGTTCTGCTTTGACGTTTTCCATTTGCACATGTGTTGTTTTGTGGGTTGGAGGTGTGAGCTGTGTGTTTTTGTGGTTCTCTTTTCTAAGTATCCCATGGCTTTAGTGACTTGTTCTTGTTGGAGTCACATCTGGAGTCTTGGCTTCTAGTCTGTCGTGGGACCCTTTCTCCTGCATTTATCATCCAGGTGTTGCTGTTGCAGCTGGTTGTGTAACGAAGCAAGATGCTCTGGGTGTCACGCCTCCTCTGTACCAGTCCAAGCAGCCTGGAGTGTGAGTGTGGTGCTTCAGGTACCTGAGGCAAGCTGCTTAGTGTCCCACTGTGTGGACCAGTGGTCAGTCGCAATTTTTATTTTAGTGGCTTTGAAAAAGCATATCTTTCTGTCACACTTGTGAAGGGTAGAGACAAAAATTAATTCCATTCAGAGAATGATGTGAGAAATTGAGGATTTCCTCTCGATTGTTCTCTCCAGAATTGCCAAAAGAAAAAAAAAAAAAAAAAAACAAAGAAACAAAAAAACAGAATATATACTATTATCTTACCTGATCTAAATTTTCTTCTATTATATCTCTTAATCCTTTTCTTATGGACATTGAGAAGCTAAGGAGAAATATGGTCTCCTGTGAATTGAGGCAGACAAGAAGGAAATTCAGTACTTTTTAAATAAGTTCCTGATTACAAGTGTCTATTTGTCTTCTTTTATTGTCACTTTGTCAGTTGATCCCCCATTTTTTTGTCCAGAGTTTTAAAATTTTTGAAAAATGAGCAGTGGAGCATACAAGTTATTTCTTAGACACATCATCACTAGACTTGTGTTTGAATCTCACTATTCTAGTTCTTTGCTCTGAGTCTTTGGACAAGTTGATTTACCTTCTGTATCTGAGACAAAATGACAGTAAGAGCAGTCCCCACGTTGTAGTTTTGTAGTGAGAATTGAAAGGATAAATCACATAAAAAGGTTAGCCCTGCATCAGGTGCTCAGTAAATGTTAGGAAATGAGCACACTCACACACCCACACACATGGGGGATCTCTAGACTGTTCACCTTTGACTGCTGAGGGGCTGGTTTTATAACACCTGGGCTCTTCTCAAACAGTCCAAGCACAGAGGTCACCCAGTCTCACCCTCGGGACAGGAAAGAATAGAGATTCCCTAAGTGTCTGGTAAGAAGAACTAACATAGATCTAAAGACAGGATTCTTCCCCCACATATAGTGATGGGTCAGCTTGTCCTGTGGCTTAGAGAGAGAAAAATTCTCTTGTGAAAGTGGGAGGCACTCTGGGGGTGTCAGAAGAGCCAAGAGAGGGGAAAACCAGGAGGAAGCAGCGATGAGATGGCTTGACTCTACGTGATACATTCCTGGGGTGGACGAGGGATCCGGCAGGAAGGGCATCACTACAGTCACCCATCAGAATAATTTTAATAGCAAATATTATTTCAGAAGTGATTTTGCAAAGTCCATCCCTTTTTAGGAGTTTTATATTGAGACCAGGAGCAGGTCACCGGGTTCTTCTTCCTACATTAGGTTTTTGGTTGAACCATTCATTGGTGGCTCCATTCATTCATTCATTCATTCACTTTTCTTCTAGACATCCTCATGAGGCTGTTTCTTTGTCTCTAGATATCGAATACTTTAGTACCACGTAGACCTGCATCTTCATCCCATGTTAAAATCTTAGTTGACCTCTCTGCATGTGATGACTTTGTTTTCTAATCACTTAATTTCTTGCTGGCTTGAGAGCTTTTGTGAGAGTACTCATTTCATTGACTATTTTTTTTTTCTCCCAAAACTCTTGATAATCACTGTTCTAAGCTTATTATCTTCATTTTTTATCACTAATCTGTGCATACATTATAATCCTTTTGTTATTTGTAAGTGACTTATTTTATTTTTAAACATCTATAAATTCATCTTTGTAAGTCTTGCTTATACTGTTATAAATTAAAACCAGCAGATCCAGAGCATGAAGTCTACTCTGGAGTTGGGAAAACTCATTTAGCTCTCACAAGAAACCTTTTAATATTTTTCCATGAGAAAAGATGTGATAGCAATTATTGACCATATCTAGAATAATCAGATTCCAAAAATAGAATAAACAAGTTAAAAGTTTCTTTGTAGTCTAGGTTCTCAGTTCTTGATAATTCCTTGCTGTAATCCAAGGCAACTTTATATTGTTAGAATTGGTTTTCTGTGCCTCAGTCCTGTTAGTTTGAAAAGTAGAGGTAGTTTCTGGCCTCTCTAGTTCAGTGGAGAAGTAATAACTACTGTTTTCACCATCTCCTCTGCTTCTCTTGTTGGTTTTGGTGACGTGTCCATCATATTCTTGGAAATGAAGTCCAGACATGAGATAGCACAGCTGGTGGGGTTGGCATGACTCACAGTCCCGTCTCCAGGCAACACCTGAGGAGTCACTTCAAGTGAGTCACTTAACTACCTGTCAATCACTGTTGGAGTTCTACTTCACCAGGATCAGTACCTGAGCCACTTTAATTGTTTAAGGCTCCTGGTGAAATGAAAATTAAGAAATTTTGAAAAGAGTCCTACAGTATTGTATATATTTTGTTTTCATCTAAAAAGCAGTTTTTAACATGTAAAAATATAACACAATATAATTATCCTACTATTCACTGGATACTTGGAGGGTTTATAAAACTTCCTCTGTGGGATACTGCTGGGGAATTGGGCAGTCTAGATGTTAAAATAGTTACACTTTTAACTATTTTAAAAGTTAAAATACAATTTCTAGTTAAATTGTATGGTAAACATACAGAAAATGTCAAGAACTGTACATTGAGACTCTTATAAAAGGACAGCAAGTCCAGTCTCCTCACCCACATTGTTACTTCTGTTCTGCCTCCTGTATACCTGTATACCTTGTGTTTACAAACCCTGATTTTACTCTCTGGACTGAGTCTTGTATCCACACAGAGGGGAGCAGTGCTTGGCATCTTGGAAGCTTCCAGCCACGGGAACTCCACATAGTGGCTCTTGCCATCACTCTCCCTAGCATGACGTTTAGTGATCCTCTTCTTTTCTGTGTCCTTAGAAAGGGTGAAGACTGATTCTGGTTCTGATGTTCTCATAGGAAGTCCAGAAGAAATGTCACTGTGCAGGCACAGGTGAGATTGAGAAGCCTGGCAAAGAAGTTTTTGAAAGGCAGGGAGAAGTGGGAGAAGTGGGTGCAGGTTTTCTGAGATGAGCCAGGGAGAAGGAATGGGAGAAAAGTGGCTGGAGTTTCCTGCAGTGGAACCAGGAATGTTGTGAGCACTGGGTCACATCCCAGCCCTTTTTTATATTTTATTTAGAGACAGGGTCTTACTGAGTTGCTAAGTGCCTTGCTGAGTTGCTAAGGCTGGCTTTGAACTCACCATCCTCCTGCCTCAGCCTCCCAAGTCACTGGAATTACAGACATGTGCCACCACACCTGGCTGGGTTAAATATTTTATCGTTTTGTTTTGTTTTAGTTTTTCTGTGTTGAAAACTAAAAAGTCAAAAGGATGTAAGAGAAGAAGGCCAGTATTGATCTAGCACGTGTACTGTCCTATTTGGCATTTTGCTTTATTTGCTGTGCTGGGGATCGAGCCCAGGGCCTCACCCATGCTGGCAAGCACCACCTCATAGACTTATATCCGTGGTACCTCATTAGGCACTTTATGCATAGCTTCTCACTCGAATTTCACAGCAGCCTCTGGAAGTTGGCAGTTTTCTCCCTCTTCCATTGGGTGATGAACAGGTGACTCTCTGAGAGGTTAAGTGATCTGCAGAGGACACATGGGGAGTAAAGGCAGGAGCTAGAGTGTAGAACTCATGCAACCTGTGTGACGTGTACCCCAGGGTGACCAAGGGCAGGATGATGGACTGTTTGTTTTATGCCCTTTTGAGGCCAAATTAACATATGAACTATCTCTATGTCAAGAAATAATGTTTTATAAAAACAAAACAAAACAAAAAACCTCTCTGAATCAGAAATTTATGAAGATGCCGACCCTAAAAATTGTAAGTCAGAGAAATGGTTGCCCAATGGCTGATGTGCAAGCTGAGAACATAGAACACCAAGGCCAAGGGCTTTCTTTATAGAATTATAAACTGTGCCTTTTTTCATATGTACAAAATTAAATTAGTTAATTGACCATTCACATTTTCCAGGCTCCTTTAAAGCTAGGTAGAATTACATAAATACCTTAGCTTTTACTTAAAATGTCAGAGTTTACAAAATAGTTTCATGCACAGTCTTAGTTCTGTGCTGGGATGCTGGGAAAGCTGTCTGGCCTCTTTTTAAAAATGATGAAGCCAAAGCAGATTGTGACTTACCCAGAATTGCATTGCTGACGTGGCTCATCATTGACGGAATCTGATTTTTAGTTCAGATCTTTTGGCTTCAAAAATAAGTATTCATAAATGTATCAATACTGAGCCAATACAGAGGCATAATTTATCATAAGATGACAGATTGCAGTGATGCAAACACATGCCCTAATTTTATTTGAAAAATAAAGCACAAGTAATAGAAAATGTGTACCCGACTTTGCATTGTGACATGGATTCTGTTGCCTGCTCTCATATTTTATTTCTGTGCTAATATTTCTTTTGCCATACTTCACAAAAAAACATATATCATATCTTTTGATTCCCATGGTGTTAGTTGATAATCAAAAATGACTCCCGTCAAGTCTCCTACATGATATTTTTTAACAAGTTCCATTTTATATATTCTATTTCAGTGAATCTTTAGCCCCAGAAAAATGCTTTGAGCATAGATTTTAAAAATGCTAAGTGAATTATATTTCTACCTGGTGAGTTATTGCCTTAAAAGGGGTGGGAAGTCGCAACATATAAAACGTTTCCGTTCTGTAGTATAAACTTCAGGAAGCCCAGTGTCAGGTTCAGTGTGATTGAACATGTTCATCAATCTGTGTTAATACCAGCTGGTAAAGCCTGCCACTGTTTGCAGTGGACATCCTTTGATTTAATAGGACACTAAATGTGTTCTTGCCCTGGGAGAAATGCTGGCAGTAGTGAGATTCCAGATTTAATTTTTGTTATTCCAGAGGCATGTCTGTAAATACAGTCCTTATCACCTGAATACATATATAATATCTTACATTTATATAGCATCTCCTCTCAAAGTGTCTCCTGTGTATTATATTATTCCTATCTAAAAGAATGAGCAGTGTTTACTGAGTCATACCCAAATGGTACTGCATTTGCGAGTGTGAATTTCTTTTGGGGTACCAGGCCTGGAAACAGGGAAAGAGGAGGATCTTTATCTTTTGTGTCATCAACATCAGAAATCTAGGAATGAAGCCAGAACTGTGCCTTATCATTACTCATTATGGCTCGACTGACTTAAGTTTATTTTGACTTTTCCAAAATCATTCACGCATTCAACAGAGTGCTAAGAGCCTAAACTGGCCTAATTCATGAAGCCATCTAATTGAGCGTCATTTGTGCTTCCATAGAGTTATAGGCAGTAGCCTGCATGTTCATGTTAGTAAACAAGCTTGGATGCATTCTCTACATATGTTTAATGATTTTAAAAGGCCTCAGATTATCTCCATTGCTTTTTATATTTGCTATTTTAGAGAGTGGCCCTTTTCCTTGGGTGGCCCCTATCCAACCTCCCTTATGATTATCAGCTTCTGTATAGAGTGTATTCCTGTAATCTGTAGAGTTTGGGGGACAGTTATAAATGAAGCAGATATAATCTTTGCCCCCATGAAGAAAATCTTTGGAAACAAAGAAACAACTAAACAAATAGTTAAAGAAATCACAAGATGGAGATTACAACTAATATCGAATACATTAGAATGTAACTTTTGTCTTATGTTCTTTCAGCTTTTGCCGTAATCTAAAAAACATAAATCCAAACTGGCCTAAAATCTGAAACTTTTTGAGCTCTAACATTATACCACAAATGTAACCTTTTACCCCTGACCTCAGATGATGGGTTGTAGTCAAAACGCAGGCACTCAAAAAATAAATAAATAAATAAAATTGTATAAAATGCCCTTTAGGCTATGTATATAAAAAGTTATGTATGAAACTTGTGTTTATGTGAATGAATATTGTGTTTAGTCTTGGTTTCCATCCTTATGCTATCTCGTGATGCATATGCAGGTATTACAAAATATGAAACTAGCTTAAAGCTGAAACATTTCTGGTCCCAGATATTTTAGGTAAGGGATGCTTAACCTGTATAACCTTCTAACTGGTTTTCCAGCTTCCTATCTTGCTCTTTCCAGTCCATTCTTACCTAGTAATTGAGGTGGTCCTATAAAGTCACAAATTGGTTTCCTTCATTTTGTTGATTAGAATTCTCTAATGTGCTCTATGAAGCTATAAGAACCAGGAAATCTGGACCCCATGTTATTCATGCTGCTTTCCCCACAGTTCCTGGACTTCTCTGTGGCCTTCTCAGTTCTTTATGGTCTTTGCTTTTTGCTTGGAATTTACATCTGAATTCTTGCAGACCCAGTGTCTTTAGATTCTAACTTGCATGTTTTCTTCTAAAATGAGCTCTTTCCTGACCATTCTCGATCCCAAACAGTTCCCTTGTTATTGTTTAGTACAGCATATTTCCCCCCGTGCATAGCACTTTTATTCAACAAATATTTTTTTCAACACCAACTATGTATCATGTACTGCTCCAAGTCTGTTGGCAGGTATCAGTAGAAAAAAAGAAAAATCCCTGACTTCATGGAGGTTTAAATCTATAATTGGCTCAAATTAATTTGGGGGCATATTTTTTTCATATAAACACTGCTCCAGTACCATTTCTAAGAAAGAATTTAGTTTTCCCATGAGATGTATTTCATACCTTAGTCAGAAGTCAGTTTATTATGTAAGTGTGTTACTAGACTACATGTTTCATTGTTCTGCCTTTATAGCAGTACTACATTGTCTTGATTATAATAGCTTCGTAGTAATCTTAAAATCATATAGTGTCCTTTTTTTCAAGATTTTTTTTGGGAGGCTATTCTCTACACTTTGTACATGCATAGCAATTTTATAATCAGCCTGCCGGGATTTTGGTTGACAGGTCAATTTGGAAAAATAAGCATTGTAACAATATTGAGTCTTTTAACCTTTAAACCTGATATATCTACTTAAGTTTTTAAAATTTCTCTCAGTGATGTTGTAGTTTTCATTTGCATATATTTTGTTAAGTTTGTCCTTAAGTGATTTTTTGGTTTTAGTAATTGTAAGTATTGTAAGTAGTTGTTTTTTTTTTTTTTTAAATTTCATTTTTGGGTGTTAACATATATAGAAAATGGCAGTTCTTTGCAAACCGATTTGGATTCTATTAGTTTCTCTTAATTTACTTATAAGTCTTATAGTTGTGTTTTTATTTTCTGGGAGAGAATCATATTTCCTGAGATTTTTCTATATTTGCAATCATGTTGTCTCTAAATAAGGGCAATTCTATTTCTTTTTTTTTTTTAATTTTGTGATTTTTGTGTGATTTTCTTGTCTTACTGCATTGGTTAGAACTTCCAGTAAAATGTGAATTACTTCAAAAGGGAATAACCCTGCTTTGTCTTGATCTTAGGGGAAAATAGTCATTCATCCTTAAATGTGTTAGTTATAAATTTTTAGAAAATACTGATTATAGGATGGAGGGAGTTTCCTTCTATACCTATTTTTCTGAGAGTTTTTATAAATGTTAAGTGTTCTATCTTTTCTGTATGCATGGAGAAGATCATATGATGTTTCCTCTAGAAACCAGCCTCCAGTGTGGTCCCAGTGTATCATCCACCCTGATATTCATACCCTTGGGTTGTCTCTTCTCATTGGTCTTTTGAACAGTAGAAATGGCGGAAATGGTGGCATGTCTCTTCTGAGATTCCATTTTAAAAGGCACTGCAGCTTTCCAGCCTGGGCATGCTCCCTTATTCATTCATGCATCGTTTTCTCTGGGGAAAAGCCAGCTGCTACATTATGAACAGCTCTATGAAAAGGCCCACAGGGTGATAAACTGAAGCCTTCTGCTAACAACCACACAAGTAAGTTAACTTGAAAGTCAATCATTCGACCATAGTCAACTATCAGAATCTATAGCCTCAAACTGACAACTTGAATGTGACTTGCAAGACCTGGTCCAGAACCCTTTACACCAAGCCACTTTTAGATTTGTTCCTTTGGAAACTGTAAAATAATAAATGTTAAGTTCATGTGCTATGTTGCACAGCAGTACATGACTAGTACAAGTTCTTTATTTGCTAATGTGGTGAAATGCATTAATGGATTTTTTTAAACATGTTAAACTTCATATGTTAAGCTAGTCATATTTTTATACAAAAACCCACTTGATCATGCTGTATTATTTATTTTTAATAAAAGCTTTATTGAGCTATAATTCACATATCATCTAATTCACAGTTTAAGTGTACAATTCATTGTTTCTTAGTATGTCCACACAATTGTAGAAACCTGACCAAAATTTTAGAAAATTTTCCTCATCTGAAAATGAAATTCCACACCCTTTAGGTTTCACACCCAATTCCTCCACCTCATCTAGTCCTAAGAATTTTGTAGTTTTAGCTCTTACTTTTAGGTCTTTGATTCATTTTGAGTTAATTTTTAATAAGTGTGAGAAAAGAATTCCATTTCATTTTTTACATGTGTATATCCTGTTGTAGAAAAAACTGTCCTTTCCAATCCAGATGTTTTTATTTCATTTTCTTATCTAATTATTCTAGCTAGAACATCTAGTGCAATGTGAAACATGGGTGATCAAAGCAGGCATCCTCATGATATTCTTGATCTTAAGGGGGAGACATCCAGGCAGTGTTATGTTATCTGTAGGTTTTTGTAAATGACCTTTCTCCAGTTCAAGGGCATGTTCTGTTCCCTCTTTGTAAAGTGATTTTATCAGGAAAGGATGTTGGACTCTGTCAGATGCTTTTTCTGCATGTATTAAGTGTTGTTTTCTTTTTTCATGTTCTCCTTTCTATATATTTCTGTGTTTGGTTTGCCAGTATTTTAAAATTTTTCCACTGTGTTCATGAGGGATATCAGTCTGTAGTTTATTTCTTATCTCATCTTTGTATGGTTTTATATCAGGAATATTCTGGTGTTGTTAGATATAATACTTTTTTCTTCTTTAAAAAATTGAAATAATCCATTAGTGAAGTCATTTGGGTTTTAAGTTTTCTTTGTAGTAATGTTTTGAATTATGGGCTTTTTTTTTTTTTTCCCATGGATATAAGACTCCTCATCAGATTTTCTGTTTTTTCCAGTATCAGTTGGTAATGGGTAGATACCAGAAACTTTGTGTATTTCTTTTAAATCCATCCATCACTCATGGATATTTAAAAGAAATATCATTATAATGATACTGTTTTCTAATTGCAATACTGGTAATTTGTGTTTTTCCCACCGTTTCATTCTTTGTCATAGAATCATTCTTTTAATGAGCTTCTTTGTGCTATTTGGTATTTCATTGAGTTCTTTTTCCTTTGCTTGTTTTGAGTGAAATTTACTCTGATTTTTGTAACTTCTTTAGATGACATCTTAGATCATTGATTTTCAATTGGTCTTCTTTTCTAATGTAAGTATTTTGACATACAAAGTTTCCCCAAGCATTGTTTTATTTACATGTCACAATTCTGCATTTCATTATTTTTCAGTTAAAAAAAAATTCTGATTTTTCTTGTAATTCCTTCTCTGACTTTTTGACTACTTAGAACTTTAAAAATATTTTGGTTTTCAAGTATTTGGGGATGTTTGAATCCTTTTGTTATTGATTCTAATTTACATTAAATTGTTACCAGAATTTATAATCTATGTGATTTAAATCCCTTAAATGTTGTTGGCTTATTTTATGTTTCGGCATATTGTCTGTGTTGTTGAATTTTACATGTGTAGTGCAAGAGTTTCCACACTCTACCGCTGTTCTATAAATGTCAGGTCAAACTGGTTGATATGTTATAACCTTCAATAATAGTACTTTAAAAAAAAAAAACTAGTTATCTTTTAAATAACTTAAGAAAGAGGAAAACATTTTATATCTGTCAACATACTTACCATTTCTGGTGCTCTTCATCCCTTGTGCAGATTCAAGATTCTGTCTGGTATCGTTTACTTTCATACTGAAGAATTTTCTTTAAATTTCCTTTAATATTTCTGGAAATAGCTGGTTTTTTTACATCAAAAATGCAGTTTTTCTTCATCTGAAATGTCTTTATTTTGCCTTCCTTTTTTTAAAAGAATATTTTTTCCATGTATGAAATTATATTTTGATATTTGGGCAGTTTTTTTCTTTTTCTTTTTTCCCTTTAAGCACACTTAAGGTGTTCTCTTGTCTCTGGTTTGCATTGTTTTGCTGTCATTCTTGCCATTATCTATATTTAATGTGTCTGTTTTAGATCTCTTTAAAATTTTTCTTTCTCACTAGGTTTTAACAATTTTCATATGGGAATTATTTTTATTTCTCCTTGAGAGTTTTGTGAAACTTTTTGATATATGGGTTTATTGTATTCATCAATTTTCAGTCATTGTTTCTTGATTGGTTGGTTGATTGATTGGTTGATGATTTTTATCTATTATTTCTTGATTGATTGACTGAGTGACTAACCAATTTCTCATTTCTCCTTGTCTTGGAACTCCAGATCATACTTACGTTAGATCATCTAATGTCTTAATATTTTATCTATTTTGTTTCTTTCCAGTATGCCCCCCCCCTTTTACATCAGTTCAGATAGTTTACTTTGCCCTGTCTTTAAGTGCTCTGATTTTTCTTTCCACATTGTCTAATTTCTTGACATGCCTATTCAGTAAAATGTTCATTTCAGATCTTGAATTTTTCATGTAAGTATATCCCCTGTAGCTCTTTTTATAATTTCATTTCTCTACTAATAGTTTGTATTTATATCATTAATATGTTCATATTTTCCTTTAAATTCTTTCATATTTTAAACAGCTGTTTTAACATTTTTTGTCTGCTAATTTTCTGATTAGTTCTGTTGACCAATTTTTCTCCTATTCTTGAGCCACCTTTTCCTATTTCTCTGCATGTCTATTATATTCTTTTTACTAGACATTAGGCATTTTGATTAGTACATTTTTGAGTATATGAATTTTGTTATCTTATGCTATTGAGTTTAATTCTGGCAAGCAGTTTACTTGGGATTCTTTCGAGGCTTATTTATAATGCATTAGGGTTGATCTGTATAAGTCTTTACTCCTGATATGTATCATCCCATTTCTGGGATCTCTACCTACTGACATGGTGTTCAGTACAGTCTCTCCTCTCTCAATGACCATAATGTGAATATTTTCTAGTCTTGTGCAAATTCCAGTAATTTACAACTTAACGTTTCTCTTGGGTCATTCTCCTCATATTTCCTGTTTTATTTTCTTTTTCTTTCCCAGATTGAGGAATGTTTGCCTGAACATTATAGTTATTATTTAGGCAAAGACTCATGAAAGCCACTGGTGTTTTTCTGGGGCTCTTTTTCTTCCATACTTCATTTCTTTCTGCTACCCTGCCTCCACAATTTCCAACTTTCTCAGTAACCTCAAACTCACGTTCCCATCCTTTCAGCTCAACTGACCTCCTTCCTGCACATTTGTCTAGAAATGCTTCTGGGGTTCTGTAAATGTGGGACTTCCCTCCTTTTATTTCCCTGCTCCCATGGACCACAGTCCTGTGCTGCCCATTGTCCAATATATGCAATTATATTGTACATTTTGTGCAGTCATGTCATCATGCCTAGACACAGAGGTCTGGATCATTTGTATTGAATGCCAGTGTGAACAAGTGTGCTAGAGTTACTTTTCTGCTTCTTTCTTACCTATTTACACAGCCTCAAGACTCAGTTTACCCCCTCACTCTTGCATTCACTGGTTAGGTTTCTTTGCAGACTTAGAAGTTTTGTGGTGCGTATCATCTTCCATGTTGCTAACTTATTCTTTAAGATAATTTCCACCTTCACATTTGTAAAGTTTCTTAGTCTTCATTGCTTTTTAAATTACCTCTTACTTCAAAGTTACAGGCAAGACTGACTGTAAGTTTGCTAGGCTGCCATAACAGAATGCCACACACTGGGTGACTTCAACAACAGAAATTTGTTTTCTCACAACTGTGGAGGCTGGAGGTCCAGTACTAAAGATGGTTCCTTCTGAGGGTTGTGAGGGAAGGATCTGTTCTGCATCTCCTTCCTTGGTGTGTTGGGGAATCCCTTCTCCCTGGTCTTCATACTGTCCTTTGTATGTGTCTGTACGCAGACTTCCTGCTCTCCTGAGGACACCAGTCATACTGGAGTAGGGTCCACCCATATGACCTTATTTTAACTAAATCACCTCTATAAAGTCCCTATCATCAAATTCAACCATATTCTGAGACATTTCTATATGAACTTTTGGGGAAAGGACACCATTAGCCTGTAACAACCACTTCTTATATCTCTTACTTTTTATTTAAAACTGTTGTAAAATTTGACATCCTTTGATATCATTCACACATTTAATTATATCTTCAGTCTGTTTTATTATTCCAACAATAGACCAAATTCTCTTAAGCCAATGTTGTTAGTCTTCAAGAATCACTGACCCTTTTGAGAAACCAGTGAAATCTGTACAGCTACTTTGCACAAAATGTCTATTTTCACATGTGAAACTTTACATGTAATTTGGGGAATTTTAAGATGCCCTATAATCCACCCAAGGACCCTTCAATATAGAATGTTCCTTATTTTAACCATGTCTTCTAAGTTCTGTTAGCTGACTGGTATAGAGGCAATTTCTGTCTGTCTTCTAGATTTTCTTCTGAGTTACATGCAAATAAAGAAGAGTGACCTAGCCAGGGATACATGAATAGGTTGTGCATGAATTTATAGGTACAGAAAGGGAAAAGAAATCCATCACTATTTGATCAGTTCTCTTTCAAATCTAGTTCATAGGATATGTGGTCGGTGGTCATATATTACACTTTAAAGAGGTTTTGGCTTTTCCCCCTTCTCATTTAAAAGGTTATGTGCTACAATGTGAGACAAATAAATCACAATTCACTACAACAGTGTTGTAGTCAGTTATATAAATTGCTAGTGAAACACTAAATCTGTCACTTTGTATGTTCTGACCATTTAACAATTGAAATAGTGTTCCAAAAGAGAGCTGACTGGAAACCAAAGAAGCAAATATTGTGGCAGTTGCAATTAGCAGGATCAATGGTTAGTGTTAAAGGTTTATTGTTTGGTCATTTCAGTTGACCTAAGTGAAAGAAATTGCTATTCAAAAGACTTGACTAGGTATAGTTCGCGGTAAAAGAATTCAGAAGAGCAAGTTGTCTAACTTGACAACATCTCAGTGAATATTATTTCTCACCTTTCTGTGTTGCTAGGACAGTGATTAAATCATCCAGCTTGTTTTTTTCATTTGTGCTTTTAATTGATAAAGTCAGTATTCCAGACCTTTTGCTCAGACCATGTGTTTTTAGCTGTTCATCTAGTCCTTGACCAAAAAATTTTGGTTGTGTTTATATCCTTCTTTGCAGTTCTTCAAACCCCAATTTATCTCTGTTTCTGCAAGACTACCAGATTTTCGGTCTCATATCATAACCTTGAGAATGAATACCTGATCTACAGCAAACACCACTTTAAATATCATTGAGTTTTCTGTTTTAATAAAACTTTTATACCTTTTGCATTTAATTGTCTTAAATTCATCAGTTTTTATAAACAGTTGAAAATTGTTTCATAGAGGATGATGGTGTTAGTGATGATACAGTTAGCTTCCTATGGTGAATGTTTATCTCCTGAACGAGGTACTTAATCTCACTAAGATAGTCCTGTGAGTTGGAGTTGCTCTTTTCCCTATTTTACAGATAAGAAAACTGAAGTTCAGGAAAGGGTAACTCAAGGTCATGCAGGTGGACCCTGTATCTGTCTGACTTCATACTTATTTGAATTATTACTTCTGTGGCAGTTAGTCACAGTGGAAGTTCAATTGGAGTAGTTAGGCATTTAGCAAGTATTTATTAAATGTTTATTACCTAAAACATTTCTAAGACTTGGGAAAGACACAAATGTAAGACAGTTCTCTTTCTACCAGAGCTAGGAACCTGAAGGAACATGATAATAAAATCGAGATACCACACTAATTTAATAGGAAAGCAGCCTGGGTGAAGATTATTGTGATTTATATGTGATAGTCTAAAACTGTTTCAGCATGTCTTAGTTTGAGCTACTGTAACAAAAATGCCATAAACTTGGTGACTGTCACAAGCTATGCCATCAACAAAGCATACACATTTGTGCCTTTCCACAATGTAACAATTTATTGAACAACAATAATTTCACAAGCTACACCACTGTCAACATTTGTAATTTACAATTCTTCTATTTCAGTCTTATTAATACATTTCAAGTTTACTACTACCTGTAACACTGAAGTCATACATCATATTTCACACACATAGACGTACATATATGGACATATAGGTATGTGTCACAGAAACATTATGAAAGGATTAAGTTGGCCGCAGGGTAGAGGATACTGTGCCAGGAGCACAGGCAGAGGATAGATAGGAATGCAAAGAGTCACCAAGTCCTCACAGGTGGTCAGATAAGGGTTTTAATGAACCAGTTACGTGGAGTTGTCAAGGCAGAGGCTGGACAGACTCTGTTGTCAGAGTAGCACCCTGCAGTATTGGCTTGAGACATCAGCTCGGTGTGGGGCCATGTGATATCATCATGGGCAGGAGAATTCATGCGGTGCTGAGGGTGGGAGGGAGAGAGCCAGAGGTTGGTTCATCACTGCAGTGATTTTTCTGGGCAAAGCTCTTCACAGTTGACGAGGTGACGAGGTAAGGGTGCTGTCGCATAAGGTCTTGGGGGACTCTTCGTTTTGATAAGCTCCTGTGTCTGGTGTTCCTGATGTGATTTGGTATGACCACATATCCTGGTGTTCCTTATTTATTGATAAGTTGTCACATACAAGTTATTTATCCATTTGTGCTTTATGGGTATGCCAGACAGATGATGATTATTTACTTGCATAAACCAGGCATCCAGTCACTCTGCCTTGGCACTTGGATTTGGAATGGTGTAGCTCATGATAACTACTGCTTTCCCCAAAAGCAGGGTTAGATGTAGCCTGAGACCTCTGGAGTCACTCGCAGCAGGGCACAGCCTGCTCTCCACAGTGACTTAAACAACAGAAATTTATTTCTCATGGTTTTAGTTCAGTTCCCAAAGTGCAAGTGAATACCTTCTTGCTGTGTCCTGGCATGGGAGAGAGAGAGAGAGAGAGAGAGAGAGAGAGAGAGAGAGAGAGAGAGAGAGAGAGAGAGAGATTCTCTCTGATTCCCTTCTGATAAGGGCACTAATCTCATTCATGAGGGCCTCACGCTCTTGACCAGATTACCTCTGAAAGGCCCTGCCTCCACGTACATCACTTCAGCTGTTAGGACTTTAACATGAATTTGGGGGAAATACAGACATTCCTCCATAGTAAATAAAGACAGGCTTGCAGGTGCTTCTCAGCAGAATCAACACCAATAAAAGTACAATAAAGGAAAGCAGTGGTGTATTAAATTTCATGACAAATGCATATTCAGTCTATTAAGTGTTGTCCTCATCTCCTCTGTGCTTTCCTCAGTCACTTGTCAGAACTTCTGCCTTTGACCAGTTGGGTGTTCTGTGACTAGTTGAATAACTTTGAGGAATCACCTTGGAATCTGCTAATGCTGTTCTTGCCTGTTTTGCTCAGAATTTTCAGGTTATGAGACCATGGAAGCTGATAAAAGCTATGAAGTCTTTTTTTTTTTTTAATTTTTTTTTTTTTTTTTAGTTGTAGATGAACACAATACCTTTATTTTATATTTATTTATTTTTATGTGGTGCTGAGGATCGAACCCAGTGCCTCACACATGCTAGGCGAGCACTCTACCACTGAGCCACAACCCCAGCCCCTATGAAGTCTTTTAGGAATAAAAAATGTAGAGTTGTCCCTCAGTATCTACAGGAGATTTGTATTTCCTTGCAACTTGCAGATACCGAAATCCAAAGATCCTTCCATCTCCTGTATGAAATGGTGTAATATTTTCGTACAACCTGTGTACTTTCTGTTGTACACTTGAAATCATCTCTAGATTACTTATAATACCCAATAAAATATATAAGCTATTTAAATAAGTAAATGCTATGGATAAATAAACTGATATATTATGGAATATAAAATGGCATGATTAGAGAATAATGACAGGAAGGAAAAGTCTATAAATATTCAGTACAAACACATTTTTTAAGAAAAATTTCTTTCTTGGTTCGGTTGAATTTACCAAACTCAGGGATTCAGAGGCCAACTGTATATACATGACCATTGGATTTGAGGTTTATAAACTCTGCCCTGACCCCACCAAATCAGGTTTCTTTCTTTTTTTGTAGGGTAGGGTGGGAAGATGGGTACCAGGGACTGAACTCAGGGGCACTCAACCACTCATCACATCCCCAGCCCTATTTTGTATTTTATTTAGAGACAGGGTCTCACTGAGTTTCTTAGTGCCTCACTGTTGCTGAGGCTGGCTTTGAACTTGCAATGGTCCTGTCTCAGCCTCCAGAGCTGCTAGGATTACAGGTGTGTGCCACCGCACCCTGCAGGTTTTCTTAACTACATCCAAAAGTATAAAAGATAAGTGACAGTGATGTTTCATACTCAGTAAAAAAAAAAAAAAAAAGTCAGGAAGAACAGATATTCAAGAGAGAAGATGAACCATCATGCATATAAAAAAATACTGGTGAACTTTGCTAGCAGTTGATGAATTCCAAATTAAACAAGTTGCCATTTTTAGTATATTGATTAACAAAAATTTTAGAAATTAATAATACAAAGTTACAGCAAGGGTTTGGTGAAATAGTATTTTTGTATGTTGCTGTTGGATTATAAATGTAGTATGATTGTTCTAGGTCATATTTTAGCAGTATATGTCAGGCACCATAAATCCTCCCACCTTTGACTGTAGTGTGTTCCCTTGGGAAACTATCATCAAGAAATAGTAAAACCTCAGAAAATATTTCACGTTTTTTGTAGCTGTATCTATAATTGCTAAGAACTTTTCTGTCACCTTACAGTGCAATGATGTAAAACTGCCTAAACCATGGTAGACTATGGGACATAAAGTGACACTAAAATGCTTACATTATAAGATAGGATTTATGGTGTGATCATAGAAAATATTCACATATCTTCATAAAAACAAGTTAATCCAGAAGTTATTGATTAATGTCTCTGTTGGGATTCTAGGTAATTTTTATTTTTCTATATTTTATTGTTCACAGTTTCTCTAAAGTGTCTACATTGGTTTTACAGACTATCTCAAGTTAGCTTTTCTGTCCAACAAACTTCCCCAAAACCTAGTGAAGTAAAACAAAACCATTTTATTTACTCACAGTTCTGTCAATCTGAAATGTCACAACTGCTTATTCACTTGGCTCTCCCATGATTCCAGGGTCAGCTGGGGAACTAGTTGATAGGCAGGTACTGTGGTTTGAATGAGGCCTCCAGAGTTCATGGTTGGAAAATTAATTCCTGAATACTTATGATTAGTGGTATCTGGAGATGGGGCCCTTGGGAAGTAATGAGGGTTAGATGAGGTCATGAGACTAGGACCCCCCCAAATGGTATTGACGGCTTTACAAGAAAAGGAAGTGAGAAGTGAGCTGCTGTACTTGCTCTCCTACTGTGCCGTGTCCTCTGCCCATGTCACAATGACACAAAAAGGTCCTCATCATATGCCGGCACCTTGATATTGGACTTTCCAGCTTCCAAAATGGTGAGAAATAATTTTTTCTTTGTAAATTTTCCAGTGTCTGGATTCTGTTATAGCCGTAGAAAATGGAAATGGACTAGAACACTGGGTGACCTAGGGTGACCTCACTCACATGCCTAGGCGCTGGCCTGCTGTCGGCCAGCACAGCACATCTCTCTCCTAGGTGGTCTCTCATTTTCTGACAGGTTAACTTGGGTTTGATTCTATGGTGATCTCTTTGAAGAGTGGTACAAGGTACAGCTCTTATGGGCAAGGTATAAACCTGGGTACACAGCCCTTTCCAAATCTCCACTTCCTTCACATTTGCTAATGTTTCAGTGGCCAAAGCAAGTCCATGTGCAAAAGAACTACAGAGCCCTCAGAAAGGTAGGGTGAATATAGATGGATTATTGCAGCTGTTTTTGTAAAACATCTTTGATATAAACCATGAGATCAATGATATAAAAAAGAAAACCCCTTAACTCATGGAATCCTACCTATAAGCTTTCCAAGAGTCGCAGGATCTTTATGTTTTGACTGTATCAAAGATCCCCTTATCTTTGGATTCCTCTGTTGCTGGAAGGACTAGAGAAGAAAATCAGATCTTTAGCTTGCCTGTGCCCACCATCCCCCTCCCCATCTTAAGTGGCCAGGTACCTGGGCTTATTTATTAACTTTTCTGTACTGGCCACACACCAAAGAAAACCAGTAGGCTGGAAACCACAGAGAGGTTAATAGAAGTGTAATAAGAGAATGCCCGTTTTATGGCTCCGGTATGGAAGTATGTTTTTGTAATATCACTAATAATGTTTTATAGTGTTCTGTTACAATCAACATATAGTTTATTCACAAATTTTCTGTGACAAAATAAAAATATATTTTTATTCCCACCTTGTGTAATTGTGGCAACAACTTTCGTAGACATTTTTTGGGTAGTATATTGAGACCTTTAACAGTTTAATAAATTTAAGAAATGGACATTGGGAATAGCTGAAAGAACCAGCATCGGTAAGCAGCCAGAAAATTTTTGCATAGTGTCTTAGTTTCCTATCGCTGCTATCATTTTCTGTAAACTTAGTAGTTTACAACAATACCAATTTATTCTCTTTCAGTTGTGGAGGTCAGAAGTCTGGGACCAATTTCCCAGTTAGACCCAAGGTGTCACCTTATCCCATTCCTTCAGGAGCTAGAGGAGAATCCCTTTTCAGCTTCTGGTGATCATCTGCATTCTTTGACCTGTGGGCCCTTGATCTTCCAAGTGTGTCACCTCAGCCTCTGCCTCTGTCATCTTGTTGTCTCCTCCGCTCTCTGTCCATTGTATCAGGACTGCCGTGGTTTGTCAGCTCATCAGTCTCACCTCCCCATCTCAGTTCCTTATAAACTTTGCCCTTTTAAACTGGCATTCACAGGTTCCAGAGTTTGGGGCTTGAATGTACTGGGGGGACTATCCTTCAACCTGCCATACATAGTGACATACACTCAACTTCATAAGTCAGTTGCATTCATGAACTGGATCACTTTGCCAGCATCTCCGTGGCTCCACCTCTCCGTCTTCCAGATGAACTGGCTGGTCTGCAGGATCCTGCTTAACTTCAGGATCCTAATTCTACTGGGATTTGAGTCTGGGTTTGAGGCAGGATGTAGGTGTATGTATGACTGATTTTTATTATTCATATTGGGGAGAAATGAAATTCATATTGCTTGCCTCCCTCATTCTATATATTGATATTATGATTAATAGCTTTTGACACAAACTATTTTTTGAAATATGAGTCTTTTATGACGTATTTTGACAGCAGCAAAGTCATGCTTTTAGCCGTTTTAACAGGAGTAGGTTACAGGGACTACTAGCCCCATATTCTATACTCAAGTCACCAACCAAAGATGTCATGTCCAGAAATATCACTAAAATGTCAACCACAAAAATCGCTTTAAAGTAATCTCGGATAGAGGGCTCAGATCTTTCTTACTTGCAATTTTGAAATGTAAAATTTGTTAAAGACAGGGAGCCCTAAGTTATTTCTTTCTTTTTCAGAGATGCCAGATGGATGTTGAATTAAGTCCAGTTCTTAGTTTTTCTTCAGATAATTTTTTAAGTTTGTGGTGGTGTTTTGGATCCTTATCAGTGCGTTCTCCCTCCTCTAGTTACCCACAGCTACCCACAGCCTGGCAGCAGTGTGGTTGCCTTGGTACCTGTTCCTCAAGGCTGTCTGCAGTGAAACGTGGTTGTTTAAATAGCACGACTTGTCATCTAAAAGTAGAAGTCATTAGCACGACGCCGTTCGGCTAGTGCTGTCTTGAATACTGTTTTAAAATTTTTCTTATTTTATCACTTTACTGTTTACTCATGTCACCACTGGAAATTTCAGGGCCTGGTTCGCAATATGGATATAGAATGAAAAATGCAAAAATTCTCCCTAAGAGTCTCCTGAAGTTCATGCTCAAAACAGTGGCCCCTGTTGGATATTTTGTGTATTTTTAGAGATTCGAAGTTCGCAGCTCGGGCAGCATGCGTACCTTGAGCGATCAGTAATGCTTACCTGCTTGCTGCTGAATGCACAATTGAACGGCCTTCTGCTGTTTCTAAGGAAAGGGAAATTCCTGCTGGCTTTGGTTTAAACTTTAATTGGTCTACGTTGTGATTGTGAATTCGCCAGAAACACATATTTACCTGAGGAAAAGTAAGGTGTTTGTTTTAAGTTTAGTATAAAAAGTTCAGTTGGATGCTTTGGGAGGCTGTGTATCCAATTACCTCCATCCAAATTATCGACACCATATAATTATAACAAAAGGGGCAGTCAGGTGGAACATCTTCTCTTTCTGTCCAGGTGAATTCACTCTGAAGTTGTTGGCTGCTGTCACTGCAGGTAAGAAGGGCGGTGGCATCCTGCAGAAATCACCAACTGGCAGCCTGCATCGTGAGGGATGCACATTAATTAGTTCCTTGAAACTCTTCCCTCATTAACTCCAGGTACGGTGTCAGAGAAAATGTTCTGGAGTTCAGAGTGTTGGTTTTGATAATGGAAAAACAACTGTTGCCATTGGAGAATGTCATCTGGTTTGTAAACAGTCAGATCATGCACAGTTCTTTTCTGCCTGGTTGACTGTGTTTTGTCATTAAAGGGCTTGAACTTCCTCGAAGCTTAGCGACTCACTTCATCCGGTGGATACAGATGGTAGAGAAGGATGTTTGTTTTTGAGGACATTAAGTAGTACAGAGGTGTTTGTTTGTAGGGTAAGGAGGGTGGTGGAAAAAAAGAAAGGAGACCATTTTTTTTTTTGATCAATTAATTCAGTTTGTAAAAAAGAGATAGTATGACTTTGATAAAAATAATTTATATTCATTAAAGAACTAAAACTTTCAGAAAGCTAAAAAAATTCTCTTACTATCTCACCACTTTGAAATAATCATTATGTTTTGGTGACAGTCATTCAAGATATATCCCTGACACAGACTGAAGGTGGATCTAGAGGTAGAAAGATAACTATATTGACAAATTCAAAAAAGAATACCTTTTAAACTAGTACATTTAATTTGAGCTTAAGAAAGGAAAATCAAGTGAAGAAAACTTTCTGAACTTTTACTACTTGAATTCAAGAATATGAAGATATTAATTCCTAAACAATCACTGTAAAGTAAAAATAGAATTTCTAGACAATATTAATGTATAACTGTATTTTAAATCAGATTTTGCAAAATGGATTGATGGCTTTTCATCATGTTGTTTAGTCGACTGGATTTAATTGTCAAGTGTTATTATTTTTCCTAAGACGGTTCATGTGTTATCTATCCAGTGTTCCTGCTTAGTCCTTTTTGTGCTGCTCTAACAAAATACCTGAGACTAGATAATTTATAAAGACCAGAGATTCATTTCTTGTGGTTTGTAGGCTGGGAAGTCCCAGATCAACCCTCCTGCAGGTTTGGGGTCTGGGGAGGGCTGCTCTCTCTGCTTCCAGGATGGTGCCTTGCTGTCACATCCTCTGCAGGGGAGGGAGACCATCGTGACCTCGGATGGCAGAAGAGCAACAGGAATGAATTTCCTGCACCTGATCCCGTTTACACAAACACCACCTTCATGACTGAAGCCCCTCCTGAAGCCCCACCTCTTAATACTGCTAATGGTTGATTACATTTTAACATGAATTTTGGAGGGAACAAAAACATTCAAACCATAAGCTCGAGAATTTCTGTTCTTGTTTGATGGAAAATTTATCCGGATATAAAAATCTTGAGTTGTTAAAGTGATGGCAGAAACCAGCTTGCTTTTTCTACTTACTGGTGAACTTACTTTTTCTACAATGCTTTATCTACAATCTCTCTAGGATTATTTATTTTTATTCATATACATTCCTATAATGTATATATTCACACCTATATTCTCTCTCACATACACAGATACACACTACATTTGGTAAAGTAATACACATAAGCTTATAGCTCAGTGAATTATCAACATGTAAAAACTTGAAAAGACAATTATGCAGGTCAAGAAATAGAATACCCACAGAGCCTATGAAGTCGTTTTAGACTTTCTTTAACTCATTAGGCAGGACTTCCTTTCTGTCTAAAGATAATTACTGTCTTAACTCTAATGCTGTTTTTTAGTTTTGTTGTTTTGGAATTTTACCTAAATGGAACCATTCAGTATATATTCTGTCTTCTTCCACTCGACATTACGTCTGAAGATTTATCCAGACGGTTGCACACAGCTGTATTTCATTCATCTTCATTGCTCCCATGATATGAATTATCTGTCCACCAGTTCCAGTTCTCATTTGGGCTACATATTTGCTTTAGCAATAGCCCTGTCACTTTTCAGACATTCCCCCACTTTGGGACTGGCAGTGATATCAGAAACTCTCCGTGTGCTGGCGTGGGTGGGACCCCTGCGTCCCCTCCCTCACTTCTTTCTCACACACTGGGCGGAAGTTCATAACTCACCCACGGGGCTTCTCTGGGGATATCCACTGTTCTCCTTTTCTTCCCGCAAGCTCTCACCCTTAGATCTTAGCCCTTCAACCAAAGGCTTGTTTGAGGCAGCTTTCAGGATTCCTAGCACAGTCTGTATTGTGTTTGAATTTCAAGGTGCTGTGTGTCACCTGCCAGCACTTCTCCTCATCTTGCTCTAAATTTCCCTGCATTCAACTGATGATCATCACAGTTTGTGGTAACTGGCTGGTGGCCGTCTGATTCATTTTCAAAATTATTGTATTTCATATTTCCCTTCCCCCAATAGATCTTCAGTAAAAGGAATATGGACAAAATCTTTTATTCCACCCTATTTAACTTGTATCTCACACCTTTTCTTAGGAGGAAGTCTGTTTAATAACCTAAGGCTAATGGTGCGACTTCTGGTGTCTCATCGGTCTCCTGACTTCTGCCATCCCCACCCAGCATCTTGCCCTCCCCTGTCTGAGTCCCTCCCTTGGTGGGCCCTTGTCTCTGCTGTCCTGTTAGCCCTGACACCTGCCAACCTGTCTGAAACTTCCCATTCTTCTTAGAGGCTGGTTAACTCGAGTGCTTTCACCAGAGGGGGTAAATTATGGTATGAGGCTAGCTTTATGTTCCTTGATAGGTTTTTAATATCAGGGAATGGAGAATTATTGTATGCTGCCTTCGAGTATGAGCTTAATATTATCATTCATCATCAGAAACCATCTGAAAACTGCCACCGTAGCTCCTGCTCAAATGCTTCATTGAACTGTACTGAGGTGCTTTTTGTTCTAGTGTGTAATTTGGTGCCAACATAGAAGTCCCCTAAAGACCAACCCAGAATTGGGAAAAAGACACCATAATTCTTGAAAAAATATACACAGGTTAAGGATTTAAAGTGAAAGTGATTGTTTTTGAGAAATTATTTTCTCTTAAAGGATAAAACAAATATAGAATATTGCATAATTAAAGGGGAACAGCCTTGATGTCTGATTGTATCATTTTCTTCCCAGTTCACCAAAGTGGCACCCACAGCTGAAAATGCCATTAAGAATAATGAAGTCAGATTGTGTACATTTGATTTCTGCTCAAATTATGTCAACTAAGTTATATATTATATATTACTTATAAATATATATTAGTAGTTCGAGTATATAAAAGTAGTATAATCCTAGGCAACTTGACTTCCTCTGACCTTTATTGTCCACAAAATTTTCAATTTGTCCTTTCTATAAATGTTACATAGAACCATTTCTTGAAGGTACTTAACTTTATTTACTTATTTTTGTACTGAGGATTGAACTCAGGGGTGCTTAACCACTGAGCCAGCCCTTTTTTATATTTTATTTAGAGTTGCTAAGTCCCTCGCTAAGTCATGAGGCCTTGAACTCATGGTCCTCCAGCCTCAGCCTCCTGAACCACTGGGATTACAGGTGTGAGCTGCTGTACCCAGCTTAACTTTAATTTTGAACGATTTTACTCATAGGTTCTAACTCTGCTGCTGTTTGGATCTTAAGTGTCCCCCAAAGACCCATGTGTTAAAGGCTAGGTCCCCAGAGTGGTACCATTGGGAGAGGAGGAAAGTGTAAGTGGTGGAGCTTACTTGGAGGTCCTTAGATCATTGCTGTGTGTCCTTGAAGGAAAACAACCTTTTTGTCTTCTGTTTTTTTTACCTCTTAACCATGAGTTGAGCAGTTTCATGCTACCTTGTTTTGTTTTGTTTTGTTTTGTTTTTTTACCATGATATATTGTCTTGCCAGAGACCCAGAAGAAATGGGCCAACAGTCATGGACTAAAATCTCCAAAACTATGAGCCAGATAAACCTTTTCTCTTTTTAAGTTGATTATCTCAGGTATTTATTATAGTTACAGAAAGCTGACTAATATAAACTCTACATCCCCAACCTAGCGAGTCCTTTTATCTAGTTTTGTAGATTATGAATCTCACTGCTCATCAAATATTTCCATTTTGATAGTCAGCATCACATTCAACATACTTAAAGCTATGCCCCTCCACTCTTCCAACTAGAAGCCTATATGTCTGCTCTCATACTTGATGAAATCAGTTTTCTAGATCAGAAGTTCTTACCTTTCACCTTTTTTGTTCTCATAATAGAGTAGGGCTAGCCACAGTCTTGTAGTACTGAACAGTACATATTTCTCACGTTCTTGCTATGTGGCAGACACTTTCTACCAGCTTGATATTTATTACTGATTTTGATCCCTTGGTAACTGTATGAGGTGAACACTTACAATCCTTATCTTGTAGAAAAGGCAGCTGAGATGCAGAGATGTTAAATAACTTGTCCAAGGTCATATTGCTAATTAATAGTGCATCTGGGGTTTGAATGGAAATGTATAGAAGTGGAGGATTACCAGATCTTTGTTTTTCCATTGCAGTTATTGGCATGCTGCCTATTTTTTTTTACCTATTTCTCAGCCACTCAGAGAGGCATATTAAAATGCAGGTACATGAATATATTGACATTAAAGTGTTAATCTTGGGTCTGGCCAAATTTGATAACCCATTCCATCATCATTAGTAACCCATCACTGGGGAAACATCTCCAAGCTCATGGCCATTGCCGTTAAGCCTGTGTGGTGGTGACTGTTGCTCTCTACAGGCGACTGAAGTGCGCTCTTGGAAACAGAGGTTGGACTGTATTAGCCTATCGTTGTTTCAGAGCATGTACAGGAAAGCACAGCTCCTCAGTACAAGTGATAAGATTCCTGATGATCTAGCCCCTTCCTGCCCCTCCATTCCTCTCCCATGCGCCCCTGTTTTTCTTGTGGTCCTTGCTTTCTTTTTTTTGGGGGGGGGGTTGCAGGGGATCGAACCCAGGGCCTTGTGCTTGCAAGGCAAGCACTCTACCGACTGAGCAATCTCCCTAGCCCCTGGTCCTTGCTTTCAATCTCTGGTGTTTATCCTTTCTTCAAGGAGATTCTAGCTTGTTCACTAGGATCTGACTAAGTATTGTATCCTTCAGAAGGTTCATGCTGTCTCCACTCAGGATAAAGCCTTTTGTGTTCTAATTATCTCTCTTTTAAAAAATATTAGTGCAAAATAATTTTATGTAATAATGGGTTTCATTGTGGTATATTCATACATTAACAGAATATAATTTGATCAATTTCATTCCCCAGTACCTCTCCTTGCCCTTCTCCCCTCCTTCCCCCAGTCCCTTGACTCTATTGATCTCCCTTCTATTTTTCATTGAGGTTCCTTTTATCCTTTTTTCCAATTTCTACATATGAGAAAAAAGGTAGGTCCCTTGAATTTTCTGAGTCTGGCTTATTTCATTAACATATGTTTTCCAGTTCCATCCATTTTCCTTCAAATGTCATAATGTTGATCTTCTTTATGACTGAATAAAACTCTATTGCGTATATATACCACATTTTCTTTATCCAGTCATCCTCTGATGGACACCCAGGCTGGTTCCATATTTGGCTAGTGTGAATTGCACTACTTATATCACTACAGCATGCTGACTTTAATTCTTTTGGATATATACCAAGGATTGGTGTAGCCGGATCATACGGTGGTTCCATTCCTAGCCTTTTGATGAACCTCCATACTGATTTTTTGTAAAGTGGTTTTAGTACAATGTGTAAGAGTTCATTTCCCCCATATCCTCGCCAGCATTTATTATTATTATTTGTATTCTTGGGATGACTGCCATTTCTGACTAGCATGATATGAAATCTCAGTGTAGCTTTGATTTACATTTCCCTAATTGCTAAAGATGTTGAACATTTTTTTCATATATTTGTTGGCCATTTGCATTTTGGTTTTTGGGAGTGTCTATTTCATCTCTCTTGTATGCCCATATGAATAACTACATTAAGAACACCTTAGGGATAGTCTCTTTATCTTTGTGTCACAAACTGTAAGAAGTAAATGTTTGTGAATGATTAAGTACCTTGTTAGCCAGAGTGAAGTGTTGAAAGTGGTCTTTCTACTATTCTAGTTATTCAGATATTAAGAAAATGGAGAACTTGTTATGCACTCAATTGTGCACCCCTCCCCCCATATACAGAAGAGCTAACTTCTAGTACCTCTAAATGTGACTTTTTGGAGACAGGGCCTCTAATGATGTGATTAAATTAAAATAACTCCATTAGTTTGGGCTATAGTCCTATATGACTGGTGTCTTTATAAAAAGAAGAAATCTGGATGCACAGACACATCAGGGATGTGCTTGCCCCAGAGGAAAGACCACGTGAACTCTCAGTAAAGAGGCAGCCACCTGCAAGTCAAGGACAGAGAGGAGAAACCAAGCCTGCTGACGCCTTGATCGTGGACTTTCAGCCTCCAGAACTGTGAGATAATGTCTCTCATTCAGGCCATCCAGCCTGTGGTCCATTGTTAGGGCAACCCTAGCAAACTAATGAGTGACATATGACATAACTTTAAAAACCACATGATAGCTGGAAGGGTTTGTGTGTGCACATGGATGTGTAAGTATGTGCACACATGTGAAAGAGGGAGATGCAGTCCTTAGAGCAATTTATTTTCTCAGTAGCACATTTATTAGGATGAGAAACTCTAGCGTATGAGAAATGTATAGCAAGAATTGAAATAAAAAGGGTTTTCAGCTTTAACTGAAATTAGTAGGTTTGGGCCATGAGTAGAGCACTTGCCTGGCATGTACAAGGTTCTGTGTTCAATTTGCAGCACTGGAAGGGAGTGGGAAATATATACACATAAAGTTTTTTTATCCCCTAAATATTCTTGTCAATATTGTACTTTTTTTGTGTTTTCCAGTATTCAACTACATCTGGGTACTTCAGCTACTCCATAGTAACTTAGTGATTCTGTGCATTTCTACTGTATGTTTGATTTCTATTCAGTATTTATGTTTATAGATACATTTCTGAGAGGTATGCTTGTTTAGTGACCATCTGGAAGACTTTTTATGATAAAGTCTGTTTTATGTCATAACTGGTTATGAACTCAGGCATAATTGGCAGGGGTTGCTGTGCACCTATACATATTAGAACGTGTTTGACATCTTCACTCATTTTTATTTAAGAGGGAGGAGAAAAGATAGGCTAAGTCCAGTGAACGAAAGAGAGTGAGCAGACAGACAAACTGGTCTTTTTCTGCGTATCTGCTGTAGTTGGACTCCCAGCAGTACTGTGTGTGCCAGCCCTGGGACCTTCGGGAGAGGGTGCTGCCCATCCTCATTTTCCTTATCAGTGAAGCACGTGCACCTGCTCAGTTTGCTGCTTCCTTTGAGGCCCAGGATCATAAGCCTCTGTGCCACAAATACAAAAAGCATTTTTCCCAATCTTGAACTGTTGGTGCTCCTTTAAAGCAAACATCATTGTTTTCTTTTTGCTTAATAAATGTAGGATGCTGCAAAGGAACCAACTGGGCATGGTCATGTGATAACAGCATAGCAGTCATGGCTCCAAGTCACACCTAGAGGGGGCTTGGGAGAAGGGATGGGCCAGGGGCCAGTCAGAGCAAGACCATGTGATCTCTGTGCCCCTGGAGCTAGAGAAACAGATCTGGGTGAGGGAATACAGAAAATAGTTATAAAATGTTTTAAGTATTGTGCAATAAACAGGTGCTGAGATACAGCAAAATAATGGGGAGTAATTTACAGTGAGGTCTAGGCCGTCTGCTCAGAAGAGGTGACGTAAGTTGCATGAGTAACAAAAGGAAAGAGGTTCTAGGTTTTACTTAAATGTTACCATTTGCTATTTTAAATTGCATCCACTAGGGGCCGGACTCTTGATCATATTATACGACACCCTTTCTTCGTATTTGTGGATGTCACATTTCTACCCAAGAAAAAATTTTCCCTTGTGATATTTCTTTAGTTTTCCAGATGGTGAGAATTAAATAAGTGTGAAAATATATAAAATGTCACATATAGAGAATTTATTTATTACTTAACATCATTATTTTGTGTCTAAAACAGTTGTTACCATTGAAAATATATTGGTGCACTTTCCTTTTTGGATGCCAGTCCTAAAGACAGTAATAATCAGGAATGTCAGGATAGTCTGACACGTAGGAATTGTCACTGGCCACCTGGAACTTTGGCATCGACAGAACTGTGTAAACCAGTAGCAATCCGAAAAGTTGCTTAAAAATGCTAATGATTGGAGCCAAGCCAGACTTTAACTAATTCAAGCTTTATTATTTTTTTTTTTTGTCAAAAAATTGAGCTTCAGAAATACCTTCACACATTGAAAATGATTTTGTAATTGTTGATTGTTTTCTTCTTGAGTAGAGTATCATAGTACTTTCTTTTTTGGTTATTTGTTACCGTGGCAGTATTTCATATTTTTAACCCAAGGCAGTTGGCTTTCCAAAAATACTGGAAACAAACTCATGATGTAATCATTCTCACCCACATCCAAAATTGTGGTACATCTCCATCTTCACTCTGCTATTTATAGTAATGCTTTTCTATGTTAGGATCCGTAAATTATCTAAGTAGATCTTTGAGAGGTAGAGTAGACTCTTCCCTTGAGTTGTATAGTGATTTTGCTTTCATTTCTCTTTAATCTTACTGTTAAAGTTTTAAAACATTAACTTTGATCTTTGATATGCACTTGACTCTGAATTAACACTAGAGAGTAAGGCATCCTTTGTTTATATTACTTTGGGGGTACTGGTTTGCCTTCTATCACTTAGACAAGAAGAAAAGTATATAGTTATTGATATGAGAAGAAATTTATAATTTCTTTCTACTTTTCTGTACATTTTTTCTGCCACCAGGTATAGTTTTTGCTTTTATAGTGTTTATTAAGTTCTGAAGTAGGGTATATATATATTTACATGCATGTTCGTCCACGCAGTCTATAGAAACACTACTTTCAGATAGGTGTGTTTTTTTTCCTTTGCCCCCTTCTTCTGAGATATTCTTGTTAATCCTAAAAAAAGCAGTGAAAGTCAGTTTCATCAAAGCTCATTAAAATGGATTGTTAATACATAACCTACAAACGTTTAAATTGTTTTATTGAGCGCAAAACATTTTGAATTCATTGAAAATTAAGTTACAGTTGTTGCAGTTTTTCTCTGTATGTAGACTTGGTAATTATATCACAGTTCTTAATTATCTTAGTACATATTTTATGGGACATAATATCCACACCCTTACCATCTCCAGCCTCTGCAGAGAGTATAACACATAGCACCAAAGTAATAAAAATATAAGCTCTCGAGCCAGAAGCAAAGCTGAAACAAGCCATTTTTACATATAACTTAAGTTTAGGTTTTGTGTAGTAGGTTGATCCCTTACTTAACCTTTAATAAAATTGGATTCAAGGGTATTTATATATAAATAAAAAATAAAGTTAATTTTATTTCATACTTCCCTCTGAGCAAGTGTCTGGTAATGTATTATAACACTTAAATTCAGTATTACTCCTGTTGGCTGAAAAATTGCTCTTCTTTTTCAGCAGCTGTTTATGAGGTTAGGCATTACAAAGGTAAGTTTTTGTCATTTGGGAACGTTATTGAGATGATTATTGGTAAGATTATGCTATCATATTCAGAGTGGCTGTATTGATCTCTATTTGTTTGGCCTTTTATCTCCTATGGCACAATATCTAGGAAATTATTTCATCTTTTTTACATAGTTTGGAAATTAAATTTTGATACACCCCCTACCCTCCAAACCTCCGTAAAGGGCCCTGTAGTTCCACGTGCATCCAGGTGGTGCTCAGACTCCTCCTCAAGGTAGTATGTTTGCACATGAGGCTGCTGATCCAGGGTCAAAGTATGGTTATAAATGTTTGATGAAAAGGCAGCGGTCTCAGGTCTATTTGTCACGTCTGCATTTGGTGCTCATATCACAGTGTGATGAGAAGCGGGAAGAGAGAGTGTCCACCAGGATGTGCCTGTTGCCTCCCACCCCATCCCAACTTCCTCGAGAAAGCAGCATTTTAAAACTACCGAGAACATGCAAGGGCTGTCAGAAGTGCTTGTACTCAACCATGTGCATTGTGATATGTGAGTCAGGGCTGTTTTTCTACCATAGTATAGCAGTTCCCATTTTAAAAAATAAAAATAGATTAAAATATACCACCCCAACATTCTAGAGCGCCAAGCCTCCCACAAAACACAGTGGTCCTGCTACAGCCTGTCACCATGGACCTCCCTGCCCTCAAGGCTGTTCTCCCATGCTCTTCCTAAACTCAAACCTATTCTGCCTTTTTCGTTTTTCCTATTTTTTTTTAATATTCTTTTAGTTATCATGAACCCTTATTTTTATTTATTTATTTATTTATTTATTTATTTATTTATATGAGGTGCTGAGGATCGAGCCCAGTGTTTCACACATGCTAGGCAAGTGCGCTACCACAGAGCCACGACTCCAGTCTCTTCCTTTTTCTGTAATGAAAATTTTCCTAAGATCATTTCAGTTCCCATCATTTCCATGTGATGATTTTCCCGAGTAAATCTGACCTAATAAAATTTTATTATTTTAAAAATGATTTGTTAAATACATAATTATATGAGATTCTGTTCTTTTTAGAAAACTCCTATGAATAAGTTACCAGATTAAACAAAAACATCCCTCTACTGTGTTTTGACTATTGAATAGGGAAGAACCTGCTTGTAGAAATGCAGCCTGTTGAAAATATGCTCTCTGCCCTGTTAATAAAACTATATCATTCTCCTCAAAGCAGGTTTAATGCAATCCCTGTCAGAATCCCAGTGATGTGTTTTACTGAAATAAAAATGCCTCTCCTGAAATTCATATGGAATCCCAGTGGACTTCACACGGCCAAAACTATTTTAAACAAGAATAAAGATGGAAGATTCATATGTCCTGATTTCAGAACTTGCTACAAAGTTACAGTAACTGAAACAGAGAGGAAGAGGCCAGGGATGTAGCTCAGTGGTAGAGCACTTTGCCTAGCATGCTCAAGGTCCTGGGGTGATCCCCAGCACCACAAAGAAAAGAAAAGCAAGAGGTACCAACGTAAAGGCAGATACAGAGTGCTATGGAATACAATAGAGAGCCCAGAAACAGACCCTCATGTACACTGTCTAATGATTTTTGGCAAGAATGCCAAGACCATCCAGTGGGGAAACAGTAATCTTTTCAATACACGATCCTTCAAAAACTGGTCATTGACATGAAAAAAATAAACAGAAGACCTATGACTATAAAACTGTTAGAAGAAAGCATGGGGCAAAAATTTTCTATCATTAGATTTTGTCAAGGTTTGGATCTGGAATGTCCCCCAAGGCTTGGTCCCTAATGTGGCAATGTTCAGAAGTGGGGCTTTGGGAAAGTGACTGGGTCATAAGGGCTCTGACTTCATCAGTGATTTACTCCATTGAGGGAGTGATGGAAACTGTTCAAAATGGAACCTAATTGAAAAGAGTGGGTTCTTGAGGGACATGCCTTTGGGGACTGTATCTTGTCCCCTGATCCTTCCTTTCTTTCTCTGCTTCCCAGCTGCCAATGGATGAATAGCTTTGCTCTTCCATTCCCCTCTGCCTTGATGTTCTTCCAAACCACAGGCTCAGAAATAGTGGAGCCAAATAACTGAAACCACTCAAACTGAGCCCAAATAAATTTTTCCTCCTTCGCCCAGGTATTTTCTCAGGTATTGTTCATAGCAACAAAAAGTTGACTAACAGATTTATGATGATTCCTTGGATATTACGCCAATGGCATAGGCAACAAAAGAAAAAAATAGATAAACTGAAGTTCATGAAAATTTATTTTAAATGTTGTGTATCAAAAGTCAGTCTCAACACAAGAGAAAGGCAACCGACAAAATGGGAGAAGATATTTGTAAGTGATACATCTGGTAAAGTATTAATGTTCAGTATACATAGAGGACTCCTAAAGCTCAGCAACAGAAACCACAACCAAATGAAATCTGGACAGAGGGCTTGAATAGACACTTCTCCAAAGAAGATATACAAATGACCCATAACTTATGAAACAAAGCTCGAAATCACTACTTCTTATGGATTGGATGTGAGGCATCCCCCAAAAGTTCACATGAGAGACAATGCAGGAAGTTTCAGAGGAGAAATGACTGTTTTAAGAGTCTTAACCCAATCAATGAATTAATCCCTTTGGGAGTAATTGAAGTGATAAGATGTGGCTGGAAGAGGTGGGAATTAGGTCATGGCTATGGGGTCTATATTTTGTATCTGGAGAGTGAAGTCCTTCTCTCTATCTCTGCTTCCTGATGATATGAGTTGTTTCCTTCTGCCACACTCTTCCTCCATGATGTTCTGCCTCCCCGGGAGCCCCAAGGAATGGAGCCAGATGTCTATAGACTATGACCTCTGAAACCGGGAGCCCTCACAGAAACCTTTCCTCCTCTTAATTTTGCTGGTCAGATCATTTAGTCACAGTAGCAAAAAAGCTGACTAAGACACTGCTCATTAGGGAAATACAAATCAAAACTGCATTGAGATAAATCCTCACACCCATCAAGAGATTCCTGCAAATAAAACAAACAGACAAACAAGACCCCCAGAAAATAACAAGTAGTGGCAAGGATGTAAAATTAGAACCTTTGTACAATGATGGTGGGGAATGTCAAATGATGTGACCTTTATGGAAAACAATATGTTGGTTCCTCACAAATATAAAAATAAAGTTACCCTATGATCCACAATTCCGTATCTGGAAATATATCCCAAAGAACTGAAAACAAAGTCTCAAAGAGATATTTGTATATATCCATGTTTATAGCAGGATTGTTCATAATAACTAGAACAAGGAAGCAACCCCAGTATATACTAAGAAATAAACAGATAAGCAAAAATGTGGTATCTACATATATAATAGAGTATTATTCAGGTTTAAACAGGAATGGTATTTTGGACTGTGCTACAATATGGATGAACCTTGAAGACATCATGTCAATGAAATAACCCAGTCTAAAAAAATACTGTATGATTCTACACATATGACATACTTAAAATAATGAACATCATCAGGACTAGTAGAATGGTGCCAAGAAGAGGGAACCTGGGAAGTTATTGCTTAATGGATCTAGAGTTTCAGTTTTACAAAATGAGATGAGTTATGGAAATGGATGATGGTGGTGTTAGTTGTAAAGAAATCGTGAATGTAATTAATATCACTGAAGTGTACCCTTAAAATAATTAAGATGGTAAATTTTATGTGTATCTGAAGGCAATAAAAACATTGGGGAAAGTCTAATCAACAAGTTAACTTGTAAAAGCAATGAAATATTATTTTTAAAAAATAAAGTAGAACAAACATAAAAAATAATGAAAAAAGAAAAAAAATGAATTTATCAGGTCCATGCATTACTCTACCATGGTATCTTAATTTAAAAATAAAAATAAAACTCTTGGAGGCAACAGGGCTTTCAACTCCAAGACAGTGGTTCTGTTGATCATTTTCGGCATTCAGTGATGGAGGCAAATGACTAGTTTTTGAGGCTACCTCTCCAGTTGCTCTGAAATCATGTCATATTATCAATTATTCCAACAAAATTCAGTACCTTCTTCAGTAGGGAGAAGATGTACATGTCATGTGTTGGAAAGACCAAGAACTTTGAAAAAACTGGGTAAATTGGATTTTGGTCACTGATGTGACCTTGAGTCTGGGTCTTAACTCCCAAACGATTAGCTTGTTTCTTCTCTTTAAAGATGAGATCATAATCAGATCTTCCTTGTAAGATGGTTGTGACTCGATGTGTAGTATGCTAAACTCTTGACGTAACACCTGGTACATAGGACACAGTCAGCATAAAATAGCTCATATAATTACAATGGTGAGGATGATGATAAGGATAAGCACTTATTGGTTCATGAGGTTTTGACATCCTTCATACGACTTAAAGTGCCCTGTAAAATGCAGATTTTTCAGTCCTCTAACTAAATTAAAATCTTTTTGCTTTAAATTTTTAAATTTTGTTTAAATATTGTTGTCCTGGTATTTAAAAAAAAAAACTGTGTTTTTTTTTTTTTTCAATATGTAGTCCTTGGAACATAAACATCATCATCTCCTAAAACTTGTTAGAAATGCAGTCTCTCAAGCCTCACCCAAAACCCATGAAATCAGACCTCTGGAGGTGTACCAGTCCTTCAGAATATTCTGGTGCTCACGGAAGTTTGAGAACCCCAGCCTTTGTCCAGCCAGGAAACGTTCATTATCCCATCATCCAAAAATGATCACTACTAAATGTCTTAAGTTTCTTTCATTCTAATCTTTTCTCTAGTGTAAGTTTATTTCATTGGCTTCTCACCAGGCTACACATATATACTTTTTAAGTATTTTAATGCAGTATTATTTTTATGATCACTTTTTTGCTTATTTTTATTGGTACAAATGATTTATAGAGAACATTGGGTTTCTTGGTGGCATATTTGTATTTACCCAGAAGCATAGTTTGGTCAATTTCATGCATATATACTAGTGTATATATTCCATTCTTTTTTTTCTTATACATCTGTGTATGTACTTATGCTTTCTTTAAAAAAAAAATTACCATGCTACGGGTCTCATCGAGCCTACCTTTCCACCTTTACTCTTATGTCATGACCATCATTACTCCATGTCATTAAATATATTTGAAACCTTTTTTAATCACAAGACTACATATTATATCATCCTATGAGTATCACATAATTCATTAGCCAACTCTTAGACATTTGAGTTGTTTCCAGATGTGCAGGAAGAATATAAGCAATACTGAATTGAAAACTTACCATTGTAAATCATTTGAATGTCTATGATTATTTCTTTTGCATAAATTTATTACTTGGGTGGAATTACTGAGTCAAACTGAATTTTTATTGTTCTTAATATATATTATCAATTTGTCTTTCAGAAAAGAGGTGCCAGTTTAGACAGCAGTGTAGAGAAAGTGTCTATTCCTTGAACCCTGGTCAACTCCAGGAATTGAATAAACCAGTGTTATTGGTTTTTTGCCAGTTTGATAGAAAGATACATATGAATTGTCCATGAGTAGAATATACAGCTTGACCTCAGTAACTTTGTGTTTTCTGCTCATTTCATTGGACTACACTTACGCATTCACAGTAAAAGTGACAGTTACCAACTTGGATTCCTTCTTTTAACTACGGAAGTTAAGATTAATATTTTCTAAAGTTTATTCTAGTACTGCCTGTTCTTACCTGATGCAGAAGCAACAAGTTTTGTTGAAAGCATGTTTTAGTTCTTGCAGAGGTGTGTATGGAATTAAAAACCAAAAACCCAAACCAAAACACTGGGCAATATGGGTCAGATGGTGAGCCCTGTACTTCCAGCTTTAGGGATCAACTAGACTAGAGAAAATTCAAGAAGAAAAAATTGTTTCTGTCTCTAGTATCAAAGCAGCTTAGTAAACCATTATTAATATGAAATCATGCTAGTGGGAGAATTGTCAAAGGAGTCTGAGATAGTGTGTTAATGCTAAACTAGCTGGAAAAAATATTTTATCACTAAGTTGACAATCCTATATACATTTAACTTAAAAAGCTGTGACAGGGCTGGTGGAGTACTTGCCTAGCATACATGAGGCCCTAGGTTCAGTCTCCAGCACTGTAAAAAATAAAATAATAAAACAGCTCTGGTGAAGACTGATTTGTGATAGCATTATTGAATCTATAAAATGTACTTCTATAGAACTTTTTTTTGAGCATGCATTTTGAATTTTTTTTTATTTTTAGTTTATGTTGTATTAATCAGTGACTTTTCCCTGGGTTCTTCAAGATGCCTGAGTGCTTCCCAAGAACCAGAAGGCCGTCTTCAACACAGCCCCTTAACTGGGGTACTTGAGGAGAGTGAGCCTCCTGGTGAGGAAGACAAGAAATGGCCTAGTGCTCAGAGAACCCACCCAACAGGACGAAGCAGATTGCTGCTGGTTAATTGTACAGTCTTCTAGGAAGTGAAATCAGTGTTCCTAAATTGCATCTTTACTCTGCTTTTGATCATAGATTTTTGAGAATCTTATGAATGGGGCCCTTCCCTCAGAAAAGTACCACTATATAAAGTTTGCGTTGTTTCAGCAGGTAATGAATTCCTTGAGGAGGCTCTTGTCTTAGGCACATTGTCTTCAAATATCTGTTTTTCTCTCCTTTCTACTTAAAATAAAAATAAAAACATTTTCTGTTTCCACAGTGCTTTCCTGTTTGTGGAACCATTTCACATACACTCTTTGGCTCCTGTCCATAATCCTGTCAATGGATACTCTTATCCTCACTTGGCAGACGAGGAAACTGAAGGTCAGCAAAGCAAAGGATTTGCTCACAGTCCCCTGGTCACAAAGTCAGTGAATGGTGCCTGGGATCAGTAGCCAGGACCACTGGACTTTTTTCTATGCGACCTGACATTACATGAACAATAAAAAGAGAAATCTGGCAAGCAAAAACGAGATTGCCTCCCACATTTAGAAGAATGATAGGGAAATCCTAAATGAATGCCAGGTTTAAAACATGAATTATTTATTAAGAGCCGTATCAGCTTGCAAGATAAAGCCCCCGTGGTGGCGTGCACTGGGGACACTCACTGCTCTGTTGCTGGTTAATCATATTTATAAGTGACTGAGAGCTCCTTCTATCTAATCTTTCTCTGGACCACAGTTTTCAAATGACCAAGAAGAACATCGGATGGAAACAATGTAAAATGCCATTTTTCTTCATTGGTACAAAGATTTCTGGACCTATCCGAGCCATCGCACACACAAATCAGTTGCTACTTTTGTTGGAGCCCTTTGGCAGAATGGTTTTGTTTTTTGTTTTTTAATCTTTTTTAAATTGTACTCTTCCCCTGACTAGATCAGAAGAGTAACCATTTATTTTAGCATGTATCATAAAGCAACATTGCATGCATTAAGTGAACAAAATGCCTGTTTTAAAAATGTGTTGCAGAAAGGCTAAGCAGACAGTTGCCAGAGTGACAGTGTGGCCTTGCATTCCCTGCAGAATAAATTCTAGAGCTGTCAGGAGACATCCCAGCTTGCTTTGATTGCACTGATGATGCACAGAAAGAGAAGCAACCTCAGACCAAGATTCTCAATCCACTTAGGGCTTGATAGGCCGTCATCTGTAAGGCAGACAGAAGAGAAGGGGCCACTAGCTTGGCGGTCACTGTGGTAGGATAATACCATTTTAAGTAAAATATACTCTTTTGTACCAATTAGTGTGCGTCATGTATTTTGAATTCGTTTCTGTCAAATTCCTTTTCAACATGCTTTAATCTTTTAATCTTTAATCTTTTTAATTATGAAAATAATCCATACTGTAATGCATGGAATTCTTAAAAGACCAAATTAACATCATACCCTTTGTTCTGCTGGCTCAAATCCCTTTCCTCTTTGAGGAAACCAACATTCGCAACTTGCTATGAATCCTTTTCTTCTTTTTCTTTTTCACATAAACATTTATTCATATATATATTATGGGATTTTTCTCTTCTGTCTTTTGTACAAAAGATTGGATCCTAGCAGACTTAGTTTATATACCCTTAACTTTTATTTACATTATAGTGTAGACCTTTTTCCAGGTTAGGACATACCTTTAAGTATATTTTAATAACTGAAAAGAATTTCATAGTATGGCTTTTATATACATCATTCTGCTTATCACCTAGTATTGAGCATTCTGGTTGTTTGTAGTGTTTAATTATTGCAAATACTCACTACTGCAATTTAAGCACCATCATTTTATAGACCTTATCATCATTTTCCTCTCAGTGGAAAAGAAATGAAAAAAAGAGGAACTTTCCAGAGTCAGCCATTGTCTATAATCATGCATTTCTATAATTAGCATGGCACCTCATAATAGAAATTACAGAGATTTATGTGTAAGCTATGTCTTTATATATGGAGCAGCCCTAAACGTCACTTTTATTTTCTGTTGGAGTCATTTGTGGTTAGCTGCCATGTGGGGATTCACTGCAGAGCAGAGGTGATCTTTCAACTGTCATGACATTCCATCTAGATCCCTTCGTGAGCAAATCAATTACCTGGGTTTGGGCAAATCTAGTATTCTAATGATAGACTACCCAGTCAGCCATGGTTTTCTAGTTTTACCTTGTTAGACCATGGTCCTAGGTTTTTTATGGGTGAGAGAACCCGGCTTTTAGAGGGCATTAATTTAAATACTCTCGTTGGCATTATTTTCAAATCAGGAAGAGAGAAAATACTGCTTTGATGACGTGAAAAATTTGCCTAGATCCCCTGGATTGCTTACTGTGTGATAAATGATGCTCCTGGCCACATGTTTTAGGATCTCGAGTACTCAGGAAGAATTCTTACAGTGTGATTACAGAAACAACCAATTTCCATAAGTGAAAATGAGCATGCTTATTAATGGGGCCGCAATTGCCTATTGCATTCAATCACATTTATAACTAGCAGGGAGAATGATTGTTTTGCATGATTTAGTGTTTACACAATTACCATTGCACGGACAAGCTTGCTGTACTAGAGGCTTGGGAAAGAAGCATATGTGGTCCTTTTGCAGGTAATAAAATGGAAAATCCAATTTGCAATTGCAGAATAAGCCTCTGAGTGATATATGATCTTCATAGCAGCATCGGTCAGAGGGTCACCGCTAATCACGGCGCTGCCTGGCTTCCCCAGTGGCCTGTGCCTTCCGACTGAGGAGTGAGCAAAGTGAATCTGTGTCTGGGAGCCAGTCAGCGTGTCTGTAGATGCACCACTTTCTAGCTTATTAGATCCTCTTTGTCACAGTGCTTAATCCTGCTGCCTGATCCTTGTTACAACACCACCAGAGCGCCGCTCAGCCTTCTAATAAAGGGGATGGGTGAGGGCTCCTCACTCGACGCACTGAAGCGTGCGCCGCTAGGGCGATTGCTGGCTGACTGACAGCGGGGTGAGATGCTTCCTGCATGTTATTACTTAAAAGGGAACCTACCCAGACAGCTGACAGACGAGCTTTGCTGAGGCAGTGGTAACTTGTTGCTAGGCCAAGATGAGATGGGTGTCATCTTTTCACACAGTATAATGACCTAGCTTTACTCTAATTATATTAACCCTCTTCTGAAACTGCCGCATGCCAGGCTTGCGCGCAGAATGAGGTAAGAGAATCCAAGACAAATAGCTCACTGGGAGGATTACAGCTATGCAGAAGCAGGAGTCATGTTATCTACCACCAGTGACATTAAGTTGAAAAACAAAAGGAGCACATCATATTGTGCCAAGTCCCCACTATAACTCTGCAGGGACATTGCTCCGTTAGGCTCACGTAGATTGCTTGAGCCTTCCCTGAAGGTTGACCGAGGACATTGAATGTGGTTTTCATGATGGTTCGTTAAAAAGAACCAACAGCATCAAAAAGGAAGCTATTGTTTTCTATTTTTGTCCCCGATAAACCTAAATCATTCTCTTTTCTTAGGTTCCCCAATTCATGCAGTGCTGTGAAGCACCTAGATATTTGATTTAGTATCATTGTTTGATACTGAAATAGACAAGTAAGTGTGGGTGGAATAGGGTAACCCAGAACCCCCATACAGCCCCAGCCAGATTGTGCATGTAGGTTTGAAGTGATGTCAATGAAGATGCTCGTGAATAGCCTGTGGTCCTTACTGTTTACCCTGACTTTCAGACTCCTTTTCCCTGAAGGGAGTGTGTCTAGCTCACATCCAGTGTCTCCTATGTGCTCCAGTTAGCAGAAGTCATTAGCAGTCCCCTCTGCCTCTCCTGTCTCTGCTGACAGCACTAAATAGAGACATCACTTGGGACTGACAGATCTCCAGGGATTTAGAGGCTTCAGACAGAAGGGCATGGCTGACCTTTCTTGGCGTAATTCCCCCAGGTCTGTCTTCCATGTGTGGCAGTCAGGGAGCATAGAACTTTAGTGCATTATTTTTAGAGGATTACCATTAAAATGATTTCACATTGAGAAAGAAGCTGTTAAATAGTTAACAAGAGGTTGTACACATGCTGGTTGACATGAACTTGTAGGTTGTTGGTAGTAGAATGTAAGCTCTGCTTTCCTGCAGAAATATGCACTTGAACCTGAAGTTCTAGGATGACCCATTGAAACCTTCCCAGCTCATGTTGTACCTGTACTTGGGATTATTTGGGCAGGGCTTGAAACTGGGGAGAAGGGAGCTTATGATGTAGCCCAGGGGAAGAGGAGAATCTTTCCCTCACCTAAGTCATCGCAGAGTGCATTTGGAATAACCAAGGCTCATCTGTGGCTCATCTTTACCAGACCCTTACCCCGGTCTGCCTTGCTTTCACAGTGACTAAGGGTCCTAAAAACACAGTATGGTCAAAAATGCTTTGTGTTCCAAACATAGCTACCTTCCCTCTTCTACCTAAAGTTAAAAAAAAAAAAAAATCTTACTCCTGCCATCCCCGTCTGAACCACATGCAGGGAAGCCATGCTGTTGAATTAATTCATGGTAACTGAATGGTGGGAAGTCCTGGATGCTTGTTCAACAAAATAGAATCCTACCAACTAGAAATCCAGACCATATTTCTCAGTAGGATAAATAGTATTGGGGAATAAGGAGGAAAAAGATTTAGGGGAAAAATAGCTACCAACCAGGGGAACCCCTTTGCTTAGGAGTTAGTTCACATCCAAATCACGTAAATTTACAGTTCGTGCCATTCACATTTTTTCTTTTCTTCTTCTCATCCACTTTGGAATACATATATTTCTCCAGGGGACTGTGATTTGTTTCATAATTGATTCCATGTTGAGTCAGTGGGCAGGGCTTAGAGGTAGGATGATGACAATACATAAACATACTTTATATCTTAGGTGGATGTTTTAAGAAAGGTTTGTTTACTTGTGGTCCCTCATCCCCAGCTTATTAGTGAATTGCTGTGCCGTGGTTACTGTTGCCTGGCATGTCACCCCACCCCTGTGGCTGTGCATCCTAAGAACATACACCTTGTGCGTGGAAAATACGACATGTCGGAAATACAGACGTCTTTAAATAGATGACTTCTTATCAAATTTATAGTGTCCTCATTTTTAGTAAAAGGGGAAACTGGAGAAAAACAAATATTGAAGAAATGATATAGAAGAGAGGACATTAGATCCTAAGAGGAAGTAAGAATTACAGAGAAATGTAAACAAGAGATCAGTTTCTCTCTTGGAAAGCTAAGAACCCCCATTTCCAAGTGAAGATAGAAACAAAGAAGATACGTGGCAGCCCTTGCCAACAAGATCCATCCCAGGAAAGATAGCCAACTAAGCAAAATATGTGCACCTCTTGAATTTTCATTAACCCTAGGCAGCTTTCGAACTCAGGGTTCAGAGGATCAGGCTCATAAATTTCCCAAGTGACTTAATATTTGACTGATGATGTTTCACCATTAAAATGAGGAAATTGATGATAACAATAATCTTGGGAAGAAATGCATCTGCCTATTTTTGTCCTGAACACGAACCAGTTCTTTGTTTCTTCGGAAAGAACATGATGAATTGCTCTCTTAATACTCAGTAATGTATTTTTTTAAGCATTTCGTGAGATCATAATCATTTTTCTTTTCTTTCTCCATTTTTCTGAATACTTAGGAGTCCACATAACAAAGAGAAAAAAGATTGCAAGTATATTTCTATTGTTTTAAGAAGAAATATTACATCATCTTTCTAGTAAAAGTTTTCATTTATCCTTTCATTCCCAAAGCTCGTATCAGCTAGGAAATGATTTGTATCGTGGTCTACTTTCATCCCAGAATACGTTTTCATTATCCTGACTTAGGATAAAATAGGCAGTAGAGCCTCAGATCAGGACAAACACGCCACTTTGGTGGTGGTATAAGAAGAAAAATTGCTGAATGTCTGTCTTCAAATAGCCCTGGGAGCCTTCGGCTTGAACCAGAAGTCTGTAAATGGACTTGTTCAGTAAAAAAGAGAAAGTCCTCAGAGTGTCAATCTGTGGCCACGTAGAGCCACATGCATCTCTACTTAACTTCTCTGTCCCTGTCTTTCTTTCACTCACAGGCAAGCACATTATAGGATGATCTTTCACCCATTGCTTTCAATGTTTTTGAATACATTAAAAAGGAAGAAAGAACTAGAGTGGACTGACCGTCAACAGGTGATACCAGGAGGAGTCGGTGCTTGCTGGGTTCTGCGCTGCCTTCATTAGCTCATGTTTATTGATCTAGACTGATATGCAACCTGATTACTTCACCAGACCCTGTTGACAGAAAACAAGGTCTGGAGTCAGGTTCAGCTTTTCTGATCTTGGACACATACTAGTTAATTCCCTCAAGTTTCCATTGCTTCACCTATAGAGTGATGTTAATAACTGACCTTGGAGATTACTTGAGAATTAAATGAGAAAATGATTTTTAAAGGTAATTTGTAAACTGATTAGAGCTATACAAATGTTAGTCTCCATCATTACTATGTTAATGGGATTCATTTAGGTCTGATTCTAAGATGTGCTCATTGCTAATTGAATAATACAATAATAATTTTCCTTGTTAACATTCTTGTCTTACTTCACTTGTATTCTCCTTTGCTCGATGAAAAGAGTGGTGTTGATCAGATTGGGTTTAGATCCAAAAAGACAAATTGAGATGCACATTGATATTATCAAGATAGAATTTAAGGAGGTTTTAATATCACTTCTCTCAATCTTGAATAAGACTGTTTTAGTCTCTAGCAGTACCCAGAAAATAAGGCATATGCTGCATTGGCAAGAATTCCTTCCAGGTTTGCTTCATTCCTCCTCCTGTCCACTTCCTCACCTATCCTTCCTTTTCTTCTTCCTTCATTTGATCTTAATTTCTTGAGTCAGGGGATACTCACTGGCATTGCTTAGGTCCCGGTGATGACTTAGGGTAAGAATTTTTTAAAAATCAAATTATTTTTTTGGTCCATAAAGTATGTAGGGTTTTGCCGTGGTTTCTGAGCATGCCTCCTGAGACTGATCTGTGTTGGATAAGATGACCTTCACCTTTTTCACCTTTTCTTTCCCTTTTCATCTTTTCAGGAAACTTGGATTTAACTGGTCAGAAGCAAGTATTCAAAGCAGAGAACAATCCCTGGGTTACCCCAATTGCTGACCAGTTCCAGCTTGGTGTGTCCCATGTGTTCGAGTATATTCGTTCTGAGACATACAAGTAGTAAGTAGACTACAACTTTCTGAAATAGTAAACTATGATTTTTATGGAATTTTTAACTGTGCCATTTTAAAAATTATCATGTATCATTGTCCTACTGGTGGCAGTTAACACATAGCATTTCAAGATGTTTTATTAGAAATTACATGTGGTAATTGTCTTTGTTATTTATAGACCAGTTTTACTTGACATTTGCAAGGGCCCTTCTACCAATTTTGTTTAGAGTATTTTTTAAAGTATTAAATTAGTTGAATATTCATGGCACTCGGGAAATTCACCAGACACATTAAGATCAGAACATATTTTATTCTTCTGTGAATGCAAAGAATTGCAAGTGTTATGAGCAAAATTGTTAAGCAGCATATTTATAAAATCAGTAGAGAATAGTAGGAAAGCATCGTTCTATTATTTAGAAGAATTTACTCTAGTGAGATGATAATCTCTAAGAGAAAAAGAGAGGGAGAACCAGCCAGCTTAAAATCACAGCATCAGAATACCTAAAATCTTCTTTCAGGATAAGGGGGCTATGGAAAACCATTCCTAACACCTAGCCATTCCCACCTCCTTTTTCTTCCTTGGTTCAGGGTTAGAAGGAATTCTGACCACCCACCTTTGCTTCTGCAGTTCTGTCTTCTGTCATTATTTCCCCACTTTACCCCAGCTCTTCATCCCAAAAGCAGTCATTTATCTGAATAACTGATCCCTAAGGCTGAACTTAGTCTGATTTTAAACACCTACAAAACAAGACTTGGAAAAAAAATCTGTGGCCAAATTTAATCTAGTGTTTAAATCAAATTTTTTGTTACTGTGACTAAAAGACTTGACAGGAACAATCGTAGAGGAGGAAAAATTTATTTTGGGCCTCACAATTTCAGAGGTCTCAGCCCAGGCAGCCGGCTCCATTCCTTGGGGCTCAACGTGAGGCAGAACATCATGGTGGAAGAGTGTGGCAGAGGGAAGCCGCTCACATGAGGATTAGGAAGCAGAGACTAAGCTAAGCTCACCAAATAGGTACCCCAAAGGCAAGCCCCCAATGACACCTCTTCCAACCACACCCTATCTGCCACTCAGTTAATGCTATTAGGGATTAACTCACTGATTGGGTTAAGATTCTCATAACCCAATTGTTTCTCCTGTGTTCCGTCCTGCATTGTCTCACACATGAGCTTTAGGGAGACACCTCATATCCAAACCATAACAATTTGTGTTCAGCACAAACTTTTGCAAATTTAACATCCCAACTATTATAGACAAGATAGAGGATCATTAAAGGTCATATTCAATTAAAAATCTCTCTCTCTTTTTTTGCCCCCTGATTTTGGTATCAGAAAAATGCCACCATTCAACACAGTTCTTGCTGAATCTGTGCTGTGCTGGTGCGTCTGGATCCAGTGACAGGACTGAACCTCTGCTTTTAAGTGGCCACCTATAGTTCTGTAGACCTGAGCACCCTGAAGAACAATGACATTAAAATTAAATACACTGAGCTGCAATTGTATCTCAGTGGTAGAGCACTTGCCTAGCATGTGTGAGGCACTGGGTTTCATCCTCAGCACCACGTATTTATAAATAAATGAACTAAATAAAGGTTCATCAACAACTAACTAAAATATTTAAAAAAAAAAATACACCAAAATTGCCAAAACAGTAGCATGTCCTCATAGATAAAAGCAGCTTAAAGTATGCTTTAGATTTTTTTTTTTTAGGTATTACTCTGACATTTACAATGTAAGCCTTGAGTAAAATAAGAATAAGTACAGGATATACATTGTTTTATGACCCATATAGATACATTCAATTATTATGAATTCAATCTTTCTTTTTAAAAATGCAAATATCGCTCAGCCTTAGAAGTTAGTGTAGTTCATGAAAATGTATAGAAATATAGTTGCAAGTTAACAGATTATTGTTCATTTTGTTCTTGTTAAGAATTGCCATCATGTATTTTAGGGCTCTAGTTTTTTGTTGGTAAATGTGAAGCTGGGTGGAGCTTGATTTGTAGGGTTTTTTTTTTTTTTTGGGTGCTGGGGATCGAACCCAGGGCCTTGTGCTTACAAGGCAAGCACTCTACCGACTGAGCTATCTCCCCAGCCCCTGTAGGGTATCTTTTTAAAAAACCCTTCTGTGTGTGACAGTATACAAAAAAATACAGAGATAGGCTCCTATGAATCCAGAACCAAAGGAAATTATCTGTTTATTATTCTGGTTAACAATTTTTTAATTTACTGTAGATTAATTTATAATTTATGGAAGATTAGAATATGTTGCATATGAAAGTGCTTCTAACTTTAATTTCATTTAAAAAGATTAATTTGTGAGTTTATGGATGTTTAGTAACTCAGAGTCATTTATTAGGCAATTAATCACCATTATACAGTTTACAGATGATGTTCATTTATTTAAACCGGGTGAGGATTCTGGATAAAGGAGAAGTTTAACACTAGGATGAGTCGATTGGAAGTTACTTAGAATACATGACACAGTATATATTTTTATCAGTAACATTTGATGTATATGTTCTTATCTCCGATATTAGTGTCCACTTTTGAGGGTTGGTATAACCAGAGCAGTTTCCCTACTGTAAGTGTGCCTTTTGTGTTTGATCTCCCCTTGAAGTACTCACTGCATTACCTTCTTCTCTATGGTTAAATTAACGTTAAACAACTTAAGTAAGCCTTGAGCACCATTATCCCCTACTAAGGAGGACCACACCCAGTACCCCTTTTGTGGCTTTTAGAAGCAACTCCATGAACCTTTGGTGGAAGGACACACTTGGCATGAGCTCCTGGAGGCAGGGACACCCTCTGACTTCCTCCCTCCTGCTCAGGAAGGTGAGGGCTTTTGACCACACCCTGACTTCAGCTTTTCTGCCCTTTTTCTCCCTTAATAAGCATCACTTCTTTATCAATCATACTAGCTCCAAATAGGGACCGTCAGCTGAATAAGATACCAAGTCAAACTCTTAGTCTTTTTTTGTTTTGTTTTGCTTTTAAATACCTGTACAAAAATGCCACCATTGCATTTCACTGAATTAACATACACTGATTTTTAAAATTTAGGGTCTTTCCAAAGGTCTTTCTAAAGGACGTGTTCACCTAAACATGAGCAGATGTGTATTAGCATACCCTCATGTAACGAGAACCCAGCTTAGTTTTTCATAGCTTTAAACAACTATTTCATAACTAGTGAATTTGTAGTATACTTCCCAACTATCAGAAAAAATAAATTACTCCTATTAGCAGGATCCCGGCTACTTTTATTTTTTTTAAATTTCACACGTGAAAACCTTCAGAGAAGGCAATTTATGCATGACACTCATGTTTTTTTCTAAAAATCAACTGCACATTCAGCGTCTTAGTTTTCGATCCTCAGTTCCTAAAAGTCAACTTGTCTCTTTTTATTTAAGCCACATATACCCCTGCAATAAAACAATACATAAGATATTATACATTAGATATAAGTCTGTATATGTTATAAATATTAAAGATATGTGTTATATAAAGCTATAAAGGTAGATATAGATAGATCTGTATCAGGAAAACAATGCTCTTTTGGCAGCTGAAATATTAGGGAACTTCTCTCCTTTTTTCTTTATCTAACCAGTTAACTTGTTACCTAAACGAGAGCAGTGAAGAACCAAAGAACTTGCCAGAATGTTTTACATTTGTGCTGGTCTGTGGGCTGGGCGGCCCTCACAGCGACCTTGGTGCTTTCAGCACATCCTGGAGGCCTTTGAGCGTTAGGGCAGTGACAGCGCAGAAGATGGATTGTCTGATTTATAGGCTCTAATGGACTGCAGGAGGAGACCTGGATGTTTGGAGCAAAACAGTGAACTCAGTGCTTAGAAGGAACTAGCATGCTGGGAGGTGATGTAGCTTGATGAGGGGAGGAACTCTTTCGGTGAAGCAGGAGGAGGGTGTGGCTGGCAGGATGTTGAGGCACCATTCTTCAGAGATCTTTCTTTGGAGGACGTTTTGGGCCTCCATCATGTCCTCCTCCTCCTTTCTCAGGTCGAGGTTGCTCTGTGGAGGACGTTTTGGGCCTCCATCATGTCCTCCTCCTCCTTTCTCAGGTCGAGGTTGCTCTGTGGAGGACGTTTTGGGCCTCCATCATGTCCTCCTCCTCCTTTCTCAGGTCGAGGTTGCTCTGTGGAGGACGTTTTGGGCCTCCATCATGTCCTCCTCCTCCTTTCTCAGGTCGTGTTTGCTCCTTGATCATCTGTCCTACCTTCCACAAGGGGCACATCCTGGCTGGCATCGCTGCAGTGCCCATTTGAGGTTACTCCTGTGTGTTAAAGTAACATAGTTTCCTGGGGCTGGTTGCCGAGGATCGTGTCTAGTAGGGCGCCAGCACCTTCCCGCCGTTGAGTTAAGCAGTCACCTTCTTTTACCTTTCTGATGGTGGTTGTCTCTTTATTTGACCTCTCCGGTTTCCCTGCAGTAGAATTTCAATGGAGTGGTCACTGCTTGTTCAGTTTCCTGAAGGCAGACTTTCCCCCAGGAGGGGCAGGGGGGCGGCAGTCGGTGTGCTTGATGAGATCCACTGTGAAAAGGAGCTGCTCACACTTTTCACAATTCACAAGGAAGGTGGACAGTGATTGCAGCCATTTTAAACTCAGACAAGTTAACTTGTCAATAAGTTGACAGAAGAAGAGGTTTGGCAGATGCGAGGCTGAACATATTTTCGGTGAGTCATTTGGAAAACCAGCATCCTGGTTTGCAGACCAGCCTAACTCAAAAATGCCATTGTCCTCATTCTTCCCCCCTGTGACTTTCTTTTCACCCTAGGGATGAGTATCCCACTCACTTTTTGTTTGTTTGTTTGTTTTGGGATCTTAAATGAAAACTGGTCATACTATTATTCCTATTAATTGATGAATGAAAAAATTTAATGAAACAGTGCTTGGTGAATGGTGGGCAGCAATGAGGAATAAAGCTAAGAATTTCTCTTCACTAGAAATCTAGCAAAACAAATCATCCTTTTTGATTACAAGGAAGAACTCTTAAGTGCTGGTTATTGTTTTTCAAGTTGTTTTTACTTGTGGAATTAAAACTAATTCTTCTTCTCCTTGGTCGTGTGCAGACTATAATGGACACAAATGGGCTTTATTAATCAACTACTATATCCTCTAATGGCCTAGCACTTCTTTAAATAACTTAAGGGATATATCTGGGGGCTTGAGAGGTGAGACCATTCACTTTTTAAGATGACCCTTTGCAGAAGAAAATCATGTTTAACAAAAACTCAGTAAACCTTATTATTTTCTGGTAAGAGATAAATGGATACACAAAACTAGCAGAGGGTTTTATAAATATCTTCATAGAGATGGAGGAGAGGGTTAAACCACCAGGACCTTTCTAGCAGTGAATTTTCCATGCTGACAATCAGTTATGCAGAACAATGTAGACTTTTCTTTTTTATTACTGTATCTGAAAATAGCTCAAATTAAGCCACGAAAAACATGAAAATGGAAGTATTTTTTTCCTAAAGCTTTTGACATAAAGATTGTTTTTATTTTTAAAAGTTGACTATGTATTCTGTTCCTGGTAATTTATATTTCTTTTATAGATGCTACATATGTATGATTTGCTTCCTTTTTAAAGTTAATAAATGTGTTATCACATTTCTTCCATAATATAAAATACGATTCAAACTTTTGACATCTCTGGACCTATTTGAATGCAAATATGTTGCATTTGACCAAGACTGCCAAGACATTGAAAAAAGGGAAAGCCATAAACTGTTATTATATTTTGGGTAGTATTGTATCACATCTCTTTGTCCTTTTTTTCTTTCCTTTTTTTCTTTTTTACTGTGTTGGGGATTAAACCTAAAAGTACTCTCCCACAGGACTCCATCCCCACCTCTTTTCATTTTTTTATTTTGAGACAGGGTCTTGCTCAGTTGCCCAGTCTAGACTTGAACTTGAAGTCCTTTTGCCTCAGACGCCCAAGTTGCTGGGATCACAGGCATGAATCACGGTGCCCAGCTTTGTGTTATGGCTCTTACTTCATGTTCACTTTGTCAAGGGAAAAAAGCCAAAGTAGAACAGCATTGGTTCCAGGTACTTAAAATGGAGTTGACAGGCCATTGCTGATCAGATCTCAGGATCTGAAAGAGCAGAGCAGTCTCATATTCTCTGTCCTTCCTCTCCTTCTTTCTCTTCCTACTCCTTCTGCCCCACCCCGCAGTGATGGTTGACAGCCAGGCTGTGTTGAGCTTGTCTGTAGAGCCTGAACATTCAGCATAGTACTTACAGGATCAATTTCAGGTACATAATACATATGGAATTTGCCCCACTGAATAGAGGGGAAATAGATACCAGCTGAACTCCACGTCCATTGCAGACAGGAAATGTGTCTGATTACTTCCTCTTCAAGAGAAACGTCTCTGAGTGCCAGTTTTTGATGATACTCCCTTGATATAATCATATTGAACTATTGAATATTGACCTATTTGACAAAGTAAAATTGGTCGGCTCTCCATATTGATAACCTTTATTAACTCCCAGTAATCTTAAAGTTCAATGCTTGATGCTTTTTGTCTAGCATAGATGAATTATGGCCTGCATTTGCTGTTTTTATTTGAGAGATAAATTAAAAAGTAGCACTTTTATAATCAAACAAAACTGTCTGTGATTTCTATTCTCCACACAGTAATATCTTGTTTTATTACATGCTGGCTTTTTATTGAGCTCTACTCTTTTATTCTGCTTAGGCATTATTGGAGGGTTTTTATTATTATTGTTGTTATTTTGGGCAGTTAAGGGTTCTTTGTGTTGTCAGGTATTTGGTTTAGAATGCATTCTATTATGAAAGGAGTTTCAATCAATTTTTTCAGATGAAGTGCTTAATCATAAGTTATATGCACAGGCATTTGTTAGTGCTCCAATTTATTCAGCAAGCATGAAGGAAATACTTTTCATATTTTATTCTATCATTTGCATATTACTTCATGTATGTTTTTAAGATTTACTATATTAAAATATGTTTGTGGTGGAGAAAATCTCATTTTCCACTATAATAGTTAATTTTTAAATAGTCTCATTAGGAACATATGCAATCGTATCACCTTAAAAATGTATGTACTTTATCAAATTGGATAAAGTTCAGTGAATAAATTATCATTGAAGTTTTGATCATTTTACATGACAAGTATACTGAATAAGTATAATGGCTTTTCCCCCCTATGATACCTAATTTTGTCTTTGCTGTTTGTATTAGTTTGTTAAGTCTACCATAACCAAGTACCAAAACTTTGGTGACTTACAAGCAGAAAATGATTGTCTGCACAGTTCTGGAAGCTAGATAGAAGCTCCAGATGTTGGGTGTTAGTAGGGTTGGTTTCCTTGGAGGGCCGTGAGAGGAGGATCTATTCTGGGCCCCTCCCCCTATTAGTAGATGGACCCTCTTCTCCCTGTTTCCTCACATGGTCGTCCCTCTGTGTAAGTCTGTTTCTATGGCCAAACTTTCCTTTTGATAAGGATACCAGTACTGTTGGTTGAAGACCCATTCTAAGGCCCTCATTCTTACTTGATTGCCTCTGTAAGAACCCTGTGTCCAAATTTTATCACATTCTGACATACTCTGGATTAGGCGTTCAGCAAGTGAATGGTAGTGGGGACACAGTTCAGGCCATAGCACTGTTCTTAGTCAGATGCGCCCCCAGTAGTGTTCAGTTCTTTATCCGTTTGTTCCACCATCTTCTCTTTACTCGTCTTCCATGAGCCCCACCACTTTGCCCACCGCCTTGTTTCCTGCCCTCGTAAGGTTGTCTTTCCTAGTGGTGTTCCTCCAAATAGGCTCCTGCTCCTGGTAGCACTTTCATTTTCAGTCTTTTAAGAAGGGACCTTATTAAAATAGAAGCTGGTTAGAAACTGAAGGTCTCTTGGGAATGGAAGGCTCTTCATAAAACCCCATCTTTGACTAGAGAATTCAAGAAGGGAGGCACCGTAGAGTACTACCCATGCTTTTTCCTTCACAAGACTTGTAAAGACAGGAGGTGCAGGGTCGGGGCCTGTGGGTCAGCTGTCTGTGTCCATATAGGAGCCCTCCAGCAGTGGAATCGTCCTGAGTGATTGCTGCTGGACTTCAGCCTCCACAAACTGCAGCATCAGAGATCTCCTGTCCCATCTTGGGTTTCCAGTTACCACTTCGGAAGCCCTCACAACTGTTGTCTCCTGTTTCCTACCTTGTCTCAGGCGAGTCCTGGATTAATGAGCAAGATTAAGACTACTAATAGCAGGGCACAGAATTCTCTTCTTGCATAATTAAATTTGCTTGCTTCCTCAGCGTGGAGAGAGAGCAAAGATGAAGTGCTTATTTCTATATGATATACCATGCCATAAAGAAACCGTGATCTACTGTGAGAGTCTGAGGGAAAATAAGGAAAATTGAAGGAAAAAACAAAAACATAAACGCTCCAGGTAGAGCTCAAGAGAGAGATGTGATTGACTGATTGAATGATTTTAATCCTAGGTTGCATAAGTTTTTAATCAAAATACAGTATGTGCATTTGGGGAAGAAGGAGTGTCATTGACAGCACTTATCTGTGTCACACACAGGTCTGTTCTCAGAGTACTAGCCTTAGAGGTGACTTCTGTCCCCACTCTGTCATTGGCAGATGATCTTTTCACACCCCCCTCAGCTCCCTCATCTTCAAAGCCACGAGTTTCAGACTATATCACCTCTATCAGTCATTCCAGCAACTATTGCTAAATCTGAGTTTTTAAATTTTCTGGGAAACACAGTTTATTAATATGTGACATCATTATTTCTTCAAATTTCATTTAATGCTGGAATTTGTCCCCCCCTACACCTCCACAACTGGATTTACTTTATTGATTTTTTTTTTAAAGCAAAGGAAGACAATGATGACCCTGAATATAAATTGTTACAGGAAAATGGATACAAGATAAAATTACCAGATCAACCTTTTTATTCTATATTTTATGGAATATCTAATATATGTTTGGCAGTAACTTATTCTTACACATGAATTCTTGACACTTTCGATTCTTCAGACTTATTAATCAGTGTAGTCAGCACCAGAGCAATTTTATGAGACTTACCAGTCATCAAAAATTTATTATCAGATAAATCAAAGAAACAACGAGCGTCTTAATAGGGTAGAGAAAGAGGCATGTAAAGGATCATTTAAGACTGTTCTTTTTGTCAGTAGTGTATGATATTTACAGCCAGTATCAGGGAACTTACTCATAATTTCATGCAAACAGCAGAGTGATAGTTATCTTCCCAGGTAAAGTCTTCCTTTCTGTTTTTCTCCAGTAGAATTTTGTGTTTGGTTTAGCTATAAAACTTAGGATGCTAAATATGCAGATTTTTTTTAAAAACCATCATTTTCCTGTGTTAAGCTTACCCTACTTTATTTTAAAAGAGCATCTGCATTTTCTTCTGAATTGCATTGCAGATGTCATCCAAAGTTGGGAATTACTGAACTCAGTTCTTTGTTTTGGGCAAGCTGGGTAAACCCTATGCAAAGACACAGGGAAATAGAGGTATTCAAATTGCCTGTTTCATGTACACTGTTCATGCATATCTTCTGACTAGTAAGACACAGTCTTATGTCTGCTGTATTCTTGGCAGTGTTTCGACACCCGTTAGAAGGTTTAGCATGGCTTGAATATTTATTGTGTGAGACGAGCAATTTGGAAGGGAGCTTCTACATAACCCTAGTGCTGTCCTGAGTGCATTGGTTCCTCACTATCCTTTTGGACTGAGGGATCATGGCAGTGGGCCAAACTGGCAATAGAGCCTTTATACAGAACCACTGGGAGTAGACTCAGACTGGCAAGGCTGATTACATCCCATCACACATACCTGCTTCTATCACAGATCTTCTCATGTTCTTTGCTTTCAATATCATTTCTTCCCAACTTCAGCTATCAGATGCCCACCTGTTCATCAAGTCTGGGATTACATATTGCTTCCCCAGAGACCCTGGTGCCCATCTATGCTATGTCTCTTCTATCATTTCTTCAGGGCCTTTCCTTTTGCTTGTTAGTAATTTTAATGATGATGTTAAGAACAGATGTCACTAATTGAGTATTAACCAGGTGCCACACTTTGTGTGCATTTAGTTCATTGTTTATTGGCTTATCACCCAGTATTTATTTCTGTGAACACTGCCTACATTTTGAAAGTTAAGTATGTATTTTTTCTCCCTTCAGGGGCTGGGATTCTTTTGAAAGTGATCCTCGTGATGTCCTCTTGACTGGACTTTGCATGCGGCATGCCCTCAGTGTCTTACATAAATGAACTGTCTCATGCAGAGGAGCCTCTGACTGGTTGTCTTAATTTATGAAAACTAAAACCATTCTGAGGTCTATAAGTGACCAAAGTACAGGTCTTTGTTTGGGCTGGTAGATGACAGTATTTTAAACGTCATCTTAAACGTCATTTTAAACGTAATGTTGTCTCAGTATATCATATTTAGTGCAGGTTAGTTTTCCTAAAGTCCTTCATTACTTTTATAGACCTCTTCTTTTTCCCATGTGGCTCTTAGGGTCCAAGTGAAACATTTCCTTAATAAATGAACAAATTATTTTGGAAAGTGAGCTTCCACCTTATGAATTCAAGGACTCTGGCTCATTTGTCTGCCTTCTCTTTGGGTACCAAGTGAGTATCCCATGGGCTCTATGGAACACAGGTTTGTGTTTGTGCCTGTGGAGAGTATTTGAAATACACAATAAACTAATAAAAGCACTTATCTCAAAAGGAAGAAATCCAGTGGCTAGAGGCAGGAATGGGAGGGCACATTCTCTTCACTCTTTATAAACTTTACTCCCTATTGGATGTTCTATTTCATACATGTATTCACTATTCTTAAAATTACTTTAGAATTGAGGGTGTTGCTCAAGATAGAGTGTGTGCCTACATAGCATGTGTGAGGACCTGGGTTCCATCTGTAGCATCAAAACAATAATATTAATAATAACAACAACAACAGCAATGATACTCCTAAAAAAACAAGAAAGAAACAAAGAGCCAGTAGAACCCATGCACATAAGAAGAAAGAACCCACAAAGAATGTGCCTTCAGCCACTGGTTTAGGGTACTACTATTTGCTTTCTACTGGTTAGCCTGGACTTTGTGGAACCCTTGTTAGCTGTGTCCCTTTGTCCTGGGTCTTGGAAAGAAATTATTTGAATGAAGGATGGTTTCTCACTTAATGCACTGACCTTTCATTTCTTGGCTTAAGAATTGTGAATGAAATCTTACATCATCTCTAACGCCTGTCAGATAACATTAGACTGTCCTGTATCCTTGAAAGAATCTCTACAGCAATCTGTTATTCCTTCAGAAGCCGGTGTGAATTGAGAAAAGTAATCCTCCATAAAGCCCTCACAAAAGAGGTAAAAACACAGAAGTGGATTCCCGCTTTGGACAGGAATTTTTAGAGGTGTCTTCTCACCTAAGATTTTAAGTGATAAAGAAGGAGACTTTTCTGAGCACAAGATTTGAAAAGAGAATAGATCTTGGAAGAAGTGATTACATTTTAGAGGATAGGCCTGGGCTTAAGATTCCCATAGATGAGGCAAGTTTTGTTTTTTTTTTTGTTTTTTTTTTCTTTTTTCCGCTTTTATTTTTTGGGACTGTAAGCTGAGATGGCGTGTATATTTCAGACTCCTTATGTGAGATTATGAGAGTTTTTAATCTGTTCTTGTGTATTCTCGATGGAAACTGCGTGAGTGGTGATCTTTTAATAGAATGTGTCTTGCAAGTAGCAAATTTATTTTGGTACTAAATTCTAGATAATTCCTAAGGAATGTAAATTTCGTCAATAAAAGTTTTGTTTGGTAATACTTAAAATCTTGGAACTGTATTTTAAGTTTTCTGAAGACAGCTTCTGCTTTATTTTTTCTATGTTTAATTAACAAGACAGTGCAACAAGAAAAATACTGGCCATGAAGTAAAAATGTTCTTTATAAATTTTATACTGGGACATGGTTAGAAAAGAAAGAATTGCAAATGGGGAGAAATTCTCCTTGAAGACCACCATGTGAAGGGATTATCCAAGGTGAGTTTTGTTTTACTGTAGTTCAAGTACTAAGAATCTTGAGCAACTTTTACTAGAAAATTTCAGAGCATATATCTACTCCCAATCCTCCCACGTCCCCATTTTTTCTGCTCTTAGTGTCTTAACATCCAAATGGATTCGTGTGTGACAGAATTTGCTCCAGTTACACAAGGCGAAAGAACTGGCATTCACTGACTTCCTGCCATGTTCCAGGGCCTGGTGGTTTCTCTGTAAGTTTCTCCCTCCATAAGCTCTTGACTCCTGGGATGTAGGTATTTGCCTTGGCTTTCAGGTGAGAAAAATAGAAAGTTGCACGATAAGTACAATAACTGATGGACTAACCTAGTGTTAGAACCAGAAATCAAACCCAATCTGTCCTATTTAAAAGATTACTGTATCTCGTTCTCCACCTTGCTTTTGAGTGGTATCAGGAAGAAAATGAGGAAATGCTGGTTTTGCGTTGTAACCCTTAAAGGAAGTCAGTGTGTAGAGTGTAATGGAAGGTACACTGTCATTTGACTTCTCTGACTCTTGAATCAGACTCAGTCCCCTGCAAGGCCACTGTTCATACTAGGGTTGAATGCATGTATTCCAGGGGTCCCTAAACCCTGATGTCCACCTCTTAGTCCCTGAGAGCTTGTCTTCTCATAATTCACCCTGATTCTGATTTCTTCTCTTATCTGGGAGATTCTGGTACAACAGGTACAAATTCACTTTCTGACCAGCTATACCCTCTTGTTCACCGGGAACTATACAGTTGAACTTTCATAGTTGGAATTCTGACAATTGATGCAAATTGAAGGCTATGACCTTTCCCTAGCATACTTTACATTATCTCTGTCTCTCTCTCTCTCTCTTCCCTTCTCTCTCTCTCTCTCTCTCTCTCTCTCTCTCTCTCTCTCTCTCTCTCTCTCTTTCACCTGCTAATGAACTCCTGGCCTTTTGCAGTGTGTCTTGTACCAATTGACTAAAATCAGATTAGCCAACACATGATTTATTTTTGGTCTCCTCTTTTTGTTTTCTTCTTACCTGTAGACCTAGGCTTTAATTCTCTTGCCCAATGAGGAATTGACTCTTCTCTAAGGAGCTGTGTGAAGCCCAGTAACACATGTTTTCCACATAAGCATCAGAGATAAGATAGGGTGACATGGGGTCTGCCAGCCATTTGAGTGACAAAGCAGAAAAATTACCTTTTTTTCAAAGAATAATGAATGCAATCATGTGCGTGTTCCCCATGACCTCTTTCTTTAAGTCTGTTTTGGCCTCGTGGTCTTATGAGAATTTATTAACCCAGTCTCTCCTTTACCAAACCATATATACTGAATCGAACCATGTGTTTACAAGTTTCCATTTTCTTTTTCTGACCCTGGACTCAAGTGTTTTGGAATTGCCAGCTAAATATGTAAGTTCACGAAATCTCCTTGTCATTGTCCCCGAGTACCACTTGCCTAAAATGAAAAAGAAATAGTAACCTTTTTCTAGGTTTTATACCAAAGAAGCCAAAAGTGTGGGCTACTCAGTAAAATGAAAGCTGGGCCACCTAGTGTCTAGACACAGTCCCATTCAAGACAGTGACAATGACAGGCATGGAAGGAAGATTACGCCAGCACAACCATTTGAGGTTTTGACTCTTACCTCATTTTTAATTCCTAAATGGACTTTGACTTACTTCCTCAGATCATTCAAGTTTCTGCTCAGATACCGTCTCAACCAAAGGCTTTCCACATCACTCAATCTAAGCTGCCACCACTCACTGCTGTCCCAAATTTCATGGTCCTCCCTACACTTGGAAGGGAGGCTCTGCCCCCACTAACCTCAGACAACGCCTGGTACCTAGTGGGCTCTCAAAATATTGGTGAATGAGGACTGTTATTCTTTCAACTATACCTTGTTTAGCCTAGACATTTCTACTAGAGGAAAGATTTTAAAATCCTTCCATCACACATCCCATGCACATTTTTTAGTGTTTCCCTTTTTCTTCTTGTGTCTGAGTTACATAGATTGCATGATATTGTTAGTGCTGCTTCCATCACATAAATGTCTCTCTGATGTTTCCAAGGCTGCAGCCTTCCCTAGCCAGCTATTTCCCATCAAATCTAGTAGCTCTTTTTTAGCTAGGCTTTGAAAGAAGCTCCTGCACACAGAATTTTAAAGGGTAATGTAGAAAAAAATAGCAGAAGCTGTAAAACGGTATTTGACCTGGACTCAGCCCATTAGCCTTTTGTGTTGTTGTTTTAGTTTCCGGATCAACCAGCTCTCCATTCCCTGACAGATACCTCTGGGTGGGGGACCTCGATGTTGCTGTTGCGAGTGTAGCCTTTGTCCTTCATCACGATGGTGTGAAAGAGCCTGTAAAAAGTGAATTGACAGGCTTGGAACTGTAGTAATTGCTTAAAAATAAGCATCAAAGGAGAAGAGAGTACAGGGCAAACAGCTCTTCTTTCCAGCCTTTGAAATATGTAGTATTTTTATGCAAGTCAGAAAAAATCACCTAGAGCTTGTACTGTGAACCTGAGAACCTGGATGGAAACAGGTATGAGGAATCTGTCAGCCATCACCCAGCCATAGGGAGCCAGAGGCCTCCTCATCAGCCACACTGAGAAGAGCCCCGTCCTGCAGGTGCTTCAGTCATTTCCATCCCCACCTGTGTCCTCTGAGGTGTAGCCTGGCCTTTGGAACACAAGGACACCCAACAAAGGTGAGGAGTGAGAATGGGCCCAGAGAAATATCTTATTTGTCTCCATGTGAGCAAAACCTGGCAATGCACAGCTTCCAAATTTGTTGTTAAATCTTCTCATAGTGAATGTTCAATAATCCCACAAAAACAATCCTAATCAAATTTTCATTGTCAATTAAGTGCTGAGGAGGGAGAAAACTGGCATTTTATATTTCTCCCAAGACTTGGAAATAGGATGTATTTAGTTTTAATTATGTGCACCAGAAAAAAAAAAAAAAAAAGAGTGAAAGAAGAAAGAAAATGTAGCTGCTGTTTACATTAGGCCAGGATTCCTGCTTTCAGAAATCCATGTGGCCGCCTGCTTAAAAAGTGGCAAGCAGGGGCCTGCAGCCACTTTTTCCCTGCTTCTGATCTCTGATCCCTTGCAGGTCCTGGAGGTACCCACTTTTGCCAGCAGAACTTGGGGACCCTGGAAAAGCATTTCCATGGAACCAAAGGGCTTCTGAATACTCTTAAAGGAAATGCACATTAGCTATACAGGCCACAACGCATAGTAGAAAGAATGGCAGTTCTCATACTTCAGTATCAAAGATCTCTCAGTACGACCTGGAGTGAACCCAGGACAGAGAGGACCCAGCCACTTAACATTGAGCAGGTGCAGCCTTGGAAAATGAGACCACCCAGGAGGCAGGCAGGATTTCCCTCCACAGTGTAGACCAGTGTGTGTGAGCACTGGCTCTGTAAATAGACCCCCAGGGTTCAAGTCCCACTATTAACCTTTTGCTAGTTTTATGATTTGAGGACAATTAGAATTTTTTTACATAATATTTTATTGAGGAATACTTGGCCTACAATGAACTATATATATTTAAGGCATAAAATTTGGTATGTTTGATATAGTTATATACACTTGTAAAATAATCAGCTTAACCAGTTGGTGAACATAGTCATCATCCCCCAAGTTTATTTCTTCTTCTATACAAACCATACTCCTCCCTTGTGCCATTCATGTCTTATCCTCTCCATCCCCCGGCATCCACTGACCTACTTTCTGACTAGAGTTTATATTTCATAGTATGTTATTTAAATGTAAACATATAAGATATACTCTTTAAAAAATCTGACTCCTTTCATTCAGCCTAAGTGTTTTGAGAGTCATTTATTATTGTTCCACGTATCAATAGTTCATTGCTTTTCATTGCCGATGAGTAAGTCTATACCACAATTTCTTATTCATTTGTCAGTTTACAGACCTTTGGATTGTTTTCAGTTCAGAGCAATTACAAAGAAAGATGGCTACGAGTTTTGTGTGCAGATCTCCTATTGGACATGCCCCATCATTTCTCTTGAGTATATCCCTACAAATGGAATGGGAGCATCATGTGGAGGGTTTACATAAAGTAACAATCAAACTTATTTTCATAGTTGTGGTATGATATATACCAACTGACACTGAGAATCCCAGTTCCTCTCCATCCTAATCAACACTTGGCATGGTCAGTTTTTAAAATTCTGTTTGTTTTAGTAGGTTCAGGTAATATTTTTCTGTATGGTTTTATATTATTTTTATGTGGTGCTGAGGCTCGAATCCAGTGCCTCACATGGGGGAGGCCAGCATTCTGCCACTGAGCTACAGCCCCAGCCCCTCCATATGGTTTTAATGCACATTTATTTGGTAAAGAGTGATGTAGAGCTTTTGCCATCTTCATATCCTTTTTAGCGAAATTTTTATGCCAATCTGTCCATTTTTTAAGTTGTGTAGTATATATTTTAGAGTGTTGAAATTATTTGTATATTATAGAAACAAATCTTTTATTAGATATATGCTTCTATGGTCTGAATGTTTATATTCCCCAAAATTCATATGTGGAAATCTTAACCCCCAAAGTGATGGTATTAGAAAATAAAGACATTGTGGTCAACAAATATATGAAAAAATGTTCAACATCACTAGCAATTAGAGAAATGCAAATCAAAACTACACTGAGATTTCATCTCACTCCAGTCAGAATGACAATTGTCAAGAATTACAGACCTTTGGATTGTTTTCAGTTCAGAGCAATTACAAAGAAAGATGGCTACGAGTTTTGTGTGCAGATCTCCTATTGGACATGCCCCATCATTTCTCTTGAGTATATCCCTACAAATGGAATGGGAGCATCATGTGGAGGGTTTACATAAAGTAACAATCAAACTTATTTTCATAGTGGTGGTATGATATATACCAACTGACACTGAGAATCCCAGTTCAACAATAAATGTTGAAGAAGATGTGGGGAAAAGTTATACTCATACATTGTTGGTGGAATGCAAATTGGTTTAACCACTCTGGAAAGCAGTATGGAGATTTCTCAGAAAACTTGGCATATACCCAAAAGCCTTAAAATCAACATACTATAGTGACACAGCCACATCAGTGTTTATATCAGCTCAATTCATAATAACTAAGCTAGATGCCCTTCAACAGATGAATGGATAAAGAAAATGTGATCCGTATACACAATGGACTATTACTCAGCCATAAAGAAAAATGAAATTATGGCATTTGCCAGTAAATGGATGGAACTGGAGACGTATCATGCTAAGTGAAATAAGCCAATCTCCCAAAACCAAAGGTGGAATGTTCTCTTTGGTATGTGGATGCTGACTCACAATAGGTGAGGGGGCGGGAGGGTAGGTTAACCAAATTGGACGGGGGCTGATGGGGCTAAGGAAGCAGATATGGGAACGGGAAAGACAAGAGAATGAATTGGACATAACATCCCCGTGTTCATGTATGAATACATGACCAGTGTAACTCCACAGCATGTCCAACCACCAAAAGGGGAAGATATATTCCATATATGTATGATATGTCAAAATATATTCTACTGTCATGTATGACTAAAAAGAACAAATAAAAAATTTTTTTGAAAAGAGAAGAAGAAGAAGGACTTTAGGGAAGTATGTAGGTCCTTTTTGGGAGGTTTATGAGTCTCGAGGGCAGAACACTGATGAATGGGCTCAGCGTCCTTATAAAAACCATCTGAGGGAGGTTGCTTGTCCTTCTACCACGTGAGGATGCAAGGAGAAGGTGCCATCTATAAGGAACAGGCCCTCACCAGACACGAAATCTGCTTGTTCCTTGATCTTGGACTTACCAGCCTCTAAGAGTGTGAAAAGTAAATTTCTATGGTTTTAGAAACCATCCCAGTCTATGATATATTCTGTAACTGCCTGAATAGATCGATACATATGCTTTGTAATTTTTTTTTTTCGTGCTTGTGGTTTTTCTTGTCATTCTCCTGGAGTCTTTTGAAGAATAAAAATTTTAATTTCCTTGAAGTCTAGTTTATCAATTTGTTCTTTTATGCATTGTGTGTTTGTTATTCTAAGTATTCTTTGCTTAATTGAAGTTCACATGATTTTCTCTTATGCTTTATTCTAGCTTTGTAATTTTTTATCTTTCATTTTGAGTTATTCTTTGTGTATGGTGTAAGGTATCGCTCGAAGTTCATATTTCTGCATGTGTGTGTTCGATTGTTCTTGCACCATTTGAGTACAGTTTGGTCATTTATGTTGTTTAAGTCTTGTGCATCTTGATTTTCTCTGTATTCATTCTATCAATTACTGAAAAAGGGGTATTGAAATTTCAGTGTAATGTAAATTTCCTATTTCTCTTTGACTCTTCTATCATCTTTTGCTTCGTGAATTTTGTAATACTGTTACTGAATCCATAAGGCTTAGGATTGTGATGTCATCTTGATGAATTGTTTTTTCATGATAAAACGAAATTCTTTTTTTCTAGTAATTTTCTTTGACCAGAAATATACTTTATCACATGCTAATACTGGCAACTCTTCTTTCTTTTGATTAGCGTTAGTGTGGTATGTCATTTTTATTTGTTTTTATTTGTACATTTATATTTAAAGTGGATTCCTTGTACATAGCATATGGTTGGGATTTGCTTTTTTATCTCATATGACAACCTCTACCTTTTAATTGGACCATTTGGCCATTTACATAATACGTTCTTTTCATTGCTTTATTTCTGTTTTCTCTCGGTTTCATTTTAGGTATTTTGTTACTCTCTTTTTTGGGGGGCAGGTGGTTACCAGGGCTTGAACTCAGGGGCACTTGGCCACTAGCCACATCCCCAGCCCTTTTTTTGTATTTTATTTTGAGACAGGCTCTCACTGAGTTACTTAGTAGCTCGCTGTTGCGGAGGCTGACTTTCAATTCGTGATCCTCCTGCCTCAGCCTTCCGAGCCACTGGGATTGCAGGTGTGTGCCACCGTATCCAACTTGTTACTCTGTCTGAAAGTTCTCTTTTTCTTCATCTTATACATTATAGTTTAATCTCTAGTAACTCAATTTAGTCTTTCTCATATTATCCAAAAGTCAGAATGCTGATCAACTCCAGAAAGGGAGAATTTGGGAAAAGGGGATCCCCTTCCTTCATTTCCTTGACCTGCATGATAGTCATTGTTTATGGTTGTTCATTTTCACCTTCCCCTTAATTAGATGAACATATATTTTGTATGTTTTGGTAATAGCTTTATTTTCAAAGTTTAAAATTTGCTTTATGTGACTTGAAAATAGAGTAATTTTGTTGTGTGTTGTAGTAGATTAAACTGCATTGACAATAAGAACTATTTTCTTTCTGTCAAAAAATAAACCACTTTTAGATATTATGTTGTTAATGATATTTTTCAAGTGATTGCATATTTAATATAGTATAATGCAAATAAGTAATTATGCCAATGTCATTAAGGACTAAGATTTTCAGCAACAGAGAATATACAAATTAAAAAACAAGAAGTTAATTACATCCTAGAGTTCTAAATTTGAATTGGAAATATGGCAGGAATTCATAATGTATTTTTTTTATTTTAAACTTTGTTGTTGTTTCCACCTAAGAAGCCTAGAAAAAAATGACCAACATAAAAGCAAAGAGCATTCTTAGCTGTTGAGTTATTATCTTTAAGTGCAATTTCCCTCTAAAAAAAGAACTCTGGGACCTTTGGAGAAATGGCAAGTTCCAAGTCCCCATGAGGAGAATGTGCAACAGAGCCTGGACCATCTTGTCAATCCAGAAAGTAAGCAAACTGTTAAAAGACGGTTAAAACAACCCACAGTGCTAATAAAAAAGACTGCTGTTGGCCCAAAATCAGGACAGTTTAGATTATAGTAAGAATAATAACTTTGTATTAAAACACTTCAAATACGTTGTTAGAAAAATCCTATTCAAACAAACCAAGGGTAAAAAATAAAAACCTTTTTGGAATAATCAGGTGATTCAAATTTTGCATATTTGATGACATTAAGGAGTTACTAATTTTTATATCTGATCATTTGATAATTTGTGATTGTATCTCAATGCTTGTGAATGAACTAATATAACTTCTGAGATTTACTTCAAAATAATGTAGGAGAACAGGAGGCTAGTAGAAATGAAAACAATTAGAATAAGATATATTCCATGCTTTTATAATTATATCAAAATGAATTCTACTGCCTTGTATAATTAAAAGGAATCAATAAAATTTAAAAAATAATGCTGGCCATTAGTAGATAATTTTTGAAACTGAATGATAGGTACATCTCCACTTTAATATTTTGGTAAATTTTTCCTGAAAATAGTTTAAGATATTTTAAATATAATGAAAAGTATGAATAAAACCTGTTTCATAGAATTGTTACTAAGATTAAATTAGGTAATATCTATAAGTCTTCATCACATTACTGGATAGCTCAGATTCCCTGCCCTCTATTCCAGTTTCTTGCACAAGCTATAAAAGTCTTTCATTTCTGTCCAGTGTGGAGCTAAAAAACTTCCCTGTGGTGCTCATCCAGGGTGCTGATTGGTACCAATAAAGGGAACAGTAGGAGATAAGGGGAGGCATCAGGGAGGGGTGGGGACATAGGTTTGGTCTTGTATACACTGGTTTGAGATTTCTGGATACCCTTAGGTTCTGGGAAATCTAATAGGGGAAAGGCTCTTTGGGCCTAAAATTCAAGAAGCCAGTGTAGGCTGGATTTAGTTATTCTTTCTTGTGCCTATATCCTCCCAGGATCCCTGCATTGAGAAGTCTCCAGCCTGCCATTCTTGCATTGTGATGCAGCCCAAGACACTATAGCAACAGACTGTCCTTATGTCTGGGCCTTGTGCTTTGAAGAGTTAAGTTCTCAGTTCATCAGTTCACAACCATGTGTATGCATTACTACCTGTTTTAGGAGTTTGGGTTTGTCAAACATCAAATATCTGTATTTTGGATCTTACCATGAACTAAGATAATTATACATACCTTAGCATGTATAATTATATAGGAGGCACAGTGAGCATTGATGGACATGATTTCTTCTTTTAGGTGCCAGACTAAAAGTGCAAACCCCTCTGCTTTCTTCCATAACTTAAAATATGCTAGTCTTTCCTCCTCAGTTGGTCTCTGGTATAAGCAGTGTTTTTTACATTCAAACATTCACCTGGTCAACTTTAGAAAATAATTTATTGAACTGATTTGTACTACACAGGCCTGAGTAGAAACATCTTTATCTAGATATTTTATAACTTAAAAAAAAAATGGACCCAGACAACATTTCCAATAGCCTGTTTTCTAGAGGCCCTGTCAATCAGTCTGGGAACTAACACTGGGTTCCGCTAAGTACCAGCACTCTTACCTTGCACTGTTGTTGAGTGTATAGGTAAGAATGAAGAAGAGGAGATGAAGGTCATCTTCTGTGGATAAGGAGTCACTAACAGGCAGAGGGGGCTTTGTTCTGATGATTAGGTAAGAAGATACTGGCTCTCCCTCGGGAGGGTGAAGTTGACAAACACTGAAAGATCTGAAGCTGATAGAAATTCCAGAGTAGAATTTAATGAAAACGGTTAAGCAAGGTAGTTCCAGGCACAGTGGCACATGCCTGTAATTCCAGTGGCTCGGGAGGCTGAAGCAGGAGAATTGAGAGTTCAAAGCCAGCCTCAGCAGAAGCAAGGCACTAAGCAACTCAGTGTGACCCTGTCTCTAAATAAAATACAAAAAAGAGTTGGGGATGTGGCTCGGTGTCCAAGTGCCCCTGAGTTCAATCCCAGGGAAACCCCCCCACTCTCCAAAAAAAGCAAGGTAGTGCTTTGAATGAGCAAATGAATGAAAATGTTAACTTCAAGAAGATACTGCAAAGTCTGGGGTTGTGTCTCAGTAGAGAGCTTCCCTAGCTTGTGTGAGGCACTGGGTTCGAGCCTCAGCACCCCATAAAAATAAATAAATAAAATAAAGGTATTGTGTCCATCTATAACTAAAAATATATATATATTGAAAAAAAAAAGATACAGCAAAAGAAATCACATGTACCCTCTTGAGGGAGTCGGGCCTGCATTTGATTTAGCCTGTGTGGCTACATTATCAATAGCATATTATTTTAGGGCCTTGAATCCATGTGTGTTTCTGTAACATGTTAAGAGTTGTGGGCCTGGTCAAACATTTGCTTTTTTTAAATAAGCTCTGTTAGTAGCAGTTCTGAAGTTCATAGAGCCATTTATTTTGAACAGTAGAAATACTTTTTCTATACACTGCAGATTGAAGCAGTGAGACCTATCACACAGGATAAAACACAATCCTGTACCAGAAAAGCCTGCTGCCTCTCCATGAATGCATTTATCTTATGTACATAAATACGCATAATGTCATACCAACAGTTGGGTCACTTTAAACATATCCAGCCATCTCTATATAAAACCAGCCCTTTGATGGGATGTTGCTACCTGGACTCCATGTCATGGATGAGATTCCTGAACCAGCACATTGACATCACAGTTGGAGAAGGGTAAACACATCAGAGGTAGAAAATGAGGTCACTGCAGTGTGACTCCTTTTATTTACAGGTGTAGAAAAGGTAATCATGAGAGAGATCAGAGTAAGAGGACTAAGAAGCAGATAAAATGGGAATGTTCATAAATTTGACATCTCAAGATGACCCTTTTTTGACTGTATTTAGAACCTGAGAGAACAGTTAAGACATTGGGGGAGAAACATGCTTAATTAGGGTCTTTCAAATGTTTTATTTTCAACTTTTATAGAATTATAAAGATCATGAAACCATAGAAATAATCTAATTTCCCTCATTATATTTCAGATAAAAAAATTTAATCCTAGAATAGTTAAATGACCTCAGGGGACCTGAGGTCAGATTGTACTTTGTTCACAGGACCTTTTCCAAATACAGTTACCTCTGTCTCATACATCTCACCACCTAAATAATTACAGTAGCAGAAAACAACCCCACAACTAATTTTTGTTGAATACTTATTATTTGATCATCATAAAGCTGGGATATAGGGGGTGTTTACCCCCATTTTATAGAAAGAGAATCTGAGATGTAAGAGGTGAAATCATTTGCCTGGAGTTAACAATTAATAATGTGGTATTCGGAATTCAAATCCAAGCATTCTCTTTGTGAGCTTCTGGTTTAGTTCTAGTCCACCAGTTACCTATGATTAGGGTACTTGTCATCTCTCTTAGCACTTAAGTTAATATTAAGGGCAGTTATTTTTTAATCACTTTTTCACTAGTCTGTAGCCTTGAGGAGGATTCAGGCCTTTTCATTCACCATTTTTGCTTGGTTCCTAAGTACCTGACTCCTAGGAGACTCATCAAATGCATTATTTCATATGGACAGTGCTGGTAATAATAGCATGTTTTTAAAGTCCTCACTGTGTCATACCACAGTGCCAATTGCATTGTTTTGAGAAGTAAGTGACAGTGTACACAAAGAGTTCACTAGCTCAGGTCACTTGCTAAGTACCATCAATAGCTGAGGGGGTATGATTGTGGTAAGTGGAATTAGAGGTACTTAGCTCAAGACCACAAGATGGAACCTGGACCCGTGTCCATGAACCTTAACTTTTATTTCCTACCCGTTTTGTTGCCTTTAAGAAGGATAAAAAGGTGAATCTTAGAAAATGCACTGCTTTCTAAAGGCGATCTCAGATTCCTGAGGAGATAGCTAGCTAAAGTATAAGTTTTTTTGTTGGTAGTTGTCAGTTTAAACCTTGAGAGCTAGAGAGACCCAGAGTGTTTGTGATCCAGCAAGAGTTAACAGATCACCTTCTGACCCAGCATCCCAAGTATGGACCATGAGGAAAGACTGTTTTCAAATCAGTCCATCATTTCAGGGTGTGGATGTTAGGTGCTCATTTACAGCAGGACATGAGTACTTGTTTCTTTACCTTTTCTTTGATCTTTCAGAAACGCCTGTTTCTACTTGCATTGCATATCTTCCTGTATATTTTGAATGATAAGATATGATTTATTATTTCAAATCATATCTTTGAAATTAGTTTGGCAGTGTTCTCTCAGGGTATAAAGTTACATTTGGCAAGGAATTAGCAGTGTGCTCTAGTATACGGAATCAAGCTGTAGAAAAAAATTGAGTTATAAAATTAATCTATACAGTTCACACATGAAATGGTGGAAAGATCGAAATTAATCTTTTAAAAGCACAAGACAAAATGTAGATATGCTAGAATCAAAAAATACTGGTATTCATTAAAAGTGACCATTAATTATTTAATTCCATGGATATGTTATAGTCTAAAAATATATTTCAGGTTCACAATTGACTAGCTATTTTATGTGGCAAAATACCAGCTTTGCATATTTATTAAAATTATTCATAACTGTGTAGCTGCCTAGATGAACAGTTGAGTTCTTGTTCTTTGATCCAATATATTACATTGTCCATTTTATCATGGCACAGTACTAGAAATTTGTCTGTTTCAGAATGATCCATGAAATACCCTCAATCTGCATCTCCTAAATACATATTTTATCATTTCCATTTTGCCTCATATGATCTTTATATAGGCTTAGAAGCTATAGTCTATCTGTATGGAAAAAAACAGTTGTTTTTTCATTAAGTAATAAATTTGAAACAAACAATGTTTGAGGTAAAAATTATCATCTATTCCTGTTATTTAAAATTTGGACAAGATATGAATTCTTTGATGGGAAAAGTAGAAGTTTATGATCTTCATGTGAAATTTTTGTGAAGAATTGTGTGTGGGTTAGGTATTATTTGTTGAGTATGTAATGTGTTGCTGTGGTCAACTGACAACAAAGTGGGGTCAGGATGATGAGGTCTAGAGTCAGACTGCCTTCAATTTATATTCTGAACCTAACAGTTATTATCTCTGTTATGTAGTTTCTTGAATATTGATTATCTCATCTGTAAAATTGAATAATAGTATCTACCTTATAGGACTGCAGAGAGAAATATATATGAGAAAATGAATATACAGCACTTAGAACTGTATTGGGCACATAGTAAGCATTCAATAAATATTAGGTAGTTAATGATAATGGTGATAATAATAAAAATGATAGTGTATCATGGGATGCCAAAGAAAGTGTAGGTTAGGGTTTTAGCTAGAATGTATGGTGAAGCGTTATTTATTTCCAGTAACATGTCTCTAAACTGATAAATGAAATTAGAAAACAATTCATAAGCTAGACTATGTATTAGTCAACTTTTTGTCACTGTGACCAAAACACCTGACAAAAACAACTTAGAGAAGTAAAAATGTATTTTGGTTCACAGTTTCAGATGTTCAGTGCATGGTTGGCCCACTCTGTTGCTCTGGGCCCAAGGTGAGGCAGAACATCATAGCAGAAGGGCATGGTGGAGGGAAGCTGCTTCATTCATGACGGCCAGGAAACAGGGAGGGGGAAGGAGAAGTAGGGAAGATGAGCCCTTCCAGGGCATGACCCCAGTGACCCACCTCCTCCAGCCGTGCCCCTCTTGCCTACAGGTACTACCCAAGCAGTATATTTGAAGTAGGTTGGACTAATTAGGTTACAAGTCTCATGATCTAATCATTTTACCCCTGACTATTCATGCATTAACACAGGAGCTTTTGGGGAACCCTTTATATGCAAACATTAACAACAATATTCAAAGACACTACAGATGATGTAGTTTAATGCCCTCTCTTCACATAGCTTGGAAAGTGCCATTCCAAAAGGGGAAGCAACCTCCACCGGATTACCCAGCCTGGACAGCAGACTCTAACCAAGTCTCTTGGCTCAAAGTTTGTGTTCAGTCTGTCTTAAAACAGTGGTTTATCAAAGAGAAGCATGCATTGAGCTCCTAGACATAGTGATTGTTTTGGGAACAAAGAAATACGTGACATCTTAACCAGTGTATAACACTTCCTTGCTCCCATTGGTTTGGTATCCTAGTGATTATTAACCCTCCAAAAATATCTTCCCATACACCCAAGAGCCATGCAGGATAATGAGTGTCCCAGAGCTCACACCATTATCAGAGCTTGTGAGCAGCTCCATCTGAGTCCCTTAGCAGGACAATAGCTGTGAGTGGGAGGACAGAAAAGGAAATGTCCACACCGGTGTCCCTAGAGTTTCCCTCAGCACCTCATATACTTCTAAAATTAGAATGAAGCTTTTCTTCCTCATAAAATGGAGTCATGTGTTAAAGGAGATGCATGAGATGCTTGGTAGCTGTATATTTTAGTGGATTCTATAAAATTCTCAATAAAGGAAAGGTCAGTGTTGGTACTATAAACAGTGTTCATGAGGGAATACTTAACCCATTCCCTTTTGTGATTCCCAGAGGGTAGAGTAATTGAATTGCTCATCTTTGAAAAGTGGCCCTTTACCAGTCACCTCCCCAAAAGACCACACTGTCACCTGCACACTGTCCTTCTCAGAAGCACTAACTGTGCCTGGCTCTGGGGCCAGCCTTTCACCAAAGGGAAATCTAAAAAGAGGAGTGATTTCATCTCATTAACAGCATGAGCTTAGGAGCTTCCCTCCTGGCTCAGCTACAGTTTTGTATTTGAGGTTAAAGTGAAAAGATTGCCGTCACACCTGTTTGTGGGGTGTGCAGAATGGAGTCCTGCATTTTCGTGGCGACCACGTGGAAACTAAGAAAGACCAGTGGTGACCTTTGCATGCTGACGACACAGGTACTTGTTCTGCTCAGCGAGTGGCTATTCATGTGACCTTTCTGGCTGTCAGCGTAGCCTCCCAGCCCACAGAACCTCCTGCATGAACAATGGAAAGATAATGGTCCTGGGCTTATTCCACAGAGTGATTTTGAGGCTTAATTGAAGAATTTTAACCCATTATCAAGAGCATTAGGACGAAATGTTCAGTCTTGATGCAGCTCTTTCAATTGAAGAAAGTAGATACCCAAATAAGCAAATTATTACCTTAAATTAGTAATCCATCTATATTTTCAATCCCTTCCTCTCTCCAGGATAAAGACTCCTATCTTCAGTCTCAGAGCATAGAAGGGGCCAGAACAATCCAGAGCATCACAAATGACTGTCCCCACGGTGTGCATGAACACGTAGGTAGCGCCCCTTGTTTAGAATAAGAAGATGTTGAATGGACTGCCCTGAATACGTTTTTCGGAATGCAACTAACCAGGTCTGCTGGTTGTCGAGGCACATACAGATCTGGTTGGAAGATATTTAAAGGTGTTCAGGCATCATAAAATGAAAGCAACCATCTGAGGCTTGAATGGGCTTTTCTTCACGTCACTATTTCTGGCTCCTTTCTGTTTTTATACTGAACAAATATGTTCTCATCCTTTTAAACGTAGAGGAGTGTTTTTCTTTCTTTCTTTTGAAGGATTGCTGAGAAATGCCCCCCCCCCCGAATTATTATTACCACAGCCTGCTTCTTACCCAGTCATGGATTATAGTTAAATTTAATCTTAACTTCAGAGTAATGTCATTTGTGCTTGATTTCTTTGATTATTTTGTCTTTTAATTTTAAAATGGCAGGAAACAAATAACCCAATTTTTTCTTTAATTAAAATAAGTCTGAATAAGCATATGAACTATTTGAGAAGGTCTAACTAATTGAAGTTTGGAAGTTTCTTGGGTTTAAACAAAACTAAGTGTTTCAATAGCATTTCATTTATTGATTCTTCTTTTCTATAGTCTGAGTTTTTAAAGCCATGTTTCATGTCAGCAAAAATATATTTCAACAAGCTGTGGCTGAAATTTGCCAAAATTAAGACAATGAAAAGTCTGCTGAGGGTTAAGGCAGGCTAGAATGTGTGCATCCAAGATAACCAAAAAGTTGCTGTTTAGTCGTTTTAGGAAAATGATCATTCAGAGGTCTTTGTGGATGCAATAAGCAGTAGATTTATCTATTTACAAAAATTTAAGGTAACTTTTCTTTCAAGTCCATAGTAGTCATTTATGAAGTCTCAAACAAATAAATATTGATTCCCAAGGATTTCTGATTTTTCAATTGACTAGAAAGTCATTCAAAAAAATTCATCCCTATTTCTCAAAGAGACACGCTGCCTATGGACACTGGGAGTGGAATGATCCATGAAGATTCTTTGTCACAAGTTAACATTCTTAGTCTTAAAATTGTGAAAATAGGAGTATCAATCCAATCAGTGCATTTGGTTATGCCAGCTGTGGATGTTGCAAAATGGTAAAAATTTTGATCTAAATTTTGTAATTTACAGAGTATTTTTATTATTCAAAGTCTCTCCTGTCCAGTTGTATGGGCAACCATTTTTAGCCATCTCTGAAAAGCACTTGCAAAAGGGAAGTTATCTATTTCTCAGGTGTGTGGACAAAAAAGAAACCATAAAACCAGGTATTTTGGGGACCAGATATTCTGAAAGCCCATGCAAGAGTGAATGGAAGACATGCAGAGAAGGCCTTTGACAAAATTCAGCAGCCATTCATGATAAAAACACTGAGGAAACTAGGGATAGAAGGAACCTACCTCAACATCATAAAAGCTATGTGCAAAAAAAACCCCAAACTATGCCCCATAGTAAATGGGGGAAAACTGAAAACATTTCCTTTAAAATCTGGGACAAGACAAGGATGTATACTCTCACCTGTTTAATATAGTGCTAGAAATTCTAGCTAGAGCAATTAGGCAAGAGAAGGAATTAGAAGGAATAAAATTAGGAAAGGAAGAAGTCAAATTATCACCGATTCCTGATGATATGATTCTGTACCTAGAAGATCCAAAGAACCCCACCAAAAGACTGCTAGAAATAATAAACAGATTTGGCAAAACAGCAGGTTACAAAATTAGCATACAAAAATCAATCATTCCTATATTCCAACAATGAATCTGCTGAGAAAGAAATCAGGAAAACAATTCTATTCACAACAGTGAAATAAAACAAAAAATTCTCAGAAAAATTTAACCAGGGAAGTAAAGGTGAAAGACCTATACAATGACAACTATAGAACTTTGAAGAAGACACAAGATTGAAAGCCCCCTCATGTTCGTAGCTAGACAAAATTAATATTGTTAAATTGACCATCCTACCAAAAGCAATATATAGATTCAATGTAATCCCTATCAAAATACCAATGACATTCTTCACAGAACTAGCAATAACAGTTCTAAAATTCATTTGGAAGAATAACAGACCCAAAAGAGCCAAAGTAATTCTAACCCAAAAAAGGCAATGCTGGAGACGTCACAATACCCAACTTCAAATTATACTACAGAGCTATCATAACAGAACTGCATGATACTGGCATAAAAACAGACACATACATCAGAGGTTTAGAATAGACGACACAGACAAACCCGTACGTCTGTAGTCATCTGATGCTTGGCAAATGTTCCAAAAACATACAATGCAGAAAAGATAGACTTTTTAACAAATGGTGCTGGGAAAACTGGCTTATCCAGATGTAGAAAAATGATACTAGACCCTTGTCTCACCCTGCACAAAAATCAACTCAAAATGGGTCAAAGACCTAGGAATTACATCAGAAACTATGCAACTTCTAGAAGAAAACATAGGGTCAATACTCCAGCATACAGGCACAGGCAATGACTTTCTCAATAGGACCCCGAAAGCTTAGGATATAATGGCACAAGTTAATAAATGGGATGGCATCAAATTAAAAAGTTTCTGCACAGCAAGCAAAACAATTAGGAATGTGAAGAGAGAACCTATAGAACGGGAGAAAATCTTTGCTAGTTACTCTTCTGACAGAGGATTAGTATCTAGAATATGTAAAGAGCTCAGAAAACTTTATAACAAATCCTATAAAAATCACATAAATAAGGAAGGGTCACACAAATTAAACAGACACTTCTCCAAAGAAAAAAATACAGATGGCCAAAAATTATATGAAAAAATGCTCAACATCATGAGCAATTAGGGAAATGCAAATTGAAACTACAGTGAGATGTCATTTCATAGCATTCAGAATGTCAGTCATCAAGAATACAAATATTGATAAATGCTGGAGAGGAGGTGGAGGAGAAGAAAACACTTTTACACTGTTGGTGGAATTGTAAATTAGTGTAACCACTGTGGAAATCAGTATGGAGTTTCATCAAAAGTCTAGGCAGGAACCACCATGTGACCCAGCTATTTTGCTCCTTGGTATTTATCCTGAAGAATTAAAGTCATCTTACCACAGTGATATATGCATCCCCTTGTTTACAGCAGCACAATTCACCATAGTCAAACTATGGAACCAGCTGAGGCATCCATCAGTGGAGGGATGGGTAAAGAAAATGTGGAATATACACACCATGGAGTTTTATTCAGCCCTAAAGAAAAATGGAATTATGTCATTTGCAGGAAAACGGATGGAACTAGAAACCATTGCGTTTAGTGAAATAAGTCAAACTTAGAAGGTTAAGGGTCATGTGTTTTCTCTCATATGTGGCAGCTAGAGAGGGAAAGGAAAAGAAAGATGGGGCAGATCTCATGAAAATCAAAGGGAGACTACTAGAGGAAAGAGACCAAGGGCTGGGGGATTGGGAAAGAAGGGGGAAAGTGCTGGGAAGGGATATTGGCCAAATTATGTTGTTTTATTGTGTGCGTGTACAAATACGTAACAACAAATCCCATCCCATCAGTATTTTCAACTATAACGCACCAATAAAAAATGTGGTGGGGATAAAAAGAGTAGATGCAAGAACAACTCAGAGAAATGTACTTTATAAATAGGTCATTGAACTTGTGAGAGAGTAAGGGAAATCCTGAAGGGACCAAAAGACCTTATGGTCATTGTTAACCAAAGTCATGCAGTAAATAAAGGGGACCCCAGATAAGAAACCCACTGCTTAATTGCCATGCGGGGGGGACAAAAAGAGGACCAAACATTAAACAGCCTCTCAGAGCATTAAATAAGGCCGTGTGCCCTCAGTGAAAGTTGGAACTAGAACAAGTCAACTTACCAAGAAAAGGAGCAGATGAGCAAATATATCTTTTTTTGCCATTGGTCTCCATGAAGGGAAAATACTAACCATCATTATCACCTTCTTCCCTATTTGCAGCTGTGAACTTATTTTTAGATGGATAAATTTGCTACTTGCAGAGTCGTGGAAATTTTAACCAAGAAAATGCAGGTAGCATGTTTTCAGGTTGATAGAATCCTCTGGTACCTGGTACAGATAAGCAGAAATCTGCTCTGGAGGAAAACTGTAACAACCCAGTGTCTTCAAAATTCCTACAGATTCAGCTAACATGAAGTTACTATGAAAAAAAATATCAAAAGCAATCCAGAAATTACCAAACAGGGAATAACATAAGCCAAAATTGGCAAGCCTCAACAGAAACAGTAAACAACAGATTTAGATCGCTTGTGCCTTATGACATTGGGATGCTGAATACTGAATATAGAAAAATGCATGAGAAATATACATAAAGAAAAACATTGGTCAAGGAATAAGAGTCCATCAAAAACTATCAGAAATATTTTTTTAAGAACCAGGTAGAATCATAAGAAATGAAAAATGCAGTCATTACAATTAAAAACTCATTGTTAGATTAAAAATAGGTGTACACATAGCTGAAAAAGAATGAATGAACTGAAGCATCATGGAAAATGTTAGCCAACACAAAATGAAGAGAGATTAGAAAACGAAAACAAAGAGAAATTAAGATATAGGAATGAACAAATGACTAGATCTTACATATTTCTATTTGGAATTTCAGAACATTAAAATATTGAAAAATAGGAACTGTCAAGAACTATGAATGATCTGAGATTTCACCCTACCGCCAAGCTAATATTTTGGCTTGCCACAGTTTCGTGGATACTGTTTGAACACAGCACACTCCTGCATCAGACACAAAAAACTATTTCTCACAACACAACCATTCACATGAGTTTTATGTTCAGGCCAGTTCCCTGGCTCCCCAAGTCCCATGGTGGTGATGTAAAGGCCCCCATGGATGCTGGGCATGCAGTGAATTTGGGTTGTACCCAGAGACACCTGAGCTTAGGAAACCCAACATTTTTAAAGTGGGCTGTAAACAAATATGCTCTTTACCCTGGAGGGGGACATTATCTTTACTATCCTAGACAGCGAACCAGTTCATCCTCTGCTCTAGAGACACGGTGGAACAGGGTAGAATGCCATGGAGAGTCCCATGCACATGTGCAAACTTGCTTTTTGACATAATGTGTATTGCAGATCAGCAGTAAGAGGACACACTATTCAGTAGAATATGCAGTTACAAGATCATACACGTGGAGGAACAAAAAGGAATCAGATCATGGCATATACAAAAGATCACTTTACAGAGCTTCTGTTCAAGTGATCTTTACCTAGCCATGAGATCTTTAATCTCAAGCCATGCCTAATTTATAGTTAAACTGTATCATAGGTTGGTATGTATTTAAGGAAAAAACATAATATCTATTCTTTCTGATGTTTCAGGCATCCAACTAGGGGTCTTGAAATGTATCCTCTTTGTATTAAGGGGACTGCTGTGATATAAATAAAATAAATGATAAAAAGGTATGAACAAACATTTAAAAGAAAAGAAAATATGAATGACTAATATACAGGAAAAATGATAAACCTTATTACTAATCAGGATCCTACAAAACAAAACTATAATGGTAACCATTTTATATGCACCAGGTTGGCAACATTAAAGTTTGAAACAGTACCATATGTGAGCAAGGACATGGGGCAACAAAACTCCCTGTTCTCATAATCTCATTCCCTTCAAAGACCCGCACAGAAAAGTGAAGTCTTAATTTCTCTTAGGTTGCATTATGCAGAAGGAGAAGGTAATTTAACAAAAATGTTATTCTGCTTCTCTCATCAAGCACCAAATTATTTTTAAACGAAATTATTCTCTGGTCAAATCTTGAATATTAGGATATACTTGCTTTATATCTTCAAGGGGAAAGAAGTACCAGCTGAGAACAATCCAGAGCATGCCAGATGATACCTGTTTTGTTTTATTTTTTCCCAAACCCTAAGTTTAGATAATTCAAAAGAAAACTTTAAGAAAGAGTTCCCTAACACATATCCTGCTTTTATAATGTTGTAATTGAAGTGGACAAATTGGAGTACAAGAAGAAACATTAAAATGTAAGTTATGTTAGTCAGCTCTCTTGTTACTATAACAAATGTCTGAGATAATCAACTTATAGAGAGAAAAGTTTTTATTTTGGCTCACATACTTGATTGACCCCTTTGCTTTTGGGCCTGTGATGAAACAGCACATCATGGCAGAAACACATGGCAGAACAGAACCCCTTGCCAAGTGTCTAGGAAGGAAAAGAGAGAAAGAGGATAGAGCTGTAGTTCCTCTCTCCCCTTTAAGGCATGTCCCCAGTGACCTAAAGACCTCCTATGAGACCCCACCTCTTAAAGGTTCTACCATCCAATAGTGCCACAGGCTGGAAACCGAGCTTTTTTTTTTTTTTGCAGTACTGGGGATTGAACCCAGGGCCTTGTGCTTGCAAGGTGAGCACTCTACCAACTGAGCTACATCCCCAGCCTGGAAACCAAGCTTCTAACAACTGAACATTTAGCGCACACTTATCCAAACCATAGCTACAAGATGTACAGCAATGAAAATAAAGGGAAAAGCTTAAACTAGTAAAAGTCCTTTGTGTTTCAGGGGAAGAAAAATTATACCATAAAACCCAATTATCCACTAAAAGAATCCCTAAGAGGATCAAGTTACCCTTTGTCCTGGACCTGTGGGGAAGGATCACAGAATTTGAAGCTCTGGGGATCCAGAACGATCTGGAGGGGGAACCTTTGAGGCAGTTGCAGAGGAATGCGGGGGAAAAAAAAACTAGTAAAGGGAATATTTTTGAACTCTCAGTTTATACAAACACGAAAATCTAGAAGATTAAGATCTAACCTAGAATGATTCTTTTTGTTGGGTATGATAAAGATGGTATAGTCATGTTAAAAAATGGGAGGAAAAAACCCTAAATTCTTGCCTTCAACATTGTCTGCACTGACAATAGACAGTGGTTCTTTAAATTCTGAGTTTCCAAATAACTTCCAGGAGCTAGTGAGATTTATCTGTACATACTTTATTACCCAACAGCCTGTTTATTAGGAATTCTTAATGCTGGAATTAAAATAAGTCTTCAGGTAAATTCCCTAATTAGCCAGGAACAGTTAAAGAAGTACTAAGAGTTATCATTTGGGGGAGGGATTTCCCAGCTTGGGTTTGAGCACTTGTCACGTTTTGTGTCAGTGACTAGGTGTGAATCGATACTTCTGCCTGGAAGTCACATGACCTCCTTGAGAGATTAATGTGGTGACTGCTGGGCTCTGTGTTCTCCATCAGCTAAGTATGTGCAGTTGTCATTCATATTTTGTTTTCAGCTTGTTACACTGACAGAAAAATCTCTGCGGAATAAAGACCCAGTTTTCTGAGCATGTAAAGCTTTGTCGTATTTGCATATTTCCTGCATTTAAAGAGAACAGTGTTCCTCCTTGCAATTTTGTATGTATAGTTCTTTTATTTATAAGGTACTATAAAACAGTATTTTCAGCTATGAAATGTTCTCACTTTGTTTCTCCTGATTACCAATTTTGTTGATTAAATAGTATAACAAGGAATTTTTTAATTAATCATCATACTTCAAAAACTTTCCTTAAAATGGAGTAAAATTTAGCTGGGCAAATGGCACACACCTGTAATCCCGCAGCACGGGAGGCTGAGGCAGGAGGATCACAGGGTCGCAGCCAGCCTCAGCAACTTAGCAAAGCTCTAAGCAACTTAATGAAATCTTGTCTCAAAATAAAAATAAAAAGGGCTAGGGATACAGTTCAGTGGTAAAGCAACCCTAGGTAAATCCCTGGTACCAAAAAAAAAAAAAAAAAAAAAATTGAAATTTGTAACCTTTTTCATTAAGACTTTTTTTGCATGACAATGTGTTTATGGAAGTATATTGTAAGCAAGTTTTGTTAGACATGATTGTACATAGGCTTGTGTCCATGTGGTTGGTCAAGGATGTGTGATGAAAAGGAATCTGAAACTACCTAAAAATTACTTGTTTGAATTGATTTTATGCAACCCACTGCATCTGGTGACACCTTAAAATGCAAAAGAATCATTTAGCTAATGTTCACCTTATTTTTTGTACATGAGGTAGTCCTCTTAACAAACCCACAAAAACTCAATCTCATTTGTAATAGCAACAACTGGAAATCCAGAAGGCCCACAGAACACAGCCGAGTTAGTAAACAATAATGCAACTATATGATTGAATGCTAATGCAGCCACTTAAAGTTGTGTTCTACAAGACTGTTAAATGACATTGGGAATTTTCAAAACATAAACTTGAAAAGCATACTAGGTAACTATTCCTCAATGCAAATTTGAATAGGAAAAAAAGCTTTGAAGTATATTCCTCAAATATTAATCATAGTGTTCTCAAGCAGTGAGATTATGTGCAGGTTTTCTTCTGTCCTTATGCTTTCTAATACTTTGTAATTTTTCAATAACTATGTACAATTTAATATTTTTATTTTTATCTAGTAACATGTACATTTTAATAATTTATTAATTTTTCAACCAATATATAAATGTTCAAATAAACTTCATAATTAGAAAAATATTAAGGAGAAAATAAACCTCATCTTTCTTGTATTTTTATTAACAGCATTTTTCAATATTATAAAATTATGTAAATTATATATGCATTTACATATACACATATATAAAATTACAGATAATTATTGAACTTTCATTGTGTGCCACACCCTTTGCTAAGCCTGCTGTTTTCAATAGACAGAATCATAATCATCCCCACTGCACAGGTCAGCAAACTGAGACTAATTGATTAATGCCCTCAGTTGTGCAATTTCTGAGTGAATCAGAATGTGGGTCCTAAACCCAAACTCTTAACAACTCCCTCTCTTGTCTTTTACTTTGAAAAAATTGTTCTTATATATAGTGATGGTTTTGCCTTTTTCCATTTCTCATGTTCCATTTCTCATTGTAGAGATGTGGATGCAAATTTCATTTAAGAGATTGTTTTTTAAGGATTATCATCATTGAATTTAAACAAATGGTTCACACTTCAAATATCTTCAAATATCCATTGATTAATTAAGTATTAAATTGCATTTTGTACATTTTACTGAATAATACAAAATGCATTTCTGTGTTTAGGAAGGAAAGTGTGCCCTTGGGCTTTGTCAGTGGTTGTGATTATAAATACACACCAAGTGACTAGTTTCTCTTTTCCTCTTTTCCTCCTTTCCCCTGTCTCTCTTTCAAAGTTAAGAGTAAGCATGATAACCAAACATGGGACAACATTAGTGTTTCCTGGCCATGCTAACCCTCCTGTGCTGGGCATTTGGAGGTACAGGTGGGTGTGTGGAAAGAAGGGCTTTATTAATGCAGAATCTTCACTTGTGCCTCTAGGAATCCGAGGAGTCTAAATGAGAATATGGCTTTTAGGGCCAGTCAGGAGACCCATGACCTCAAGTGTCACATTAGGCACCAGTGAATGTCTATGGAATTCCTTTGAGGATACCATCTTCCCACTCCAATCTTTAGAAAAATCTTAAAAGGTATATCACAATTACTAATCCACAGACATTGCAATCTGATCTAACATTGTCTTCTTGCTCTTCTGAAATCAAGTCCAATTAACTTCAATCAATACAAAAAAAATTGTATACCGAAATAATTCAGTTGTACTCAATAGTTGTAGTCAGAGGGTTCTTTCGGCTGTTTGTAGCTCTTAATGTATTGCACAGTTTTAGTCCAAAGAATGGTAAATATTCCAGAAAGAAAGTTGTTGTTTCAGTTCATGCACTTCATTAAATCACCTGTGCACATTGTCCTGGGCCATCTTGTGTGGGAGACAGAAAGAAAGCTGTGTTACTATTATACAAAGCTTATGTGGGTTTTATTTTTATGCGCTACACAGTATCCACACAAGTATTGTTTTATAAGGTTTTGTAAGGAGAATTATGTGTAGGAGTCTTAGAGATCTATTTGTATCCTGGTTCTTCCTAATTGTGGTTCCTTAGGCACATCACTGAACTATTCTGTGTATTATATCAATTCAAAAATGAAGAAGCTATTAATAACCTACTGTAACACCAAAGCTTATTCATTAAAAGTAGGTAGCATATGTTAGAGTTAAACAGGTATGAGGACTACTCCTTTGCTTCCCTCCCTTGCCTCCTGAACACTATTTGAGCCTTTGAAAGGATTCCCCCCCACCCAATGGTAATTCAAGATTTAATGGTTTATCTCTCTGTTCAGCCTCTGGGTTTTTTTTCCCTAGATACTTTTTAGCTCTCCCATTTATATCTTTTGGTTCTTTAGGGAGATAAAAGGTATAAAAAATTAATTAACAGAAAGTTCTTAATTTTGCATCTAGGGCATAAAAATAAATTTATGTATTGGTATCAGTTTATGATTTTTTTCTTTTTACAGAAACAATTTACATACGTACAATGCACAAACCACAAGAGAGTGTGTGTAGTTCCTCGAGTTTTGACAAATGAATATAACCAACACTCCAGTTAAAATATAACAGCATTCCTATAATCCCAGAAATTCTGCGAAACTTTGTCTATATGTAGCAGTGTCTGCTTTCTCCAGATTCTGGGTTTCCTTGCCTTGGGATAGGTGTTTCTGCTCTTCATGGTGTGAGTGACTCTTCTCTAGCTTCAGAACAGACACTGACCTAGTCCCTTTTACTGATGTCATGTTGGTTAAATGAGAGCCAATTTGTTCTCCTTTTCTATCTGAATTTTCCTGTTATTGTTTCTTTGTTTTTTCTAATCTCTCTCTTCCCATTTTGACTGGAGTTGGCGGTATATATACTGAAGGTTCAGCTCCCTAACACTTGGCCTTCCAAGAGTCTTTAGGTCCTGTGGAATTCCATTTTAAAAAGCATCTTAATATTGTCTCTGAAGTTTTCCTGGCATTACCTGGCCCCACCACCACCCAGAATTTACATAGATTTGTTTACCTAAGTGCTTTCTCTTCTCCAAATTTAATAAAATGTAGTAAAAGAGTGATTATAAATTTTAGGAAATTCAATTCAAGAGCAAACCAGTCATTTAAGTGGAAAAAAAATATTTTGCTTATTTGCTTTGTATTTTTTTCTCTTGACAAACACATATTCTTGATTAGTTCGAATGTATCTGTCTTGTATTTCAAGTTAGTTATTTATCTTTGAAAGCCTTCCATAGATACTCAAGATGTTCATAAGTAAAGCTTTTGAAGCCGTTGGGAGTTGTTACCTATCAGTCTGTTTTTGTCTTTGAATCAGTACCTAAATGAATGCCTTTGGAGTAACATTTCCGACATGTTCTACCTATTAGAACAGTTTTTAAAGTTATCTAAAGTATGTTTGTTCCACCTTTTCTCTGTGTATTTACACCTCTTCGATTTTGCTTTATGAGCAGCAACAGCAAACTGTCACTCTTTGCTGTAAATTGAAGCTTTTAATAACTGTGTCTGTTCTACAACATTTGTCAGCTTTGAATATTCTGTCAGTAGCAAATAAAAATAGCAGGGAAACTCAGCAGCAGTGACACTGAGAATTTATCTGCTTATGCAAAAGGAAGGTAAAAAATATATAATCTTGAAGGATAAGCATTTGGCATTTTTCCCTTCAAATAATGTAAATTTGAACTGACTCTTCCTCAAATAAATTTTCCATGAAAAGTTGGCTAAATAAATGAATGAATAAGTTTCATCATTAAACACAGAACGCCTTTTAACCTAGAAAAAAGGGAATACAAAAGGTGACTTCAGATCATTGGTTCAATCATATGTGCCTTGTTTGACATCAGCTTGAAAAATAAGTTTTATAAATACATAAAAAGAAACAGCTCAGTAGTGTAAAAAAAAAAAAAAACTTCGATGCATCTAACATTTAAATTTTTAAACTACTCCATAGTAAAAATTCATGTGCAGAAGATCATCTTGGATATGTGACAATAAAAAATTAATTTATCTAATAAAGATGATTCAAGTAAATCAAATCTAAATAAATTCCATAGTCCACATTTTTGTTTGTAAATGGTATGCATCGGTTATAAATATTAAAACCATGAAAGAAATAAATATATTATGAAAAATTCACTGCTTTCTCTTGAGATAGAAATATTAGAAGTTTTTCAGGACTCCTCATTGGTACTGACTTCTAGTTTGTTAATTTAGACACAGGTCTTGGCATTGTGCCTCCTGCTTTTCTTTCCTCCTCTACTTTTATGTATTTATTCTTCTCAAAAGATACCCTTATTATAAGCCTCATCAGTAGCAGTGAATATCTGTGGAGGACCTACCACGTGCTGCATTTGGTCAGGTTGACCATAGGAGTAGGAAGGAAATGGGTAAGGGTGCTTCACTCTGTTACTGTACCATCTTCATTGAAATGACTTTTGTAACAGAAAAGTGATTAATGAGACCACATGAGCCTGCTTATTCCCCTGTCAACCTTTGGACATGCCTGCAAATATAGAGAGTTTTAAAAATAACCACAGTGAGCTGAAGAGACGGTCTCTGCCTTTACTGAGTGGACATGCCTACATGTTTTAGGTTTTATTAGCATTATTCCATACTTACCAAGGAGCCTGAGGGAAAGAGTGAATTAATTATTGTCAAAATCAATGAGATAATTACTTATGTGTAATTTTACAAAGCACTTTACAATTGCGTTTCTCAGTGAAGAGAAATGTCTTATTCCTTCCTTTGGAGGGAGTGCAATTGGAAAAATTTCTAAATGCAAGATATATATATATATATATTTTTTTTTTAAACAAAAATCCTAGTATACTGTTAAGTCCTTTTTTTTTTAAAGTGATAAATTGAGAATTTACTTCGTCACTGTGCGTGAATGGATTTTTTTTCTGAAATTAAATCTTATGTCTTTTATCAAGTTTCATTGCAGACAAAATGAGAGGAGTGATTTCCAGTAAAATTGGGATGTTAATAGCACATTAATAGTTTATGAAGTTAGTTGAATATTTTTTTTCAGCAGAGAATTTTCATACTGATTTCAGTGAATAATTCAATTGCATTCCAATCACCCTCTGGAAAAATCACTTGCCTATAAAGAACTTCATAGGGAAGACGATGATAACTCTACTCTTGGCATTTTCCCTACCTCAACTTGCAAAAGAGTGGTAACAAGGCATTTAAATTCATTTTTTTTTCTTTTTGTGCTTCTTGCATATGAGAAAAGTTAAAATTATTTTCTGTCATTTAGTAGCTCTGATTTTAAGTACCTCTTAGGATTTAGGTTCTTTTAGGTACAGTATTTCCTTTTTAAATACTGATAAGATTCTCTGCTTTGAATATGCTTTTTATTTTTAATTTTGCTAATTGATTTGGATAAGTAAGTCCTCCCATTTGTTTGGATATTGAAGAAATAAGATGCATATCTCAGAAGAAGAGTAATTTAATAAGTTTTCCCTCATGCTGAACGTGTGTCTTCATGATTCACAGGGCCACCTCTAATCTGTGTTTTGTTAGGGTATTTGTCTTGCTTGTAAATAAATGAGAGTGAAAATCTTTTTTAAGTTTAAAACTGCATTGATGGTTCAAAAATAAATTAAAAATAAAGATGAGATTGTTTAAATCTTCAATTGAAGAAGTTTATAAAATTCTTAGGGTTTTTTTTAGGGGAAATATTTAAATGGATTTTCTTTAACCATTTAAAAGTCTCAGAACAGAATCATTTTATAGAACATCTAGTGGAGAGAGGAAAATGAGTCCTGTATGTGACAAAAGTCTGTCTTTGTAAATAAACAAAATCTAAGTCATCTGCCTTAGCCAGTGTTTTTGTTCTGTGTGATGTAGGCAAATTGCTTAAAAATTTTCAGCCTACAGTTTCCTGCTCTTAATAGGTTAAGCAGAGCTCATAATTAAAAAACAGTGTCTTGATTTTCAACAGTTAAGTGTGAATTACAGAAACTCTTTGTTCCAAATCCTCTGAATATATTCCAGGTACATTTAATTCTTTGGAAGGCAGTGCTTTTTAAGTATAAGAGTGAACCATTGAATTTCCCATTTAATTTCAGAAAATTGAATTTTTGTTTTTGTTTCAGCCATCTGTTTAACTCTGAGGTTCAGTGGTGTGCCCTTCCTGCTTCCTGAGACAGGCCGTAGACTTGACTAACCTGAGGTTACTCCATTGCCCTGTCTCCAGTGCAGAGGCTCACACAAGTGTTGGCATTTCTTCACAGACCATGGGAAGGAGAAAAGCAGTAAGCAGTATGTCCAGAGTCTGCAAGTTAGTCAGCATTGGAGAAATTGGGTTATTTAACCTTGACTGATTGAACTGTTTTTGAACTACCTTGATCTTCCTGAAATGCAGTCTCTGAGAGACCGAAGAAAGGAGTAATTCAGAGACTTGGTTTGGAAGTAAGCACATAGTTCAGCGGCCATTCTGTTCCTGCTTTTGTGCCACTCAAGAAGTGATTAGATGCCAGAGACCTCACCTGGTGGTGTTTCTATATTAATGACTTTTTTTTAAATTTTATTTTTACAGACTGCATTTTGATTCACTGTACACAAATGGGGTACAACTTTTCATTTCTGTGGTTGTACACGATGTAAATTGACACCTTTTGTGTGATCATATGTGTACATAGGGTAATGATGTCTGTCTCATTCTAATATCTTTCCTTCTCCTTTCCCCTCCCCCCTCACTTCCCTCTACACGTTAGAATTCACATACCACACAAATCCACCTATGTAAAACAGACAGTTCAATAGCTTTTCATGTGTCTGTGGAAGTAGCATCCATGACCACAGTCAGTTATAGAACATTCTCATTTTCCCAAAAGGAGGCCTGAGAACCCTTAGCTCGCCTCTAGTCTCCCTTTCTGCAACTTCCCCACTACTCTGGAGGTCACTATTCTACTCTTGGTCTCTATATTTGACTATTCTAGACATTTCCTCTAAATGGGATCACACCATAGGTAGGCCTTTGCTACTGGCTTCTCTTACTGAGCATAATGTTTTCAAGATTTGTCCTTGTGGTTTAGTGTGCATTAGTACTTTTTATGGTCAAACAATATCCCACATATGCTTATGCCACATTTTATTTATACATTCATAGTTGATGGATATTTGGGTTCTCGTTTCTACTGTTCTTACTATTGTGAATAATTCTGCTATACAACAGATTTTTACATGGACATATGTTTTAATTTCTCTTTGGTATGCACCTTGGATCATGCAGTAACTCTATATTTAACTGTTGGAGGAACTGCCAGACTGTTTACAAAAGTACCTGCAACCATTTTTCATTCCCACTGCCTGGTGATATTTGAGGGTTCAGGGTCTCCACATGCTGACCAACACATTATTTTCTGGTAATAGCCATCCTCATGGGGGTGAAATGAGATCTCATTGTGGTTTTGATTTGCATTTCTGTAATAGCTCTAACACTGAGCATCTTTTTCAATACACTTACCCACAATTAAATATTGTTCCTTATAGTATCTTACAAACAATGCTCATAGTGCCTTTTGAGCACTAGTATTCAGCTAACATTGCCACATCTTAGTAACTCTGAAGCCAGGAAGAGCTTTGGGCCCTGCACCAGTGACACATGAGGCAGGAGGAAAGAAAAAAATATAGGTTAAATAGCTGGGTGTGTGGCACCCCCCCCCCCCCGTAATCCCAGGGGCTGAGGAGGCTGCAGAAGGAGGATTGCAAGTTCAAAGCCAGCCTCAGTAACTTAGTCAGGTCCTAAGCAACTTAGCAAGACACTGTCTCTAAATAAAGCATATAAAGGGCTGGAGATGTGGCTTAGTGGTCAAGTGGCCCTAGGTTCAATCCCTGATCCAAAAAAAAAAAAATGTTAAACATATGAAATAACATCTTTGGGGAGCCTTCAAATGGTTCAGCTTGGATAGAGAGAAGGGGGTTGATCAGGGGAGAAAAGAAGCACAGCAGAGTTCTTGACTTGTCTGTAAAGTTACGTCTCTTGATTGAACCAAGAAGCAGGATTTAAGGATGAAGAGGATGTCCACTGTGTGGAGAGTGAGCAGTGGCCATTCTGCGTCACGGTCCTTGACATTTAGGATGCCTTTACCCATATTCCTGACGTCTTTCTCCTCCATTCAGTCTCCCAGCTGGTGAACAGGCTTTCTCACGCCAGGTCAGATAGGGCAGGCTGTCACAGGACCACTGAACCAGAGCTTTGCTGCTGCTGTTTTTGTGGTGGTTGTGGTTGTGGTTTCTGTGTTTGAATGCACATGAGGATCCCTTGTAGTGCAGGTTTCTAAGGGGGAAAAAATTATGTTTGGAAAACAATATGGTTTGTGATCTTCCATTGATGAAATATGAGGACCTCCCTGGGTCTTTCTGATAGTTAAAAAAAAAAAATCTTTTTTTCTCTTAAAAAATGTTTTTACTGTTTTCCTGCAATGAAATGTTTATATGATCAGGTTTTTTTTTTTTTTTTTTTAATAATTGTTCTTTCTTTTTCTGATATTTCTCATGATGGTTTTGGGGGAAATGATCCACTGCTATGAAGCATGCAAATAAAATGTTCCATACTAAATCTTGTGGAGAGCACTTTCTCCTCTCAGAAACTCTCCCAGATAAACTTTAAAAGATGTACCAGAGAAGTGACTTTCAACAACCTTGACTAGCCCAAAGCCTTATTTATGTTTACTAAATTTGCAAGTCCAACATGATATTTTAGAAAGCCATATAACATGATTTTTCCCACTGGTTATGGCATTTGATGGCTTAAGGAAAAATAGATTTGTTTCTTGAAACTTCTGGAACCATTCTGCTATCGTCGCTGTTTCTTTCTAAAATATAGGCAGAAGGATGCTGAGAAGTCAGACCTATTAAATATTGTCAGGCAGTATCTTTGCTTTTATTTACTTACACTTAAAATTAATCAGAAATACAGGATCTCTAGAATGCTTTCATGAAAGTATAAAAATCCTATGCAATAATCAAACTTCAGTTGTTTGTACTGGTGTTGACATATATCATTTAACCCATTCATAGTACATATTTTTGCTCATAAAGATCACTTTTATTAATAGCATTGAGAAAATTCTCACCTAGTCCATCCTGCCATGAATATCAGTCCCCTGTTCACCTTCGATACCTTTTCCTTTGCTTTTTTCTGTAGCTTCATGTAGCATGCAAAATCAGAACATTGCACCGTGCACGGCATCTAATGCCACAAGCCTTGGACATCCACAGAGCTGGGTTTAGATCCTAGAGTCACTACATTTTAGCTGTACGACCTTAAGCAAGTCCTTTAACTTCCCTTACATCTCAGTTTCCTCCTCTGTAACGTGACATGTGTGATGGCACATACTTCCTTAGGCTGCTGTGAAGAATAAGGGCATGCCCAGAAGACGCCCAGCCAGGGACCTACCACATGGTCAACACCTGCCACGCAGCCTGCAGTTATCTACTTAGTAGGAGGGGACTTTAAAATTCAGGGCTAAGAGACTATCACAAAACATTTTCATTTTGTGACAATGCATTTTAAAAACATGAACTTGCTATGTAATTTGTAGGACATCTGTGTTCTGGTGTGTAGTAGTAAGCCCTTGATAATACCCCATGTAGTCATTAGGGAGGGTGTAACAGCTCTAAGACCTAACTCTAGGGACAGAACCTGTATTTTCTTTTTCTTTTTCTTTCTTTTTTTTTTTTAACCAACTGAGCCACATCCTTAACCCTTTTTTGTATGTGTTTATTTTTGAGACAGGGTCACTGAGTTGTTTAGGGCCTTACTAAATAACTGAGGCTGGCTTTGAACTCGCAATTCTGCCTTAACCTCCCAAGCCACTAGGATTATAGGCATGCACCACTGTGCCTTACTGAACTTGTATTTTCTAATTTCAACTTAATAATCCTAAGGCATGTCCTTTTAATATGGCCACTATGTAGATTTGGAAACAGACACAGAAAAGTTGGCCAGCTTTCCCAAGGTCACGTACTTCATAAAGGTGACACTCTGTAGACCATTTTGCATATCAGTGACTTTGTTTCTTAAGAGTGAATATCATATAGAAGTTGTTTTAATTCTTGAATGGAGGAGTAAGATAAGGAACTCACCATGTACTTGTTCCTAGCCAAATTTTTATGAAATGTATATAGTACATGGATTTTAAGTTGTATAATCATTATCATAAATGAAGCTTTCGTCCAAAAAGTATCAAGCTAACTATTTAATAAATTCCATAAGGTATCAGCATTATTCACATACTGAAGGCAATTTTTGCATCCTCAAGTATTCTCTAGAAGGGTAGCCATCATTTTTAAGGCATTCATGGTATTCGCTTCCCAGTGAGACATCACATCTGCTGTCCTTCCTCCAATTTGTCACTTATGTGTTTGATATTGTCCAGGCCAATCCGTATGATCCTTGTGACTGGGCATTATTGGGCTGACCTCTCATATACATTGTAATTCTTAAATAAAGCAGCTCTGTGCAGATTCATGATTGTCATTTAAGGTGATATCTCCACATAGCCTTGTATTTATAAATCCCTTCATTATAAAAGTATTGATCATTTTTCATTGTCTGCTGAGTAAATTAAGCAATAAACACTTGGACTTATCAAGAAGGACTTTTTACCTTTTTGCCTCTTAAAATTAACATTTTAATTATAACCATTGATACATTTTGTTTGGCCTTGTGAAATCATAAGCATGAAATTTTATACACCCAAACAAATGAGACTCTATAAAGGGGGAAGAAAGCACAAATATTTGAAATCTTGAGATCGGCAGAGAATTACAAACAAGTTCGAAGTAGAGAATTCACAAAGGATTTTATTCAATACAGTGGCTTGTCTTTTGAAAACGGGTTGAAGATCAGTGCTTTTACATAATATATTGTCATCTCAGAGTCCTTTTAGAGAACATTATAAATTGGATTTCAAGAATAATGCTCTAATTGTACATAACACCGATATCCCTTCAAAGCCAGGAATGTTGTTTCTTTGTTTACTACCATATGAAAACATGTCATTCTGGATATAATTAATGGCCAGAAAATTTAAGATAAAAGGAAGTGGCTTTTCCCTCAGCAGGCAGCCAGCAGTCCATGAAAAATCACTGATGGAAAAGGCTAGAGACCCATATTCTATCTTGGGTAGTAGATTCCTGTAGCTAGCCATAGTCCAACGTCAAAAGACTGACCTTAGTGCAGTTTCTTTCGATTCAGTTTGGTTTTCTGGACATTTGTTACTATGTCCCTCACTGCTTTCCCTTCTCCCCTACTTGTCTGCCTCTGCACATCTCATCGCTCTTTAGAAACTTTATTAAAGAGAGGAGATCGGTATTCTCTGTCACCAAGTAATAGATTAGGTGACAGGAAATCAGAATCAGGCTAAAATCAGTCCAACGCGTGATATCAATTCCATCCTTGTTTTCAAATCCAAGAAAAATCAAGGGCAAGATATTTTTGTAAACCTATAATGCCAAGATTGCAAAAGTTAGCTGTATCTTAGATTGTCAGAGCTAAAAGAAGTCACAAAGGACACTTTCCAAACAGAGCAGCCAATCTGCTGAGGCCCTGGTTCCAGGACATGCACCCTCTGCCCCTGGTCCACATGTATCAGGTCTGCATTCCCACACTCTGCTCAGAGCAGAACAGCGCTCACAACCCGGAACTTCCGCTCTCCTGCCTGTACAGGAAGTCAGTCAGCTGTGAGAGCAGGCCCAGCCACTGCTAGGTGTGGACCTGGGATGAGGACCCCAGGGGGCTGTGGCAGAAGCTTGAGAAATAGCCAGGCTCTTGGAATAAAAGTCACATTCCAGGGATGAGGGGCCTGGTGTCAGTCATGAGACTATGACCTAAGAATTTAAAAGGCCCAGGTCCATGACCCAAGTCCTTTCTCTGTCACGTCCTGATAAATATGTGCTTTGTGCTTCCAACAACTGATACCATAGATAGGTGCAGGTTTGGTATAACCTTTTAAAATTCTTCAGGCTGCTTCAATAGAAAAAGAAAGTGATAATATAAACAATTAGTCCATGGAGGATGGTCCTATCAGGTGATCCCCTGTGCGGTTGAAGAGCCAGACTTAAGTGGTGGTGATGGTGGGAAGGATATTAAAAGTCATTTTACCTAATATTAATGCTATGCAAGAACACGCTGCTCAAGCCCTTCCTTCAGCACTGAGTGAGCACCTGTTTTACATGTGACAGGCCCTCTGCCAGGTGATCCAAAGGTGCCTGAGTATAGGTGTCTTCCACGTCCATGTGAGTGGAGTGGATAGTGCAGTAGGGGACACAGCTTATCAAATAGCCTCAAACAAATATGTATTATAAACTAGTGAGTTTGGGAAAGGAAAAGGAACCTGTGCTGAGACCTCATAGCAAGGGACATGGCAGCTGAGCAGAGTTCTAAAGTGGCAGGAGCTGAATAGATGAAGGAGTGCAAAGGGGAGGTAATTTACAGGAGCAAGTTAGGTATTCCCAGTGGAGAAAAGCACACGTGCTAAGGCCCTGTGGCCACAGAGGACAAAGTGCACGAAAGAGTTGACTGTGCTAGGAGTAAGAAGAGGGATCCCAGGTAAGGTCAGAATGCAAAGTAGGGCCACCTTCTTCCAGGCCCAGCAACCCATGGTAAGGACTGCTCTCCTTTCGTAGGAAGCAGGAAGGGTAGGTTGTGATTAGATCTGTTTTTTTGAAACAGTCACTTTAGACTACAGTATGGAGTGAAAGGGCCAGTAGACATGGGGGGACCAGTTGTCAAGCTGTGTAGGTGCCTAGGTGAGAGACGGTGGGAGCTTAGATCAGAGGAATGGTGAAAGGTTTAAGAAAGTCACTTAGAGATGAGTATTTGGCAACACTTAGTGAGAACTGGGCAGCAGGAAGAGTCAAGGGCTGTTTCCAGAGAGGGGGGTTCCCACTGCAGGCAAATAAATACAGGATCTGGGGGCGGGGGAAGCACATTTAAATATTCCCTGGGTCCAGCGTACAGTCTCCTCCTCCTCTTCTCACTGTCCCTGTCCTGCTGTCTCTCCCTTCTTTTCTCTTCCTTTCTCTTGATTTTCCTAACTTTCTGGTTCAACTCGAGCCTATAAGGAAACTTTAGTCATAACTTTGAGGACGCCCCGTGCTACCTGGGTTCCCATTAATATGAAGTGGGAGTTTGGTATTACACCTCTCTGAAATATATTGTCTCATTTATATTAAAAGCTTACAACTGAGCACTTATTCCAAACTCCCTGGCGAGATAAAACATGAGCTGGCTGGGTTGTTTCTAGGTGCTAAGCCCAGTGTCTGCATGAATTGCTGCGTTGCTGTAAATATTTCCAGGCGCAGACAGGTAGATGCAATAGGAAAAACCCGAACAAATTCTTAGGATGCCAATATTGTCACAAAGTCTCCATGCAGAATGAAGTTGTTTGACAAAGTGTTTCCCTGGTGATTTGGCTGCAGATGAAAATGTCTTCGGCAATAAAATTTCGTGCTTGAGTCTCAGCTCTGTGCACTCATCAGTCAGCAAATGACATATCAAGGATCTTTTTTGCTGTATAAGTTAATATGTTGGCAGAAATATGTGAAACATTGTTATTCCCTTCAATTTCTGTGCATGGATTTTTTTTTTCTACCTTTAAACACATTAATTTTGCCCAAATATTTTGCCAGCCGTAAATTTATTGCTAATCAATAGGATTGCATTAGAACAGAGATAAAAAGTTCTTTATTGTAAGGGTTTTCTTAGTTACCAGTACTAGAAGACTTATAATACCAAGAGCTGCTGTTCTGCTATCACTTGAAAATGGTTTCAGGGAAATTTAAGAGTTGGCAAGGCAATTAGTGATGAAGCATATTTTAATTATAGTAACTGGATAAGCTGCTTACAGCTTTATGGATTAATACATTATTGTTTAATAGGTCAGAGTCGTGTATGATTTTAATCACACTTATTGTAGCCACAATTTTATTAGCAATGGTATTTTATAACTTAATAATTTATGCATAATGAGCTCAGAAGTTCCATTTGCACGATATCAAAGAAATAATTTACCCCATACATTACCACTCGTCAACAGAAACAAAGTCCTTCAGGATCACAACAGAACTGTCCAAGATTGGTTTGCATTAAAGGATACTTATAATAATGAGATCATTTTACACTGCATTATATTATTTCTGTTGATGCCAAGTCTGGGTTTCTCAAAGTCATTTTAAAAACAGGAGGGAAGATGAATCACAATAATTTCACACATATTTAATAAGCATGAGTTATCCAGTGAGTCTACATACATTCTTTAAGTTGTGAAAATGAGAAAGCATTTGAGTCAATGCTGTGTTGTAGAATATTCTCTTCTGACACCATTCTGCTCCCCTCCCCGTCCCACCAGGCTTCAGTGCATGTCAAGAGCTGTTAGGTGGACCGGATTGAGCTGCATTTATTTTAATGGCATGTGTGTCATACTTTGGCTTAGGGTTTGCAAAGCTCTCTTGCATCCTCACTTCTGGGCATCTGTGACCACTCAGGGAAAGCACAGTGGCTCCCATCCTTGCCTAACCTCACAGAGAGCCCCCTGTGAGAACACCTCGGGCCCCTGTCCTTGCACCGAAGCAAGGAAACTAACACTCAGAGATTGACTCCTTTGCAGCAGGCACTGTGCTAGTTTATACATGTCATTTTCATAAGGTTTTTATTTTAAAATCATAAGCCCACTGGGGTTTCAGTTCTGCAAAGTCTTTTGAGGCCATGATGTGATATTGGAGCATCCTTAGGCCAGGACGCTGTACATAAGTTGTGAGCAATCTAATAGATACTAAGCCAAAAAAAAAAAAAAAAAGATGTTATGTTCAGAGGGCCTTGAAAAACCTTGGAGAGACTCTTTTCTGATATGCTATTGCACATTAAGATATCTCCAGGGAGGGGCTCTAGCTTACAGCATTTGCCAAACTTAATTGACCATAGAACCCTTTCTTGGAAGAATATCTTACCCTTGGTTTCTTTCTCTATAAAATATATAAATCAAAATGTATAAAATACATTAAAAGGTATACAGTTGTTAGACAGCTTTTTGTCATTGTGACAAATGCCTGAGAAAATCAACTTAGAGGAGGAAGGACTTATTTTGGCTCACAGCTTCAAAGATTTCAGCCCGTGGTCAACTGGGCCATTGCAGAAACATCATGGCGGAAGGGCATGGTGGAGCAAAGCTATCAGCTCATAGCATCTGGGAAGCAGAGGAAAGAGAGGGCAGGGCTGGGGATGAGATATGGTCCCCAAGGGCATATTCCAAATGACCTACTTCCTCCAACTAGACCATACTTACTATAGTTTCTGCTACCTCCTCATAATGCTATCAAATTATGACTCCATTAAGGGATCAACCCTTTGATGAGGTCAGAGGCTTCATGATCCAATTACTCTCCAAAAGACCCACCTATGAACTCTGCTGCGTTGGGAACCAAGGCTTCCACACATGTGCCTTTTGGAGACACTCTAGACCTAAACAGTAACAAGAGTTACACAGTTCTGCTTACCACACAAATTATGTCAGAGTGGAAGAAATAATGTATGCTCATATGATCTACAAGCTGTAAAGTACTATACAAATGTAACAGATAAGGATTTTTCCCCTCCCTTGATCTTTTTGGAAATAGAGAGTGAAAGAAACTGTGTAATAAATTATTTAATTGTTCAGAGCCTAGGGATCTGAATACTATGTGTTCCTTTATTCTTCCTATCCTACTTTCCTCTGTGCTGGGAAAATCACATTTTTTGGGATGCATACTACTAATTGCAAAAGAAAAAATGGTTGTTAGTCTCTGCTTGATCTGAGTTCTCATTTTAAGTTGCTTTACTGGTTATATTTATGCCATTTCCTAAATGCCTATAATCAGTTATAATGCCTGGAATGGCCTTTCTTTATATTAATGCATTCCTTTAGTTATCTGTATGTTTCCTCTGTTTTATACACTTAGCTTTTCTAGATTGGTTTAAACTTAAAAAAAAAAAAAAAAAGGCAGAGCAGGGGAAGGTTTGGGGAGCCAAGTTCACAACTAACTCACTGAGGCACAGAGAGGTGGACATCGTGCTCATGGTAAGCCTCCTCTCATTCCATACTCCTTAGTTTTCCCAGTTTATGCTCATAATAGCATGTTCCTAAATGTTTGCTGAATTAACAACCAACTTTGAGTATCATAGCAATGCCATTTGGATATCACTTGGAGACAAGATGGAATTTCCTTGTTTGATTTGGTGCTGTGGATTCTGCTTATGGTGTGGAGAACTTAGAGCTTGGTGGTCTCACTGAGCTAATTTATTATGATGGAATTTATCTGCAATGGTTTGGTTGTAGGAAATAAAAGGAATTTGTTGACTATTAATGTAACTTAGTGGTAGAACACTTTTCTAACATGCACGAGGCCCCAGCATAGCCAAAAAAAAAAAAAAAAAAAAATATATATATATATATATATATGTGAACATGTTCTATTCAATACAAAGCTTAGTATTCCTTTATGAGTCATTTATTCATTCAACCAGTATGTTCTTATTACTTGCCTTGGAAGCAAGGCAAGGCTGCCCTCACTGAGTCTGCATTCTAGTGGGCAGAGACAATGAATAAATGGATGTATATTATGTAAGATGGTTACAAGGGTGGGGGGCAACAGATGTGGGGGAGGGTATTACTGACTCATTGATAGTGGTCAAGAAGGCTTTAGAAACCTGAAGGACAAGAAAAATTTAGAAGAAGAATACTTCAAATGGGGGATCAGCAAGTACACCCACCCAGGGAGAAGTGGGCTCCAACAGAAGGAGCTGGGGACAGTGAAAGAGGGACAGCCAAGCAGGTGATAGGGACAGATCATGCAGGTCTTGAGCATCATTATGAAGAGTTTGAACTTTGTTCACAATAAGTCAGAAAGCCATTGGCACGTTTCAAGCAGGAAAGGGACAAGATCTGGCTAATCTTATCTAAAAGATCACTGCTGTGAGGAGTTCAAAAGGAAAGCAGAGAAAACTGTTAAGAGTCAATTGCAAAAGTCCAGGCCAGAGATGAAGCAGCAGCAGTGGAAATGACAAGACTTTGTCAAACGCTAGATGTTTATTTGAAGGGAAGAGGCTGACAGAATTTGCCAACGAGTTGGATGTGGGGTGGGAGAAAAAGAGGAGTCACAGATGACTGCAATTTAGCTGAGCGACTTGGAGAATGAAGTTGGCTTTGCTAAAATGGGGGATACTGGGAGTGGAACAGATTTGAAGGAGGGGGCAGTTTGGGAACGGTTAAGGGTGAGCTGCCTCCAGACATCCAAGTGGAGATGTTCTGTGGGCAGGTGGCTGCAGGAATCTGGAGGCAGGATTGAGATCTTGGCTGGAGATGGAGATGTGTTGGTTGATAGTCATGAGTCTGGAGGAGATCATCCAGAGAGTGAGTATAAAGAGAAGGCTTCCAGACACCCAGCCCTGAGGAACCCACGGGAGGAGGAAAAGTAGCGTAAGGAACTGAGGAGCAGCCAGACATGAACGAAACCAAGAGAATATGGTGTCTCAGAAACACAGAGAATTAAGTACCTCAAGAAGGCGGATGTTCTCCATTTTGTCAAATCGCTGTGAGATCAGATTGAGAGATGGCCGTTGGAGTTAACAATGTGGAGGTGATATCAAGGCCAGGAGCTGGCTTTGCTGAAGCAGTTGGGTTAGAGGCTTAGCTGGAATGGCTTCAACACAGATAAGGCCTTGACTTTACTCCAGGTGAAGACAGAGAAATGGCAAGGAAGTTGGGTAAGAAATGTTTTTAGAGATGGCAGTGATAGAGTGCTTTTTAGGTGAACGAGAATGGCTAGCAGAGAGAGGAATGAGAAATGGATGATGTCGGAGAGGAGGTAGTTACTGGAGCAGTGTCCTTAAGTAAATAAAAGGAATTGGGATTTATTTATTTTTATTTTTAGACAAGCTCTCACTGTGTTGTCCGGGCTGACCTCAAACTCCTGAGCTTAGTTAGCTAGCTGGAACTAGAGGCCACTGTGCCCTGCTAAGGGACTAGGACTAAAATGGAGCTGAAGGGGTAGACTTGGCCCAGGCAGTTCATCCAGAGTTAAAGGAGGAAGGCAGAAGGCATGGTACCCACCCAGGCCAGTTGGTAAACTGGTGTTTGGACCAGGGGGCAAGTTCTCTTCAGTGTTTCAGTTTTTCAGTGAAATTGGATACTGGGTTTTCAGCCAACAGGGAGGATGGAAGAAGAAATATTGTGTAGGATTAGAGGTTCCAGGTGAGAGAAAAGGGTATGAAAGAGTTGGCTAGCAGAAAGAGAGATGAGGAGGTGAGGTGGGAGGGCCAGGAGTACAAGGCCCCTCGGTGATTGTGCAGGAGAATTTCTTTTTTCTCATTGCTGCATCAGGAGAACTTGACCAGGACACCCTCAAAAGTCATCACTAATCCATTGTTAAATATTCCACAATATGTTTATCTATTTTATTGGGCTTAAATGTTGTTTCCAGGCTATTGTGAATGCAGCTGCTGTGAACATTCTTTTTATAGATGTACATTTTCATTTCCCCTAGGTAAATTCCTAGAAGTAGGAACAGTAGATCATAGAATAGGTATATATTTAACTTGGTAAGAAATTGCCTGTTTTCTGAAGTAGTTATTCTGCAAAAGTAACCAGGCAAACACTTTGCCCCGTGCAGGCAGAAAAATAAGTACAATAAACAGAAAGTATGGTGAAGTAGAAATCTTAGGTCACGAAACAGTCTTTAGACTCAGTTTCCCCAAAAACTACATGAAGGAAGTAAACTAGGTCATCTATAAGGATCCTCCAAGATCCTTCATTCTTTCTTTCTTTCTTTCTTTTTTTCTTTCTTTCTCTATTTTTTTTTTGTGAAATTCTGCCACATGGTCATAAACAGCCATCCATATCTCTGCACATTTTTATTCCATGGGAGTTGAGCAATATTTAATATACTGGACCCTATAAGAAAATCTAGAACATAAGGTGCAGAGGCTAAAGTATTAGGCTTATACAAAGCACATAGTTGGAAAATCTTTAAAAGAAAACACTGTAAGAGGAGACAGACTTCCACACCAAATTTTATATAAAAAGTTGTATACCTATGAATAGCTCTCATCTGTTTTAATTATAATGAATATTTGTAGATGCAATTGGATGATTTATGGGAAAAGGCTCACACATTCAGTATTTGGATTGCTGAGGCCTGTTTGGAAACCAGAGTAGCAAAACATATGCCTCTGCTACTTTTGCAGAACTACTGGGCCAGGGTTTTGTTCACCTGAGCTCTCTGCAGCCAGGAATACAGAAAATTTCTCCTGTTTCCTTCCAACAGACAGGACTGATAGCCCCATTGCTGTCATGTGCTAAATCTTGTCTGTAAATGAATCTTGCTGCCAATCTCCCTCCCCTAACTTCCTGGCTGCCTGTTCTATACTTCAACACTATGTGCTAAAGGAGGCACTTGGGCAAAGACTGAGGAGTCATGGTCCACTTGGTTGCAGCCGTCTGATAAATAGAGGATGCTAGAAAAGACAGATTGAACATCAGTGTGAGATCCCATACTGCTGTAATTTGTCTTTCAGGTTAATGAGAATTAAGAGTGAGGGGGAGAAAACCAGTTGGAGATAGCCCTGAACCAGGTGGTGATCGGTGGTGGGGATAGGATGTCCAATTGCTTTCAGTCACCCTTCAGAGGCCTGGGGTCATGGGGTCCCTACCCACCCAGAAGAGGATGCATGCTCTCTGCTTGACACAGCTTTTTCAAAAGGGACTTTGAAGAGTCTAAGGATGGAAAGACATGCGTGGGCCCGTGGATCTTGTAGTTGAGGCATTAGGGGTCAGTTAGGCCAAACTCTTGTCCCATCAGAGTCCCTTCCACAGCATGCCTGACCTGATTATGATTTGGCCTCTGCTTGATTACTTCCAGCAACCTGGAACTCACTACCTCAGCACATTCACTGTAGGACCAACTGCTTTTCAAAACACTTCTTGAGGGTTTACCCTCACCAAGCCCTTGGTGTGCCACCTTTCTTCCATGACAAGAAGAAAGAACTAAAAACAAAAGCATACCCACAGCTAGTATGGGGAAACAGCTCTGGTTGGCTTTGTTCCTCTTCTAGATGGTAGACATCATAAGCATTTCATTTCTTTTTTTTCTTTAAGGCACAGATAAATATTTGTTTTTCCTACCTGGGAACCATCATATCCTAAGTGACCCTGACTTACTTCACATCGGTCTATAAAGATGACTCTTTTCTCACACCTGACTTACATTCTTCCTGGCTATTCAAAAGTCCATTAATTTATCACTCCAAAACAATTGTTCCCAACTAGTGCAGTTTTTCCCAACAGGGGGCACATGGCAATCTCTGGAAACATGTCGTTGCCACCCTGGTATGAGATGCTGTTGATATCCAACGGGTAGAGGCCAGGGAACCGCTGTACATCCTGTGCTGCACAGGACAGCTCCCACAGCAAAGAATTATCCAGCCCAAAACATCTTAGTGCCAGGGTTCAAGAGCTCTGGTCTAAAGGCATTGTCTACAAACAGCCACTAGTACCATCTGATGGTGGCCAGCACAGTGGACAGTTTTTTGCTCTGATTTTGTTAGCAGCATGTAGAAGATTGAAGAGTTTTAATTTCATGAGCTGAAGAGTGTCTGCCTTTCTGTTTGTCACAGGCAAGTGTACAGTAGAAAGGGTTCATTGAAAACCATCTGCCGGGACGTGTTGTTGGTGCACCGTGATGCGGTGTCCTCGCAGAAGGACTCCTTCAAATCATAAATGAGAGCTTATTTTTAAAAGACCTCGTGGGATTTTTAAAACACTTCCAACTTATGACTAATAAACCCAGACCATGTATGTTACCTCCAATTAAGACAGGTGGTACAGCCAAGCAGGATCAGAGTCTTAAAAGGCTTTATATTTTCAATATAGTTTATTCATATAGTTTCAGAAGGCAATTTGTTCTCCATGACTGGTGGAAAGTTCCAAAACAGGTGTCTTGTTTATTGTTTGGAAGGGGTATTGTTTGGTCGGTGGTGTTTGTGTAGTAAGGGGACAAAAGGAAACATTTTTGAAATAAAATCAGAGGCATTTTCCCCCGGTGTCTTTAGAAGGCAAAAAGTAATATCTAATATCGATGTGTGTTTTGATATGAAGTGGTGGTAGGACAGATATTAAGCATTGAATAATTTCCCACACACCCGCTTTGGGGCAGACCCCATGCTGAGAGGACGCAGAAGAGCTTGTCAGTCGAGGCAGAAGCTAATTAGATGAGCTCCAGCGCCTCTCTGGATGATTCCAGCCACACAGGCCCTGTCATGTACGCCATCCACGTCAGTTCAGCCCCTTTTCCCCCATTCCTTTGACTCAAGACAGCCTGAACTTGAAAACAGATTTGCAGGGCACCCACTCTGTGCTCAGTGCAGGGGATTAGAACTGGGACCCGATGTGTGCATTCTTCAGGGCCACAAAAGTCAAGGTCAAGTGCGGGGTGGGGGTGGGGGGTCCTGGACTCCCAGGAAATCTTATCATAACTCAGTGAAGTAAGGCAGGCAGGGTGAAACTTTGGGATTCTAGATTGTCCCACCAGGAAAATTTCTCTTTTATTTTCTGGCTCGTGAACATAATTATTCAATGACTGGTTTTGCTTTTAAATGAAAATGACAAAAAAAAAAAAAAAAGTGAGCCGTTATTAGTGGTAGTGGGCCATCTGGAATTGGAATGTGTTCTAGGGCACGAGGTAGGGGTCCTCCGTCAACAGTGTAATTTTTTTTTTTTTCAAGGTAAAAACCTCCCACTGTGTTTTCTCTTGCTGTGAGGCTCACAGAAACACACAGCCTAGGTCCTGATGGTGGATGCCACTGGGCAGCACACCCTGAGGTGTGACCGTGTCTCTGCCACACTAACAGGACATAGCACCAGTGTGCCCTGGGCTTGTTCGTGGCTTAAGTCACCTGGGTGCTCTGAGTCCTTCCCTCCAGAGTCCTGCTCTGAACAGACCCCACCAGCAATGACATCGTAGACCTTGTGCAGAAGCGTGCCTTCCCGTCCTCCTATGGAACATGACAGTTTTCTCTGTGATGGCTGAATTAATTATCAGAAATGGTTTGCTGGCAGACAGTTGGATGCTAATTATGAGTGGAACCTTAGGGGCCCCGAAGCCCGAATGTGTTGATGTTTGTTGCTGGTGGTAAAAACAAAGAAACCATGAAAAAAAAAAAAAAAGGAAAGAAAAGATTTTTAGCAGAAAACACTGCAGATTAGGCTAGGAAACTTTGCCTAAGTTAAACTACCATCTGATCCATGGTGCGGGGAAAGGGTTTAAAGAACTGGGTAATGAATTATTTCCTTTTGGTAGAGGGAATTGAATTGAGGACTTTTCAACACAAAGCTGAAAACTAGCATTGATTAAATGTAAGGTGACATTTGGGGAGGTGTTCTGAGAATAGCTAAGTTTCATTATCTAATTTAACTTTATACTGTGTCCCAGGTTTGTGAAATCTTTCTAGCAAGTTCCACCCAGGAGGAATGATTTTCAATTAAATGGATCATGACCACTGCAGAAGGACCATGAAACACAGTTGTAGTGCAGGGCCATGCAGTGAACAAAGCTACCCAGCTCACAAAGGGACAGGTTGGGAGTCAGCTGTGCTAATGCTGGCTTTGGGGTATCATTTCATTCTCTCCCATGAGCTGTACATTAATGAGGTATAAAGATGAAGGCCAGGAGGCACTCCATGGAGCTGTGTGACGCAAGAAGATGGATGTTACTGGCTCTCACTGGGACAAACAAGAGACCAACCAACGCTTGATCGTTGGAAGGGATGATAATCTGTTGTGGGTTGTTTTTTTTTTTTTTTTTAAAGAAGAAAAAGAGGAACAGGATCACTTATTAGTGGATAAATCAGAAAATTAAAGGACAGAAAGTTTCCTGGTCATTTTATGTAGGTGTGTTACGGGCTGGCTGTCTTTGGCAGCACTTATGAAATGGGAAGATTCCAAGCGTATATTCCAGAATAATGTTTAATGAAAAAGTAAATTAAGGCATCCATAGATCCTTTATTGGGGATTCCAAGGAGTTTTTTTTTTTTCTTTCAATTAGGTTTCTTTTCTCAAAGTTAATAAATTTGTTAAATTAGGTGACTGATATAAAATAAGAATAAAATTTTTTTTTGGGGGGGGGGCAGTCCTGGGGATCGAACCCAGGGCCTTATGCTTACAAGGCAAGCACTCTACCGACTGAGCTATCTCCCCAGCCCCCCCTAGAATAAAATTTTTTGCCTTATGCTACATCTCAGTCATTAGTCATCAGATAATCTCTCTGTCAAAACATAAACTTGACTTCAGATTTTACTTGGGGTGCAGCAGGGAAGTGGGTGCTCACTTCTGAGAGAGGCTCATGCAACACTCTCCACACACGACCATCCTCAGGGAAAATTTACACAGATGCAAGGACAAGTGCATTAATGTCATTGTTCCATGGCAGAAGAGGTGGGCCAAGGAAGCAGGTTTGTTTAAGGAACAATATTAAAGCCCCTGAAATTTTTGTCCTATTAATCTTAGGGTTGAATTTTCTAACACTTTTTCTTATTTCCTATCTTATTCCAAGATAGGAATGCGAGATAAGACTAACAGGAAGTTTGGGGGAATTGTACTTATTAAATCTTATTTCTCTTTGCATATTATCCAGCTTTTCCTTGATAATTTGAATTCTTACCAGGCAGTCATTCAGTGACCTCAATTCTCCTCTCATGAGCCAGAGAGGAAAGCCCTGTGTGTTTAAAGAGTCTTCGAGCCTCCACTTGGCCTAGTTCTGCTGAAGGGGTACTGTGCCATAGCAGAGCTCCACGTGGTGTGGGCAGGGACAGGCAGTGTGGCTCTGTTGAAAGGGACAAGGAGGGAAGGATCAGGCACACCGTAGAAACACCCGGATGCTCACGTAGCATAGGCACCACCAATTCACCTTTTGGCAACTTTTGAGAAATGCAGCATCTTGGGACCCTCCTCAAGCCTCAAATCAGAATCTGCACATGCACAGGATCCCCTGGCGGTTCCTGTGTGTGCTGAATTTTTTCGAAGCTGTGCATGTCGTGCTGGCTCCCAAGGGAACCCTCCTCTGGGCAGAAGAGCACAGTCAGGGTATCACTTCCTAAGAGCAACGTGAACTGTGCTGTGGCCAGAGATGCAGCATTTGCAGAATATATATGAGGCACTGAAGACAATCAGGGAAAATGATCCAAATCAGAGAAGCTGTAAAACTGAAAAATCTCTTCATGGACTTTGCTTTCTTTTGAGAGAGAATTTTTTTTCCCCTCATTGGAGAAATTCATTATAGATTGAAAGGTCAAACAATAAAGCTCAATTAATGAAAAGTAGGAATTAATAAAAAGGCAGAAGGTGAAAACTTAGTTATAAAACAAACTTTCTCAAGGTTCTCATTTTGAGGTAAACTACTAGGCGATCTGCCTCTTTTTTTTAAAGTAGAAAATCATACATGTTGCTTAAAGTAATTAATTTGATGTTGAGAATAAATGCATTAATGTCTTTTCCTATTTGTCTCGTGTAGCTATTTGTTAAATGCACAAAATTTTATATAACAGTAAAAACCTCTTGCAATTGGTTTATTCTGTTAATAAGTGAAATGGAAACTTAGCTTATGTGGTTAGTGAAGTTGTTAAGGATCATGCTGAAAAAAATTAAGTATTATGTATGAAACATAAATTGATTATAAGGTAAACTGAAATCTGTGAAGTGGTAAGCAGTACTTAACGAGTTCTGATATGGAGGAAGATTATTGTGGCTTGATTTTCATAACATATTTGTACTTCACCAAAGGTTAAAGCAAACCAAAGTCTTACAAGAATTTTCAAAACTATTCATCCTACTTCTAGGATCATGTTCTCCAAAGTGCTAATTAATGTCAAGCCAGTTTAATATATTGAGATATTTAATCAATTGGCAGATTGTTGTCAATAAATATGTGCCTTAAATGGTTTGTCCCAGGCTAATGAAGTACCTTCTGTGAGAGCAAGAGCTATTGGGGAAAATATCCATTCTTTCTGGGGATTTGCCCTACATGATCAGTCTCCCTCTGCTTCAGACAAGAAACTGCTCTCACCTCGGAATGGAGCATCCAGAGAAGCAGAAAGTAAATTTTATTTTCTACCAGCAGTCAGTCGAGCAACATGAGGCGGAAGGGTGGTTACTGATAATATTAGTGATAACAGTAGCAGTCACTATGTGCTAGATTCTGTGCTCGGTACACTAACTCGCTTATCTTAATCTTCACAACAGCCCTATGAGAAAGGTCAGTTTCTCAAACAACCTAAGATCCTTTATGGCACAAATTTTTTGGTCATGCCACTAAGGTCCTGAAATAGAGTGCATAGATAAACATGACCTACTCAACAAGTAGTTTAAAAAAAAAGATCATTATAATTCCCCAGCTATAATATAATGGAGAAACAAAAGGAATTTATTGTTGAGTTTATTTAATATTTAAATGTTGATCCTGGTGAACCTCGGGGCTGGGAGGTAATAGGCATTTTTGTCTGTGCATAGAAAATCTGTGAATTTGATGGCTCTTAAGAGCAAAGTGATAGAGGTGCAAAGTTCCAGAAGTGGTGACGCGGTCAGTGATCGATTTTAAAATGGCAAACAGGTCTTAGAAAAGCTCTTATCTCAATTTGTGCAAATACTGCAGGTCTGGGATATGTAGTTTACATTGATATTTAGGCAGAAAATGCTGTGTTCATATAGGAAACATTTCAGTTCTAAGCCCAAGTGGTAGTAAACAAGGCTTTACATGCACAAGAATCCAGTGGGTCATGGAGAAGTCACACAGCCTGGGAGATCACTCAGTGTCACAGGTCTGCCTTGCTGTGGAGAGATACCTGTCACCCCAAATCATCATCTGCTAAATGCAACCCCCAATCCTGAGGACAACACAAAGAGCCCTGTAGAGTTCCAGAAAATGTGCAAGGGAGCATGACCACCCCTGAGACGAGGGTACTGTGGTTTTCATCCCAGCTTTTCAAATGTGGCAACAGAAACCTCAGTAGTTTCCCCAAAGACACAAAGGCAGGAAGTTGTGGAGTTGGATTCAGACTCTGCTCTGCATTTAACCCACGACCAGGCCATAGGCTCTGGGGACCATTTGATAGAACTGTGAGTGTTGAGAGGAGCTGAGCTTCCCTGCTGCAGTTGGTTAATCCCTCTTTACAATCAGCAAGCTTGAGTCAGAGCCCTTCTCAAGTCACCCAGCCCATGAGAAGCAGGCCTGGCTTCCAAACTCACTGTGACTTCAAAGCCGAGCTCTTACCCCTACTTCTTAGAGCTGGCTCAGACCCTCAGGAGGAGGGAGTGTGTGGCCTTGTGGGAAACTACTCACCTGCCTTCTCTTGTTTTCTCTGTAGTACCTAAATTGAGTAAGGTGACCAGATAACTTATTGGCCAAACCAGGACACTGAGGAGAATGAACGAGGACACTATAATGCCAAGGCTTTGGTGTGGGTCACTCACCATCATCCATTTCAGAATCTTGAAGAAAAGGGTGCTTGGTGACCAGTTCCTAGTTGTTGCTCACACAGAGAGCTGAAAATGAGTGCTGTGGATCCCAATCAGAACGCCCTGGGACCCTGCTGTCACAGGAACACTGCTTTACCACCCTCAGTGACCATGAGACCATCTTGAGGGATATAGTAGTAACTTTATTCTTTTGAGAGATCTTTTCCAGTTTAAACAGTCCACACCCCACCTTTGAGGAGGATAGGTGAGCCTCGAATATTGCCTCTCAGGTATCATGACAGTAGATGAGGATAGGCTTTGCAGGGTAACACACCACACCCCCAGGGGACGGGAACTGGCAGATATTGGTGACTGGGAAAGAGAGCCTGCTTCCCACATCAGCCTCCCTCTCTCCCTCTTAGGAGCAGGACAAGAGAAGGCTTCCTTCAACGAACATGTAAAGCTTGCACTGAAAGGGCACAAGTGACTAATTCTGCCTGAATTTCCCCAAGCTTCTGTACTTGTCTTTGTTTATTATATTAATAAATACTATGCAGCTAATGTTCCCATCTGGCAGGGCAGAGAAAAGAGCATAAAAATGAAGTTGCAGTTACATCACTCCAATATTAATGAAGGTGATATCCGCCTGGCATGGTAGAAAGGTGGGTCTTTACTTTAGAGTTCTTAATTAAGAACTGCCAAGTGACTAATATTAATTAGGAAGCCAGCTGCATCCTTCAGTTTCATGGTATATTTCTTCTGATGAACCCGTGAAGGGAGTACGTCTGAGGCTCTTTTAATCAATCAGCCCATGAGCAATTATCTGTTAAGTATACTTTGTGTGTACAGGACCAGGCTATGCGGACAGAGATTTATAAGATACTGTCTTTGCCTGCAGGATCTCCACTTAATTGAGGAGTATGCACAAACAGAGAGCCAGTATTTCAGACTGTGAGTCAGAGCATGTTCTGGATACAGTGAGTGGCATAAGAGATAAGTGGCATGAGGTGGAAGAGAGATTCTCAAACTACACAGTTACCATCCCCCACCTCCCCCAGGACTGCAGTATCAAACCCCAGTGTGACGGGAAGTGTTCCATCTCTGGGGACATTGGGGTACAAGAGGTAAGGACCAGCCTGCAGACTGGAAAGTCAGAAATCAGAGGAGGGATTGAGGATCATGGGCAGAAATAGTGAATAGAGCTAGGCCCTAAGGAGGAGGAGTAAGATCTCCAATGGCTGAAGGGCAACAAGGAGTCCACATGGGTGACAGAGAGAGATCAGGCTGGTGGGACCAGCATGGAAAGTAGTGGCATCGCCCTGTGATATCCACTTCAGCTCTTCAGTGCTGGGTCTCCCACTACTGTTGATTCTGTTGATGCTCATGTCTCCACACACACCACAAGCTTGGCCTCCCACAGGGACGTAGCACCCTGAGCTGGGAGGAGGCGGTTCAGGGGGCATTCAGTGAACTGCGTATACCTGACATGATCACTCAGCTTAGTAAAATCATGCATGGAACCATGGGCTTCATATGTCCCATCTCCAAATCCCTACCCCCATTCTAAGTCTTTTTTAACATTGATATGTTAATATCCATTGATTCTGATTTTCTGAATTCCTAGCAACTGAAGAAGAATTATATGAAGAATAAGTTGTACCCCACCTCTTTTTTTTTTTTTTTCTATTTCACTTCACCTTACATAGAGAGGGTTAATGATCTCAGGAATGTTTTCAAGCTCAATTTGTAATCTAATGTACAATTCTCTCATAATTTTATGCTAGACACTTGGTTTGTTGAGTCGTATCAGTAAATTTGCAGTTCTGTTAAACCACCTGCCAGGGTGCCATGGTCTTCTTGTGCACTGCCAGGGCTCAGATCCAGGACCCCGGAAGTCTCCATGCCCCTTCACAAATGTTCTGGAGTAGGATTTCTTTTAAATCATTCATAAGGAGCTCTCTTGGTCAAGGATCCTTAACCTTGAGCCTGACCATGGTCATTCACGAGGGCTCATCTTTTATAGATTTAGACTCATCTTGGGGAACTGAGTGTGTTGTGCTTTCTTCTCTCCTCAAACTCTGCCAGGAAATTTTTTTTTTCCACATCTATTTTCACCGAGTGCTGATTTTTGTTCGGGTTGCATCTGTGTTTATGTATATAGACCCTCTCTAACCCTAGTTTATGGCCTTTTTCAATAAATCCACACATCCAGAGCAATCTTTTCCCCAACTAAATGCTTTTTAACTAAGTATTTTCCAGAATCTACCAGCTGCTTTAGATACAGTCCACATCAGTTGCCATCTTTGGAGTGGGGCCCAAAAGCCATGGTTCTACAGTCTCTGCATATCACTGCAAGCACAGTTCCATCAAGAGAAGAAGAACCCTTGGAAAGCGTGGGTCTATGCATTTCCTTTCATTTGATAGCTTGGAGAATTTACTAACCTCATGTCATCATCAACTGAATCGTTAAATAGCCAGTGTAAGTGGACTCTATACAAAAACCAAAAAGGAAGTGAATAGAGAAGTGCTCTTTCCCAGGGGAGGCTTTCCTATCCAAGTAGCTCTGTATTGTTATGTTGTATTTTTCCTTTAATCAGTTCACATGCACAAATTTACTTTTGAAGAAACTTTATAGCCATATTCTAAAGGATATATTAGTCTCACTTGCCATTAACAAAAATACATCCATAGCAATTAAAATTTAGCACTTCAACTGTACACGTACAGCCACTGACAGGACATCTTTGGGAAACATTGTTGAAGGGAGATGTCATATTACTGGGACTGAGGCAGAGCGAGGGAAACAGTCATTCCCCCCAGCTTTAATATTCAATAAGGGCCTCAGATTTCATTTTACTTCTGAGTTTTGCTTATAACAGGATTTTTCAACCTCAGTGCTGTTGACATTTGGAGGCTTAGTCAATTTTCTCTTGTTAATAATACAACACCACAGACTAAGTTATAAAGAAAAAAGATTTATTTGGACTCACCGTTGTGGTCCAAGTTCAAGGTTTGTATCTGGTGATGGCCTTCTTGCTTATATTCCCAAGACAGTACAGGGGATCAATGGTGACATGCCCTGATGCTGGCTTTTATAGCAGACCCACTCTCCAAAGAACCCATTAATCACATGAATTGATCCATTCATTCATTAAGGCAGGGTCTTAATCACCTCTTAAAGATCACACCTGGCCCTACTTCTTCTTTTTTATTTGTTTTAAGTAGTTATACATGACAGTAGAATGTATTTTGCTATATCATACATAAATGGAGTATAACTTCTCAACTTCTCATTCTTCTGGTTGTTCATGATGTAGAATCACACCGGTCATGTAATCATGTATGCACATAGGGTCATAATATCCAGTTCATTCTATGATTCTTCCTACCTCCATACCCCTTTCCCTCCCTTTACACCCCTCTGCCGAATTCCTATTCTTCCCTAGCCACCCCCCTTATTGTGAATTAGCATCCGCATATCATTCTGCCTTTGGTTCTTTGGGATTGGCTTATTTCGCTTAGCATGATATTCTCCAGCTCTATCCATTTACTGGCAAATGTCATAATGTCATTCTTCTTTAATGGCCCTACTTCTTAATACTTCATAACAGTGATTTAGTCACAGTATGAATTTTGGAGAAGACAAATCACATTCAAACCATAAAAGGCAGGATCATTCTTTGTTGTTGAAGACTCCCTGTGCATTGTGGTGTGTGGCAGCACCCCTGGTTTCTACCCCCTAATGCCAGTTGCACCCCTTCCTGAGATGTGAGAACCAAGATGTTGCCACACATCCCCTGACAGGGGGACAGAATCTGCTGGTGAAGAACCACTGTGTTATACGTAATACCTGTGTTGCTTTTACCTGTATTATGATCTTAAATCATTACTTTGTTACATATGCGTATTTCAAATATGCTATAAGTTTCAAGACCATGTTTTAGCATTCTTGTAACTACATGCCTATTACTCCCCTCCCCTGATCACCAGAAAGGAACCCTGGCCTCTGCTGAGACCTGCTGAGGGCGTCTCTCTCACTGTGAGTTGGCGCTCTCACTGACTGTTAGTTCCCAAAGGAATCTCATTGGCAAACAAGAGACTGGCTCCTCCCTCCCTCCCTCAGGTGTTTCTGGCCTATTGCAGTCATGACTCCTTTCAAGAAAACCCAATGAGAACTTATTTAATGTGTTATTCACCATGTACATTAGCAGAGACCTACATTTTTGTGGGCTACTATTGCTTTAAAAAAATTACTCTTTTTTTTTTAATAATTTCCTCCAGTCTGATGATGCTAGTTAATATTAGTTAACCTCTTTTTTCAATAAGTAAAGCTAAAGCTAAGATATATTAAATAGCTTGGCCAGAGCCACATTGTTAAAGTTGCCATTCTGTTAAAGAAGAATATTGGGAACCATCTGTCTCAAAACAGAAATGATTATTGTTGCTTTTGTTGTTTAAAGTACTTTATATTAAAAAATTGACAAAAATACTAGTAGTATTCAATAGAATACTTCTGGCACTTTTCTTTTGAATACCTCTTGTTTTTAATACTGTTTCTGAATTTTTCAATTCAGATTGTTATGAATGTTTTTTTTTAAATGAAATTTTTAAGTGAAAATGAAATAAAATATAGTTACCATTATTGTCAAAGTTCCTTCTTTATATTTCTAGTTAGGAAATGTACATATTCTGTGCACGTATGAGTGCATATGTGTCCCTATGTCCAGGCTCAGTGGTCCTTCATAGTGGCTTTGCTGTATCTTTGGACAGGGCTGATCTGAGACTTCTTATTCAGGGAAACAGGCAGGACACCTCCATGAGGTACCCGGCCAGATTGCCTTCTGATGGGAGGTAGAGAAGCTGGTCTGCTTCCTCCATTGTTATGCTTTGATTTGTTGTATTCTGCTTTTCTGTAATACTAGTGATCAAACCCAGGACCTCGTACATGCTAGGCAAGTGCTCTCCCACCAAGCCGCATTCCAGCCCATGTTTTAATACACATCTCTGGAATGAAATTAACCTTACCTACCCAGAGAAGGTGCCGTGGATGTGGTGCATGCCAAACTGATTCACTTTTGGTTGCAGCAGGTTTTCATGTTGTTGTTACAGAAGAGAAATTGAGAGTGGACCAGGTCACCATCATCTCTTTGCCTAATGAAGACTCCTAACAAGGGATAGATCAAACTGACAAGACTGTGATGTGCATGCACGGCACACACACTAGGTGACATACTGCCAAGTAGATACATGTATGGTTCCAGGGCATTTCATAAACTACATGAGTATTATCTCTAGAGATTTTTTTTTTATTGAAACATCCTTTTTTCTACACCTTTCCCTTTTAAATTTCTTAGTGCTCCATAATACACAGATGTGTTTTGACTCATAGTATTTTGATAATTGTTGTGAACATTTTGCTCTAGGGGGGGATCGTCTTCAGCAAAGTACTTAGTGTTAAGTACCTGCTACTTAATCCTCATCACCTCTCTATTAGATCGCCAGTAGAGTTCCCATTTTACAGATGAGTAAAATGAGACACACATAGGTTGCCTGTTCCTGCCTCCCTGGTTCTGTCTGCTGATACATGTATTAGTGATTCCTCCTGAACTTGGGGGTCAGTCTTTTGTATCATCTATAGGTGCTTTCTTTTTGGTTTCTAGTATATACAGCTGTTTTTGTCAGAACTAGCTGTTTCTTAATATCTACTTAAATTTCCAGATTCATTTTGCTTGTTCTGTTTTTGTGTTACACCTGATTTGAGATTGAGATGCTGGTTCACTGCCTTCTCGGTGTGATCATTTCCTCAATTCCAAAGGAGCTCTGCTTGCCTTTTAGGTACTTCTTGTTCCCATTGTTAGGGTGCATACAGTTCATCCCCACATTATCACAACTACCTTCCCTATCCTTACTTTGAACTCAGTTTTATTTTCTGACCTCCATTCTGTGCTCACTTCCAAGTGCCCCCAAATCCAGCCCAGTAGTTTTTCCCTGTTACCCCAAATTCTCAAGAAATATGGCCAGGTGTGAGATTGTGTTATGTATTTTGACTGTACACATGATCTTCACACCCTTCAGTAGGTAGTTTTCTGCCTTAACCAGAAGCATGATGTCTTAGCTGGGGGGGGGGGGGGGGCGCGGGGAGAAATAATGATATTTTAAAGAGCCCTAGACATTTTAATAGAAGTTTCTTCTCAGCTTTTCTCTGTTGTGTATCAGAAGGAAAGTACAGTGACAGAGAATGTGACATGCCTGCCCAAAGACGTTTCTGTTCGTTGAGCTGAATTTCCCTAAAAAGGAGCAGTCCTAACCGAGTCTGTCCTATAAAGAAACCCAGGTGGCAAACACGAATCTTTCATGCCTGAAAATTCCATTTTCTTATCCTTAATATTTCAAATAATCCTCTGGCACTGTGACAAACAGGATGACACTCCTAGTCTGATGGAAACCAGCAGTGCCCATTGTCAGGTGGAGATGACTGAGGCCCCACGCCCAGTTAGCATGCCAAAGTCTGCCAGTGTTTCTGGCCAGAGGACCAGCGCTGGGTGTGACTCCATGTGGTCTCCAGGCCTTTGTTCTGGTCAGCGACCACTAAGCCCAGGTGGTGATGTGGTCTCTCTGGGGTCTCACAGCCCACTTATGAACAGATCCAAGAGCATAAAGCACAGAGGCATTTGGAAATTCCACTTTCATGCTTAATATGCAACATGCAAAATGAATTTTTCATATTGGCTTTTTAAAAAAAAGGGAAGAGTTCCAGCATTTCCTCACTGGTGTGCCTTTTGGAGTTAGTGTCCTTTAAAGCAGCCAGAGGGGGAATGACTGTAATGTAAGCAGAGTGGTGTTTGCAAGTAAGAGCTGGAGGAGAGGCAGTGATGATTTTGGAAACATTATTCTGGCGTTGAATTGAACAAAGAGTTATTACTGCAGGAAAAAAAATATCCAGAAACACATTGTTAATACTGTCTCAGATTTGGGCCTGGAGAACCACACTGTGAATGGAGTAGACGATAAATAGAGAGAAAATGGCAAATTAAGGGGACAGATAACCAGGGGGAAAGGAAAGGAGGAAAGTTGCCTGCTGGCATCAGCAGAAGAGAACACATAACCAGTGTCTGATGCATTTCCTTAAGAACCAGTGTGTTTGCAAATTGCTCCATTGCATCTTAGCAGAATCTAATCTGAGTAACAAAGAGCTGACTAGGAACATAGTTGGATGAATTCCCTCAGTACTCCTGAAATATAACAGAGCAAGGACCAGTATAATGAAAAATATACTGAAAGAGTAGCTAGAGGCTTAACTTATGATCAGTGTTCATTACAACAAATGACACTTTCACTGCAGAGTTACCATAAAGATTATTGACTCTTACGTAATGTGGTTCCCCTCTGAATAGATCTCAGAACAGCTTAGCCTGTGAATGGGAGAGCTGGAGCCAGGCGAGGACCAAAGATGTACTCAATACCCCCTTACTCGTTTTTCATTTAGTACTGGTGAGCTGCCCATTCAGAACCCTGGACAGAGCAGGAGAAATTGAACCTTCTTCCAGGAAGAATCTACACCGTTATCTTTGGCATTCACTAGCGTGATTATGTGCTGGGTTCAGTGAAGACCAGACTCAGAAAGTGACTACACTTGTTGGTCGCTTTGTATCCAAGGACCCTCCTTATGTTCTCTGCCATTTGCTATTTTCCTCAATCATACATAATACAACATTTTTAAAAATATCTCTTTGGAAAGAAGCTGTGTTTTGTGTAAAACTTTGGGCAGACAACCATAAGGCATTTTGCAATCCTGTAGCTTTGCCCAGGTTTAGAATGGACAACCTGTTTTGAGCAATATGCAGTAGCCTTGGTTTAACCTGTTCGGTACCTACTAAACATTGTTATTTCATCCTCACAACAACCATATAAGATATGTACCGTTACCACGATCCTATTTTGCAGAGCAGAAAGAATTCTCAGGTTAGGTAACTTGTCCAAGATTCCGAACTGCCAGGAATTATAGATGCATTTCAAAATAATCTCTAATAGTCTTCTGTGTGTTGACTTCTACACAGGTGCTCAATGTAAAGGAAGAATCTCGTATTTCCTGTCTCTTCCCCGTCTCTCCTTCTCTCAAAGTGAACTGGGTTGTAAGTCTGTCCAGAACATCTTGCTTTAAACCAGTATTCACAATCAGACCAGCCTTGCTTCTTGTTCTGTATTTCAAAGTCAACTCAAAGTGTCCCACTAAGAGTGGGCTCCCTGTCAGTCTTAGCCAGAGGTAAAGATGGCAGCCCTCAGTGATTTGGGGAACTCGAGCCAAGAAAAGGAACACAAAGAGGCCCGTGCACGAGACATGCCTTGTTGTAGAGAAAGAAAGTACGATTTGGGAACAAGTCAATAGTAGTCAAAAAAACAATAATGAAGACATTCTGAGAGCTCAATGGAAAATGAGTCTTTGGATCTTGCCTTCCTTAAGGTTGCCGTTTTGAATTCCTGAGTTTTAATGGAGAAAATTCCTCAACCAAGAATGAGATTTTTAAAATACTTCAAGCCCTGAGGTCACTAGTGGATGTCATATCCGCACACACTCTCAGTAGGCACCTTATTCCCCGCTTTGGAAAAGCCCAATTGTGAGGTCTCCTTCCGAGGTCACCCGTGGTCTGCTTTGTGGCACTTCCTCAGCCCCTCCTCTCCGCCAGGCCACTTGGAGTGAGGAAGTGGTCTGTTGACGTCGGAAGGTCTTGATGGCGCGCCTTTCCCTTTGGGGTCTTCCATCCATGGTGCCATCAGATCGTCGGGAGGAGCTTCCCAGACACCCTGCTCCTCTGGCATTCGCACCTCACACTTTTACTTCCACCTCACTTCCACCATCTGCATTTAGAATGTTCTAACACCTTTCAGGGGTGTTTTGTGGGTGAGATTCTTCAATGAAACACGAGATTCTTGGATGAAAGGAGCTGTTGTGACAAGCCTTAGCTCTTCCCTCCCCACCCACAGCCACAGTTTTGCCTGCTGGGGGCATCCAACCAGGAAAGCTGAGCCCAGAGAGGCAGATCCTCTTCCCATGCAGCCCAGCATTCCCACCACCACCAGGTTGGTTTTCAGTGCCTGGATTCTTCTTGCAGATCTTACAGTAACGTGGAGCCTCAGTCACAGACGTGGCACTTTTTAACCTGTTTGCACTTGCAGTAAATTACTGTGAGACTTTAAAATCTGATTTTAAAAAATGGGAGGAAGTAGATGACAGATATGAAACCTCCTAGTATATCAAGGCCAAAAATATTTTCTGACTTTTTCCCCCAAGATTTTCTAGTCTTTAAACCCACTATTCCTTTTTCAGGGGTATTTTTTTTTTTTTTTCATAAAACTCAAACTACAAAAGTAAAAACCGAAAGAAGGGTGGAATCCAAAATTTTTTCTCCTATGGAACTGTCAGGGATGGCTTCTCCATTATTTCTGTGACAATGACTCACTTGTCCCCAAATACTGCTTTGTTTCTTTCTGCACACCCACAGGTCCCTTGCCTACCAAAACCTGGACTCCTCCCCCGCTACTGCCCTCTTTCCATCACTGGCCAGCCGTTCAAAGATTGGAATCTTGAGGGCAGGAAAAGCACAAATCGGCTTGATATGCCATATTTCAGGGAAGCACTGGCCACCTCCTAAAGAGCATGGCCTAGGGAGGGTGTTCGGCTTTGCCAGGGAAATGACCAAAGGTGCCAGGTGCCTGCCGCTGCTTTTCCCTGAGCTCCACCTGCTGAAAGGCTGATGGATAAGGCAGCACCTGGGTGGTGGAGAGCTGGATGCTTTCTGGTTTTGATCCTCAAGGCCGTTTTGGTTTTTGTTTTTATGTTTGCTCTGTTTCTAAGTAGAAAGTGATCCACCTCACCAAAAATCCTTGGACAGTGGTGGAAGGGAAAAATGCTACAGTCCTTCTGAAATCTAAGGCATCACACCACATTCTACCAAAGCAGAGAAGGGACCTTAGAGACGCCAGCCCTGTAAAGTTTCATTTAATGTGATTTGGGTGAGTTCACGTAGTTGAAGTGCTGCACGGGATTCAGAGGTTACGTGTGTGATCCATTCAGATGCCCAGTGCTGACCATGCGAAGCCCTGGCCATGGCGCTCTATCTCAGTGGCTTCTGGGCACAGTCCAGTGGAGCGCACCATCAAACGCCATATCCAAGTCCACTAAGGATAGTGAACTCCGCAGTGTAAATCCAGAGGCCCCATTTTCTGTTGTGGGAAACACGGATCGCTCAGTTAGCAGGTTCATTGCAAAACCTCTGAGTCCCTATTTGGTGTTCTTGACCCGCTCTCTGACACCTGGAGCCTTGTACTTCTGTTCAATGAGATGTCCAGCTTTCAGTTGACTTGCTTGTCACCTGCTAAGGTCAAATCAGTAACTCACCAGGACTGAGAGAAACTGAAAGGGAGAGACACCACCCAGAGCAGAGTCCGTGCTGTTAGCCACACAGAGGAGGAAGAGGAGCATAGGAATGCTGTCTGCTTCTACCGCCGTACTTCTCTTTTCAATACTAGATTCCTAGATGTGTGACACCAGATCTGTAATTGTTAACAGCATTTACATCAGAGCCACAGGACAAACGTGGACCCCCTGTGGTTTCCTTCATACCGTATTGCTTGAGGCTTAAATGAGATTCTATATAGAAAGTGCTGTAGAAGCCTCCTGTGTACAAGCCAACGTGCAGTGAACGCTACTCAAGTTTTTCTGTTAGGACTGCTAGCTCAGTGACGTTAGAAGTCAGGAATACCCCTGAGCTGCTCTTGAAGGAATTGTGTGTGCCAAAAATGACTAATAAAAATTTACTCTTTTTTAATTTTATTTATTTATTTATTTGAAGGGACTGGGAATTAAACCCAGGGGTTCTTTGGCACTGAGTCCTTGTTTTGTTTGGTTTTTCTTTTCCTTTTCATTTTTTCCTTGAGACAGGGTCTCACTAAGTTGCTTAGGGCCTTGGTAAATTGCCGAGGCTGGCCTCAAACTTAGGATCCTCCCACCTCATCCTCCTGAGTCACTTGAATTTCAGGCATGTGCCACCAAGCCGGGCTCATTCTCATTTTTAATTTGTTTGTTCAAAGGAAAGGGGAAGGAACGTTGCCTTAATAATGTTCATTTAACTGAATTTTCTTTCAAAGACAACTACTGTCTTCAACTAGTTTTTATTAAGATTATGATTCAGTAAAAGCCCATTGTACCATAAAGGAATTCAGTGGAAACCCCTGGTCCCGGTTCTGTGGAAGAGAATCTTACCCAGGGACAAAGCCTGGCTCCAGTGGCCTCACTGTGCGAGTGGTGGCATCGTGAATGCTCGCCCCATCTTGCCTCTTACCTTCCAGTCTCACCCTGTGGCACGCTGAGGAAGGCATTGAGAAAGTGGTGCAGGAAGCAGAATTCCATGACAGAAGATAACACCCCAGAGGCCGGACACTTGCCGTGGTCTGCACAGGACACGTCCCTCCAGTAACCGGCTCTAAGTGGGAAGCCGATGGATGCACACTGATGGAGCTGGGACTGAGGCCGTCAGAAGTGTTCCTTGACCTAGATATTCATTCAGTCCATTGGTCAGTCCCTATTTATGGGTGACTGTTGTGTGCCAGGCACTGGGAACAAGAGAAGCAAAAACAATTTAGACATAGTCCTTGTGGCAGAGGCACTTCTGATGCGGCCAGGAACCATTCAGTTAGTGCAGGAATCCAGGCTTTCATCTGTTCAGTTGGCGAACTTGCACGGGGAGCCCATGGCGTGCCGGGCAGAGGACATCCGACAAGACATGCAAGGCTCTTGCTGTCCAGGAACTCATCTTCTCTTAGCAGAAGCAAGAAACAACAGTAATCAAATTAAATAACCCATTCATGATGTATACTGGGAAGGAAGTCAATGCTAGTGGGAGATAATGTGGGCAGAGAAGACCTCGCTGCAGAATTCACCTTCAAAGAAGACCAGTGATTATGTGCTAGGCCTAGACCTTCCTTTGATGCCAAGGAACACAAATCCTAAGAAGGAGAGGTCATGACTTGATGGTTTTATATTACGACTAATCCAGTGATAGTAGACTTGGGGCATGTCATGATAGAAGGTTCCAGAGGGTGTCATGGGATCCATTCTCCCTCCATCTTTCAGTTCTTCATAAGTCTGTGCCAATATCTCTTTTGGGCTGGCACCCCATCTTGGCATGTGCCAAGCAGATCTGGGCTCCTGTCATTCTTAGTTTAGGTAAAACAGAAAAGAAAGGCCTTTGACCTAAGCTCATGGAGCTGTCTCTCTCCTTGGCCCTCGTGGGCCACATGCTTATGTATGAACCAGTTGCAAAGACTAAGGCTGAGCCAGAGGTCAAGTGACAGCAGTCCCAGAGCAGCATACCCAGGCCCCGGGGTCAGAGTGCTGCATGTCATCAAAGGCATGTAAAGTGTCTGTCCTCTGTCTCCTCACCTGTGAAGAGGGGATGGAGATAGCCCCTAACTCCAGGCAATGTCCAGAAGCACATTCCAAACAGGGAAGTTGGAGCAAAGGCCAACTTCAGGCCTTTGCCAGTGTGGGCAGTATTTGCAGGGTAGGAGGGGAGCCCTGCCTGGAGTCTGCTTCCTTGCAGCGACGTCCTCTTGCCAGCCATGCACAGGACTCGGTGCCTGCCTTTCTCTGCCTTTCTCTTTCTCTATGTGCCCACTGCCTGCCTTCAGCCCATTGTTTCAGTCGCCCACTGACGCCCTTCTGATGGACACGTTCTCTCTCTGGGTTTGTCAGTACCCTTGGTTTGGTTACCTCAAGCCTGCTGGCCCACGAGTGAGGCTGCTGTTATTTTGGGTGACTTGTCCTGTTTCTGCTTTGATGTGTTTTGTGTTGATTTTATCATTGAACAGAGAGAGGACAATCTTCTGTCCCCTGTCTTCAGGTTTTCCATGGTGCCTCTCTCCTGCCCTGATTGTGGTGATCTCTTCAGCCAATCCTGACTTTGCAGGACATGACATTTAAAGTGGGTTATAAAATATGGACAAAATATCACCATAATTTGTGATAATATAGTGTTCACATCCAACCGAGCCTGTTAAGAAGTCTATTAGAAAATTGCTCTTTAGCTTTTGAGAGCTAGATAAGTCTAGTGGATTTTCATAGTAGTGATTTTTAAGAATAATTTTTGAAAGGGGTAAATTGCCCATGTAAAAATAATTCCTTCTTTTTCCTCTCTCAAACTCATGAATAGTTTTGTGTATCTCTGTGTATATTCCAAGCATACAGACATTTACAGTTGGGTGTCTCTTTTTAATCTCTACACCAAGTACTAAAGTCATTCTTTCTTTTCATAAAAAATATTCACTCTTCAGTGCGATGTGAAGTCTACCCAGGAGGCAGCTTGTCTGGGAAACCTACCGGTGCCCTTGGACTTGTTTCCTTTTGTCTTTGAGTTTATTCTGGAAATTGCAACATTTAGCACTTTGCAGTTTAATTTGAAAGGATTACCTATTTTCTTAAATGCTTAAGCAGGGAGGCAAGTTGCAGTTATTGATTTTTCTCTGCATGTATTCTGTGGAAGCTGTATTTGGTCCTTCCCCAGGGAACATACCTCCTGAACTGCATGCGTACTGGTGACAGCTTGGACCTCTGATACATAACCAAAGACCTTGCCTAATATCCTTGCAACTGCTCGGGGAATTTTTATTAAGTAAAAGCATCATTAGAGTAGACAGGATGATAAAGTTTAATGAGCATCTTTTGTGCATGATATTGTTAGTTTTGCTCTGCCAGAATCCTCATTTCTCCCCTCCAGTGGGGCAGATAGCAAGTTTGCAATATATGGGGTGTTTCTAAATCTGCCTTATATTTTATATTGTGTTTTTATAGAGCTTGATATCTGTGTTCAGCCAACCACACATCCCTTTTGGCAATTTATATAGATGGTGCTTGCACATGTATGTTTGTACTTTCTCTTTGCATTGTGTGTTGGGGACAGAGAACAGTGAAGGTTATAATAGAGAAGACTGTGCCACCCCTACTGTTGTTAGTGAATTGCATGGAACCATCTCTCAGAGGTCTGATTTCACCCCAAAGAAAAACCCAAAAAACAAAATCATTGCCTTTTGAATTAATGAGACTTCTCATAGGAATAGGATAACTGTAATTTTTTTTTAAGACTCAGCAATTTATGTGCTAAGGTTCTGTCACCAGCCTCTCATAGCTGCTAGATAGGATAAATAAAGATATTTCAAATGCTTATTAATAATCTAGGCTTCACACTTTGTCCACAGATTTATTTGCGGAGATTTTAAATTTAGCCTCCCACCAGAAGATTACAGATTATAAGTAAAATTATTTCTCTCCATTATTTTTGCTAGCCATCTACTTAGATTTGAAAACTGGTTCTTTTCTTGGTCTGTCTGAGGACTTTCCATGGAAACACCCATAACAACAGTAGGGAGGCATATGACATGAGCAAATGACTTCAGAACAGCATATTGTACCTCTCATATACCTGGCATTCTGAAATACAATATTTACATCACACACAATGTGTTTCGAGCCGTGCCTTCAGCACACGGAACACAAAGGAAGTGAGGCCCGAAATCCCCACTCTCGAGAAGATGGCAGCTGGGAAATCCAGAAAGATGCACAACAAGACAACCGAGTCAAGTTTGAACTTTGACATAACTGCCTGAGTTTGACCCAGTCCTGAAGTTGCAACGAGTCGATCTCCTCCTTTGAGAAAGGAGGATAGTAATAGGACCTCCCTCACTGGGCTGTTGTAACAGTGAATAATGAGGATGTGGTAGCCATGGTGAGTGTTGTGTTATTGTCAGTGCGTCATGATGATGGTTTGAAATACTGAGCAAGGGTAGGCGTCACTTTATGCATCATCAAGAACTGAATGGTGAGATCCTGATAAATCCCGTCATGCTTTGGGAAGGCAGAATAGAGATGGGGGATCAAGGAAGCTGTGAAAAACCTCAAGGCCTCCAAGTATGAGTGAGATATGAATTGTAGAAAAGGACCCAGGCAGGCCTTCCAGAGAGTGATGACACAGATCAGCAAGAACACTAAACAAAACCAGAACCTAAGGGAATGATGACTAGCAGGAAACACTAATCCCAGGCCTCTGATCTAGCACTTTTTTATGTGAGCCCATGCCAATCTTGTTGCCCCTGCACCTGCTTGGGAGACAGTTTGCATGTTTACCCATTTTCCTGTTAAGGTAGCAGAGATTCTGGAAAGACATAGAACTTAAAGCTACTCAGCTAATAGGTGGTGGAATTGACTGGATCCATCTTTCCTATGCTCCTGCTGCCTGCCTCGAGCCCAGCCACACATGACTCTTGCCTGTTCGTGCACAGGGAAAGATGAAGGGGCATGTGTTCTGGTGCCTGGTACCCGGTACCAAGCTGGGTACTCATCCAGGGGCAGTAGGTACACATGGGTACACCAAGGAGAGGTGGTTCTGTCAGCTGTGTAGAGGACTCATTGGAAGAGGCAAGGACCAGCATCAGGGAGACGAAGAAGGGACCCAGTGTCATCATCTAAGGGCCAAGTGACAAGAGCCTTTATTAGGGTAGAAGAAAAACTGAATAAAGTCAGAAGATGATAGAAATCAGGATAAACTTAAGTACCATAAAGTGGCTAATTAGCCCATTGAGTTATGAACCTTTTGAAAAACTGATGAAAGCTACATATTCAGCTTTGCCTAGAGTTTCACACAGTTCCATGGTCCCAGGCTGAGAATTTTCACTGCACAGGAAATTTCTATCATTCAACTAATATGGCCACCAGTGAAAGAGCTGTATTTCAAGATGGCATTAACATTTGATCCCAAAGGTCTAGAGATGCAGAGGGTCAGACCTGTGGATTTTGGGATGGGGGACTCTCGTCTGCCTCGTTGCATTTGATATCAGGTCTGCAAATGTACTGAAGAGGATGGTGACTTGGGAGATTGCTTCCTGGAGCTAATCACTGGAGTTATAAAATTAAATGGTCTTTCTGGGAGGAGGATACAAAGAGATAAAAGCAGAGACCCAAGGACTAAAGAGGTCCCCAGAGAGATAACAAGAACCAGGACAGTGCCTCATAGCCAACCCCGGAAATTGTCAAGAAGGAATGGGAAGGCCTGGAGTGGTCTTCATTGCTGCAGCCGTAAAGGCATGCAGTGGTCAGCAAGAGACCCTTGGATCCAACTGGAATAACAGAACACACACGTTTTTCCAAAACTGAAGGCGCCCATATTAAACAAAACTCGTGTGTCAATAATGGAAAGTCATGCACATTGTACTACTTCATAAATACATTTGTTGCAAAATTTATGCCAGTTGTTATGGTCTGAAATTTTTTGCTGCACAATTTTTGATATCAGGCAGTAGCAGTCAGTTACATGGGACTTAAAGAGGCCAGGCTACAGGCTGCTGTAATAACACCTCTAAAGTGACCAGCCTCGTGACCCAGGCAGTCTGCAGAATCATTTCCTAATGGTTCTCCAGCAGCAGTTCTTCAGTGGGCAGCTCTGAACAGGGCCCACTCCCATGTTCGCCCTAGTCCTCCACAGTCAGAAATGGAGAGCTCTTGTGAGCCTGAGCAGGGATGGTTGGCTCATCTCCCCCGCTGAAAGCATCTGCCAGGCATCTCACCTTTGAAATTGTCTCTGGAGACAGAAGCCTGTTCATCAGACTCCTGAGAGTAATGGATCCTTTCCTGTCACTTCAGAGTGCTCATTGTTAGTTTTTCCCTCTCCCAATCATCTCCCAATTATCCTCTACAAACCTCGGATTTCAGGGCAGAGAAGATTTTGTGGGACTGAGCAGAAGTTTTGCTCCATTTTCTGGGTTGATCATGTTGCCCACAGCGGCTGCAGCCTCGTGGGCAAGCTTGAGCCAGGCTCTCTGTCAACACTCCTGAGCTGACACAGCCAGGTGGCCCCTCCCAGAGGTGACCCACCCCAAAATCACATGGTCAAATGCAGGTCCCAGGCCACACTTAGTGGCAACAGCAGTGTGAAGTGGAAGGAGCTATCCAAGTCACCTGAATCACAGAACTTCATAAGAGGTTAAAGGCAGTAACTGCTTTTCTGGAACATCCATTATGTTAAGTCCACATGGACAAGATTGTCTCCGTATCTCATTTAGTCTGTCCCGCAGCTCTCTGAGGTAACTGAGAAATTTCATCTTCATTTTACAGAGGAGGTCATCAGACAAGTGACATTCCCAAGGCCACATGTCATACTAGACCAAGCAGGGTACAAGATAAAGGGATGAATGTGCCCCAGGACAGTTCTCCAGGAATCCCCAGGGCCAGGCACTGTGGACTCCAACTTGACAGGACAGGTATCACCTGAGCAGAGCAGACAGAGGGGGGACATCCTCTCTGGGACATGCCAGGGACTGAGGGATGGTTCGGGTTTGCTTGGGGACAGAAAGTGAGAACAAGCAAGCTAGAAAGGCTACATTTGTCAAGGCTTGAAGGTGCAGTGTGCATCTTCAGGAGGGGAGGGAATTGGATGATCAGGAAGACAAAATCCGTCTGGAAGGTTGTGAGCTGTCTTAATTGTGTTTTTATTATTTGTATTTTGTGATGCTTTTACCTCCAGGAGAGACCTCCCTCTCAGGCCAGCCAGCTAGCTCCTAGAGTGGCAGACAGCTTGCCTATGAGCGCCTTTCATGTGCAAACCAGTCAATGCAAAGCCCACATGCCCAGCTCCCTGCATCCACCTCACACCAGCTCAGATTCCCCCTGCCCTGAGTCTCTCCAGGGCCAGGTACCTGATAACCCGCAGTCTGACAGAAGTATTTGAACTCTCTAATCCTAAACTTGCCTGATGGACTGACCTTGGACTCTGAGCCCTGCTTTCTCCTTTGCTTCTTCACCTTCTCTCCCATCTGCTGCTTCCCGATGTGGCTTGTGTGACATGGCATACACCTTTCTTTCTAGAGCTACAAGTAATAAAACTGCTTTCAATAGGGCTGACCTTGCCAGGCGTGGTAGCACATGCCTGTAATCCCAGCAACTCAGGAGGCTAAGGCAGGAGGACCAAGAGTTCAAAACCAGCCTCAGCAATTTAGCAAGACCCTAAGAAACTTAGTGAGATCCTGTCTCTAAATAAAATATAAAAAGAACTGGGGATGTGGCTCAGTGGTTAAGTGCCCTTGGGTTCAATCCATGATACCAAAAGGAAAAAGAGAAGAAAAAAATAGTGCTGGCCTCTCTATGTCCCTCATTCACCTCCATAAGTTAAATCCAGGTGTAATCAGAATGTGGACCAGCAGCGTTACCTTCAGACAGTAGAGGCAGGACCCTTCTTTCTACCTATAGTAGAGAGGGGACAGTTTGCCTGTTTTCACTTCTTCTTATAAGAATGGCACCCCATTTTCCCTTCAGGGTACACCTTGCCCTTCCTGAAGCTTGGTTCTTTAATTTTTCCTCCTCAGTAAACTGCTTTTCTTTTCCTGATGAAATGAAGTAGAATCCTCATGGGCACGCGGCCTGGCAGGGCCAGAGAGGTTCATTTACCATGTCAGTTCCTGTTGCTACTGCAACAAATTACTAGGAACTTATGTGCTTACTGGCTGAAAAAAATGTCCTTCTGGATATCAGAAGCCCGGAATCCATACATCCTTCCTGAGACTCAAGAGAAAAATGCAGTTCCTTGCCTTTCCTAGTCACCTATGCTGTTTGGCTCATAGCCCTGTCCTCTATCTTCAGAGCCAGGTGTGTGTGTCATCTCTAAATCTAACCCTGCTCTTCCCACCTCTTTCAAGGACCCTTTTTGATGACATTGGGCCCACCACCTGATCCAGGACCGTCTTCCCTGCTCACATCATTAGAATCCCTCTGCCGTCCCTGTGAAGTAAGACATGCACAAGGGTCAGGGAAGAGGATGTGGCCATCTCTGGAGGCCGTCCACCTGTGTACCACACTTACATACCAAACTGCAGACCTCTGGCTAATAACTACCAAATCGAGGCCTTGTGGCTCCTAACCCGCAGAGCCAGAAGTAGAGGCCAAGGCTGGAGCCAGAGGTGCCTGTTGTCACTGCCCCACGCCAGCCCCATCTCCATGTGGGAAAGCTGCCTGGGAGGAGGCCGACTCATCTGCCCACACAGCCTGAGGAGTTAAAGGACGGCTCAGCGTGCCAACCAGCCCTGTGATGACTCACCAAGGAAGTGGGGTGACGCATTGAACTGGGCCTTAGTTGCTTTATTCAAAGAGGATTCAGACCTTTCTTCCAGAGGTGTTTGGGGATTTAATGTTCATAGAAAATACTGTTATTCTTCATAGGAAATAGCCCTAAAGAGCTGAGGCAATCATATAATTATCTTTATTTAATCACTCTCCATATAACCCTACATCAGCCCTGTGTTTCAAAAGCATTCACTTGTCACTTCCAGCAGACTCACCATGGTATCGGGCTGATCCAGCCACCACAGCCGCCCTGTGAGAAAAATGACATCCTGACTATACCGAGGAGGAAACTGAGGCACGACAAGGGGAGGGGAAAGGCACTGGTCATTTGCCCAGAACCAACAGCTTGTAAGCGTCAAAACTCAGATTTGAACCTGTGAGACTGGGGTCTCCTGCCTGGCCCTTTGAAGTGACGTGCTGGGTAGCTCAGAGGTCCAGGCACACACAGTGGGATCTGAAGAGAAAAGGCAGGAACTGAAATGTCATCGGAACATGCCAGTTCCCTCCTTGAAAGGAACAGAACATTGGTGGGAGTCCAGCAGCTTTTGACCCCTTTCCGAAATGGCTTCCTTGGGTCCCTACTCCCAGGACCAGCTAAGCACAACCCCACCCCCGGAAGCCCTCCTCGCCCACTGTGGCTCTTACCGCTTTCAGGGCATGACACAGGGCATCTCCTCCCTCCTGTGACCTCATATGGTTGCTGATACCACTTTCCCAGCACCCACAAGTATTTCTGGGTTTCCATGTGCACGAGCTCTGATATTGTGTTCTGTAGATTTTTATAAAATTTTTAAGGTTCATCGTTGTCCAAGTAAAAACATGTCCATTTCTTTTTCCTTTGTGGGATAAGGGGTTGGAAAACAGGAAAGAGATAAGAGACTGTAAAAAAAAAAGCTGTGTAGGCGAAGGTACTGAGACCACAGGCAGACACACACAACAGCTCAGACCTTTGCTTTGTGCAGGGTAAGAGGACTTCCGAGACCAGAGGCCTCCAGGGGTTGTCAGGCTGCAGAAAAGCAGCATCCTGGGAGGAAAAGGACGGACTATTCAAGGGGGAAGTATACTCCAGAGGGTGTCGACTAAGATGGGGACTATAATAGATGACTCTGCTAGGGCTCAGGGTCTCTTCTACCTGCTTGATGTATCTGGGAGTGATCCTGGGAAGGAGACACACAGGTTGTGCCACCCAGATAATGCAGGCTGCCCTTCCCATCTCAAGATCCTCAGCTTCATCGCACCTGTCGAGTCCCTTTGCCCCTAGGATCATGTATTCACAGGTGTCAAGGGTTAGGATACTGCACTGGAAATTGGGGACAGTGTCAGGGGTAAGGTTGAACTTTCTGGTAACTCTTCTCCATCTAAACCAGAGGTTCTTTACCTGTTAGCCACAGCTAGGTGTTCATGACTTGGTCTCCAGGGATCTGTGACTCTTTATTCAATGTGGGGGAGGGGAGCATCTGTGGCTTTAAAGATGTGTTTTCTTAGACAGCAGGTTTTCTTGCCAGGCTGGGTGGGATGGGGCTGCTCTCTCCAAAACATTAGCACAAAGCTCTCTAAACCCCTAATTGCTATGGAGTCTGGCACATGTGGTACCTTCTTGACACAGGAGACACCCTCCTCGTTACCTGCAGACATTGCCAGCACCTGGCTGGGTGGGTATCCTCTGACTCATAGGCTCATCTCCTGCCAACTCCAAACTCTGCATCCACTCATGAGAGAAGAGACATCTCTGCATCGCCACGGTTGGTAGAGCCCACTCATAGTTCTTTCTTTCTTTGTTTCTGTGGTACTGGGATCAAACCAGGGCCTCACACATGCCAGGCAAATGCTCTGCCCCTGAGCCACGTAGCACTCCTAAGGAGACATACTTGGAAGACTCTGGAAAGGACAGAATCCAGCAGGACCTGCCAAAACTCCAGTGCCCCACTTTTCCCTGTTCACACCATCAACTGGAAAAATTATGTGTCCATCTCCCCTCACCCTGTCAGCCACAGTGTCGAGGTCATCGAGAGCACCAGTATACGCTAAATAGTGCCACGCTGCATGGCCAGAAAATGACAGAATCAAGAATGGGTGTGATTTCTCAAGTGGCACTAGAACCAGTGTCACCCAGCACAGGGAAGACGGTCCCTGTGCCAGTACTCATCCATAGGTACAAGGCAGCTGCGATGGCAGCCAGGTCATGACCCCACTCTGGAGGACCTGGAGGGCCTTCTGGGAGACACAGGGATATCAATAAGGAGAGCTACGGTCGAGCTGTATTTATTTTAGGGTGGCTTTTAATTTAGTTTAATCAGAATTACTCATAAATTATGGATTAATTACTATCTGCTGCTCAGTGAAATCCTCTCAGCCACAGAGCCCGCACCGCTTGGCAGTGAATGCCATCCACTGTCATCGTAGGGCACTTTGTCAACATTTAATCAGCGGTACTTATTAATGTGGCATTGATGTGTGGTACCCATCCCCTCGCTATCAATCACGCGCGTGCAGCCAGAGTAGACGCGGACACCATTGCTCTTAGTCACATTAGCCAGCCCCTGGGCTTTTAGGCCAAGCATGGTGCTCACTTTTCATGAAACGGACACTCTGTCTCTTCAGTTCTATCCGACTTTTGTCACTGTCGACGTAAGCGCTTGCAGCCTTTGGAACTTGCTGAGCATCACCTGCCCTCACAGTCCAGGTGACCTGCCGTACCGTTTCAACACGCTGCCCAGTGAGTGCACAATTCCAAGAGGCTTGTCCATGGTTGAACGGCCTGGGACAGGCTGCATGTGCTCGTGCACGTGTGTGTGGGACAATCGTAAATTCTTCAATATAGCGTATGGCCCAGAGAAAGCAGGTGATCTTCTGGTTTCCTTTGGCTTCCTGAGTGTTTCTGGAGATTATTGTTGAAAACTCTACCAATTGAAACTGACATTGGTGGAATACGTCTCATGGTTTCCTCTCTTTCTCTTTTCAGCCTCTACGGCAGACACATGCAGGCAAACCCAGAACCCCCGAAGAAGAATAATGACAAATCAAAAAAGATCAGCCGGAAACCCCTGGCAGCCAAGAACAAATGAGGAGTTGGCACAAACTGGGCTGCTGGTCTCTTCTCTAACTCTTCTGTCTCTCTTGCTCTGTCTCACCAAAAAATATAATGCGTGTGTGGCTTTTTAAAAAAACTTTTCACTCTCTGTTGCTAGGGCTTACCACCTTACCTTTTACGTTCTTTTGGTAGGTGGTAGATTTTTATAAGGTCTTAAACCGATTTCCATTTGTTTCCTTAGAAATGCCAAACACAGGAAGCAAAGCTTTAATTCAACTGCAAATTCCATAGTAGGCACAGACTTAAGGTCCTTGAATAGACATCTTAAGGTGGCTTATTATTAAAAGAATAATTAAAATCATGTAACCATTTAAATGTCACAGTTAACACTTTTCATTCTTTCCGTTTTTTCACCTAACTCATTATTTTGTCTTATTGAAAGTCTTCCTTCACCACCAAGCTATTACATTCATTTAACTTACAAATGATTTTCATAAAAATCTCTTAATTTGTATTACATGTTGTTTCTTGACTAGAATAAAGAACAGTTTGACCTTAGGATATACACTTTTTTGTTTACCTTTCTCCCCCCCCACCAAATTTTCTTGTCCAATTTGATTGGTTGTAGATGATCAACTCTGAACTTTCCATGAAAGAAATGCAAAATTAAATCAGAGTTTCTTCTCCTATCAGTTTGTCAGTTTTTTCTTTTTTTCTTTGAGGACTGTTGCTAAATTTGGGAAGGAGCAGAAAAACAAATCTCTAGGAGATTCTGCCAAAGGATTTTGGAAAGCAGCATTCCTTCGGTGCAGAAACGGTGACTCCTGCCAGTGGCTGGTAGACAAGAGCTGCGAAACGGAGGGAGGAAAGAACTCAAGTATGTTTTTCATCGCTGCAGAAAATCTGCTCATATCAAAGCATTCTTGTCAGAGACTCTGATGCCAAAGAAGCTGTATAAATGTGCACAATCTACACCACACCCAGTGTGGAAACTGCAGCGGCAGAGTCATTAAACAACCAATTGTTTAACATCTGTGATAGGCGGCTTTCCTTCTTCTCAACAATAGGTAGTATGTATAGAAATGAAAATCAATCCAAGCAGAAGTCTTGTACTCTCCAGAATGCTGCCAGCACCTGAATGCCTCTCCACCATAGGTGGCTAAGGAATTGTGGGAGAAGGACCCACCCCTCTGGTTTACTTCATCTCCTCTTGGAAAGTTTCCCAGGTGAATTCCTAGCCCGTGACCACTAGGACTTGTAAAAAGCCAGAATGGAAGCAAAAAAGAAAGTCCCGAATTCCTCAGGATATACGCTTTCCATATCAATGGACTTTGCAATTCAACTTTGCTTCTGGGTAACTTCCTGATAGAACTTTCCCTGTGGGAAGGGAAATCCACAGATGCCATCACCTGTTTGGGAGTGGAGTTGATGTAATTTTTATAGGTGGCATATTGGCCTCAGCCAAAGTATTTTAAATTAATTTTATAGTTTCTGAAATTGCAGAAAGAAGAACATGTCTGCACTGTCGTTGGTTGAGACGAACTGACCGAAAAGTAACTGACTAAAATATTAGTAAAACATAATATTCAAGGCTTGTAAGTAATTTTATCTTCCAAAAGATAAATGCTCTAGATAGATATATGGGCAATACACAGAAGTTCACAGGGAGGAAATATTGCCAAGAAACATGAAGGGGGAAAAAAAATAGGCAGAGCCTCACCAGTAATCAAAAAATATAAAGCAAAGAAAAATAAGCAATGTACAACAATAAGAAATGTGCAAATATTTTTAAGTCAGTATTAAGTGCTAGAGGGATTATGAGATAAATATTCTTATATGTGGCTATAGAGAGTATAGATATCTCTCCATCAGTGGAACAGGGAGCAAAACCTTAAAATTGTGTACTCAGACCCAGAATTATGATTTCTAAGAATTTATGTTGAAAGGGCTGCGGTTGTGGCTCAGTGGTAAAGTGGTAAAAGGCCTGGCAGGTGTGAGGCACTGGGTTTGATTTTGAGCACCACATATAAATAAATAAATAAATAAATAAATAATGAAAGTCCATCAACAACTAAAAATGAAAACAATTTTTAAAAAAAGAATTTATGTTGAGAAAACACAGATGCACTCAAAGAGCTGTTTGAGAATTGTCCTTATAGCATTATATGTACAATGAAAGTGTGGGGGAAAGCCAGACACCTATCAATTTAAGAATGGTTTAATGAATTGTAGCAAATCCACAATAGATTTCCAGGCAGACAAAAAAAATTTTTGAATAATATGTAAGGGCAAAGGGAGATAATTATGTCCTCTGGTTAAGTAGAAAAAAGATTTTAAAAACTACATAAGGATGGCCCCAGTTATGTAAAAAGGAAATTGTGTTTTAAATATGTGCACATAAAAATATTAAATGGAAACAGAACACAGTTTTAAGGCTGACCAATTATCTCTACATGGTGGACTAAGACTTTATTTTCTTTTTTATGCATATCCTGTACTTTAAATTTTCTGTAATGAGCATGTGCACTTTTGTAATCAGAAACATTAAATACATATTTTTTCAAAATGAAATTGGCATATTATGGTATATTATGTAATTCATAAAATAAGACTATGTATTTGAATTCAAAGCTTAATATAAAATGTCAGGTTGGCTTTTTTTTCTTTTGTTCCTGAAATGTATTATTACATCTTTCTCTACTCTCTTTTTGGTTACTTGATATCTGGATTAACAAGAAATTCACAGTTCAAAAGGTGGTATTTTAACAAAGATAATCTGCCCTTCGGAGGGTACGGGTGTCATGCAATGACATGCAGTCATTCAAGTTACCTACGTTAACTTTCCATCACTCCAGCAAAAGACCTGAGATAAAGGAGGAGAGTCTTATTTTGGCCCAGAGTTTTAGATATTTCAGTCCATCATAGGTTAGTCTGTTGCTTTGGGGCCTGCGGTAGGTAGCTCAGTACATCAAGGAAGACCATGTGTCAGCGGACACCTGTTCACCTCCACGGCAGCCAGGAAACAGAAAGACAGGAGGGGGCCAGGGTCCCCATAATACTCTTCGCAGACATGCTCTCAATGATCTAGGTTCCTCCAGAACTCCAGAAGGTTTCAACACCTCCAAAAAGCACCACACTTGGGTAACCAAGCCTTTAACCTATGGGCCTTGGAAAACATTCCAGGTCTAAAGTATAGTGGTTCCCTCTACTCCAGTGCTCAGGGTCTTAGTGAGAACCAGGGGATATGTTTTATTCCTTGATTGAAGCATCTTTCTCAGAGGTTCTCCTTTTATGTAAAGCACTGGTCTTGCCCACATGGCTGGATTAAAAAGGTGTGCAAAAGACTTTTGTGCACATAATCACATTGGGTTTTGCAAGAACCTGTGAGATAGAGAGGGCAGGTTATTTGACAATAAATTTTATAATGCTTCTTAAAACTAGGAGAAAAGTGTTTATTTTCTAGAAGTTATATGTTCTGTTTATCATGAGCCTATTGATTTTTTTTTTTCTTTTTCAGCTAAGAGTGGAACAAATAGAAAAAGTAGAATGTTGGGGTTGAAGAAAGATGTTCATAGTTAGAGATTTTTCTTGTTATTGTTTATTTTCTGCAACATTGCTCAGAGATTTGCCATGTTAATGTGTATCTTGACTCTCTGAAAAGAAGCTATGATATGCAGGGCTGCTTGACGGGAGTCATTTACTCACCAAGTCTTACACTGTCCTATAACTTCCCCAGCCTACTCTACCTAGGCCTAGAGTTGTACCAGATTCACTCTTTGGAATAGAAGTTACTTGGACACCACTTTGCATAGGCATATCTGCATTTTAATACGTTGGAATAGATACAGATGAAAATTATGTAAATCTAGAGACAACTAGGTTGTCTGAATCGTGTCAATATTAATTGCTAAAACTATGAAAACTCTTTGCACTTAATACTCCCTTCCAAAGACCATGTACTTAACGCTTTTTTCTTGTATTGCATTGTGAAGCTAAATTTTCTTACAACGCTTCATAATCATAATGTGCCACATGTACCCTGTAAAAAAATTCCCCTAGGCTTTACCTTCATGATAGGAGCATAACCGAAGAACTCTCAGGATCTTATTCAGCCGTGGTCCAGGTCACACTCATCTCTCGCCTGGATTACTGCAGTGTCCTTCAGTGGGGCACCTACTTTCACACTTGCCCTCTTAAAACCTGTTCAGGGCAGCAATCTTATAAATGCTAACATCAGATCAGGACACCTGCTCAGAATCTTCCAGGGGCATCTCCGTATTCCTTTTGCTCAGAGTAGAAGCCCAGGTCACCACAGCCTATTCCTGCAGGCCATGGTTCTCTTCCATCACTTCCTACTACTTTTCACTCAGTGCCAGTCAGCCTGGCCTCAGGCTCTTGCCCTTTCAGGGCATCTCTCTACTGACTAAGGTGTATTGACCATTTAGTCCTACAGTGTTCTCCCAAGTACAACTCCATCACCAACTTCAGATCTTTGTTAAAAAGGCACCTCCGTACCCTGATTATTACCCTGCTATAAGTTGCAAGGCAAATGCCATCATTTCCTAGACTGTGGGCTTCCTAAGGAAAAGAGTCAGCAAACTTGGGCCCACAGGCCAGATTCAACCCATGCCTGTTCCTGTGAATTGTTTCATTGGTACACAACCATTCCCACTCATTTACATATTGTCTGTGGCTGCTTTTGTACCATTACAGCGGAGCTGACTGGTTGTCATAGCAACTGTATGGTCCACAAAACCAAATAATAATAATAATAATAATAATAAAAATAATAATAATAGACCATCTGGACTTTCATAGAAAAACTGTTGATTATTTTATTAGCTATTAAGCCCCATCACCAAAATGGTACCTGGTCTACAGTAAGGACTTCATAATTGAATTAAGAACTATTGCTAGTTGGGTAATGTAAAGTTAACCTTAAGGAAAGAGAAGGGGGAAATTATTAGACATCCTTTTAGAAATCCTAAAAGTTACTTTGTAACTGGTTCCATTTTATTATCATAGCCAATTTTTCCTAAACGAAAACAAATGCTTTCTGAATATTATTACAGGTGAAAGTTTACTCAACCCTGTAAAATTCAAACAAACTTTTACCTAATTTTTGGTTTCTCTTGCAGTGACACAATCATTATATGCTTGATTACAGTCTTCCTCAAACAACCAACTATTCCTTCTGTAATGCTGGAACCTAAAGGGCCCTGCTCCCCACTCACTGGCTGTGAGTCCAGAGGAAGGACCTGTGTCCATGTGAGCTAGTTTCAAAAAATCCTGTGGATCCTCATCAAAATTCACTTCTCCAGAGTGATGTTCGAAGGCAGCAGGACTGGAAGTAAAGATCAAAAGTATCTTCCACCATGGATATTCTGTGATCACCTCATTAGGCATTAGTCATTCATGTATAAATCTCTTTGTCTATAATATCATAAAATCATAGTATACATACTATGTTATATGCCATACATATATTATGTGCATCTCTGTATTTTATACACATGCATACATGCATATGATTGATCTTCCCATCGATAACATTTTCAGGAGACTTCTGTGTTCTTTAGAAAGACTGTGGTTTAATAATACTGCATATAAATATATTGTGATATTATCGCCTACCTCATGCTTATTTTATACATAATAGAATTTGGTAATTTTCTATTGCTAAATATTCCCCTTGATCTCTCCTCTATTACTAATAATAGCACTTATTTATTGAGGACTTTCCTTATATCAGGAACTTCATGTTTTCTTCCATTTCATTCTCACTCAATGATCATCCTTATTGGTAGGAAATTTGACCTCCGAGAAATTAATGAACCTTCCCCAAAGTGCACAGCTATCGAATAGCTGAACAAGGATGGAAAGGAAATTCCTTTGACTCTGAAGCAAAGGTCCTCTCCTCAAGCCCATCTTGCCCTCTGCTGCCCATCAAGACTCCCTTAGTCTACTCATCTCTTACATTGGAGTTTCTTCTTCTTTTGTTTCTTATTAAAACATTTAAGTCAGTGCATGCTGAAAGCCAGGTTCATGAATGAAGCATTATCCCATCTCTAGAATGCTGCGCTTTAGATTTCCAGTGTCTCTGTTCCCCGTGCTTCATCAGATGGCAGCATCTCTCTGTTGGCTAAGAGGTGACCAAAACAGATAAAGCCTCACTCCTAAGAATAACTTGCTGTTTTCCAACCTCATTCCCAAATGTAGCACTTCCAAAATATCCCAATAAGGGAATATTTCATTCTAAAAGGGATTTCCTAGCCCCCCCAAAGAGCTTCCTGAAACAGATGGAAAGTGGCTTTGGGTTCCCTTTTCTAGCAATTTGCACCTGGTTTGATCAGAACACCTGAGCCTTTGAATTTAGTGTATCAAGTTGGAGGAGAGACCCACCTTATCTATCCTGGAATCCTCATAACAAGCATAGTACTGAAAGCATAGTAGACAGCCAAATAATACTGCATGAATGAATGCTCTTTCCACTAGATATTTCTAATGTCTTATTGTCATTTACCCTAAGCAATCATACCCATCTCATAAATGTAGAGGCCATATCTTACCATGGGATGTTTAGAGACTTAGAGTCAGGAAATACATCTAATCAGTTTGCAGACACAGGAATTGGGAGTGAATTAAGGAATCAGGATCAGGTAAGAATGAAGTGTAACCAGAAAAGACCTTGACTTAGAGTCACTCATCACCAGCCACTTAACAAACCTGTCAGTTTCTCTATGAGAATGGAGCAAGCCATCAGTTACCTGGCTAAGAACACAATGCTCCCTGAGCCTGAGAATTGTGCCCACCCACCACACCCACCTCAGAAGGCATCTGAGTTTCCAAAATCACAAGACCAGCTTTGTCTCTTCTTGATGCAGCTACTGCTCAGCTCACTCTGAAATTGGTGTTTTCTGTGTGCAGGTGTCGGCAGCAAAACCAACTTGTTCTGCCCCAAGGGGAAGCTGTGCCAGTCACTAGCAGCTGAAAGTAGGGAAGAAGCACAATCCATTCATAATTTCTCCAGAGTACCACCCAAAATATGTCTGCCACACCAGGCGACAGTCCCGCTGCTTGTGTGGGCTGCTTGCTATATTTTGATTTTAACAAAGAGCCACTTTAATTATCATGCACAACGCAGCAGCGAGACCAAGGTTTTCCTTAAGGAAGGCTCTGCCTAGAGAGTAGGTCTTAGATTCAAGACTGTATACCACTCAGCTGCTCCAGTGTGGTGCGGTTTTATTGGCAGTGTTGGTTAGGATCAGTAATGGAAGGGACTGCAGTGAAGGGCATTAAAGATAACACTGGATCTGCAAAGAACAGTCTGAGAGTGGTTGTTTAAATGGCAGGTGTGCAAAGGATGCGCAGGTGAAGATGCTGGGTTCTGCTGATGAAGAAGCTGCAGAGGGAACCATCCTTGTTCAAACCGGGTACAGGCTTTGACTCTCCCTGATCCCAAGTCTTCTACCTCGGGCACTGTTCTGGGTTGAATAGTGTTTTAAGTTCATCTGTAACTTCTGAATATGAGCTTATTTTTAAGGAGAGTCTTTGCTGATGTGCTGGTTAAGTTAAAATGAGTTCATACTGGGTGAACCCTGAATATGATGACTTATGTTGTCCTTCTAAGAAGACTGTGAGGACAGAAGAGAAAGAGGACCATGTGCCCATGGAGGCAGACTAGAGTCATGGAGCTGCAAGTCCAGGGATGCTAAGGATGCCAACAACATCAGAAGCCGGAAACGGCCAGGAAAGCTCTTTCCATAAAGCCTATGGAAGGAACAGGGTCTTACTGATGCCTAGATCATGTACTTCTCACCTGCAAAGCTGTGAGAGAATAGGTTCTGCTCATTTAAGCTACCACATTGGAGGTGCTTTGTCACAGTGCCCCAGGAAACCAACGCAGCACCTAGAATCAGCCCCAAGCAGACCACGTAACACAATGCGTGACCAGCAGCCATTGTTCCTATGATGAGAACCAAGGAGCCAGAGCAAACCAGAGCTGCCTGCAGCTTCCATTGCATTGTTTGCATGTGTAGAGCTGTGTGTGACCAGCCGCCTGGGTTCCAACCTGTGAGCCAGATGGTGATTGCCAGGAGAGCCTTAGAGAGAAGCCCTACCCCATTCCTGGCTTGGACACAGCTCCCCAATCAAGAACCCCAATGATTCCTGTTTAATCAGGCACTGCTGTTGCTACAGCAAAGTCTAAGAATGGAATTGCATCTTTTGAGGAAAGACAAACTTTTTGGTCATGTCATTAAAGAAGTTTCATTTTTTATAGGTATTGGGTGAACCTCTGCATTTGTGTTTCTTTTCTGATCCAGAGCTACAAAGACAAAATGAGTCAGTATGAGAATTTGTTTTTTTTTTTTTTCCTGAGTTGGCTAAATTATATTACTTTAAAATTATTTTTATTAGTGTATTATAGTTGTACATAGTGGTGAAATTTGTTATTACCTATTTGTACATGCACACAATATAACAATAAAATTTGACCAACTATTTTTGTTGCCTAGGAAAAAATTTATGCAGTTTTATGAACAGAAAGGAAAACTCCCATCTAGTTATCCCCTGAAAAACTTTCAGATAGATTTATAATAATAGGTGTGACTCATTAATTCATTCATCAAAAGGATACTTATTAAATATGTTAAATGCTTATATGTTCACAGATTATCTCAAGTAAGTGACATAGTAGAGGTCAACCTAGGGATAGAAACAGGGACTTACTGTTCACTAGGTATACTTTTCAAGAAAATCAGCTATATGTATGAAATATTTAGAATAAATAAAGACATAAAATTTTAATTTTTAAAATGCCAATGTTTTCTCTAAAACAATTTTTAAATAGATATTTGTTGAGCACTTATTACAGAAAGACACTATCCTAACTATGGAGTAGGCAATTTTAAATGAAGCAGGCCCCATCAGGGTGGAAAACCTAGTCTAATGGAGGAAACCACCTATAAACTAATATTCAGACAAATAATCATGTAGTTACAAGTTTGATAATCCTCTGAAAGGGAAGAACTTGGTGCTAAAAGAAAGAATAATAAGAGGACCAAATGAGACTGGAACATCATGGAAAATCTCTGAGGTAATAATGTTTCATCTGAAGGAAGCTAGGTGTTGACCAGACAGGAAGAAATGGTGGTCAAGCTGAAGTTCTTGAACCAAATAGGGGCTCAGTACAATCCTCCAGCAGGGAAGAGGGCGGGATCACTGAACTGTCAGTCAACAAATGTTCATCCAGTGCCAGAGGCGAGGGATACAACCATGAACAAACACAGGACTTTCTCAGCTATATGATGGAGTTAAGATTTTATTACAAAGCCAAAGGGAATCCATTAAGGATTAAAGCAGAGCTTGCTTCAATGGTTTTAGAGCTCATGTACCAGGGATTGAACTCAGGGGCACTCAACCACTGAGCCCCACCTCAGCTCTAGTTGGTATTTTATTTAGAGACAGGATCTCACTGAGTTGCTTAGGGCTTCAATTTTGCTGAGGCTAACTTTGAACTTGCGATCCTCTTGTCTTAACCTCCCCAGCCACTGAGATTACAGGTGTGTGCCACTGCACCCAGCTCATGAGGTATTTTAAGGGCCACTTTGGAGAGGTGGAACAGAGATGTGTCAGATGGCCTTGCAAAGGAGCACCAGGATAGGGAGCTTTATCAGGCCACGTGGCTGTGTGCACACCAAGACCCGCCATTCCAATGCTTATTTAACCGCCTGAGATGGCAAAGGGGCACCAACTTGTGCCCCAGCAGTCGTAGGTTCACACTGAAGTCTACAGGAAACCAAGAACTGGGAAGGCGGGATTTAATCTAGTTTTGATTGACTACTGATTTAAAAATAAATAAACTTGCTCTGCATTTCACCATGGAGAACAATCAGCACGAGTTAAGTTCACCATTGCGTCAATAGTTAGCCAACTGTCACAAAATCAGGGCTATCTAATGATACCGAAATGAGACACCAAATTGTCACCCTGACTCAATTCATGACATTTCTGTCACAATTTTTTTTTTTGGTGCCACTTTACTCTTCAAGGGCACCAACCCAGCCTCCCAGCCGCTCACTGATTTTTTACCTCATGATTTCTGACTACAAGAGAACAGAGATCACCAACGTTATAAAGTAGAGATTATATGTATGCAATTATAAAAGAGTTCTTATCGCATTTACATTTTTTCACATTTTTCCCAAGAAATGCTTCCTTGCATATAGTTAGCAACTTACACCGTTATATATGGAGACAAGAGTAGATAGATATGTTTCCTCCTCAGCCGATTTAGTTGAATCAACCCTTGGGGAAATAGAATGCTTTCATCGTCTTATCCACATTCACTTTCCTCTTAAACAAAGATCATAACACGAAAACCAGATGTCAGAGAACCTTGAAGGATCTGCTCAGCAAATTAATGACAAGATTGAGACAAGAATCTGGACATCCAGGCAGAATATATGGATCATTTGAAGAAAATATGAACACGCCAACAAGAGGCGTGCTAATGTCCTTGAAACTCCATAGAGTCACCAGGACACATGCATCTCAGGCTCCTTATCTAAAAAGTGGGGAAATAGCCTCTGTATCTTTTTTCTCTTTTATGAGGAGTTAAGTGATTTAGGAGATCTGATATTGGGAGGAATGATTAGAATTTCCAAAGTTAAGTGTCATTGGCTCAAAAACATGGTACAATGCTTACTTTGCCATTATGCAAAACACTCAGCCCACCACTAGGTCTGGTGGAAACCCCTGGCATGAAACCAAATTGACTGGAAGCCCACAGGATGGAATCCCTGGTATTTGGAATGTGTTGTGACAAGATGCTTATTTGGATAATATCATGAGTTTATAAGAAGGGACGCACAACCTCAAAAAGCAAACTCGACTCCCTTCATTAGTAATTTAAGAAAAACAGAGTAAACTTATCCAAAGATGAGCCTTCTTTTGCTCAAAAAATCTTAATAAAGATCAAGTAAAATCAAGGTCCAGGGAGGGAAAGTGATGGTTTTCTACACCATTTTTTTTTTTGGTACTGGGGATTGAACCCAGAGGTACTTAACTACTGAGCCACATCCTTAGCCCTTTCAAATATTTTATTTAGAGACAAGGGCTCACTAAGTTGCTGAGGCTGGGTTTGAACTCATGATCCTCCTGCTCAGCCTCCCAAACCGCTGGGATTACAGGCATGCATCACTATGCCCAGCTAGTTTTCTATACCTTTTAAAAACTGAAGCAGAAAACTACAATTGACTTAAAAATCCATCTGGACCAACTCAACAGAGATACCCACCAGCTGGGCCAGACTGTGCATTTGGGACTAGATCTCCCTCCCAAACTGACAATGAGGCAGAAGAAAAGGGAGGGAACTGTCTCTCCTTTTACCTAGTCCTTAAAATGTGCCTGGCTACTAGGTGTGTCATTTCACCCAAGTTTCAATGATCGACTTGGTTTCGCCCTGCTAAGTCAAAGGTTTGCATAGTTCCGGTCGCTGCTGTTTTCCATTCTCCCAAGACGGTTTGAAGGTCAAACTTGGCCACAAGGCTCAGAGGCATCTTGTCACTCTTCCTCCCTGCTCTTTCTCCCAGCCCTGGGCACCTTCGATCTCCTGCCAGCCCCAAGCAGCAATCCCTAAGCAAGGAGGAGCTTGAATACAGGAAAACGAAGGAGTATCCAGAGCGAGGTTCCAGGGAAAGGCCTTGCTTCGTGGACATCAAAAGCCTGGAATTGACAGAACAAGGGGGAAAGGCCAGGGCAGTAGAGATTGTCATGAAGAATCTGCATATCAGTAAAGTCATTAGGGTCATTAACAACTGGAACAGTGGGATTTCCATTTTCCTTTAGTGTTATTGGAACTAATGGTTAATTCAGCTTAAGTCTCCTTCACCCCTCGCTTCTGGCATGCAAATGAGGTGAAAGTCACTTGGGAGTCCAGCCTATCAGCTGAGATCCTCCTCTGAAGGGACGCACAGCACTTTACAAGTACAGGGTCGACCCTCCTCCTTCCAGGAATGTGTGGCAAAGCAGCGAACCTCCACCCTGCTTTCAACAGAAAAGTTTAAAATGGTGGAAGTTTCCAGAACAATGTTGTCTACCATAATTTGATGCTGAGATCTGTGTGTGGTGCAACTAGTTGTTAAGCGCCAGTAGAGGCTCTGGCTAAATTCCACTCCTTAAAAAGGTGCCCAGGGAGCGGCTCTGAAGCCTGCAGAGAGACAAAGGGTTCTGCCCTGGAGGGAGGGGTTCACATTTCTGAAGAGTCTGTCATAGATGAGGATCTATTGCTGTGTTTCAAAGGCTGTGTTTCTTGAAACATTTTAATGTCCTCCCTCAGTTGGAATCATCTGTGTCCAAAATAACAAATGGTCCCGTACTTTTTCCCCTCTGAACCTCAGGACACTGGACTTTTTGAAGTTGATGGAAATTGGTGTGGAAATCACGAGGGAGGTCCAGGGAAGAATAAAATCAGCCATTCAAAGCTGCCAGCAACCCCGGGACCCCCATGCAATTGCTATTTCCATGTCACAGAGTTTTTTCATTTTAAAGCATTCTGAGATATTTTCATGGTGTTGTGGCTAACCATTTTTAGTCAGTTAAAAAAATGCCTTTATCACCTCCCACCAGGAAACTCATGGAACACACTGTCGGAGATGCTGAAACTTTTTTATTTTTTTCATTTTTCTCCTTAAAAATATTAATGGTAAGCATTCAGAAAGAAAGTAAAAGCATTTAATTTGCTTTTCAGACAGTTTCGTTTGAAATTAAGGATTGTACACCTAACCGCGAATAAAGCATCGGTAAGTGATCACAATGAACAAACCTGATCGTTTTTATTAAACGGAGGGGCAGGTGCCAAGTTCTCTGTCCCACTGAGTGGGTGCATTGTGCACTGGTGCAAAAGACTCTGGGTGACAAAATTAAAAGGCTCTGGCTCTCAAACAGAAGGATGAGAAAGAGCAGAAGAGAGGGAGACAGGGTAAATGAGGAGCTGAGGCCAGAAGCCTGCAATCCTACCGGTGAGCCGGGGAGACACACCCTATTTTGTCCTCTCTCAGCTCCCATCTCTTTCCAGAAATGAAATTCAGACTCTTCCATCCAGCTTCCCTCCAAGCCAAGGACAGAGTGAGTGCGGCCCTAGGTAAGAGGGACAGGTCATCCAGATGGTCTTGGTGTTTCCCTCAAGCAGCTGAGTCCTCACTCAGCTTTGAACAGCTTAGAGAACACTCCTACTTCCAGGAGAGCCTGGGTTTTTGCTTTACATAAACCATGGCCCACTTCCAGAGAGTCTCTGAGAGGAGAAAAGCACAAGAACACACTCATAGGCTCCTGGTCACTGGGATTCTCCCCCATGGTGGGAAGAAATGCAGATGAACACAATGATTTCTTTTTCTTTTTCTTAAAAAATAACAAAGAAATCAAATGAAGGAAAAAAAGAAAGTAAGGAAAATGATACCAAAGACCACATATTCTTTTTAGAAAGAGGGCAGGATATACAAAGTTCCAACGACAGCTTTCACCTCCGTGTAGATCATAAATCTACCTATAGACCAAGAGAAAAGGAACTTGCTACCTCGAAGCATTCCCAGCACACTGAACACCTGGCCAAGTTTCTATCTCTAGAAAGTTCCTTTTTAAAGCTTTATAAATGAAGATGCCTGACCAGTGGTGAGGAGCGGGAAGGACTGATTGATATGTTCAAATCCTAATCATGCCCCACAAATTCATTCGTTGACAACCTAACCACCAGTACCTCATCATGTGATCTTATTTGGAAATTGGGGTCACTGCAGATGTACTTAGTTGAGATCACACTGGAATATGGTGGAACCCAGTCCAAAATGACTGGTGTCCTTACTTTAAAAACATCATTGAGGAGAAAAGTGCACATGGAGGGAAGATGAGGTAAAGAGACCATGGGGCAGATGGCCATCTTTAAGCCAAAGAGAGAGATTGGAACAGACCCTTTGTCCACAGCCCACAGAAGGAACCATCCCTGCCATCTTATCTATACCTTACTTCTTTTAATCTTCACAGTTGCAATCGTTAGTTGCATCAGTATGTGATGGCTGGAGCTGTGGCAGTCATCTATCTCCATGAGTGGGGACAAGACTGAAAACTGACATCTACCACCAGAGCTATCAGGGTTGAAAGAAAAAATTGGGGTCTCTCATGATGAAACTGGGCCACTTAATTAACCAACTCTAGAAACCTCCATCTTAAGATTGTTTTTTTAAAATGTGAGATGATATCTCTCAGTAAGCCACATCTTACTGCAATTTTTGTTACTTTGAGTTAAGAGCATACTAATGATCCATTTCCCTCTTTTTAGGTTTTTTTTTTTCTTTTTTTTTTAACCACATCCTCTGAAGGTAAGAGTTATCTGCTTTCCTTTTTACATTTGTGGGGACCAGCATATGGAGGTAAAATTCAGCCAGTATTTGTTGAATAAGCAAATAGGTGAACTTCTCCTCAAAGAGGTATCAGTGGCATTTAACAGATGGAGAGATGAAAACCATGAATTGGACTTGCTGGTTGGAGATCAGGCAGAGATTCAGGGGTGTGAAGGGGCCCCCTGACTGCCTCATCTTCATACCGCACTGCTGTCTGTACCATGTTGTATAATTACGGAATTCTCTCCCTGATAGTCCCTCCCTGATCTCCTCTTCTCATTTTCCTCTCTAGTACTTTCAACCTGTATGTGATGTGTATTTGTGTATTCATGCATTACATGGGATCATTTACTCTGTCTGTAAATACCGTAACTATTTGTATGAGTGAGGGACTCGAAGCCAGGACCAGATCTGGGCTGTTATCATTGTGCAGTACCTGATGGAGCCCAAGTTTAATTTGGCAATAAATAAATCCCTCTGAATGATGATAATATCTGCAAATATAAAACTGACTCCACAAAGAAATAATCTTCTCTTCTCAGTCCATATCCTCCGTCCTCTTCAGAAGGGAATGGCTAACGGGGAAAGTAGTAGAACTGGAAGCACAGTGCACCCTGTGGTCGGAACCACGTGTTTTAAGTTTGGGAGTTCAAGTCCTTGGTACTTGGTACAAGCTGATCTATGAAGAAGAGATTCTCAGTCATCCACAAAATCAGTGTTGCTGTTTTGAGGTCATATTTACACATCAGGGACCTGGCCAGTGGGGAATGATTACCTTGGATCTCTGGTCTTTATCTCCAGTTGCTTAAGGGTCGTTTCCACTGAGATGTCTCCCTGTGACCTCAAATTCAACCTGCTTAGGAAAAAACTCACGATCACCTGTGAACAAAAGTCAGCTTCCTTTCTTGATGTCCCCAAATCTTGTCACTTTTATTCCCACCTGTGAGGTCACCAAGGATTCAAACCTTTATTATTCCCCCACCTTTCCTATATAGCGGAATCCTGTCCTATTCCCTAGACACAACGTCCACTCGATCGCCAGTCTTTTCTGTTCCCGTGACGTCTACCCACCTCGCTTCCTTGAATCCATTGTGTTCCCCTGACCCTGGTGAACTCTATGCTCACGTGCAAAATGCTGTCCCTCGAACATTATTTCATTATGATGGTCAGTCTGTGGACCAATTCTAAAAAAATACCATAGACTGAGGAGTTTATAAACAACAAAAATTTACTTCGCACAGTTCTGGAAGTTGTCAATAAGTTATTATTATTATTATTATTATTATTATTATCACTGGGTGGAGGGTGGCGGAGGGTCATGTTACTTGCTTCTGGGCTTTGAGGCCAACGTTGTGGCTACACATTCTATAATGGGCAAGGTGGCAATGGCAGCAATGAATTACCTGTCCCAAAATGTCAAAAATGCCAAGATTAAGAAAACCTAGATTAAGTGCACATGCCTATAATCCCAGGTACTTGGGATGCTGAAGCAGGAGGATCACAAGTTTGAGAACAGCCTTTGTAACTTAGCAAGACCCTGTATCGAAAAAGAAAAGAAAAGAAAAGAAAAGCTGGGGATGTAGCTCCGTGGTAGAGCACTTGCCAAGCATGCTCCGGCCCTGGGCTCTATCCCCAATGCCAAAAACAAAAAAAAAAAAAAAAAAAACAAAAAGAAGAAGAAGAGAACAGAAAACATAGTCTTTTAAAAGTGGGCACAAGAGCCAGGAGACCTCCATGCTGCTTCAAGCTTTTCTAAGCGACTCCTCTGGTGTTCCCAAAGGCCAGTGCATCCTCCTGGGTTTGGTAAGTCACCAGGGGCCCCAGTGACAAGAGCCTTCTCAAATCCTTGCATCTGTAACATCTGTTAACCTGTAGGACACACTTTCAGCCTGCAGTTGGTGTGTCTGGGATATTCTCTAATGCTCTTGTATTGCCTTTCTCCAAGGGATGAATCCCATGACTCTGACCTTCACCTTGAAGGTGAGCACATGGTTCTGCCCTTCACCTTGAAGGTGAGTACATAGCTCTGACCTTCACCTGACCTTCACCTTGAAGGTGAGTACCATGAAGCTTGCTGATACTGCCCCAGGACTCCTTGTCTACTGAGAAAACTAGCTCCTGCCTAGTCCTCATCGATCCACGGGTTGTTCACGTTCCCAAATATTCCCAACCCAATCAGCATGTAAGAATATGCCTGTATATGTTCAGAAAACCAAAACACGGGCATTTGTTGGTCAAACCAATGTTGTAGGTTGTAAGCATGTTGTTTCCCTAACGAGGTAAAGAATCATCCTACCCTTTCAGTCAAACCTATGTGGAATAGCTGACAGAGCCCAATTCCAGAAAGAAGGACATTTCCCATGGGCTCACATAATTTTGATTTAATAATACAAAATAATAGACTTTTAAAAGATTTTATAATATAAAATGTGTGATGTAATTTATAATGTAATATGAAATATATTTTAATATATAACAATGTAAAATATATTCATAATATTATGAGGGCTGGGGTTGTGGCTCAGTGGTAGAACCCAGGCCTAGCATGTGTGAGGCACTGGGTTCCATTCTCAGCACTGCATTTAGATAAATAAAATAAAGGTCCATCGACAACTAAAAATTTTTTTAAATTATGAAATGTTATATGTGTATATTAGGTACTATAATTATGTATTTTTATATTTATATAAATTTCACATATGTATATTATGACTATAAAGTCATAATTATATATAGGATGTTGTATATTTAATATATTATTTATGACTTTTTATTTAGTATTTTAGAGAATTTTTTTGTCTTACAAATATATTTTATTACAAAATTTGTCTTACAAATATATTTTTATATCTTATAATTATATTTACATATTATATTTCATGTATTATAAAATTAATATATGTTCATTGAGGAAATTTTAAAAATATAAATATATATACAGCACAAAATTAAAAATAAATCTTAGTCCCATCATCAAGAGAGAGAATCACTGTTAACAGTTTGATCTTTTCAGTTTTTAAAAATGAATATACACCATGTGGGCTTAGGATCTGACTTCCTTAACAAGACTCCCAAAGCTCAAGAAGTGAAATCAAGAATCAACAAATGGGATGGACTCAGACTAAAAAGCTTCTTCTCAGCAAAGGAAACAATCAATAACATGAAGAGAGAGCCTACAGAGTGGGAGAAAATCTTTACCACATGTACTTCAGATGGAGCACTAATCTCCAGGATATATAAAGAACTCAAAAAACTTAACACCAAAAACCAAATAACGCAATCAGTAAATGGGCTAAGGAACTGAACACTTCACAGAAGAAGAAATACAATTGATCAACAAATATAGGAAAAAAAGTTCAACGTCTTTAGTAATTAGACAAATGAAAATCAAAACTTAAGATTTCATCTCACCCAGTCAAAATGGCAATTATCAAGAATATAAACAACAATAAATGTTAGTTAGCAAGGATGTGGGGGAAAAGGTACATTCACACATTGCTGGTGGGAATGCAATTTGGTGCAACCATTATGGAAAGCAGTATGGAGACTCCTCAGAAAACTTGGATTGCAACCACCATTTGACCCAGCTATCCTACTCCCAAAGGACTTAAAATCATCAATGTTTATAGCAGCTGAATTCACAATAGCTAAACTATGGAACCAACCTAGGTGCCCTTCAACAGATGAATGGATTTAAAAAATGTGTATATATACTCATTATGATGAATATTACTCAGCCTTAAAGAAGGATGAAATTATGGTATTTGCCAATAAATGAATGGAGCAGGAGAATATAATGCTAAGTGAAATAAGCCAATCCCCCCAAACCAGAAGCTGAATGTTTTCTCTGATATGCAGATGCTAATTCACAATGGAGTGGATAGGGAAGAGTAGAGTTACTTTAGATTAGGTAGAGAGGAGTGAAGGGAGAGGAGGAGGTATGGGGATAGGAAGGATAGTAGAATGAATCAGACATTATTACCCTATGTGTATATATATATATATACACATAAAACTATATGACTGGTGGAATTTTACATGGTGTATAACCAGAAGAATGAGAAACTATATTCCATATATATGCTGTATCAAAGTACATTCTATTGTCATGTATAACTAATTAAAACAAATTAAATTTTTTTAAAATGAATATACATATCTTAATATGTAAAATTATTAAAAATGAAATACTAGAAAAAGCAAAGAACACTCTAAATTCAAATACTTTGCTTTCATTGACAACACTAACTCATTCCATTGACATCTCACTACCTAACATGATAAAGACTATCCTCCCTCCTCTCTCTCCCTCAATCTTTCGCCTCAAAGATCTCATGAACATTTTCCTACAGAGAAACTCCTGTTAACAGCTTGCATTTTCCTGGTCTTTTTCTATGTACAAACCCATATATCTTTATTATTATTTTTATTTTATTATTATTATTATTTGGTACAATGGATTGAACCCGGGGAGCTTAATCCAGCCCCTTTTTTTATATCTTATTGGAGACAGGGTCTCGCTGAGTTACTTAGGGTCTCACCAAGTTGCTGAGATTGGGTTTGCACTTGAGATCCTCCTGCCTCAGTCTCCCAAGCCACTGGGATTACAGGTGTGCATGGGCCACCGCGCCCTACTCCATATATCTTTTTATTTTTACGACCGTTACACGTGGTTGTGCATCTTATGTTCCCACGTGATATCCAGGGTGACCTCCTGCACCCTAACCTGCTCTTTGGTTCCAGCCCCCACTGTAGAACCACTGCAAAAGCATAGTAAAACCTTGGTAGCCAATCCCCAGCGGTTGTTTCCATTTTCCCTCCTAAAGCTCTTTACAAAGCATGTTACTTTTGCATGAGTTTCCCTAAGATAAATCTTAGAAATAGAAATACTGAGGTAAAAGAATGATCCCAGCGACTCTGGTCCAGAGGCTGAGGCAGGAGGATAGGAAGTTCAAAGCCAATCTCAGCAAAAGTGAGGTGCTAAGCAACTCAGTGAGATCTGGTCTCTAAATAAAAACTACAAAATAGGGTTGGGGATGTGGCTCAGTGGTCAAGTGCCCCTGAGTTCAATCGCCAGTACCAAAAAATCAAATCAAAACAAAACAAACAAACAAAACAATATAAATGTCGTCAGATGATGCCAGTCTGCCCTTCAAAATATTTTACAATTAGCTCTTTAAAAATGAATTTATTTTGGTCTACTTTGCTGAAAATTAGCAGTTTCAGTAGAGAATTAACTTATACAACTACTATTTTAATTTTATTATCTTTGTAAGATATTGGTAGGTCGAAATTATATACCAGATTGACTTTTAGATTTGGATTGAGTCTAGTCTTATCTCTGGGCAAAATCTCTTTCCCCCTGAAAGGGTCAGACTGTCCATGATCTCTGTATAAGTATGCATCAGGGTCCCTGATAGTATGCTGTGGTGACTTTGGAGTCAGGGAGGTTACATTTGACTCCTACCTCTTCCTTATAAGCCATATGTCCTTTGGGGAAGCTGCATAATTTTTGAGTCTTTGTTTTCTTTTCTGCTGGAAATAATAGTAATAAGGGCTACTTGGTAGAGAAACTTGGAGAACTAAATTGAAACTTTCCTACGGTGCTTTGCATGTAATAGGCATTTGTTGGTCATGTGTCCTTGAAAGGTGAAATACACATAGGTGGAGCAAGAATGAAGCCAAGAAGAGATGCCAGGAGTACACACCAGATCAAAACACGTCTTCCACATCAGGCAGGGACTTGGTGTGGGTTGATGGGAGGATTTCCAATGCGTCCTTACTGTTCAGCTTCTTTAACATCTGTGCATCATAGCAAAGTAGAAAGTGAGATTTCTGGATTTCTCTGCACTGCAACCAGATGTATCTTGAGACCAAAAGGGACCTTTCTACCAACCGTTGATTGACAGGGTATAAATAACATCTTTAGGGTGACTCAAACAGGAATGTTTAACAAGGGTTAAGGCAGTAAAGAAATGTCATTTGGGGACAAGTGGGGTCCATATTGTATCTATCTATCTATCTACCTATCCTCTATCAATCATCTATCATCTATCTATCCTCTAATGCTATATCCAGTGCTACTCGTAGTTACACAAAAATTCTTGCTCCTGTGGGTGCACCAGAGCTCAAATATATCAAGTAAAGGTAATGGCAGGACATTCCACAAAAGAATGAGTGACAGTAATTGGAAGCAATTTGAGTAGAAGGGATATGAAAATGTTGCTTTTTTATTATTAATTCTCTCCTTTTTGTAATATAAATGATCATTTGCAACACAGGTATACTTTGACCGTAGTCCAACACTTTAAAAATATTCCCATGAACCAGTTATAAACTGTGGTAATCAATTTCTTGGTGATTATACTGATTAAGGAAATTATTCATCTCCGATATTTTTCATCTTAGATATTTTTCAAATGTCACTTAAAACTCTTAAGCTTAAAAAACCTAGCCATCAGCCAGCATGCACAGTCAATGTAAAACTGATGGCACAAATATTATGAATAGTACCTCTTAGGACAAAATTTGATTTGTTTGAAGGCAGATGACATTATAAAGAATAGTCAGGATGTCAGTAGAGGGACTTGGTGTGCGACTTGATTTACTTAGCATCTTTGTCACTTTATAGATTGAGATTTGATTGATGGTAACATTAATATAGAAAGTATGTTAATATTCAAACAGGCCTTAAGATTCCCTACTAGCAAATTCCCCCCTCTCCTCAAATTGCTATAATTCGGAATAAAGTACCCTACGGATACCACGCTTCTTAGACTTACTAACCCCTTGATGTAAGGATTATTTTTTTTAAATTGGTTTCATTGAAGTGTTCTACACATACTATAAAGTGCAACCATTTAAGTGTACACTTCAGTAAGTTCTGAAAAATTCATACTCCCCCATGTAACTACCTTCACAATCAGAGTATAGAGCATTTTATCACCCCAACAGTCCTTCTGTCCCTTCCTAATCAAATCCCCCTTTCTCTCAGCCCTAGGCAACCATTGAAACTACTTTCTGTCATTATAAATTGAATCTGTCTTTTCTAGAATTTTATACGGATGGAATCTTCCAGAATGTAGTATTTGTGTCAGAATGTAGTATTTCTTTGACCCCATATAATGATTTTAAGATTCATCTACATTATTGTGTGTCACTGAAGTTCATTCTTTCTTTTTTAATTTTTTTTACATTTTCTTTCTCTTTTTTTTTTTTTTGACCTGTATTCTATACTTTTGACAGATTTCTGTACTATCACTATTTCAATTGGCGATTCACATTTGATTTGTTTCCAACTCTTGGCTATTATAAATCAAATTGCTTTATATGTTCATGAATGAGTCTTTGTGTGGATATATGTTTTTATTTCTCTAGGGTACATACCTAAGAGTAGTAGTATGGTAGGGCACATGGTAACAGTATATTTAATTTTATAAAAAAATACCAAACTCTTTTCAAAAGGGGTTGAAACCTATCTTTGTCAGCAGTGTATGAGAACCCAGTCGTTCCACCTATTTGACAACACTTGATATTGTCACTTTTTAATTTTGGTCATTCTAATGGGTGTTTAGTGCTACCTAATTGCAGGTGGTAACTGACCATGTTGAACATTTTTTCATGCACTGACTGGGCATTCACCTTCTCTTGCAAAGAGTCGGTTCCTATCTTAGCTAATTTCAGGGGAGGCGCTGGGGATTGAACCCAGGGGTGCTTTGCCGCTGAGCTACATCTCTAGTCCTTCCTGCTTTTTATTTTGAGATAGGATCTCACTGAGTTGCTGAGGCTGGCCTCAAACTTGTGATCCTCCTATCTCAGCCTCCCAGTCATGCGGCTTACAGATTGTTTCTTGAGTTGTAAGAGTTCTTTATATATTCTAGATATAGTCCTTTGTCAGTAAATGTATTGCAGATATCTTTTTTAGTCTGTGCTTTGCTGTTTCATTTTTTTTTTAACATTGTCATTGGAGGGCCAGTGAATTTTGATGAAAAGGGTCTTTTAAGTACTGATATCTTTGTCTCCTCCACAGTACTGAACTTTGAACAGAGCTTTTTGAACACAAAAGTAGGTCCTCAGTGAGTCTTCATTTACTGACAAACTGGGAAAGGCAGAAACATTAGCCCTGAGAATCCTATTTTAAATATTGACCTTTCTGGCTTCCATTAAGTCAATTATGCAAATTTTTAAAAGCAGTTCCATGAGGTAGAAAAATAAAACGCATTAGAAAAAATAGTGCTGCTCCCATTTTATAGGAAAATAATCTGAGGTGTGAAAAACTGAAGTCCATGACCTGAGGTGATAAAAATGGCTGAGGCAGAGCAGGAAGTGCAGGGAGACTAATTGGTCACAGTGATGGGTCTAATCCAAGCCCTTTGGGGTCCCTGCTTGGTGCCCAAAAGCATTGAGCTAAATAATTGCAACCAGGCAGGAGCCAAAGGGATTAACCCCGGTCGACTGCTATTGATTCTTTGCTTTTTATTTTCTTTCCTTCCTTTTTCCGCCCTCCTTCCCTTTCTTCTTTTTCTGCCTTCGACTTCGGTATGAACTGCGTTCAGCTGTGCCAAATCTGATCCTTCTTCCTCCTTCTCTGTCTTAAATGAGGAACTCTTCTTTTATAGAGAATCGAAGCTTGATTTTCACCTTATACAGGAAAACACACATTTGCTTATGCCCATCTTATCTCCTGAGGGCGACAGAACCCAGAGCAGAACCCAGAATTCAGTTCAGCACTGCCAACGTCAGGGAGGGCGGAAGAGGAGATGGCACAGATGTATCTGCAAGAACTGGAAGTGTTCACCTCATCTCAGGCGAAGCCCCTGAGATGTTCTGGAATTTTTTTGTTGTTGTTTTAACTTAATGTACTTGCAGTGAGTATGTTTATTTGCCAAGTTTTTGTAAAACAGCAGCCACCTCAGTAGGTTTTAAAGTTGTGACCATTTAATAATCCAAATTGTACCTCCCTGCTTCAAACTGGGATAGAGTTCTAAATCCCTAAGGCAGCCTGCAAGGTGCTAGAGAATTGGGATCTTCTGTCCCCACCTAACTCCTATTAGAGTTCCCTGCTGGCTTGTTGATGGTTTCCTTTTGATTTCACACCAAAACCTACTTCAGGTTTTTCCCATGAGTCCTTCCCCCACCCCAGCCAGAAACGCTCTTCCTCCTGTCCAGCTGGCCCCTCCCCTAGTCTCCCCCTTCTCCTTCATAATAGCCTAATATCCAAGTTCTTTAACCAGAAAAAGTATGCACACATGCTTGAAATAAACTCAAGCAATGTAAGAATTCGAAATAGAGTTTAAAAACAATCCACCACTAAGAAATAACTATCGTTCACATTTAACATGATTGCAAACCTTGTTTATATATACACATGTATAAAATATGTACATATTTTAAATATATATAAACATTATAAAATGCATATGTATTTTATGTATATCTAGAACTCCATTTACATATACACATATATGCATGTTATATATAAAGTAGATCCGTATACATCTATATATATTTGTGCAATGTACATTATATATAATAAAGTATACACATATACACATGTATAAATGTGTATGTGTCTATGATTTTATATTTGTATTTTTTACATGAATGGTAAATAGGATTGATTCTCAAAACTATACTAAAATGGAGTTATATTATACATAGTATTTAAATGTCTTGCTTTCTTTTCAATTTATAATAACACAACCGAATGAAAACAAAATGAAGCTGAACTTCAGATGTTTCTTCACCGTAAGTAATATTACTTCCTAGAAAATCCTGTTGAAGTGAATAAAAACACAGAATAATAACAGATGCAGTCTGTTTTATAACATCTAAATTGAGCTATAATTGGCATACAATAAATTGCACCTACTCCAAGTGTATGAGTTGATGTTTTGCATTTGCACACACCTGTAAGGTCATCACATGAGAGTGAACACACCCTTCTCTCCCAAAAGTTTCCTGAGGCACCTTTGCAGTTCCCTTCCTTTCACCCCTTCCTGTCTCCTTTCCCCAGTCAAGAAAATGTGCTTTCTGTAACTGTAGATCAGTTTGGGTTTTCTACAAAAGGAATCATACTCCCTTTTTGATCAGCTTGTTTCACTCAGCATAATTGTGTTGAGATTCAGCTGTGTAATTATTGCATAAGACCACTTTTTTTCTTTTTTATGGCCGCATAATATTCCATTTCGTGTAGAGATCACAATGTGTTTATCACCATCTGTTTACAGATATTTGAGTTGTTTCCAACTTGGAAATATACATACATATATATATACATATATACATATATACACATATACACATATGTATATACACACACATATATGTTATATAACAAAAGATGAGGAAATTAACTTTTATACTCCCTCTTCCTCCTATTTTTGTGGTTATATTACTATTCTTATGTTGTCAAGGTTTATAGCATTTTCATATGTCCTATAACCATAACTCTCTATTTTAAGTCCTTTCTCTAAATAGATTCAATGCTCATGCTTAGCTTTTCTACCATAACTTCTTCATTACTATATTTTTATTTCTAATTTATTCACAATCTGTTAGACCTCTTCAGTCAGCAATTGTTCAAGACGGGCTCAGGGCACTGTGTTTCCTCTGTTCTTCCAGGCTTAAACAGCATTCAGTCATTCTGGTTGCTATTCTTGGTGTTATGGTGGTAACTTCCCACCTTCCATCAAATCTCAGCCTAAAGAGTGGGTTTTAAAGTGAATCTTTCCATGACTTTAAGATTGAGTTAATCAAAACCTGTTCTTTTCCTTCAAACTACATATAATTATGTATCATTAAAATTCACTATTACATGTGTGATTTTGGTTTAATGGTCTTTCTAGATAATATGTATTTTAACATCTGTCTGGTTCACCTCGGTTCATGGCTCAGCATAGGTGCTCAAAATGTCCATTTGTTTATTTATTTTTTTTATTTTTGGATACCAGGGATTGAACTCAGGGGCACTCAGCCACTGAGCCACATCCCCAGCCCAATTTTGTATTTTATTTAGAGACAGGGTCTCACTGAGTTGCTTAGTGCCTCACTTTTACTGAGGCTGGCTTTGAATTCTCTATCCTCCTGCCTCAGCCCCTGGAGTTGCTGGGATTACAGGCATGGGCCACCGTGTCCAGTTTCATTCCCCTCTTTCTTGAGCAAACATCCACTGAGGAAGTAGAGATAAAGCAATAAAAACCTCTATCCTTCTGGTGGGAAGAGACAGAAAAATGAACAAATACACACATATGCTGTACAGGGTGCTTCAGAAAAAATAATATTTTACATATTATTTGTAATATGTATTCATTTTTAAAAAATATTTTAGCTGTAAATGGGCACACTACCTTTATTTTATTTATTTATTTATTTTTACATGGTGCTGAGAATCTAACCCAGTGCATCACAAGTGCTAGGCAACCGCTCTACCACCGAGCCACAACCCCAGCCCTTATATATTCATCTTATGTGTTTATATAGATATATATAGATAGATATATATATACACACACATACTCTACAGCATGTTTTTAAAATATAAAATTTTATTATTTTACACATGTATAAAATATATTGTATGAATAGTGGTTTAGAAAAAAATAAAGAGGTAGAGATTAAGATGATGTGAGGTAGGAATGTTAAATATGGGGACCGGGGAAGGTCTTACCAGCAAAGTGGCATTGAAGACAATAGCTAAGGAAGCAGTGCTCACTCAAGACTGCAGTGAAAGGTGAGGGGCTAAGAAAAATACCCACTGATAAATATACAGGGAGAAGAAGGCAAGTTCAGAATGGATTACTAATCTTCTGTTTTAGTCAGCTATTCTACTGCTATCACTAAATGCTCGGACCAGCACAATTATAGAGGAGGAAAGGTTTATTTGGGGGCTCACCCTTTCAGAGGTCTTAGTCCATAGAAGGCCAGCTCCATTCCGTGGGGCTCCAGGTGAGGCTGAACATCGTGGCTGAAGAGCGAGGCCGAGGGAAGCAGCTCGCATCATCAGGAAGCAGAGAGAGAGGGACTTCACTCTCCAGATACAAAATATACACCCCATAGCCACACCCCCATTCCCACCTCCTCCAGCCACACCCTGCCACTTCAATAAATCCCATTAATTCACTGATCGGTTTAAGACTCTCACAAGCCAGTCATTTCACCTCTGAACCTCCTGTATGGTCTCCCATGTGAGCTTCTGGGGGACACCTGACATCTAAACCATAGCATCTTTTCATTGCAGGAGTCCACGTTCAACCAGGAATCCAAACTGAGCTAAATAGCTGAAGTCTAATTTGGATTTTCCAATTCACTCCTTTTCCTCAGCAATTCCTGTTCTTAACCAATGGAGGCAAACCTGTTGGAAGGTGGCCACAGGATTGCTAGGTCTCAGTCACAGATTAGGAACAAACAGTAATAAGAAACTGCTTAAACCAAGCACTTTTAATTAAATAACTCCCCAAAGGGGAGGAGCTTCCGTTTTCTCTTCATTTCTGAAGAGGGAAGATAGAGACAATCGGCTCCAGTTTCCAATAAAGCCTGGAGACTCTCCCACAAGCCATGGACTGTAACAGGTCCTGAGGATGCTGCTCGGAGCGTAGCAGCTGAGGGTCTCTCCTCCCCACATCAATGTCTGGCTTCGTGATTGACATTTGATGGTGCCATACCAAGATTACACCACGGAAATGGGCAAACACTACAAATCAGAGCTCGATCAACTCTTTTGTTAACTTTCTAGACTTAAGAAAGCAATGGAGCAAATGCTAATTATGTGGGCTAAATGTTAAAATGAGGTTTTAGTTACTGCATTGCAAACACCAAAAATTGAAGCCCTATTCTAGTATTCAAAAGTTATTACCCGATTCAGCAAAGAAGTCACTTGTGTCATTGACGAATGAATGAAATTGCAGCCTATCTTTTCTTTGCTGTTTCACTTTCCTTTTACTCATTAAGGCGAATGAGAACACCAGCAGGCATTCATGTCAGAACCCTGCTCATTTGTCATTCACCACCCATGCTTGGCTATGGATACAGGAATTTATCAAAAGTCAGCATTCTTGAGAATCAATTGGCTCATGCTTGGATCTGTTGGTTTTTTGTTTGTTGTTTGTTTTGTTTTTTCACAGAATCATTGTGAGCTCAGCATCAGAGGTCAGGAGGGCAAATGTTCTGCCTCGTGTGTTTTTGATAGTCAAACACCTCACGTGGGCAACTGGGTCATGACTCAATGTAGACAATGGTAGTGACTGATGGACAACAGGTAACAGGGGCATTAAATCTCTCATATGAGGAGGGGGTGTACAGATCCTCCAGCACATAGTAACCTTCTGGCTTCTGATTATGAATTAGATCCCATCCAATGGCTCTGGGCCCTGGGGAGGTCGCTGATGGTTTTTACCCGAATTGATTCAACCACAATGCCCACAACTGCTGATGGGCAAGGCCTCTGCCCAGGTTGAGCAAACTAGTCCACATTCACAGAACGGTTTTGCCCAGTGAAAAACTGAAAGTCCAGCAGGGAGCACTAGTCCCCAGTCCCGGCCACTGACTGGCTGTTTAGCACATATACAAACGTTAATAAAGGACAGATGCTGCAGTGTCCCCTCTGTTAGGCTGAGCATTTCTTATTTGCAAGTTTAAGCCATTGTTGGCATGCCTTCAAAGAGCAAGAAAGCTGAAATTCTATCAGAGTGCAGGAACTTAATTTCTTCCAGGAAGGGTCTCTATCTGACAGCAAGATTTGCCAGCAAGAGCAACTGACCGGGTTTCCAAAATGTCTTATTTAACTCTGGATGAAATATGCCATTGAATGACCAGGATACTGTGTGCTTATTCATCCTGTGCTTTGTGGATTTAGGCCAGTGCTGATGCAAAATCCTATTGAAGGTAGGAGAGGTTGGTGGGTGGGTGGCGGGGCGGGCAGGAAGTAGAATTCTTCAGAGTCCCTGAAACTGTTCGGTTTCTATGCGAAGGACTAAAGACACTTGAGATTGGTCTGTCACAGTTTAGATACCAAAATTGGCTTGGGATTCCCAGTTTGGTCAAAGAATTACAAACCCATCATTTTACTAAATGTAAGCCAGTTACCTACCTGAAGGCATTCTGGAAGTGGTGGTAGCCCACTGAATCTGCGTTGGGTCAGATTTTACAAAAAAAAAAAAAAAAAAAAAAAAAAAATTTCTTATATACTCAAATATGTATGTTTGTGTGTGAGTACACAGACACAGGCATAGACATAAGCATCTATACAAATGTGTGCACATGCACGCGCACACACACAATTCATAGGATGCTCTATTATTTAAGGTCTAACCAGGAATTAGAAATCATTTGTTTAAAGAGGACTTAATTTAGGGTGTCATTAAACCCTAGTATGGAACTACCCAGAAGCTAAAGTGAGCCAGGAACTGGCAACACGGGGAAGTGAGAGGGTCAGAGGGAGGAGGTGAGTTTAATGGGACTGAAATCAGGGACCAGGTGTTATGAGCCTCTTCTCTATTCCTTTCCCTCACTCACCTCCCTAACTCTGTTTTTCTGCCTCTGCATCTTGCCGATAGCTATTTCTGACATCTCAGATCATTAAAAAGGAGAAGAAAGAAGGGAGGCGGGGAGATCGTTTTTACCTGAATTAAAACAACCACCAAACACAATGACCACCCCAGAGGCTGTTCAATGCAGCCAGTGAGGAAAATACCCTGCTTCTTCACTCCCATCAGCCCCATTTCTCTGCAGTGCTTCCCTTCAGCTGAATACAGCTGGAGGTCTCCTGGTGTGGCAACCCGGAAAGAAGCTTCTAGAACCAACCCTATTGTGTTCATTTTCTATACCTGTAACAAATCACTACAAACAGAGGATTGAAACAACACACTTTCATACTCTCCTGGGCAGGATTTAGGCATGAGTTAGCTGAGTCCTCTGCTCAGACTCCATGTGGTGACATCAAGGTGTTGGCTAGGGCTGTGGTCTCATGTGAGGCTCTGATCCTCTTCCATGATCATTCAGGTTGTTAGGATTACTCTCCCTATAGTTGTAGGACTGAACTTTCTTGCTGACTGTGGGGTCCAGAGAGACACCAGGAGGCCACCCTCAGGTCCTAGCCCCCTGGCCCTCTCAGAAGACCTCAGTTCACTTCTCGAAGCTGGTGGGAGATGCTACCTCTCCAGTCTTCCACAGAGGTCTTCCACAGAGGTCTTCCACAGAGGTCTTCCACAGGGGTCTTCCACAGAGGTCTTCCACAGAGGTCTTCCACAGGGGTCTTCCACAGGGGTCTTCCACAGAGGTCTTCCACAGAGGTCTTCCACAGGGGTCTTCCACAGGGATCTTCCACAGAGGTCTTCCACAGGGGTCTTCCACAGCATAGCATCTTTAAGAGGGTGGCCATCATATTATTTTCACAAACCCGCTCCACACTCAAGAGGAGATTATACAGTGTGAATACAGGAGGTCGAGAACTTGGGGATTTAAAATTCTGCTACCATAGCTTTGAGACCCTGAGGAAATGGGAGAGAGAAAATAATGGGGGACAACCAAGCTCAGGGCCAGCACAGATACAGAACCAAAGTAACTCAAAGTCACTTGATTTTCTTTCATTTTTGTTTAAATATCCTAGTAGAGCTACCTAACCTCTTATGCCGTATGACAGGGTTGGCACCCTTCATGCCTTCTCTGTTCATTCTCGAGTCTTAGCACACTGTCAATTTAGTGGTCAGAATGTCCAGGTTGCATTTCAGAGTCAATATGTTAAAACTGATCAAGGTTGATGTTTCTTCTCCTCCTGATTCAGGCTTCATGGAGTCAGGAAGCTGCCATAAGGGAAGGTGGTATGATTCGTTTCTGCTCTGATTTCTATTTCACTCTTCTTCCCTCCCCCATGTTGCAAAGTTCTGACATCTCCACCACTGAGGCAGGTGGAAGGCATGGCAGAAAAATTCTGATTTGGGTGATGCTGTGGAAGTTAGCATCATCCTCCCTGAGCCTGGTTGAATGCTTTCTCTCTCTTGTGGACACCTCTATGGGTTCTTTGGAGATGTCTTCAGGGCTGAAGATGATTCACCTCCAGTTTTCTGAATGAAGGAAAATGAATCTCTCTTTCCATCCGTCTCCACTGACTCTTTGCTCAACCTCTGTGACTCTAGAATCCACCCCCAGCCCCTTTCTACTGAAGTCCTTTCACTTTCTATGCAGTCATCTTTGGATGAAGACCAGGCCCTGCCATCAGGACCCTGCCACATGGCCCATGTCCAGTCTACAAGAGACTCTGGCCTACACTTGGCTCTGACAGACTCTCAGAGAGCAGAGTGGCCTCCTCTCCCATCCCTCCCTCAGCTCACCAGCCTGCTTTCTACCCCTTAGGAGTCAGACTCCAGTCCACTGGGTCCCGCCATGTCACCCTAATTGTGGAGCATCCTGAGGAAGTCCCACTAGGCTTGCAAGGCAGAGCCTCTTCATTCTGCTACCTTGGATGGCTGTGGTGGAGTGGGACTCCAGGTACTTCGAAAACTCTCTTTCACAGTTTTTTTTTTTATTTCTCAGATGTAAGCTGAAGAATCCTGTAGCATTTCTTATTTCCTCTTAAAAACTTAGCTTGGCCCTTGATGTAGGAATATTATCTGGTCAAAACTTCAGTTTATACTCTTTACTTTCTTACACATATGGGAAATCTTAAATTAAGGAAATCTGATTTCAGAAAGAGGACCTATCCATGTTTTGAGGGAAACCAATGGTCTTCCATCTTGATTTTCTTCTCCCATAGAGAAGGGATCACAGATCTGTCCCTTGACTTTGGAGAATGGAATTGGACACCACATTCAATAGCCTCCACACCCATGCAGTAATTCTAATAAACTTAATAATGTGGACAAGTGTCTGTGAACATTGTAAATCATGTTTCATCACCAAGCTGTCATAAGCAACTTTAGTTAACTTAAAGCCCAAGAAAAAGAATGGAATCGACTTTGTTTCCCTGCAGCATGGTTGTTATTTTTGTGTTTCAAAGATTTCTCATGTCTCAACTTTGAAACATCTATCTTGACTAATAGCAGAATTACACCCACAGGGTTTTACAAAAGACAAAATTTGTCCTCATCTTCTATCTGAATATCTCCTGGAATGTGTCAGTCCCCTGTCTCTGAAATTCTGTGTTTCTTTGACTGTTTATCCACATGTAGATGGTAGACTCAACTGTGATTTCTCTTTGTCCTGTTTTGCTGATAAAATTGCACATGAAGATACTTTCCATGCCATAAATTATGAGGAAAATATCAAAGTTGTATCAGGGGATGAGAAACAAATTGTTAACAGAAGAAAATTTTAAAATGCACAAATAAATTACAGTTGCTTACAAAGAATTATATTACAATAAACTATTTGTTGAAGCATAAATCCCCCTTTCTAGACTTAAATTGTGCTGGTCTCATATACACCTTTTCTATCCAATATTAATGGTTCCCAAACATGTTTCTACCTGTTTAGAATGCCTTTGTCCTTCTTTGTTGTCTCATACCTGGGATTTAATTCAAAAGTCTGTCTCTCATCTTTATGCAAAATTGTTGCTTATTTCCTTGTAATCCCCAAACCCAGGGGTTGGCAAACTGTAGTCTAGTGGGACCAATCCAGCTATCACAAAATAAAACATTCATCTTTATAAATAAAGTTTTATTGGAACACAGCACACTGTCCTTGGTGCTTTCTTGCTAACATACTGAGTCAAATAGTTGCAACAGGGATCACTTGGTCCACAAAACATAAATATTAATGATCTGACAGAAAAAGGTTCTCTTTTTAATTTGGACTAAAGAGTTTGCTAACCCTTGCCCTAAACATGTACAAATGTGTAATGGGGCCTTTGATGTTTTAGGTGGAAATTGATGGCTTGTGTACTGATTTCCTCAGTTACATAGTCATAGTCTTAGTCCTTCAAGGTATAGACAATGAAGAACGAGGCTCTGGAGATGGACCACCTAGTTTCAAGGTTTAGCTCTGTTCCTTATAATTTGTGTGACCTTGAAAAAATTATGTGTCTGGGTTACATGCATATCATTTGTAAAATAGAAACAATAATAACCTCATAGGATTACTGAGTTATCACAAAAGAGCTTCCACTGTGTCTGGAACAAATAGGGCTAGCTATTAATAATCTTTTTACACCTATACCACCAAAGAATCTCACACTATTATAGTACCTAAAATCTAGTGCATTCTCCACGAAGGTTTCTTGGATTTGTTGGCAGAGTGAATGAAGAAGTATAAGATATAAATATTCCTGGAAGATTAAAATAATGGAAAATATCCAAAGTTGTAGACTGATCCTGTGCACAAAGTAGAAGTTTGGCTCAACATACTTAAAGAAATCACAATAAAAGAAAGGCATAAAAGTCTTCATTGAAGAAGTATAAAAGGAAAAACTAGAAAGCCTTTTTTAAATAATAGAAATCCTCATGTGTTACATGGTTTCTCTGGTAGTTAGCTTTCTATCACTGTAACAAATTACCTGAGATAATCAACTCAAAGGAGGAAAAACTTGTTTTGGCTCATGTTTTCAAAGGTTTTAGTCTGTGCTTGCTTGATCCTATTTCTTTGGGTCTACAGTAGCACAATACAACAGAGCAGGAGTGTAAGGCAGAAGAAACCTGTTAACCTTATGGTGACCAGGAAGCAGGAGAGAGAGATGAAGGGCACACCCCCAATTACCTAACTTCCTTCCATTAGGCCCCACCTCTTATAGGTTCTAATAGCACCATAGACTAGCAACCAGTCTTCAACACATGGGACTTTGGAGGACACTCAAGATCAAAGCTATAACATATGGTTAGATAACAGGAAATGGTAGAAGTGTAGGAAGGTTGGCCCTCCACTTTCCTTGGCTATTTCTTTGAGTATTAAAGAAGAAAGAAATGATGCCAACCTAACCCTCACCTGTAGTACTTGCTAAAGGGGGAATCTCTTGAAATTCCTATTTACTGGCTTTTGATTCATTCAAAATGTGTCTATAAGTAATACTCCAAACCTGACCTAGGTACTCCTCCAGCATGTGCTATATCCAGGGGCTCAGCTGACCATCCGTTCCCAAACCAGGGGCGACTATACTCTTTTTGATCCCCCAGTCTCTCTAAACAAAAGCCAGAGCCATGGGAGGAACTGTAGCTCTGTCACTGCTAAGGGGAGCTGTGCTAATTTGCCATGATTAGACAATCTTTGAAGGTCTTTGCCAGTTTTTATCAAGGCATAAAAAGCAATTATTACAATTAATGCAATTTGCCATGTGTTGCCCTTCCAGAAAAGCTATTTCAGGGTAGGTCTGCCATCTGTCCCTTTCAGAGGGATAAACCTCATAATTTAACTCTGTCCAGAATCAAAGTTAGCCTGCATGATGTAGAACCTCAGAGGGCATCCTCTGAGGATCGCACTCTGCCATTTGCCCCTTGGGTTCTCCGAGGTCTCAGATTTATAGATCATCTATGGCACCACTGTAAGAAAGACTATCTTTTCCTTTCATAGCTGGGCGGGAGGATGAAAGCGTCCACCCTCTAAATAGATATTCAGGCATTTGCTTCTGCAGAGGGAGCCCACAACCGGCAGAGGGAGTTTCCTTTTTGCCATCAACAACCCTTCTTAACACAACTCTGCTGCTTCAAGACGCAGTCTACCAACATCGCTTCTGACAACCAGGAAAGAGAGAGGAAACACCATAATTGGCATATGTTGTTGCAGAAGCCAAGGGAAATAGAGGAGAGCTTGCCAAAAACATTCAGACGGAACAAGAAAGAAAGAAAGAAAGCAGAATCATGACTCCCCAGTTTATCCTGGGTGCTAAAAAAATTTTTTTAAATGGACATGTAAGATCGAAGTTCAAGCACCAAAGATCAAGTTAAAATCTAAAACAGTTCCTTGCTATTATTAATCTTTTGTGATCAATAAACAAATAACTGCTTGCTATTGTTATCTTGCATTCTTTTAAAATGGATGATTTGGGGGTTTGGGGAAATATGAAGTGACAGAACCCGTTTTAACAAGCTCGGTGCCAACCAAATGGCTGCAGATCTCAGACTTTGCTTCTCACCAATATCCCTCATTCCTCTGCAAAAATCTGGCTGCAGAGCTGCTAAGTGTATAGTGAAAAGAGAAACAGGACAGCCTTTTCCCGTTGCAGACAGGATTCACAAAGGCAGGGAGAATCAAACCAGCTTTTCTCCTCATTCACACATTCGGTGGAAGCTGCCATTTCCCAAGTTTGGCACCTTTTTCCTTTCCAATAACCAAGATGGTTTTATATGTAAGATAGTTATGTATCTGTAAAGTACCATCTACATGTTTCTCTTAAATGACTAAATGCTTTCATAATTTTAAAAATTCCCATGCTTTGTACAATCTCTGTCTCTCTGTCTCTGCGTGTGTGTCTCCCTCCCTCTTTTTAAACTGCGATTTGTGTAGCCCGTGGGTTTATGAGAGGTTGCTGGAAAATAAGTGAGGGTCTCGAAGATGCTCTTTGGAACCCTTTGTTTCTGTTTAAAAAGAGCCAGGTTGTTTCCTTCCCTAACCACTTTCAGATGTCAAGTCAAGGGACTTGACTAGATGAGGGCATTCTTCTGAGGTGCAATGACAGCGTGTCCTTCTGTGGAAAGGGCAGGGGAGGAGCAGAGAGTTGTGAGCTCGTTGTTCCTGGAAACTTTCCATTCTCCTCGGATTGTGTGAGCCAACACAGGATCCACTGATGTGGCGAGGGAAATGGGATGTCAGTTTTCATTGTCAGTTTCTTAGAAGATGGTTTCCTCACAATGGCCTACCATGTGCTCACGGTTACATTTCTATTTGCCGCTATCAGCCTTTCTCTTTTATCTGTATTTAAAAATGACTTTCAGCATACTGTGTTCACATTATTTGAATATTTGAAGTTTTCAAACTGGAAGCTATGCAAATATTTGTAAATTTTCAAACAAGATTGAGTTTTGCCTATCTGATACTATGTGCAAATGAAATATGATTTATAAAGTCGATTAAATAAAGTTAACAGATATGATAAAAACCAATAAAGAGATTGTCATTGTTGCCTGAGATTTGTGTCCATCTCCTGTGCTCTTTCAGATTGATGAACTTTAAAACAGAACTCCTGTGGTATCTGAGATTCAAGTGGACAGAATGCCAAAGCAAGACATCCTGGATGTGCCTTATTTCTTCTGCAAGAGTGACCACTGGCTGACCAGTCGTGTGCACAAGGCCCACAGGCAGCCCAAGTGCCATTGTGTACAACCTGCAAAGTCCATGAAGTGTCCCAGGTAGCCTGACCCTAAGTCTGTTCAGTCACCTGAAGTGAACTTGCACAAAGAACTCTGTCCAGAGACACTACTGTGATTCACTAAGCATAGAATCTGAGAACATGGAAAGGAGTGTACAGCATGGTCCATTAGGACTTAGGGGGGAAGTGAGCTTACACCCAGAGAGAATCAGAGGAACAGGAAGAGATAGTTTCCCTTATCTGCAGGAGATAATTCTAAAATCTCCCGGTGGGTGCCAGAGGTAGCAGAGTGCACTGATTCCTACATGTACTATTTTTTCCTATACACATATAATAAAGTTTAATTCATAAACTAGGCACCTTATGATGTTAACAATGACTGATACTAAAATAGGACAATTATAACAATATACTATAATAACAGTGACTTAAAACATATACACCCACTTTTTTGCTTCAGTTGCTCAAGGAAGACCCTCTTCCTTCTTTCTGAATGATCCCAGCTCCACAGGAAGAGAGTCATGTAAATAGACTAAATTAATCCCTAGGACAGGGCTAGGGGTGTAGCACAGTGGTGGAGCCCGTATCTAGCATGGGTGACGCTCTGGGTTGGATCCCCAGCACCACATATACACAAAATCCCTAGAACAGATGTTTTTGTTCTTACATATCTCATCAATGTGCTTTTAAACTATGAAGAACAAAGATGATCACTTTCCATCTTTCCATGGTACTCTGTAGGCTTAGTTTCTAAGAATGGACATTTCTGCCACACCAGTGCTTCACAGAAGATTCAGTAGTTCTCTGGAGGATGCAGTTACCTGGTATAGACCCACTTAAAGCACCAGGTGCCCTGGAACCTGACTTCTTTGTAGAGAATGGTGAGAAAAAGCTGATGTGTTTTGTTGATGGAGGGTCCTTTTATTTAGAAGGATGTTTTTTATATATCTTTGGAAAAAAATATAAATAGAGAAAATTGTGAAACTTAGAAAAGAATCAACCAAAGAGCAAGTCCTATTGATCATTTTGATGTGGACATCAACTAAGACTGATTTGGAATGGTGCCAATTTCCTGTAATTTTTTTTCATAGAAAATAAAAGAGATATATGATCCAGCTATCCCACTTCTAGATATTTATCCAAAAGAACAACAACAACAAAAATCAGCAAATTATAGTAGTATCGCACATCAATGTTTATAGCAGCACAATTTATAATTGCCAAGATATGGAACCAACCCAGGAGCCTGTCAACAGATGAATGAAGAAAATGTGGTATATATATATATATATATATATATATATATATATATATATACACCATGGAGTTTTGTTCAGACATAAAGAAGAATAAAATTATGGCATTTGTTGGTAAACAGATGGAAATGGAGAACATCATGCTAAGTGAAACAAGCCAGATTCAGAAAGTCAAGACTTGAATGTTTTCTTTCACATGTAGAAGCTAGAGCAAAATAAGAAAAACAACAACAAAAACAAACAAGCAAAAAAAAAAACAAGGTGGGGGGAATCTCATGAAAATAGAAGGGAGATCAGTGGAGTAAAGGAGGGGGATAGAGGGGCAGGAGGAGGTTAAAAAAAAAGGGGAGAGGAGCTATGGAATGGAATTGACCAAATTATGCTGTGTACATATATGAACATGCCACAGTGAATCTCCCCTTTAAAATTAAAAAGCCAATTAAAAAACAATATATAAAAAGAAGACTAGTAGAGTATAGGAAAGAGAATAGGAGGAGGGAGGGGAGAAGGGAAAGAGGAAGTACTGGGGACCGAAATGGAGCAAATTATATTTCACGCATGTGCAATTATGTCAAAATAAACCCGTAAATTATGTGCAACTATAATATACTAATAAAAAGATTTTTAAAAAATAAAAGCTAGGAGGTAGTTTTCACCTTTAACTTGAGGAATGAAATTTCCAAGATGTGCAAGGGGACCCTGCAGGAGAACTTGCAGGGAACATGCAGGGAACGGCGCACAGGCTCATGTGCAGTTGGTTCATTTGAAATATTTATTGAATGTCAGGCACTATCTCAGATGACAAAAGCAAATTATCTCCCTTCCTAGAGCTTATATCTCACTTCAGGATTCCCAAAGTGGAACCAAAAAATGGTAGAGAGGTCAGTAGTTAATAGAAAAAAAAAGAGAACCTTCTGATTTTAAATATTGGAAAATGCTTGGTTGAATAAAATTAAGTAGGTTTTCTGACAGCAGTTCCTCACAGTTTATTAGCTTACAGGGCTGCTGTAACAAAGTACTGCAGACTGACTGACTTAAAGAGTAGAAATGCACGGTCTCACAGATCTGGAGGTTACAAGTCCAAGGTCAGGATATTGGTAGGTTTGGTTCCTTCTGAGGACTGTGAAGGAAGAGTGTGTTCCAAGCCTCTTTCCCTTGTAGATGGCAGACTTCACGTTCACCTGACATTCTCCTTGCCTCTGCCTGCCTCCATTAACATTTCCCTCTTTTATAGACATCAGTCATATTGGATTAGGGGCTCCCCCTAATCCCTCTCCAGGATGACCTCATCTTAACTAAATACATCTGCAATGGCCCCATTTCCAAATATGGTCACATTTGGAGGTACTGGGGGTGAGGACTTCAGTTTATAAGTTTTTAAGGGAGATGATCCAGTCCATAACAACAGCTCTGTGAACCTGAGTCTTTCAAAACTGTAACACAGAGAATATCAGTCCCAGCTCTCCCATGCTAAGATCCCTTCAAAGGAAGCCTGAACCCTAATGCAAATTATGGATTTTCATTAATAATAATACCTCAGTATTGGTTCCTCAATTATAGCAAATGTACCACACGAATGCAAAGACATTAATAGGGGAAACACTGTGTGAGATGGGGGGAGGGTTTATGGGAACTATATTTTCTGCTATTTTTTTTTTTTTTGGACACTGCTCCTAAAATAGTCTATTAATTTTTTTAAAGGATACAGGAAAAACAAAGACACATTCTTCTGACTGCACATGACCAGAGCCACCAGGGACCTTGGGGAGCTGCCCTCTTCCCACCTCTCTGACCTCCTCTGCCCCTGGTCTCGCTCTGCACCAGATTCACCGACCTTCCTTCTGTCTCTAGGGCCTGCCAGTCTTATTTACAATGGAGGGCTGGCTGAGTTGCTCCCTCAGCTGGGAATCTTTTCCTCCCCTGATTTTCTAGGTCTTAGTTTACACATCATATCCTCAGGGAGGGAACTATCCCAGCCCCTTGCTTTTATGTTCTTCACAGAATTTCTCATTGCTATATTTGATTTCCATGTCTATTATCTACTTCCTTTTCTGTCTCCTAGTTTTCATTCTTACTGAGTCCTCACTCACACCTGTCACCATCTCCAGTGAGACCTGGGCTGTGTCGCCACCTGACTTGGTTTACTGCAGCTGCCTCCTACCTGGTTAGCAGTGAGGTACTAATGAAGATGGGTGGGCGTCCTTGAAGGGGAATCCAACAAATCTGTGCTTCCAGTACAATCTGGATTTAACTTCCCACATCAGGATTAATGCCTTAATTTCCTCCATCTTTTCCTCTTGAACAGTGTAGCAGTAAACACAAGGAAAAAAATGGATGCCCTTCTTCTCATAAAGATCTTTGTTTAGCATTTCAGATTTCATATGCTGGAGCTGTTAGGGTAACCACCTGAGTTGATCTCAGCTGGGATGTTTGAAAAAGGTGATCCTGAGAACAGCAAGAATTTATGAGGCAATTTAGGGAGACACTTTGAAACTTTGAGTGTTCCTGGTAGATTTTGGAGCACAGGTGTACTATCTTCCATTTGGAGAGAACTGCAAAGAAATGCTGTCCAACACTGTACATTAGCTGATGCATGGGGATGACTCCTAAATTACCTCAAAGTAAAAGGGCTTTAATTGGTGATTTGAGGGTGAAGAAGAGGGGTAGGGCTTTTGTGCCTCTTTCTCTGAAGGAAATTACCCCTATTTCTCAGAAAAGATCACAGGGGTGAGTAAGTTAATGGTTTTAGTTTTGGTTTGGTTTTGATTTTTTTTCCAAACAACAGAAGCAAATTCTAGCCAATTTAAGCAAAGGGGGGAATTGATGGTAGGAATATAGGAATGTCAAGTGGAAAGGAAGGGGCAGACATGGAGGCCAGAAGCTCCTATGAAATTTCAGGGATCCCATGGCTGCTCTCCTCTGCCTGAGTGCATCGCCCTCCTTCTTTGTGGACAGCCTATGTTCCACAAGATGGCCAGGTATCACCCCCTTCTATTGCCTAAGTGTACAAGTGTAAGTCCCCAAACCAGAAGAGGCCATTGTGAAGATCTCAATTCATGTTACTGGAAGAAGTTGTATGCATGGCACAGTGTCCATCTATAGTCCAGGATGTGACCCAGAGGTGGGACAGAGACACGTGGTACAAGCTTACCTACTTCCTCCTCTCTGCTCCGTACATGGTGGAGGAGACAAGTAGGGGTAGGGAAGTGAGATGATCCTCAGAGAGGAGGACCTGGGGGCATCTGTACTAATATTTCCCAAGGGCCCCACAGACGGGCATTTTGGTCATTCATTCATTAAGTATTTATTGAACCACTACTAAAAGTGGGTAGAATGACAAGTATTATGGACAATCCCTGCTCTGTAGAAGCTGAGACTCTAAACTTGGAACCAAAATAGGCATACATGAAATTATCAGGAAACATCTAAATAGGACTTATTTAGTAAAATATTTGATGAGTACCTGCCTCTTGCAAGATGCTTCAGGCTGTCAGGAAGCAAGAGGACTAATAACTAGCATCTCTCCTCCTTGCCTAAGTTCTAAACTAATTGAGAAATAAAGCAAAAGAGACCAAAGTACTGCCTTTGCCATCAGCAAAGGCTAGGATAGGGGATGAAATTTTTATCTTCAGGCAAGTGACCTTCCTTCACTAAACTGCAGAATTGGCAGAGACGGGTAGAGCCAGGTATATAGAATGCTATTCCAGACTCCATTTATTGAACACCTATTGTGGGGCAAGCACTACTCCATTCAAGTAGTTCATTCAAGTTTTACCCTTGCGAATTTTACTTCCGTGTGTGTGTGTGTGTGTGTGTGTGTGTAGGGAGGGATGGAAATAGACACACACAGAAAGAGAAAATGATACATATATTCATTTGCTAGGGCTCCCATAACCAAGTACCATGAACTGAATGACTTAATAAACAAAAATTGACTTTCTTGTAGTTCTGGAGGATGGAGGTCCGAAATCAAGGTGTCAGCAAGAACTCCAAGGTTCTTCCGTGGGTTGTAAGGAAGGATCTGTTACAGGCCTCTCTCTTTGCTGCATAGATGGCTGTCTTCTCCCTGTGTGATGTGGGCCTCTCTCTGAGCTTGTGTCTATGTCCTGATCTCTTCTTCCCATCAGGACAACAGTCCTACTGGATAGGCTTCTCTCCAGTGACCTCATTTTAACCCAACCACACCTCTGAAGACCCTATCTCCAAAAAAGGAAACATTGTCAGGTCTTGGGGGTCAGGACATAACCTATGAATGGGGAGGGGTATTCAATTCATCCCATAAGAACACCATAAAGACAGACAGAGCAGGTTTCTGGGTCTTGATTGATGGAGCCCTATTTCAGGCAAAACAGGCAGGAAAGACATATCTGAGGGTGTAAAATTTGAATAAAAGCTCTCTTTCATTGAAGAAGAAATTTATCAGGGAGTGGCCTTGAAGGCATTCCTGGTGGGGTCACATGTGTAAGCAAGGACCTAGGCCTGGAAACGCATGTGAGATAATGTCTATGGGAAGTACAGGAACAGATCCGGGTGATACAGGGGAATCATAAATTTTTTTCAGTGGCAGTAAAATGAAAGTCATATGCTGGCACCCAGTATGCTTGCTATGAAGTTAGGAATTAGAGACTTATCTTGAGATAACTGGGCTGAGTCCTTTAAAGTTTCTGGGAAGTGGGAGGAGCAATGAGCCCAGTCTCCTGGGAAGAAGAATCTAAACTTGGTATGTCCAATGAGAACTGGGGCAAGCTGGAGGCCAGGAGACCATGCAGGAAGCTATTCTGACGGCCCCAGCATGTGGTCATAGAGACCTGTTTTAGAAAGCAATTGGAAGGAGAAAAATACAAATCTAGAGATAATTTCAAGGGAAGAATTGACTGAGTCAAAATCGGCATTGAAATATCTTAGTTACGTGAAATAAGTCACACTCATTAAAGTCCCTGGAAATGGTAACCTAGAGCAGAGCTATGCCTGTGTCTACAGTTCATTGGATGCCGCAATTAAAATGCATGAGGTGCAGCCAAACTTAGACTGGAAATGCTGAGCAGGTTTCTGGTCTCCGGGGATGGCAAGTTTCTGGCCATGCTAGTGATTGGAATTTTTCATCTTTCCTTTGTTTCTTGGGTATATCCATACCCATCACATTATTTTCCAGTTCACTTGTATCCTCCAAAATTCAGATGTTAAGCTGCAACCTCTAGCCCTTCATCTGTGACTGTATTTGGAGATGGGGGTCTTTCAAGAGGTCATCAAGGTACAATGAGACCATCTGGGTGGACTCATCTCATCTGACCTGGTAACTGGTGTCCTTCTAAGAAGAGATTAGAACACTGGGGGAAAACCAAATGAGACCTGGGGAGAAGGTAATTGCATTAGCTTTCTACTACTATAACAAAGTGATTGAGGCAGTCAGTTTTTAAAGAGAACAGATTTATTTTGGCTTACAATTTTGGAAGTTCCAGCCCATGATCCCTTGGCCCCATTACCTTGGGCCTGTGATGAGGCAGCATCAAGGCATGGAGGGAGCAGCCACTGGGGTGAAGCAAAAAGCCATTTACCTCATCACCCCCATCATTAAAGAGAAAAGGGAAGAGACGAGGATCTCACAACTCCCTTCAAGGGCAAGCACCCATCTTTCAAAATTCTACTGCCTCCCAACAGTGCCTAAATGGGGACTAAGTCTTTAATACTTGGGCCTCTGGGGACAGTCTAGATCCGAACTATAGCAAGTACCATCTACAAGCCAAGGAGAGGAGAGGCCTTAGGAGAAAACCAATGTACTATCAACTTATCTCAGACTGCTAGCTCCCAGCATGGAGAAAATGCATTTCTGTTGTTAATTCACTCAGTCTGATACTGTTACTGCAGCCCTGCTAGTAATATGCTACTCTACCCTGATGAGCACTTCTGAGCATGCGGGGGAACAGGGGAAGTTCCAGGAGCTTTTCTGGACCCTCCTTTTCTGAGATATTCTCCAGAGTCAACCAGTGACGATAGCTGTTTTCTCTTGATCTGTCCTTCAGTGGAGAAAAGAATACTTACCATCCTCATCATACTGTATCATCCAAGACAGAGCTACTAGTCACCTGTGATTGTTTAACTTGATGATAAAAATGAAGTAAAATGAAAAATTCAGCTTCTCTATTGTACCAGCTATATGTTGAGTGCTCAATGGCCATTTATGACTAGAGGCTAACCTCCAGGGAGCACAGGTATAAAATAGTTCCTTCACTGTGGAAGGTTCTAGTGGAGAGTGCTGGCATAGAAGAGAGTGTATCCTTCCATCTTAGCCCCAACCTGGTTGTATTTGTTCAGGCTTTCAGTTGTAAGCTACATAAGCCCACTTGAGGTAGGATAAATTAAGGAGGGTATGGGGAAGGAATGAAGGAAGGAAAAAAGAAAAAGAGATGAGATGAGATGAGATGGAAGAGTAGTGGTGAACCCGTGACAGTTTTGACCTGGAATACCCACCAAAGGCTTATGTGTTGTAGTCTTGGACCCCAGTACCCCCATATTCAGAAGTGGGGCTGTTAGGAATTGATTGGATCATGAGGGCTCTGATCCCATTGGTGGAATAATTGGTTGATAGCTTCATAAGATGAATGAACTAATGGGAGGTGATAGAAACTACTCGTGGTAGGCCCTAGATGAAGGGAGCAGCAGGTCCTTGGAGATGTGCCCTGGGGGACTACTTTGTCCCCAGCCCCTTCCTCCCTTCCTTACTCTGTCTCTGTCTCTCTCCTTCCTGGTTGTCATGAAGTGACCAGTCCTGTTCCATCAAACCCCTTCCATCATGACCTACTGCCTCACATCAGGCTCAAGGCAATGGAGTCCATCAATCAGGGACTGAAATCTCTAAAATCATGAACCAAACTAAATCTATTTTCCTTTAAGTTATTTTCTCAGGTATGTTGTCAGGGAAACAGAGAGCTGACTTAAACTGGGCCTCTTGGAGATGTCTCACAGGATCAGGTCAGTCAGAGGAACCCAGGTTGCTCCCAGGACTTCAGCAGAAGGCCTTCATGGTCTTTTCCTTACTGCCAATGGTCTCCGTGTATCTTTATTCCAAGTCTCAAAAATTAGAAAGGAAAATCTGACTGGCCCATGTTAAGACAAGAGTCTACTCAGCCAAACATAGCTGGTAAAGAGCTGGCAGCTGGGATTTGGGGGACAATATGGTCATAAATCCCCAAATGTGTCTCTTCAGCGGTCAATCCAGAATCTTCCATTGTACAGTAATTATTGCATATGCTTTGATCTTTGCATTCAGAAGGCACAAGCAACTCCTATGCTTCTCTTTACCCATTTCAATAAGCAATTATTGAGGACTTACTTGGGTGCTCAGATGCTTGTAAAGATGCTTTAGGAGATACAAAAAGAAAGAGACCTGTCTCCCTATAAAATGTATCTAACACTTTAACATTTTGGATGGAACAATCTGAGAACTGAATGGGTTCTTTGCTTCTTACTTTAACAATCTTAATGAATATTGTTATCATTTTTCTGCTTCATCATTATGAAACGTGAAACAAATAAACAGCTCCCAAACTAGAGTCCTTCCCATTAAAGCAACCGACTCATTTTCTTAAACAACTTCTTATTGTCATGATCAGCTAAAATGGTATCTTCCCATAGCCCCAAATTTTATGTTACTAAGAAAAATCCCATAACTTTCCACTTTCATGAATAGGTCATCCCAAAAGAGTTTTCCAACTTCAGCCTATATTTGATTTAAGTCAGCATATGTATATATACCTCACTCATCCCCAAACGCCGAGCTCTATGATTGCAGCTAAATTCCACACGAAGACTTCAAATCCCTTTAAAATGTGCTGTCTACCATAAAGAGGCCACTTCATTTCAGGGAACTCACTTTAGATTAAACTTCTCTCCTACATTAAATTTAAAAATGTTACACAAATGAATAATTAAAATGATTGCATTTGTGGTTAAAAAATCAAATCACTAATGAGTCCAGAATTAATAATCAGGAAACAAAGGGTGGAGTATATGGCGGAGATGACAGCAAAAATGAATCTCCTGGCTGAGGAAACAGAGACAATTTTTAATTTGGAGTTGTCTCGCTCCCAGCCATCCACTCATAGTGCATATCCATCAAGTTTTTGATGAATACAAAGGGCCATGGTTTATCATGGTCCAGAGCGCTGAGTAGGAATAACAGATTTTGAGTAGGTTGAAGGAAATGGCAGACCACACTCTGGGAAATTTCCTCTGTTCTTCTCTATTGGTTATTTCTAATTGCACTGACCATAAATATAATTGTTGTTTCAAAGAGATTCCAGTTCTTTATATAGATCCACAGTGCCTCAAAATCTTGCCCTGACCACAATGAGATTTAAAAGCTCAATAGAACGTGCCACCATATTTGAAACTTGAGTTATTCTGAGAAAGCTGGCGTGTATTGCCCTCAAAGAAAAGAGAGTAGCAAATCATTTTCTCTCATTCAGTTTTTTCCCAGTGTAGACCACCTAAGCTTATTCTTGCATTTTTATCTTCCCAGTTCCATTCTCTTGTGTGTCATGTTATTATATTTTGTTTATCACTTTGGAAGAGCAGCTTGCCTATTATCTTTTGCCATTGGAAGAGTGTTACCTGAGTGGTTTCTGTTGAGAGTATTAATGCAAGTATCACAGGGATGGTGTTAGCATCCACTGAAACCATTTCAACTTCATTTGCATTGCACAATACGTATTTCGGTATTTGTGTGTAGATCTAAGAGGAGCTGAAACTCATTAAAATTGGTACTATACTGCATGCTCAAAAATCTTCAGAAAATTCACCAACTATCTCAAGAATACTGTGATCCCTTTACATTGAATATACTCATCTATATTTTGGAGATTGTCAATAATTATGCAATGACTTACTAGTAACTACATTAAGAAGTTACTGGGGTTGAAATACTCTAACAAATTAAATGTGAGAGAGGGAAAAGCGAGTTTCATATTTGCAATAAGTAGATCTGTGCTTATAAATTCATAGGGATATGTGCAGACAGTTGATAGTTTTTTTTTAACTGAGTAGTTCTCAGTGTTTATGCATATCAATATCAAATAGCATACGCAATCATTTTCTATCTGTAAAATTGGATGTTTTGGTGTGATTTAGTTAACTTACTCACTCAAGGTTGTGTTGTTGTAATACAAGTAGTAACACATTTATATCTGTAGCAATTCACAGGTCAAAATATTGTAGGCATGACTTGGGAACAAATCTGCCAAAGAGTCACATTTGACTGATATTTTCAAATTACATACTAAAAAGAAACAAAATGTGGAATTTATTTGCATTTGGTCTAGTTGAGTTTCATCACACCAGTGTTAACATTTATAGTACTTTTTGCTTTTTATTTGAAAATGAGTTGTCACCCCTTCTGAAATACACTTCACTCTCAGTCATTCTGTTGGTGCCAGTTATGTATTTAGGGGGAATAATATTTGCCTCTTGTTCAGCATTCCAACCTTCATGAGTTTCAGGATGTACTAGAGAATGGTGAACTGAGATATTTGGATGCTTTGGTTTCTTATTGGGAAACATTTTCTTGTCTGCAAATCTACCTTTGACTGTTATCCATTCTACTGTTTCATGACTTTAACTTGAGAAATTTTCAGAATTTCATGATTGGAGAATCTCCTTTTCTTGTGAAATAATAGAATGTTTCCTTTAATAAATCGTGAGATGAAGCTAATACTTGGTGCTTCCCTTTTTGCCTTGGCTACTGCGGAACACAGAAAGTATTTTATTTTTTATCTAAGATAGATTATCCTTGACCTGGTGCTGTAGTAGCTTCTTGCAATCACGCAGACATATCTGTCTTAATATTATTTTAGAAGAACAATTTTATGTCTTTTAAAATCAGAAACTTCAAATTCTTCTTTGGAAATAGGTGATGTTTAAAAGAATTAACATGATCATTCTATATTTTTATTTATTTATTTATTTGAGGGTACCAGAGATTGAACTCAGGGGCACTCAACCACTGAGTCACATCCCTAGCCCTATTTTGTGTTTTATTCAGAGACAGGGTCTCACTGAGTTGCTTAGCACCTCACTTTTGCTGAGGCTGGCTTTGAATTCATGATCTCCCTTCCTCAGCCTCCCAAGATGCTAGGATTACAGGCATGTGCCACTGTCCAGCTCATTCTATTTTTTAAAGAAAAGTTTCTTCTCTATTTCTTTAATAGGGTGGAGGCAAAATACATTCTTCTCTGTTTCTTTACAGCTAATGGGATGTAGGAAAAATACTTGAGTACAAATGTTAAATAAATTAGGTGACCTCAAGGAGATCCTCTAGGACACAAAGGCTAGGTGGTTCATATGGCCACCCTCTCCAGCAGAAATCCCTAAGGAATTTATATTCCAATCAGTGGTGACAGTAGGATCTCTGTTCCCCACCAAACATGTGGTGAAAGGCATTTTGAAAATGCAGTGGCTAAACACATGTAATCATATTTTTAAATGACTGGGACTGGTGCTGAGTATCAGTGGGTCTACACATATCCATCCTTGTAGAGGCACTAGGTCTGAGGTCTAATGCCCTAATATATTTTGAACTCCAACTTTTGTACAGGTTATTTCACAGTTCTTATCTTCTTTTATAAAGACTTGACACTAAACTGGGTCTTAATCTAAACTTTATGGCAGAGTTGAAAGAGTTTCCAGTCTTTTCTGGGTATTTGGATCTTAAAAATGTCTGTTTTCCAGGCCAAGCTTGCTCATGACATTCAGATTTCATTAATATGAGAGAGTTCTTTTGAAAGCATGTTGTTTGAAAGCAGGCTGATTTGGCCATACAAATCAGCAAGCACGCTTTTAGTCCCTAGCAAACATGTCTTTAGTGCCTTTGTGTACGAGTGTGGGTGGAATGTGTCTGACTGCCCCCCAAAGTTCATGTGTGGGAGACAATCCCCAATATGACAGTGTTGAAAGATGGGACCTGTGAATGGTGGTTAGATCAGGAGAGTTCTGTCCTTGCAAATGGATTAATACCATTATCATGGGAGAGAGCCCCTGATATAAGGATTAATTTGGTTCCCTTCCCTTCTCTCTCTCTATTGCCCTTCTGTCTTCCATCATGAGATTATGCAGCAAGAAGACCCCCACCAGATGCTGTACAGATGCCAATATTATGCCCCTTGGACTTCCCAGCCTCCAGAATGGTAAGCCAAATAAATTTCTGTTCCTTATAAATTACCCAGTCTGTGGCATTCTGTTATAGCAACACAAAATGGATGAAGACAAGGTGGGAGGCCAGATATAAAAAGAGCCGGTACTTCTCTCAATAACAAGAGAAGGGACAGGCCTGTTGTTACTGCAGAATCAGGTCGGTCTTGAAAGAGGAGAAACACAATGTGCTTGGGAAGTACAGAGAAGAAAGATCTGGTGGGTGGGGGTGAGGGGGTTCAGGATAATGCTAAGCTGTTAAGAGGAGAGACAAAGGGAGACACCTTGGAGCAGGATCTTGACAGAGGGACAGGCATCAAGAGGAGGAGGTGCAGTGGTGCATGCCTTTAATCCCAGCGGCTCAGGAGGCTGAGACAGGAGGATCTTGAGTTCAAAGCCAACCTCAGCAAAGGCGAGGCACTAAGCAACTCAGTGAGACCTGTCTCTAAATAAAATAAAAAATAGGACTGGGGATGTGGCTCAGTGTTGAGTGCCCCTGAGTTCAATCCCTGGTACCCACCCCACCAAAAAAAGGAGAGAGGAGTGGAAGGAGGTGGGTTTTGAAAGGGTAGAGGGAGTGGTGAGAGCAAAATCAGAAGTGGCTGGACCATTCCAGGAGTGATTAATTGATAACCGAAGAACGCAGCAGAATGGAGGGCCATTTATGTCAATCTTTGCCCCTGTCACTGAGAGCCAGGCATTCTGAGCTTGAGAAATTAGACTTCCTGACCACGTGGACAATACGGAAGTCCTTGTTTCTGAGCAGAGCATGGACAGCCTCTGAGCGGTTGTTGAAGGAGGTGGGAAAGAGGACAGAAAGGGGAAACAGACAGCCACTTTCAGTTCTCTTCTGGCAAGTTTTAAATTAAATCGAATAGAATTAAATGGAACACATTAATGAGAAGATAATAGAACTGATTTATCCAGAGAATTCATTCTAACCAGTGCAGTCAGACATGAGATAAAACACTAGATTACAGCCTCTGAGCATGGTCGGCATTTCTGAAAGAAAAGTTGATTATGTGGTTTTAGACCTAATGCGTGAATTTTTCCTGAAAAATGTACTTTTCCTAAAATTCTTTTTCACTAGTTCCTGTTTTTTCTCTTTTCTGTTCTAGAGTTTTCAAAACAAGAACCATGTGGATGCCACCCTTACCCCTAGGGGAAATGGGCACACAGAGACTATCTATGTCTGTCACGGGAGAACAAGTGCTGTGTATTGTGGTGTCAAAATCCTGTCCTGGGACTTTCAGTAAAGAGACGCTCTCAAAGGTAGTCGACATGTGGCTCTCAGTATCTGGCCATGAAGACCCTCTGCTCACCCTCAAAAGCAAATCCTTAAGAGTAAATGTAAGCTGGGCATGGTGGCACATGCCTGTAATCCCAGCGGCTCAGGAGGTTGAGGAAGGAGGATCATGAGTTCGAAGCCAGCCTCAGCAGCTTAGTGAGGCTCTAAGCAACTTAGGGAGATCCTGTCTCTAAGTAAAATATAAAAAATGACTGGGGATGTGGCTCAGTGGTAAAGCACCCCTGGGTTAAATCCCTGATACAAAAAAAAGAGTAAATGTAAAAGAAATTGAATTTATACATATATACATATATATGTATATATGTGTGTGTATGTATTATATATATATAACTTAACTATTCAAATACATATGTGATTAAATAATATATAATGGAGGATATGCACACTCATGTAAATAAATACATGATGGCAGCTCTTGGTAATAGACGTGTTCAGGTAATCCCTTAACTTAGAGAGTTTTAACTTTTCACAAAAGTGCCAATTGATAACAAAGCAATTTTGCCTCTGTTCTCCCTCTGTGAAGTTGCCAGCTTGCTAGAATGGTCCCATCATGGCAGTAGCAATCAATAAAGGGCAAAACCTCCGGGACCATTAGCATCCCTGATACAGCTCATATCCAGCCTCCTACTGGCCAGTGTGTAGTTACAGAGGCCTGAGCGAAAACATAGAGCCCTCTGCGAATATTGCCAAGAGGAAGAAATTCTACTTGTACCTTGAACCGTCCAGGAAAACAGGAAAAGCAAACCACAAAACCTTGATCTAAGTAGGACTAACGCTTACTGAGTTTTTCCACATTCCCAAGCCAAAGATAAAGTTATTAATTAACTAATAATACAATGAATTGTTATAACCACCCCCAGTGGGAACATTAAGTATAGTTTATAGCTCCTCATATTGAGCACACAACTACTTACAATGGGTTACTTTTGCTTCCACTTTCCCCAGGGACCTTATTACAAATCTAAAATACTTCTTCAATTTATGTTTTAGTAATAAGATTTTAAATAATATCTATTTTTACCTAGTTGAGAAATAAATATCCCTAAGAGATTGCCTGTATTAGGAAAAAGCTGGTGTGTCTATTTGCATTGAGGTGCCCAAGGGGCAGGTATTTGGTCATGGGACATGCTCTTCATACAGGAAGGCGTGGAGAGGGGTGGTGTCCACCTGCCCTTGGTGTTGATGCCTTCTCTAGTCTAATCACTCTTAGACACAGATTCTAGAATATCAACTGCTCTTGGCAGGGTCTGGCTCTGTTGGAGGCTTTCTGTAACCTTTCCTTTCAAAATGCATGATGCTTCGGGTTTATTAAACAAAATGAAACAGTGCAATAAGACCACCAAAATTCTCACCAATCCCTGCCCAGTCGACTTGTCTGCTGCTGCACAGTTGTGTCCCTGTGATAAATCTCCTGCTTGAGCATTCCCTGTAGTTTTAAAGCAGCTGTTTTGGGTTTCTTGAATCCATCCATCTTCCTTGTATGACTGAGTTCTCATGACCACAGACAAAGAGAACTTGCTGACCTCTTAGATCTCATTCTTTGTAACCTTCCCTTCAATTCTACACCATAGGGTCATAGTGATCAAGCATTCTACCCGTGGCAAGTAGAAAATATATCCATCCTGGAGGTTTTATCCTTCTATTTTCATAGCAAGAATTTGAGACCAATTTGAAGCCATACATTGTCTTCTGTAATGTGCTAGTTACTATCTCCATTGGGCTGTTCAATAATCTTCTGACAATAGATTTGTCAAACTAGCTATCCAACTCACTCTGTTTTATGGAGAGTTTTGTGCTGAAAAGTCCTTACTGTATGTGGTTATGACTTAGGTGTCCTTCAGGGTTATTACTCTTCCAGCTGATGTACAAAGCAGCCCTCTTTTGTATGTTTGCTTATTTGAGCATCATCATCCCAAAGAACAGTTCCCAAATAACTACCTCAATAATTTTAAAATATGATCACAACTTGTTGACTTAGGGGGCTTTCTAGAGGACAAAATGCATCCTATCAAGCCCTGCATCTGAAAACATGGTCCATCAAACTGCAATGAATTCAAATAACCTTTCTTACTTAGGAGAAGGATAAAGTGATTCTTGTTTTGAGTTTTGTCTTTCTTTCTTTTGCATTATAGAAGAGTACACGTGATAACTTTCCCAGAGAACTTTTGTGTTATTTCTAATTTTAGCTGTCTATAATACTTATTGTCCATTGTCTTAAGTGTGACCTTTCAGCTTCAGCTTCCTTTATTAAGCCTTGTATTCTGCCATCCAATTCACAAGACACATGCACTACTCAGTATTCCTATAATACACAAAAGTTGCAAGTTGGCATCTAGTGTGCTCTTATTAGGAGTTGGGTACCATTATAATTATACATATTAACTCATTTAATCTTCACAACCTGTGATTTGGGTATTAGTGTCATTCCCATTTTATGAAAAAGGAAATTGAGGCTCACTTTCACAACTACTAAATGAAGAAGTTAAGATTCAAATTAACACCCATCTGGTACCAAAACCATAAGGATATACTGCTTCCCTACAAAACTCCAAGCAGACCCTTTCTGACTGGAAATCTATAATTCTTCAGTTGAATGAGCATATGTTCTGAAATACAATTTGGAGACCAAGAAATCAAAGGTAAATAGTTTGATCCAGTTCCAATTTTTAATATTTTTTACGCCTGCTTCTCTGGTTAGCCCTTGGATTTGTTAATTTGTTATTTTTTCCTTGATATAAGAAATGCTATTTCTGTTTAAGTGCTGCTGGACTTGGAAATCATTCTCATGACTAAATATTTGTTTGCCTAGTAAGAGCCCAGAGAAGGGTTAGGCTGCCAGTGGGTGCTGAATAAAGATTAATGGATGGCCTTGCATGTCTGTGTGGGAGTCATGTGGTTGGGATCTGCTCAGCTCTTCGAAAGTGACAGGAGGTGGAGAAGTAAAACTTACAGAATTGCCATCACACCCGAGTCACGGGTTTCCAGATTGGGCTGTATCAGTTTAAAGGTCCCAAAGGTCCTCATGCAGCAGGAGTGGGACTGTGGATCATGGCTGGGACGTGCTGTGAAAATGAAATTCCAGGGCCTTTTCCAAAATTAATATCAAATAGGAGAGAAAACTTGGTACTCTGATGAGGACTGAAGAAAACCAAATATTGTTTAATTGACACATTTTCTATTATTATATACATATAGCAGATGAGTAATATGCCATATCAGATGGTTTATTCAAATTGTCAATCAAGAGCTGAAGCATGAGTAACTTTCCAGAGAACCTTCTGCGAAATCCAAGCAATAGAAAGTGGCAGTAACCAGTCAGACATTCATCTACTACCAAATCATCCCTGAAAATCTTGGGAGATCAAAAAAGGGTTTCCCACACAATGCGTGGAATATTTCTACACAGGAAGGAGAGAATTATACTTACTATACTTATACTGAATTATACTTATACTGAATTCACTAAAAAGTCAAATGTCCATGTGCTACCACGTATGCCACTTGACAGAAGGTCTGGGGTCAGCCATAGGACCTGGGAGAGGATGCCTTCATTATGAATGATGACTACTGAGCACCTTTCTAAACCTCAGGAGAGTTTGAGATGTGAGGGCATTCACTTGCAAAATAAATCTGTGCTTTGGCATCAAAGAAAATGGAAGGAAGAAAACCTCAATTATTAGGACCATTACCATCAGTCTCAGGTTGCCACGGGGTGTTCTAGTATTGTGTAGAGAAGTGTCCCCACAAACTCATTGGATGGCCCTGATTCTACTCACTGCTCTCTATCTTGGTCACTAACTATTTAGAATCCATTTCCACTCTAATATTTCATGTCATCTTTGATGGATTCTTCCATACGATGAGCATTCTTGAAGTTTTGGATGATTATTTACATACCTCTATATTTTAAGAACTCCTTTTTAATCCCCCACCAATTCTCCTTAAGATAAATTAACTTTGGAATTTTGATAATTTGGTGCATTAGAGATTAGTTTATTTCCTTAATACATTACCCTCTGTTACTGGTAACATATCTTGCCATTTTCTCCTCCTAAAAGTGACTTTGAGAAGCAACCCAGAAGGTGTGTTAGGAAATTACGTATTGTGGCCAGGAGAGATCTTATTACAGGTTCACTGCTTAAAAAATAAAAAAATAAATAAATAAAGATAGCTTGTGCAAAAAAAAGTATCTATGTAGTAAAATTATACTTATAAAGTTATACCCAAGATATGGATCCACATTTATAAAGTCACCATCCTAAAATAAAAATTCGAGTTTTGAGAAATGGGAAGGATTTGTTTTCTGGTACCAGGAGCCACAGATCTATCAGCATCCAGGTGGAATGGATGGATAATGTACCATGCTGAGCAGCACAGCCCAACTTCTTAGTGTTGATTCTCCCACGAGGACTTTAAGGAGCTGCTGATAGTCCTCTTTAACAGAATCAATGAGTCTTTCTTTCCTTCAGTCTCTCATATGACCCTATTTTGTTTTGAATCAGAGAAGGAGGAACGAAAGAAGTAAACTATTGGGGTGGGGTGGGGTGGGAGGTAAGGTGGGTGAAGGGGATTGAGGAAGCCCCAAGGAAATGTCTGTACTGTGAAGCCTACAGACAGGATCACAGGCTGCTTATGGTCACCTGGGATGTTACTGTTTGCTTGCTGTGGCCTTATTTGTTCCTGCTTCTCATTTCAGATTCTTGCCCTGATATAATAAGTGAACATCTTCCCAGCCATCATCCCGTATTGACAAGCAAATGTCATCCATGTTTGATTGACATCCATTGCTCCTGAATGCAGAAGTATGACTTAGGAATCAATTCTCCTTATTTATTTAAAGTTGTTCTTGTATGTCTTATATATTTGTTGGTGGGGTAAGTCACTTAATGTCTACTCTAAGGGCTTTCTATTAATATTCTAAATCCAGGTTGTTTCCTCTCCTGCTCTCACCCTGTGGAGGGGGACTCTTCTTTGTCATGTTTTACCTATTTTTTCTCTCCTCCAAGGTACATTTAGGAAATCTGCTATGGACTTACAGAATTCTTCCATATCTTAGGAAAAGACCTGGCCCAGTACTTGTGTGAACTCTGCTTGCTTTATTGTAAGACTTTTGAAGGCATTCTGACAAGTGATTATTTCTCATGCATGTAGCACCTTTAAGCAAATGCAACTTCAAGTCCAATGACAATATCCTCTGAAAGGCTGCTAGAATTGTGAGCCTGTAAGTCAAGTACATATGTATACTTTCCCCATTATGCAGCACTTGTAAAAAGAACAACTCCACCCCCCCCCCTTCTTTATGCAGTGGATGTGTCCATTTAAAATCATTGAGAAATGTCCTTTGGTTTTTTAGCCCATCTCACTGTTCACTGGGTAACATCTTGTTTCATTTAGGAGGCTGGAAAGGAAAATCATAAGGTTAAAAAAATCACATGTACCATCTGGAAAATTCTACAGGGCCTTCCTTATGTTAAAAGTGGTATTTTGAAAAACACCTGAAGCACTGATTGTGGGGGAGCCAGTAGAGAAACACTGTCAACCAAGCACCCTCCTTTCTACCTTTACTTCCTTCCACCCTTCAACGGAGGCTGCTAGCAGTGGGGACATAGAGGACTTAGGTGTGACTCTTGAATCCTGAAGGCTGTTACTCAGCAGTCTCCCTCCCACAAGTATGTCCAGCGAAAGAACTGCCATCGCCTGGGTTCAGCAAGGGAGTATTCAGGATCTCACTGTTCATCCATGTGCAGAGAGGGAAAAAAAGACAGGCCGAAAAAAAAAAAAAAATCCCACATTGTCAGAGTAATGCCAAACTCTCTCTGAGTGGGATGAGCAGAGCAGATGCTGCAATGAGATGCCAAAGCGGCTCCCCTTCCTCTGTGCCTTGGGTGCCTATAAATTGCTCCGGCGCGCGTTTGTCAGCCTCCTCTTCTCCTGGCAGGTGGTACCCAGGCAGAATTCTGCGTTCAGTCTCTCTCTCGCTCCGCTCTCGGCCGTGAGGCGCTCGCCGCTGCTCGCTAGCTCTTCCACTCCAGCCCCGAGGCTCGCGGAGCCGACAGTGCCAGCCGCCGCTGCTCCGCGCATCCGGGGGGCGCCTGGCCGGAGCTCGTGCGGCCAGTTCGGGACTTTAAGGTGCGCTTCTATTAGAGTTGTGGTGGCTGCAGAGGAGGGGGGAAAAGGCAGGGGACGGGCGAAGAGACCGAGCGAAAGAAGAGAAGGAGGAGGCAGAAAAAAGGCAACTTCAGACGGAAAGTTGGTGCGAACTGGCGCAGTCTGCAAAAACGGAAAAGTCGATCGCAGGCAGCGGTGGCATAAAAGTGTGAGCGACCGGGACCAGCGCGAGAGGCAGCGACCGGCTCTGCCCTCCGGGTGGCCGCGCCGGCGCCGGCGCCAGCCACAGGTGCGAAGGGGCTCGCAGGAGGCGAGAGGGCGCCTTGCGCACCCCTCCCCCAGCCCCCACCCTCTGCTCGGGACTTCAGCTCAAGTCACTTGGCGCCCGAGCTCCCTCCCCAGCCGCAGCCTCAGCGGGGGGAGCAGGAGCCGGCGAGGAGCGGCCGGCGCGCGCCCGCCCAGGGGAGTTGGGGTTCGAAGGGGATTGTTTTCGGCTCTAAGGAGGTCCCCGCCCAACCTTCAAAATTTTGTCCAAAAGCAGACAAGAGGATCGCCCCGCGCTGAGCCGGCTGGTGGGCAGCAGGAGGCGCCTGATCGCCGCCGGGGCGCTGGGGGTGGTGATGGTGCTGCTGCTGGTCATCCTCATCCCGGTGCTGGTGAGCTCAGCCGGCACGTCGGCGCACTACGAGATGCTGGGCACCTGCCGCATGGTCTGCGACCCCTACGGGGGCACCAAGGCACCCAGCACCGCCGCCACGCCCGACCGCGGCCTCATGCAGTCCCTGCCCACCTTCATCCAGGGCCCCAAAGGCGAGGCCGGCAGGCCGGGAAAGGCAGGCCCGCGTGGGCCCCCAGGAGAGCCCGGGCCGCCGGGTCCCGTGGGGCCCCCGGGCGAGAAGGGCGAGCCGGGCCGCCAAGGCCTGCCGGGCCCGCCTGGGGCGCCCGGCCTGAACGCTGCCGGGGCCATCAGCGCCGCCACCTACAGCACGGTGCCCAAGATCGCCTTCTACGCTGGCCTCAAACGGCAGCATGAAGGTTACGAGGTGCTCAAGTTCGACGACGTGGTCACCAACCTCGGAAACCACTACGATCCCACTACCGGCAAATTCACCTGCTCCATCCCGGGCATCTACTTCTTCACCTACCACGTCCTGATGCGCGGAGGGGACGGCACCAGCATGTGGGCTGATCTCTGCAAAAACAACCAGGTGAGTGTGGACGGCGGCGGGGAGGGCGGGGAGCGAGCGCGGAAAGGTACAGGCAAGAGGGAGGAGACCCCGGAAATGGGGGTGGGAGCCGGCAGAGGAAGGGCGCGGCAACCCTGCTCCCGGGAGCTATGGCGAGGGGGACACTGTGCCAAACTAGAGAGGCGGGGGTCGGACGCCGAGTAGGGCGCCCCGCGGCCTGGAGAGGGTGGTTCCAGAGTCTCTCCCCCGCGCTCGGTGCGCGCGCGTGTGAGCACTACCCTCGAAGGGCGAGGAGCCGGTAGCTCCAGTGCTGGCCCATCTAGTTCCTCGGACGGCCGGTGCGCGGGGGAGGTCCAGAGCAGGAAACAACCCCTGGGCTTGCGATTTTGGTAGCCTAGGGTCGCTAGCTTCCCAGGGAATGGCTAGGATTGAAAGAGCCCAGAATGGGCGTGTCGGGGTGAGAAACTCCGGGGAGATAGACAAGAGCTCCTAGGAGAAAGAAGGGACCAAAGAAGTGAGTCCGAGCGGCGTGCATCCAGGGCGGAGGTGGGAGGGACAGTTAGACCCGGGGTCCCAGGGCCCTTGTAGCGTCCCAGGCAGAGAAACTCACAAATAATAAATTTCAATCTCGTCTTTAGTTCTTGGCTTTAGAAGCGAATTGTCAGCCAAAGAAGGGCAGAGGCAAGGAAAGCTAAGAGAAGTAAAAGTTGAGACTCGGGATTTACACAGTAAAATCACGCACCTAAACACGGGACCCAAACTCGACTGACTGGAGTCAGAACAGGCACAGGAAGGTGGCCTGGAGGGCAACCGGTTCCATCCCGCTGTGTGGTATTGGGTCTCACCTCAGGTGAGAACCCCGGTACCTATGAGAGAGCCCTTCCACTCCCAGCCTTCTCGTTCATCCAGGGAAGGGGGGCTCGGCCTCGACTCAAATAGCCTCACATTAGCTCCGGTCACTAGGACCTGCTCTCCTGAGCTGTTAGCCGCTGACACAGGGGCCACGGGTCTGCAGTGTTCTGCTAGGGCCCCTATACCGTTTGCAAGAGAAATTCGCGGCCATTGCAACACCGAAGCATGTTTGATCTCTTAGAGGAGGAAAATAATGTTTCTACTACCTAAAAGTGTAATCTGACCTTTTGTACACGCTAAGTCAGCAGTCGCTGGGGCGAGGCCTTGTCGCTTGCAGCCGGCGGTCTGGAATGAGTTCCCGGGCTTTACCTGCTTATTGAGTGGCACCGGAACCGCCCGCGACCCCACCATCGCCCTCAAGAGGCCTCATCTCACGCAGCAACTTTGACATAGCAAGGGTTATAGGGTTTCAGGTCACTGGTCCCCTGGAAATTAAGACCTTCTTAGCTACAACCATTGAAATAAGAAGAGGACATAATTCAGGGTCAGAATTCTGTCAAAAATGGAAGACAAATGTCCGAAGATGTTTAAGAGAAAATAATTTTTTTTTTTTTTTTAAAAAGTCTGTCCTTATCATTTCCTACAAATAGTTTAAGGGACCCTAGGGCACACAGAACAAAATGAGGAGAAATGACCACCAGGAGGCACTGGCCGGGTTGTTTATTATAGTTTATTATGCAGGAAAATAATGTAAGGATAAATAAAAATTATTCACGGAGCAGTGGGATAGTTATAGGTAAATGGTTGTAAAGGGCATGACTCACTGTACCAAAATAGAGCTAGTGTGTCACTCTAACAGAATGGTTTTGAACAGCCTCTCAACAGGCAGCCAAGAGCACCCCTTTTATTTACAAATTGGTGCTCTTCTGACCCAAAGATTAGGTCTGGGAAATACTATCAGGCTGAAGAGGCTGTTTCTTTTTAGAGGTATCAATTAAAATGGGGTAAGTTTCCAGCTTTGTCAATAAGTGTATAAAAATGGTCACATTTTAAAACATCCGAATGCTGCAACTGCATTCACAAATCAGAGAATAACACAAATAAATTAGTTTAAATGTTGATGTCTAGACTGTGGAGACTGTTTATTACAGGGTTCTAAGCAAAACATTTTCTTCAGCTATTCGGTGTGCATTTTGTTTTTAAAATTATTTCATTGTTTGGGGTATAAACTGCTCCTTTGTGTCACTCTAGCATACACATTCTATGAGGATCAGGAAAATGAGGAAGGCACAAAACAGTCAAACTACAACATATAATGCTTTCCATTGGCACTATTAAGCTGCTATTTTTGCAAAAGGTGTGCAACAGGTAATTGAGAAAAATAAATAATGTAGTGGTAAACAATGTATTTCTGAGTTCGGTGTGAACTATTTTAGAAAATGGTCATATTTCAATATTACGGTTAAGGAATTTTATCTCTAGAATGTTTTTATCAAATCTGGTCTGCACTACTTATATATAGGAAATCTTGTAAAAATCTCTTTTATTTCAGATAAATACTTTATCTTTGATTTTCAATTATACTCTTGTCTGATCACCTCTTAGAATGGCAGATCCCCCCTCTCCCCAAGCTAAACCAATTTGTTGTCGTAAAATGAAAACTCAGAGACCAATGTCAGTGTAATGTTCTCTGGATTGAGTGGAATTTGAGAAGCACCATAATTAAACAAAAAATTATAGTTCACTGTAGGAGGGAGCAATGACTCTGGACCATAACCATATCAGAGCCATTTTATTTATTCTTTGTATTGAATGTAGGATCACAGATGGAAACATCAAAGGCCAGTAAATTAACCTGATGTGCCTCTTAACCTTTTGTTTATGATTCCACAGAAGAACAATGAAAATGAAATTATGAGAACATCAGCAGCAATTAATTAAATTAGCAAATGTTACCATCAACATTGTCTCTAATGATAAGTCCTCAATAATAAGATAATGCTAAAACTGTACAACCTATTACATTCTGAAAACCTACCGCTAAAAGGACCACGTTTCTCATATTCCCCATGAAACCATCAACCTAAATTTAATCTTACCATCTGTGGAGAGCCCATGACAGTGCATATTAAAGGTAAAAGTTGGACTCAAATAGCTAACATAAATACAGGAAAAGAATTTTATTGCTTATGTACTTATAGCTAGAAACCTGAAAAAATTTATCTGAATACAATTTTTATAATGCTGCTCTAATAAGCCACTCTAATAAAAATGAAACTGGCTTAGGATTAGAATTCTAAAGTAATTAAAGACCATTTTTTTACTTGTAAGAATTTATTAGTTATGGCAACGAACACAAAATATATTGGAAAAAAATAATAATTTGTGGTTTGATATTTATTATAGAAATTAATGGCCCATCAAACTAATTATCTTTGTAGGGGCAGTGAAAGATGGACTAAAGATAAAGCAGAATCTAAATAGTTAACCTAATAAGAAAAGATTTTAAGGCAAATACAGGTAAAAATGGGTATATTATAGAAAAGGACTCATAGCAGTCCCTGACAAAATGCTGAAATCAGTGTACATTTAGGAACCTGAAAATAGCCTCCAGGGTGAAAGCATTACCTTCCTCAATAGTTTGATGGCTTAAAGGAAGAATTGCTGAAGTCACTGTGGTAGATACTAGAGCTTGAAATTTCAAGTCCCATTATACCTGCAATGTATGAACAGGTAGGTAAGTGGACATACTCAAGCCCTGTGCACTGAAGTATGGAGATTACTTAATTGGGAAAGTCTTGTAGTAGAATATAGGTTAAAATCTTAGAGAACTGCTTTCATTATACAGCAATCACACTGGCTTTACCCAACAAAGGGAGTAAAAACCATTAAGAGTGACCGTCCAGTCTGTGGAATCTCTCTAATGCATTTGCAGGGTTTTGTGGTTACACCTACTAAATTAAAAATGGTACTTTTTGTGGTTTTGTGGTTATAACCTATAATAACTGGGTTACTTTTTTTTTTTTAAAGACTACTGTCTCTAAATCAAGTGATTTTTTAATGTGTCCTGGTTGCCCAATACCTTCGTGTAGAAAACAATGATAAAGGCCAAGACCCATAGAATATATACTAAATACACAAAGCACTGAATAAAATGTGTGTCTGGTTATTAATAATAGCTGAGATATACATTATGTTTGATAATTAATTAATATATTACTATCAGCTAATTATTCTTTTGTATTTTAATTTTCTCATCCATTAAAGATCCACATGTTAAAAAAATCAAGTCATAATCCTCCCGGTGTATTAATGACTAGATGAAATTAATTAAATTAATCAAAGCATTCAACCTCCAGAAACTGATGATTAACTACTAGGAAATATTATGAGTTCAAATGTATTATTATTTAGTGGTCAAGACAGATTACTTCACTATTGGAATATACATTTGAGTCGATGCTTCTGAGCATAATTGCATGGTATATTGCTTTCATTATATTAGTGCCAGGTAGCACAGTGTTAAGCAGTTCTAAATCCTTTAAGCCTTTTCTCCTTTTGCTATATGATATTCAGAAAGAAATTTTTAAAATACTCCTCGTATTACTTCACAAGTTCAGCAGTGTCAAAGAGCCTTCTCCTTTTTTAACATTTCAGCATTAATGTGAGGATATATCACATAAAATTTTAATTTGAAAACCTATCATTTAAATTTTGAAAGAAATGCATGGCAATTCTTGACTTATGTCTCATTTCTCTCATTTGCCAAGTGATAAAATCCAGCATATTGTACCCCAAGTCATGCATTATTACATAGTGCAGGTTTACAAAACCACTAAATCACTTGCTATGTTATTCAGGGAAATATCATTATAGTGGAATAGAAACAAGCCACAAAGTAGAAGATATGTTACTGAAATAAATCAAATACAAGTCTGCCTATTGAAAGAGTTTCCAAGGCAGAATCAAAATATGTCTAAATGAATATGAAGCCTAATTTGAGTTGAAGATGTGACAGAATAGCCATATTACATGATAAGATAGGCAATTTGACTGCTTGCAAATGTTTATCAGCTCACTAATGAAACCACAGACTCAACATGAGCAGATTGTAAGCAACCTATGTCCTCAAAGCAAACCATACATTTAAAAGCACCTTAAAATATAAAAGGACGTTTGATGATCATTCAAAAATTCTAGAAATTTGAGAGACCTTGAATCACAGAGATTTAGTTGCTTCTATAACTTTTAGATATGTTGCAATTAAATTGTTGATTTAAATGCACATATAATTGACAAAAAAGCACAAATAGAAAGAAAGAACTCTGAAAACGTGGGTGATATAACTAAAGATGTTTAAATGAGTTGAGCTTTGGAAGCAGCCTGGTAAAGGGGCTTTACTTGTGTTAGATTTTGAAAGTCCTAAATCAAAGGGCGGGCTTTCTTTCTTTCTTTCTTTCTTTCTTTCTTTCTTTCTTTCTTTCTTTCTTTCTTCCTTTCTTCCTTCCTTCCTTCCTTCCTTCCTTCCTTCCTTCCTTTTTTCTTTTTCCTTTTCTTTTCTTTTCTTTTTATATAGTAGCAGAATGGCACTTCCCTGGGTCCGTCCTTACTGTGGATCTCAATTTTCTAACAATTGCAATGAACAACTGAAGTTAAACTTGAACTTCTGCACTCATACACAGTTGGCTAGAATATTTGTATTTGGTTTAAATTAAAATGCAAAACAGCACTGTTATTTCCATTTCTATTGGGCAGAGGGATTCGAGGAATTAGAAAAAGTAGTGATGTAGGAAGAAATTCAATTGACATGCTTTGTTTACAGTGATAGCAATGATTGCTGGAAGAGCCCTCACTCACTGAAGCACTGTTTTCTCCCTTCCTTTGGAATAACATAGTTGAAACTGTTACAGAGATGGACTTGCAAAGCTCTGAGGCCACGTAGATGTCTCCACACTTTCTGTGCTCCAGCAGCAAGGCTGCTTAGGATACTGTGTGATGGCAAGAAAAAGAAAACTTTAGCATTCTCTTTTTCACACTCTAATTCTTGTCTGTTTCACATAGGTGCGTGCTAGTGCTATTGCACAAGATGCTGATCAGAATTACGACTATGCCAGTAACAGTGTGGTTCTGCATCTGGAGCCAGGAGATGAAGTCTATATCAAATTAGATGGTGGGAAAGCCCATGGAGGAAACAACAACAAATACAGCACGTTTTCTGGATTTATTATTTATGCTGACTGAGAATGCAGAAACTAAGCTTATTATTCTGAGTTTGAACACTGGATTCGAATGGCTACCGTCAGTGAATCAAGGATCCCAGGGGATGCCGATTGCAGGGCACCTCGGTTGTGTATATGTGGGGAAATCAAATGCTACCTGACTCACATCTGTATCACTCAGAAACATTATGTAAAAAAGTATTTAAAGCAAGATAAGCAGATGTGTGATCCACTACCGCCAAAGCAAATACTCCTATCGTTAGTGTCCATGTGAATGAAGTCCTATATAGATCACAAATTTTTATAGAAAAATCTAAGACATTGAATTATTTCTTCAATATATATGATACTTTGGTGTACTGTGATCTTGCTGCTCTTATCCATATGTCAGCTTTGGTTCTTGTGAGTTTTCCTGCTTATTATGATACTTGGAGTCCATTCATAGTGTGTGGAAGAATCATTTTACCCTGCAGGAGAAGGTCTAATTGAAGTAATGCTGCTTGTCCCCAAAGAAATTGTTTGCCTTGTACTCTTGTTAACTTTAGAGCTAGACCTGGGAAAGATTCAACTTCAAGCCTTAACCTGGAATTTTCTGGATTTGTGGGAATTCCCAAGCCTATGATCATTTTCACATTTTCCTTTTCTTATGAATTTTCTTTTTTCTCTTTTCTGGTGATAGTCTTTAAAAATAGAGATTGAAATTGTACCATAGGATTACCCTCTAAGTGTGAAAGTGTGTAATTATGTATGGTATTTAGAAAATCCCCTTTGTGTCCATTTTGTCAATAGAATATATTTAGATTTACTTGGAAAGTCAGAGAAATTTATTCTTTGGTATTAAATCAGACTGAGGCTTTTGCCTTCTTTGGAACAAAAGATTATTCATAACCCAATGCACAAAGGTTTAATTTGAGCTTCTGCATGCATCACCAAGGGGACACTAGGTAAGGCCTTCGAACAGTTACTACAAATCTGTGGCCTGAGGTTATTTCAAAATTAACAATTTCACATCTAACCAATATGATGACAAAGTGTATATATTTTATATAAATACCTGCCACACATTTATATACATATACATATATGTTAGATGAAATATTATATATATATATATATATATATATATATATATGGCTTCAGTCCATGAGGTACAATGGCTGTAGAGCCTCAAAAATTTAATTTAAAAAGGTGTATATGTGTATACACACAGAAACATGCATAAATTATTTGACTTATTTTGGACTGAAATATATTTTAGATGATGAAAATATATGGAGTTATCAAAATAATTAAAACAATTCTCTTTAAGAGTTATGCAGAAATTAAATCTTACTAGGTTAAAATGCCCTATCTTCACATATATGTATGTTAAGCCTATGGTTGCTTTATTATCATATGCCAATCAATACGTTAACTGCATTATCTGGCAGACTATTAATATCAGGACTGCAGAATAAAGTGGCTCTCCTTCATGGTGTTTATGAATGACATGCCTTTGAGTTATCAGTTGTTTCCTTTTTTTTCAGTTGAATTGAAGCTGACGGTCAGGCAGATTTTGAGGATAGTGCAAACCCTTTCTGTCTGGTTAAAACACACTGCCCAAAACCATCTCTTTAATCTAAGGAAAAGATTAAAATGCATGTTGATTCGTCTTAACTATCACACAACTTCCACTATTACAATGAGAAATCGCTTCCCCTTTCGTTGCCTTTGAAGACTTTGACAAGTAGATTTCAAAAACAGAGATTTAAAAATCTGCTTGTTTTACTGATGAAGGACATTTGCATTTTTTCATTTAAAGAATTTGGTTTGTTATCTTGGCTCATTCCTCTTTGGTACTTTCTGTTCCAATACATGAAGAGCTTGATCATTTTTGATCAGCTGAAATATCTTTAATTTAGCAAACTTCTACTTTCCAAGAGTTATTCATGGTGTTCCCTTCTGAAGGTGGTGCTTGCTTTGTTTAAATGCCTTGGTCTGAGTAACCATCGTGATTTATATGATTAAAAACACTTAGCCCTTTCATCAAGAATAATGACTAATTCTATTTGGCCTTTCTGATATGTAAGATAGCTCACAAATGAATTAATAGTTTTTCTTTCCATTTAACAATATATATTTATCAAAGAGGAATTGGTAGTGAAAGTTTGGAGATGTGTTTTAGGTACCAAATTGCATAGTGAGGATTCAAATGATTAATTTATGAACAACAGTGCTCATCAATTAAAAGTTTTAACTAACAGTTTTAAAAAAGGTTTATTTATACACACTATCAGGGCTGGATACCTTTTAAAGAGTAGGCTTAAGAATCAGACTGTCATTTTCAACAAATTTGACCTTTTCTTCAGATAAATAAGCATTGTTTTCTCTGTTGAGGCCCGAGGACAAATAAAAAAAGAAAAAGGAAATAAAGGGAATATATATATACATATATATATATGGCAAACATTTCTCTTTTTTTGCATTATAACTTATGAATTAATTAAATTGTGGCCTTTGTTATTATAAATGTAATGATTCATTAAACTATATTATGTAATATATTTTGACTTTAATGATTGAATTTTTATAAATCAGTACTATTATATGTTTCTATACAAACCTTGCAAAACACAACAAAATTTACAGAAAGCAATGGATACCAGAAAGCAAAAGGCATCAAAACTGATTTATTGTGGATATATATATAGGTAGGTAGATGGCATATAATTAACTTTCCAAAATATTTTTATTGTTGTGATTTGGTAATTATATTACAGTAGTCTTTGAAAAAGTCTCAAAATTTAATTTCCCTTACTGCAAAAGTGATTTTAAATTGCCATATTATTCATTAAGCATTAATTAAAGAACAGCAGGATAATTAGTAGGATCATCAATATTACAAGAAACATTAGATTGCTCCATAAGGGGGCAATTTAACTAGAAACACTTTAAATTTTCTCAAGTAGTGCAATTGATAGATTAGGAAAAAAACCAAAGACCCCAGTTAAAGGATATAGACTTTAAATCATTGTTTTGAAATACATAATCCTGTATTTATATTGTTAAAGCAAAACAACAGGGCTCTGTTAGGATCAGTAACTCCCCAGAGGTGAAAATGTAATAGTTGGCCAGTTTCAGAAAAGGCAAACTTCTCTTTCTTATAAGAAGGAAATGATCAGTCATTAGTCCTATGTAGCTCTGGCTAATATCTCACAGCAGATTTGAAATCACAGAATGTTATCTGCAAGTTTGATACTCAAGTTGTAAATTCATATATAACCATCCTATTTGAAAGTTAGCCATTGCTTAGGGTTTTCTATCAGTATCTTATCAAGTGCACGCTGAGTTATACCTCTAAGTAACATTTTAGGAACGATGTTGGTGAGTATGTGAGAATAGCCGTGACCTCCATACTTCATCAGTCGATGCTTCGTGTGTATGTCATGTGCCATCAGAATTCGATCTTCGTAGCCCTCCTCCACCAGGAGACGCACCCTGTGAAAAATGTTAACTCATGATGTGCTATTTGTCTCACAGTTTGGATTATCAGGGTGCTTTAAACTTTCTGCTCAGAAACCTATTGTGCTTATGGTAAAGATACTACCTTCCACTGTGGCCTGTGTATTTGGGAGACCCTTAATAAACATTGTGTGGCACTGATGGAGGTATTGCTGTATCCTAGCAGGAAAAAAAATCCTTATTCCACGCACACAGACATTTCTAGCCTGTGATATTTATGGCAATGCCTGGCAATGTTGCATTAAAGATAGCTTCTAATAGGATGTGCCAGTTCCAATGAATGACCGCGTTAGCATTTCACTAAATAACTTCATTCTGGATTTGTATTCAGCTCTGATCTCTCAAATGCCTCTCTTTTAGGACCATTTTGAGATCTGGTTCTCACTCTTTCTTTTGATTTAGCAAATAAAATCAGTGGGTATTTGGGATTAAAATACAGAAACAAAAGGAATCTTTGTGATAAAGCCCTGAGACAGTAAAAATCTGTTGGTTTGCAAATGAAGGGCAGCTGCACAGTCAGTGAAGAAGGGTTGGCAAAAGTACTTCTGTTTTTTGAGATTTTGTCCCTTTGAAGTCTATAGGAATTATGACTCAGTAGCAGTTTCTGAGCATTAGATCAAATTGACCAAAAAAAAATTCACTCCACCTTTCTTCCTCAATAAGACTGCTAAAATAATAAGTGGTTCCTTTAAATTTATAGTCAGTTGACTAAGAAATAGCTTTCTGACTATTGTCTAAAAATGTAATCCTCTTTGCTTGGTTAAGTGCTGTAATCTGTAGTGTGAGTCACCTCCCGACAGTCACCATCTGTATGTGTCTGGACTCTGGGCAGTGTGTGTCTTAACTCCCATGGTAAGGCAGAAATGAAACTTGCAAACAATGGTTCTTCTCTGGGATTCTTTTTCAGTCATATGGGTACTGAGAGTCCCAAATGAACGCAGGTGGGTAGATAGCACTTTCCTCCACGTTCTGAGCATTTGAAAGATATCCTTTTGGTTTTAATAGGGAGCATTTCTTAGCATTCTCGGCCATGAGGCCTATTTAATAACTAATATGGTATGCAAAATGTAAGACACTCACACAAAACACTCAGACTCAAAGCTCTGCCCTCAAAGTATGTGCATTTTAAAATAAATTATTTGCAGGTCAAAGGAATGTAAGCACCAGAGCAGAAGATCCAACCTGGGTGCTCTGTCTAGAAATCAGCATTCATGCCATGGATACCCCATGCCTGTCCATAAATGCACACAATGCCATTTGTGCTATCAAGGTTATTTGATTCCTTGAAATGTGTCCTGTAGTCCTGATCTTCCAAAGTTCCTTTTGGAATTCTATTTAAGGGAATTGTCTAGAAGGGGCATATAATTATTAATGGAAAAAAGGGAAAGATTTGACAGAATGCATACAAGATGCTGAACCTTAGTGTGATGTACTTTGATCCACAACTGCAAAGGAATATTGTAGTACAGGAGCTTGTAGAATATGCTTTCTCCTCAATATCTTATGAACATTTCACAAACTTTTAAATTGCTTTTCCTTATCTGAGAGTTATGATATCTCCTTACCACAAGGGCATACGTATGGATAAACAAGTCCCCACAGGATGCCTTTTGTCATATTTTGAAACACAAGGTTATCAAATTAGGAATTAGTAAAGAAAGAATATGGTGGGTAAGATGTTCTTATTTAAAACAGGGAAACTATAAACTCCTTAGGTCAAGGATTTGGAGATTAGTTATCTCATGAGCAAGATAATGTTCTGACTTTAGAAATACAGTAATATTCTGACTACCAGGGAAACCTGCCTGATCATGCCTTAACAAAGACATGATCTTTCACGTGCCACTGTGTAGAAGAACAGGAGTTAACAGAGATGCTGCCAGAAGGGAGGAACCACTACAGATGAGAAGAAGACAAAAAATCACAGTAATTATAGCAATACAAATGAGTTAGTGTTTTGCAAACAAATATTAGAGAGAGACTACAAAGTGTGAAAAGGCAGAGATATAATAAGATTTGAGAAATGGAGCAGAAGATTGAAAACAGGTGTTAGACACAGAATTTCTGGGGCTGAAAACCAGAGGTAGGCAGAAGCATGCTTATAAGTTTTTGCATTTCAGAGATGTCAGACTACTATGGCTACAGCAGATGAATGATGGAAACCAAGTGCCCAAGACATGGGGAACAATGGAGTACTGGAGTACACACAATCCATAAGGTCCTTCAGTTATTAACATGAGTTGTTCTGGATAAAGTGACCCAAAGGCATGGCTATAATTTTAAAAAGATTAAGCACACATACATACACATACCTATATGTACATGCATATATGTAATAGCACGCATATGTCACATTTATATAATAACATACTCACAAATAAAATTTTGACGTATATTCATACATTCAGAATGTTTCAATGTGGCTCGATAAAAGATAACCAAAATTAAATTCTTGTTCTTGAACTAATGGTCAACAGGTGCTAAGAAGGAATTCTGTGGAAGTCACTGGTCATTTTTCCCTCATATCTCCTTTATAAGTACCCCTTTTCAGATCCCCTCTCCCTTCATCCAGAAGGTCTGGGAACCTCGTGGAAAGGCTAGGGATGGAAAACACACCTCACTGCCACAGACAGGCTTAGGAAAAAGGAAGCAGATCTGCAGTGCAAACTTCCCATTTCCAAGATAAATTGCAAAATGTTGAGGGCATTCATCATAAAATCATGTTTGTAAGATCATAAAAGATGAGAAAGACCTACCACACCATTCCATTTTAAATTCTGGAAGTCTCTGGGCAAAAAATACTCCCTTCTGAGTAGGACCCAAACTGGTAGGACCCTAGGGAAACCTGTTTGCCTATATTGGTGTTCCTGAGCAAGTAAATTAAAATCATAAAACAAAATAAAAAGGAGCAATAAATCTGTTTGTTACAGAACTGGTTTAAGTATTTAAAAAAAGAAAAAAGAGTCCAGCATCGTGGTGCACACCTGTAATCCTAACAACTCAGGAGAGGGAGGCAGGAGGATCTCATGTTTGAGGCTGGCCTCAGTAACTTAGTGAGATCTTTTCTTAAAATAAAAAAAAATAAAAAAGGACTAGAGATGTAGCTCAGTGGTAAAGTGCGCCCAGGTTCAATCTCCCTTACCCAAAACAAAACAAAATCAAAAAAGTCCTAGCTGCTAGCTTCATCAGTCAAGTCCATTCAAGCAGTTTGCTCCTATATAGTGGTCCTTAAATAGCTAGTGTAACATTTATCAACTAACTCTGTCTAATGATATTAAACTTTAAGCACATTTTATCACTACTGAGGTTATCAAGGAGGAATGTCGATACATAGAGGGGCAACAGAAGGAAATGTAATGGTCAACTTCTCAGGGGAGCTATCCTAAGGATATTCCAACTGCAACCATTGGTCAGGATGGTCCCTTCAGCTCCAGAGTCCACCACGTTTTACTATTGATTCTCAAGCCGCATGGTTTCTGGTCATCGTCTCTCAATTCCATTTTGCTTACTCCAGTTCCAACCAACATGTTAAACTCATAACCATGTTCTGGTCCTTGTCATCATGCAGAACTGCTCCCCTGAAACCTCAGCCTTCAGTTGCCCAATCTGATCACATGACCTCTTTCTACTTTTGCTACTCACCTGCTGTATATATTCACCCACTTCACTGAAGCCTCCAGTTATTTGCCCTGCTGTGCTATTCCTGGATATCTGCCTATTTCTCTCAATACCTCTTCACTCCAGCCTGATTCCATGACACTCATGTCAATTCCTCCTTTATTTCTCTATCACCCATATCTTTTCAGATAGAATCCCAACCCCAGATCTGACTGTTCCGATGTTCTCTTTCTACCCACAAAGTTTCTCTGGTCCTATTCCAAAAACTCAAATTTTTTGCTGAGGGAACAATCCCCCAAACGTGTGTTGTGGAAATATACAGTCATTGCAGCATGGTTTCCAGCCTTCATTGGGTCTCTCATGTCCCCCTCATTCGCCGACAGCCATGCCTTGCCTTTATTCACCTAAGATCCTTCCCTGGATCCACTCCTTCTTTTTCAGGAGATGACCATGTCTACCTCAGAGGGGCACTATAAAACATGTGGTTATGTGGCCTTGGTTTCCTGTTCCTCTCACTAAGACATTTCTCTGCATCCACACCATTGCTTGCTTTGCATTCATTCAATTCAATGGAGAAAATCATCCTTTCAACTGACTTTCTATTTGCTCTCCAGATTCCATCTGTTAGTCTTGTAAGGACCTTGATCTATATTTCTTATCTGTCTAGATTTTTTAAAGTGAACCTCTATTGAACACTTCTGCACTCAGAAACTTTGTGTACTCTATTTCATATAAATTCCACAATTATCCTGTGCAATACCATTGCTTCCCTGGGTCCATTCTTTCTGTCTCTGTCTCTCTCTGCTCTTGCTCTTCACCTCTTAATGGACATTTCCTGTGATCCTGTGTTATCTTCTAACTTCAGCCCCACCTCCCTGCATCCTTCTTTCTCACCTCCTCATTCCTCAAGGCCATACTTACTGACCATGAAAGGAGGGACTCAACAGATACTTTCAGTCTTGATCTCTTTTGATCTGCCATATATGACAGGTGTTTAACCCCTTCATCCTTAAGCACACTTCTCTATGGACTTAAACAACAAAATTTTCTCTGATACTATCAATTTGAAAACCTTTTCACCTCTCCTTGAATGGTTTTTCCTAACTCTATCCTTCAAATGTCCAGGTCCCCAGGTCTCCACCCTCATCTTTTCTCTGAGTGATCTCATTCATTCTCTTGGATCAAACTATCACTTACAAACCAATGAGGTCAAAATTTATGTCCCAGCCCAAATCAGACACAAATTTATGTCTCTGCCCTGAGACTTACATTCTTATCTTAGGACCCCACCCACAAGATAACAATACTTCTAAAGTCTTCATTATCAGGCCCAAATCTATTTTTCATTCAATCTTCATATGACCATGTGACCAGGACCAAACTGGGCAGTCATTCTTAACTCCTGAAATTTTCTACATGATTGCAAAGCATGATTTCCATTATTGTTTGCTTTATCACAAATTAGGAAATTTCAGGAGGTTGCATTTTCCGTGATGTTTCATGTTTTGACATTATATTTTTAACATTTAAGTTGCAACCACACTTTTAATGAGTCCTTTAAATGAAGCATTTCAGTTAATAATTGTAGAAAGTCATGACTTTATTGTGGTCAACCTGGAATAGAAACAGCTTATTTCATCAGGGGAAAGAGGAGGAAAATGTCTTTTGTTCTCATACTGTCATGGTAGGGGTTGAGTATTATCTGTTTTTTGTCAGTTGCCCATCTGCACTGAACTTCTAAGGCTCTGCTAAGCCTTAGCCTACTTAGGATGACTCATTTTCTCCTTGAAATAATATATAGAGATTTCCTCCCTGAAACAGCTCAGATATATTTTTCTCTGTAAGTCTGTGGTTCAGTCTGCTTACTGTTTTCTGAATCTTTGTTAATACTCACCCAGATATGAAAATCCAAAAGGACTGATAAGAGAGAACACTATGAGGGATTTTATCATATTTACCTTCTTATTCTTTTGTTATCATTGGGCATATCAATATCTGGATTGAATTGGTAATTAAGAAATTCAGTACCAAAGAGATCATATTCCAAGTAGCAGCCAAGTTGAGCAAACTCCATTAGCTCCTTCTTATCGAGTAGAGACCTAGAGACAATAAAATAGACATCTAGTTATTATTAAGAGCATATTCTCCACATACACAGATTAGAAGTTTTAAACATGCTATGTACTAGATAAGTCAACCAAAAGAAGTTTTGAGTTGCTTCTGATGATGTGACTGTAAAATAGTAAGTTCAGTTCCTTTTGAAGAAACAAAAGAACTTTCCTACCTAAAAGGGAGCTTTTGCTTCTAAAATATACGGGAAACATATGGCTTATTTGAACAATGCTGGCATTTCTGAAAAATAATTTTGTAAACCTCCTTTATAACTGTCTTTAGGATATGTTTCACATTCTTCTGAAAATCTTTAATGGGTCAAATTTTCATCTTCTAAGGATTGCTGTGAATAGTGCAAATGATCAAGGAAAATTTGGCATTGGGTCTGGTGAATTAGGTGAGTAGTACTAACCTGGGTGAAATAGGAAGTGTAACTGTAATGGTAGCAGGGAGATTTCCTTGTGAAGATTATAAAGGGGCTCTAGAATTAATTCCAAAGCCTATGTGAATATCACTTCAAATTTTTATCAGGGACCATAATTATACAAATATACATGTTTGAATCAATTTGTTTTAAAAATAAGATCTATTATCTTATGGTAAATTTTGTGGACGTTGTCTCATTTTAATGGGTATATTAAAATAACTCTATTTTAGGATACAGCTAAGTACATCAGTGGGAAAAGAGAAATGTAAGATAAGTACAGGTTATGGATGGGGAATAGGATATGGAACAAGAGTAGATTATCTCAACAAATGTAGATTATAAAAACTAAAAATGGATGCACTAAAGTAACTCCAAAATACCATTGTAGGCATTAAATCACAGAAAAATAAGCATAACCATCCTGCTGGAGGGCAATGTGAAAAAATTGTGAGGGAAAAGCACTGCTTAGACATGAATTGAAGGGAGTCCAGGACCTAGAAAAGGAAGTGATTGTTTGGTATCCAAAATTGGCCTGCAGAAGAGTTGGCAATGCGGGTCATTGCCACGTTTGGCTTTGATCCATGCCGATATTCCATCACTTTGGCAACTCCAGGATGCAAGAGTTAACACACTATTAAATATCTATAAATCTACTTCTAAGAGGTCGGATGTATTTTTAAAGTTTTTCTTCCAAACCATGGCAGGACAAGTGAAGCTTCCGTGTATCACAGGTGCGAGGGGCCTCTGCTTTCCTGGGATATTTCCAGGGAGTCGACTATTAACTTTCTTCTATTCATAATTCATAGTTCACAGTACTGTTTTAGGAAGAGAGGCTAAAAAATCTTCCCTTTATATTCTAAAATATGCATTAGTACCATGTTATCTTCTATCAATACTACTCTTTCCCCATCTTCTTACCATGGAGACCGTCTTTTGCTTCCAAAATTACTAGGCTAAAAGAATATCTATTTTTCTATAGTAAACATGTTCTGTTTTTCCCAAAGAGCCATGCTTAAAAACAAAATATACACAATCAAAATAGCATAAGGGAGAAGAAATAAGTTTAGTATTCTCCCTTATGAGTCAATTTGATTTGATTTGTTGATTACCCAATATGAGCAAGGTGGGGGAAGTAAGGAGGCAGATGGTAGTACCAATAGGGTGGCTCAGACTCTTATTTCTGTTTCTAATGCCTTTTTCCTTCTTTTTCTCTAACATTCTAAAACTAAGTTTTCTAAAGTGATATATTGAGGTACATACTTAGTGAAAAGTAAAAATGTAAAAATCCTAGGAAAATCTTTAGCCTTAGTTCCAATTGAAAATAAAAGGTAAAGTTGCCTATCATCATAATAATAGCTAACAATTTAAGAACTTACTATGTGTCTGGTATTTTGCTAAGTGCCATACATTTATTATATCAATACTCACCACAATTCTATTGGGTTTCAATTTCACTGATGAAGAAACTAGTACTGGAGAGATAAGATTCACTCAAAATGATATGCTAAATTCCTTTAAATTCATTCTAAGGCTGGAACCTATTCTCTTAAATATCATATTATATGTATTTCCTATTCTTGTTTTTTCACTCAGTAGATATTTTCCAGAATTATGGTGCACACAGTGTATCTTAATTTTTACTTTGAGATTTGATTTCCAAGATACCCTGAATGACATTTGAAAAATGGAGAATTTACCATCAAAGGGGTAAGGGGTAAGGAAGTATGGGGTAAGGAAGTGAAAATCACAGAAAATCAAGAAAAGATTAGCTTGTAGAGATCTTTAATTGCCAAGTCAGAGTGTAACTACATAAAAAAGCAAGATTTATAGTTATTTTGGACAAATGGAACAGAATTGTCAAAGGAGAAAGAACCATTTTAGTCTTGATGGTTGTTTTCTTTTTTCCTATGAACCTCACATTGGTCTAGACTCCTTGCATATATTTAGAGGCACAGAACCACCTTCCATCACCAGACCTGACCTGCTGCCTGCATTTGATTTCCACTTGGATGTCTAATTGTTCAAGCATAACATGTCCCCATATGAATCCTCCATCCACCACCCAAACTGGCTGCTCTAATACCTTTCTCTGTCTCAATTGGTGGCAACTCTGTTATGGTTTGGATAAATGTCGCCCAAAGGATCCTGTGTTAAAGGCTTGGTCTCCAGCCCATAGCACTACTGGGAGGTGCTAGAACATTTAAAAGGTAGGGCCTAGTGGGGGTCTTCCAGTCATTGGGGGGTGTGCCCTTGAAGAAGATATTGGAACCCCAGCCCCATCCCCTTCCCCTCTTTCATATCCCAGCCATGAGAGGAGCCACTGTGCAATGTCATGTGCTTCCACCATGATGTGCGACTCCCTCCACCAGAGGACTAAAAGCAATGTGTTCACCAGATCATGGACTGGGCCTCCAACTGTCAGTCAAAATCAACTTTTCTATTTAGTAGATGATTTATCTCAATAATTTGCTACAGAAATTAATGGAAACCTGACCAACACAACTCCATTCTACCTGCTCAGGCCAAAAACCCTGTGGTCACTCTTGACCATTTTCCTTCTCCCAAATTCCACATTTAATTGACCAGGATAGCCTCTTGGCTCAGCCTTCAAAATGCAACTTTCAAAATTGCCTCCCTTGTTGCCCTCCAGGTTCAAGTCACCACAGTTTCATGCAGGATCCCTTCCTACAATAGAGTCCTGACTGCTCTCTTAGCTTCTACCTTTGCTCTACTACTGTCTGTTCTTTTTTTTTTTTTTTTTTTGATGTTGGGGGGCTGTGGGGACTAGGGATTGTACCCAGGGGTGCTTAACCACTGAGCCACATCCCCAGGCTTTTTAAAATATTTTATTTAGAGACAGGGTCTCACTGAGTTGCTCAGGGCCTTGCTAAGTTGCTGAGACTGGCCTTGAACTCTTGATCCTCCTGTCTCAGTCTTCCAAGTCACTGAGATTACAGGCATGACCCACCATGTCTGGCTAATTACTGTCTATTCTAATAGCAATGAAAGTGCCATCTCTACACCTAAGTCAGATCAAACCTCTTCTGTGCTCAAAACCCACCAGTGACTCCCCAATTTCCCTCAGAGTGAAAACCAAGGTCTTATGATAAGCTGCAATGCCCTTGTGGTATCTTTAAATATGGTCTTCCAAAAGTCTCATCGAAAATGAATGGGGACTAGAGGGGTCCAATTCTCCACAAGGATACATAAATGTTATATTGTAAATGTGTCATTATCTTGTAAATGTTGTCTGAAGAATGTCACCATATGTAGAGATCTCCTTCTGGAGGAAGACTAGTACTGTCCAATGAGATCCATGTACACATGTGAGTTTCAAAACAAACAGATCCTGAGAATTCTTACCCTGTAGAGAAGTATACAGAAAGGAGTGTGACTTTCCAGGTGTTGTGGGCACACACCTGTCATCCTGGTGACTTGGACTGAGACAGGAGGATCAGAAGTTCAAGGCCAGTCTGGGTAACTTACAAGACCCTGTCTCAAAATAAAAACTAAAATTGCTAGGTGTGTAGTTCAGTTGTGGAGTGCTTGCCTAGTATGCCTAGGGTCCTGGGTTCCATCCCTGGTACCACATGTACACACACACACACACACACACACACACAAAGAAGAAAAAAGGAGTGTGACTTTGAGGGAACTGGTTCATCTGTAAAATTTTCTTTAAAATTTTATAGTCATATGTAGTGGAGAAGATTTCTTTAGAAGGAAAGCAATTAGGTGGATATTTTGGAAATTAGAAAAATGTAGTTGAAAAAGAAGGGCAGACAAATTTGGTGTCATTACAAATGTATATCTCTGTATGTTTTTATTACTATTTTTTACTACCAAGCAATTAAGAAATGCATTCATTTAAATTCTTCTTATGAAAGAAAGAAACAGTGCAAAATCCATGGGAAGGAACCAGTTTAAATGATAATGCATATTTTTCAAAGGAAAGTAGTAAAAAAAAATAAGGAATTTGGCATTGGATGATAATAAGGAGTAGGGTGGGAAATGTAGGTGATGCCAGAAAATAACACCTAATCATCACCAGTTTTTAAATACAGATCTAGCTCTTTTAATCCTTACAAAAGTAACATGAAGAAGGTATGAACGTCCCCATCTTACAGAAGAGAAAACTAAGTCTCAGAAAAGGTAAGTAACTCAGCTTTTTAATTGAGAGGTTGTGAGGAAGCCTAGATTACTTTTGTGTGTGGGAACTATGTTCTTAAACCAGTCCTGTCTATGATGAGGCATGCACCCACCAGACCAGATCCACTCTACCTCACCAGATCTTATTCCATGGAGAACTATGCACCATCATAACACCAAGGAGCTCCCTGCTCCCTTATCTAACAAGGTGACTTAGTTACATGACATTGCCACCCGTTGGATGACTTCCAGAGACTGCCAATGTGCCACCTGACATTTCATTTATGCAAGTGCATTTTTTTTTCACTTGGAGAAAGGATTGACCCCAAATGTCAGTATGGCACAATGGGAAAAAAGACTCTGCTTGATGTCCTTCAGATGAGGATAAGCAGAGGTCTTGCACTTCCTAGACATCAGTGATCTCACAGCACATCACATCAAAGAGAAGCTAATCTCAGTCAGCCTCCCGCATTCCATATTCCACACCCGTGAATAATTCTATTCTTTCCTATGCTGATCTTTCCCAGATTTTAAGGTAGGTCTTTTTCACATCATACCCTAAACAGTGAGGTGAATGTGACATACAGAAGAGCTACTGCGGTTCACACTGAAGAAAAATCCCTTCTTCAGGGAGGATAAAATAATTGCAATGTCACTAATGAAATATCTTGGGCTTTCCTTACAGGAAAGTGAAATTTTTGTATTAAGTATTTGTTCTTATCATTCATAGGATATAATTTCTTCTACTGCATATTTTATACTTTGGCTCTTCAACTAATAAATTGGTATCACATATATAATATGTAATAAATTGATACATATTTATAAGGAACAGACATAAATTTCGCAAAAACATGTTGCCATCAGCCTAGAAAATGGTATCTGAATTGATTTAGCTATCTTCATTTTCTGAATATACATATCACATACCTAGTGTCTTAAGGCTAGAATTAAAACACAAGACATTGACTGCATTTTTCAACCCCTTTTATACTCTAGATCTTTTCCATGTGCTGAGAGGTTTAGTTTAATGTCAAAATGCCCTCTGAGTTAAATGATAATTAAGACAGAGGTCTTGAGTTCTCCAGGTAGAGAGAACTAAGCAGCAGAGGGGAGGCTGTGATTCGTGGGTGATGAGTGTGCTGATAACCACACCTACCACTTGTCTCAAGCTTTACAGTTTCAAAGAACTCCCAAATACATTATTTTATTCCACACATTCAAATACATCTCTGTAAATTAATTCAGAAAACATCTGTTATCACCTATCTGGTGCCATCCTCTGTGTTTGGAATACAAATATGAATAAGAAACTTGAGCTCCTATCTCAGGGGACTTAAAGACTGTGAAAGAAGATAGATATTTAAACTAATGATTACAATTGTGTTGAAAGCTTTTATAGTACAAATAAACACAAAATATTATGAAAGAACAATGAATGAAGTAATTCATTTGTGTTAGTCTTGAAGTGTACTATTCATATAATGTGCCATGAGGTTCCAGTGTTGGGTGATGGATGGACATTCCATAGGAACATCTATTGAGAGTCAAAAAATAGTTTACTATTCTTGAATATAAGGCTGACAGAGGTAAAGTATAAGAGGGAAGAAACCTACATTCATACATCCACCCATCTGCCCATCCATCCAACCATTCATTTTATAAGAAATTGTCAATCACCTACTTACTATGAAGCATGAGCTGGAAAACAAAGACAAATAACCCACAGTTCTATTCTTCAAGAGTTCAATGTTTACTGGGGAAAAGAGACATGGAAACAAATAATTGCTATACAGAATTTACTAAATGTAATAAGGAGAATACTTTCAGGAACTGGACTAGCAAAGAGAAAAAGATAACAAACACAGCTTGGCTGTTTCAGTAAAATAATCAAAGAGAGGAAAGCCTTTGGTGAGTTGAATACCGAAGAAAGACTGCGAGATTATGGGGGAATGAAGTAGGGCATTCACAGCGGAGGTCTAATGTGTGGGGGAAGCTGTAAGAATGACCAGGTCATGGCACTCAAAGACATGATCTGTGTGGCTTTAGCCTAAATTCTGCTTCATTCCTGGAGAATGATGGGAGAGGGGGATGGAGAAGTGGAGAATCTAGAGCATAAGCAACTCATCAAAAGGTTTTAGGTCAATAATCAGATTTACACATGGAGAAGTGATCAATCTGGTGGTTTTTGGAGGTGAGTTTCTGGAAGAAGTCCAAGGGAGTGGAATGGTTCCCTTCTGGAAACTCCCAAGAGATAAGATGAAAGATGAGGGCCTGAATTCAGGTTGTAACAGAGGAATAGGAAGCATTGTATTTGGAGAGCTTTGTGAGGTAGACAAGTCTTATCACGTGGGGGTGGGTGCAGGGAAGAGAGGAATTTAGCTAGACCATTGGGTGAACAGTACTGCCATTGACCAGAATAGGGAAAGGAGGAGCAGGAATTAGTGAGGGGCACTGGCAACAGAAAGACAGGGATGAAGGAGGAAACTCAAGGGCATGTTTTGGACAAATGATTAACACTATTAAATGATATCAAGAACATGGAAGGAGTAGACTCTGAAACTCATTTAAAAAACTGGTTAAATAATTATGACAAATGACAATGGTATTGCAGAAATGAAGAAACTAAAGCATGGATCTTTTAAGTGATCCACAACCCAGGTATTCCAACTCTAGTCTTTGCATTATGCGGTGCTAACTGCATGGTCAGCCGTTAGCCATTCCAATCTGTGAATTCCTGGGCCGGATGCTGGGTACCATCAGGGCAGCTGTTTTGTTCACTCAGTAGGTTAGGGCCTGAAAAATGGCAAAGCATGGAACACAGACCCTGCTAAAACTTTCACCCTCAATCAAGTAATTTTTAAAAATTGGCACATAAACGCAATAATACTCTTATGACTGATTCATGTAATAGTGAATTTGAAAGACTTACTTTTGTAAAAACTATCAAAAAAGTAATTCCAAAAATACTCCATTCCCTGCACCCTCAAATTTCTCAATTAAAAACCAATGGATGTACAAATGTACAAATAGAATTATATGAAATTCTTTATTATTATTATTCTATGTTATTTTTAGCAGTTTTCAACTGTGGCTTAAAAGAATTACTAAACCAGAAATACTCACCTAATAACCTAAAATGAATTTTAAAATATTTTCATGCAATTTTAAAGAAGTTAATAAATTGTCACAAGCTAATGCTTATAATCTAATTTACTCTAGTCTAATAAATTCAACATTGACAGTTGCAAAACATTCTTCATGTATATTCCTACACTGCTAATGGCAGCTCCATTTAAAAGATAAACTCTAAAAAGTTATTATTATTATTTATTTATTTTATATTTTTTGTGGTGCTGGAGATTGAACCCATGCTAAGCTCTACCACTGAGTTAAATCAACAGTCCCTAAAAAAATTCTTAATTGATGGGTTTCACTTCACTTTATTTCAACTAATTAAAAACAAATTTAATTAATTTAAAAAATTTAAATGTCAAAAATGATATGTGATTGCAACATTGCCAATTATTTTAAAAAACATAATTTGCTACTTCAATTAAATATTTACCAAGAATTTTGCTTTCACCTAAATTCAATGATGCATTCACATAATGTACCAGTTTATGCCTATAGATAGATAGATATTTTAAAGATTCACTTCTGCTTTTTATAGGATTTCTTTTTCATTAAGCCATTACTTTAAGGGAAGAGAACTTAAAATATTAGCAATTAACTGGGAATAAAAAAAAATAGAAAATTTATTCAGATTGCCATTATCTATATTTTATCAAGTGTCTTCTGCCCACACTTTTCAGTTCTCTGACTGCTTAAGTCCATGTTTGATGACATCATAGGAAGGAATGACGTCACACTTTCAATATTATGACTTAAGTGTAGGTTTAAGTAAAAAGAACAGATGGCTGTAAAAGAGAAAAACCCTCACTTAAATTAGACCAAAACGAAAAGTTGGCTCCAAATTGCAAAATGTAATTAAAATGTTATTTTAAAATTCATTTCACAGTTTATACATCCTAGGAAGAGCTTTTTACCATATGAACTTTCCAGCTGCCACAGAGCACAAAAGAGGTTGCGTTTTTCATGTAAGGCGATACACAGTTCAGGGAATGACGGTATTGAGGAGAGTGAAGATAAATCTCATAGACATGGCAATCCTATTTGTTAAAATGTCACATTTCATGCGAATGGTGTCAGAGGCATGAAAAATTGCTTCAGAAAAAAAATTACTCGAGCAAGTTTTCAGTGGTAGAAAGTACTGGGTAGAATACATGGCCCGTGCTTTCTGTGCCCTGGCATTGACAGAGCTGTTCAAATGTCTTAGTTAAAGAGTACAGTTTGGGATACTGGGCAAATGTTAGTTATCATCATAATATAATTGCATTTTTTTAATGTTGGATGTTTCTTTTGTCAATGGCACGTTATAATTATGCATAATAGTGGAACGCATTATGCCTTATTCATACATGCACATAATTCATTCAGTCAATCTCATTTCCCAGGACTTTCTCTTTCCCTCTTCTCTTCCCTTTATTATTCAATTAGTACATTATAATTTCATATGTGTACACACACACACATATGCATACAGGATTCTTTGTGGTATATTAATACATGCATATGGTATAATTTGATAGATTTCATTCCCTGGTACTTCCCATGTCCCATCTTCCATTTTGTTCATCTCCCTTCTACTTTCATAAGGTTCTCTTTTTAAAAAAATTCCTTCTCTCTCTTTCTCTCTCTCTCTCTCTAATTTCTAGGCAATTGCATTTATTAGGCACTATTTATGTATATAAAGAAGCGTTGCCGTATTTCACTTTGTCAAATGTTTGCCTGAATTTATTCCTTCTCTCTGTCTCTGTTTCTTTATATAGGTCTCATATTGAGAGGAAATCCATAGTAAGCAATAATAGAAAGGGAAATTTACATAGCACTTTTAGGGTTAAAAATAATTTTTTCTTAACTGCTTTGACATATGAGCAAACAGACTTTGGAGGCTTAAGTGACTTGCTGAAAGTCACACAGCAAGTAAATGCTAGTGTCATAACTTGTAACCAGGCAACCTGGCTCCAGTGTCCTCTATTGCTCCATTGTCCCTCATGGACATGAAATCTATGTTGCATTAATGAAAGAATAGCTGTACCCAGTGTCATCAAAATGTATTCAAGTTTTATGTCAGTGGGTACTCTTAATACAACAATGTATATTTTTATGTAACATTTATCATCTGAATTCACATATACATATGAATGGCCATTGACATGTTTAAGAGCATCTAGAGTTTCTTAATTTGAAAAAATCTTCTGTCATAGCAAAAACAGAGAAGAAGCAAGTAGACATTAGTGGCTGGGGGAAAAAGGAATTGTTATTAGTAAATATTTTCTATTGAAAATTCTCAGTTGCTTATCAGGCCTCTCCTTTGTTGCCTGAACTAATTTCTTTAATTTCTCATTTTGGTTGGACCTGAACCAAAATGACTGGAATAAGCCGTTTTTACCATAAATTAGATGCATACTGCACATACTGTACAGTATGCACTCATTTTTCTCAATGCATTTCATACATTATGTATATAATATATGCATATACATAATCCTAATACTAAACTGTTAAGAAATACAGTACCATACTCACAGGACTCTAAATGTAAGAAACCATTCCATGTGCATAACATTCTAATTATTCTTTTTAAAAATGCTACTATGCTATTTAACTGTATAAAGATTTCCATTTGCCAAACATTTGCTTGAAATTGTTTTTGAATGACTTCACATTAATTCACTAATATTTATTGGAATGAAAAATTTACAGTTCCAAAGATACCACATAATTATTTTGTGGCTTTTCAAAGACAACCTTAAGGTTAAAAGTCACCATAATTATAATTGAATAATCATTTTGAAGGAAGAAAGTGGGTCTTTTTCCTGGTTATGGCTCAGTGTCTGGTATATACATATGGTAATTAGTCACTCACATGTTTGTTGCATAAATGAAGCCATATTCCACTCTATTTAGTTAAAAGCATGAAAAAAATGTTGCAAAATTGTATCCTTCCAAGAGTTGGGTCGATTTGGCATGAATGATCAGAGGCAAAGAGAAGAAAATGTGCTGTTGGCCTATTTCCTGAGTTTTCCTTTCTTGTCATCTTTCAGAGTCCCAGGTCAAATTTCTTTATCTTCCATAGGGAGCAATTTTCAAAGACAGTGATCTTCCTACACTTAATTTTTGTGCCCCTAATCAAACTCGACCCTGGATTTCCATCAAATCCCTATGGCTTGTTAAATAGATAATCAAGAAGAAAAAAGATTTAGGTATAGAATCTGTCTATTGTGCTCCAGGAAGCTCAAATGTTTAATCAGTAAATAGTATCCAAATATCTGCCAACCACGTTGTTTTACCCAGTTTTCACTAGTAATGAAAGAATTTTGTGGTCATAGAAGCACCTGCAGCTACTCTGCTAGTGCATAAAGGTAACACCTCCTGAAGACAAATGGCATATATCTGAGAGGTGTTGGCTTTGTCACATATATCCCATACATGGCAGAGAGGCTGCTGTCATTGCCCACCACTTGGAAATACAGATGGAGTTTTAACAGGTAGTAAAATCATTGTAAATGATTAAATGGTGGAAAGCCTTGTGGATTAAAAGTCCAAACAAGCTCATAATAGCTGTTGGTACTTTCCAATAAATGTTGACTTTGGGTGGCTGTATCTGTCAAGGGCAGCCCCCTGTGATGTCCCTGAGGGTTAAATTCACAGCAGTCAACTGGCTCTTCAACAGACCCATGTTTCTTCAAGGGAACAGATGGTTAGGGGAGGGCCTAGACACAGGAGCAGATTTATCTTGTCAAGCTGTTATCTCCTGGTAAATGACCTTAAGCAGGTCACAAGTGGTCACATGACAACTATGTGGTTCAGAGGTCTCCTAAGGTGATGGCCATTCATTAACTCTTTCTTTTCAGTATAGCAGCTGTACCTTTTGGATAGCAGGCTGTTGTAGTGTGTGTGTGTGTGTGTGTGTGTGTGTGTGAGTGTGTGTACACATGCTGTGTGAAGGCATGAATCCTAATGAAGTTTTTACATACCTTCTGAAATATTTAACTGTTTCACTATGTGCACATTCTGAAATATCTTATTTTCATGCTCTCAAAAAAAAATTGAAGTATGACTTTGAAGGAGAAAATAAACTGATTTTAAAGGTGGTCAAGGCTGAGGGTCTGTCCTGCTGGAGAGCCCCAGTGTTCTGAGAGGGGTTATGGAACAGAGGTGCCACCGCCTCTACTTATTACTTCACATAACAGCCTGTGGCCTCAGAACCTTCTTCTCTATGTTAAAAAGACATGGTGGGGAAAAAAAAAAAAAAGGCATGGTGGGAGAAAGGAAATAATATTTTTTTCTTTTGGGTTTTGTTTAGAGGTCATGTTCTCAGGAGGATCTTCTTTTTGCGTGTCCTCTGCATTTCGTTGCAAGCAACCCATGCCTGTTTGTGAGTTGTCCCCATTCCAGAGAGCTGAAGTACTTGCCCTTTTGGTTCGGATCAGGTAGCGTGCACAGCCCAGCAGACCCCAGAGAGTGTGGGAAAGGGTGACCCGTCAAACTGCAGCCTGCCAACTGGCTTGCTGTGAAGTCACTTCTGAGAGCATCTGCCTCCTGAATGTTTTTTCCCTGTTACTTCATTTGGTTTGCTTTTCCAAATGTACTACTTTTTCTAAAGCCATTTTCTGTGGTTACTTCCCCACAGAAATGCTTATGCTTCCATGTATTTCTTTTTGGGCATTGAAAACCCTAATAATCCATCAATATAGGTAGAGAATGGGCAGCTGCTCTAGGAATGGTCTCAGGATTTTCTAGCATGCTCTGAGTTTGTATGATATCAGATCAGTCATTCTACTCAATCCTGAACCATCCAAGAGGGAAATATTGAAATTACAGCCAGTGGAAGTCAGGTAACATACTTTAAAAAACGTGTGTACTTCTCTATGTTTATACGTGTTGTCTATGTAATGTATATATAGGTATGGTGTGCACATAAATGTATATCCTAGGAAATGAACATTTGTACTTTACACATTGCTTGATTTTATAAGCCAGGAAATATTACTGTGATAGGAGTTAGGTTTATTTCACAATTTACTATGAAAGCTTATTTTCTATTTATGCCAAGTATAATTTTCTAACTTACATACACTTCCAATGGTAAATAGATAGGGAGAACAAAATTTTTCTTTAAGAAGCATCTTGAGCCAGTTTCAAGCAGTATGGCAGACTAAACATTCACAGAAAACCTTTCCAGTGGAGTACTAAAATACTAAATAAAATTGAAGAGAAAAACACCCATATTTTTAAATGTCTGGTTGAGTGCTTGAAAAGTTAAGACTTGCTCAGGAGGTAGGAAAAACAAGAGAGATGACCAAGGGGATACCTAGAGCATGGCTTGAGTTTGGCACTGAACAGGGAGGGAGATCAAAGTGCTGACACAGGGAGATGCCCTTCACCAAAAGAAATCACTGTGTGGATGAACTAGATAAAAGCTTGGCCCACAGCTCTCTATGGACAGTATAGGTCTTGTCTTCTGGTGAAAGGGAGGCAGGAAGAGGGGGGATAAAAAGACTCTCTTGAGAATCCATAACCACAAACTTGCACTCGCCAAGATCAGGGACCAGAGTTCATATCACCTTTGTAAGTCTAAATCCCTCAAGTCAAAAACTGAGTTTAAACAGTTGAAAACAGCTCTGTGAGACTCCAGTTCTTTGAGGTAGTAGGGTAGTCAAATTCACAGAGCTAGAACATAGACTGGTGCTTGCCATAGGCAAGGGCAGTGAATCTACTTCATGCTATGGAACTGTCCACTTGACTATGTCTAAAATGGTTAATTTTATGTCATGGATATTTTACCACAATTTTTAAAAATTCTAAATACTTTTAAATATAATTTAAAGTAGTCTCAAGTTGGCCATGCCTCCTAATTGCTTATTAAAAATAATCAAAAGGAACAGCCATGAAACCATCAACAAGAAAGAAGAAACCCAACCAACCTGCCTCTCGTAATTTCCACGGAGTCTGAGCTGTGCTCACAAGGAAAACATTCTGAAATACAAGGAAATAAACTTAAATGAATGACTCTAGAAGGATCAACACACTTTATAGTTTGCCTTCAGTCATCAGAATAGTTTAAAAATATAGAAATCAGAGTTAACAATTATAAGCTAAATATTGGACGTTGAATATTTTTAAAGATTTAATTGAAAACATGGAAAAATAAATATCAAATTTAACCAAGATGATCTGAAAAATAACTAAGCAGAATTTAATAAGTAAAAGAAAAACTGTGTCTTAATGTCATAAACCAAAAAGGGGAAGTAATGGATTGATTCTGCTAGAAAGAGAATTAATAAATAGGAAGAAAGAACTGGAAAAAAGACAGCTCAAAGATGCAAGTGAATGGAAATATAAGAGAGATATTAAAAAATATGAAGGACAAGAAGGTCCTACACATATCTAGATGCAAATAATAAAGAACATGTGAATGAAGCAGTATTTGGAGAAACAATGGTTGAGGTTTATCAGAAACAATAAAAGATACATCCTCATCTTTAGGAATTATAAGGAATTCCAAGGAATGCCAAGTACATAGTAAAAAGAAATTTGCCCTGAGTTAGATCATAGCAAAAATGCAGACTACCAGAAAGGATGATGTTGAAAGCATCCAGAAAAAAAAAAAAGAGAACTTCAAAGGAAGAGCCAGTTTCAGCTCACTTATCAACAGTAACAATGTATGTCAGTTGAAAATGGAATATCTTTGAAGGGCTTACAAAACTACCTTGTAAATAGAATTATTTATTTGCATTAACAAATGTTATGACATCATCTATTGTGAATAAAAGAATAAGGACATTTTTCAGATAAATGAAAGCTGAACATTATGGCAGACCTTCACTGAAGGAATGTCAAATGAATGTACTTCAGGAAAAGACAATAATTACAGAATGAAGATCTAAGATGCAAGAAGGAACAGTGAGCAAAGAAAACAGCAAATAGGAAGATTAGGTTAAATAAACATCAACCATTTATATGTTTTTTTTTTTTTTAGATTTACACCCAAGTATTTATTTTTTATTGTAAATGACATTGTCTTTTAAATTTCAATTTTCATGCGTTCATTGCTAATATACAGAAATACAATTGTTTCTTGAGTATTGATATTGTATCCTATGACCTTGCCAAACTATTTGTCATTTGCAAATAATTCTGTTCCTTATTGAGTGAGTGGTGGTAATTTGTGTTTGAGGGTTTGGTTCATTTTCCTTAAGTTATGAAATTTATGTGCATAGAGTTCATAGTGTTCCCTTGTTTTTGATGTGTGCTCCTTTTCTCTCTGGTCGTTTTACCAATTTTTAAAAAAGTTTTTAAATTAACAATATCTATCTACTTATGGTACACAATGTGACATTTTAGCATGTATACATTGTAAAGTGATTTTATTAAGTGAATTAGCTTATCTATCACCTTCTATAGTTACTTATTTATAGTGAGAATATTTAAAATTTACTTTAAACAGTTGTGACATATACATTATTAACTGTGTCACTGTTCTATAGAGTAGGTCCTTCTTCCTCCTTTCTAACTGTAACTTTGTACCTTTTAATCAAAAACTCCCTATCCCTGTACCCTACCCTAAGCCTCTGGTAACCACCATTCTACTCTTTATTTCTGTAAGTCTTACTTTTTAAGATTCCACATATGGATGGTCATGCCATTTTTTTCTTTCTGTGACTGAGAGGGGAGGGCTGGAGTTACAACTTTGTGGATTTATCTATAATAGCAAAATAATGTCTAATCACTGGACTTAAAAAAATCAATCAGACTCAACGTCCTGGAAAAAAATAACATGTAACAAATGGTGAATGGAACTGAGGATTCCATGGTCATTGTATCATTAGGAAGAAGGGCAAAGATATTTATTAGATTTGAAATTTGATGAGTTTATATATATATATGTATATATATATATATATATAAAACATTTCCTACTATAATCATTAGAGACTAGAAATAGTATATATACCTCCAAAAAAGTAAAGAAAATAAGGAAAAATAAGTAATAAAAAGCAACCAAGAAGGAATAACTAACTGACCAAAAAAAATGTAGAACAAGCCTATTAGTTACACAGTCTATGAAAATAAACTGATTTTTCCAATAAAAAGACAAGTATAATATGTGAATAGGTAAACTCCAAACCAGCAACATGCTCTTTATAAAAGAGACACATCTACAACACAAGGACTCTGAAATGTGGAAAGTGTGATATGAGGAAAAATATAAATGTAATAGTAACACAAAAACATGTGTGTTAGTATTTACATTAATAGACAAAACAGCCTTTGAAACATAAAACATCATTTGCATTACCAGACATATGGCAGCCCAACGTATTTTGATAAGAGATTTAGAAAGACACAACAATTTGTGTGCACATGATAATACACCTTCAAAATATGAAATATGTACAAGAAGGAAACAAAAATCCATCATGAGAGATTTCAGTATATTATTAGTAATTAATAGTTAAAACAGTCAAAAAATCAGTAGGCATACAGAACATTTGAGCAACTTGATTAACAATTTTAAACTAATGGACATATGTAGAACACACACACAATAACCATAAAAGTTTTCAAGAATCTAAGAAACAATTGAAATTTTAAATATATATATATATATATGTATGCAATTTTATATGTATGATACACTTCACAATATTTAAAAATCATCATTTTTATAGAGTATGCTACATATATTCTGTATTGTATAAGGTAACATCATCACACTTAGTTTTTTTTTTTTGAGACAGTTCTCACTCTGTTGTCCAGTCTGGTCTCAAATCCCTGGGCTCAAGCAATCTTCCCACCTCAGCCTCCTGAGTAGCTGAAACTACAGAACAATACAGACTATCTGACACTGTGCCCCAAAATACATTGTTTTAAATTCAAGCAAAGTCACCCACGATCTCACAGCAAATGGGAAAGTCATGATTTAAAGGTCTCTCTAGGTCCAAAGATTCTAGTCTTTATATTTTGCCACACTACCACTATGACCAGTATTTAAACTCACCCCATTGTTATATGAGTACAACCAGAAGATTCCCGAAGACACTCAAGCGTGGATCTTGATACCAACCCAATTCCCAGAAGTTCTACCTTTATCTAGCTGTTCCTCAGTTTCTCCATTAATACTGGCTTCTCTGTTCTGCCATAATTATAACTTGTTTATTTTTTTCTGTACAGGACTTTTGCAATATTTCTGTTAAGTAAAAGCACTTTATCATGACATTCTGTGGGTCTCTTCATTTATTAAATATCAGAAGGTCAGGACTGATGATCAGGATTTATCTATCTGTTAATATGGCTTTATTCCAAAATGCAAGGTAGAACTAAGTATATTATTAGTCTCTCTAGTACTTATTAATTTTTTAAATAAATCCAATCTAAAAGCTTAGGACTAGCTTTGGCAACACTGTTAGGTTTGTTCGTAAAATTTATGGTAGCCAACAGCTGTTCATGTAGTCATTTGTTTTACTGGCCCCTATGCATCTAATATAATGGGTTTGAGTAGTGGATGCTCAAAATCACATAGACATACTCTAATCCTTGGAACCTCTGAAAGTGACCTTATTTGGGAAAAGGATCTTTGCAGATATAATTAAGTTAAGGACCTTGACTATCTAAGTGGGCCCTAAGCAGATCATCCGGGTGGGCCCTAAGTCCAATGACAAATGTCCTTAGAAATCACACACACAGAGGAGAGGGCCTTGTGAAGAGAGAGGCAGCTGTGCAGATATAAGTCAAGGAACAGCTGGATTTACCAGACGATGGACAAAGCCAAGAAGGATTCTCCCCTGTAGCCTTTGGAGGTCACACCAACACTTTGATTTAGACTTCTGCCTTCAGACCAGTAAGAGATTAAATTTCTGCTATTTCGCGGTGCCTGGTGTGTAGTGATTCATTACAGCCACCATGAGAATTGAATACACTGTACTATCAAATCCCATATTCATTAAGATCATTTTTATAATTACATTTTCCAAATCATATTCAAATCATAAACAGGTGATGCAAACATAAGTATGTATAGTCATGAATTTCCTTTCAGGGTAAGACCATTGAATTTCCCTTCTTTTATCTTTGTGGATAAATTTATCATCCTAATGACTGGCAAATACCAAACAAGTGGAATTGGCAGCTATTGTGATATCATACCAAGAGATAAAGAAATGAAGTAGACAGTGATAGCTATTATAAAAAGTTATAAATGATTAAGTAAGTTAAAGGCAATATCCATGAAAATTAGTACTGATAATATCTGAACAGAGTTGAGGGGGGACAAAAAAATGGCAGCTTTGACTTTTATTTAGGCTAGCTTGTAAGACTTGATTAATACTGTCTTTCAGGTAGTGAGTTTCCCTTACAGGACTAGTATCCCATTGATTCAATTACTGATGATATTTAAAAGTTGATTATCCATTGATCCTAGAGTGGTTTACACCAATTTGTAAGATAGCCTGCTTACCTATCAAGGTGGCCCATAACTGTTTTGGAGATGTCTGCTCCAGCTTCTTGCAATACTCGGATAATCTGAAATGGTGCACTTGAATTCCGTCCAGGATGAATGGTAACAGGACAGCCAAGCTGAGCCTGTGCATGAGCTGTTGCCTGCAGAACTTTTCTTTCACTCTCTGTCAAAGGCCAGGAGCAACCAATTTCTCCAATAACGCCACACTTGATACTGGTTCCATCAGCTCCATGGAGAATTTCATTAATAAGGACATCAGTAAGCTAAGCAAGTGGGAATGAACATACTTTATTGAGGGTGAAATTTATCAAAATAATCTCATCATGGGACATGAATTAATTCATTTATTCAGTCATGCATTCTCTTAAAAGTATGTTCAAAATTCATTCAATTAATACTGATCAATGAGAAAGGTATTTTGTTGGGCAAACCACACATTCGACAAGTTATTGTAAATTCAAGATACAATAATATCCTACTGTGATTATTTCACAAGAAAGTCACAACTCTAGGAAGCAAAAGGGGAGAAAAGTGACTTTATGAGTATACATTCACTTGGAGAAAAATTCTGTAATTTAATCTGGAAGCAGCACCTATGAATGGCATTGAATCTATGTCGATTGAATAAAGGAATTCTGTATTTCTCTCTTACTCAGTACTTGCAGCACACAATACCAATATTACACATTTGGTCGATGTGTATATTAATGTCCAAGAGTGATTTGACAAACATAATCTCTGTCATCAACTTAGTCTTAAGTAATATAAACATATTAAAAATCAAATCCTAATTAGAAAATAATACAGTAGGAAATTTTAAATACAAATTATTTTAAACATTCACTGATCCTTTGCTAAGACTTCAATTGAATAAGTAATGGAAGATGTATATAAATATTACCTATATGTATAAACATGTAAACAGATTTGTATGCATTTAGAAAGAGAATATAAGTATGCAAAAACAGGTTTGCAGCATATTTAAAAAAATTTTTTTCATGAAAGATTTTCTTCCTTCTGCCCATTCTTGCTTAAGATCATATTATGACAAGAACAGGAGAATGAATTTTCTCCCACCCCTCCTGTTTTGTAAAAAGAGAAGGAAACATATTTGCAAAAGTGCCAAGTCTCTGCCTGCCAAGTTTCACCCTACAGTGAATTTTCATTGCTGGTTATTATAAAATCCAGGGGGGAAAAAATCAAGGTTGCATAACTGAAGCTTATAATGGAAAAGTGAGGTTTACAAATAGATTGTGGTGCCGTAGCTGAAGACTGATATGATAAACCCAAATCTAAGCATTAACAGGTGGACTTTTTCAATAACCAGCGCATTAAGATCTCCTAAAATTTTTCTTGATGAAATAAAAGATTACTAATTAGAAGCTCGATTGGCAGATGCCTTTGTTAGTTAGTGAATTTTTTCTGCATGCCCACTACCTCTGAGCCAATGGCCTATCCAAGGTTAGGGCTATTCTGAATTGAAACACAAACGCCGTCAAAGAACGTAGGGCTCTTTACCTGTTCCACTGACATGGCTCTGGTCTCTGCAGAGTGAGTTGCATCCACATAAAACCCAGCTCCAGCTATGATGTGGACTCCAGTCTGTTCTGCAAGCCACTTCAACGTCTGCACGTCTCTGCTAATCCCAGCGGTTGTGTTCTCTACCAAAGCTCCTCCACCCTTAGCTTTAAAATACAACAATTCCTCCTTTATGGCTTCAGTCTCCTGGTTCAACTGAAGGTTCTCTTTATGGGAATAAGGGTTATTTTGAATCCAAAATAAATTTTTCATCATGATCGGTTCCTTAGAGATTGCTTCATGGCATGGAGGAGGTGGACAGTAAGAGCAATCAAAGGTCATTGTCAAATGTTCATGGGTCAGGGTGCGGCCCAGTTGGCTTGGCTCCACAAGGCCCAAAACAGTCTGCACTTTCCCGCTTAAGGAAGACATTTGTGATGGTATCAACAGGAGATGCTCTGAAAGCAGTTATTTCCTGGGAGGGGGAAAAAAAAAACCCTAAAATCAGAAAACTTAACACACACATACTTTCTACCCATAGAGAGTAGGAGGCTGTGAAGATAAACCTGTGTGAAAAAGAGAATCAACCTCACTTACCATCCTGCCAAAGCCAGAATCCACCCCTGCAGCTCTGAGTGCTATGTGTGGTATTATGTGTCCCCTCCGCTTCCACTGAAACACCTTTGCTTGATTTAGTCTCAACTTCAACCACTGGAAATATTTCTTGATATTCAATTCACTTTATTTATTTATTTTATTTTACTTTTTTGATACCAGGGATTGAATCCAGAGGTGCTTCACCACTAAGCCACATCCCTAGCCCATTTTTATATTTCATTTAGAGATAGGGTCTCACTGAGTTGCTTAGGGCCATGCTGAGCTGCTGAGGCTGGCTTTGAGCTTGCGATCCTCCTGCCTCAGCCTCCCGAGTCACTGGGATTACAGGTAGGTGCCACAGCGTCCAGCTCACATTTATTTTTTAACCTGATTTTAAAATTGCATTAGTTACAGTTAAATTTTTTGGATAATTCAACAATAATCATGAAAAAAATCTTCATGGCTGGAGGGTGCAGGTCATGTGCCTCGCAGGCATGAGGCCCTGGGTTCAGTTCCCAGCACTGCAAAAACAAAGCCAAAACAAACAACAACCAAAAACCCCCACAACTCTTCATAATCAATAGTTTGCATCAAAACCAGCCATATGACAGTATTATTTCATCATTTTCAGCTGAAGCAAATATACGAAGCTACCAATTATTTCATTGTTCATTTGCAATCTAAGTGAATAAACTTCTATTGAAAGTCCACTAAGTGCCAAAAATTGGAGCTATAAAGAAGCAGAAGAGGAGACCTCTAGACTCCATGGTTTCACAGAAGAAGTCTCCAGAGCAAATGAGAGGGAAGGGAAAGTACACCTGGGTTTACGAACAAAACAACAACAACAACAACAAACGACACTTCCGCCCGAGGAGGCTTATTGTCTAGGGCACATAGAAAGAAACATTTGAAAAATACTTAAAAGCAAAACATCTTAGTCCTAATGAAAGCAACTATGAGGCTATTGAGACTGAAACTGGCTGTCCTAAAAAGAGCAAAGGCCTCTTTACCCTTCACATACTTCCACATATACACAAATTAAGTATTCACCAAGTTTCCATCAGTGACAGCATGAACCCCAGTTCCAGCACTTTCCTGTAAAAAGTACATTCCTTGAGTGAAGGGATGTGGCCGACAAAGGAGCTGCGGAAAGTGGTGGCTACAAACAGCCATGTGGCCAGGAACAGACCCGCTGCCAGAAGAGATGCTGCACGCAGAGCGCGGGCCAGACATGTTCAGAGGATGGGGAAAAAATCGACTGGAACTGAGAAGAGAGCGCTTTTGAAAGCTCTGGAATTGTTCCTACACAAGGAAATCTGAAATCATTAGTTTTCCCTGTATCCCTTTGAAGGTCTTGATTGATATGCTGAGCATCTGTTTTCTGATCAGTAAATCAGAATAACAATGTGCATTTCATGCGTTGTCCCAAGAATTAAGTTAAACGAGATAAACCAGGTAGAAATACCTGTAGAAGGGTCTGGATCACAGCCCATGACTAACAAATTCCCGCTCTGCTCCTCTAGGTCTAGGAACTAGTTTGCATTTCCTGGCTTGCTTCTTGATTCACAAGAAGTGGCTGATGAACGAGATGATTTGGGGAGCAATGGAAAAAACAAACTGTAATTGGTAGAGTGCATACAGAGACAAGGTGAAAACAAAGTTTGAGGTCAGGGAAGGAGGGTTATCAAGTTATAGGTCAATTTACTTCCAGTCACTGCGATTATCTGGAACTTAGGTATTTGAGCTATCCTGGTCCATGGAAGTGTCTGATTTAGACATTGCTCTTTTTGAATACCAGGGATTGAACCCAGGGGTGCTTTAATCACTGAGTCACATCCCCAGTCCTTTTAGTTTTTTATTTTGAAATATGGTCTCACTAAATTGCTTAGGGCCTTACTAAGTTGCTGAGGCTGGCCTCTAACTTGCCATCCTCCTTCCTTAGACTCCCAAGCTGCTGGGATCACAGGCATGTGCCACCACACCCGACCCGATTTAGACATTCTGACAGAGTGCCTTGTGACTAATGCAGTCATTGAGTTCTCTTTGATGGCGCTCCTCTACAAGCCAAGCCTCCAACAGCTGGGCCATTCATGTGGTGACCACTGATGACATCTTAGGCAAGTACTGTTCAGTGACTCCTTGTTATCGAGAGCAAAGAGCCTGCCTTTTATTCCTCTAGTGAATGACATCACTAATGATAGATCCAATCCTCCAAATGGATTAATTTCATTTCTTTCCTTCTGGCTGATGGTGTTACAGATGTGTTCCAGAGGGTCACAGAGGGGTTGAAGTTAGGATAAATTGATAAAACACTCCCATTTTTACTAGAAAAGTACCACACTGCTTATTTAATTGATGTGTATTTGAAAGAGCAATGTGGTACATTTCAAGCTTACAAGCTGTGACTCTGTGAAAAACAAAATCACTTAAGAAATGTCATCCCTTCTGGGAACCTCCTCTAATGCCCTCAGACAGAGCTGGCTGGCTCTTCCTCTGATCATATACAATGGAACCCATGCTCAAAGGATAAGGAAAGATTAAGGAACAAACTGACCAACGCGGCTTCAACTTGGCATGTATCTGCAAATGCAATGAAGTACGCACCTAAAGTGATTCCTGCACATCGGGAGAGTTTATTTCTGCTTGTATTTGTTCTGGAAGTTGCTCTCTTTTTAATATGTGGGTTCATGGCTATTCAGGACCTTCCACAACAGAGATCAGAGTTCACAGAACCCGGACGGAAGTAATGAATGACAAGAGCAGCAGAGTGCACATCTGTGCATACAGGAGTCACCACCAACAAGAAAGGGAGACTTTGGGCATATTCCACAGCATCCATGGGAAGCTTTGGCATTGCACATACCTGTACAGAAGCTAGTGGGAACAGGGATAGCTGGAGCTGTAAACATGATACCAAAAGCTTGGTTGTCCTTCAAACGTGAAATATGAACAGTCTGGGAGAGAGGATAGTCTGCAATTTCTATCACAATTTGATCTAAGAAGATAACCCTTCTAATCCTGATGGTTCTCGAATAAAACACAACAATATTAAAACAGAAAGGAGGAGAGGAGGAGAATCAGAGAATATAACAGTAAGACTCTCAGGACGCAATTTTAAACCAGAAACAATTAGTAGGATTTGACTGTGTGCCGGGTACAGGGGCACATACCTGTAATCCTAGCGGCTCGGGAGGCTGAGACAGAAGGATCACAAGTTCAAAGCCAGTCTTAGAAAAAGTGAGGTGCTAAGCAACTCAGTGAGACCCTGTCTCGGATAAAATACAAAATAGGGCTGAGGATGTGGCTCAGTGGTTGAGTGCTCCTGAGTTCAATCCTAGTAACCCCTCCCTACACACAGTATATATGTGTAATCCAACTTTTATGAAATACATAGAAAAGTTGCCTAATTACTGAAGATTCAGTAAGGAGGGGGTACTTTGGAGGCGATTGTAGTTTAGCTTCACTGAGATTTTGCCATATTTCAAACCCTGGCCATTGTGCTTAAAATTAGTCTGTCTAGTGAACTTGAATGTCCATTTCAGCTGCATTGCACATTTAAGAGGGAAGAATTTCCAGAACTCTGCATCCTTGATGTGTTAATGGCTCAGATTTTTTTTAAAGGCAACACGCCGTATATATCTTCCTCTCTATTTTGCAGACAAGGCTCTTCTCTGGCTCCTGCCTCTGCTGCTGGGTCCCTAGACCTGGTTGAAGGTACTTATAGATGATTTTTAGTGAATTGCTTTTCAGTTGACTCCCCCAACTTCTTCCACAACTGTGAAAGGTTTAATCCCTATCCCAAATCCCTTGTTCCATTTCACTCAATCATTCTCCAGTACGAACCCTGGATTAAAAACTGGGAAGGCATTTCAGAGTTTTTCATGGGAGAAGAGATGGAGTGCAAAGTCTGGCAGCTGTGTGGGAAAGGCATGGATGGGAAGCCCAATGAGCCTTCTCAGAGACCCACAGGTTATTGATACCAACCAGGAGAAACTCAGGTGGTGGCTTGGTCTGAGGTGACATCAGCGGAGATGGCAAGGAAGCAGAATCAGAAAGAGGTTGAGCAGATGGAACTTTCTAACTGGACTTGCTGACTTGCTGGTACTAAAAAAGTATCCTTCAAATAAATGATCCAAATATATCAGTACTTCTATTTTTTTATGTGTTACATCACGCAGTACAGCAGCACTCTATAAACACTGCACTTAAAGCTGACATTTGATTTGTGACAAAAATATTTTTTAAACTGTCTAATATTTTTTAAAGCTTGTTTGAATACTTTCATCATGCAGGTTCAGATCTGTGACAGGTCTTCTCCCAAGCAGCATGGGTCTGGCTGATGAACAAGGGCGCCACTGGGAGTCCCTCTGTGCACGTAGTCACCAACTTTCCACCTTCCCAGATATTTATGATGAAATGGTTCTACTGCATGCAGATTTACAGTTTTTAATATTAAACACTGTCAAAAAAGAATCAAAAACCATGCCCAAATAAAGAAATCCAACCTCTTTGGTACACTGAACAATAATGGGACCCAGTAAGTTCTGCAAACTGTGACCCCAATAAAACAAAACTGCTCACAGATGCAAGATATGGACAGCTCATATCTTATATTCAGAGGAAAATGGTGGGCTTCATTCCTAAGGTTTTTTTTTTCCCATTTGACTGAGAAAGTAGACAATCTGGGGATAGTTATGAAAGTTGGATAAGACATCAGACTGCTTGACTAAAGGAATCCAGCTTATAATATAATTGATTCATGAGAGCAGTCAAATATGGGCCATCTGGTCAACCCTTCAAGTCGGCACACTCTGGGTCTGGTAACTAGCATTACTGGTTTCTTCAATGTTTGTTGCCTTTTGGTAAACTAACTACAGATATGTTCTTATTTTAAAATGAAAGGAAGGAAGGAGGGATGCCATGGGAAGAAGAAAACAGCATCTCCGCTTAGGTCTAAATGCAACATATTTACTACTCATTGGAATAACAGCCTAGAGTTGGGACAAGTGCAATAGTATTGTCAAAACATTGGCAAATAACCGGCAGTACGTTTTTCCTAATTTGAAAAGCCAAGATCTCATCTCAGTCCTTCTCCCTCTCGGAAGAACGTTCCACACTCAATGCTGTGAGAATGTTTCAGGTTCACATCTTGATTTCACTACTAATACATAGTCCTAAGAATGAGACAGATACCAAGTTATCAGATACAACAAAGAATCCTCCACACTGATCTGAATCTTCACCTTTTTTTTTTTTTTTTTTTTTTTTTTGTAGCAGGGATTGAACCTGGAGGAGCTTAATCACTGAGCCACGTCCCTAGTCATTTTTATTTTTTGAGACAGGGTCTAGGTAAGCTGCTTAGGACCTCACTAAGTTTCGGAGGCTGGCCTTAAACTTGCAATCCTCTTGCCTCAGCCCCCTGACTTGCTGGGATTAAAGTTGTGTGCTATAACACCTGGCAGCCCTCATCTTTTTATAGAAGGGACTTTCTGTCCCATGGATTCCTGACAATAGGTTGTCACTTGGAAAGAGCAGTCTTTGGAGCAAATTGTAGTGGGTATGTAACTTTTGTCATTAAAGAACTTAAAATTGTTACTTTTATTTCCTAGCAATCAATAAATGAATGTCTTAAATTAGGTAAAATGTCCATATTTCTCACACAATCTCATTTAGAAGTCTATTCTTAAGGGGGTCAGGTCTAGGTAGAAGAACAGTTGGGTTCAGAGTCAAGAGTTCTTAGCTCTTCCACTAACTTGCTGTGTGTCACTTTGGGCATGTTTTCACATCTGTGTAATGAAGAGATTGCATCGGTTGATTTTTCCAATGATATTCATGCTTCTGTGATGTCCTTTAACTTGAAGTGGATTTATTGGCCTTGTATAGATAGTAATGATCACTGAAGTCTATTCTTTGAGAATGGTGTTTAAAATGTGTATTTTCTATACACGGGCAGACGTACATATACATATACATGTAATGTGGGGGGCTGGATTTCAGTTTCAGGGGTTTTGAAATTTAAAAGAGAGTTCTAGGAGGCATGAGTGGATTGAAAAAAAAACCACAAATTTGTGGTCTTGGCTTCAATGTTTCCTCACCGTGTGACAGTGGAAAATTTAAAAGTTTCTGATGAGTTATTTTCCTCACTTGAAAACTAGACTAATACCTGCCTGACCTACCACATCAGATATGAAAAGCAAATAAGCTTGATACTTAAAAGCATTATTTAAATTATAAGCACCATACCAATGTGTGAAATGATTATTATACACCAAACTTTGGATTATTTTCCAAATATTTGCTTAGTATCCTTAGGCAAATGAACCTAAACTTGTTCTTTAAAAAAAAAAAAAAACTAACAATAGGGGGTGGAAGTGTATGAATCAAACTGAGTCTCTAATTTGCCTAAAAATGAATGCCTTCACTTGGGGCCCGGGATTGTTAAAAGTAGATTGACTGTTGCGATTGACATCAGAACTCATTAGGCTTTTGGACATGCCCACCAAAGTGATTACCGCTGCAGGAGGCCCTCATTATCCACGGGCAACTGGAACTGGAAATGCCTTTTTAAATGAAGGCACTTAATCCAGCGCTTTAGTTGGCCTCCGTGGATGGCCTCCAGTGGACATGCTTGCCCATCTTCCCACCTGTCTGTGGCTCCTTCCGCTTGGAACTGGAGCGGGCCTGTGATTCATTTTAACCAAGAGAATATGGTAGAAGTGATGTGATGCCAGATTGGGACCGAAATCTTCAGAAATAGCTCCTGCTTTTGTGCTATTGGGGAGATTGGAGCTGCAGTCTGAGAAGTCTGGCTAGGCTCTCCTGTGGAGGAAGGGACGCTCTGAGACCACAGGGAGAGAGAGGGGGGCTCTCAGCCCTCCAGGTCCGCACTGAGCCTCAGCCCTGCGATTGTTCCTGTGGAGGTACCAGACAAGTGAGCGAGCCAGCTTTGACATTCAAGTGCCGCCAATATCCTAACTGACTACAGGCCCAGCGACCACCGTGGCCAGCCCACAGAGTGGTGGGAGATTATTAAATGGCTGTTATTTGATGCTATGGACCAAGTGCTTCAGTCCCCCCAGAATTCATATGCTGAAGTCCTAATCCCTCTGTAGCTGTAACTTAGTACCCATTGATCAATCTTTCCCCCATCTCTCTTACTCTCCTTAGCCTCCCCTAACCACTATTCTACTCACTTCTATGAGATTAACTATTTTAGATTCCACATATGAGTGAGATCAAGTGGTACCTGTCTTTCAATTCCTGGCTTATTTCAATTCACATAGTGATCTCTAGCTCCATCCATGTTGTCATAAATGATAGGCTTTCTTCCTTTTTAAGGACTGAATAGTATTCCATCGTGTATATATAACACATTTTCTTATTCACTTATCAGTTGGTGGGCACTTAGGTTGCTTCCATTTCTTGGCTATTGTGACTAGTGCTGCAATGAATATGAGAGTGTAGATATCTCTTGGATATACTGATTTCAGTTCCTTTGGATATGTACCCAGTAGTTGGGGTTCATAAATTATATGGTAGTTATATTTTTAATTTTTAAAGAAGCCTCCATATTCTTTTCCATAGTGACTGAATTCACATACCTTCCCCCAGCAATGTCCTTTTTCTGCACATCCTCACCAGCACTTATCTTTTGCCTTTTTGATCATAAACACTCTAACTGGAGTGAGGTGATGTTTAATGATGCTGAACATTTTAAAATTTCCTTTTGGCTGTCTGCATATGCTCCTTTGAGAAATGTCTGTTTAGGTCACTTGCCCACTTTGAATTGGATTATGTGTTGTTGTTGAATTTTCTGAGTTCTTTATATATTCTAGATCTTAATCCTTTGTCAAATATAGCCTACAAATATTTTTCTCCTGTTCTGTGAATTGTCTTTTCACTCTGATGTTTACTGTGCAGAAGATTTTTAGCTACATACATCTCACTTGTCAGTTTTTGCTTTCATTTCCTGTGTTTGGGTGAGTTTATTGAAAAAACAAAAACAAAAACAAAAAACCTGCCTATTCCAACATCCTGAAACATTTCCACCATGTTTTTCTCTAGTTAGTTTCATAGTTTCTGGTCCTAAATTTTGACTTGGTTTTTGTGTGCGGAGAGAGGAATCAACTATTATTTTCTGCGTGTAAATATACAAGTTTCCTGGCATCATTTCTTGAAAAGATTGTCCTTTTCCCAATGTGTGTTCTTAGCATCTTTGCAGAAGGTCGGTTGGCTATAGATCAGTAGGTTGTCTTCTATGCTTTCTATTCTGTCCCATTGGTCTACATGTCTGTTCGTATGCGAGTATCATGCTGTTTTGTTTACGATAGCTTTGTAATACATTTTGAATTCAATTAGAGCAATACCAAAGCATTTATTTGGAATTATTACTGCCAAATAAGTCCCAAGACATGGTGGGAAAGGGGTCACAGTTTTTGTGAACTTTAAACATATACAACATTTAAGAAACAACTTATACAAGCAGCACAGTGCAGGAAATACAAAATAACCATTCGTAATTTTTCATGAATAGAAATTTAGTTTCACATTACAGGGGGAAAAAAACTTACCATTTCAGTCTGGAAAACATACAGAAGTTGTCACATTGTGGGATCTAATAGAAAGCATAATTTGGAAATCAGCTCCAAGAAATCTGAGTAGGTAAGAATGTAATGAACACAATGATACAAGAGTCCTCTTACATATATAATGCTAGCAAAAGAGTTCCCCCAACTGTAATGAAAAGTAGTTTAGCAATATTATTCAGTCTTAAAATTGTTACTTGCCACTAGAAATCTGTCTTCAGAAATATCTAGACAGGTGTAAAAAATATTTGTGCACACAGATTTCATCATGGCATTATTTACAATAGCAACAAAATGGGTTATAAGAAAATGTTTACATATAAAATGTATAACCATTCACATTGTATTTTCAAAGAATAATAACATAGGAAGATGCTCTAATTATAATATGTAAAGAGTAAAATATGAAACCAAGTATGATAAATATAAACAGAGTATATATATCCATATACATGTAGAGCTTATCAACTAGTCATACAGAAATGTTATGTTTTCCTTTGGGTGGTAGGAGAAGCAGAGATAGATCATTTTGTTACTTCTTTTTTTGGGGGGGGTGGGTAACCAGGGATTGAACTCAGGGGCATTTGACCACTGAGCCACATCCCCAGCTGTATTTTGTATTTTATTTAGAGACAGGATCTCACTGAGTTGCTTAGTGCCTGTTGCTAAGGCTGGCTTTGAACTTGCAATCCTCCTATCTCAGCCTCCTGAGCCACTGGGATTACAGGCATGCACCACTGTGCCTGGCCATTTCTTCTTTATAATTCAATATTTTCCAGTTTTTTATGCTTATCGATCACATCAGTTAGTGAAAGGGTATCAATATTTACAGCAGCTCAATTCACCATAGCTAAACTACAGAACCAACCTAGGTGCCCTTCAACAGATGAATGGATTAAAAAATGTGGCATAGATGATGGAATATTACTCAGTCTTAAAGAAGAATGAAATTATAGCATTTGCTGGTAAATGGATGGAGATGAATATCATGAATATCATGCTAAGTGAAATAAGCCAACCTTGAAAAACCTTAAAGCTGAATGTTTCCTCTGATATGTGAATGCTAATGCACAATGTGGGGAGGCTAGGGAAGAATAGAGTTAACTTTAGACTAGGTAGAAGGGAATGAGGGGACTGGAAGGGGAGAGTAAGAATAATAGAACGAATCAGACATTATTACTCCATGTACATATATAATTATACGACTGGTGATATTCTATATCATGTATAACCAGAAGAATGAAAAATTATACTCCATTATATATGCTGTATCAAAGTGCATTCTACTGTCATGTATAACTATTTAAAACAAATTTAAAAAATTTAAAAAATCAGTGAAAGGGAAGAAAATGGAAAAGGATCAATGCCTATAATAATGTCACATGTAAAATCATCGAATATAGATTTCAAATCTCCCAACTCAAGCACACAGGTAGGCAAAGATTTATACACTCAAGCGTTATTTTAGATTATTATCACAGAATCGCTGATTTCTAGTCTTGCCTGGGATTTGATATTGTTTCTTAGGCAGATATTTCAGATCAAATTGCATGCCTTTTCAGTGGCTAAGGATCACTTTGATTAAATTCAAACTATTTGACCAAGTCCCTAGGGATCTGACCTTGAAGTTGACTGAACTTGAAGTCCAGGCTCCAGGTGGAAGTCCTGTAGTCCAAGCACCATTCTGGAAAAGGCTCAGTGTCCTGAGTAATTATTATCACAAGTGAGTCAGACAAGAGCCAGGATTCCCCGAATACATTCCTATGTGGGGGTTGGGGTGGAGCTGGGGGGGTGGGTAGTGATTCTTATAAGATGTTTTATAAGATAGTGTCAGGAAATATGAAGTGTGAGTTAGCATTAATTCGTAAGTGAAAAAGAAGAATCAAGAAAAAGACATTTTAAATTAGGATAAACCGTGTAATGATAGAACCATAAAAAGTTTCCTTTTTAAAGAATGGTGAACAGCCTTGGTAGATGACCAGAAAAATAAGAAGAAAGATGAAATAAGAAACAGTTGTTATAAATTTGATTAATATTTACTGAACATCTGTGAAGTGTAAGCTGCCGTGCTGGGTAGGTCGAGTCTATGGGAGATAAAAAGAAGACAGTGCTCGACCCTCACTTTGAGGCTGAGGACAATAATGATACCTTTCATTCATTTACTGAGCTCCTACCAAGTGACAGGTGCCACTTAGAGCACTTTGCATCTCTTTTCTCGAATTCTCACTAAGGCTGCTGGGTCAATGTTATATGAGGATACTGAAGCCAAGAAAATTTTTAAAAACTTGTCCCAGGGCTGGAAAGTTGCAATTTAAGATTGGGTGTGTTTAAAGGAGGCTAGATATCAATTATAGACAGCACTTCAGAGGTAATTCTGCTAAGATTAATCAGGTTAGCCTTCAATGACAATATCAACCGTTTGAATAATTACTATATGCCAAACACGGCATTTGGTAATTTACACAGGCCATGATATTTAGTCCTCACGGTTTGGATGTCTATATTGTCTGTGTTCTCTCTGATGCTGTATCTACCAACACACACGTAAACAAACAAACAACTCTGATTCATCCAAGACTCTGCCTCACCCCTATTCATTTGATTTCCAGATCCTGTAAACCTGGCCCCTGCCATTGACCTTATTTTTTTTGCAGTGCTGGGGATTGAACCCAGGGCCTTGGGCATGCAAGGCAAGCACTCTACCAACTGAGCTATATCCCCAGCCCGACGTTGACCTTTAATTCATCATTCCCTCTTTATCCTCACAGGCATTGCCCCAATGGGAAGCTCCGTTTGTCAGGATGCATTAGGGTAAGAGTATGTAATGGTCTTCCAGCCTTCCCAATCCACCACCCCAAGCCTCCCCAGCGCTTTCTGAAATGTAGACACATGTGTGTCTCTCCCCAAGTCCTCTTCCTACTTTAGAAACAAATCTAAAGGTAGAGTCCAATAATCCCCCTGACTCCACTCTGCTCCTGCCCTTCCCCAGACTGCCCAAGTTCACACCTGCCTTGAGCTCTTTGAATGGGTTTCTGCTTCTTTGGTCTCAGTTGGCAACCCCATCCCACCCTACTCTGCCTCCCTAACCCTGTCCCTGTCAGGGTACCTTTCCACCTGGTCTTTAGAATGTGGCTTGGGCAGCATTTCTAATTAGAAACTTTTCCTGATGTTCTTCCTCTCTGCTCAAGCAATCTGAGGAAGGTGCTGATTTCAGGTACTCTCATAGCACCTGAAGCTTAATCTTGAACATGTAAACTTCTGTTCTGTCTCTTTTGGACTTGGAACTCTTTGAGGGCAAGTCTATGTCTTATCTGTCATGAGCCTTCCACTCTCCACAGTGCCTAGCACATAGTATGATTCAACTCATATTTATATGCCTGCTTATTTTAATCCAGCCTTATCCCACAAACGACTTTCACAAAGGAAACATCGAATGAAGAAATTAAATATTTTTAGCAGGAGCAAGAAAATTACAAATAGAAGTAGAATCAGGACCAGAAAAGAACAGTGTGAATGTGTAGTCTATAGAGGTTAACAATTGTTAGAAAAGAGCTGCCCATTTTCCTGGAAGGGTTTTTTAATATATTTCTGACAATAGATAATTCTGAGATCATAATATACTCTTTTATGGAATATCACATTACCTCCCTAAATCAGAACACTTAAAAATTATTAAAAAGCATGGAAAACGTTTCCCTCCAGGATTTGGGGCTATGGATCTTGAAGCCATTTTGGTTCTTCAACTTTTCTATCTTCATTCTCTCAGTTCGCAGAAGATAATGAACGTGACTTTAGCTTATTCTTCTGTGCCCACTACGTAGGAATATATACCCTTTCTTTTTTAACTTTCCTTTACTGAAAACAAGACATTTGAGCACATAAAAATAACAGCCAGTGACTTCATCTTCAAGGACATTTCCTTTCTGAATTAGTAGAAGTCAACTGTACATCAGAAAACTATAAATACCTAGTAAAATTACAGCAGGTGATTCATGGTCACAAGCAATCCTTTACAAGGAGTAAAACTGGTAATGACTCTTATCCTAATGTTTTAAATGTGCAGACCATCCACACTAATTTCTTTTTAAGGCAGTTTCATTTTAAAATAATCTTCTTTGAATGACAGAAAGCCTTTGTGATTCAGTTACACAACTAACTGTATATCTAAAAGGCATTTCCCACAAAATCTTCTCAGATCCTTTATTTTAAAGGCCACACAGTAGACTCTTTTTTGAAAAAAAAAAAAAAAAAAGACTTGATTTTTGTTGCTCTGGTTAGCTAATTCAGACGTAAAAAGAACCATGCCAGGTATCTTTTTACATAGCCAACCTGATGATGCAGCTCTGTAATCCCAGCAACTGGGGAGGTTGAAGCAGGAGGATCACAAGTTCAAGCTCAGCCTCAGTAAATTAGCAAGACCCTGTCTCAAAACAAAAAATAAATAAAAAGGGCTGGGGATGTGGCTCAGTGGTAGAGCACCCAATCTATTTGGTATTAAAAAATGTAGTGCTGCAGGGAAAGTTCTGAGAGTCACTGCAGGGAGCATTAGAGACACGTCCAGGTGGCACCAGCGCTCATCATCTTGCTCTGGTGATCTGTGTGCTGCCCACCTGGACACCTGTATGAGAACCACCACTCCATGCTTGGTGAAAGGAGGGTCCTACTTGTTAACTAACTTTTGTTTGATAACTCCTTTAATCCTTTCCCATACTCAGAGCTGTAGGTACCAATGGTGAGCCATGATCTACTTCAGCAAGAAGTAGATGCTCAGTAAACATCCATCCCATCAAACAACAGACGTTTTGTTCTGTCTTACCCACCTTTCACTTCTGCACTGTAGAATGTCACCGTATGTACAAGCAATATGATACACTCATTATTTTTGTGTCCTCTTTGTAGTCTAAGGTCAGGCATTGCTATTCTTGAAATATTAACAAAAGTTGCTATGACTTACAGATCAGAGGGGATAGTTTGGGGTATAAGTTCTCTGCATAGGAGATGGAAACACAGGGAAGCCAGTTGTCCAGGCACCAGCATATTTTACCAGGTAACATTTCAATTCAGTTGTAGCCAGTGCTTGCTGAGAGTCTACCACGTCTGAAGGAGGAGATTAAAGAATACAGAAGGGAAGCAGTCTTACCCCTAGCAAATTAAAGAGCCCTCAACACAGTGCCTGGGTCACAGCGAACACTCAGAGATGGATACATTTAATATTCTAATGGGACACTTAGTGATGTAAAGCAGAGTGCCCTGAATGTTAGGAAGACGGCCCAAAGCAAGTGCCCGTGGGATGGGTCTGGACAACAGCAGAGCAATGGGAAGGCTTCCTGGAGGAGATGGCATGTATGACAGGAGCAATTAAGGGCATGTTTCAGGACTAGCAAGCAACCTGTAGGGGCTCATACACAGGTTCACATTGGGTCACCCGTGAAAAACACTGACCCACAGGGTCTGACCCAGAGGAGACTGGAATCAGGATGATACTTAAAGGGGCAGCGTGGAGTGTAGCCTGAGTGCAGGAGAGACAGACTCCTGGCCAGGAGAAGAATTAGGAATTGAAAGTAATTTCCCTTGTTCCTCGGGGATCTCCAGAGCAGGACTACATTTCAGGGCAAAGGTAAGCCTCGATAAACACTCTTTTCCTTTGTGACTTGCAAGAGTGCTATAAGGGTCACTGTCTGAAAATAAAATTGGTAAGTCTTAAAAGTTATCTAAAACCAGAATGACTTGAATACTAAACTGACCTCTAAAATGTGTTATTCGTTGATGGAAAAAGCTAAATCAGAACACTTAGAACAGTTGGAGAAATTTTCACAGTAATTGAACTCTGCACTCCCAAACCCACGATGATGACTGCCATTAATGTAACAGTGTATGAATGTGTCTTCATAAAACTCTAACTGTATGGAGGCCTCAGCTTTCTATATTGCTGGCTTCATTACCTTCAAGAGTTTGTGGAATACCAAAAATGTCATTTACGATAATAATGCCGGGCATCTCCCTGAAGAGCTTAAGGCACTATGCACACTTTAATTAAATCTCCTAATGTCCAGGAGGAGTCGGCAGGGGACTAACAGAAGGTGAGTCACCAAAAGGTATCCAGGGGCGGAAGACTGGATCACAGCATGGACTTTCAGATGAAATTCACTTTATTATTGTTGTTGTTTCTATTTCACCAATGGAGAAAGGGGGTTATTTTTCAGACAAGAATGAGGAGCTGTATGCTACTTTCTCTAAAGGCTGCTGTAGGCGCTGGAAGCACCCCCTGAGAGACCTTTAAAAATAGTACAATCATGACCCCAGAGGTTTTTCCTTTGAGAGTTGACCAACACTTATTAGTGCACTCCTCAAATGTGTGCCAAAGGAAATTCCTATAAAAGAACAGAGGACGTGAATCCCAATTTGTGATGATGTATCAACTCTCAGCTTTAACTGGTCATCAGGAGCTTGGCTGAGTTCTTCCTACTGCTTCCGTCTCTCTATCCCATGTTTCCCTCAGCTCCAGAGGGGTGGTGGCACTGGTCTTAAGGAGGTCATGTTAGGAGTTGGGTTGATGATGTTGAAGATGTGGCATAATTTATAGAGCTGAAAAATTGAAAAAAACTATGGTATGGTTTGGATGTGGTTTGAGAGGATCCTCAAGGGTTCATGTGTTGGGAGTTTGGTCCTCAGGGTAGCAGTGTGAGAAATGGTGGGACCTGACAGAGATTGAGTCTACTGCAAAATAATTGGCTCCCTGGGGTTACAGCCCTCAGAAGGAACTGATGTAGTTCTCCTGAGACCTTGGTTAGATCTGAGATAGTTGTTATAAGAGAGCAAATCCAACCCCTCCTGCATCTCACTGGCTTCCTGTTCCTCCACAAGATCTCTTCCTTTCACAGGTACATCTGCCATGATACCATGTCCCATGATATGATAGCTAAAGGACCCTTAGGAATTGAGCTGATGTTGGCCAAAGTTCAAAAACTGTGACCTAAATAAACTTCTTTTCTTTATAAAATACACAGTTTCACGGATTTTGTTATAGCAACAGTGAATGGACTAATACTAACCAGAAAACTCTGAACGGGTCCTGACTCTTGCCATTTCCCTTAGGATAGCAGAATAGAACCTAAAATCAGACTCTGAAAAACAAACATGCATGCAACTATTATATATCAATCTGGTGTATAAACCAACTCCATTTATTATAAAGGGAATTAAAAGATCCTAACCACATTACCAGACTATGACACCATTCTGCCAATCCAACCACCTCTAAGGTTCAGGAAATATAGTTATGGTTCCTAGGGAAACAGTGACCCCTGTTTGGGAAAAAACAAATCACCAACAAGTAAATGCTGGTGTTTTAGGGAATAATTTGCTATTAAGTTCTTAAAAAGAAATAGGAAAATAATGAAATCCTGTGGCAATATTTAGTTGTAAAATGGATTTAATGATTCAGAATGTTTAAAATTGTTTAGACTAGCAAAGCAATGAAAACAGAAAATCAAAAAATTTGTTGACAATTTGTGAAACATTAAGTTTGAGGAAAAAAATGCCTTAGAGATAGGCATTATTAATCGGTCCAGGAAAGAAGTCAAGATAAGCAATTCTTAGTCCTAAGAGAGCATGACACTGACAGAGAGACCCTATTTTTGGAAAAGATTAGTTTATAATATTCTAAAAGTAAGGCAACAAACAGCCTATTTCTTCTTCTGAAATCTGATTTACTACAAAGGGATCAAGGGCAAATCTGTAATAACTCCCTGTATCTTAGAGCAATAATCAACCTTCCCCATCTTTGAGATGACTGTAAATAAGCTCTAATGGAGTTCTAAGTTCTCCAGAGAAAAAGTCTCACAAAATTAGGAAAAAATCCAACCATCAAATAACAAATTTCTAATTAACTAACCTACGCACACTCACACGTACACATAGACACACATGTTAATACTTTATAATTTATTCACATGTATTTTCCCATAAAAACAAGGTGCACTAGAAAAGATTTGTCTAGCACTACATTTTAATTTTGTACTCCAATCATTGTATCACTTGCTTCTTAAGAATTCAGAGAAAAGTATATATTTAATGTATTATTCCAAAAAACTACTTACTATATAATTAAACAAATATCAAGCAGATATCGCCTTTAATTGTAGTTTTCATTTTACCTTGTCAACTCTGCCAATCTACCAAAGAACTATAATTTTAATCTCCTTTTGGATTTGATTTATATCTACAACTTGTAATAATTTTAGTAAATTTCCTGAATAAAAAAGACATTTTTAAGTCAAGTCACAAATCTGCTAAAAGATGTCAAATTGTTAAATACCTTTCAAGTAAGGTATGGTTTTGACTTTAGATGAATGGTTTTAAGGTAGGTAAGATATTAAATATTATTATTATTAAATATTGAAATGTATATTTATAATAAAAATATTTGATTCCTTTAATGTTACGTGTTACTTGATCTCAACATTTTTGAAATGGAAGGGACCAGGAGGATCGTTTATTTCCATGTCTTCGTGTTTAGATGCTAAAATAGAATCATGGATCTTTTGAAGTCCAGATAATCTGGACTAGAGCCCAGTCTCCAGACTTGTAGTGTTATTTTTATTAATCCATTTAGACAGCTACTATGAACATCATGATTGGTTAACCCCGTCTCCATTAATGAGGGAGTATGACTCACAGGATAACATTACTGATTAGTCCCCAAAATAGGCCATGGCCAGCCAGAACCGAAAAATCTATTCCCACTCCACTGTTTACTGGGTGATGCGAAGAAGGCACTGCATGGCACTCTCCTTTTCCTAATTATAAAAATGCAGATTCTAGTAATTTAGACCTACCAACTTAATTTGGTTGTTGCAAGAAATCATCATAAAAATAACTTTAAAGCATACAGCATAGCTAAGTGTAAACTAAATACTTAATAACAAAAAGTCATCTCGACTATATTTAAATCAAACAGCAATAAGAACTTTGAGTCACTATTAGAAGGGAGTCCACATGAGCTCCTGGGTTCTTAACACTATCTGAAGAAGCTGATGCAAGTCTGTATCTAACAAACACCATGACTCCTAAATTATCTTAGTTTTTCATAATCTATCTTTATGTTTACCTGTGCCATGTGATGATTATCAGTTGAGGACAAATTAGAACTCTAACTTCCCAAAGGCACGATTGATTCATAAACAGACAGCAGTGCTGAATACCTATAGTATTGCTAATAGAGCCTAAAGGATTTATGGTAGCCTTATCCTATGACTAATCTATGCAGAGCATCCCTGCCAAATCCTGTTCCCTAATAGCAAAATACAGTTTCCCAGGTGACATGTAGAATTGTCCAGCTTGATCAGATCTTTAAAAAACAAATACAAACATCAACTGGATTCTCTTGGATAAGAAATAGACCTTAAAACTGGAAGGGGTGAGAAGAATCAACAAGTAGGTGTTAAAAGTATAGAATGCATAGTTTTAAATTTAAAAATCAGTATACTATGTACCAAAAATAGTTTTGGGGGCTGGGTGAAGCTCAGTGGTAGAGTGTTTGCCTAGCATGCACAAGGCTGTGGATATAATCCCCGGCACTGCAAAAATAAAAATAAAAATAAAATAACAAAATCTGAAAGAAGATACCCACAAATGCTAATGTAGAGCATCTCAAGGGGGTAGAAAATATCAGCAACTTAAAAAAATCTTTCTCTTCTTTGTGACTATCTTTTTGAATAATGGGATTAATTTTAATGTCTATTGAAAGGTTACTATTTATGGAAAAATAATTTTTCTATTGACGAAAGTAATGCACTGTAATACCCACATCAACAATGAAACAAGAAGGCTGGAAATGTTCATTGGTGGCTGGGATAGGAATGGAACTAGATCCAGAAACTTGGTACCAGTCTCAAAACTACTTGTCTGGGGAAGCCACCAGATGCGGGCTTTTCTACCTAGTAAATACTGAAGGGCAGAGTCGCTGATTGTTTCTAACCAATTGTAAGCTTACACTCGGCATGCATTTTTTACCCACAGTTTTCATTTCTGAATTGTATGTCTCCATCTCAAATTTAAACAAGCATTGCTTTCAGTGTTTAATTACAATTTAATGGAAATACTACTTGCATTCAAATTAGCTTTTAGTTTTCACATCACGAATGTGCATCCAAGTTATTGTGTCATTATAATCTCATGTTATAATGGCTTCATAATGCAAGTCCCTGCAGGGTTGAATTAGTAGTTTCCTATGGTAATCGCCCATCACTATAATATCATAATCACATAAGCACGGTCTCCACATGCTTCCACTGCAATCATTTTGACATTGTAAGAGCATTTTAATAGTATTAGCATAGATTCTCTAGAGAAATCATCTCATTGTCACTGCCTTACCCGATGCGATTAATTGTGATGGAGCCAAGTTGTGATATGAGAGCTTATAAAAAATAAAAAGTGATGCTCAGCTATAAGGCATTTAAACTTCTCAAAAGGTCAATGCATTCTGTGGTAAGGTCACCATACGACCCTTAACTGAATATAGGTCCTTTCACAGGAGGCAAGAGTTTGGATTTTCTTTTTGTTTGTTTGCTTAGGATTCATACAGCAATAATAAACTGGGTCAGTCTCTCTCCATAACATAGAAATAAAAAGCAGACAGACATGATCCCTGTCTTCAAGGAGTTTACAGTTTAATCAGGTCCACAGCACATTATATACAGAAAGTAGGTGAACATAATAGACACTCTTAGAATAAACAAAGTGTGTTGAAGTAACTGGCAAGATCTAGGGGTAAGAGTAACCAAACTAGGCTTCCCTGAGGAAGAAAATTTAAATTAAGAAAAGAATTAAATGTAATATACACAATGGCAGTGGCAGAAATGGAGTGCATGTGCTGTGGTTTGTAAGAGTTTGGTTGGCATCTTTATTGTCATTAACTCTGGAAAGAAAAAAACAGCCACCAAAGATATGGATAGTAGACATGGCCACAGTCCCATCCAAAAGGAAGCAAGAACTCTAGGCAGTGCTATGGACTGAGGGTCATTGTCCCCACCCAAACTCAGGTTGAGACCTAAATCACCACTGTGACAATACTGAGATATGGTGAGACTTTTAAGAGGTGAGGCCTAGTGGAAGGTGACTGGCTCAGGATCACTATCATGGAGAATTTAATGCTGGTCTTGTGGAATGGGTTGAGAGGATTAGTTCCTAAGAGAGTGGGTCATTAAAAAGAGCGAGCTTGACCCCTCCTGGTCTCTTGCTTTCACTCTCTCACACACATGGTCTTTTCACATACCCCCTTCCCACCACACACACCTATTAATCTGCCATGTTGTGACACAGTGAGGGGGTCCTTGCCAGACATACTGTTTGAGTTTTCCAGATACCAGATTCATAAGCCTAATAAAATTCTTTTCTTATATCTTACCCAACTTCAGGTATTTTGTAATAGCAACACCAACTGGACTAATACAGGCAGGAAACTTTTCTGTTGGAACTTCTATTGCTTTCAGTGCAAAAATGGAAGCTGGGCCGTGTTCTTTATTTCTAGGAGAAGAGTTAGCAGAGCTGTTCTCATGAAACAGCAGATCAAGGATCAGAAAAAAAACAAACCAGTTTGTAAAAGCACTGCCCAGCCCCCAAGTTTCCTTGGTTTGCTTTCCTTAGTTGAAATTACAGTATAAAATGACTATCATGTGTCAATGACAAATGGCACACACTGCAGAGACTGGCAGGATATTTTGTTCATTTGAGGGGCCTCTAATCTTCTAGTATTCTCTGGGGATGCCACAGGAGAATTGCAAATGGATTATCATAACTCATAAAGAATCTGCTCTGCTCAATGTTTAAGTGAGAACAACGTCACCGGCAGCATTTAGCACCATGCCTGGCCCATAGCAGGCATTCTATAAATGTTTATGGGTGGATGAATAAATTAACTTGACTGAAAAGAATGTACAGGTTTCAGAGCTGCTGTGGGTCTGAAAACACGGAACAGATTTGAAATATGCACTCTCTGGTAGCATTAACAGCAGAAGAATTAACAATTGGCATTGCTTCTTGTATTATTAAAACTTGCTTGCCTTCTTGGTTATGGCAAATCACAGCGTTCTGAGGGATAATGGTCGCTAATTTTCCCTTTCTCGAATTGTATGGGCCTGGGAGACCTCAGAACTACTCCAAGGCTCCGTTTCTGAAAAGAAGTAATAACAGTTTTTTAATTGGAACACAGTAAGGATAAAGATATGTTCTCTGAGTGCTCAAAGCTACTTTAACCAACAAGCTGTGGAGTAATATAAACCTATTACATAAACAAAATTAGCTGTCCTTCCTTTGGAAGTTATTTTTAACTTCATAGGTAAAGACTTTATGGCACTTGCTATTCTCATCTTCTTTGAGTCCTTGTCTAGGCACAATGAGAAAGTAAACTCTCACTTCTTGGTTTACTCTATACAGTAACCTATTTCACAAATTTTTCACTATGTATTAATATTAAAATGTATTATTACTACATGGTTATCAGTTTTTATTATTGGTTCTATTACTAGACATAGTCAGATATTAAAAATCAAGAACTTGAAATGCTAAAACCCACATATTCTTGCCATAAGAACAGAAATTACCCTTATTATGTATAGTATATCTTGACACTACCTAGGAAAATATCAGAGTTCTTCTCTTGCAAGTGTACTAAAGGCAACAGAAATAATTCCTGACTAAATAGGCTAATTCCCCTAATTCAATAAGTTAATCTTTTATTGATATAAATGACAGTCAGTAGCTATAAAATATCTCAAGTGTCACCAAAAATTAATGTCAACTTACTGTATTTCAAAAATGGAAGAATAGACACAGATGGTTCAACATAATGCTTTTCTGAACTTATCATTCTTTCCCAAGGGGAACAAAAGCTAGAACTTTGCCTAGTGCATAAATGTTACAGAGTCGATATGCTAAAAGCATGTCTTCGGAAAAATCACTTAGTCTGTGGAAGTGTTTCCTCAATATCAAAACAGAAAAGTTAAACAAAAGGACTTCTAAAATCCCTTCCAGATACAAGTTCTGTGACTCTGTGTGGAAAGGTTTCACATGGCCTCTGCCGTTCCTCCATTAGTTCAGTTCGTCTAAAATTTAAATGAATGGGAGTGTATGGGTAGTGGAAAATTAGACAGAATATTTCTATACAGGGAATATGAAACCTATTGATGTCTTAATGAGAATTCTTTTTTGATGTCCCACTAAGCAAATCACCTTCAGAAAAACCATATTATAGTATTTAATTTACTATCAACTTACTATAAACAACAGATTATTACTAACAGATGAGTGAAATAAAAATACTTCAAACCCAGAAGTTCCAGATTGTTAATTATTTATTATCATCCTTTATACTGCTTGAGAGTAAGAATAAAATAAAGGCACAAGTGAAAACTAATGATGGCTTCTTGAGCCCTCAAATAAATGATGTTAAAGCAACTGAAATCTGTTGGTTATTTCCCAAAGAACAGCTAAGAGGATCCATTATCATACACATGTATCCATGTGCACATACACAGTTTTTTACAGTTTCTAATCACCACATTACAAATATAGAAACTGTGCTGAAAATTTGGGGTTAACTAAACAACCAAGAATTATTTCATTATTTAGTGGATGATGATAAAATTTTTTTTAAAAAAGCCCATAATCTCCTAGGCACTTATCAATGTCTTTTCAAAAAGTGTGACATGTATCTCATTGGTGGTTCAAACTATTTTAGGTGACCTGTGTGCATTTAAAAGTGTTTTAAGCAAGTATTCATTTTCATGTGTTCTAGGAAAAGCAGCAATAAACATTACAAGCCAGTGATTTCATAGGTATTGCTTAGGATAAAGCTAAAGTTAAAAAGCAAATTGGTTTAAAAACAAATGTTAAGCAAGTAGTAGTACAGCAGTACTCAGGCATCAGAAACATTCCTGAAGAAGATGTGGGAATTAATCAAGCTTTAGGAGAAATGATGAAAATCATACTGAATTTGTGAAAATTAAAGGGGCTATAGATTCCTCTATAATACTTTATATCACATTTATTTTCTTCGGCTTGTTAAAGAACTAACTCTTAATATGCCCTCAACTCTTAAGAAATATAATCTTGACTTCTAATTAGGCAGAGAAAGCTATTATCCAATCTTAACTCTCTTTGTATTGATCCTATAATTGTTGACATTACTTTAAATGATGATGGTCTAAAAATATAAATATGATATATGTTGCAAAGAATATGGATCAAGACATTATTGTCAGACACTGTACAGCTACTTATTAAATTCTGCAATATTTATAGACTAAAACTTGAATACATTGTTTTTTATAAGGAACTATGTTGAGGGTGGAATGGTGTGTGGCTCAGTGGTAGAGCACATGCTAAGCATGCACAGGACCCTTTGGTTCAATCCCCAGCACTAAAAATACAGAAAGCAAACACCCAAAATGTGAAATCATTCTATTACACAGGAACAAGTAATGTAAATTCATTTGGGCCAATGTATTACCAACAAAAATAAAAATAAAGTGTAAACAGGTTTACAAAAAAACTACAATGTCATCATATAACACATAAAAATTATACATACAAATATTTTAAAAATCCCAATTTGACTTATCAAAAAAAGAATTTAGAAATTAATCTATTTTGAGCTCAACACAGCAATAATGAGTAGTAGCATGATTTGTAAAGTATTCCTAATGTGAAGAAACTGTGCATGCTCTTTTGTTTATTGCAAAACTAAAAATTAAATGAAATGCAGTGGACCAATAGAACTCTATAGAATCTTCATGAAGATCATTTTAAACTTGGAACTGTTAGTTTGAAATATTTTGATCTCTGTCTACTCAAATACACTAATGGACAAAAGTGAAAGGCTAAGGCCTGAGAGGAATGAAGAATGTTAAAGAGGAGCATGGCCACTCTATTTGTAAGAACCTTCTCATTCTATGTTTATCTGCCATATCAAACATGGCTGCAGAGTCAAGTGTCAGAGCTGTCAGTACCTGAGATAGCAGGTTCTATGCTACTGACACACTGAGTGCCTGCAGAATATTAGTGCAGAGGAGAAAGAGTAGCACCCTCGAAGTTGCACTTTACTGAATAATAAAGGGGCAAGTTCAAAGCAGCATAGAAGTAAAAAGAAATCTACATCAGGCCTGAGACTTGTGCAGAAATGTGAGACTCACCAGCGAGGCCTGGAATAGTTTTCAATCCTACATGTGAGGACTGGGAGAATGTAGATAGGCTTTGCAAGTGACAGCAAGGGAAAGGGCTTCAGAGCATGACTTCAGGGAAGAGCTATTCTTTCCTAATGCCATTCTTGTCTAACTTCAGTAAGATTCCTTCTGCAACAGCAGGGGATGTTCTTATAAAAAGTATTGGGCAGAAAGCACAAGCCAGACATGGTGCATTGGAGGAAGTGTCCTCTTCTTAATTTCCTGTGTTCAGTGGTTTGTGCAGTGGCCAACAGAAAGTCTCCAATATCAAAGACTGAACTTGGAGCAGTGCAGCCTGAGAGACTGGGAAAATCTCTAACTTGTAGAAAATCATTGACTCATGAAAGTAATAGACATATTGTATGCTAGAGCATGATAAATAAATGTGTCAAATAATAGAGGCCAAAACTAGGACAGGAACTCTCAGAGCCATTCTTGGATAGGAATTTCAACAATACTGTTCTATGGAGCAACTGGTAGTTAAAACCACATTCTACTTAGATTTGCACTGTCTAACATATGCATGTATATCCAAATTTTACATCCATGTTTAGTTTTACTCATTTTTTCCTTTTTAAAAAGTTCTTTTAAACTTGTAACATAAATGTGCTCAGATATTTATAAATGTAGAGACAATAGCATAGTGAACTCCTCTATAGTTACCATTAACTTAAACAATAACTTCCAATTTAAAATAATTTTTAAAGGTAAAATTCACCCTTCTACTTATTTAAAATCACCAATATCTCAAACATCACTGATATACGCTTACATATCCAGAAAATGATCCTGTAGGATTTCTGCCTGACAGTTTACAATAAAAGTTTTTTTTGTTTTTGTTTTGTTTTTGGATTGAAACAAACAAAAATGAAAACCTATGATTCTGTTCTGTTTTTCCTTTTTTTTTGTTTTGTTTTGTTTTGTTTTTTGTTTTTTGTTTTTCTCTTTCTTCTTACAGTACTGGGATTTGAACCCAGGGACACTCTATCACTGAGCTACATCCCTGGTTCTATTTAGTTTTTTGAGACAGGGTTATGCTAAGTTGCCTAGATTGGCCTGGAACTTGTGATCCTTTTGCCTGAGTCTTCCAAGTAGCTGGGATTACAGGTGTGTGCCACCACATTCTGACTGTGATTCTATTCAGAAGGAACACTGCGAAACTTTCCAAACTCCACACTAGTATACATGGCAGACATGGACAGATAATGGTGAAACTGATCTTTTTTATTCTATCCCATTTCCCCAAATTTTTTCAAATGTAAGGGCTTTGGGGCTCCATGGGCTACCATCTCTCTTCAGAGACTTCTGCTTTCTCAGCTGTTTTCAGTGATGATATGGAGATAACAATACACAACACACTGAAGCAACATAAACAGAAGATGCCAACTCACAAGGAAAAGAGCTGAGACAGACCAAGCACGCTCTATCCTTTTCCCTTTTCGCTGGTATAAGTATGAAGCCTACTCATAGCAAGTTTTTGATCCAGAAAGCATTTTTGGGGTAAAAATATCTGCAGGTTTTTAAAAAAATATTTGGATGGTTGTAGTTCATTATGTATGTTTTTTGGTTAACTGTTTAATAAACTCTACCTAATTCGTTTAATAATGTTGCTTCAGGTTTTACCTAATTATTTCAATGTTTTAAGTCATAAGCATAAATCTCTCCCCCAAAGGAGAAATTAATAAATTGAATTGACCCTCCAAAGATTTGCAGTCATCACCTGGCAGTTCATAACTGATAGTCAAAGAAAATTACTCCAAAAATGGTCATTTTTTCAAATAGAGACCATTATGATTGTAGGGCAGGATTATGGGCTGAATTTGTTCCCCAAATCTTCATGTATTAAAGTCCTAACCCACAGTACTATAGAATGTGACTGCATTCATAGATAGGGTCTTTACAGAGGTATTTAGTTAAAGACTAGTTGTTACAGTGTTCCTAAATCAACAGGACTGGTATCCTTATTATAAGAGGAGATTAGGACAGATTCGCACAGAGGGAAGACCATGTGATGACCAAGATGGCCATCTGCAAGTCCTGGAGAGAGGCCTTGGGAGAAGCCAACTAGACTGACACAATGATTTTGGACTTCCAGTCTCCCGAATTGTGAGAAAATTCATTTCTGTTTCTTAAGTCACCCAGTTTGTGGTATTTTAATATGGTAGTCCACGCAAACAAATATAGTCAATACTGGAAGCCATCTAATATAAGCTACAGAAATGGCCTTTAATTACACCTGGGGGTTCTGGATCTATAAAGGGAACAGGAAATCTGTAGAAAAGCTAGCTGAGCATGTGAAATTGCCTGTTTTTGACACATTTTGTGACAATCGGGTTATATAGCTCAGGGTATGGACCTAGACCAAATAAATCATCATTTATTTGTCAGGGTATAACAGGAAAGCTTGTTGAAAAGTTAAGCAGACATCACACACAATGTACATAGAAGTTGTGTGATACGAAAGAGCCCTGAACTGGGGATCTTTCCTCCAAACTTTAGACAGTAAGACTGACAATTTAAATTTTCAGAAATGCAAGGAATGTAATAGATGAGACATGCAGAAATGTGAATTTTGAGAATTTATGGGAATATTTAAATATTTTAAAAATCAATACATATTTTATTCTGGTAATAGTAAGCAATAGCAGAAAGAAGCTCTTGTCGGTACCCAGTACTACTGAGGATTTTGTAGATGCAATGGGCTTTAAATTAAATTAACAATATTTACCAATATTCCATTCAAAGTGCTTTTCAAACACCAAATAATTACCCAATTAAACCACTGCAAGATAAGCTGTTATTACTCCAGATTTAGTGAAAAGACTAATAATTACTATTTTAACAGTTTCAGTGAAGAAAGACAGTGTTTATTATATACATTGGGCACAGCTCACACCCTTTTAATGAGTCGCAAGTCAAAAAAAAAAAAAAAAGGCTGATTATCTTTGTGAATTTAGTGGAAAATGGAGATGGTTAAGAACTAAGAACCGTGACCTGTAAAAACAGAATTTAACATGCAAAACAGAGACCAAAATTGGCAGAAGCGTATTTATGAATATTGTCAATATTCTGCATCGCAGACTGACAATAGAGAATCTTTGGTCATGCCCTGAACAACACAATTCATCACGCTAGTGCTTGGGGCAGTCATGTCCAAGCAATTTATCATCATCATATCACTCGTCTGAGTACGAGAGGGGGAGAACTTTGATTGTTAACCTCTAGGGAGGCTGGATTTATAGCCAGCATCTCTCAGAATGCATTGCAGCTCTGCCCAAAGCAAAATGCTTCCTGCTTCGCTTCTGTTTAAGTCACAGTGAAAAGAGTGAACACATTGCCTCCCGGATGAAAGTGGAGGTCTGCTACTCCTACATCTGAAATAAGAGAGCCAGGAAGTCATATTTAAAATACGCTTTAAAGCTACGTGAAAAAATTTAGTCAGCGGTAAGTATAGAGGATTCATGTCGAAGGTTCTTTGGTGACAAAATGATTTCTGAGATGCATCCACTGATAACTACATTTGGGAAGAACTGTCTCTTCGCAACTCACCCATGAACATTCCTCTGCATTAGGAAACTTGGCAGCACGCCGCAAATTAAAAAATATATAAACCGTGTCACACTAAAAATTAGAGCCTTAATTTCTGCTTCTTGTAGATTTTGAGCCTTTACACTTTAATACCAGCTGCCCTTACAGAATGTAATTAAGCATCGAAATGCTAGTTTTTGCTCCCTTTGACTGACCAGAGCATTATGGGAACTAGTGCACCTGCCATCTCTCCAACAGTAAAAGAGCATTAGTTATAAGATGAACCTGTGCAGCACCTTCTCTGAGGCTCCCAAGTCCCGTAAACTGGAGACAGAAATTCCTGGGTATCTGTGGTTCAGACGTCACCTGGGTACAGTATGTAGGTTAGGCAAGGCTGGCTTGCAGGAAGAAACAAAGCCCCGAATCTCAGGGTCTAAATGCAACAAAAGTTTATTTCTAGCTCATCATATATATATCTAATGCAGGATGGCAGGGGTTTATGCTCATTGTCCTCATTCCATGGCCTAGGCTGACAGAGATGCCACTATCTAGATGCTCACTGTGACAGACAGAAAGAGATTGTGACAGAGCTTTCATTGGCCCTGAAAGCTTTCACTGGGAAGTGGCATACATCCCTCCACTTATATTTCACATGGCCATATGTGGCTGGAAGGGGACATAGACATGGATAACACTCATGACTCATCACTGGGAAGGCAGAAGTATTTGAGAGGTATTTGTATTCGGGGAGATATGGCTTTCACAAAACAGAGCCAGTTTATACCAGGTGGCCAGGTATTTGCTTCTTCTTGTCCTCCTACTTCTTCATGTCCATGAATGAGACTTTTATTCTTTTATTATAAAAGTCTTTTTAGAAAAACCTAGGCCATTGAAAATACACAAGAGCAACAACGACAAAAAAAAAAAATTGAGTGACATTTGTTTTGTTATATGAAAAAAAAAATTTGTTAACAACCATCTCAGTCAAGTTCACAGGGCCACTGGGCCGGATAGAGCTTAACCAGGAAGTTTCAGTAAGGTTATTACATAATTTACTGAAATATTTGAGACATTTGAAAAGAATGACTCCTTGAGTATTAACACTTTAAAGTACACAGAAACAAGGGTGAACACAGTCCAGGTTCATCCCATGCTATGCAGTTTATCATCTGAGGCTGGGAACTTTTAATAAAGATTTGGTTAGCCCACAGTCTTGGAGACTGAAAATCCAAGATTAGGCAACCCAAAGTATGCAGCTGCTGGTAAGGATCTTCTGGATACATCACAACAAGGCAGATGGCAACACCTGGTGAGAGGGCATGTGAGAGTAGTAAGTGGCATGTGCAGAAAAGAGCAAACAGGCAGAGTGCCTTTGTTTTATAACAAGTGCCTCTCTTGGTCACCAATCCAGTACCATAAGACCTAACCCATTCCCAAGAAGTAAGTATTAGCCCTTCTGAGAATGGTATTCCTATGATCTAATTTTCCCCACTAAGTCACAACACTTAAACATTCCACTATCTCTCAATACCATTACATTGGGCACTGAGTGTCCAGTGCTTGAACCGTTGGGGGAACAACCACATTCAAACCATAGCAACCAGACCTTGTAGCAGGTGGCCTCCACAATGTTTCCAACAAAAAACCCTCCTGGCACTCACACCTTGTGTACTTCCCTCCAGTACACACCAGGTTTGGTCTGTGTGACCAGTTGGATATGGCAGTAGTGATGGTATGCCACTTCTGAAATCAGGTTCTAAAAAGACTGTGGCTTCATTATGGGTTCTCTTTCTTTCTTGGATCCTTCACTCTGGGGTGAAGCCATGTTATGAGCTGACCTCAGGAGGTTCATGAGATAAGGAACTGAGATCTCCAGCCAAGGGTCAGCTGTAGTCAGTCAACAGTCATGTGAAAGAGCTAAGAAGCAGATCTTTCAGCCCCCATTAAACCTTGTGATGACTGCAACCCTGGCCAACAGCTTGACTATAAGCCCATAAGAGACCCTGGGTCGGAACCACCAGACCAAAACACATGCAAAATCCAGATCCACAGAAACTATGAGATAACATATCTGTTAAATTTTAGGGCATTTTTAAATGTACCAGCAGATAACTAATCCACACACCACAGGCTTAATATGTATGAAATGAAACTTCCTATCTCCCATCCTGATCCCCAATTTGTTCTTTCCCTAGCCTTCCTCTTCTTGGTAATTAACATTAACATCCACCCCATTTTCAAGCTAGCAAACTGAGAATAGTCTTTGAATTTTCCTTTTCTCTTACTACCATATTCAATTTATTAGCAGGTTCTATGGAATCAAAATCCAAAACATTTAACAAATCCATTCATTCAATAAATATGCATTAAGATCCTACTTTGCATAAAACACAGCATCAGCTGCTGGAGAAACAACAATAAAAAAAAAAAACGGACAAAAAACTCATTCTCTAAGTATTTGACATTCTTAAGGGAGGAGTAAATAACAATTTACAAATAAAACATACAGCATGTCATATGGGAATAAGCAACACAGGGAAAGTAAAGGGAGTAGGAGTGTGCTAGGTTATAGGAGGGGTGCTGGAAGGTTCTTTAAAACAAGGTGGTCAGGAAGGTGCTACCGTTAAAGTGACATTGGAAATTTCCACTTACTTCATCTCGTCTGTACTACCCTGACCTGAGCCACCCTCAGCATTTGTTTGGCTTCATCATAGCCACCTTCATGTCACCCTGTCCAAAACCCTTGAGTGGCTCCCAGTAGCTATTACACTAAAATTCAGAGCCCTTACCAGACTGCCCGAAGTTCTGCACGACCTGTCCCACCCAGCTCTTCAACTTGCTCTTGGACCAATCACTCAAGTCCTAGTAACTCCAGTCTTCTGGCAGTTTCTAGAGTGTATCATCCCTTCATTCCTTCTCTGCCCTTATTGTCTCAGTGATAGAAATCAACGCTCAGTCCTTCTCCTTCCAAATCAGTCTAATAGATGAGGCCTCTTCTTCATCACTATGTCCAAAGTGCTCCCTTCTCCATTTTGCTGTTCTGTTTTGTCCTGTTCTCTATTTGGAACACCAGTGCATATCTAGGAACAAGTATATATTTATGGATTGAATAAATCCACCCTTCCCGACTACCTGATAATTTCAACATCAAAGATGACTGAAAATATCATCAAATGCTAAAATCAGGATCTTATTTTCATAAACCCACACACTATTAAATCAAACGGAGACCTAGAAATCAGTTACCTTTATGTGCTAAGACAAGATAAACAACTTGTACAAAGTCAAAGAGCTGGAACCAGAGTTAGAATTAGAAGTCTCTTCGTTATAGGTCCAAAGTTCTTTAAATCAGCAACCACTTTTACTGCTCTGTACCTTTAGTCTTTGTTGGACAGAGGGCAGATGTGTGATTTACAAAGTGTGGGGTGGTCTAAGGGTGAGAGTACAGGCTTTGGAGTCAGAAAAAAATATTTTTTCCGCCTTTAAACTTTCAGGCACTGTGGCTTCCTATGCCTTAATTGTCATCTGTACCATGAGAACACAGTGCTGTGAAAGAGACAAAATTAGAGTGTATAGGACTCAGACACCACTCCTCCTGGCCATTAAGTTTTACTGTTCAAAAGAAAAAAGAAAAAGAAAAAGAAAAAAAATGTAGGTGTGAGCATTCCTATGATGATTTTTAAATCAAGCAATAGGAATAAAATATATTTTCCTTTTTTTATACCAAAAAAAATCTACACTTTGTGTTTTAATAACTTCTCCAACACTAAAGCAGCCTCCAATCTCCACAAATGAAAATATAATTTTATAAATTCACACTTTGTGAATCTGGTGCTCCAACTATCTTTTAAAAAATTAAAACTTTTAAAAAATTAAAAACTATCTTTTAATTTTTTAAAAGATAGTTGTGCAACAAACAGCAAGTTTTCTGATCGCTCCCCCTTTTTAAAAAAAATTTTTTTTTTTTTTTTTTTTTTTTTTTTAGTTTTTTTGCAGCTTGCACTGAGATTTCTTTTTGAAGGGGGTTAGTTATTTCTGGAATTACACCAGGCCTTGAGGATAGCTGCAGTGCATGCCTACTGTCTATGTAAAATAAAATGTAACAGGCTAAGTAGGTGTCATAAGTCCTAGGCCTCTTTTCTTACAATGTTCATTCTCTGCGACAAGGAATGTGATGATCCTTTAGGACAGGAATAAATGCTTGTCAGTTTCCTCCACTCTAGAAGTGATTTAAGGACGAATGGACTAGGGTTTCTACACGATGCGAAAGTTCTCATCTGCAAATGTCCTCCCTGGCAGGTAACACTGCACCTGAGGCGTCTTTACAAATACCCAACAACAGGGCTGTTTGCACCTTGCCCGGTATCCCTAGGGAGGCGCACCTAAGGGTCTGGAACATCTTTATGACAGAAGAACCAAGAGACGGTAAAATAAGTGCCAAGGCTCAGGTCCTAGGCTGAGAGGTGCGATGTCCAAAGCTTATTAAAGGAGCAAGAGCAGGGAACAGACGCCCCCAGCTCGGCACAGATGCCCAAAGACGCCTCCGCAGCGCGGCTGTCGAGCAGCGCGGAGTTGGCGCCGCACGGCGACCCTGTCTCCAGCCTTCAAATCAGGCTTCTCGGGACTGCAGACTTGGGGCAAGCAGCCACCTGGCAGCCCAGGGCAGCTACCTAGGCCCGAGCTCCCGCAGCCTGCGCTCCCTCTTGGCTGCGTTCCCAGGGCGCGTGGGGAAAGGCAGCAAGGCCGCAGCACAGGCTGCTTTAAAATCTGTCGCCTGGACTGGCCGCCTCCGGGCTCCCCGGGCCTAGCCCCCGGCCCCAGAGTCGGGCCCCACCCTTCCTACCGGGCCCACAGCTTCCGCGCCCGCTCCGGTTCCCGGGCGCCTTCCCTCCATGCGCTGCTTGCCGCCTTCTCCCCCCGGACCCCAGGCAAGGCCAACTAGCCCGCCTTTTCCGTCTCCCTAATCCCCTCCTACTTCACCTTCCCTTTCGGTCTTTCCCCGCCCCTGGCCCTAGGCCACGCCCCTCAGGCCCCGGCCACGCCCCATCCAAAGCCAGGTCCAAAAGCCAGGTCCCACGACCTCTGGCCAGGCCCCGCCTCCGGCCCTAGGCCACGCCCAATAGGCTCCGGCCCTGCCAAGGCCTGTGTCCTGGCCCTGTCTGGGCTTCAGCCAGCTGGCAGGCCTACTTCTATGCAAGCTGACTTGCAACTGCAGGTTCTGTTCAGCGGCTGAACTGGAAGTCCGCTTGCTCGTTTTAAGTCTATTGTAGATATCCCCACATATCCTGCAAAGAGAGACTTCTTATCTGTCTTTGGTTTGGATAGTTTGAAAGAATTAGGGTCCAGGTCCCCAAAGGGAAAAGGAAGCAGCTGCATTTTCCTCAGATCCTAGTTCTGAACAATGGGGCCTTTGGCCAAGGATAACAAATTCCAGAGGGGGTGCCCTGGCAATTTGGTATCATCATAGGTTCTGGATCCCTGTGTTGAATACGCAGAACTTTGGGTTGGATTCCCATTCTCTGTTATTTCATGCTCCTGGGCCATAGTGTCCTTATCTTTAAGATTAGAGGGGTGGATGACAGCATTAGAACTGGCCCCTGAACTTTATGTGACTATTTGAAATAGGCTTCCGAAATATGGGTGAATCTGTAAAGGCAGGTGTCACAATAAAAAGGAATACCTTTAGGTATTACACCACAATCAACTTTACCGTTGATTGAGAAAAACAGTATAGGCATTTGGTGTTGGAAGAACCTACAGGAGTCATTTCAAAGGAAGGTAGAGTTTTAATAATAATCAATGATGTTTGCTGAGACCAACTCAGTCTCAGGTATAACAGATATAACAGGTATAGATACGGTGTCTTGTAACAGGTATATACACGGTGTCTTGTTTGATTTTTAGAACATCATGCGTGTGGTAGGAGCTGTTTCCCTCCAATTACAGACATGAAGCAGACTAACAGTTTTATTAATATCAACTGGTTCACCATGCCTTTTTAGTAGAGAATGGGGCACTTTGATAGGAGATTAGCAAATTTACCCATTTAAGTCAGGGGGGAAAAGAAGAAGAAGAAGAAAGGGGAAATGCATGTCTTTTCAAAATTTGTTTTGCTTTGCTTTTCTGGGAGTGTAAAAGTGGGAGAAGTTTTTAAGAAAAGGGACTGGTTCGTAAGGGATAAGCAGGGAGAAGATATTGAGGAGAAACGACAATGGTGCTTAAGGAATATGGCTGAGTAACTCTGAGGAACAGGAATGGGGATAAAAGTAGTGCCCAAGAATAGGAGAGACAAGAATAAATGTAGAGGTTAAGAACTGTAGAGGTATGAGTACGGGAGTGTTGAATATTCCTAGAATGACTGGGCTCCTACTGAGATTGTATAATGAACAGATGGATCAAGAGAGGCTTCTGAGTGATTTCAGTGCTGGCTATCACTTTGATTGCATTCACTGCAACCGTAAAGCCATATAAATGTGTACCTGATAATGGTTGTTAAGGAGAGGCCTAAAAGTCCATTATTTATAATGTTATGTACTTTGGTCCATGCTGCCAGATGTGAAATTATACACAGGGCTCATGCTAAAAAATGACTTTGGTTTTTCTTTATGGAAGTTACTAAATTCTCTGCTGCCTGTATTAAACCCTTTGAGCAAGATTTCTGATGAATTTCACAGGCTGATTGTATTCCTATGACTTTACCCTTTAAAAAGATAATGTTAAAGAGAAAACACTCTAGATTTTATTTCTCTTTGCAAGAAATGCCCACAAAGAAACTTCAAATTAATATGCAAAAGATTTATATCAGAAACTGTGTCAAACTATTTTGAAAAGGCATGTTCCAACCAGTGACAAGAAAATCATATAAACCCAAGGTACAACAATGAAAAAATTGAGCAGATGGTATCTGGATATATATACTCTAATCTCCTTGCACATCTTAAGTGATTTAAGCACTTAACTAACTACTTTTAACTAAGCACCAAATGCTATTGTCTTTTAAAATAAATAAAATAAACATTCTTCAGTATCCACCTCAAAATGTACCAGCCCTGGAGATGGGCAAACACGAATAGGTGAAAAGGGTCTTTTATGATGTTCTGCTATCAAAAATGATAATCTGGCCTCAAGCTTGTGGCCAATTTCACTTTTAAGTCTTTCCTCCTGGAGAAACGTAACTATTTTTTTGAAACCTAGAATATCAATGCCCTATCATATGTCTGTGATGAAATACCAAAGGTAAAAATCACATTATTAAAGAACCAAAGGTTTCCAAATCAATCTCTCAGTTAAGGGTTCAGTTCAAATGCACGCTCCTTTCTGCAGTTCTTGCTTTCATTTTTACAGTATCTTTGAATTTCAACAGTACCTGTCCTCAGAGATGCTAAATTGGCAGAGAGAATGAAATCAAAACCAAACATTCAAAACCCCTTGCTGTTTGGGTTAAATTTCTAGAAGCACACGGGTTTTCATCACTCTAGTTAGTGTTTTAAATATGCATACAAAAATATCCCATAGAAATGATCTGCAAACAACAAAATATAAAGTAATACAGATAATTTTTGATAAGCTGCAGAAAAAAAAAAGCAAGGTCAATGACATCAATTCTTTAAGTGGCATTGCTGTCAGGTTTTAATTGTTAATTAGAAGTTAACATTTACAGTGGTACAGAGATGTTCTTAGGTTTCATTTCAGCCATGGTGAGATAAGCCATTCTTATCATTTCTAGAAAAACTTTTAGATACCAATGTCATAAGAGGCCTAGAACAGAACTTTCAACACATATCATTGTCCATCGAATTCCTCTTCTTCTTATGCCACAGAGAACACAACTAGCTATTCAACATATTTTATGACTTCATTTAATAGTAAAGAAAAGGAAAAAGGAAATTAAAACTATTCTAGTTTTTAAAGAGCTAAGTTGAAAACATATAATCCCCCAATCGAGTAAACTGTTTTACTGAAGACTATGCCTTTATCTTTAAATTACTACAACCTTTTTTAGAGATTTGATTACAAGTTTGTCTCAAAAAATACTTTTACTGCTGCTCTGGAAAACAGGATGGCAGTTCCTTAAAAATTAAACTAAACTAAATATAGAATTGCCACGTGATCCAGCAAGTCCTCTTCTTGGTATATATCAAGAGTTGAAAACAAGGACTCAAAAAGATATTTGATATCTATGTTCATGGCAACATTACTCACAATTGCCAAAAGGTGGAGACAACTCAAACGTCCACTGACAGATGAACAGATTGACAAAACATATTATATGTACATGCAATGAGATATCATTTCACCTTGACCTTGGATGAACCTTGAATATTTTATGCTAAGTGAAATGAGCCAGAGTCAAAAAGACACATGCTATATTCTTTTACTTAAGCAAGGTACCTATAATAGTCAAATTCAAAGAGACAGAGGTAGGATGGTGGTTACTAGTTAGGAGTTAGGACTAGGGAAAATGAGGAGTTATTTAAAAGCAAACTTTCCATTGATAGCTGCCCAACAAGGTGAATATACTTAATGCCACTGAAGTATACACTTAAAATGGTTAAACTGGTAAATTTTACGTTATGTACATTTTATAACAAGAAAGAAGTGTTTGACTTTGGACAGCCATTTGTAGATAACCTGTAAAACCTTGAATCAGAGGCTAGGGTTGTGGCTCAGTGGTAGAGTGCTTGCCTTGCATGTGTGAGGTGCTGGGTTCAATCCTCAGCACCACATAAAAATAAATAAATAAAATAAAGGTACTGTGTCCATCTATACCTAAAACCATTTTTCAAAAAAAACCCCTTGAATTAGAACACTTATTACTCTCACTAGTATTTGCAAGTATTAAATAATAAAAGGCTAGCATTTTAAATTACATCACTTTTAACATTAAAAAAAGGTGTTAATGGAATTGCCTTGTTTGTTTGTTTCTAACTTAGTGATCCATTTTGGTATTTGTGACAAAGGTGAATTTGTATCTGGTGACTAGATTTTCGCTAGACCCCTTTTCTCCTCCTGAACGCCTGGCTGTATTGATTTCCCAGCCTCCCTTGCAGTGAGGTGTGGGTCCTGTGGAGGCTTGTGGTAGAAGTGACATGCGCCTGCCAGAATTGAACCATCAACAAAACTCCCTTTCTATCACCATCCCCTCTCCACATCCATCTGTGGGCTGGATGGAAAGAACTTCTAGGATGTGGGGAAAGCAGGCATAAGAGGGTAGGAGACGGTATCAGAAAGACTCTGGAGCTAACTGTGAAGAACTTTAACCAGTGATAACTGTGCAAAAAATATTAAACAAAAGAATGTGGTTTTGTTGTTTTAGGTCACTGAGATATGGGACTTATGTATTTGTTACAGCAAATAGCCTACCCTGACTGATAGAGTATTTGTCTTGGCAAGAGAATTGGATGTACCCATTCGCAAATTGAAAACTACTCTCCATTAGCCAGGCATTAATAACTAATATTAAATGGCTTCCAAATCCTTGAGAGAATTATTTAAGCATTAGAGGAATCTATTAGCACACAATAATGTGATTATTGATCTTTAATACATGCGGTGTTGAAAATTAGGTTAAACAGAATGAATTAAACCCAAAAAAGTTGGCAGGAAAACTATTCATTAACTGTTAAGTCCAAGAATGTAGCATCTTGTCTGTGAAGAATACCAAATGGTAGTTTTCTCAGTGCTGAAAAGCAAAACAATGTAGACTTGAACCAAATACTGGAAGGATAACACATTTATAAATCAGATAACTTTTTTCTTTAAGTAATATGAATACATTCCTTGTTGAAAATCTTTAATTTTTTTTACTATGGAATTAGTTTAAATTTCTAATCAGAAACTATGTTTAATTGCTGTTTTTAATCATTGTTCTACATAAAGAGAACAAGTCTTTCAGCACTTGACTGAAAGAACTCTTCTGCACGGGTAGGTTGTGAATGTTGTTACTTATATAGTAAATATTGTTAAGAGAATTATTGGGGTGTACAAAAATCATGTTGTCGCTAGAATAACTGAAGAAAATGGTGTGCTTTAATCTCCTACATAGAATGAGCAGGGGGTTGGGGTCTTTTCTTTGGAAGGAGTCTCCTGCTAGGGTGTGCTGGAAGTAGTTGCATTTTCAGGGAATATGGGGACCCTGGCAGTACCCACCTTATGTTCACAAGTAGCTCTGCAGTCAGATGGACTTGCCAATTCCTGGCTCCTCTATTTTCTTGCTATGGAAGCTCTTAATTTTTCTGAGCTACAGAGTATTCATATAAGATGGAAATACTATTACCTCCCCCTGGCAGATTCCTGGTTGTCTCCAAGATTCATTTTCCTTTTCTGTCACACTAGTAATTTAGTGGGGTTCATGGCCACTCAGTTAATAATAATACTTCTTAGCTCTATTAAAGGTTGGCATGGTTATGTAACCAAGCAGATTTGATCTGTGCTCCATCCCACTGGGAAAGGATGAGAATTGAAAAATATGCCTATTCTTTCAAAGAAAGGTCCACAGAGAGTTTATGAGTTGAGAATGGCCAGGACCTTCATACCTTCTTGGGGTTGGTGTGTGGATTGAATGATGTGCCATAACACGGTGTCTCATCTGGAATCTTTAGAACCATACTGTGAGGCTTGCTTGACAGGAGAGAGTAATTAGGGTTTAAGTACAGAGAAGTTAGAAATAGCAAACAGAAGTGAATAAGCAATGTGCTTTTAGACAAAAGGGTAGGTGGGCTTCAGGGTACCATACTCTAAAAGAGCACTATTCCAGGAACTGCAGAAGTTTAAGATCCAAAGGTCAGGAGACTCTCAGACTGGGCTCAGGAAAATTGCAGACCCTGGACTAAGAGCCTAGGAGAAATGATTTAGGAAGGTCAGTTAATATAGTGGCAATGCAGCAGCACTTACAGTGAAGATAATAATAGTGACAGAATAACCATTCATTTATTGATAGTCTCTGTGCCAGCCTGTATTCTGGAAGCTCTTTGTAACATTTTAAAGATTTTGTATCCATATAATCCCCATTTTATACATGCTCAGAGATATAGAGTCTTTTGGTTCAATGTCTAAAAGCCAGTAAGTGGCTAAATTGAGATTCAAATCCAGGACTTGCTAACTCTGAAATCCAAACTCTGAGAACTATTTAGAAATCCAAGGAAATGGTTTAGCACAGTGCATAGTGAAGTGTTCAATAAGTGTTAGCTGTTATTATCCCAACAAGGGACCAGGTGTCTGGTACAGATCAGCAAAAGCAAGAGCAAGATTAGAGTCCACCTAGAGGCCCTGTGTGTTGGGGGAGTGGTCTGCTGCTAAGTAAGGGAAGTTGATTTCTATCAGAGAGTAAAAAATGAGGAGTCAGGGATCAAAATTATTTCTAATCCCAGAGCATTCTTCTTTGCTTCACTTGTGTAGGGAAGGACCCAGATACTTTGATAACAAGAGGATGTTGGCAAGGGAAGCCAGCACTTGCCTTGATTATCACAAAATCAAAGATTTTTAGAGCTAGAAGATCTTAAAAACAATCTAGTAACCAACCTCTTCTCTTGGAAGTAGGGATTTTTAAAAATCACCAACTGCTGAGAAACAAGTAAACTCAAAAGGGCTTTTAACACAAAGAGTCTAAAGTCCCAGAGAAAGGTTTTAACCTTAGAGAAGCAGGGTAAGTCGGAAAGCACTTTAAAATCATAGCATGTGTGAAAGAGTAAGGTTGGAACACGTGTTAGTAGTAACAGATGTAATAGGAAAGCTTCTATATTAGGCTTTGGCATCCTTGCCTTAAGATTCCTTAAAACATTTTTAAATAGATCGTTTCATTATTCTGATTTTTAGATGATATTAGGATGTGAGGTTGGCTTGGTCACCTCCATAAAGAACTCTCTTTTTAATATAAGGTGTATGAGTATGTGCAAGATTTAACAGACAGTCCTATTTGAACATCAAGCACATAGTATTTCTAAAATGATACAGAAGAATATATCCAAGACATTTTATATGTTACAAAGCCTAGTAGTAAGATAAACAGCTATAACCCCCCTGTGGACATTACCAGTACCATTGATGTCCTTTGCATGGTCTCTTCCCTATTCCACCCAGCTCCCCACAGGAAGCAGTCACTCTCCTGAACTTTATGCTAATCATTCTTTTGTGATTCAGAGAGACACCCTATATTTCAGGCACCTTCACAACCTCCATCTCCTGCATGTAGAATTTCAAACAGTGGGAGAGTATTAACAGTGTAAATAGGAGCTGCAAAGTAACACCATCTTCCTTAACACGGTTTTGCCAAAATTTAACTTGTCTTTAAAATTGACTAACGATGGTAATTTTCACAGACATAGAAAATAAGACAGAAATAACTTTCAGTCACATCAGAACCGAGGACTCCTGTCAACCCCAAAGTGTGTGAGGAACACCATAATGGTGTCACGGGAGAGTGGTGAGCTGAAGCTCCAAACCTCAGTTCTTGCATCTTGATGTAAGAAAACTTAGAATCAAATGCAAAAGTCAGGCAAGAGAATTTTATTATGAGTGAAAGTAAAAAGAGGCTCAAGGAAAGAACACTCTAGAAAGAGAGAGTGGGTCATCTCTGAGCAGAGACTAACAGAGGAAACGATGCTGCTTCCCAATTTATTGCTGCTTTATCTTAGCTTTGAGAACTGGGGTCAACCTTCTACCATCTTGATCAATCAGATGTGTAACTTCTCCTTCATATCAGGCAGGGGAGTTTTTGACCTTAGTGATTCCACTCTGGAACCATCATGGTGACCATCCTATTGTGGGGCGGGGGAGGGGGGGGAGCGGTGGCTACATCTACAAGTTAGACTTATGTTAATGTGGGTGCTGGGGTCAGTGACCAGACAAACTTTACCATAGTGTAATGTGTTACTGAAGAAATTTTCCTTCTGATATACATTAAGAAATTTATGGCTATAAGTTCTAACTTTAAAATGAGCTCAGTAGACCCCATTGACATATTTCTGAATTGTCTCCCTTTGTTTCCTTATGTTTATTCTCAGGGTTCATACCCCTGTTATTTTTCTATAGGTTTCTATAGGTTACCCAGGTCATTGAACAAAAAGAAATATGAGAACTAGAGACCAGGATGGAACCAATGATGATTTGCAATAAGAAGTCATGTGACTTTGTCTAGAGAGCAGAGTGGTGATGAAGAGGATAATGTAAGGAAGTATTGACTTTGTCTTTCACTATAAAAAAATAAATAGGTAAATAAAAAGACAATGATGTTAAATATCTCATTTCATTATTTTGAGTGGAGCAGTATTTTAATATCATTGGTCTGAAAAGTAATTTCAGTTTGTCCTGTTTTGCAGCTAATTTTGACAGACTCCTCATGACCACTGGTTGTGTGTTCTGGAAGCTCTGCTCTAGTGATAACCCTGGCAAAGATCTCAAAATGGAGATGCTGGTGGCTAGTGTGTGCTTGTGTAAGACAGCTGTACTGTGTTGAAAAGTGGCCACGTGCTGCTGATAGAGTTGCTGTGAAATTCGTCCACCTGATTAGCAGATTTGCTAGAAGTCCCTTTACCTGTCTTGAGAGTTGATTCTTGCTCATTAGTTGCATGACAACCTAATGTGACTCTTCATTGCTCGCTCCTGAACTTGCAGTTGCTCCTGCAACAATCCATTCTTGTGTTGATTTTTTTTTTTTCAGATTCAAAATCCTAAGTCATCCTTATTTAAAGATGACTTCCTGATCAATGGGGGATAGACAGAAAGACAAAGAAGGAAAAAAGTGGAAAAGACAGGGTTTGAGATGAGTCAGGGACTTATTTAAAAGGACTAGTTACTATGACTCACATCATTTATTATAGTAATAGAAGACAAGAATTTTTTTGACATCAGGCAAATTCAATATTTCATAATTCATCATGTAGGAATAAGATATCACTTAGACCCCTCAGAAATGGAATTATTGCTTTCCTTCTGGCATGGCTGAAGTCATGGAAATGTTTATTTCCCTAACTGTTTTGCTTGCCTTCTTTCCTCTTTCAGATAACAGGACAGCCTGACTTATCAGCATAAAAAAATATTTCTGTCAGCACCCAGGGAACATGGAGTAAGTGTAAAAAGAGGACATTTATGTCAGCTTGCACTATTAACCTAAGCCCAGACACCAAGAGCTGCAGTAAATTAAAAAAAAAAAAAGTTGCAGGCTGTCATGCTAATTAACAGTTGATAGGTACAAATATTTTAGCACATCATATAATTGGAAGATTGTGCCTTTTGACAGGCAGTACGAACTTCACAGGAAAATATTTCATCGAATGTGAGTATTAAGGTGGAAAACATGGGTGGGAAGAAGAAGAAGAAGAAAAAAACCCCTTCTTAAAGCAAGATACATTTATCCTTCAGTTGGAAAAAGATGCAGCTCAAAGTGACAGTCCACATGCATGTCATGTTTCATTGAATTATGGTGCTAATGTGATATGGTCATCTTCCAAACAAAACCCCTATCATTGCTTTCTTTTGAACCATATTCAGTTACAGCAAGAGATGATGTTGTAAAGTTCTTTTAGGATCAAGAGAATCCCTAATCATGTAAATGGAGAAATTTAATTTTAAAATCAGAATGGCATTTGCATGTTAATTCAGGGTCTTAACTAAAACTTCACTTTACAGAAGAAATTGATGTTCCATGGGAGAAGTATTATGGGTAATTTTCCTTGGCAGAAAATCTTTAACTATCATCAAAAGAATAAATTCAAAACACAGTATTAAAACTTGCATGGGGGTTGAGGATAGAGCTCAGTTGGTAGAGTGCTTGCCTCACAAGCATAAGACCCTGGGTTCAATCCCCAGCATCACAAAAAAAAAAAAAAAAAAAAGAAAAAAAAGAAAGAAAGAAAGAAAAAACTTGCATGGTTTGAGTAATAGTTTTAAAATAATGAAATCAACCAATTTTCCATAGAAAAAGATGGGAGTTAGGATGTGGCTGATGGTCAACTTCACAGCATTGGACAGTCATAAGCATACACGAAGGTCTCCACTACTTTGCAAACTGGGATTATATACTGTTTGATTCAAGAATGAATTACTTTTAGGTCATTTCCTCATAATCAAGGAGGGCTACATTGGCTGGCTGCATCTGAAAGTAAGAAGTAGTATTTTTTACTTGTTTGTTTGTTTGTTTCCTGGTCAGAGTGGTCCTGGGCACAATATTTCCATAAGCAAAAATTGTTCCTAGCACCATTTTCCCTATTCACTTCTATTTCAGTCTCTTCGTTGATGCTTGTGCATGCTCCCTGAACTCCCCATTATAAACTCCCTCCTCATCATGTGATTTCCTATAACTTTTTCCAAGTGGTTCTGTTCTTGATGAGCTCACTAGTCGGACAATACTCCTCACCCAAACCCCAGCATCCTCTAGTGTCACTCACTGGCAATTATACCAAAACAAAAATTCCTTTTTGCTGGAAGCGGTTGTTCTCTAAAGTTAGTTAATTTGAAAAAAAAATCTGTGCACAAGTATACAGGCATGATCATGAGTGTTTCCATCTAGTTATGATATTTGCAAACTGCTATGGTTTGAATATTTGTGTCCTGCCCAAATCAAAACCTAATTCCCAATGTAACAGCATTAGATGGACAGGATTTTGGAATGTGATTAGGCCATGAAGATGGAGCTCTCAGAAATGGGATTAGTGCTCTTATAAAGAGATCCCCAAGAACTAGTTGGCATCTTCCACCACGTGAGGTCACAGCAAGTGCCATCTATGAACAAGAGAACGAGAACTGTGAGCAATACATTTCTGTTGCTTTAAAGCTAGCCAGTTTACGATTTTTGTTGTTGTTGTTGTTATAATAGTCCTAACAGTCCAAGACACATCCAAAATGATTGGTTATTTGGAACCACTTTTTTAATCTGAGTAAAACTAGTCTATCAAGATGCATTATATAAAACAGTATCTCATGACCAATCAAGTTTGGAAAACTTTGCCTATTACATTCCATTTATTGGTGATCTTAGTTTTTCCAAGTGCAAGTAAGTCCAGCTACTTGTTTAAATTGGGTATTTCTCCAAATTTATGAACATTAATAAACATCTGTGTGTAATTTATTTTCCTTAGTATGACATCTGCCGATGCTCTAGGAAGAACACAGATATATAAGCTGCCTTCATTCAAAGTAGCATTGGTCTGATGGTGTAAATTTCAGACACTGTGATGGCTCTTTGAGGTAAGCATTTTGAAGTCAATACTAAATAAAGTCATACTATGTAAAGTTACACCAGTTTACCTAAATAGATGGTCAATTTTGTTTTTAAAGTTAATTCAAACAAATCATCACATATCCTTTACCCCATCCCAGAATTTCGAAGCCTCTTCCAGCCACATCCAAGAGAGAGCACTGTGCAACCATAAAAAAAAGGCCTCATCTTGTCTCCTGGACAAATGGTGACCACTTTTCACCCAAAGGAGAGAATCTGTGATATTGAAGATCACAGCTCTGAATGTGAAACTCCCACCAAGTCCATCTCTAGCCCCAGCAATCGCAGTTGAGGTCTGGAAAACGGAGAAGCTTTCTTCACAGTTTGGGGTTAGGATGGCAGGTCTGTGCTCAGGAAATTGAGTCTCTTTCCCATGCTGGGGCGGATTGGTGGTAGAGCTACTTTTCACTTGGAACCATTTTTATCCCCCCATCAGAAACTTTGGAATGTGCTGGAACTCTTTACCTCAGGGAATAGAGTCACTTGGTAAACTTGAACTTCACCTGGGATGACATCAATAATTTTATTCCTCAAATAGTTAAATTGGAAAGAGAAACCTTAATAGAACCACGAATACTTGTCAGCTTAAACCCTGTAGGGTATATAATTTCTAGTGAAAAGTAAATAGCATGCACTGCTTAATAAAGCATATAATCACATAACAATTTACAGAGGAAAGGTTGATTCTCCCATTTTTCTTGAACATTATTTGAGAATCTATGGGGGAAGATATTATTCTACAAAAACAAACCAAAACATAAAAGATTTGGCTAACAAAGACACATTAGAATCTTAATGTTTATTCTAAAACACTTTAGAAGTTACGAAATTTTTTCTGTATTTTCTTAACCTTTAACATGACTTAAGAATCTTGCTTAGAAATTGTCAATATTAATAATAAAAACAGATTAGATAAAATGTTTAATATTAAAAATGTATGGCTAAATCCAACTAATTGGAAGATTTGTTGAATTCCATTAAGTCTCAATTTTCCCCTCTGTGAAAAAAGGGAAAAAAAGTACTGGTATTTACTAAGTTTCATGAGTTATAATAATGTGAAGGTATTTTATAAGAGCAAAGCATGAAGCAGGTTAAGTAACTGTTACAGGTTAAGTAACAGTTAAGTAACTGTTATTTCAAATTGCTTTTAGGGGAAATTTGTAATAAAGTAAGCTATTATTTGGTTATAAGTTAAATAACCAAAAACATATTTAAAAGATACCATGACTCCCTTGCCTGTATACCAGAAGCCCAAATGTACTCCAGTCCAAAAATTGGAGCTCTGAATATTTGATTTAAAACATTGGCAGACTCTGGATTAATAAGAATATGTGTATATATATATATATATTATTAGTTTGTTCTTGATATATATATATATATATATATACATGTATATATATATTGTTTTTTTTAAACATTGGCAGACTCTAGATTAATAAGAATATGTGTATATATATATTATTAGTTTGTTCTTGATATATATATATATACATGTATATATATATTGTTTTTTTTAAACATTGGCAGACTCTGGATTAATAAGAATATGTGTATATATATTATTAGTTTGTTCTTGATATATATATATATATATATACACATGTATATATGCATATATGTGTATATGTGTGTATACACACACACACAAACATCCCTTTCTAAGCAAAGAGTAAATGAAGTTTGGAAAGATGTTCAATGATAACTATTGCCATAAAAAGTGTTTTCTGTTTAACTTAAAAGTTAAACAGAGGCAGCGGCTGCTGCGCTGCCAGCGCTGCCCGCGCAGCCCACTCAGCCCGCGGTCCCCGACCCTGAAGCCCCAGCGCCCGCCAAACCTGGAGGCCCTGGGCGACCCCGAGACCCCAACATGTGCTTCTTCGAGGGGCAACAGCATCCGCATGGAGCTCGCTGGGCGCCTAACTATGATCCTCTCTGCTCACTCTGCACCTGCCAGAGACGAACGGTGATCTGTGACCCGGTGGTATGTCCACTCCCAAGCTGTCCACACCTGGTGCAGACACCTGACCAGTGCTGCCCCGTGTGCCCGGAGAAAAAAGATGCCAGATAGCTGCCAGGACTGCCAAGGAGCCGGGACCCAGGAGAGGGGGCGCACTGGAGAGGTACACTGTGAGAAGGTGCAGTGTCCCCGGCTGGCCTGTGCCCAGCCCATCCGCGCCAACCCCACTGACTGCTGCAAACAGTGTCCAGTAGGGCCAGGGGCCCACTCCCAGCTGGGGGATCCCATGCAGGCTGACGGGCCCCGGGGCTGCCGTTTTGCGGGACAGTGGTTTCCGGAGAGCCAGAGCTGGCACCCATCGGTGCCCCCTTTGGGGAGATGAGCTGTATCACCTGCAGGTGTGGGACAGGGGTGCCCCACTGTGAGCGCGATGACTGTTCACTGTCATTATCCTGTGGCTCGGGGAAGGAGAGTCGATGCTGATCCCACTACACACCCCTCGGCCAACCTCTGAGACCAGGAGTGTTCCAGAACTGGAGAAAGAAGCTGAAGGCTCCTACAGAGCAGCCACAAGGCCATATGACCAAGAGGACGGGGCCTGAGCTGGGGGAAGGGGTGGTGCTGAGGACCCCGCATTCTCCTCTGGGGAAGCCCAGTGCCTTTGACTCCTCTGCTCGGCCCCTTCTCCCTCCCGCTCTACCTTTGGGAACCACAGTTCCGCAAGGGGAAGAGGCAGCTGGGCAGACCAAGGTCATATCCACTCCAGCTTCTGCCTTGTTACCGTCTGGCCCCTGGCCTAGAAGCCCACCCCTTTCCTTCTGTACATAATGTCACTGGCTTGTTGGGATTTTTAATTTATCCTCACTCAGCACCAAGGGTCCCCCCACTCCACTCCTGCTGCCCCTGAGCTGAGCAGAGTCATTATTGGAGATTTTTGTATTTATTAAATTTTTTTTTTTTTTTTAGTCTTTGGACTTGCAATGGGCTCTTTGTAGCCAGGGATCTGAGTGGGCCCCAGTGGAGAAAGGTCTGAGAGTAGGAAGTGAGAGAGGGGAGCTCTGGCTCCAGGGCCTTTTCTCCGACCCCCTGGAACTGGCAGAGTCCTGGAGAGGAAACAGGATGGTGCAGCAGTCGCTGGCATGCCTGGATTCTGCAGGGGGTTAGGGATGATCCTTGAGATAGACAGGACCCTCCAGAGCCCAGGCAACCTTAAGCAAGATTTAGACTCAAGTTTAGTCACCCAGGGCTGGCATTTTTACTGGCTCCATGTTCGAAATTGCTCCAAAGAGAGAAAAATGTCACTTACCTTTTCTTTCCTTGTCTAAAACAAGGCACATACTTTGCTGTTATTCTTTCCTGGAAATGAATTGTGTTCTGCACCCATTCTGGGTCAAATCCAGATCTGAGTAGATTGAAATCCAGTTCTTGGCTGAGCTTATCTTGAGATCAAGTGATGTGATGTGTACCACCCCTGTCCCTTTCCACCTTTCTCCCCTTAACCCCTTACTCCTGCCATTGGGAACTGGGCATTCCCACAGGCTTTACAGGCTCTAGGGACATAAGCATATCAGGACAGAAATCCAACATGTGTGTACCTGCAGAACTGTTTTGTACAAGGTTAAATGAATCTGGGATTTTATGATCTAGTAGAGCAGAGTGAAAGGGAGATGAGAGCTTTTTATTTAGTGTTAGGCATGCCATATGTGGTTAAGCAGTTACTGTCTGAGTCCATCAAAACCTCAGGTCCCAAGTTCTTCTGTTAACTAGCTGAATTATTTCACTTCCACAAACCCTTTTCCTTTCTGTAAAGCAGATACCTTCCCCATGGGATACCATCAGAACAGGTGCTTGTTCAACTCAGTGCCTGGCACACATTTGTTGGAAAAGGCACTCTAGCTGCAGTGGGACTTTTGGAGGTGTTCAGCCGGGAGAAATGTGGGGAAGAGAGTGGCAGTGGGTGTCCATTACATCTGGCATGATGTTTGTGGAGGGGTTAGGCTGAGGATGGAGGGATGATAAGGGTGGAGATAACTGGACTTGGGCCAGGGCCTTGGCCTGTCATGGTAGGAGATTATGAGGGTCAGATAGGGATGAGAGAGCAACAGGATTCAGCATGGGGTTAAATGCAGGAAACTAAGCACAGCACCAGCCATGGTGTAAAGGAGGATTTGGTCTGAAAATGGATGCTGACAGTACTGTCTTCCCTGAAGGAATCACAGAGTCGGGTCACCACAGGGTGGCTCAGTGGGCTCCATGAGGTAGAATCTTATTCCACAGAACCTGAATTGCAGGCACCTAGCAGGGATTTGGAGCAGTCCTCTGGATGTCAACTGAGCAAATGAATGAACAGCTGATGGATCAGGCAGAGTTGTATCCTCTTCAGACAAGTCTTTGAAACACCTTTCCCATCCTACCCTGCATTCCAACCAAAGCTGGCTATCCTGCCCAAGCCCCAGGGAGGTGGTGTGGTGACCCAGTAAGTCCAGTCCTTTGCATTTAGTGAGGGACTTGATGTCAGGCTCCTTGGAGTCCTGGTGTGCAGAGACCTCAAGGGGGCACACCGTCCACTTCCCTTTAGACAACTAACGACACATCATCAGAAACCACACCACATCCTAACACAATAAAACCCAAGGAGGACCAGTTTTCCTGGGTAGACTATTTCAGAGTCTCAAAAGCATAATTGGTAGGATTTAAAATTTGATCTCTAATGCTGGGAACAATGAAGTCTTCTACACTGTAGAGGGTTTGACTGGACTTCTCCAGCAGAAAGGCAGAGGTCATACAAAGATGCTCTGAGTGGCTGGTCAAAGGGGATGGTTCTGATACACCTGTTTTTTTAAAAAGAAATCTTTGATGTTTAGTCTTCTAATTCAAAATGTTCTTCTGGTGAGTGCATGAACCCCCTTTCATGCATTCCCAGTGACTCTCTTTATTCATGATTTTCTATGCAAAATCCAGGTTTGGACATGTCAGGTGATGAACAGTCACTAGTTTGGAGCTGTGGTATGATGGGCTGCTGGCAGCCATCAGCTCACTTTTGGCCAAGTCACCAGAGCAATGTCCATGTGTTTGAATAATTTATGACAGTGACTTATGAAAGGTAGTTTTCAAACTATGACCATAGACTTATGAAAGTGCCTCCAAGCAGAGGGAGAGTTGAGGGGGTACCCAGAGGGAAAGTAAAGTTGAGGGGGTACCTACTGGGAGTGGGGGTCCAGGGCCCACACTCTCATGGATGCTCAACCACTAGCAAAGATTGCATTCTGAAGACCAGTTGGTTGTTTTCAAAAAAATTTTCCGAACTACAGTTTTTTTTGCATTTCCCCCCTCTATCTTTTATAAGAATAATGGCAGATAGAAGAAACAAAAGTGACACTCTGACACAACAAAAGTGACAGGAGAGCTCTCACAGAACTGGGACAAGGGAGGCTTTGACTGGGCCTGCTGGAAGAGACACATTTTAGCTTGTCACATTTTAAGGTGGTCCAGAGATATGTGAAGAAGACATGTATGGGATGCATAGAGATGTTGTATGTAGTGTCTGCGTATGTGGTCTGTGTCACACCATTGCAAAAGATGACAAAAAGGGAGGGCTTCTCGGCATTCTGGAGCGATTTTAGTGCTCTGCCCCTTGTGCCATTGTTTGACTTTGACACTGGTTTCATGTATAAAGAGGATTGTCAGAATTGTTTTTGCTCCTCTTAAAAGTAAATTTTGTGAATTAAAAAAAAAAGTTAACAGAAGTTTACTCTTGTTAAAAATTACCAAACACTTTCAAACTGAGCACAATGTCTTCTAGTGAATATTTACTCTAACCCAGAGGAATGTGACCTTTCAGAAGAGGACACCAACTTTCTAAACTTTTACTTTGAGAATGCAAAGTGCAGCCCTGGTGGCCAAGACGACCCATACGAATCGATGGTTCTAGTTTAACTGTGTTTCCACAGTGTATTTGGTCACTGAGAATTAGAGGCTCTGTGTTAATCTCATCTGAGTGCAAATGCTATCTACATAGGCTCAACCTCTGGGACTCCCATGACCCAGTACAACATTTGTTGAACTGTTTTTTTTTTTTTTTTTGTCTTAAGAACTCTTTATATTCTTAAACCTTATGGAGGATCCACAAGTGCTTTTGTGTATATTGGTTCTATCTTTCAATATTCATTGTATTAGAAATTAAAACTGGGAGACATTTAGAGCCCAAGAATGTCCAACGCATTATCTGTGAAACTGAAGCCATCACAGAGCACGTGGTCTCTGAAAAGTTCCACTGTCTACTGGTGAGAGAAGAAGAGTAGAAAAGGTGAATCTCCACCAAAACAATCTTAGAAAAAGAGCGTGGCATTTTGGACTCCCAGCAAACCTCTTGTGTTTCCAGTCCCATGTTGAGAATCACTGACTTGATGGAAATGATCTCTTAAAATCCAGTCCCTTTGTCCCCGGGCACAGGGATCACCCAAGGGTGTTGGTTAAAATGTAGGTCTCTAGGCTCCTCGTCAAGGGATCCTGGTTCAGTTGATCTGGGATAAGTCTCAAGAATTTTTCTAATCAAAAATTTTGACCTCACCCCTCACATCCTCACCTCCACCCTAGCACTCTCTGGTGATATGATACAGCACATCACAAATGCATGTGCTGGCCTATATCTTATTGCTGGAGTGCTAATGTTCAACTTTATCAAACTTATCCTGAATACAGGCATACAGAGTCCTGGACAGACCCTGGAAAAATTTCATACTATACACTTCACAGTAAGTAATAAGTTTGCCAGTTTTCTTTGCTTCAGTCTTGTCCCTGAGGTGGCAGGATGAGAACCAGGTCACTTTCCTGAAGGAACCGGCAAAGACAAGGAAAATGTGTTTCTCCCCTTTTTATTTTATTTTATTTTTTTGTACTGGGGATCGGACTGCACTCAGGAACACCTAATCACTGAACCATATCCCCAGCCCTGTTAAAATATTTTATTTAGAGACAGGATCTCATAGGTTGCTTAAGGTCTCACTAAATTGCTGGCTTTGAACTTGTGATCTTCCTGCTTTAGCCTCCTGAGTTGCTGGGATTACAGGCCTGTGACACCTGTGGTTTCCCTTGTTTTTAAAAGGAATGGAAGGCAGATGCTTGCTCATCTCCAGAAAAGGAGTCTGCTTTACTCTTGTTCTTTTTAAATACAAATCAGATCTCCCTGGGAGCTTAATAGCCTGAATGTCTCTGCTTTGATAACCTTGAGACCTCTCCTCTTTCTGGTCTCAGGTTGCTTGCCTTCTTCCTCTTTGAAATGCAGAGACCTAGGGAGATGGCAGAGGTGTTGTTCTGGGACCTAGTCAGGACTCTCTTTGGTTCTTTTGAAGAGATTAGAAAAGTTAGTACACTTTCAGATCAGAGTAATGAGCTAGACAAATTGCTGCAGTTGGAATTCTCAACAGTCATGGAGGCTAGGGCTTTTTACAGAAACACAGAAAAAAAATCTCAGGGTCATTTTCTTTCTCCACATCTACTTACCAGGAGAGGAAGAGAAACCTTCCAACCCATCTAAGCATTTTCCCTCAGGGGAGTGATTTAGCATTCAGGAACACAAGAAGTTCCCATGGTTTATCAGGTTGGGTTATGGAACTTGTGCAAAACCCTGGTAGATTAAAACTGTGAAGTAGCCATTTTTATGAAGAGCTGTCCAATAACAAGAATTGTTGGGAAGGGAGGGGAATAAGACCCTTATTTATAAGGGGAAATTAAGGCTATCTTCATGCTAGATCATTGTCGCCTTTGATGCTCCTTAGAAAAACTGCCATAAGCACCACTGCTGCCATATTCTCAATGCTGTTGTGGGTAGTTCTGCCCTTAAATCTAGGCCAGAACAGCTTGGGTCCTGCTCTTTTGAAGGACACACAGGCACGCACCCCCCCAACACACACACGAGGCCATACTTGACATTTGGTACCTGGCACTCAGTGCTGGCATAGCATGACTCATAATCCTAAACATCTGTTTTTGAGGCTACTGCCATTTAGCCTCCAGGAAAACACTTCTCCACATCTCTTGCTCTACACCTTGGAAACAGAAGGTGACTATACCCAATACTGTGAAAATCCGTGGGTGGTATCCCTGCCAACGTAGAAATGGACCTTACTTCCAAGCACCCAAGCACCGGGAAAATTTGAACAGCAAAAGAACTTAGGTAGCAAGAGAGTGGAATTAACTAGTCAGATCCATCTCAGATACCATTGGTGCAATATATGCTTACACAGGGAAATAACCTTTCTCAGCAGGTGCAACATTCATTTTGCTGGTTCACCTTATGTTCTAAGTTTGTGATACTGAAGATGCACATTAATTAATGTGGCATTCACTATATACATAGGAACTGAGGACATTTTTGTGTTATGTTCACATGACTCTTAAATTGCATATATGTAGGTCTAGTCTACCATTATTGTTTGTGAAAATTGGACTTTACTGTCACTGCTGACAAAAGATTTGTCATTATCCCCCAATTCTAAGTCAAGTGTTTACGTACTGACAGATGAAGTGATTGACTCCTAACTGCCAGGAAGGCCAGGAAAGTAAATATTTGGTACTTTACGTAAAGTACAAAGCTGCTCTCCCCACCCTTTCCGTTGCAGCCATTTCCCTGCCTCCCAACTACTGTCAGTCTGTGAACATCCTAACTAGCTATTGGTTCATCAGTCAGCTTGCAAGTATCCTTCTCCATTATTGGTCCCCTGTTAGGCCGGCGGAATTCAACTACTTCACAGTAGCTACCCCACCATCTTTTCTCTCTTGCTTTTCTCTCCCCCTGACTCACTTTCTTTCTCCTCCTCGCTTTTCCACTCTCTCTAACGTGTGCCCTTTCTCTTTCCCTTTCTTTTCCTCTCATTTTCTCTCTTACCCTGCAGGGAGACACTCTGTTTGCTTAATAATCTTCCTTATGTGATTTCCCGTGTCCAGCGTGGTTTTCGTGGGATTCCTTACACTTTAAGTGTTCATAGTAGTGTAACAGTGGTCCACTTTATGCTTTGAATATAACCCATGCTGCTCTGCCACTGCAACTTTTAAAATGGTCATGTTTCTTCCTCTTCTTCTCTCCCTACTCCTCCTTAATCTCTTCCCATCCCTGATCTCAGGGGAAATAGGATTATCTTTCTTACCCATTTTAGGCAGATTTATCTGTGCTTGAGTACACACCCACCATAGGAATGAAGCAATCAGGACTTTGGGGATGGTACCAGAAGATCTCAGAAATGACTGTCTCCCAAATTAACAAGTGAATTACAACTCCAACAGAGAACACCTGGAAGGTAGCCTTTGAATAACCTCTATAAAATCTCCCTGTTCTTATCGATGGGCAGAATCATAGTCTCTAGGACAGGAGTCCCCTGTGTTTCTCCTTTACTAGCCAAGCAATAAAACTTCCCCCCTCCCTTTTTTTTTCCCCCTCAAAACCATGTCCTTGTTATTGGATTGGCAACAGGATCAAGGACCAAGATTTGACCACAGTAGGAACTGGACTTTGCCTCCTATCAAGTCCCACATGGTGAATATAATCCAGTGTAAAAAAAAGGTCCAGATGGTATGCAGTCAAAAAGCCAAACCAACTCAAAACCATTGACAACTACCCAAGTCTGCTACACTCTGTCATGAACATTGTGCTATGTGAGAAATAGAACCATGCTTCAAGAGTGGTTGTTTGGGGCTGGGGTTGTGGCTCAGTGGTAGCACTATAGCCTAGCATGTGTGAGGCATTGGGTTTGATTCTCAGCACTGCATATAAATAAATGGGTAAAATAAAGGTCCATTAACAACCAAAAAATAAAAAAGAAGAGTAGGTTGATGCTTGAGTATTAAGTAATTTTCTTTCACATATTTATTAGAAGACTTGCTCTTGGTACCATGGAAAGCAATAACATTTAAACTTTTGGAATTCTGTGGACCGAGTACTTTTGTTAAAACTGAACTTCTAGCTGGACATATTAGAGCCATGTCCTTTTTTTGTTTCATTTTGTTTTTTAAAAATGTTCTATTCTTGGCATCCAGGAATAGTCATGGTAACTGAATTTGCAACTCGATGCACAAGCTCATTTCCTTTATACATTTCCCCCATGAGGTTACTTGATGACTTGTGTCCCTCGTCTGGGTAGTTGTTAAAACTGCAGACTACTGGATTCTCCCACAATCCCTCTGAACCAGTGTTTCTGAGGGAGGGGCCTCCAGTTCTGAAGTTCCAGGAGATTCTTGTGCATACTTAAGTTTGAGAACCACTGCTTTCTTCTTTTTTATTTTCCTTACTTTCATCACTATTTTCTTCTGGTTTAAGTGGGAAAAGAAAACTTTTCAATCCACACAGGGCCGATTTGTTTAGATGACAGAGAATGAAACAACTAGTTAAGTACATGAAAATGCATAATACAATGAAGTCTGCTGTATGTTTTTCTAACTATTGGGATTTGTGTCACTTCGAAGTGAGTCTAGACACACCCCTCTTTTAGCATCTCAATGAATTATTTCTGAAAAAAAAAAAAAAAGGGAAGTCACAAGCAGGTGACAGGGAGCAGGCTCTTTATTTCAGTCAGCTTTTTTGCTGTGGTGACTGAAGGACCTGAGAAGAACAATTAGAGGAGGAAAAGTGAGGAGGTTCATGGTCTCAGAGGTTTCAGTCCCTAGATGATGACTCCATTCCTCAGGGCCTGAGATGAGGCAGAACATCAGGGTGGAAGTGTGTGGCAGAGAAAGCAGCTGGGGACATGGCACCAGGAAGCAGAGAAGAGGGAGAGTGTTGCTCAACAAGAACAAAATATATACACCCAAAGGCATAGGCCCAGGGATCCACCTCTACCAGCCACACCCCAGCTGCCTACAGTTGCCACCCAGCTAATCCCTGTCAGAGGATTAACACACTGATTGAGTTAGGGCTCTCATAACTCAATCATTTCACCCCGAAACTTTCTTGCATTGTCTCATACAGGAGCTTTTGGGGAACTTCTTACATCTAAACCATAACACTCTTCTTTCTTTCAAGGCAGTCTGAAATGTACCTAGCCTCTAACCAGGGCCAGATGCCCAAAAGCCTATTCGTTTTGTAACCTGGGAGGAGTCTCTTAATTTTCCTGAGCATTAGTTACATTGTACTCAAGGTAAGACAATTGAGAAAAATTTATTTGTAAATTCCATTTGAGTACTAATCAATTGATCATTTTTTTTTCTCCAGAGGAAATAAAACTGAGTCTGAGTCAGAAGCTAAAATGGAAATGAAGGTAGAGATTCTCTTGAATGACAAGTAGTCAAGATATATGCAGTTTTCCATCCAAATTCCCTTTTTATATTCTTTCTTAAAATAAAAAATGTAACAATACTATGTAGCAGTGATAAAGAATAAAAACATAGGCACATACATCGAGTTGGATGCATCTCAGGAAATACTATTGTGTGAAAAAAAGTCAAGTTGCAGAAGATTTCAGATGGTGGCTCCATTTATATCAATGGGAAACATTCAACATCTGTGCCAGATGACAAGCAAGATCAAGGGAATGACAACCCCAAATTCAGGGCAGTGCTTTCCTCTATGGAGGGGTGGTATGACGTCATGCAATGACATATGATCTCACACCTCGACGTGTACAAAAAGGTGTTATACTTTACCTCCAAAGGTCCCCAAAACTCTCTTATCCTGGTTGATATTCACGTGGTTGTCAGTTTTGTCATAATTTGTCATACTCTATATATGTATGTTACAAATATTCTTTTAGATTTGTTCAGTTTTTAATAAAAACAAAACTAAATCCAAACAAACATACAAATCTTGATAAATAATGAATTTCTCTCTTCTATGGGATATGTTTCCTTGCTCCTTCTCTTTTTCTTTACAGACTTCCATGCTTAAGTAAATAGATGTTTCACAAGACAGAATGAAACAGAATCCTTACCTCGGCGGTTCTTCATGTAAAAAATAAAACAGCATCAACAACACAAGGTAAGACAACATCAACAAATATGTAACGAGTACCTTTGCTAAAGTAAACCAGAACTGTATTAACAAGGATTGAGTATGGTATGCACTGTGCAAACAGAAATTTGGTGCCAGATTTCCATAGCATCACCCTTTAGAACTATTATTAGTGCCTACATTTGAATAAAACGAACACTGTTTATTCGTAAATATTGTAAGTTAGGGTTTACTCTTCCTCATCTCCTCCATCATTATTTATTTAAAAATTTTATGATCCAGACACTGCCTTGCAATTACTATTCTTCAGAAGAACACCAGGCAGAATGAATGTTGAGTCTAGGTTTCCTGGCTGCACTGTTGAACCTAGGAGTCTCCTGCCAGTGGATTGGTAGGTTTTGAGACTTTAGGAAATATGATCCTAAATGTTTATGATCCCCTTACTGTAACGGAACAGTCTTCTCATTCATAGGAGAAAAAATATCTACTAAGACAGGGAAAACAACAAAGAGCAGTGATCTCTGAGATTTTAGAACTTGTGAATCCCACCCCCCCCATTTGAAGCAATTCACCAACAACCATGGTACCATGTTTCCAACATGCAAACACATTACCTCATTTTCTTCTTCACCACCTTAGCCAATGCTCTCCATGATTCCTATTCTGGGGTTCACATATATAGCTAGCTGTGTGTGTGTGTGTGTGTGTGTGTGTGTGTGTGTGTTTTCAAGTTCCTTAATCACACATCTAATTTCTCTATTTCCCAAATTCTATAAAAAGAAAAGAATCTCCTATCTCATAGGAGTACATAGAAAAAGAATTTTACTTCCTTGAAATTTAGTAAATACCACTAATCATGTTAAAAAATACAGTTAGAAAATATAAACAATTTACTCAGTTGATTTTGAGACACATGATAAACTCTGGAGTTTGTCCTACTTGTGAATGATATGGGAATGCATTTAAAAAGCAAGAATCAAAGTAACTCACAGCCAGTTATCTGATAAAATGCAAAAGAAAGCCATATTCTTTCTTATAGCTTGTTGCTATGGAAAGTTTCACAGTTTGTATATGTATCCTAATCTGTTTTCAAAAATGGAATAGACAATGCAATAAAAGTGAAATTCATTGTAATTCTAAACATTTAAAGTACAGATGACATTTGATAATAAAATTTTATAGGATTTTTCTTCTAATAAGATGAAAAATAAGTCAACTCTATTTGTAAAATATCTACTGGCAATATAGGGACAAGGTCACTTTTGTAGTTGTTTGAGAAAAGAGTGATAAAACAGGATGTAGCAGAGATAACGTACATGACTCCTAAAAATGGATATGGTAGGAGACACACAGAGCAACTGAAGAGAGAATCTGTAGAGACGAGTACAGAATACTGACGGGAGGAAGCACAGAATTCCGCGAGTAATTACCAGATGCACATTTGGTTAAACCGAAACAAAAGCAGAGAAACACTTTAGTGAGTAGAGAAATGAGATAATGTCATGTAAGAGCCCATTTTTTTGTACAAGGCAAATTAAAGGACTCTGTGGTTAACGTGATCAGAAACAGCTGACATTTCTAAAGCAAATAAGATCTGAAAATTTTGGCGGAACCTGCTTATGCGTCCATTCAAGCTCCCAGAGAAAGACCCTATTAAGTCAAACTAAATTGTACCAAGTGCCCTAAAGCGATGCCTGTCTGTTCTAATTTTCCCAACACTCCTCACTGAGACCTGGTCTAATAGTGATTGTATGGGGCTATTAGGAATGAGAGGTGATAGAAAAATGCAATTGTCAGCTTCTGCTTTATAATTTTGACGCTATACAATATTTTTTTCCCTGATGATTGTTACAGTAGAAGGATATGTTGACCTTCCACTTCAAGCCCTACTTAAGCAACAATGGAATTTTATTATGATATTGGATTTAAAGGGCAGATTATAAATGGGTTTATCTTCAAACCTTACCCAATTATCATTAGTGTGGTATTCTAGACATAAATAAATCCACTTTACAAATAAATTTAACAATGCAATACATTTTGTGTTAATTTTTTTAACTCTAATTCTTTAAGCAAGTTGGATTTTTAACACTTTCCTTTTAAGACATAGACTAGAATGACTTATATGTAATAAAGACATTTTCGGACACTTTTCTTTTTCATGTATTAGAAAAATAATTGTTAAGGATATGTCACATTTTAATCAATAATATATTTTTTATTCTGAAGTGATGAAACAATAGAAGAAACACTAAGTGGGAAAAAACTAATCTAAAGGAAATGGGGAGATGGTTTACAAATAGGCGGCCACTTATGAATTAGCAAGAAAATCAATGAGGTAAAAAGAGTTGACCAGGAAAATACAGTGAAGCAAGACATTTACTGCTTGATTCATTTCTATTTTAGACACACCTAGCAGACACCAGCTACTTTCCTTCCATTTTTGTACATCTACGATTTGGCATTTTCTGGCCCTGATCATAGTAACCACTAAGCTACTTGCAAATAAACAGGTGGTCTGGGCCCTCCTCACCTGTGTTCCTGTCCATCTTTCCTAACTTTTTCCTTCTCAGTACGACTGATTTTGGTTCTCATTCTAGTTTAGCAAATACTCTTTCAGCTCCAAGTGGACCCTCCTTGTTACTTGTTATTGTTCATATCTGAAATGACCCCCAAATCTCATGAATTGAAGGGTTGGTCCCCAATGCAACAGAGGTGGGGTCTTGGCAAGGGAATGGATCATAAGCACCCTAACCCCATAAATGGATTAGTCCTTTGACGAATTCACAGTAAAACGGGCTGTGGAGAGGTGGTGGACACTTTAGCGGGTAGAGCCGAGTTGTAAAGGATAAGTCACAGGGGTGTGTCCTTGAAGGCTGCATTTGACCTCAGCGCCCCTCTTTCTCTCTTTCTTCCTCCTTCTCTCTCTCTTTCCCATTCTCTATGCTTCCCAGCTGCCACGAGCTGAACTCTTCCTCGCCATGAGCTTCTGTCATGACATCTGCCTCCCCATACATCTAAAAGCTATCTAATCATGAACTAAACTTCAAACTGTGAGACATCTTTCCTCCTTTGAGTTGATTTCTCTTAGGTGTTTTGTCACAGTGAGGGAAAGCTGACAAACACATTACCCTTAAATTCTAAGCGATACATTTTTAAATTTCTCATGAAACCAGTACTTTTAGACTCTGGTAGAGACTTTACATATGGTATCATTTAATCAGCAACGGTTTCATAGGGGTGATTATAATTATTCTATTATCTTTCTTCTCCTTCTCCTTCCCCTCCTCCTTCTTTATTTTTTTCTTTTCTATACAAGAAGTAAAGACTCAGAAAGGAAAAATAGTTGCCCCCAAATCTCCTGGCTTCTAAGTGGCAGAGACGAGATTTGAACCAGAGTTAACCAACTTTCCCATAAGTGTTCTTTCCCTCTTTCTAGGCCACAAACTAGAGATAGAGATCTGAAAAGAGTTTTCTGGATGTCTTAGTTTGGTCTGGTGGTCTATAACAAACTACCCTAGACTCAGTGACTCATAAACCAACAAAAATTTATGTCTCATTGTTACAGAGGTTGGGAAATCCAAGATCAAGGCGACAGTAGATTTTGGTATATGGTGAGGTAGCACTTCCTGCTTCCTAAATGATGCCTTCTCTTCTCACATGGCAGAAGAGGTGGGGAGCTCTCTGGGGTTTCCTTCTTAAGGACACTAACTCCCTTCGGGAGGGCTCCTCCCTCATGACCTGATCACCTCTCAAAGGCCCCATGTTCTAATACAACCTCCTTGGGGGTTACGTTTCAACATGTAAATTCTGGGGGATATAGACATTCAGGTAGTAGTGAAGTTGCAAGTCAAGTGCCTAAGAAAACAAAAACCCTCTGTACGAGGACCATGCTTAGGGTGACTAGCTAAGGGTAGGCTGATCAGGAGGTGAGTCCTGAGATATTTGAGTAGTTGGTGGTGGTGCCAGCCACATCTCACAGAAAGTCTGAGTGGATGGCAGGACAATGAGAAGAGGGTGGGGTCTTGGGTACTCGTTCCGAACTGGGGGTGATTTTGCATCTTTCCACCCCCAGGAACATCCCAGGCAGTTCTAGAATCTATTTGGTTGTCAAAACAGAGTGAGGAATGCTACCTCTAGGGGTTAAGAGGCCAAAATGCTGCCAAGCAGCCTACCTAGGCAGTACAGCCTCTGTGACAAAGAATTATCCAGCCCCAAATGTCAATCATGTCAAGACTGAGCAACCCTGGGCAAGGGTCATTCCAAAGTGTCTGTGTGAGAGAATGTTGTTTCTATGTGGTCCATTTCACTGCACCAAATTTTATTTTTGGGACCAGTTATTTTCACTTAATTATTCTCAAGAACTTGGATTTAAATTACTTCAAAATGAATAAAGCAATTTTCAGCCCATTCATTTCTGATGGATTCATAGGTGATTTACCATTAAGCCATAGGTGCAAAGTCTTTAGCAATTTATCTCTCCACAATATTCTTTGACCCTAAGGACTTTGAAGTAGCTACTAACTTGGAAATAGGTCTCCACTTCATATTGGAGGCAACATCCTTACTCTGTGCATTGTTTTTAAACCGTAAGTTTAAAAAAGTGCTTTCTTTGCAACCCCTGTCCCCCTTCTGTTTGTATCAAATCCCATAAAAATCTGGATCTCTATGATGGCTCCTGACAGGAGACAACTTCTCAGAACATAGTATCGCACCATCCGATCTTCAAGTGAGGGCACTTGATCTTCACTCCCTGTAGGTTTCTTTTCAAAACACCACAATGAAATCATTCCCTCTTCCTTCCAAGATGGAATCTCAGCCCTAGCAGAGTATTAGTGGCTCATATATTCATCACATGCTTTTTTCTTTTTTGGAAGATAAGGTTTCTTCTATGCCAAATATGAAAAGGCGTTTTAATGCTATCTCTCTGGCCGATTCTCCTGTGCATTTATTTCCCTTTGCTTGTTCACATTATTCACAGCAATATTCGTTCTTCTTTCTTTTTAAACAGTGTGGCTCTTAAGTTGAGCAGACCCTGGTGGAAATGATCAGGGAGGATTTCATAGAAATATTGCTTCTATAGCAGGCTTTACTTTACCCTCCTAAACAGATTGAACAAGAACAGTGTTTGTGTTCTCGCAGCCCCACGGCACGGAGAATGTTTACTGCTCTGCTTGATCAAAATCTCCTGCTCTGGAGGTTCTTGAAACACAAATCAGAAATAAGTCGTTGTTGCTGTTTTCCATTTCAGCTATTGATAGGCCATTCACTGCTAAAGAATATTGATTATGATCTTGGATAGAGAATACAGCCAAGGAATGGAGGGGAGCTGTCTTTTGCTGTGTGGCTCTTCTTCCCTCAAACTGCTGTTTGCACAGAGCAGAGTCATTCAGTGACATCTTTCTTGGGGCCTTGTGTCCTTATCTGATGGAAGTAATGCTAGCTGTCCCTTGGGCCTCCCCCACCTGTATAGAAGGTATCTGATGCTCCAGAATAGCTACAAGATCATCAGTATAGCAGTTCTTCAACAAACATTCTCAAGTGCCCATTAACACACTAATGAGGGTGGAACGCAATTGTTCCCAAGTAATGCTTGTGTGCTGCTCCAGATTAGCATCCATTGTCATTATCATCACAATTAAGTTCAAAGGTCAGATGTCATGAACAATATTTTAAAGATTGAAGATCCAGAGGAAGTATGCTGCACTTAAGTCAAAACTTCCTCATTTCTGGGTAACCCCAGGAACTATAATTGATACAAGGGAGTCACAACATGACAGCAAGGTATTATCTCATTTTACTCTCCTGTGCATCTATTGTAAAAGTCATCTCTCTGCACATTTCCCTCCTTCCCACCTCTCCACAAAAAATGATTTGCTATAATCCAAACAGGCCCTCTCTCTCGCTCTCCATATACTGTCTCCCCTTTGCATGATTTTTCTTTAGCAATGTTTCACCTTTGTTCTTCAAATATTTATTGAGCACTAATTGCCTACCAGGCTTAAATACTCTGGCATTTCCAGAAAGTAGGAACCATGATTAGCTCTCATTTCAGAAGTTACAGGATACAATTCAGATAGTTAGCAACTTGCCCAGGTTGTTACCCAGTGAACAAGTGGTAGCTTTTGACTTTTTTGACCCTGATTTTAGACTCAATGATATGTGCTGTATCTAACAGATGGGCCCATTCTTCCACTGCCAGAGAAATGAATCAGTATTTGATGAACATCTTGCACTATGAACAATCCTTGTCATTACTGCCATGGGGCCCCAGAAATAGTAGGAACTACATCTCTACCTTCATGGCTTGTCAAAGATCATTACACTCCCAACTACTGCAAATGATTACCTCTTTATTTTCTTAGTAAAAAGAATTGTGTCCTGACTTCCACAGGTAGAGGCCAAAGATTTTAGTAAACAGTCATGAAACTGGAATCAAAATCCAAATTTAAAATGTTAAGTCTTAAAAAAAAAACAAAATGCACATGAATTAGGAATCATTTCATTTATTTACAAACTGATACTTTATTTCAGACAGGAACAGAGTCTCCTCATTGGATTCTGGCTTCCTAGCTCTTCCCATCATTAAGAGAGAGATGGGGTAGCTTCCTTTCCTATTTCCTGAGCTGACTTTCCAGTGGTTCCAACATTTTATTTCCAGATAAGTTTCCTGGGCCCTGAGATAATGTCTATTGCTTTTTATATGTGTTTGTTTTCTCATGATGCTCTCGTGAAATGACGGACCTTTTTGTTTTGTCTTGTAGTTTTTGGACCCTGGAACAATCTTCATTTTGCTGAGAGAAAATTGAAGGTTTCTATTGCTAAAAATAAGAGAGATAAATTGATAGTTAGATATATCAAATAAAAACATTATGCTTAGCTGCATATGAGAGTAGCAAACATAAAAAGTACCATTATAATATATTCCACTTTTCTTAATTTGACACTAAGCTGCTTGCTTTCCTTCATCTATAGTCAACATCGCCTCACCAGAAGGTTGGAAGTTAAGAAACAAGCTGTTAAATATTAAAGCTGTATCCATGTAATTGAATGTTTTTGGTATGGCTGTGTTCTAAATATATGCTATTAAGATACTGTTCTGCAGAGATATTTAATTACTGACATCTAATCATGTTACTGCTGTTTCTTTAACCAAGCGAAAATATGAAGTGCTGGAAAGAAAACAGTTTCAATTTAAACAGCAACATTTTATTAATCTCAGCAATAAAACCAGACTCAAATCTCCAAATGAAATCATCCCATTTTTAAAGATAGCTCTTCTCAGTTTGGTAATCCTTGTGTAATGCTAAGATATATGGCTGTACTTAAGGCGTTAAAACATTCTCACAAATAATGCACACAATAAAAGTTAATTATGCTCATTTATTACATCAAAATAAAACCCAAACTATGAAATTTGCAAGCAGAATTTCACAATCAACTGTGGAACATTATTTTATATGTTTATGACCCTCACAGTTTTAACAACCATAGACCATTTGGGAAGATGTTAAGACTATAATCATACAATAATAATATCTTCCACTTGGATCCTGCTTTCACAAATTCACAAACATTTCCTTATTTCATAATAGCTTGTTACGAACTAGATGGAGAAGATATTGTTATAATCAGTTTACATATGAGGAAATTGAGGCCATGGAAATTAATGTGACTTTTTTTTAGTTCATAGGACAAGTGAAGCAGCCAATTTGGAATCATGATTCAAAACTTTTAATTTCAATAGCTGAGAAAAATTAGAAACTAGGTTAAGTAATAGAAATTTTATAAGTAATGGTATCTGATGCTCAATCTTACATTTTTAAAATTAGAGAAGTGCTATGTTTAACTCTAAAATGTTCCACAAAGTCTCATGTTGAAGGCTTTGTTCCCAATGGATCTGTGTTCAGAGGTGGGGTTTTTGGATCACGGGGGTTCTGACCTCTCCAGTGAATTAATTCATTGATGACTGAATGAACTACTGGGAGGTGCTGGGAACTGGAACCAGCATGGTTGGTGGAAATGGGGTTCTGGGGCATTACTTGGAAGGATATTTCTTATTCTGGTCTCTTTCTCTCTCTTTGTCTCTGTCTCTCGCTTTCTCCTTCCTAGGTGCCACAAGGTAAATAGCTATGCTCTCCCATGTTACTTCCGCCATGATGTTCTTGCCTCAGGCCCAAAGCAATGGAGTCGGCCAACCATGGACTGAAAGCTCTGAGAACATGAGCCACAATAAATCTTTCCTCCTTCTGATTGTTTTTCTAAGGTATTTCTCACAGTGACAGAAAGCTGACTAACCCAAGAAGTAATATTTAATGTGATACAGCAAACAGGACTTATCAATATTTTCCTTCAGTTTACATACACTAAAAATTCTAATTTCGCACAAATACTGAAAATAGTAGCTTTAGAAAAACTATAAAGCCATTCTTATTAAAGGGAAGTATTTTAGAAGAAAAGTCAACTTGATTTTTCTTCTCATTTTCATTTGATTTCTTCTTACAAACAAAGAGAAGTGACTATTTCTCTCCAGTGTCTCTAAATTTCCTCGAAAGAGGCAAGCAGGAAGCAGAAGTGATGTACCCTGAATGCTGAAGCAAGTTTCTAAGGCTATCACTGTTAAGTACTGATTGGACATTTTAATCCTGGTCATAATGGAGGAGTTTGGAAAAAAAAAAAAAAAAAAAAAACCTTTGGTACAAGGAATTGAACCCAAGGCATTTAATCACTGAGCCATACAACCAGATCTTTTTATTTATTTATTTTTATTTTGAGACAAACTAAGTTGCTTAGGACCTTGCTAAGTTGCAGAGGCTGGCTTTTAACTTGTGATTCTTCTGCCTCAACCTCTTGAGTGCCTGGGATTACAGGTGTGTGCCACTGTGCCTGCAGGAAATTTGAAGTTTGATCACTGCTTAAGCGATTGGATGTACTACTGTTAGCCCAACCATTAAAATATTTAAAATAAATGAATGGAGAAACTTTATAATTTTATTACCATGGATTAGAATACCATATCAGATCAGTAATCTAACAGGTAAGAGGCAGCCCAGCTAAACAGATAGTCAATCCACAATCATGGTAGTTGAATATATAAATTCTGCTTCCAGAATGGTTAATCCAACATGAACAAAATTTTGATTTAACCTTTCCTTTTACCTAGACCAGATTATGAGCAAACAATTCATGTAAAGGGACAAGTAGTAAAGATTTCAGGCCTTCAGGGCATATAATTTCTATTGCAACGACTCAACTCCACTACCATTATAACACAGTAACAGCCATAGCTAATATGTAAACAAATAGATACAGTCTGTATTCCAATAAAACTTTATTTACAAAAACAGGCAGCTGTGGGCCAGAGTTTGCTGACACCTCATCTAGACCTGTTGAATTTTGTTGTTTTGTGTTTAGCTATGAATCAGTATACCAAAAGGATTAATTCAATTGCATTCCTCCAATCATTTGTTTTGTTATCTGTGCAGATGCAAATATTTTCTTGTTAAACAATACTCTTAAAGCTAAATTGTCCTTGCTCTTTCTTTTTTTCTTGCCTATAAACATTAACATTTAATTTATGGAACATCTGTTAACTAATAAGCAAAATTCTAGGCACTAGAGAAATAATTTGAAGACCCAAGATACCACCCTCTGGGGGATAATAACTTGTTAAGGTGACTTCTGTAAATAAAATATGCTTGAATGCTATGCAGTTAACATGGGCATTAGTGTCAGGGGAGTGGGGCTCACAAGGGGTGTGGTATACAGAAAAATGGTCTCCCCAAAGAGGTCCATGTCCTAATCCCCAGGCCTATCAATTTATTACTTTAAGTGGCAAAAGGGACTTCAGAGAGGTGATGAAGTTAAGAATCTTGAGATAGGGAGATTATTCTGGATCCTTGGGGTGGGACCACTGTACTCAGAAAGGTCCTAATAATAAGGGGAAAAGGGAGGCAAGAGAGTTGATGACAAAGAAGGAGATATAACTGGGAAGCAGAGATCAGAGTGATCTGAGGAAGGGACCAGGCGCCAGGCTATGTAGGCAGCCTCTAGGAGGTAGGAAAAGCAGGCCACATTCTCCCCTACAGCCTCTGAAGGAACACAGTCCTGCTGACACTATGATTTTAGGACTTCTGATCCCCAGAACTGTCAGATTATAAAGTGTGTTATTGTAAGTCACTAAGTTTATGATAACTTGTCACAGCATCAACAGGTCATGAAAACCAGGCAGAGTAGACAGGGAGTTGGCTCTCCTGACTGAATTGGGATCTGGGAAGAAGTATGAACTGGGTTTTGGAAGACAAGGTGGTGTTTTGAAGGCAGAAAAACCATGGGGAAGAAAAGGCCTTTCCAGGCTGAGTGACCCATGCACGAATAAACTCAGAGGCACCAAATTTGGTGTGTTTGGGCAATTTAGAGAAATTTGCTAATTCGCTTGCTGATTTAATGTAATTCTTTAAACCAGGCCTCTGGAGAGAAGATAATAAGGTGTGTGTAGAGGAGAAAAGGATAAATTTGTAAGTCATGGTGTTGGTAAAGCGGTGCTTCCTTCTTCCAGGGAGAGAGGGACATGTGCCATGAAGCCTCCAATGTCCCAGCTAGAAGAAAGGAGGACCAGCAGAGCACTCTGCTCACTGTCACTCAACAGTGGTGGCTAGAGCTCTCAGCCACATTCCTCAGTTTTTCCACTTCGGTCATCTCTTAAGTGGAACTTACAAAAGGAATGCAGAGAAGCATTGCACAAAGTTTATTTAATAACCTCTTTTGGATCAGAAGATAAATTCCAGGCACCTGTCCTAAAAGAAAACAGAGCTGACTCACTATTTCTACTAAAAGCTAATCACTGACCCTTAAACAGAAAAGAAAAAAATAAATAAATAAAAAGGACCTGTTGCTTTTAATTGAGTACATTGTCAGGTATTTTCTTAAAAACAGCGAAAGGAAGAAACCGAAACAACAAAAACCCTAATGCACAGTACCTTCCTCTGTGCTCATGTATGAGATAAATCTAAAGAAAGGCATTCTGGAGTTCTGATCATCTGTAGAGACTGGTTTGTTTTCAGATGGGTATAGCACTGATCATTGGTTGTTTCTCCTCTTGGCAAAAATACATGTAAAACCAAGTCTACTTGTTCATTGACTTTGCATTAATAACCTTTGCTCTGATTAGAAGAAATGAAAGTGTGTTTGAACTTTTGCATTTCAATTCAGGGACCTGGATGCAGGCGACAACTTTTCATGTGGGACCAGCTCTGATTGAGGCACACACCATCAAAAAAAAAAAAAAAAAAAAAAAAAAAAAGATAATTTATTAGCATTTCAGTTGGCCTTATGCTCACTTGTCCTTTATTAAGTTGGAGTTCTGCTTCCCTGGGGTTAGTCCAGAGTAAGTGCAGTATTTGAATGGAAACTACTTGAAGGTGGAAAGTGGCTCCTTCTTCACTGTTGCATCTTCCATAAAGCCTCGTACTGTATCTTTCATATTCCAGGTGTTTCAGACAGTGAGTGAGTGAGTGAGTGAATGAAGAAATGGATTAAGATGAAAAGAATGAACGGATCGCTTGGTTTATGTGGGTGGAATTGGAATGGAGAAAAGAATGAAAACACCAGCAACATTTTAATCTTATTACTTATTGCCCTATTTTATCTTCTTTTTCCAACTGTCTTGTATCAGATTTCTTTTTTCTTCTTGCTGACCTCCTTTTTAGAAGGCTAGCACCTTCTCTTTTCCTAGAGACAGCTGAAAACAAAGCCCCCTAGGTTCACATGGAGCTGATAGGCCTTTAAACGGGAATTCAATCCAACTCTGGCAAACTATTGAAATTCTGATCCTTTTCCCCATCCACGTCTGCGCTGTGAGGGAGGATATCATATTGCTGAACTTGTAATAAGATTCAGTCATTCTGATAAATATAAATTATTTATCGCTTACTCCCCATTTTATGGGCTTGATGGTATTTAGAATTATATTACCCAGCATCATCATGCTCCCTTCCACTTCTCGCAGTATTGACCCCCTCTGCAAAAGGGACAAATTGGCAAACGCAGCACAGGAGTGACAGGCTTTCAAACAGATAGATGAAGTGATTGTATAATGTAATCCCAGCCACTTACCACACAGAAGCCTTTATGAAGGAGAGAATCACAGTAGCAATTTTTCCCCTTCAAGGATGGAAGCAAGGTGATATTAATCTTCTGTGATTGAGGTATTGGTTTGACGGGTTGGCAAAATGCAGCGACCTTCACCAAGAGGGAAGTACCGTATGAGCTATGTGGTTGTTCGTCTTCCCTAACGGCCTGATGAGGAGTCCTCGGCTCGCTCAAATCAGAGAGTGTCTGGGAAGAGGTCCCCTGGCAGATAGCTGAGCATCTAATTCCAGGGAGAGAAATATGAGTGCACTAAGAAACTAAAGATCAATGCAGAGCGTACTTGCTGAGGTTATTAAAGCAAATACCCCTAGAGTTCACCTCCAGAGTGCAGCACCTCTGTTCCTGGAGGTGAGCAGAATTCAGCAGAAAACTGACAAAAACAAACAAACAAACAAACAAACAGAGAGAAAGTGGGACATTATCTGATTGTTTAAGACTCTTAGAGCTGGGGCTGTTCACTGCCAAATATGCACAAGGGGAAAGAAGACTTGGAAAAATGCAGTTGTAAAGTAAAGCAATACTAGAATAGGAACTTGGCAAGAATATCGCATTTCTCCTAAAGCAAGGCCAACAGAACCAGGGTTCAAGATCATTTAAACTGAGGTTGGAAACAGCAGCTACCAGAATCGGGCAGCTGAATATGTAATTCAGGTAGAGGGTACGATCTTGGGTACATCAAATATGTACATACGGATAGAACCCACGATTCGTTAATTGGAAAGGAGGTGCTGGCTAAAAGACAAGAAAGATGAAATGATCAATATGTCAAAGGGCACTTGTTTGCCTGATGGATGAAACATCTGGTAAATGGTGACCCTGGAAAGCGGTCAATATCTATGGAGTTAGATGGTCATTGGGGGGTGTTTAACAGGGGGTGGGACACAAAGGTGCTGCCCTCTCTTGAATGAACAGACTGCAGTGCTTTGTAGAAGCCAGGGAAATCGTAATGCAGAATACATTTCACTGATAAACAGTCTTGGGATTTATTTGGGCTGAAACAGTTTCATTGTAAAAAGTCCTTCTTGGCATAATTAAGCTTCCATTTCCTTCCCCACATCCCTTTTTTATTTTGTGTTCCTATAGCAGGAGAAAATTACCTCTCATAATGGTCTCCTAACAGAATATAAGTTCTCTGAGGGTGGGGATTTGGGTGGAGTTATTCCTCGGCTGTGTCTGCAGAAGAGAATCTGGCACTTAGCCCAGGCTACATGCATATTTGCTTCTTTCAGTTCCTTTGCTTTCTGCTCACTCTTCTGCTTCAACTTGCTGCCTGAAACCAGGATTTTGCTAGGGTAAGACAATTCATAGAAACCTAAGGCACTGAAAGCTTCCCAGATCTATCTTCTCCACTCCACACTCTCAGTACAGAGGATCTATTTTGTAGCAATTCCGCCTGCCATCATTCAGTCTGTGCTTGATTACCTTCTCAATGGGGAGCTCACTTCCATTCTGAATTCTCAGGTGCATTCCTGGAGCTACTTAACTGTTCATTTTCTTTTCTTATATTTAACGTCATAAGCTTTCTCACAACTTACATGTCATGGTTTACCTAGTACCAACAAGATAGGTCTACACACAATTCATTATTTGAAGAAAGATAAATCTTTTTCTTCCAAGCTGAACAGAGTAGTTTTCTAGGTTCCTCATCAACCCTGCAGTCCACCTTTGGTTACTTGGTAATTCGAAGATGTCATCTTCTTAAAATGTCATGCTCAGAAATCAATCTGTTAAAAAAGAAAAATAGTACTTTAAACTGCATTGAATAGTTGCAGAAAACTGAAAAAATAAGAATAACAGTAAGACTATTGAAATAACAATATCTTGCTGTTGACTCAAATAAAACTTGTAGCAATGACATACTACTGAAAGCATTCTGATTTTTTTTCATCGTTTAACATATGCTTCCATATTTATGACAGTATTTGTTTTTGGTTTGCATTCCAACTTGTTGAGATTACTTTGTAGCTTGATTATTATCCATTTTGGGGGCATTTATTCCTTCTAGATTTTCTATCATCTGTATATCACTAGGTCTGCATCTTCTTACCTAAGAAGGTCTGCATGCTTCCTAGGTCTCTCTCCATCCAAATTATTAATAACAAAATTGAATGGAGCAGCATTTGATCAACCCCTTAGAAATCCTATTTCATGGCTGTTGATCCACTTTCTTGGGCAGAATGGTATTTCTCTGGGAAGTAATACATATTTCAGTTAACATTAAACCACCTCATCTGCAAGAACATAAAGTGGTTTCTAGTCTTGCTGTGTGTTAGTCAGCTATTTCACTGCTGTGACTAAAAGACCCAACCAGCACAACTGGAGAGGAGAAACAGTTTATTCAGGGGCTCACGGTTTCAGAAGTCTTAGTCCATAGAAGGCCAGCTCCGTGCCTCAGGACTCAAGGTGAGGCTGAACATCATGGTGGAAGACTGTGGCAGAGAGAATCAGCTCACATGGTGATTAGGAAGCAGAGAAAGAGATCTCCATTTGCCAGATACAAATATATACCCCAAAGTCACGCCCCAATTTCCCCTTCCTCCAGCCACACCCTACCACTTCAATTACCACTCAGTTTATCCCTGTCAGGAGATTAATTCACTGATGGGGTTAAGGCTCTTATAACCCAATCATTTCTCCTCTGAACCTTCTTACATTGTCTCACACATGAACTTTTGGGGGACACTTCACATCCAAACCATAACCAACATAAAATGGTTCCTAGTCTTAATGAAATCACATGTGTCTGAATGGCAAGCATTTTAGCTATACAAGCATAGTAGACCTGTCAAAGAAAGAAAGGTACAAACCAGATATAAGTCTCTTACCATGAAAGAGAAGGGTGGTACCATTGGTAGAAACTCGGTCTTCTTCTGAGCTAGGCAGAAACATATATGGGATCCTGAAAAAGATATGATCAGTTCTCCACTTTGGGTTCAATCCATAAGCAGGAGTTCTTAACTGAATGGAATTCAGGATCACCAGGTAGGGAGATGGTTGAAAGAGCAGAATCCTGGGTGCCAGTCCTAGAGTTCTCATTTAGAGAGCCAGTCGAGGGCTGGGAGGTTGTGCTGTCATGAGGTTCCCCAGGTGGTTCTGATGCAGTTGGCTCGGGTTGCATGTGGACAATCAAGGGCCACGTGGAGTCCATGCTGGGCTCCTGCTCTGTACCCCTGTCCCCTCCACAGCCTCCAGAACCTGGGAAATGGTATTTGCTCTTGACTTTTATGTTTCTTCCTCCACATTCAAGTTGACCCATCTTGTGGTTTGTGTACAATCTAACATCTTAATACACCTAACATCTTAATATTGAGATGTGGTTCACATGTTCGAAATTTGGGCTTAAACCACATGTTGCCAGAAGTTGTTTCAGGTATTCAACGGGATAAGATTTAGCATGGTTTGGAATAGGTTAAACTTTGTGTAACCTGAAAGCAATATCATTATATGGTAGTCTTCCCTGCGTTTAAAGTCAGATCCAAATACATGGCCTCGAGCCTGGTGATGATAAAGTCATTTATTGAGGAACCGCTTTGGACCAGTTACTTTATATTAATTATCCTTTTTAATCATACAAAAGTATATGTAGATCTGTGGGACCTGAAGTTTATAAAGGTTGTGAGGTTGTTTTTAAGAAAATGAATAAAAAGTACAGATACAGTGTTATTATGGGGCTTTAGAAGAAATCCACACTAGTGAGCAGTCCTACAGATCACCCTTCATGACTTCTGTCAATCCATCTGGGTCTTCGATAATGCTGAGAGATATTTGTGTCTCACCTGTGGTGCAACTGAGAGATCTGAGACTTAGCACATTTGAACTCCTTGTTGGGAATTGCACAGCCAGATATGGTAGAACTGGGATTTGAAATTTAATCTGCTTCATTCCTCTTTTGGGATATCCTTGCACACTGGGACTTTTTGTTTGCTTGTTTGTACCAGGGATTGAACCCAGGGGTGCTTAAGCACTGAGCCACATTCCAAACCCCCTTTAAAAACTTTTTTTTTTTTTTTTAATTTTGAGACCAGGTCTTGCTAAGTTGCTTAGGACCTTGCTAAGTAGCTGAGGCTGGCTTTGAACTTGTGATCCTCTTGCCTCAGCCTCCTGAGTCACTGGGATTACAGGCATGTGCCACCACGTCCAGTTTGCATACCTGGTCTTGAGGACAAGGAAGTGTGAAGAAATTTGAATGAAAAAGGACATTTGGTTGATTTGGAAGACAAATATATCTTGAGGAGTCATATAGATATGTGTGTTCTGCCTCAGTTTCCCAAAGACTCACTGAATTATGAGTCTGAGGGTTTAAAAACTACTTGATTTTGCATTTTGCTATTATGAAACAGCAAATAGAACTCAAAAAGAATTTTGTTACTTAAGGATATTTAACACAAAGTTTTGACAAAAAATATTTTAGTGAGTGGGAAGGGAGGGAGAAAGTAGTAATCTATATATTTTGGGAGACTGTTACATACTAAGCATGTAATCTTCACCACTAACCTATGGAAGAGACACGCAGAGCTCAATTTCTTCAGTGATTGAGGTAATTGAGATTCACAGATCAACTAAACAAGTCAAATCCATACTACTCTCACAGTAAAGAAGGGGCTGCTGTGTATTTTAAATGGCAGCGGTTTAAAAGAAAGAGCATTTCTACCAATCACCATGTCAAAACTACATTGAACTTAACACAGGTGAATTTAACACAATATCATGGTTTTTCCCAAAATGAATAAAAAGATGAGCTTTATTTTTACAGATAGAAAACATGATTTATCCTACATAGTATAGCATCATTGAAATTCTTTAATTGCAGTCTATTGAAGGGATTAGTTAAAGAGACTTAGAAGGACCCTATTAACACTGGAACAAAAATGTGACAGAAAAGTAAGAGAACAGACAATTCCAACTTCTAATTGTGAAATTACTCTGTGTTTAGGTTCAATGCAATTTTCAGCAAGCTCATTAAAGTCCTGCAAGGGACCATCTCTCTACCCAGAGCTGATTGCTGAGAGCCCCTCTGAGAAGTGGTCTATTGGCCCAGTCTTTCTTGTCTTTTGGGGCTATGCATCAACCTCTGACCTTACGAGGGTGGGAACTTTCCGTGAGGGCTTAGAAAATATTTCTCTTCCTTGATTATCTATAGAGAACTGTCCCTAGATTATTCTTGTCACTGAAGGAGAGTAATGGTTGTGAATGAAAGTTCTGAAGACTTTTGCACACACAAAGAACTAAAAGTACGTATGTGTCTTAAAATAGGAAATGAGTATGTGTGCATTCACTATGGCCTGGAGCAATTTGATCCTGGCTTTATTGAGTGAAAACATGCCCCCTTTGCACAGTAGCAGGAAGCTGGAGTTTTGGTCTTGCTTGGCATCCTGGACATTTAAGTAATTTTATAGAGGTTATAAAATAGAAGCATGTTTTCTTGTATATTTTCCCCCTTATTTATACTTTAATTAGGAATTCCTTTCAGGGGATGTCTCAAGCAAAAGTCACCAACCTATTTAGGGTCAATATCACGGAGAAATATTTAAATCGAATGTAGTTTATCCTTAATAGTAATGAAATATTTAAATTAAACAGTTAATCCTCTAATAGTTATAATCTCTGCAAAAATACTGTAAAACCTAACAATTCACAATTATAGTAGGTTTTAGGTCTGTGTTCTCATTGCTTTTTCTAGCATGTGTATAGGATCCAGTTTCCTGCATTTTTCCCTCGCTGTATTGCTAGTGAGGTGGTTGATTGATTTCTACCCACATCTGTGAATATACATCAGTGCCCTTTCCTGGGGCTGAGCTGGTCTTATTCCGAGTGCTGACCCAGACCACCATAGCAGAGGCAGCTGGGCGGCATCAGAAATTGGCATGTTTTCCCCACTCAGTTTCCAGCCATATGCCTCATTCCACATTTTGGCACAGGCTCTATGTGCGTGTGTAGGAACAGCCTAATCGGCAGTGCAGCCCACTCCGAGGAGTCAGCCCTTCAGAGATAATCAGATATGCTTCTTCCACGGCTCTGTGGATTTTATCTTGCCCCTCTATAGGGCGAGAGCCTCTGATTATTGCCATGGTGATCAATTTGTCCCCCGGGAACCAGCCACAGACCATCACACTGATTCTATGCAGGCCATTAGGTAATGCTGAGAATCTTGGAGAGAATTGCATTTTTTGTATGAAAAGAATCCCTGTGGACGACCAGCGCTAGGTTTAATTGGACTGTATAGTTAATACTGACTGAGAGGGGACAAAGGGTCTGGGGAAATAGTCACAGAAGTGAACTGACTGATGGGTTAGTCATATTCTGCTTCATTGTCCTTTTCCTCCCTTTTTTAGAAATTTAGCAGGGAGGAAGTGAATCTCAGTGTTTTAGGGCCAAAAACTATAGGCTATTTGCAAGTAATGGATTTGCAGATAACAAATACTCGGAACATTTTTTAGAGTCCGCATGCATTTAGGTCTTCATTGACAGGACTCCTGAAAAGTAATTGTTGCTTCTTAGAGACCAATTACTAGACATCAGCCCAGCTGGAGACCACATTCCCTCCTTCCCCAGTTCTGGCTGAGATTTTGCCATAGATGAATCAACCATTCACGGGCTCCTTTCTGGACCTTGGGAACCTCGACCCTTCTTTTTTGCAGGCATTGTCTGATCAACCCTGTCCTGGGACCAGAAAGTCCATTGTGGGTTTGAGCATCATAGTCCTCTGAATTCCAACTGCAGTCTGCAAATAGTGATTGTAGGGTATTCAAGCTGTTAATGACACTGTACGTGGATTCATAGGTTTGGCTAACTGGTTAATCTCTCTACCATATATAGGTGCATACTGTTCTATGCTGCATGCATAGGCCCTAAAGTAAAAGTGGTCAAAGTGCTTTAGTCACACTGCTATGTAAAGGAGCAGGTAGGTAAACTTTGTCTGAAATCACAGTCATTTGATGGTTATAGGATTCATTTGCTTTCCTTGGTATTTTTCTGTTTAGATTTTCTTCCCCATTATTGGAGATTGAACTCAGGCTGTCCTCACGCATAGGCAAGTACTCTACTACTGAGCTACATCCCTAACCCTTTGTTCAGATTTCCTAACTTCAGTGTACCTTGAGTTATTCTTACACATTTCCAACAGTGCACATCCCTAGGTTCAAATGCTTTCCCCACAACTGGAATTTCCATGCCTGGGAAATCAGAATGTTAGCAAAGCAGATGAGCATCCCAGAATGGATCTAATCCCAAGTGCCCAAGTCTTGCTGCACCCCCTCCCCCAGATGTGATTTCCACGGTCATCTTAATCTTGTTTCTTTGGAAATGCTCAAGGCTTTTTGCTATGAAGCACCATCTTCCCAGAGAATTTCCTATAAGTCCATCAATGGTTTCTACCTAACAGGGTGCCCTTAAACTGACTGAGGCCCTGCATAGAGCCCTCTTCTTCTCAGGAAACTGGGCTGTTTCTTTTTCACATATTCTCCTCCCTGTCGTCTTCCAAGAGATGAAACTAAAGCTCTCCCTTTACTTGTGAGTCACTTAAACTTCGTAGCTGCTGTCTTTGGTGTTATCTTGGTGATGCAAATATTAGCTTACATTGCCGAGATGTAGTCTTTGAACAACAACTAAGTGGTACATTTTGAATCATTTCTGATTATTTTTCTGATTCTATATTCCTAGGTATGATGATCTTTGTCATCCGACCAAAACAAGTAGTGAAATTCATTTAATGTATAAGAATTGATGTGCTAGGTATAAACTAAAAGTGTAAAATTATTGCAAAACAAAAGTCAAAAATGACGAAAACAAATAGGACCTAACCAGTCATTCACAATTGACATTTACTAGATGCTTTTGGAATGATGGTGATGGTTTATGACATTTGGTTAGCAAATCACACCTGCTCAAAATGTGATTGAAAAGTTGTCTAATTTTAGTTGATATCTTCAAAACCCTTTGAATTGTGAATTCTAGTACTATTATGTATTCCATGGTATCCAGCAACTTCTCATTTTATTTAACATCTGTGATATATTGTTTTCTTTTTCCTAAAGGCCAGACCTTCTTGCTCCCTGCTTCCTTTCATTTGATGGCTATTTTTTTCTTTTTCAGGCTTAACTTCTGTTTCATATTCATTTCCCCATAGTTTCAGTACTGTCTGAAAAATGTTTTTGTCATAATTAGCATCATCCTTCAATCATTTCTCTATATTCTGGTTGCCATAGCATTTTCTTTTGGTGCAAACACTATAAGTAACAGAGGGACAAACAAATTCTTGACTCATTAATCATTTGCTCTGTCTCCAAGTCAACTGGGCCCATAGCAGAGGTTAATCATGAAGCAGGTGTCCATCCATCCGGGGTAGTGCTCACAGACAGCAGTCACCAATGAGTCATCTCTAAATCAAAAACTTCTGTAGATGATTATTTACTTTTCAAATAAAGGTCAACCACTGGGTCTGGGTTAAACCACTGGTTGAGACAAAGTACAGAAAGTCAAATGCAGTAAAAAAAAAAAAAAAGGTAAAAAATGGAGTAAAATAAGTTAACAGTGGTTGCAAATGTTTGTATTCTTTAGTAAGTTTTTTCCTTTTAGCATATCTATTTCATTGTCAAAAAATTCCATGAAGCAAGAGTAATTTCAGATAGCCCTACTGTTTCGCTTCTAAGATTTCATTAAATCATATTTAAGTTTGTTTTATAGCTTATGAGACTTTCTACCTTATGAAAATTTCATCACTTTTTAAAGTTAATTCCATTAATCTTCAAGTCATTCCTTGATCTTCTTATTAGATATGAACTAATGTTATGAGGTATACTTTGTGAAGAAATGTTTATACCGCTTACATTTATTGCTAATTTCTAATAAAATATTCTTAAATGTTATGATGTGGAAAACATTTCATTGTCTTATTTTAAAAGGTATTCCCTATCAGAGATGAGCCCATCTGAGTTTTTAATAAATAGACTTAATTTAAGCCTCACATCTGATTTAAAAGTTACAAAAATAATAACTTGGGTAGTGAGTTAAGGTAGAAATTGAATTAACAGAGGGGAGCTGTCTGAGTTTTTAAAAAAATTAGACACAGGCATTCCCAGAAAGCCTAAAAGGGAAAAATGAGGATAAGATGAACCCTGGCATCTAGCAAACATGCTCTGAAGTCTTGGCCCTGCTACTGACTAGCTGTGTGACCTTGAGCAGGTGAGTTAACTGCTCTGAGTTGTTCTCTAGTGAAGTGGATGTGAACACGTTTTGTAGCCGTCAAAGGTTTATTCTGAGGAACCAACGAGTAGAGTGTGTTAGCCTGACACCTAGCATATACTAAATACTTCATTTTTGAGGGAGTTATTGTTTACTTTTTACTTTTGCTTATGTTTGAAAACTAGATAAAGTCCTCCTGATTGTTTAAAATGCTCACTGCAGGTTGAAGATCTATCTGAAGATATTTCCATCCTTAGGAATGCAAAAAACTAATGGATACAATTCAAGACTGAGCTGTAGAAGAAGCACCATTTTTGTAGACGATAAGTGAAATTTGACCTATGCTAACTCTTGATTAGCCTTGAAGACAGAAGTTTTAAAGTAAATCAGAAATTTATGTCTTCCCCAGGTTAGGAAACTTAACAAGGGTCAATGGTCAAAAGAAAATATTGTTTTCATTTGAACCGTGGCCTAAATAATAAATTGTGTTCAATAGTTCAATAGTTCATAGTTTCTACTATGTAAGCTTAGTTGTAGAGAGGTTAAAATTTTTTTAAAAAGATGTTTTACTTACCTGGTCAGTTGTTTGGAACATGGTATCATAGTAACAGTCCTGAATTTCAGAGATGGCGCCAATGAAGAAGTAATAGCCCCTTGAAAGCTCAAATATGTCAAGTGATGAAAAACTACCGTTTTTTCTTTTTCTGCAACTAGAAATTTTTCTTGAAACCTGTTGAATAAGACAAGAAAACTCAGAGTTGGGCTGAATTGTGTTTGTGGACTGGGGCTGAGGATTGGCTGTTCTTTCCTGACTATCACCTCTAACCATGACATGGAGCCAATTATGTTATATGTTTGTTATTGTAGTAGACCTACTTGGTATAATCCAATCAACAGTCATATAGGATGAGTTGTTTCAGACATGCCACTGACAGCCCGATTTGTCCAGGAAACTTGAATTGGTAGACCACCAAACTGTTTACCATTGCCTTTGAATGTAAATTCGTTTGGGTGGGCATGGCCTTTCCAGCTTGTCATGAGCTTCATCACTTCCTATTGTGTAACTCTTCACCCAGTTTCCACATCCTCCTATCTCTAATCAATTGGTCTAGGTATGAAAAGCATAAAATCTATTCCTTACAGTGATAATTAAGTGAACATTGAATGCTAGAAATTACAAGATAATTTTATTTGTATGAACATACCTATTCTGATTTAATCAAAGTTTCAAAATGTAAGTGAAATGGAAAACCAGTAGAGTAAAGGAAGGAGATCAGGGGAAGGAGAATGGGAGGAAAAGGGGAAGAACTAAGAATCAAAATGGAGCCAATTATGTTATATGACTCTATGCAAATGCCAAAATGAACCTATTATATATAACTGTAATGCACCAATAGAAACATAAAAGCTTAAATAAATATTTAAAATTTTCAAAAAATAAGTTTGAAATAATTTTCCTTAAAATTTAAATTGAATTAATTAAATTAAAAATTTTGATATATATTTATTCTAATTAATATTTCTATTTATTTTAATTAGCAATCCTCTTTTAGAAGAAAATAGCTTTTAAAATAGTGTATGAAACATTATTCAATCTTTTACATTTATATTAATTTCCATTTTGGAAGAAAAGGCACTCAAGTTTGGTACACAATTTAAAAACTTTGAAAATTTTTCTTGGTATATTATCATTATACATAGTAGTGGGATTCATTGCAATATCTTTATACATACACATAACATAATTCATCAATTTTATTTCCCAGTGCTTCCCCTTTCTTCTCCTCCTCCTTTCCCCTAATCCCTTTCCTTAAGTCCATGATATTGCTTCTATTTTCATGAGATTTCTCTTTTCCTTATCTCTATCTTCCACATATGAGAGAAAATAATGACAATTAAAAAATTTAAAAATCACTACATTAAAAAATACCTTAGAACAATGTAATGCTACATCTCAAGGTCCTAGAAAAATAGGAACAAACTAATGCTAAAACCTGTAGAAGACAGGAAATAATTAAGATTAGTGTTGAAATTAATAGAGAATAATAAATTTAAAAGGGTCAATGTAATGTACCAGAGTTGGTTAAAAGATAAACAAGAATAGCAAACACTTAGCTGAACTAACCAAAAGAAAGAGAAAGAAGACCCAATTCAGTAAAGTCAGAGATGAAAAAGGACATATCAACACAGACATTTATAAAATTCAGAGGATCATTAGGGACTATTTTGAAAATGTATATTCCAATAAGTTAGAAAATCTAGAAGAAATTGGCAATTTATAGACACATATGACTTACCTAAATTTAACCAAGAGGATACAGAAAACCTAAATAGACCAATATAAAGCGATGAGTTTGAAGTAGTAAAAAAAAAAGTTTTCCAATAAAGAAAAGCCTGGGATTAAATAGATTCTCAGTTGAGTTCTATGAAACCTCTAAAGAAGAACTAATGCCAATCCTCCTCAAATTATTCCATGAAACAGAAGGGAAATGAATACTCCCAAATCAATTCTATGAAGCCAATATCACCCTGATAGCAAAACCAGTTAAAGATACAACTACAGAACAATATCCCCAATGAACATAGACAAAATCCTTAATAAAATATTAGCAATCCACATTCAAAAACACATTAAGAAAATTCTACACCATGATCAACTTGATTCCATTCCAGGGATTCAAGGATGGTTCAATAAAAGCAAATCAACAAATGAAATTCATCACAGAAATAGAATTAATGACAAAAAAAATCACATGATCATCTCAACGATGCAGAAAGAGCTTTAACAAAACCCAGTGCCCATTCAGGTTAAAAACTTTGAAGAACTAGAGATAGAATCAGTTCCCCTCAACATTGTAAAGGCTATCAATGACAAACTCAAAGCCAACATCTTGCTGAATGGAGAAAAACTGAAAGCATTTTCTACAATGATGTGTATTGAGGATGTGGGGAACAGGTACACTTTTACATGGTTGGTAGGACTTCAAATTAGTCCAATCACTTTGAAAAGAAGTATGGAGATTTCTCAAGAGACTAGGAATGAAACTATCTTATGACCGAGCTATCCACTCCTTGGCATTTATCCAAACAACTAAAATCAACACACTCTAGTGATACATGCATAGCCATGTTTAGCAGTGCGATTTACAGTAGACAAATTATGGATCCAACCACATGTTCATCAACACACACAATGGAGTTGTACTTAGCCATAAAAAAATGAAATTGTATTTTTTTGGGAAATGGGTGGAACGGGAGGCCATGTTAAGTGAAATAAGCCACACTTAGAAAATTGAAGATCTAATGATTTTCTCACATGTGAAAGCTAGAGAGAGAGAGAGACATAAAGGAATGGAAAAGGGATCTTATGAAAATAGAAGGGAGACCAATAGAGAAGAGGAAGGGGATGGAGAAGGATGGAGGAGGGAAGGGCATGGGGAAGTATGGGGAAACTAAATCTACCAAATAATGCTGTGTCCATGTACAAATATACCACAATTAATTCTGCATATATATAATTATAATGCATTGATTAAACTTATAATATTAATAATAATAATAAATAGAAGGGAGAGTAGAGCAAGCAGATCAGACAGGAGGGAAAGAGAAGGTACAGGGAATGAGACTGACCAAATTATACTATGTGCATATATGAATATGGCAAAATGTATTCCACAATTATATATAATTTTAATGTGCCAATAAAAATAAATTAAAAATAAATTTAATAATCAAAATGGTAAAAAAAAACTTTTGCATGATCACTGAACAAAAATCATGTAAATATCTTCATTATAATAGTATAATTATTGATTTTGTGGAAAAGAAAACAAAATATAAAATAAGCAATTATCTATATAATGTATGATCTATAATTTTTATCTTATTATTCATCTAATCATCACTGGTTCATTGGCAAAATATTCTAATACAGAACAAAAATAGTCAAATTCAATTACCTGCTGTTTTATCAACTTTTAGTTACATAAAAAAATTACTTTATATACAATTTTCTATTTTGATATTATGAGGGCATATTTGTCAAGCTGGGAAATGTGTTTATTTCATAACCTTTGAGCTGTATTTTTAGTGAGAAAATATTTAGATAAATATTACATGTATCTACATTTGTCAACCTAAACCCCCATTCTGCATATGTTAGCAGCAGTTCTAGATTGAGACATGGTAGAACATCCACAAGAAAACATTGACTTCCTAATGAATTCTAGAGATGATTTTATAGAAATATCCTTTATGGTTGCTTGACAGTAATTGCTTCTTCCATACTGACCTTATAGACATTGACCCATGCATTTTTCTATATCTGTTAACTTCAGTTCCATATTCAAAGTTGTTCATTTCAGAAGTTTCTAGAGCTGCTCTATTTCTTTTATCTATAGAAGAATATCCTCTTGTACAATCATGTCAAATGCTGATGCAGAGAACAAAACAATTAAAGAAAGTAATTAATGATACTCTTCTAAAAGAATAAAATGGGATTGATACCTTATTGCAGGAAAAATTAGAGACACTTTAAAGATGTCATTTTATCTAAAACTATGCTTATGTTTTAATACCATTTTAAGGATGAATATGTTTATGTACTATTTCTTTGTAAAAATGTTATGCATCTACTTACTGTGGTGATATTTACTTAAAAAGGAAGGCTCATGGATGTATTAGTAACTGTCTCATCATAAGAGGAGGCATGCACCATACTGTTATTATGTGTATTCAAGATAAAAATACATTCAAAGTGCATTCTTTACAGAATTTATAATATCATTTCAGTTCTATTTTTTCCTTGTAAGTACTTTGAAGTAAAAACACAGAGTTTTTTGTACTATCACAAAATACATCTGTGGGAATGTGCTTGCATCTGTGCTGATGTTGAAGTCGACTGAACTTTCTTCACCTTACTCTAGTCTGTCAGTGAAATTGATACAACGTGATTTAGGTGGGGACCATGTGCCTTGCCATTAAGGAAGTCTTGACTTTTCTCTCTGGAACCTGAGAACAAGTGTTTCTCTCTTCCTTTGCTCCTCTCGTTCTATGAAGAGACTCCTGATGAAGAAGGAGGCAGGTGAAAAAATCTGGAAAGTCAGTTGACCCCTCCCAGCTATATCTAGACTCACCTCCAAAAGGTAAAAGATGATTTTTTGCTAAACGGATCCTTTAAACAATGACTGCTGCTTCCTCTATGGGAAGATGCCCTTGCCTGGGCCCCTCGATGACTCTATTATATTATCTCTTGAACAAATCACTTCTCCAGGCATCCCCAGCTGCAATATTTTAATTTTCTAAGTGTCTAAAGGTCAATAAAATGCCTTTACCTGAAGTATGGATCCCATCAGACTTCTAGAAAGTATAAGTTATAAATGCTCAATGACTTTTGACATGCTTAATAAACAAATAAGTATAATTAAGAGTGGAATCTGAGGATACTCTGTGTCCATGGAGCCATATTATAAATTTCAAGTGCTGATGATCAACTTGGAGGAATGTGTGAAGTGGTCTAAGCACTTACTTCAATGTCACCGGTATAGCTTGTAAAAGTTCAAATTCCTGGGCCCAGTGTTTAGCTACCAAATACAAACTGGTCGCGGGGGACCCATGAGAAAGACCCGGGAGTTGGAAGTTATGCTGCCTGTGGTGTCCTTGCCTCTCCACATGTATGCCCTGGTCTCCTCCCTCTGCTCTGTACCCAAAAGTCTCATCGCCAGGGACGTTACTGAGCTTCCTTGTCTTCTGGCTTCCAGGTATGTTCAGCAAGGGGAGCTCACAGGAGGGAGGGAGTGGGAGTCTCTGTATTTATCCTCCCTGTCCCTTTCCCTCCCTGAAGGTTGTTTCCGGCTGGCTACTTCCTCCTAAATGTCCTCTGGGGCTCTCTCTTCTATGTCCTGGTAACGGCTGCCTTCCTTGACCCTTTTAAATAATTCCTTTATTAAATTCTTAATTTACCTAATTTGAGTCTCTTTCTCTCTCTCTCTCTCTCTCTCTCTCTCTCTCTCTCTCTCTCTCCTTCCTTCCCTCCCCCCTCCTTCTCTCCTTCCCTTTGTCCCTCCACCCCAAATCCTCATACAGAATTTAGTATATCCATCTAAAATTTTCAAGATGTCTTTGTTCCTGGAGATTACACATTACTATATATTATATGAATCCAATGAGTTTACTTAAAATGGTTTCTCATTCTGTATATACTTGTAGCTTGTGACTTTTTAAAAAACAAATTGACTTTTGAATTAAAATTTGTTGCACCCATTTTTAGAGTATAGTTTGATGAGTTTTGAAATAGTATACACCTGTGTCATCACCTTGACAATTACCTTAAAGAATTTTTTCATCACACCAAAAATTTCTCTTCCTGGCTGAGTTTCTTCCTATACCATCCCAATGCAGGAAATGATCTGCTTTCTGTTACTACAGATGACTTTGCCTGTTCTAGAATTTTGTATAAATGGAAGTATGTAGCACATATTCTCATCTCTTTCTACTTCATCATCATGTTTTTGAAATGTATCCTCATTGTTGTGTCTATCAGTGGCTTATTCCTTTTTTACTACTTAGCAGTATTCCAGTGTATGGACATAACACAATTTGAATAAACCTGGTATGAATATTAACGGTTATCCTCCTGTGGATGTATGTTTTCATTTTTCTTGGGTAAATATATAAAAGTGGAATTGCTGGATCATAAGTAAGGTATATATTTAGCTTTAACTGGAATCTTTATTATTTTGATATTATAGTCATAAATGTATTTACCAATTTACCTCAAAATTTTATTTAATTTCTCCCAGTAACATTTTAATAACTTTTAGTGTAGAAATGTTGTATGATTTATCTCCAACTTCTTTTTGTTGATGCTATTTTAAATTTTTATGATTCCAATTTTTACTTGTTGCTGATCTTTAGAAACTCTATTTGCTTTTTTTTTTTTTTTTTTTTTTTTTTTTGGTGCTGGGGATTGAACCCAGGGCCTTGTGCTTACAAGGCAAGCACTCTACCAACTGAGCTATCTCCCCAGCCCTAGAAACTCTATTTGCTTTTATATGCTGACCTTGGAACCAGTGACCTTGTTAAATTTACTTTTTTAATAATTTTCTTTTCTTTTTCTTTTGTAACGTCAATGGACAAAAAAAACATGCTAACTTCAAATAATGAACAGGTTTTTTTTGTCTTATTATTCTTATGCTTTTCTTTTTGCCTTATCATGATGACTTGAACTAAATGATTTTTTTTATATAGAATTGCCAATGATATCCTTGTCTTTCACTCAATTTAGGGAAAATTGAATACTTTACTATTAAATTTTGGATTTGGGGAGGTATTACCACAGCAAGGAAGTACCCAATTTTGTTTTGGTGTTTCTGTTATTGTGAATGAATTTCCACAAATACCTTTTGTGATGGATTTATTTAGATCACTCTCAATTGTTTTTTTATATATATTGTTAATCTGCATATTTATTAAAAATTTTAAGAACCTGTTGTTGTTCTATGTCTCTCCTCTCACTTGGATAACAATTTCATTTGAGGATCTTAAACTTATTTGCATATTTCCCCAAACTATTGAGAAAACAATTATTATAGTGCTGAGTTAAAAAGAAAGTATGTTAATTCATTCCCTTCTTATAATCTTTGTAAACTTTGATTAACATCATTTTCACTTTAAATTTTTTATGATGATTACCCCCAAACATGTTAAAACTCTTGTACCTACTTATAGTTTCAATCTCTTATAATATGTATATGAATTGTTTTATTTCTAGTAAACCTGCATTTCAAATAACTATTGCACCCAATTTTAGGGACAAATAAGATTAACAAAAATATGAGAATTATCTGTGCTAATATGAGAACAATCTGTGGTAAAAACGGGAAGATGATAATTAGCAAAAATGAACTTTAGAAAATATGTACCCATACAGTTCTTTCTTATGTGCTTGAAATGCAAAATCCTTTATGACTTCTGGATCAATCTGATGCCTATTATCAGAGGTCACATAAGCAGGCTAGGTCGTAAGCAGGCTCTGAGATGGAGATGAGATTGTAGGAGGTTTGTTAGGAACTATTTGAGGGAGGAAGAAAGGCAAACCAAAGTGGATTAGTGGAGACGACCTGCTACAGTGCAGTTGTAACAGATCCCTAAGTACACCCCTTCTAAAGCTGAGTTGGTCCTCAGGGTGAACCCACTTGTGGTGAGAGGTTGAGACTTTGCCCCTCTCTGGACCAGCCAGTCTCTGGACTTCCCCTGGATATGGACTTCCCCCTGGAAAAGCAAGAAACCTGTCAAGGGTAGTGTCTGGAAAGGGACTGAGTTAGGGACTCAGTTGCCAGCATTTCTGGCATCTGAGGAATAAGGACCTTACTGCTGAAGGTGAGATCTGAGCAGCACACCACATCATCCACCACACCTCAGTGTTAAGATCTGACGTCAAGCCAAATGCTTTAGAATTGTGTGAATGCAATTTTCCTGATAGTCTTTCCATTTTGTTTATATATTCCCTACAATACTTTCTACTGGGCTATGATGGAAAAAGAAGGAACTGGAGCCAGGAAACTGTGTCAGTTTCAATTCTGCCATTTTGCTGCTCTATGTGTTCAAGAGTCGGGTCACTTAAGGGTTCTGCGTCTTGGTTTTCTGTTCAGTTAAACAAAAAGAATAATATCTTAAAAATTAAAGGAACAAGCAATTAATAAACTTTAGCTCACACTTTCCTTTTGTATTTTTGCTGAAAGAATTTTCTAATCGATATCTATGGATTATTTATTTAGGTATTTCCAAACCCAACCCATAGAGTGCCTTTTAAAATATTTGATTGCACTGTTTTAGAAGTAGTGTGAGACAGCTGATTTGAAGCACTTCTGACTATCTCAGTTTCACATAGAACTGACTTTTCCTATAATAGAAACTAAAAGGCAATTTAGAAACTGCAAAAGAAACTAAAAGTCATTTTAATAGAACACCTACTTACAAACCATGAAGAACTCTGCTGTTACGACTAGCATTGCCTTTAGTTTCATGGAAGAGTCTTTCCTGGAAGACAAAACAGACTCTACAAGTTGATATTATTACTATTCAGTGATGCATTTTTTAAAAATTCAAACCCAAATGTTAATATAAACAATGAGACAAATGGAATAATACATGCTAAGGAAGGACCAGTTTCTAGAAAAATGCCCTCTAAAGTTTCCCGGCTGGACTGCCTAGTGGCTTTTCTCTGAAAAATCTTTTCCTAGTCTTAAGATGCAGTAATCACTCTTTTCCAATGGGACATATATGGTCATCTTCCTCTTTCGGTGGCATGGATTATCAATTCATAAGCAGTGGCTGTTTGAGGCTAAATTTAATTTCTCATGGACTAAGCTGAACATCTTTCCTGTGGTTGATCTTTAAAGACCATAGTGAATGCAGATGCCATACCTGGGTTCTGAGGGTGACATGAGGTGGGGGAAACCCCCCCAGGGATTAAATAACAACTAGTTTTCAGTCTTCTGCAAACTTTGTCATTCTACAAGGTTGTGAGATGCATTACATCTGCTAAAATCTACTACAATTCATTTTCTCCACCCTTCTCCCTGCCCCTGAAATGACATTATGTGATTTCCTCTTGTATGCAAGTTAGTTAATAGCTAAATTCTGTCAAAATCAATTTGTGAATAAGTAAACACCTCGTAATAAATAACACACTTTCAAAGCACATGTTTTTTTGGATTGATCTAACATTATCTGATAAGCTCGGCCAATACCATTTCACGTTAACTTCTGTCATGTTTAAATGCACTTATAGGCTAATAGGGCAGTTTGTAATTTTGTGATACTTACACTATTGCTCAAATATATGGCATATAACAAATAAATAAGAGGCGAAGGTATTGGTATTGAATGTTCACTGAGGGCTTCCTCTCTTACTGCCCTCACTCACAGAAGCTACCCTGGGAGATGAATGTGCCAGGATAAGTTATCTGCGGCTCATAAAATCTTTTTCAGAAGATTGAAATAAAGTCAGTGCTTGCAGAAGACAAATCAATTGTGACATTTCTGAATAGAGTGCGATGCATTTAATTAGCACAAGACATACTGGCAAATGCTGAATTACCCAATAAATCACTGGATGCTGGAAACCATACAGAGCGGGGAATCAGCTGTCTTGTGAGATGTACAGCAAGTGATAATAGGGAGATCTGGCCATTTGTATTGTCACTTTGCCCCATTTTCTGCTAATTTTTTTTTGTATTTTGACATTTGCACATGGGGCTCCCTTAATTATTCTAAACTATCATCGAACTCTGTCCCTACCTACTTGGAGAATATTTTGCAAATGTTTGCATTGGCGAAGGACATTCACTACTGTTGATGTGATATGGCGGATGTGGCATGTGAGGTCCTCCAAAGAGAGACAGTAAGTGCTGATAAAAATCCTCAGCACCGACATGCTGAAAAAGCAACTAGCAGGGTCACTGTATTGCAGTCCATTGAAAATATTAAAGGTGTTACTTCAGTCATTTCTAAGTCTCACAAAGCTATCTACCAGTTTAGGCAGAAAAATGGCTTACTTTAACGCTTGACAACTTTGGTTAAAATTTTTTTTTTTTTTTAACCTGGAACTTAGACGCTACTTCAGTCTATTTTTAAAATGTTACAGTTAAAGAGCATTGGGCTTATAGCTAACATGTTGGCTATTGAGAATCTAGGAAAAATTGAAAACGAGTTCTAAATGAGTCTTGTTGGTGTTGGAAGACAAGGCGGAACATTTTCTCCAGTGAGGGATGTTTTGTAGATAAATTGGTGATTGCGCCCGCGAACCTTTTATCCCGTAGCTTTCGATGACATAAACATCAAGGCAGCTCACATCTTAAGCACCGGATCATACAAAAGACCCCTGCCGCCGTCACTTCTGTGCCTTTGACACTCACTTAAGTGGTGACATTTCAATGGTAGATAGGATAGATAGATGGTAGATCAGGGTAACGATGCTACTGACTAAGCGAATATGAGAGATGCAATGGAGGGAGAAGAACAGGCTTTCATTTATGAAAAATCTCAGGTCTGCAGAGCTGGTGTCTGATGTTACTGTGAAGTTGAAACTCAAGACCTACTAGTACCACTCATCTGAGGGCATGACCACCTAGATGATGGTGCTGGGGCTTCTAATCACAAAACAGAGAAGGAAGAGGGAAATCTCAGGATCGCCTGGGAATTTTTTTCGAATAATGCACAGTCCCATTTTTTCCATTCCCCCTATATTCTAAAACATGGATACAGAAGAGCTCTCCTCACTCCAAATAATCCATAGGATATCCATAAGAGTAGGGAGGTGAGTGTAAATTTAAAAATAAAACCCATGGGCATCCAACAGTGTCTGGTACACACGGGAAGTTGGCTTTCCTAGCTCCAGGTGGCTGGATCTTGATGGGCTCATCATCAGTGATAATGGCCGTCTCACATTTGGTGGGAAGACAGGTAATTCCACTTTGTAATATGTACAACTTTAGTGGAAAAGATAAGCATTTTTAAAGAAATCCAAACTAAGTGTTTCTTCTGAGTTCATCATAAGGAAAGGAAGGAAGGAAGGGGAAGGAAGGAAGGAAGGAAGGAAGGAAGGAAGGAAGGAAGGAAGGAAGGAAGGAAGGAAGGAAGGGGAAAGACTAGCAAGATCATCTGTTTCCCACCATAATATTCTCAAAAAGGGCTGCTTTGTAATTATTAAATTAGTGAATTTCCATGCCTTGAAGTAAAGCAGTTTTTTTCCTTGCAAAAACTTTTCTCTAGTTAAAAGAGATGGTTACAAATGCTTGATGATATCAATTTGTCATTCCTCATTTAACTTTTCCAAAGAAGCTTCACTTTGCCTCTCTAATTAGCCTGAAGAATGAACCCTTCAATATGGTATACCCCATAATAAGTAAAGTTTCCTAGTTCTGTAAGAGAATCAGAAATTAAGAATGAACTATCAAATCAAATGTCACTTCAGGAAGGATTTAGGAAAAAAATATAAATCATTTATAACTGCCTCCAAGGAATTAGAAGAATTCTGAATTTTCCTCTAAACCAGTACCTAGGTACTTTCTTTCTCTCTTTTTCTCTTCAAAATGAGAGAGTGGAGCATAGAAGCTGAGACCTACAATGCAGGTCTCACAATCCTATAGGCTTTGGATTAAAACCCTCGTTCTGCTACTTACCTGTATGACATGTGCCAAATTAAATTATCAGAGCTTCAATTTTTCTCATTTGAACACTGGTGTTACGATATCACTCACATAGGGTTGTTTTAAGTTAGGTGATGTAAAGCAATTAGCTGAGTTAATAAACACTTTCCTTGTAATTAGTAGTAACTAAGACCTGTGCTAGTTCCACAGTAAGTGTGCGACTTCCTCACTTCCCTTCCAATCGCCCTTGCAACTTGACACGTCCATCACCTGCTTATCTCCTCTTCAAATAATCTCCTTTTCCCAGCATTTTGAAACATTTTCTTGTTGTCACTACTTTTTGGCCAAAGCACTTTGCTAACACTTTTGACACTCTATTATTTAATTTTTGTTTTCATACTTGGAAGTTAGATTATCCTTTATAAATACCTGTGATAAATGAATATTAAGAACAAACAAAAAAATCCTTTCCCCACACTGCAATTCTTTTTTTTTTTTTTATTTTTGCGGTACTGGGGATAGAACTCAGGGCCTTGTGCTTGCAAGGCAAGCACTCTACCAGCTGAGCTATCTCCCCAGCCCCCCCACACTGCAATTCATCATTAATATTAGAGAATTTTTTTTTTTTTTTAAAGGAAATCCCTTAAACTGTTCTTTTGTGGTGCTGGGGATGGAACCCAGAGACTCCTGCATGCTGGGCAAGCACTCTTACCCTGAGTTACATTCTCGGTCTCCCACCACCCCCCATTTTAACTTTTGAGGCCGTGTATCTCTAAATAGCTGGCCTCAAACTTGTGAGCCTCCTGCGTCAGCCTCTGGAATAGCTGGGATGACAGGCCTGTTCCACTGAGACTGGCTACAACCATAACACTTTCTTGCTTCTTTCCCATTGGGTCATTTTAAAAAAGGGAAGGGTGAATTCAAGATGTTGGCAGGGCTGGGGTTCTTAGGGAGCCTCTCCCAGCCTCTGCTGGCTGCAGACATGCTTGGTGTCCCTTGGTTCATAGAGGCAGCACTCTAACCCCTAGTTTCACCTTCATGTGGTCTTCCTCCCTTTGCATTTCCTCTTGTGTTTCTGTGTATTTTCAAAGATTCTACTCCTTCTGAGGACATGAGTCATTGGATTTAGGACCCACCCATATCCAGTATGACTTCTTTTTTACATGAAAAAAATACATGTATATGCATATATATTCAATATTTCTATAAATATATATAAATTCAATATATACATTCAAGTATAAACAAATACATATATATACATATATATGTAGATTATATATGTATTTATCTATATCACATACAGATATATATTACATTGACTGTTATATATTAATGTACATTATATATGATTATATATAATTATGTATATATTATGTGTGTGTATGTATATGTGTCTATATAGGATATATATAATCATATATACATATATAAACTATATACACATGTACATATATGTGTATATATATATATTCTGTATTGCCAAATAAGATTATATACTGAACTTCATAAATCTTGGAGGGATACTAGTCAACTAGTCTTGGAGGGGTATTGACAGAAGTTGATTTTTTTTTTTTTAAAGAAGAAATAATTTGCACTTTGCTGAAGAATCTATTGAAATGGTCGTCTGCGTTTGTCTCCACCTCCTGGCCACATTCTCATTGCTACTACCCTAGATAAGGTTATTTCGTACAGAGCTAATACTTTGAAATGTGTAATCTGGTCTATTTTGCTTTAAGTGCACACATTTGACTTAAATTGGCTTAGAACACCCTTCCATGGGTTGGGGGGGGGGAGGAGAAGAGAATTAGGATTTGTTAAAGGAATAGAAATAATGTTATCTTTTTACATTCAAAAGAGGTCTCTAGAGCCAAGATAATTGTCTTGAAAGCCTGTTTGTTGAAAAGGAACTTACTAGATTCTTTTGGTAATGATCTCCCTTTTTTTTTTTTTTTGGCATATAAATTGCTAAACCAGGGATTCAGTTCACAAAGTATTCTCAAAATCTATGGAAGGTACCAATATTAATGATCAATATTTAGCTAAGCATTTGGAATTGGAAATAAGGAAGTGCACAGAAACAACTTTATTTCCCAGGTAATGGAGAGGATACTGGGAGGGAAAAGGAGGAGGTTTAAAAGATATGGTTCAAAATTTATTTTCCACCTATGATGAAAAATGTTCATGATAACCATCATTCTGACCACAATAAAATGGGTAACCACAAATCCATATTTTTTTAAAGACAGCAGAGAACTATGAGTGCACAGGAATGAAAGAGAACTCCATTCCAGAGAAGGGCTTTCTTAAGTAAGCAAAGGTGTAGCCAATTTCATCCTGGGGCAAATTATCAAGTTGGAACATAGACAAGTTAATTATTAGGTCTTCCATGGGCAGAGGGACTTTCTGGGGGTAATGAGAAACAAGCAGAGCTCTAATCAATTGTGGGTAGTCTGGTTCAGAATATAGAGCAGTCTCAAATGCAGGATCAGTTCTTCCTAAGACATTTGAAACCAGAAGGGCAAAAACCAGTGCAATTCCTGATTGAGCTCAAGTAATCAGTTACTCATTCTGGTTGCCAAACAGAAAGAGGAGTATGCCTTTTTTTAGGAGAAAATGCTATTTACTCCAGTAGCCTTTAAATCAAGATTATCTGAGCCACAATTTAAAACATATGAAACATGTAAATAGCTATGAGAAAATAATCAAGAAGAAAAATAGGAAAGAGAAACTGATTCATAGATGACCCAGATGTTGGAATCTGCAGATTAAAGACTTCAGTAATCATAAATATTTTAAAGAAAATGGAGGAAAATTCTGTTAAAGAACAAAGCTAACATTTTAGGATAAAAAAAGAACAGAAAATATCCCAAACACATGCTATCTGAAGTTAGGGATTAATTTGATGGACTTAGCAGCAGACTGGACACAGTGGCGGAAAGGCCAAGTAAGCTGAATGTTCATTATTAGGAATGAGCTGAACTGAAACAGTGAAATAATAATGGTGGGAAAAAAGCATTTGAGACATGAAGGATGAGAGAGAGAATGAAGCAGAATATTCAAAGAAAGAATGACTCAAAAATTTCCAAAATTGCATCAGGCACAGTGGCACATGCCTGTAATCCCAGCAGCTTGGGAGGCTGAGACAGGAGGATCTCGAGTTCAAAATCAACCTCAGCAATGGTCAGGCACTAAGCAACTCAGTGAGACCCTGCCTCTAAATAAAATACAAAATAGGACTGGGGATGTGGCTCAGTGGTTGAGTGTCCGTGGGTTCAATCTCTAGTACCCACCCACCCCCCAAAAAAATTCCAAAATTGGTAAAAGATATCAACTCACAGAGTCAAGAAGCTCATCAAACTCCAGTCTGAAAAAATACAGGGAAAAGCACACTCTGGCACATCTTTGCTGAAAAGCAAAGAAAAAGAGATAAATCTTAAAAGCAGCCAAGGAAGAAAAGACACATCAAATGCAGGGGAACAACAAATGAATGAGACTGACTTCTCACCAAAAATAATGAAGGTCAAAACACAAGGTCGTGACTTCTGTGAAGTACTGAGTAAAAAGCATGCCCACCCAGAATTCTATACCAGCAAAAATCAACTTCATAATGAAGATAACATAAGTACATGTTCAGACAAAGATAAGCTAAAGAATTCTTTGTCAGCAAATTCAAAACTATGAGAGATAATAGAGAATATATTTTCAGGCCAAAATTGAAGAAAAGACATATAGGAATGAATGAAAAGTAACATAAAAGGTACTTTTAAAGTATTTTTAAAGATTATTTTGTTTATTTATATTTTTGGTACCAGGGATTGGACACAGGGGGTTTAACCATTGAACAACATCCCCAGCTCTTTTATTTTATTATTTATTTATTTTATTTAGAGACAGGGTCTTGCTAAGTTGTGTAGGGCTCACTGAATTGCTGAGACTAGCTTTGCATTCACGATCCTCCTGCCTCAGTCTCCCCAGCCACTGGGATCACAGGCACATGCCACTGCATCCAGCTTATTTTGAAGATTATTGAATATTTAAAACAATACTAACAATGTAATAATACAAATGCATTACATAATTTGTAACAGATAGAAAAGCAAAATATATTATAGTAACACAAAGGGCAGGGTGGGCTAGGGAAAGTATGGTTTTGTTTGGTTCTTGTACGTGAGAAGATAAAATAATAATCAAGGTAAAAAATGTTAGTGATCCATATAATAAAGTCAAAATTCACCATTGAACAAAACACAGAAATGTATAACTAAAAAGAAAAAGTGAAATGAGAAAATTAAAATCTTTGTTTAACCCAAAAGAAAGCAGAGAAATTGAATAAAAAAGTGAGAACGTGAGGAACAATTAGAGAAAGAATAGCAAGAGGTTATACTTAACTGTATCCGGAATCGTATTGAGTGCAAAAGGAAGAAATGCAACATTCTCGGATTCTTTCAGTCAGAACGACAAAACAAGGTCCAAGTATGTGCTGTTTACAAGAGACCCTTTAAATATCAGGACACTGATATGCAGAACAGGAAAAGAATTGAAAGTATTATACTGTCTAAGCACTGACTCTAATAAAGTCAATGTAATAATATTAGAAAGTCAATTTCAAGACAAGAAGTATTACCAGGAACAAACAGGGACATTTCAAAATAAAGTAAGCTAGATGCAGTGGCTCATGCCTGTAGTCCCAGCTACTTGGGAGACTGAGGAAGGAGCATCACTGAGCCCAGAAGTTGGAGGCCAGCCTGGGTCACACAGTGAGACCCTATCTCAAAATAAATAAGTAAGTAAGTAAACAAAGACCTTGCTTGCCCTTCATTATCCCAACAGCATTTGAATCATTTATAGCTGTGTCAAATAGCTAAAGGATGTTCACATTTTTGATTATTGACTAACTACTATACTCCTTCAGGGAACTAGCTGCCTCACTTCACAGATGAGAAAACAAGTACCAAAGACCAGTTATTTGTTTAAACTTATGCAAGTGACAAAGAATAGGATTTGAACATAGGTTGGTCAACTCCGGAGTCTTAGGCAAGAAAGTCCTACATGTAATAAACTAAAGTCAAGAGCATAAAAGTTAGGATTAGACAGAGATGATGGTGCCAGAAAGTTCTGGAACCTGAGGGAAGCTGTGGGCTGGGCAGTAGGGACAGTCAACATGCAGCTTAACTGGCTGTAGTGTCCTATCCTAAAGCTTCTTCAACCATGAAGGTCGCCGTGTGTCTTTCAGGGGTACAAAGGAACTCTGCTGAGAAACTTGTCCTCCATGCTCTGTTCAAAGTCTGTTCCCAGACTCCCGCTCGTCCTTATGAGTGGGAATAGTCTTCTTGTTATTTGAGAGCTAATGAGACTGACATGCAAGGGACTTGCATGGAGAACCGTTGTTCTCCCAGACTGAAACTGAAGACGTCTGGGAGGTTCTTGCTTCAAACACACACATTTCAATTTCTTTGTTTACCAATAAAGTTAAAGAAGTTAAAAGACATAAAAGCAGTTGCTATTTATGAAGTAACTAAGCAGTTCTGGCTAAAGCAGGTCTATTCAGAAAGACATCACAAAAGAAATCATTCATGGTAGTAAATGAATCTATGACACAAGAGGATGGTAGAAGGGAAATGTCTGGGATTAGATGATGACTTCTGTTGTGTTAGGATCCACATTAATTATTCTCCTTGCTCAAGATAAGAGGTTAAAGATGGTGAAGAATGTGAAGCAAATATGATGCTGCTAAAATGGTAGTGACTCAATTTTTAAAAAAGAGGAGCCTGGGGTTTCCCTCCTTGCATTGAGCAGCTCTAGGGACTTCTCAGAGGCAACCCACTCAATCTTCCTGACTTGAACATCCAGCAATTGATGCCTCTAGGGTCTCCAAGGCCACAAATCAAGCAAGAGTGGATATGGTACTGCCTGCTCTGGAGAAAATGGCTCACCTGGGGAGCGGGTGGGGCTCCGTAATTCCTAGTTCCCTGGGACTCCACAAGATTCCAGAGGCATCCCTTCGGTCACCAAAAAGACTCCAGGTACTGTTATTATCAATGAATCATTGACTTGTGTGTGTTCAATTAGATATGCAAATATTTACATATACTATTATGATATAAAATCAAGTATTACAAATAGAGTGTGCCACATGACTACCTACTACAGTTTCAACAACAAACGCTTTGCCAAAGGTTCAATCTTATTTTAATCCCCTTCATGACTCCCATTCCAAAGCAAATTAGGGGCCCATTACAAAATGGGTCGATGGTAGGGCAAACTCAGGAGGCAATTCCAAAAAATTAAGAATCTAAATTTTGCAACTTCTAAGAGACAGGAAATAGAAGTTATCTTCTTGCAGGACTGACATGGGAGGGCGAGTGAAAGAGACACAGAAAGCAAACCTTCAGTCACTCATTCATGCAACGTGACGTTGAAAACACTCCTCCAGAGACTGAGGTTAAAGAAGTGAAGCAGGTGACTGGTTCCTGTGCAGGCTATCACTGCGGCATGCCCAGTGCAGAACCGTCGAACACGGGTGGAGAGGATCTGTGCTTACCCCCGAATAGAATTGACAAGTGGGTTGAACTGCTTACTAATGCCCAACTTGGGACCCCCGCATGCTACCCTGGAAAGGATTCCTAGCTAACCTTACCCATTGCAAGGACTCTTCTGTTTCATAAAAGGATTTTTTGACATTGAAGAAATAGTCCTCTTTAATTTTATGCGGTTGTGTTCAGTGTTTGGGCAAAACTCAAGGCCAATGTTCATTTTGCTATGTTTTGATTTTTGTACCTTGGCAAAGCGAGAGATTTTTGTGGGTGATTATTCTTCTGAACATTTTTTTCTGGATTCGACACGCCACCTACACTGTCCTTTCATAATCATCACATTCTCCTATTAATTTCTATTTGGAAATCCTTAACATATTAATTTTTTTTCCTATTTAGTTATAAACTTACTTGTCAGATACCCCATTATTTATAATAGCATGATGTTATCTATTCAGATCTTTAAAATAATCTTTCCTTTCAAATGTAATTTAAGTTTGATAATATAAATATTTTGGCATAAGGGAAAGCATTTTTAACAAGCGGGTGGCATTTAAACTACTTTTTTGAGATGGCATGAGGCCAGAAAGCTTGTTGGAATTTACAAATATGATTTGATTTATATTTTACTTTGCACACCAGGACCAAGAGAATGACTAATTAGAATCATGACTCAAAACTATAAGGAGTAGTTATTGATTCAGATCATGAAATGATCTGAACGATCAGAAGCAAACATCTATCTCCCTCTTCATCCAGAGTTCAGGGGGTTAAGTGCTGTTTGTCTCAAATCCTTGGCATTAACTCTGTCTTTGTAATGAAGAAGACAATTAAAGTCTCTATTCATTCACTGTTAGGAGGTAGTGTATTAATTAGCAAAATCACTCAATTAACAGCACTCTGAAATATAGCACTTGTTTCTCACCTTTCCTCATCTATCCGAACACACGAACAATTATCACAATGAAGATAAGGTCTAAAACTCCAAGAATACATACTTATTTTTTGTTTCAACTGCACCAAAGTTAGGTGTCCTCATATTTAAATCAAGAACTGACACAGCAGGCAGATAGTGACATTATTTATTTACCATTTAAATTTTATCTCATTACATCACATAATTGTAAGCTAGTACTCATGACCGTGAATACATAGAATGTTCTTTTACTATATTTCGCAGGCTTGGAAAGGTTAACTACCTAAGAACACAGAGCTATAGTTAGTAGTAGAGATCAATTCTTTAATTTTGGACACTGTGTCTCTAGAATCTGGACTTTTCTTTCTTTTTTGCTTTTTTTAAAAAAAATTTTCCTCTTATGCTAGATAGGCTTCAAGGAATGCATAAATATCACAGAATAATCAGAGTTGTGGTTAAATATTTATGTACGATGTTAGTGTTAGTCACTTTAGCATTATTTAAAATAGTGAAAATTGGAAAGAGCATTCATGTCCAACAGTTGAAAATGGTTAAATAATTTATGGTGCAAGGGAATATTATTCCTTCATTAAAAATCATGTTTTCAAAAAGCAGAGCCATTTGGAGCTACTTACTATAATGCAAAACAAGAAAGTAAACTCGGGTTACAACTAATAGAATATAAGCCTTGTTTTTTAAAGAAAAATATACTTATACACATTTTTAAGAAAGAATAGGAAAATGACAAAATTGGAAGTGAGTGAACCAAAGCATTATCAGACAATTTTTCTTTGTTTTGTGGTCTAGGAATGGAACCAGGACATCAGTCATGCTAGACTCTGCTACTGAGCTACATTCCCAGCTAAGGTGCTTTATTTTCCCCTTGATTGAGAATCAAGAATAATTCCAATTCTCTTCAGTACACGTATCTGCTTTTTCACCCTCTTTTTTGATTGTACAGCATGATGGTATGAAATATATAGTGTAATTATTACCACAAGTAAACAATATAACATATTCAACATCTTCCATGGGTGATGGTAGTCCTGTGCGTGTGTGTGTATGTGTGTGCGTGTGTGTGTGTGTGTATTTGTAGTCTGTTGGGAAGTTTTCAATATACTATACAATATATAATACAATATTATTAACTATAGCCCTCTTTAGGCTTATTTATCCTACATAAATGCACGTTTGTACCCTTTGACCTGTATTTTCCCATTTATTCCCCTGTTCCACTCCTAATAACCACCATCCTCTTCTGTTTTGATTCATTTTTAAAGATTATATATTTAAATGAGCCCCTATAGTATTTATCTTTCTGTGTCTGGCTTATTTCACTTAACAATATGTTCTCCACATTCATCCATGTTACTGCAAATGGCAGGGTTTCTTTCTTTTTCAAGGCTAAATAATATTTACACACACACACACACACTCACATACACTCACTCATACATGCCACTTTTCTTTATTCATTCAACTGTTGACACTTAGGTTGTTTCTATATATTTACTATTGAAAATGATCCCGCGATGAAATGTGAGTGCAGATACGTCTTTGAAATGCTGATTTCACACCCAGTAGTAAGAATGCTGGCTCATATGGTAATGTGCAAAGGCTTCAATTTTTTTCACACTTTGTTATCTTTAGTCTTTTTCATAGCATTCGTTCTAATGGGTGTAAAGTGATACTCATTGTGATTTTAATTTGCATTTTTCTGTGATTAGTGATGCTGAAATAGTTTTCTTTTTTTAAAAAGTTTAATTTGTTCTTTTTAGATATACATGACAGTAGAGTGTATTTTTACATATTAAACATACATGGAGTATACCATATTCTAATTAGGATCCCATTCTTGTGGTTGTACATGATGTGGATTTTCACTGGTGGTGTATTCATATATGAACACAGGAAAGATATGTCCAATTTATTCTACAGTCTTTTTTATTCTCATCCCTTTCTCCCTTGCCTCCATTTGCCTTTGTCTAATCCATGAACTTCTATCGCTCCCCTCCCCATTTGTGTGTTACTATCCACATATGAGAGAGAACATTTAAACTTTGGTTTTTTTGGGATTGGCTTATTTTGCTCAGCATGATAGTCTCCAGTTTCATCTATTTACTGGCAAATTCCATAATTTCATTCTTCTTTAAGGCTGAGTAATATTCTATTGGGAATATTACCACAATTTTTTTATCCATTCATTGGCTGAAGGGCACCAAGTTTGGTTCCATTGCTTAGTTATTGTGAATTGAGTTTCTATAATCATTGATATGGTCGCATCACTACAGTATGCTGATTTTAAGTTGTTTGGGTATAAACCGGGGAACCTTGGAATGGTGGTTCCAAGGTTTCTGAGGAATCTCCGTACTGCTTTCCAGAGTGGTTACATCAACTTGCAATCCTACCAGCAATGTATGAGTGTATCTTTTCCCTCACATCCTCGCCAACATTTATTGTTCCTTGTATTCTTGATAATTGCCATTCTGATTGGAGTGAGATAGAATCTCAGTGTAGCTTTAATTTGCATTTCTCTAATTGCTAGAGATGTTGAACATTTTTTCATATATTTGTTAATCACTCATGTTTCTTCTTTTGAGAAGTGTATGTTTAGTTCCTTTGCCCATTTATTTGGGTTATTTGATTGGGTTATTTGATTTTTGGTGTTAAGTCTTTTGAGTTCTTTATATGTCCTGGAGATCAATGCTCTATCTGAGGTGCAGGTGGCAAAGATTTTCTCCCATTCTCCGGGCTCTCTATTCTTGATTGTTTCCTTTGCTGTGAAGAAGCTTTTTAGTTTGACACCATCCCATTCATTGAGTTTTTATTTTACTTCTTGTGCCTTAAGGAGTCTTGTGGAGGAAGTCGGTTCCTAAGCTGACACAATGGGAAATTTGGCCTACATTTCTTCTAGTAGGCACAGGGTCTCTGGCCTCATGTCTAGGTTCTTGATCCACTTTGGGTTGAGTTTTGTGCAGGGTGAGAGATAGGGGTTAAATTTCATTCTGGTACATATGGATTTCCAATACTATGAAGGCAGTTCTAGGAGCAAAGTTCATTGTATTGAATATATTTTTCATAGACCTAATGGTCATTTGTATACCTTCTTTTTAAGAAATGTTCATCCAAGTTCTTTGTTTGTTTTCTTGTTATTGAAGTTGAGTTCCTTATATATTTTGGCTATTAACTCCTTTCAGATATATGGTTTGCAAGCATTTCTCTCATTCTGTCTCTTCCCTCTGGAAATTGTTTCCTTTGCTGGGCAGATGCTTTTTAGTTTGATATAATCCCATTGTCTGTTTTCTTCTTTTGCCTGTGATTTTGGTATCATATCCAATAACTCACTATCTAACCTAATATCCTGGAGGCTTTCTTCTATTTTTTCTTCTGGTTTTACAGTTTTAGTCTTTAATGCATTTTGAGTTATTTTTTAATATGGTATGAGATACAAATCTAATTTCATTCTACTTCTTGTGGGTCTCCAGTTGTCCCAATGCTATTTATTGAAAAGATTTTCCTTTTCCATTGTGTATTCCTTTCACTGGGCCCTGGTCAAAGATTAGCTGACCATAAAGAAAAAAAATCTAAACAAACCAGTAATGAGCAAGGAGATTGAATCAGCAATCACAACCTTCCTCATAAAGGAAAGCTAAGGAGCAAATGGCTTTCACAAGTGAATTCTAACAAGACTTTAAAGATTAGCAACAATCATCTCAAACTCTTCCAAAACATTGAAGAGGAAGCAACACTTCCAAACTCAATCTAAGAGGCTAGTATTGTCTTCATATCAAAGCCAGAAAATTACACAAGAAGAAAACAAGAGGCTAATATTGCTAATAAACATAGATGCCAAAATCTTAAAAAAAAAAAAACACTAACTAAATAGAACAGCAAATTAAATGGATCATATGTCAATATCAAGTGGAATTTACTCTTGGGATGCAAGGATGGTTCAATATACACAAATTATTAACTGTGGTACACCCTATTAACAGAATGCAGGATGAAAATCCTGTGATCAGCTAAATAGATCCAGAAAACATTGACAAAGAAATGTGCCTAGAGACAATAAGGGCCAGCTATGACAAGCTTACAGCAAATATCATATTTCCACATTTTTCTTGATTACAATATCTGCTACAATATTTTAAAATTATTTTTTTTCATTTTTACAGTCTGCATTTTGATTCATTGTACACAAGTGGGGTACATCTCTTCGTTTCTATGGTTGTGCATGATGTACATTCAAACCATTCATGTAATCATACATGTACATAGGATAATGATGTCTGTCTCATTCCACCATTTTTCATACCCCCTCCCTCTCATTTCTCCTATGTAATCTAAAGTTCCTCCATTTTACTATTCTATTGATTTGTTTATTGTCTGTTTTCCTGCAGGAGAACAAGGGCATTGCCTATCTCATTTACTATGTACCTATGAGGGTAGGTGGCACATTATATTTGCTCAACAAATATTTATTGAACAAATTATTAAATTCCAGGGCAGAATAAATACTCTTGGGGTCAAGGGCCTTAGGCAAATCATCATTTCACAATCCATAGTACCTTCAAGATTATCTTGAATTTTCATTAAATGAAAGAATCCTTTAAATTTAGTCTCTGCTAATATAATTTCATGTAAATTCACTTCAACTGAATTGCTCTATTTTCAAGGGAAACTAGAGTCGAGATGAATTTAACATTTGTGGTGTGTCTTTGCAGGTGATATGAAAGTTCATGACATGAAATAATTTGCAATTTTGCTGAGATTCATTTGAATTCAAAATGCTGGTGAGCACAGCTGAATCTTTTAGAGACTAATATAGCCAGAAACCAGTGTATAGCTCAGGATGTGCACACTCAGGAGTGCGTTGGGACTTAACTTATGATTTTGCTTGTGTATGAAAATTTTTTTCTTCTGCCATAAAATGATACCTGAAATGAAGACAGCTTCAAGAACTAGTGAGGTAAGTGATGTAGGTTTAGAAAGTGTTAATTCTTAGCCAGAAAACAGACATTTTATATATAGCGTGAAATACTAAATTCATTGGTGACTGGAATCCATGATGTAAATAAGTCAGTCATATGTTCTTTTTGAATATATAAAATTGGAAAATTTATGAAATGGACTTAGTAATTGTTTCTTACAGAACAGAAACTGATCATCAAGTGAGAGTTGAATAATTTACATATAATTTTTTCAGGGAAAAATTGTACAGGGAAAATGAAATGTGGTCATTATGAATTTGAGGATTTTCAAGAATTTCAGGAACTTTCCCTCATGAGCTAAAGAATCTATCGGTCTTTAAAGAGCTAATAGGAAGTTGGCATCTTCAGAAATAAAAGATGGTGATCGACCTGTAAAAAGCACTGATTAGATAGGATGTAAATACTGGCCAAATGTAAAGGAAGAAGATGCACTCTCCCTATTGTTTATGTGTCTGTTTCTTACTCTTTCCTCAGAAGCCCCCCTATTTACTTCATTTTCCTCTCTCTCTCTACCTTTGATCCTTTCCCCTCAATTTTTCTGCCAGCCATTTTCCCCTGGAAATGTTCTACCCTTAACAAATTCCTTACTGTTTAATGTTCTCTCTGAAAGTGCAGAAAGTGACATGGACATGTCTAATTATTAGCTTTCACAGTAAGACCAGTATGAACACTGTTACTTCTGCATAATTACATGGGCAGAGTCCATTTTACTTAAATATCATCAAGCTAATTTACTGTGGATCAATGGGCAGACTGATAACAATCATATGCATAGGCAGAGTCTATTCGAGGGGCAAGATCCATTTCATCCTAAATGATCAAGAAGTAGCTGCACTGATGTGTTTTGCATTCCTGGTATTCCCTTGCACCTCTTGCCTCCTCCCACCTATTCCATCATGGCATGACACATATAATATCAAATAAGATCAAAATTTTATCTGACCAATTTTGGATCAATTGGTATAAACTCAGACAACAAGAGCATAGTTTTAAATTTTGGAGTCACCTAAGGTTAAAACAAAGCATAAAGCCTCTTGCTTTGGAAGAATTCACAATTAGGCAGTTTGACTTACTCCTAAAAATAGACTAGAATTATTTGGACTTGGGGCTGGGAAAGGATAGTTGGAGAGGAAGAAAGGAGACTGAGTTATATGTCTCTGAGGACCATTGCTCCATCCTTAGGATGACTGAAAATCCTAGATGGGGATGAAATGAGTTGAAAGAAATTCTGGTGGTTTTGGGGAATCTGGAAGCAAAGATAAATTTTGCCCTGTGCTCCCTGGGTAGAACTCAAGAAAGGAGCAAGACCTCAGGTTGCCTAACTTGTGAATGCACTTAATGGCTCATTCACTCGTTTGTCCATTTGCCATATATTTTTTGTCTACTAGGTAGCAGGTTCTGTATTTATCACTGGGGCACCAATGAATAGAGTCATGGCCCAAGACAAAATTGTAGGGCTGATCTTTTGCTCCATCTCTTCATCCACAGTCTGCCCTATGAAGCTGAAGGTTAACTTCATCCCTCCAATGTTCAGGATGAAACTGTGACATCATCAGCAACTCAGCTTTCTCTCAAGTCGTATGTCCAGTCCTACAAGAAAATCTCTTGGCTGTACCTTCAAAATATATCCAGAATCCAACACATCTCTCTATCTCCACTGCTACTAAAACAGCTCTGGTCGCCTTGCTCCAACTTTCCTGCCTTAGTGTGGGCTCAACATAATCATTAGAGTGGCCCCTCAAAATCTGTCAAATTATGATTCTCCTTTGCTTACACCCTTCTGGAATTCTCCATCTCACCCAGAATGACAGTCCCACCAGTCTGTGCCTCCATATTACCTTTCTGAATGGATCTCTTGCTTTCATAGCCCTTGCTCACTCCTCTCTGCCCCTTGACTTTCTACTACTCATGAACAGGTCCCCCTTACCTTTCAGCCTTTGTACTTGTTCCCTCTGCCTGAAATGCCCTTCTCCCAAGATCACCTTGATGGATTTCTTCACCTCTTCAAGTCTGTGTGCAATTATCTCCTTTCAGGGATATCCTGACAATCTATTTAAAATTTCAAGTAGCTCCCCAGTCTGCATTCATAAATCCTTCTTGTCCTTCATCACTTTATCCCACAGTGTTTATGGATCTCTTAACATACTACATAAGTTATCTATTTATTATGTCTTTCTGATTTAAAAAATTAAGTTTATTTTATCATATTTATAAAAACATTAAAACTGTACATATTAATGTGGTACCATGTGATGTTTTGATGTATATACATACATGCATATGTGCATATGTTTTATTATACTCTATATCTCTATGTAGTGTAATGTTCAAATCAGGCTAACCGTATCTACCTTCTCAATATTTGTCATTTCATCAGAGTGAAAACTTTCAAAATCTTTTCTTATAGATTTTTGAAATGTGCAATATATTACTGTTATCTTTAGTTACACTACTATGTAATATAGCACAACAGTTTTTTGCTGTTACCTAACTTTAACTTGGTGCCCATGATCAAACTTTCCCCACCTCACTTACTCTTCCCACCTCTGGTAACCACCATCCTACCTCTCAATCTCTAGGCATTCAACTTCTTTTGATTCCACATGTGAGTGAAGTCATGTGCTACTTGTGTTTGTGTGTCTAGTTTATTTCACTTAATATGATGATTTCATCCACATGTTCACAAAAGACAGGATCTCATTCTTCTCATTCTTTTTTTTTTTTTTTTTTTTTTTGGTACCAGGGATTGAACCCAGGGGTGCATAACCACTGAGTCACATCTCCAGCCCTGTTTTGTATTTTATTTAGAGACAGGGTCTCACTGAGTTGCTAAATGCCTCACTAATAGCTGAAGCTGGGTTTGAACTCAAGATCCTCCTGCCTCAGCCTTCTGAGTCACTGGGATTTCAAGCATGCACCAGTGACCTCATTCTTTTATATAGCTGAATAGCATTCTTTGTGTATATGGACCACATTTTCTTTATTTATCGGTTGACAGACATTTAGGTCTGACTACTATGAATAAATGTTACAACATTATACTTTTTACTCATTATTTATTTCCTCATTCCCAAATGTGTGCCTCATGAAGTCAGTGATTTTTGTCTGTTTGGTTCACTGGAGTTTCCTAAGAGTCTAAAACAGTGCTTGGAACATCACAGGGTCTTGGAGGATATTTTCTGGTGCAGATTGCTTCAGAGTGGAGTACAGAAAGCAGTAGAATGATTTCTGAAGCACTAAAAATAGCACAATGGTCATGGAAGCTCTTAGCCCTCTGAGGTTCTCTGACCCTGGGAAGGTAGGGAGGACAGCTCAGAAATGGCCTAGAAAGAGTTTAACGTGAGAGATTGTGGGGGAAAGAACAAGAGTCACTGCAGTGGTGAACAATGTGAATGAGTGATTGGGGCCTGAGGCTTGAGGGTGACTGAGTAGAGGGAAGAGTGGACAATTGGCCATCAACCCTCAGACAACCACCCCATGCAAATACTCTGAAGGTATCCTATTGTTAAAATTAAATTTTGGGTGAAAGATGAATAAATTTTTCTTCTTCTCATAGAATGGAGGTTATAAATAAAAATTAATCCAATATATAGAATATGTTCCATGTTCTTTGCTATTGGGTGAACTGAGATTTATGCCTTGTAGAGAAACAATTTGGTCAACCTCCATGATATCTCACAAAACTTGGCTTTAGTGAAGGTGTGCCATGGCAGACACATGAGGTAGGATCCTGAAAAAAGGGATAAATGGAGTATAGAGGGGGAAAAAAAAGTGTCTGCCTTGTATCATTTTTCTGTGTATATAAATGTATTACTTAAAAATATTATTAGGATTTCAAATTGTGGTGTGATTTCTTAGAATCCTGACAGGATGCTGTATGTGCCCCAGTGTCCTGCCATTGTTTGGCATGAACTAGTTGGGTTGTTGTTGCCGCCTACAGCAACAATCCCGCAGATATTTGTTACCGCCTGCAGCAACAATTGCACGAATATTTATCGGAGGAGGACTGGAAATAAACTACTTCTATTTCTGTGCTGCTTCCTTGCTTGCTTGCTTTTTCTCTAGACTATAGAGGAAGAGAAGCTTGCTTGATTTTAGAGGAAAAGAGGCTTTGAGAGGAAGATAGGCTTTGCTTATCAGGAAGAGAGACTTTGCTTAGAGGAAGAGAGACTTTGCTTTTAGAGGAAGTTTTTAGAGAAAGAGAAGCTTGCTACGCTTATCAGAGATCTATTTCTTCTTAGAGTTCTGCTGCTTCTTCTTAGAGGTAGGTCTCGCATCCTGTGAACTAGGTGCTATCTATCTAAGGTGCTTCTTAGTGGTGCGTCCCGCATACTGCGATCTGTGATCTACGACCTAGAGGTGTGTTCTCAGTTCTCTGCTCTACAATCTGCCTTCTGCCACTGCCTGCTTCTTACTGCTTGCTGCTGCTTCTCTCTGCTAACTGCTTCTTTTAGCTGCTTCTTCTATTCTGCTAGCTGCTTCTTCTCTCCTGCTAGCTGCTTCTTCTCTGTGCTAGCTGTTTCTTCTCTCTGCTAGCTGCTTCTTTTAGCTGCTTCTCTTTGCTAGCTGCTTCTTCTCTCTGCTAGCTGCTTCTTTTTGCCTTCTGCCTACTGCCCGCTTATATTCCCTCCAGGAGGTAGAGGGCGGGGCTACACTAGTTGAGATCAGGCGAGGAGCCAGCTGCCCTATCACAGCAAAGGTCAAAAACGAGCAGGCCCGAGCAGGAGCACTCGGGAACACCTGTGCACCATTGTGTGCATGGACTTTATTGAATACAGCCAATGATAAATCACCTGGGTGTGCTTATATCAATCAATCTCCTCACTGCTGATGTGATCAAAACAACCTCCAGTTGGCTGCCAGGCGCCATCCTGGCACAGCCCCCATGGCACAGCCCCCAACAGGTTGTTACTTGAGGAGCAAACTTCAAGGTCAAGAGAAATGTCACACACATACCCAGAAATAAGAGCTGGAGAATGAAGCATGATCCAGATCAAGGTGGTATCTGGAGTTTCCAAGAGGAACAGGGAAAGTGAATGTTTCCTCTGCCCTGAGGGATGTAGATGCCTTGTTGACCATCCAGGCAGTTTCTTCTACCTGCCTATATGCAGAATTCTGGAATGCTTTGTTTTAAGAAATCTCATATGCTTTGCTTTGATATCACTGTGTGTTTTCTCGCTCTAGTTTGCTTGTGTGTGCATATTTCTTAGATATTTATATACACTAGTTCATTTCAGATCAATCATTTTAATGTATAATATTTATTTACATATTTTGCACTCTCCTAGCATGTGAATTTCTGAAGTAGAAGCCTGTACCTTATTTATCTTCATATTCTCAATACCTAACAATTCATTGTTGTTTAAATAGCATTTACGCAAATGTTTGTTGAACGAATTACTAAGTGAATGCACACGTGTTTATGGTACTCAAGGAGCCAGTCTTAGAACAATCTTTTGGCTGTCCTGTAATGTGCTTCACAGTTTACTATAAATCCCAGGAAGTACTACATCCCAGGCAGTGCTCATTGGACCTCAAACTTCCCACTAGCTCTTTGTGAAGGAACCTGACCTACAGCTAGTACACTGCCCAATTTGACTTACTCTGCACAAAGAAACTCCAGGTTCATTTCAAATGAGAGACTGAATTGTGCAGCATATGCATGAGTAAAGTACAAAGGTCAGCAAACTTTTTCAGTAAAGGTTCTAACAGTAAATATTTTAGGCGTAGGGGACCATAGAGTTGCTAGGTTAGTAAAGTACCAGAAAAAACATAGCCAATGTATAAATGTATGAATGCCGCAGTGTGCCAATAAAACTTTATTTGCTGAAAAAGGCAGTGAACCAAATTTGGTCTGTCTGCTACTATTTTTTCCACCCCTGCTTTAGTCAATTCTTCCAGGACTTCATTACCAAAAGGGATTTGAGTGTGGGGGAAAAAGAAATAGACACTAGTGTTTTTGTATATCCTGAACTAGTGACTTGATATTATCTCGTTAATTTCTCATAGCAGGAAATAAGCATATCTACAATAAGAGGTATTAGCCCATTTGATGGAAGAGGAAAATAAAGTTCAAATTATCAAAGTGGGGGGTTTTCAAGATGGTGGACTAGAGGGCGGCTGCATTTCACGTTGCTCCAGGACGCAGGATTCAAAAGAGGAGATAGTGAGAGGCTTGAGACCAACTCAAAGCCACTGGGTGAGTCTCTCCCTTTGGGGAGGCGTCCCGGATGGGGCGGTAGCCCCAGAACGCAGGGAACTTTGTGAAGTAGAGTTGCTCAGCGAGATGCCCCTCCCCCCAAAGTAGCGGTAAACACAGACAACTGGGATCATCGTAGAGGAGGCGGCTCAGCACAGCGTTTGGACTCGGAGCAACCACTGGGGCTCCGGGCGGCTGCCTGAGGAGGAGCTGCGTGGCGAGCTGTTTGAACTCAGAGCGAGCGCTCCTGAACACCGGTGGCCTGCCTGGAGGAGGAGCGCGGTGGGTCGCTTGATCTAGGAGTGACTGCATCAGAGCCACAGGCGGTTGCCAGAGGAGGAGGCGAGTGGTGAGTTGATTGGACTAAAAGCGACCGCTCCTGAACACCGGTGGCATGCCTGGAGGAGAAGCGCAGTGGGTCACTTGGTCTCAGAGCCACCGCTCCTGAACCCCCCGGGGGGCTACCCCGAGGAAAAGGAGGAGCAGGGCGGGTCACTTGGACTCGGAGTGACTTCTTATGGCTACGGACGGTTGGCGGGAGGAGGAGACGCGAAGTGAGTTGCTTGGACTCCTAGTGACTGCGTTGGAAACCGGGCCGCTGCCTGGAGGAGGAGGTGTGTGGCGGGTCTCTGGGTCTCGGAGCTATTCTACAGGGCTCCAGGTGGCGGCTCAGAGGAGGGGCTGAATAACCAGGCGATTAGGTGCAGAGCAGGGTCCCAGGAGCTAGGTGGCTTCTTGCTGGAAGAGCCGCACAGAGATATGCCTAGGGGCGGAGCGAAGTTTCCAGGACTGCGGGCAGATTCTCTGAGGAGGGGCAGCCTAAGGAGACTCGACTGCGAAGGGTGAGGTTCCCAGGCCCAGGAGGTAGGTCCGGGCCCCTGGGAACGTTGCAGAGGAAGACAGCCCAGCCCAGGTAGTAGTTGTAGATTGAGGGGAACCTCTAGGAGGGCAACTGACCAGCGAGACCTCCCCACCGAGTGAGTCTTCCCTGCCGGGGGAGGTTTTCCCACAGGGACGGTAAAACCAGAGACACAGGCACTAACAGGCCTTGCCTCAGCCCACAGCCTAGTTTCCCATTGGATGACCATTGGTCAACAAGTGGAGGCACCTCTGCCCACTAGCAGGGAATGTACCCCACCTGAGGGTCACCACCCCTAGAGAGGCAGCTTCTTCGTGGAGCTCCGCATTATCAACTTCCTCCAAGACTTCAGGCTACTGAAGGATAAGAGGGGATATACTAGCAATCTTCAGGGACATTATAAGTCAATAGAGGAAATCTGCAATAGCTTAATGACCCACTGATTCCTGAACAATATGAGAAAACAAGGGAAGAAAATGCCCCAAACAAATCTAGAGGTTACATCAATAAAATCCAATGACAGCATGGCAGAAGAAATGACAGAAAGGGAGTTCAGAATGTACATAATTAAAATGATTAGGGAAGCAAACGATGAGATGAAAGAGCAAATGCAGGCATTGAATGATCGCACCAATCGACAGTTAACAGAGCAAATGAGGGAAGCAAAAGATCATTTCAATAAAGAGTTAGAGATATTGAAAAAAACAAACAAACAGAAATCCTTGAAATGAAGGAAACAATAAACCAAATTAAGAACTCCATAGAAAGCATAACCAATAGGATAGAACACCTGGAAGACAGAACTTCAGATATTGAAGACAAAATATTTAACCTTGAAAACAAAGTTGAACAAACAGAGAAGATGGTAAGAAATCATGAACAGAATCTCCAAGAACTATGGGATATCATGAAAAGGCCAAATTTGAGAATTATTGGGATTGAGGAAGCCGTAGAGAAACAAACCAAAGGAATGAAGAATCTATTCAATGAAATAATTTCAGAAAATTTCCCAAATCTGAAGAATGAAATGGAAGATCAAGTCCAAGAGGCTTTTAGGACTCCAAATACACAAAATTACAACAGACCCACACCAAGGCACATTATAATGAAAATACCTAACATACAAAATAAAGACAGAATTTTAAAGGCTGTGAGAGAAAAGAACCAAATTACATTCAGGGGGAAACCAATACAGATATCAGCAGATTTTTCAATCCAGACCCTAAAAGCTAGAAGGGCCTGGAACAACATTTTTCAAGCTCTGAAAGAAAATGGATGCCAACCAAGAATCTTATACCCAGCAAAACTTACCTTCAAATTTGACGATGAAATAAAATCATTCCATGATAAACAAAAGCTAAAAGAATTTACAAAAAGAAAGCCAGCATTACAGAACATTCTCAGCAAAATATTTCATGAGGAAGAGATAAAAAACAAAGAAGCAAATCAGCAAAGGGAGGAATTATCCTAAAGGAACTGTCAAATAAAGGAGGAACCAAGATGTGTCAAAAATTTTAAATATGAACCAAATGACCGGGAATACAAATCATATCTCAATAATAACCCTGAATGTTAATGGCCTGAATTCATCAATCAAAAGACATAGACTGGCAGATTGGATTAAAAACAAAGATCCAACAATATGTTGCCTGCAAGAGACTCACCTCATAGAAAGAGATACCCATAGACTAAAGGTGAAAGGATGGGGAAAAACATACCATGCACATGGGCTCAGCAAAAAAGCTGGAGTATCCATCCTCATTTCAGATAATGTGGACTTCAAGCCAATGTTAGTCAGAAGGGATAAAGAAGGACATTTCATACTGCTTAAGGGAAGCTTAAATCAGCAAGATATAACAATCATAAACATCTATGCCCCAAACAGTGGCTCATCCATGTATGTTAAACAAATCCTTCTCAATTTTAGAAACCAAATAGACCATAACACAATAATACTAGGTGATTTTAACACGCCTCTCTTACCATTGGACAGATCTTCCAAACAAAAATTGAACAAAGAAACCATAGATCTCAATAACACAATCAATAATTTAGACTTAACTGACATTTATAGAACATACCATCCAACCAAGAGAGAATACACTTTCTTCTCAGCAGCACATGGATCCTTCTCTAAAATAGACCATATATTATGCCACAAAGCTAATGTCAGCAAATACAAGAAGATAGAGACACTACCGTGTATTCTATCAGATCATAATGGATTGAAGTTAGAAATAAATGAAAGAGTAAAAAACAGAAACTACTCCAAATTATCAAAGTGGTTTGGTAAGGTCCCTTAAGCTGTAAATAATAAGCCCTTTTCATTTCATTGAGATTGAAGTGACTACAAAACTTATTTTCATCACTAAAATATAGTCTCCTCTTCTTTGTCTATCACCTTCTTGTTGTGAGAGATATAAACTGTGACAAGTTTAAAGTTGTCTTTTGTCAGTCAGGAGAGACACAACTGTTCTGCAGAAATAACCCATCGACTCAGGTACCATGAGTGCCAACATGGGCTATGAAGGGTTTTGGACCTTGGAGCTTCAGAATTTTTTGTTTGGTTGCTTGTTTCTTCTTGTAATTATTATAGAGTTCAGTCATGTACCACAGACAGGGACGGTTGAGTGCAGACAGAGGTCTCCATCACACTAGCTGTTCTTCTTAGATCAGCAGGGCTCTATTTCATGTTATCCTCACTCTGAGTCTTGGGCTGAGGGAACTCTGGCCACTGGTGAATCCCTGATACCTATGGTGGGAGGAGGGAGGAAGAAGGAGGGAGGAGGGAGGATCATGCATGTATGTTACAGGTTTTACCCTAGACTCAACACACATTAATGCCACTGACCCTTCACTACTTAAGGTAAGTCAGGTGGTTTTATGTATTTCAAGCAAGGAGCATGTAGGTGCCTTGTACTCAACTGTAAATTGAAGCATATAGCACTAATGACTACCAAGGTTTTATTAGGAAAATTAAGAATCTTGCTAAGTAGCTTAAATGTCAAAAGTTTCTATATCTGAAATGATACCAGCGTGTGTGGGAGAAGCAGAGGTCCAACCGCCTTCAGAACATATTAATGTCAATATCACCTTATGTGTTAATTATGAAAACATTCATCCCTGGCTTATTTACTCCACAGTATATTTGGATAGTGAGTACCTTCTCCAAATATTTTGGCAATTGGAAACAGAGGCACTCCACAAAGTATTGGATGCTATTTAATATCTTGTGGTATTGTTGTCAAATCAAGGTTTAATAGAAATTTAACAGTTTTAAAAATAGCATTTATATGATGCAGTTCTACATGGAAGGGCAATGTGGAGATAGAGCCCATTTTGAAACTAATGTTGCCTATGGAGTTGAAGTAAGAGTAAACTTGATTTTTTTTTGGTTGCATTTGATATAGAACCAAGTTCTGTCCTCAATTACCCCACATGATTTTTACCATCAGAAGTAGGTCCCTTGTCATAAGTGTAAATGTTCCTTATGCTATATCCCCCAACCTCAAGAGCATGAATAACTGCTAGAGAACTGGAGGGCGATTTGCAAGGGTTCTATTTCTGTGATCAGTTTTCACAAAGTCCTTTTCCTGTTAAAACCAGTATGACCCACAGAGCCTGAAATATTTACTGTCTGAACCTTCATAGAAAACCTTTGCTGTGTCTAGTAGGAGGAAACTGATTCAGGGCCTTCCCACATGGCAAAGGGTAAATGGCAAATGGACAGTGTATTTGTTTCCTTTTGCTGCTATAATAAACTATCACAAACTTTAGTGGCTTAAAACAATACAAATTTATTATCTTACAGTTATAGAAATACAAAAATTAAAAAATGGGTCTCACTGGGCTAAAAATTTGGTATTGGCATGGTTGACTGTGTTCTTTTGTTTGGGGGGTGCTTCCTTGTGCTTTCTTGCCTTTCCCAACTTCTGGAAGCTTCCATATTTCTTGGTTCATGGTGCCCTCCATCTTCCAAATCAGCAATAGCTGGTTAAGTCTTTCTCCAATAGCATCATTCTAACTCTTCTGCATCCTCCTTTCTCACTTTCTAAGGAGTGTTGTAATTACATTGGGTCCACCTGGATAATTCAGGATATTCTTCCCAGATCAGAGTTTACTAGTAAACTTAATTCCACCTGCAATCTTCTTAATTTCTCCTTACCATGACATGTGCATATGGATAAGTTCCAGAAGGTTCCACTAGGACTTCAACATCTTTGGATCAGGCATGGGGGCGGTGGGCGGCATTATTCTGCCTGCTAGACAGCTTGGCAATATAGAAGAGGATGCATTTATGTAAAACAAAACATTATGTTTTTGTCACTACAAAAACACAGAGGCAGGGTGAAAGAGGATTAGCTATGAATTTAGGAACTTCAGAGGGTATACATTCTGAGAGCTGCTGTACCACCAATTACCCGTGAACCTTGAGAAAGCAATAGTTTTAGCAGACAACTTCTGCATTTTCTTCTGACTCCAATAGATAGCATTTTATTTAATTGTTGGAGACATGGATTTTAGATTTGAGTACTTAAAGAAAAGGCTAGAATTTCAGTTATTTAGTTGTGATTTCTGTGGGAAAATTCTAGACACATGACCAATATGTATCAATATCTTTCTAATACTACCTACAAGTCACTAAAGCCAAGAATTAAGGTGGTATATTTATGGGACCAAAACAATGGTGAGAATGACTCACTTGAGTATCCCCTGTGCAACCTCTCTATTGACCTATGCTGATGTTGGTAGAAAGTTTGTCTCTAATTATGCAATAAGATCATTATCTTTGTCTAAAATTAGAACATGCCATTAAAATAAAAAGTGACTGGTTTGTATACCACAATCAAAGATTTTTGCAAGCTTAGGAATCAGCTCTCACCTCTAGCCTCCTCAATAGGAATCGGAAGGCAATGTGAAAGTGAGAAAATAATATAACAAAAATGACCCTCTAGCATCCCATGAAGAAGTGAAAAGTATTTTCCAGTTCTAATTCACCTATGTGGATTGAATGACATGACCTTAAGGCTGCTGATACATAGCAAGTTGAGGTTCTTGTTCCCAAAACATTGAAACACAGAGTTATGTTTTCTGCACTAACTGCTGGGAGCTTACACACATACATTTTTTAAAAAGTGATTTCAGACCTATTTTTCCTACCTTTTTTTTTGCTTCCAAAAACCATAGTAATAACCTTTCCCAACTACATTAAAAACTGCACTCATGCCAAAAGATTGCAAGAGCATATGCTAACGCAATTCTGTAGTGACTTGATATCGCCTTAGAAATGAAAACAGCCCTGAATCAGGGTTTGAGTCTGACCCTCTGAGCGAATTATAACAAGGAAGGTAGACAGTGCTGCCTGTCCTGGCCAGTTCCTGGAAAGGGATAGACAAGATCCATTTGTAGCATCCTGTCAAACTCAAGAGAGGAAGAGGCCACAAAGCACACAGCTGAGAAGAGGCCCACACCACATCTATAATATGGGCATATTCTGGTATTGACGCACAGAAGTATCGTAATTGCTGACTAAGCTTTTTGAAATTTGGAGATGGCTTCATGTCTTCAACGCAGGTGCTCTTACTTTGATGATATTGTGGGGTTTCATCTCTTGGGTCTAGAAAAGCAGAATAGATTTTCAATTTTGTGTATTCTTCAAATTTGGCTCATCTTGCCTGAAATGCATATAGAGAAGAATGAGTTTCAGGGTGGAGGAGATGAATCAAACAGTTTTCATGATACTGAGGGTCACTGAGTATATGCAATATGGACTTAAAATCAACAATTTGACACATATACATAAATTTCTATGATGAGGGAGTAGTAGGCAAGAAAAATGCACAGTCCCTTTGGTGGTCAAGGAAAAGAAGCTGCAGAGGGAGATGAGATACGAACACAAATAGTAAAAGACAAAACAAAGACCTTAAAGATCTTGCATTTTCTCTCTGTTATGTTGTGCTATTTTTTGAAATCTCATCCAACCTTTAAGGACCAGCCTCCAAGAAGCCTTTTTAAATCATGCTGAGAAGTGATCTTTTCCCCTTTTGTATCTTCATAAAACTATTTACCACTTTTATGGAATTAAACTATTTATTCTTGTGTATATCTTGAACATTTCTTTAAGGCAGGAATAAAATTAGGCATCCAATTTCTTCCCAGTGTCTATTTCATCTTTAGCCTATAGTAGGAAACTGATAAATGCCTATCAAATGACAGAGTGAATACATTAATTCTTGTTACAAGAATAAGTTAGAGGGGGAATAAGAATTTAGAGTATAAAGTGATCATTTTTGCTTGGGATATTTAGGGAAGGTTTTATGGAAGAAGTAGTAGTATTTGATTCCCTATTGGAATCATTGTAAGAGCAAAATTTGGGCTAATATGTTAAATTCATGGTACAGAAAAAAGATTGAGGTAAGTCTGAAACAATAGTCATGTATAGTAACATGCCCTCTCTACTACCAAATGCTTCTCCCCTCCACACACATAAGAGCAAGGGTTTCTGACCTGTGGGGTGTAGCATAGTGTCTGGCACACAGAATATGGTCAGTGAAAGTTGAAGAAATCACTGAAATATTTTTAATAAAGAAATTCATTTCAAATATATATTACCAACCAACAAGTCTTCACTTTAGAAAGAACAAGTTAAAATTTATTGGATATCTCTTGTAGCACATATATTACCTAATTTCAATCTTTGCAACAATGCTGTGTGGCTGATTTGATTCTCAGTGTTTTTATGGGTAAACCTTTGGGCTCAATGGGATGAAGTAACTTGCCCACATTACACAGTCAATAAAGAAGTGGGGATTCAAGTACAAGTCATGCTCATTTTCCCCATCACTAGGAAGAAGTGGGTAAAAAACAAATGATGTAGCAATCTCTCCTTGCCTAGTTGCTTCATACGCTAAAATAGCATCAGAGTTCTTATTTTTAACCTTGGCTTCTATGAGGTAAAAATTTCTTTCAGCATCATCTTAAGAAGCTATTATGACCTTTCTTTTGAAAGCATTTAAGACTCCCATCTCACCCAAACTCTCTGGATTTAGAGAAGTGTTCATAAAATCTTTCCATCTTTTCCTCTGCATTATTTCAAACCTTGTTTCATTTTTACATTAACACATCCTCTGGTATTATATATATAAATAAACTAAATTCAGTGCTTCTTGTGCATCCTGATTGGCCAGACCAGATGGAGTGATTTCTGAACTAGAATTGAAAATCAAAACACAAATGCTTTTTAAAGAGGTTGAAGTTTGGAAGCAACTGTTCATGGCAGACTTTAGTTCTAAGGGGTTTGGGTTTGTTTTCAAGCTATGTTTGACTATGGAATATTGGAACCTCCACCCTTGAGCTACTATATATGTATCTTACATATTGTCCTTGACAGGGAAGGGAGCACAGCTGAAGCTGAGTTTTCCAGGATGATGTGGCTGTTCTCATCATAGTCATGGTAGAAGTGACAGTTGTTTGTTTTTGCTTTTGACTCTTTAAGAGCCTGTGCGCAGAAACAACGTGATGGGAAGTTGCTTTGTTGAACAGGTTCTGAGAGGACCCTGCAGGACATATTCTGAAGAGTAATGCATGCTAATTTTCCAAGTGCTTATTCTGAATAAGATTCCTTATACTTGCCTTCTTATTTAATCCTTGGTCTAATGTTATGAAATCAGCATTGTGACTCCTTCCTGGTTTACAGAGGATACAGAGTGTTCCAGGGTCACAGGACCAGAATGGAGAGGAACTGACTTAAAAATCAAGTCTTGTGACTCCAAAACATTTAATCCATTGCAGTACCACCCATGGACACGCTTCTAGGAGTTTAGCTTGATTAGAAGGCAAGTTTTCTCTGTCCCATCAAGTAGAGAACCAAGGGCCTTGAATACACCTTCAAGTGAGGAGATTGATGTTCCGTCATATGTCAAGTCTGGGTCCCTGATGCTTGTTTTAATGTTCACCAAGACTGGGTAGAGAATATCATACAATAGCATGTTGTTAATGACGATGAAAGTTACACAGAAAGCATTATGACACAATAGCTTATATAGGATCCAGGAAGATTTGGAGGTTGACATCTGCCTTCTCCCTGAGCTATGCTATCTTAAGCAAGGTATTTATCCTGTCCACTGTTTCTTCATCCACAAAATGAGGATAAGACAGTTAATCCTCAGTGTTAACAGATTCCATGTTTGCAAATATGCTTACTTACTAAAAGATATTTATAACTACCAAATCAATGCTCTCAAGGTTTTATGGTCAGTTGTAGTTATGCTCAGAGCAAGAAAAAAAAAATCAAGTTACCTAATGCTTGCATTCCCAGCTGAGGTTGAAGGAAGCTACCCTCCACCTTCTCTTCCAGTTCTCATACTGTCAACAGGTGTTCTTGTTACAGCAGTTTTAGTGTCAAGGTTTTCACATTTTTGTGCTTTCTTGACTGCCTTTGCTGTTTACGAGGGCTTCCAAATATTGTGCTTAAGGGCCAGGTATTGATCCCAAGGGTACAAAGGCTGCACTGTGCCTCACAGGTGTTGGGCGAGTTCCATTCAGAGTTAGGGGTCTTTTGACTGGAAGTTCAATGTTAATAAACCAATGGAAAAAAATGAAAGGGAAATTTACCTGTCTAGATATGAGGCTGCCCTGGAAAGTGCTAAAGTAACATATAATGAAACTATGGAAAAGATGGAAATGTGGCTGAATTTGTGGATTAATGAGATGAATTAAAAAAAATATACAATGTAGCTCTAATTGTCCCCATTAGTGGTCACAGGACCCTCCCTCAATTAAAATTATTCTCTCAGATTATAGTATTTCTTCCCTCAGAATCTATAAGCCACTAGAACAGGTGAATTTATTGGACTAGTTATTCAATATCTAACAGAGAAGTTCTTAAGGGAGTAGATCACAGGAGATGTAGATGTTAGCAAATATCTGGGTCACTGTTCCAGAGAACACCGCATTAATCAGGGGGAAGAAATGGGGTGAAGGTGGATGGGCAGTTGGAGGAATCCTGACCCAGAAGGGGCAGGAATGCCTGTTTTAGGTTTGGGGGCACCGCTGAAGAGGTAAAAAGAGAGCACCTTGATGGGTAATAAGACTCCAAAAGGAAAAACTTACTTATATCCTTTATTTCACAAGTTTGCCCAGAGTTGTCAAAGCTCATAAGAGACAATTTCACTGACTTGCCTCCTAGAATGAAAATGTAGCCTGAATTTGGCTCAAAATAACTGGCATGATTGTTTAGAATTTGTGCTAAGCACTCTTTGTGTTTTGTATCATCAAATTGCTTTATAGTCATTAATTAAACAATTACTCAAATTGAAAATGTGTCTCTTAGGAGAATGTTGAAAAAATAATCATAAAGAACATAATCCTCATTAAGAACCATTAGTCCATGTGTGACAAGCCTCATTTTGTCTTAGAGAAAACAGAGATGTGGTTTGGTATTTAGTCAAAATAAATGGGTTATGACACATTCCACCCTATAAAATGTTCTGAGGCTGGTGGGATAAAAGCAGGAGATCTGCAGATGGTATGCTGGGCAAAGACATCTAATGAACCCAGCGTTGCTACATAGCAACAGCATTAGCATTTCATTTGTTGGAATGAATTATTTGAATTTTTCACTTTTTCAAAGGGCTTATGCACTGATGTTTATGCAGTGGTGTAACTAATGATTAAAAATGAACAAAGACTTGAAAAATAGGACTTATTAACAAAGGTTACAAGATCTGAAATGATTAAATTGAGGAGAAGGCTGATGGAGTTATTTAGTCAGGATTTTTCAGTACTTGAATGTCTGCCCAGAAGATAGTAACTAGCTGGTCTTTTCCTCCATGGAATTACATTAATAGATCTCAAAGGATGTCAACCTGAACTACAGTGGGAGTTATTGGGGTGAGTTATGGGAAGAACTCCCTGCCCATTTTGGCAGGAAGGACTAAAATAATTTGGCAAAGAAGATGTATAATCTCATTCCTCTCAGTTTTTCCCGTCCCTCCTCCCAAGTTAGAATCAATTCTCTTTAGCCTGGGAGATGTAGGAATCATCTTATTTGAAGATAGGGGACCAAATGATGTTTCGACATCTCCGTTTTCAGGAAGATTGGTCGCCGTAGTCAAAGTAGTGTGCTGGATGCTGTATGAGCCCACTACTATTCTAAGATTGTATGGTTTTATTCTTTCTATAAGAGGGATCTCAAATTAGAGGTTGAAAATGTAAAAGTAACTAGTGCCTTAGCCCTGAGGAATTCTTAAAGCATATCCATTTTCCTTGCCTCCTGTAACTACGAGTTCATTATTGGCAAAAGCAATCTTATTCATATTTCCTCAATCGCTCCTGCCTGCTTTGTTCACCCTTCTTTCCCTCCCACCCTCAAGCTAACCCATATAGAGTGGTTCCTTGAGGGAATGGTTTTATGAATAAAGATCATATCCTTTGCTTGAGAGCCTTGGTGTGTGATTATAGATTAAAGTCTCATTTTGAAAGTCAGAGGAATATACAACCGTAAAAATAGCAAGAGCAGCATTATTTTAATGACAGCATGTAGAAACATAAGAAAGATTCAAGACAAATGCAGCATGTAGCTTGTAGGCTTCAAGAGCTGTACCCTGGCCAACTGTACTGGCGGTCATGCTGGTATCCAATGGCCGTGGCAATAGGTGACTACCCTGCCAAATATTGGTTGTACTGATTCTTTGCTTCTCATCATTCTTTCTGTATTTTTTATTTAGTTTTAGATCCCGTAGTTATTTACTTCTCCACCACATAAGGAATTGTGGCCTCCTGATCTTTCAACAAGAATTTATCCTGTGGTCCTCAACTGCTCTTTCTAGATGATCAAGAACACAAACACTCCAAGCAAAATTTGGGACAGACTTACACTCTGAAATATATTTTTATTTAAAAATCCAAGCTTAACCAGATGTCTGTCCTGTATTTTTATTTGATGCATTTGACAACTCTACATCTAGATGATGTTTTCATTAATTTGATGGTGTTAAATGTTATTATTTTATAATAGCAAATGTACTGGTATCTATTGGAACTCCATAGTCATTAATGCTAAAAATTCCTAAAACAACAATTTGTGGAAGATTCAAATGTTGATTGAGAGAGAGATGGTGATTTTAGGGTGGATGGATACCATAGAGTGGAGAAATAGACGGAGCCCTGTTTTGTTGGCCAAATAAACATGTAGACCAGGAGAATAAGATGGCTAGACTGACCCAGTGTCTTGGTCTGTACTATTAATTTTCCCTAGTAGAATAGGAACTTTGTTAATATATTAACTTTGTTAATAAACAAATGTATTTGTTTATTTATACATTTAAAAAGAAAATCAGATGGTCAGCAGACAGGTGATTCCCTGGGAGCCAGAGTGAGGAGGGCACGATGATGGTTATTGAAAACTCTTGCCTGGAATGATATAAGTGAATATATATATTTATTTATATACATATATACACATATATATATATATACACACTGATTAAATTGTGTGTGTGTATGTGTGTATATATATATTTTTTTTCAGTGCATTTGAGAAGAACATGCATTTTTTTTTTTGCATCAAGTCTTCTACAATGTCATTTAGGTCAAGTTTGTTGGTAATGTTTAAGTCTATAACATTCTTGCGGATTTTCAGTCTACTTGTACTAATAAATACTGGGAGAGGAGTACTGAAATATCTGATTACGCCATGGATTTCTGTATTTCTTTTTGCAGTTGTATCAGTTTTTGTTTCATGTATTTTGAAGCTCTGCTATCAGAGGCCTAAGAATTTTAAACTTCTATTTTCTCTTGTTGAACTGATCCATTATCCTTTATCCTTTATGAAATGACCTTCTTTATCCCTCAAGATAGTCCTTGCTCTGGAATATATTTTGTCAGACATTAATGGAGCCACTGCAACTTTATTTTTCTCTTTCTCTTTAACCCAGGGTCTCATGCATGCTCAGCATGTGTTTTCCCACTGAGCTATAGCCTCAAGAAATGATGGCAAGCATCTCTGATTGGGCACAAATGGTGTGGAGTTCTTTTTTAATTGAGTTTGTAGACAATACCATTTCCAAGCTTTTATTTTTAATGTATTTGTGCCTTTATACTTGGAGTTTTTCTTATATATATCTTATAGTCAGAGTCTTTTCCAATATGATAATTTCTGCTTTTTAATGGAGTGATTAGACCATTTACATTTAATGCTGTGATTATTGGATATGGTTATGTTTGAACTTAACATCTTATTTGTCAATTATTTCTTTATTTGTCCTTTTTTGATTATTTCTAATTCAATTTAATCTCTGGCTTATTAACTGCAATTCTTCATTTTATTGTCTTGGTATTTTCTTTAGACTTATATCCAATTTTATAGAAGTCTTCTTGAGGTAGCATGGACCCACTAAATATATACACAGTTCAGGGTCTTTGCTCTTTGTTTCTTCTACTGAAATGCTTTTCTTGTGCGCTGCTTATAGCTACATGCCTCATTGTCTGGTTCCACCGAGTCTGCTCAAATATCCCTTTACCAGGGAATCCTTTCCTGACCTCCTAATCGAAGACAACTCCCTAAACCTGGCCTGTCAATCTTTACCTTTAAACAGCTCAATTATTTTTCATCGTTTTTATCATTCATGATACCCATTGGTGTACTTTCTCTTTCTCTCAACTAGCATGGAAGTTTCATGGAAGCAAGACTGCCTTTTGCTCACTGCTGAATTTTCAGTTTTAGTACATCGCTTGTCATATCACACCCTTAATGAATATTTGTCGAGTGAACGATGCAGAGCTAGGGAAGGGACACATATCTAGGTTCACACCTAGATTAATGTCTGGCTTGATCTGCTGTAGTATCAGGTCACCAGAATGCATTCTCTCATCTAGCTGGAGAGGTGAGTATCCTCCATCATAGCCACGGCTCTGACTGTGGCCCCTTAGGATCACACTTGTACAATTGTTAGGAAATGGCAACATATCAAGTCAGAAGAGGGACGTTCACAGGTGAGGTATACACAGGGAAAGGGCTCACAGGGAAATTTTGTGCTTCTTTACACTATACGGTCCTCATTCATCCATTTTCTTTCACTTTCTTGATTAGTTTGGAAACCAGTTTCTCAAGACTCAGAGTTTAGGCCAGGTTTAGAGTTTAGAGGGTGATGGGCTTTATTTTTATTCAGAAAAATAAAGTATATAAATATAATGTTAAATACAATAATACATATCATAGAAAAGGGGAGGAAAAAAGAATGATAAAGCAAATGTGATAAAATGGGACATTTGGGAAATCCAGATGAGAAGCTGTGAGAATTCTTCATACTGATATTTGCAACATTTGTGTAAGTCTGAAATTATTTCCAGATAAGAAAGTCAAGAAAATAAATTTGGGTTTTATTACTCCCACCCCTTCTTCCCATCTGTATAGTCAGTTGGATCTCCAGTCTCATTCTAGTTACTCTCTGACTTTGTACCCAATACCCAGTACATTTCCCTCTGGCCATAGTCCACCTACTGTTCCCATTGCTCTTATATCCTCTTATCTGGAATCTTGCAACAATCTCTGGAACTGGCATCTGGATACAGTCACTTCTGGCTTTCGCCCACCTTACACATGGCTTCCTGGATTGAATACTTGGCCCGAAATATAGAATCACATCATTTGGCTCAAAAGTCTGCTATACCCTGTTGCTGGCAGACTAAGGATTAGTCCACATCTGGGGCTTGAGCCCCCCACCATCAGTTCTAGACACCGCTTAGACTTGGTTCCCACCTTTTGCCCCTGTGGCCATCCCACTCAATTCTCTGTCATTCCAAGAACACACCCACGTGTTTCTGTTCTCTTTACTCTCTCCCCCATCTGCTTCCACTGAAGGACTTCTTCAAATGTTACCTCCTTTGAAGACCTTCTCTGATTCCCCTAGTGAATAGGAAGTTTCTTATGAGAGTTGAAAAACTATAACACTGTAACTCCAGGCTTCACCTGGAGGCTGTGGAATTTTTGAGAAAAAGAAATTTGTTCTGTTCCTCTTCGTGTCTCCCAAAACTTAGAAAACTTCTACAACCTTCCATATAAAGCTAGTAAATGTTTGCTGAATTGAACTGATTTAATTTTAAATTTCATTATCACCACCCGAATGGCTATGTCCACAGAGCCGTTGTCCATCAAACTGTTTCATTTGAACCACATTCATTTTTACCATAACTTTCAAAAGACCCAATCAGCTAATTTTTTCTTTATTGGTATTCTGATAAACAAAGACATAGAAATAACCCAGTGTTTTGTCTTTCTAAGAAAACCATTTGGAAGTATAAGTTGAGAAATTATGTTCAGAATAATTGGGAGGTATTCTGCCACTGTTGAAATCATGTTTTTTCTTAAGTAGAAATACTTATGCAAGTGTCTGTCTTAATAGAGTATTCTATAAAACATTGTCACAAGCATCCTTTCTATAAGTTCTATGATTTATACTCAGCCTAGTTGAGGATTGGCTAATTTTAAAGTTGAAGAAAAATTTTTTATGAAAGTTTTGTTTGTTGACTCACTTTTACGTTCTAGTTATATCTTATATAACTTCATTTTGTCACAGATTTCAATCACGGCAATCAGGTAGAGAAGAATACCTATTGTTGGCATATGTATTTTTTAAAGGGTGAAAAAAGAAGGGATACAGTAATTCCTAAAATCTTCTTATAAGTTTTATTGACTGTGAAGGGTTTTATTTTGGTTCCTTAAAATATGTCTGAACTATTTTAAAGAGATTCAAAGCAATATGACATAGAATGATTGTCAACATTTGTACTCTCTGGATAAGATCTACAGTGTTTAAAGGATTAAATATTCTAGAATGTTGTCCTGTATGCAAAATGACATGGCTTGTTTTGTGAATTCTTCCTCTGTGCAAGCACAAGGTAGGGTTTCCCTACCTGTCACTTTAATCTATTTCATGATCTATTACAATAGCTTTTATGAATTGAAAATTACAGTATTTTAAAATCCATATAAACACTTAGTAAAGGTCAATTTGTTTTTATTCTTCCTTTTTGAGTCTCTGTTTTCTCTTGAAATTAATGGTGTTTTTCTAACACATTTATGATATGGGCATTAAATTCTAGGGGAAATCCATTTTATTATATTTATTTTACTTTAAGAGTGCTAAAATTTAATTTTTCCCCATTCTTTTCATCTAACTTAGTTTTCAAACTATTAAGCAACGTTTCATTCAATTTTACTATTGAATTTGTCATGGATAACTAGATTCATAGATGTTTGTTATAACCCACAAAATATGATCCTTCTCAATCCTCCCTAAATTTGGAAGATTCCAGAAGTCTTCATAGTTAGTTCATAATCTGGTTTCACATACCTAACTGAGTGTGCAGTTTGTGTGCTGCTATTGTGTTTTACCTCACAGAAGGGGTCAGCATAGCTCCATTCACAGGGCCAAACGCTGTCCAAAGGTCAGGGATGCTTATTGTTCCAGTCTCTGGGTGCTGATACAGACCAGGATCAATCAACCTTATACACAGAACAGGAAGCTACTGCTTGCAATTGCACTGGATTTGTATGGTCCAGGGGACTTTCTTGCTTTTCGAGTCCTTGAATTGCACAGAGATCTCTCAAGGACACCTCTGGGTCTTAAACACAAGTCTAATATAGATACCTTGATTCAACTTCAAATAACTACCTCCCAAAACTTCCTTTTAATTGATCCCTTAAGATTACCTTGTTCTCATCCTACCTCGTCTTTCCTTTGAATCTTTTTTGCTGGAGGAGTTTGACTAATCTGGCAGCAACTGCACAGCAGTGATAGGAAAGGGCCTCATATGTGTTCAAACTGTTTGAGTCAGTTTGTCCTTCCAGGATCACATTCTGCTTGTCAATTCCGACTTGTTCTCACTCTGTTTCTTGTGCAGTGGTCATAATTTATTTCTGTTAATAATCCAACAGCATGTTTTACTAGCAATACATTTAGTTGCTGGTGCAAAAATCACCATATGATTTCTGCATGCTCAGATAGTATACAAAACCATTTTTATGAAACATACATATACCAGAAGGTTCTCAGTGGTACTTTTTGTTCTAGTTCTTTCACAGATAGCTCATTACAAAGCAGGCTAATCATTCCTATGTGTTATTTCTGCACAGGGCTTACTCACCAACATCCCAACAATCCCTTCACCCTGATTTGTAGACTTTTAAGTCTGCTTGGCTTTCTAAGAATAGCTTGCCCCAGGCACAGACAAATCCCTCTATAACATCTAAGAGTCAAAATTTATCTCCAAGGAGCTGTAGAGCAAGGTCTACCTCTTGACATTCCTATTTATGTCAGCAGTACCATCGTTCTTCCAGCCTCAGATCTCAGAGTCAGCTTTGATTCTTTCTTCCCAGACTCATCTAGCCATTCACTAAGCCCAACTTCAAGTGTGCAGCTGACAGAACATCACCATGGATATTGGGGAAATAGGTTCTGATCTGAATTCTTTCTAATTAACTGGGGACTATGTGTTACGTAAGTTTACCTTCCTACCATCTTCCAAACACGTTTTACTCATCCTGTGATCAGAGGTTTCCAGACTCTCTCCTGAACACTGCCCTGGCCTGTTGGCCACACATGCCTCTTACTACATCGGCACACGATGTGCTTCAGATGTACAGAGAAACATTCCTCAAGTGTGGGCAGCTTCTAGACTAGACACTAGGTTATTGCTGCAGGTCACAGGTGCAGTTTCATAGGAATCTGTTCTAATCCTGAGCTGCTAGACAGTAAAACCCAAAATCCTTATGAAAGAAATTGAGACAAACTTTCTGTCATTTATGGAAAAAAGATTTCAATCTGCTGTCATTTCAGTTAAGTAGAATATGATTTTGCTGAAATTGCTATGAAGTGTTAGACTCATTAGTTAGCATTTTAAATCAATTGCTGGGTTAGGCTGCCCCATGGTATATTTCTATATAGCCTCTATAGTATTTATGGTTTTTTTTAATAGAACTATTGATAACAATGTTTTCCTCCCTTCTTGATTAATTTATAAGATATTCTTTCCTATTAATTCCTATATTTTTTCCATATACGACTATTATGAAGATTCTGAACTTTTATCTTAGTAAGTTTAAATATTAGTTTTGATAGGCAACAAGAAAATGCATGAGTTTTAGTATTGTATTTTTCAGTTACTTGTTCAACTGGCTTATGCTAACCCCTGATAAACTTTTATCTCTAATAGAAAAAAGCAGTTAATATATCTTTTCTTGTTCAAAATTATGTGAAAATAAAGAATTCCACTAAAGTACTTCTCAATTGCTGGCATAGCATAAAGATGTGTCTTGCTTTTTGTAGTGATATGATCTTGAAGATTAGTGAGTTAAGTGACTTATTAAAATATCCTGAGTACTACTTATAAGTTAGAAAGTCATTTGTCAATATCTGGTTGACAATAAGGTTGACAAGTCATGGCCCATGGCTCATTTGTTTCTCTTCTAGCCTCATATAGGCTTTCTGCTAAATCTGAACTAATATATCAGGTAAAAATTCTTCATAATAGCCTAGGAAATAACATTGCAAACTAACAAATATTGAGCATTGCTGTTTGTTTCAGGTACTTTACAGCTGTAATTTTATTTAATCCTATTGTTACTTACCATCTTATAATCTCTTTTGGTAGTAATCACAAGTTTGAGCTGATCCTAACCATCCACTCATCATTATAAAATTGTTTTAGGAAATAAGAGGGAGGGGGGATATGAAAAATGGTGGAATGAGACAGACATCATTACCCTATGTACATGTATGATTAAACAAATGGTATGAATCTACATCATGTACAACCATGGAAACGAAATTATGTATCCCATTTGTGTACAATGAATCAAAATGTAGTCTGTAAAAAATTAAAAAATAAATAAATAAAAAAGAAATATATTTATTTACATATGCCACTTTTCAGAAGTCAGTGTGTTGTATGAAATTTGTAACCACAGGTAACTATTACCAGTTAGACTGTCATCCTGACTTTACATCCTAATAACTCCAGTGTTTTACCTTTAAGAGAGTATCATTTTTAAGGTCTGAAATAACAGTTAATTACAGAATGTGGGAATAAGTTTAATAACATTTTAATAAAATTGTGTAGTTTCTTAGTCAATGGATAAGAAATCAGTCTTAAATAAATGAGATCACATACCAAATTGACTATATGCAAATAAAAATATAAGTTCTATTCAAATTAATATGCATTTTTGTTTGTATAAATTTAGTGTTACCTTTATTTTTTTAGCTCTCAAAAATTTTTATTGAAAGAAAGTATGAAATTATTTTTAAAGGTTTAAGAAAAGAAGGACTGAAAGGTGAATAATTCAACCAGATATTAAAGTTTGTTCTGAAGCTATAATAATTAAAAATGTCATATTGATTTAAGCATAGTTCAGTGTTCTTTTTCCTTCATTCTGGTCTAGCGACTCAAGCTTGTCCTTCACCTCATTCCCTTGTCTCTTTCTCTTTCCCTTTTATTTCTATCTGCTTTACAGTGATTTCTATACACCCGTCCACCACGGGTTTATCTTATCATTGCACATTTTATCTCCTTCTGTTTCTTAAAGGGATACATCAAAAGCTGTTTGCTTCCACTTTCTAGCAGAAATCTATTTTAAATGTATGTTTTTTATCTCATTGCAATGTTCTAATTATTTGATATTACATATTCTTTTCATAGATTCCATTTTCTCCCATTTTCTCAGGTGTAATAGAAGAAATTAAGCAGTATAAAGCCTTTTTTATTGTAAGTCTCTTCCTATAAGACCTTATAGTTGATGATTTGTTAAGGTAAATTTTCAGTAACAGCAACAAAAAATGCAAATGGAAGAGATTCAGAACCATGGGAATTCTGTGATAGGAAACTTAGTCTCCACAGGAATTGTTCTGTGTTTTACTGTAAATTTCTTTTCTATGAACAATTTTCAGTTCTTCCAGACCTACTTGCCCTGTATAAAGTATGTCCAACCAAATAAGTGATGGTGAGAATCCTTTTGCATCTCAGATAAGTGTTGTTATGTCAACAATCAACCATTTACTTCAGATATACTACGATGCTTACTACACAAATATCAGTCAAGGAAACTTCAGCTAGCAACTTTTAATCATGGTAGATTCTGTAGGAAGTAAACATTTTCTCTTGAAATCATATAACAATGTGCAATATAGGTATTATACATCCATTCTGATGATAAGCAAAATGAATTTGAGAAGGTAAGAGAATAAGTATTTAATAAACTTACCTAGATACATCCTACAAAAGCAGAAACACTGACCTGCCAATGAGAAGAAGATAATTAATGAAATTCTCATAGAAATCATTTAATTTTACCTCTTAACTGAGGCCTGAATCTACTGAACAGCATCCCTGCTACATGGTCATTTCACATATTTAAAGCCTTCCACTGACAGGGAAAGGGGCTTTATCTTCAAGATACCCCATTCATTATGAGTTGATCAGAGTTAGAGTTTTCAATCATGTGAGTTCTACCTTCCCTGTCATTGGAAATCAAGTCCAGGCTTTAAAGTAACTGCCCTGAGATTATTAATTTGAGTAATTATGTTCCCTCTCCTTCTCCAGAAACTAGTTCACTAATAAAACTCTAGTTTGTGTCTGTGCAGAGGTCTCCAAGGAAGAAGGGAAGATGGAGTGGTAAGTTATTGGTAATTCTGAGGTCACAGCCACAGTAACTCCCAAAGGGCTCATTGTGGTGAACATATTTTGTCCTCTCAAGAGCCTCTAAAGTTATGGAGAAGTAGCGTAGAGGAGATATTACTAGCTGCTCTGGCTTCTGCAAGTAGGGTTACTCAAAGCCTCTTCACCTATAATTACTGAGCGTTTTAGCTTTTGCCAGTGCAACTAAAAGACCCGACCAGCACAATATAGAGGAAGAAAAGTTTATTTGTGGGCTCACAGTTTTAGAGGTCTCAGTCCATAGAACTTTGGCACCATGCCTCAGGGCTTGAGGTGAGGTAGAACATCACGGCTGAGGAGTGCAGCAGAGGGAAGCAGCTTGCATGATGATCAGGAAGCTGATCACTTGCCAGATACAAATATACACCCCAAAGTCATCCCCCAATGCCCACCTCCCTCCTCCAGCCACATCCTACCCACCTTCGGTTACCACTCAGTTAATCCCATCAGGGGATTAATTCACTGATTGGGTGAAGACTCTCACAACCCAATCACTTTTCCTCTGAACCTTCTTGCATTGTCTCACATGTGAGCTTTTAGGGGACACCTCACATCCAAACCATAACACTGAGTATTCCATTTTTTCCTAAGTCCCAGTTCTTACCATTAGTATATTCCAGGTATATTGCTCCATCTTCCACAACACTCAGGTGTGGTTTGAGTATGATGGTTTCTCCCCCCTAAATGCTATACTTTCTCTCCATAGCATCCTACTTGATTACATTTCACTGCATTCCTTTTTACTCTACAGTGACTTCTTTCAGGGCTCCATAACACATATTTATAACACATATTTCATCTTTGATGAAAACTCCCATTTGCTGTGAGAAACTTCCTGCCTTAAATACTTTAACATTCATAAAAAATATTAGATGAAAATCTCTGACCTCTTGTCTGGTCAGCTTTTCAATATTACCCATATTAGAGCACTCACATTTAGTTTGTGACTTTATGATTTTTAAAGAAGCAGAGAGTTCCTTGAGGGTTGATGTCATGTCTGATAATTCTCTTTCCCATAGCTGGAGCTAGTTCAGTGCAGTACTCAGCATATATTTCTTGAATAAATAAGAATGTGCTAGTCAATTCTGTGTCTTAATATTTGAATGGTGGTTTGAGGGGTGTTGTTTTCACTGAAGTGTGATAAGCAATCTGTTCCTATGAACACTACTGAAATGAGCTGCTGATACGAGAAAGAGAAGAGAGTGGATGGGTACATGATAGGATGGGGCTGGGTTAGAAGGCAGGAGGAGAGATGAGAGCTAAGTCAGAGGAAGATGGAGGGACTTAGCCATTCCATCTTAGGATAGCAAGTAGAACTGAAAGACCAAGAGGATGCAAAGAGGAATATGGTGGAGGTGTGGGCAGACGTGTGTTGAGTGAGGGTAGAAAGATAGTACAGGAGGGTATGGGAAATAAACCTCAGTAAGATTTTTAAAAATCTAAGCTTTATAAGTAAAGTTGTATGGAACAAAAGGACAGGGAAGAGATATTGCTGATGCTGAAACAGAAATCTAGTGGGATAGGCAACAGGACAAAGCTCCTCACTTCTGATTACTTATGTAATGAAACAAGAAATGAAAAAGAACATTATCTTATGTAAATGACAAAGTACGAACAGAAGAGACCACTGTTCAAAAAGAAAATCTCAGAGAGAGATGCACAAGACAAAGATAAAGACAAGGAGAGCAGAAAATACAACTAGAAATGAAGAAGATAGAGAAATCTAATGAAGATTGGTAAAGATGGACTAGGGAAGAAAAACCCAATATTAACTTCATTGTCTTTAATTACAGTTGGAAGTCATCTAAATGTGAATTTTCATCCTTTATTTGTTTTGGGATACAATATATATTTATTTTTAAAAGATAAGAATGAAAATCAAAGTAGCCTAATTCAGCACGTAGGTTTTATGAAATTGGAAAATGGCAGGACTGTGAAACAATATTACCTTCCCCAAAGATGCATCCTCTTCAATAGACCAGCCAAATCTGATGGAATTTAGTCTCCACCGTCTTTAACTTTATCTTTCAAACATCTCTGTATTGTGTTTTCTTTTTCTTTCTCGTCTTCCACTTTTTCAGAATTTCTTTAAGTCTCTTTTTCAATACAGGACTTTCTTCCCTGTTCCAAACATTTAGAAAGATAAACCTACTCTGTAACATCTTTTCAGAGGCTACCCAAGTCTAATCACCAAGAACAGAGTGGTTCTCTCTCCTCACCTACACTTCACAGTTTGTCTTGTATGCAGTACATACAAGTATGATATTCTCAATATCTGCCTATGACATTTTAGTTCTCTAGAAATTAGGGAAATTAATGTTCCACTTATAAAATCATAGAATGTTGGAACTGGTAGGGAATTTTAGAGATCATCTAGACTAACTTATGATTAGTCATTTGTTAGTAGCTCCAGGAGACTTCTTCACAACAGGGAAGGTAAACAATTAGGGCCTCTTGAAAAGCTCTATAGTAAGAAAAATTGCAGGATTCCCCCAAGGAAGGGGAAGTGCACTAATTTGGACAGATGCTTAAACAGCATCTCCAACACATGCAGGCACAAATACAGGGCTATGTTGATTCAGTACAGTAGATGAGACTTCAAATCAAACAGAGACATTTATTAAGCATAGCATCATAATTAATACATGCCCAAGGAATCAGAGAACAAAACCGTGTCCCAGAAACATGAAAGGCACACAGAGGAAAATCACATACCACAATGATGGTTAAAGCCAGTTTTCTTCTTCTGAATCTGTAGCTTTATAGGTTTGGTGCTCAAAATGTTACTGAGGAACTGTATTACTGAATAGGTTTATAAAAAGACTTTCAAAAATAAACTACCTAGTGTTTATGGAATGCACTCATTAACACCCTTTGCAGAACTCTGGAGTAAGAACCTAACTTTCATAGTTACTGCTGAGGTCATTAAAACTTATTCAAGCTAAGAATTACATTTTCCCTAATAATTTGACAGTAGCCTGAAATCTTCTAATGTGTTCTAGTTCTGCTTCAACAAGGTTGGGAAGTATAATGAAGTCTGTCTGAAAGCATGGCAGCCTAGAGGAATTTTCCTAGATTTATGACCCCTAACTCATAGTGTTTTACCCTGTGGAGCCTTCGCTGACCTCTGACCCCCAGGCTAGGAAGGATAAATTAAATCTCTTCCTTCTGCCTCTCATAGCTCTTTACTGAGAATTAGTCAATCAAGGGTTCCTAAGAGGGTGCCACTGCCTCCTCTGGTGTTTTGGAAACGTGAGGAATTTTTGTTTGTTAGACTCATAATAGGAACCTTGTGCATTTAATGGGTATGAGCTAGTTCTGTTCAATGAATAAGTATTCTGTGTCCAGTACTTTTGCATAATTTTAATGTACAGTGACTTTTCTGGAAGTTCAATTAACCATGTAAAATAAGAGCGGGTTTTTTTTAATGTTACCAAAGTCAGTGGCACTGCCATTCATGCATCTGGGCCATTGACACTTATTGACTTAATCATTCTGTACTCATAGTTCTTATGGCAGTGGTGACTCCATGCATACGTGTGAGTATCTATTTCACTGTCTTTTGGTGTTGTCAGACCCAAGCATTCCTGTGTATATTATTTTACAATGTGTTACCTTCCTTTCATTTCTTCTTCTTTTAATGTCAAGACAATACATTGATTTTTCTGCACCCATATATGCAAAAATATATTCTCAAGAATTGATTTCAGGACAGTAAAGGGGACATTTTATTATAGGAAGAGCTCTGAGTCAGATAGAAATGAGAAGAAAAATACAGGAGCTTTGAGATCATAGCTGAGTTCTAGATTCTTCTCTGTCACCTACTAGTTATTTGAATTTAGCAAAGTGGGTTTTTTTTTTTTTGTTTTTAAAATCACCTTTCCTCATCTTCATATTAAGGATAACAGCAATGCTTTTTGGTCATTCTGATTGATGCAAGCTCCTGACTGATAACATAGATGCTCAATATTTATTTCCTCTTCATTCATTTATTCAACCAATGTTTATTGACAACTTATTTTGGGCAAGCATTAATTTAGGTGCTATTTATACAAAGCAGTAAAGACAGGGAAAAAATCCACAAAATCTCTAGCTTAAGGGAAATTACATTCAAGTGGTGGAACATCTTATAGTTGCATTACTTCATGTCACTTCTGCTGTTCTGATCACATTTAACTATAGTTAATAGAAAGTATAAACCACATGTATGCAAAATTATGTTTCTAAAGCTCGTGTGATATTTATTTACTTCCATCTCCACAGCAACTACCATAGTCCTCTGTCTATGGTAGGCTGTAATAGCCTTCAATAGGATTGGATTATCACATATTTCTCATATTAAAACATTAAAAATTTGAAATTCTAAAATTTAAAAGAAGGTTTAAATAGTATGTAACACCCTTAATAGATGTAGTGAAAGTCAAGAACATTCTGTACATATACCATGGTGTTTATTGATGACTGTGACCTCGTGTTGTTTTTGTTTGTTCATAATTCCACCTTAGACTAGGTAAAACAATGCTCCATTTTGTCCCTACTGTGATTTGGGCCCTGCATTGGGGTGAGAGTTCATGGAGATGGAAGGATGTGTTCACTCTAAACCTGCACAGCCCCTCTTCTGACTGACACATAGATGCTCAATATTTAAATATTATAAATATTATCCTGGACTGTATTAAGTGCTCAGCTTGATCTGCCTCGTGCCTGACTCTAGGAACTCTGCAAGTTTCTTTACCAGATCTGTTCTGTTGTTGGGGAACATGCCAGTAGGACCAAAGATTACAAAAGGGAGAGTAGTTTGCAGAGGTTATGTGACATTTGAGCGTGGGCACTCACATGCACATAAGATCTCTGAGGAACCAGTTAGACCCTGCAGAGGTAAGACCAGGATGCAGTCTTAGGTCCTGATGTGGCATTATAAGGAATCCCAGAATAAAGACTTAAAGGTTGTAAAAGAATAGAAATAACATATTTAGTAGTTGGTTATCATGATTTTTAACTCCTAAACATTTCCCTGTATGGTATGTGAGCTTCCACTTTTAATTTAGTCCTGGGTACCACTAACGTCAGAAATGACTCTATTTTATATTCTTCTTTTCTAATTAAGTTAGAACACACAGAGGTGAGCATATGTGTTTAGTATTTTTTATAGCTATACATAATATTTATGAATTTGACATATTCATATGTGTAGAGTATAATTTGCTCCATTTCAATTCACAGTATTTCCCCTTTCCTTCCTCTTCTCCCTCCATAATCTCCTTTCTCCATTGTCTTACTTCTATTTATTTATTGTTTATATAAAATTGGTGCATTATAGTTATCTATAAAAGTGGAATTCATTGTGATTTATTTATACATGCACAGAGCATAATTTGGTCAATTTCATTCTGCATTTCCTCCCGTTTCTCATCCTTCCTCCTCTCCCCTTCAATCAATTTCCTCTCTGGAAAAATAATGTTTATTTTTTAGGATGCTTCTTATAGAATTTCTTTAACCTTATGTATCCTAATATGAAATATTTTTTAAAAAGATATCTATAAAATATCTTTTCTTTTTATGCCATTTATCTAAACTTATACTTTCTATTAAATTGTATACAAGATTTCAAATTTCAACAGAATTGTTATGTATGTTTTTTCTTTGTATAATATATTTTCCCCTGGTGATGAAAAAAAGTTCAGTGCATACATTAGTGGTTTTATCTAGGTTTTCAGCATTATAATATATATTGTACCTAAAGATATCTTTAGTACTATTGGAGTTTTCTGTTTAAATTTTTTTGGGGGAGTAAAATCTCCATAATGTCTCTTTCAAAGAAAGACAAGTGCATTTATTTGTTTATTTCCATAACAACCTATTTTAGAATATTTTCTCTGTTTTGCATGCTAACTATGACTCAAAGTTCCTACTTGGTCAGTTGCTGGCATTTATGATTTTTATGTTGCAGTTACACTATATTGATATATAATGGCCTGATTTGTGTTGGTCTTTATGTATTTCCTGAATCTATTTTCCATAATACATATTTTAATAGAATAATTTTATTCCTCTTTATTTATATGTTAACTTCTCTTTTTTGATATATGTTTACAATTTAAAAATGTATACTTCACTGCATCATCTCTCTTATATGTGGAATATAAAAAAGTTGAACATGTAGAAATGGGGAGTAGAATGGTGGTTACCAGAAGGTGAGGGAGTACGGCAGGTAGGGAAAGGTATATATTGATTGAAGGATGCACACATAAATTTTAGTGATCTGTTGCACAGAATGATGACCATAATTAATAGTAATGCATATTTCAAAATTGCTCAAAGAATAGATTTTAAATGTTCTCACCACAAAAAGCTTGTGAGATGATGGCTATGTTAATTAGCTTGGTTTAGTTATTTCAGGGTATTAAGCATTGTATAGTATATTACATTGTACTAACTAAATGTGTACAATTATCATTTTCAAATAATTAAAAATACAATAAAAGTTTATATTACATACTATATATTTTTGCATTGTAGTATATTATTGTTAATATCTTTTCCCATGGATGCAATTATCACTAATGCTTCAGAATCCTTTTTTTTTTAAAGGAGTTGTTTGATATTAATTGTTTTAATCACTTTCTGTTAATTCTAGCCTATCACATTAATGTATGCAAATAATTGAACATGATTTTAAAAGGTCTTTGTCTTCAAATTCACACTGAATCTTAGTTATTTCATTTTATGCATGTTTACTCTTTCACATGAATTAATATCATTAATTGACTTCTCTGCCTAACAGACAGATCTATGCATTAAGACATAGCTTGTGTGTTACCTTTATAATAACTTTGACATTCCTTCATTTAGTAATTCAACACATTTATAGATGGCATTTTAATCAGATTATTTGGTTGTGGTGACAGGAAGAACTGACAAGAACAATTTTAGGAGGAAAAGTTTATTTGGGGGCTCAGTCCAGGGACAACTGACTCCATTTCTTGGAACCTGAGGTATGGCAGAACACTATGGTAGAAATGTGTGGCAGAGGAAAACAGTTGGAAACATGGTACCAGGAATCAGAGAGAGAGATTCCCCTCACTATAGACAAAATATATACTCCAAAGGCATGCCCCTGATGATCTATATCCTCTAGTCACACCCTACTTGCCCACAGTTACCACCCATTTAATCCCTAACAGTGGATTAACACATGGATTGGTTGAGGCTCTCCTAACCCAATCATTTCACCTCTAAAATTTCTTGCATTGTTCCACAGGAGAGTTTTGAGGAGACACCTAATATCTTAACTATAACAAGTGAATATTGTGCTACATGCACAGTTCTAAGCACCAGTGATTCAATAGTGAATCAAAACAAGAGTGGTCTGTGTTACCATGGAAAAAATTGATATGAATTTAGTAATCACTGTTTGGATATGAAGGGTTCCCCAGAGACTCATGAGATGAAGGATTGGTGCAAATGCCGGGGCTTTGGGGAAGTGTTTGGATCATAATGGCTCTGATTTCATCTGTGTATTAATCCACTGATGGATTAAGAAGGTGATGAAATTATGGGAGGTGCTGGGAATTTTAGGAAGTGTAGCCTGGTTGGAGAGGTGCACCATGGGGGCATGCTCTGGAACGGTGTTTCTTGTGCCCAGACACTCACTTTCTCTCTCTTTCTCTTTCTCTCCCTCCCCAATCTCCCTCTCTAGCTTTCTTCTGCCATATCCTTCCATGATGATGTTTCTACCTTGAAGTCAGTTGACCATGGACTGAAATCTCTGAAACAGTGAGCCAAATTAAACCTTTGCTCCTGTAAGTTGTTTTTCTCAGGTTTTTGTCACAGTGACAAAAAGCTGACTAACATATATACTATGTCAAGTATAACTTCGGACTGAGACAAGAGCTCTGAAGGAAATGGACAAAGTTGTATGAGATATCAAGGAGACACAATTTGCATGGGTAGTAATAACAGGTCACACCCAACTGTCTGAAATGGAAGACCCAGATGACTGACAGGCTGGTTGCTAAGGTGGTTGCAATATCTCAAGACGCCCCTCCCGTTTCTGTACTCAGGTCTTTCTTCCCTGTGACTTTGCTACTCCTGGCTTGAAAGATGAAGACAATTTCTCCTGACTTGAAATGCAGGCTGTTCTTTCAACTTGCCTTCTCCAATAGAACATGATATTATACATTAATCTTGTCAAATTCTCTTACTGTGCCTCAAAAACCCCACCTCTTCCTCATTTTTTCCTGACCCTCCTCCTGTTCTCTCTCAACCTTTATTTTTTTCAGATAATTTTTTCTGTCTTTAAATGCTGTACTAGTTTATCTTCTTTTTAAGTATTCTCTTCTGGGGAGCCTCAACAAGACAGAACTTCAATCATATCTATATGTTAATGACACTCATATTTATATCTCTTCAAACCAAAAAGTCAAACTCTTCAAACCAAAACCCATGATTTTTTCCCATTTCCTTAATTAGGCACCTCTGCCTGTGAAAGCTGAGACTTAAGTACCATTCTTGATACTTCTCTCTTTCTCGAGTCCAGTTCGTGACCAGTTCTCAGTTTTATCTCCTAAATGCTTCTCAATCTCCTTATTTCTATCTCAATTGCTGCCATCCTGTAATGATTCTTTCCTCACCCTCATAGATGCCTAATAGATTTCTAACAGATCTCAAGACATCTATTCTAGACGATCTTGACTTTCTTCTCTACCATGCAGCCAGAGTGTTTTCAAAATTCAAACCTGATCCTATCAATAAAATCCCTACCATGGTCAGTAAAAACACCTCATTCGCTAACCCCATTAATGAAAAAAAAATCTTTTCAAGGTGCCTCTATGGATTGGCATCTCTGGTTAGAACACTGCCTTCTCTGTGTTTTGGCACACTGGTCCTTTCCCCCCTTTCTTTTCTTTCTTTTTCTCTCTTTCCATTTTTTTTCTTTTTCTACTGGGGACTGACCCCAGAGGCACTTTACCACTGATCCACATCCCAGGTTTTTTTTAGAATTTTTTAATTTTGAGACAGGATCTCACTAAGTTGCTGAGGCTGGCCTCAAACTTGTGATCCTCCTGTCTCAGCCTTCTGAGTTGCTGGGATTACAGGCAGGCACCACTGTGTCTGGCCCATACTGGCCCTTTTCCTCATCTTCAGAATGTCAGAATCCCTTGTATAACACTGTGGATTACATGTGAGCCATTCTATCTGTCTGGACCTCCCTCACCAATGTTGTCCTATTTAAAACCTTCCCATTCTACAAATTTCAGATCACATGTTATTCTTTAATGATGCTTTCTCTAATATCCACTTGTTCACATTTTAGGTCTTGTTCTGTGGTTTCACAGTGTGAGCCCATCTTTTCTCTGTGAAAATATCTCTCAATTTGTAGGGTTAGATTTGAAAGTGTGACTTGTAGTTTACTTTCCCCATATAGAATCAGAAAGATTGAATGGGTTTGATCAGCCCAGTAATATTAGACTTTAGCACTGTCCTCATACATGGCAGATGCCAACAAATGTTTTTTATTAAATGTATGCAAAGAATGAATGCAAGCAATGTATTATGAAAGCTTGTCTAGAGATTGGATGTAGCTGACTGGATGTCAAACTGTAGCAACCAAAGAACTGCAAACAAAAGCTTTTAGTTCTTAGCTACAAAGACCATGGATTTATTATTTGGGAGATAAGCATAAAAAAGGGAGAAAGAAAGAAAAAAGAATGTAAATTCATGTGGCACAACATTTTTTTCATCGAGTTTTAAACCTGATTTTAAAAATTGGGTCATGCAACTATGTGATCAGCTACTAAAGTTATGTTCACTTCTCTGAAATAAGTCAAGACACTTTAAAAGTTAAACCAGATGACTCTTAGTAACTAGCTTTGAAAGTTAGTCCAGAATTTCACTTTTCAATTACATTCACACATTTGGATTTTCAGGAAGCAAAGGAAAAAAAAATGGAGGAATGAACATTTGACAAAATCTCTCCCATCTGATATTGTTTGGGCAAATGGAAAGAACAGGAGCATGTGAGATCCAGAGAGCCAAGAAGAGACAGTCCTAAGACAAAGTAAGTTTATATGAGTGGATGCCGGAAAGAAATTGGAGAGAAAAACAACCAACATGAAGAGTAAGAAGAATATATGCAAATGCAAAGAGAATTTCATTGGAATTGGAAATGCTTTGAAGGAAAGAATGGATTTCTTATTTTATGCCAAACTCTAAGAATCTTCTCAATGAAAGTTCCCAAAGAATAAAGGAAAGACATTCATGAAAATCATTCTGAGGTTTCTGTGAAGAATATTATCAGATAAGCAACCAAGATGCTATTGGAAATCAAAATGACACAGTTTACAGAATAGAGCAAATGTCAAAAGATAACAGCCACATACACAAATAGAGCTTATTTGTAAACTCAAAATGCAGCAACATTTCCAAATTGTCACTGACAGGGGTGCAAAACTGGTTACGGATTGCTTTGCCAGTAAGAATTTGGAGTTTAAAGGTTCGATTAGCAGGATCCTTCTCTCATAGGGTACCTATAGTCTCAATCCCTGGAGATGCCCCCATGGCTCCGTCTTCTATTTTATAGATGTTGTTTCAATTTTGTCTTTTTCAGACATAGAGGAGGTTCTGTGTTTTTCATTGCAGAGATTTCTGGCTTATGCAGCACTACTAGACCTGCAGCAGTGTGAGTGGAAAGTTTTCAACTTGAATTAAAATGAGTAATGTGAATGGGTACTTGAGATCTATTTCTGATGAAGTGGGGTAAGGAACCTTTCAGAGGGATGGGCAACAGGCTGGGAGATGGTAGGGACATCAACAGGGCCACAAAGTAATGGGTCAGGGCCAACAGTGTCGGAAACTTGACCAGAGACTCCTGGTCACTCTGTTGAGCAGAGGGCTTCCCTCTGCTTCCCTCCATGGTGACCTCTTTACAGGCCTCCCATGCTACACAGCTGGGACAGTAACTACTCAGCACAGTGGTTCTTTCCCAACGCCAAAGCTTTCCCCCACCTTCATCCTTGCCAATGTGCCCAACACCAGCTCTCTCTCCACCATCTTCCAATGACACCCTTCTTCCATCTCTCACTTCTGCTCTACGCAAGGATCAGCTCTGCAGATTTTGCCTCTAATCTTTCGTGTCTTCGTTGTACCTTTCTACAGGAAGCAGGAGGAAACCAGTGGGTCTGTCACCAGGAACTCAGGTACCATTTGAACTTCTCATTTCTCCCTCAGCAACTGCTAGTGCAGAGAAAATGGCACCCGGGACTGAGGAAGTCCAAAACTCTTCCATGTAGCTTGCTCTCTGGCTTTGTGAACAGAGAAAAGTCACTAAGCTTAGCTCCTATTCTTTGCAACCAGAAGTTTCTCCAATCCCCACTGGTCGCTCAGGCCCAAGTTCTTTCTTCACTCTCCCTTGTTAGTCTGGTGGACATTTCACAGAATGGGACCTTCTCTTATGTTCACTAATCTATAGGCAGTTCATGCATCTCTAGGTAGATCTTTTTCCCCCATTCATCTGTCCCAGTCCCTTCTGTCAGTCCTGCAGTATCAATTTTTATGTGCCAACTGTGTGCTAGACTTATTTTCCGACTATGAATTAATAAGCAAAATATATTCTGTTCTTACACAGTTTATAGACCAAAGTGAATGAGAGAGAAAAGAAACAAGAAAAAATGATATAATATAAAATTTCTACAAATGAGCATTTGTAATCTTCCTCTTGTGTGCTAGAGAACCAGCCCTTGGGCTCTTGAGTCCTTCTGCCTCTGATGCTGACACAAGCTTCCAATTTTCCAAAATTTCTACAAATTTCTACAACACATCAAGAATCTTTCTAGATGCCCACACCTTTCTCTGAGCTTAAAATAAACTGGCCTTAGATTTGAGACCCAGATAATTCTAGCACCTTGAGACCGCAGAATTGATCTTTGTGCAGTGGCTATGATCTTTGAAAGGCTCTTCAAGATCAGAAAGTGATAAGACAATGGAGTAGGATTGAAACTTCTATGAGGTTTCCTTAATGTTCAGAGCATGTTATATATAGGATATTGTTTGGAAATAGGTGCAGGTCTATAATTCATTCTCTCTCTCTCTCTCTCTCTCTCTCTCTCTGCATGTACTTCAAAATGCACTCAGGAATAACATGTCCCACTTATTTTGTCTTCTTGGCACCTACTTTCAAGGTTTCAAGCCTCTGGAACCTCTTAGAAATAACTTTTACACTGGAAAATCAAAGGACCCTCATTAATTCCCAGTTATGGAGAAGGAAGGAAAAAGCAAAGATAAAAAATCAGGAATACATCTAGAATCAAAGAGTGGACTTCTGACAACACCCAAGGCTAGTTTGCCTTTCTGTAATTTTGAGAATCTGGTCCTTATACCCCACTCTTGGGTGATCCCCAACCCTTGTAAGTTTTGGGGAAGCCCCACCAGCATGGTCATGGTTGAGCTGTCATGTCAGCAGCAGTGAGCAGCCTTACAATGCGGGGAAAGTATCTAGCATCGGAAGCTTGTGTCAGCATCAGAGGCAGAAGGACTCAAGAGCCCAAGGGCTGGTTCTACAGCACACAAGAGGAAGATTACAAATGCTCAAGAGAGTTGGAGAGCCTCTTTGAGGTGGGCAAATTTCTGGAAATTAGGAAAGGACCTCATATGGTTGCCCCTGACTCTTGAAGCTGGAGATTTTAAGTGAAGATATTATTGTCTTTTTCTTCCTCAAATCCCTTGACTGTATGTGCATGCCAGGCAGCACTATTAACTCCCCCTAAAATTTTAGTTTAACAGCTTTCCCAAGGTCACAATGTGGATGGAAGGCAAGCTCTTCTGCTCGAGGTGCTATGTGCCATGTGATCATTCCTACAACTTTGGTAAGACCTTCCTAAATATTAAAAGGGTATTGGGAAGGTGGACAGGCCCCATGGAACTGAAGCTACAATATGCTTTTCCGAATTCTCCCACTGTGCCTTGCAATCAAATCAAGCTGCTGTTCATTTTGAGACTAAGGATGCAATGTTCTGGGATATGATGTTCTCAGGCCTGTTCCCTGTGGATGAGTCCCCACAGATCACAAATAGCACAGCTGATGTTAATGGTTGCTTATCACCCGAAGCTTCTCAAAGGGTCTGCAAAGTTGGCAGGAGAAGTCTTGGGCATGGAAACATAGGTCCTCTGTTAGATTGTATTAAAACTCCAATACACTATGGTGGTTTCAGAGTTGTTCCTATTCCCAAGATCCTGAAAGTTAAGGGGTGTGGGATCTTGTGCAATACTAGCAAGTGCAGTTCTGCCAAGTGGATTAGGAACAAAAATAGATGAATATAACATGCATGCTCTCCAAAATCATAGCCCACGTGTGCATGACAATAAACAAGTTGATGACCATGGCCCATTTCCAGGGTTTTGATGAACCTTCATTCACTTAATTTTTTAGATTTAATCCTGTTACCACTAGTTATCAAACTAATGATAACAGGTAAGAGACAAAAGAGGAGATTTCATAGACCAAGAACTTAAATGAGAAAAGTCTATATTCAAATCTGTCACATCTCTTTCCTTTCTGTAAATCAAGAGGTGATTGTCATTACTTGATTTTTCTGGAAGAAAACTACCTTTTAGCTCTCAGAAACTGTCTTTCAGAAACTGTGTTGTTGGATCAAGTATAAATAAATAGGATAAAAAATTTATAATAAAGAAGAATCAGTTTGAACTTTGTTGTTGCTCCTGCTAAATGATTTGCGAAGGATCTAAATGGTTCGTTAATTATGTCAGTGACAAGAGTAAAAGAAAAATTTCCAACTTTCCAAACTTTAGATGTAGCTATAGATGCCATTTGCCACGTCTTTGTCCCACATCTTATTTATTGATTGCCAATATTTGAAAATACATTTATCTTTGAAAAATACACTAAACTGCACTCTCTTCTTTTCTTGTCTTCCTCTTTCATTCCTTTCTCTCTCTCCTCTTATAAGAACCATTACTCAAATCCCAGAGCTTCTTAGGAGACAGTTTGAAAATCATCCAGTCGTTTTTCCATTTTCAAAATGTTGCAGTTGGTATTTAAAATGCAATTCATATTCATGTTGCAACCATTGATCTAGCAAGTAGAAACCAATACAGGCTCTTCAGTTGCATGGAGACCAGTTATTAGACTGCAAGCTCTGTGAGGGCAGACAGGGGTCATGGAATCCTGCTCCCCATCCTTACCACCCATGCTTCAAACCTGCCAGCAGAAGTGCCATTGTTGATATTATTGATGACAATATTGATAATGACAGCTAAGAATGACATTGTGTTTACTACATTCTAGGCATCTCCTACACACTTGACAAACATTAGCACTTGATTCTCACAATCACCAGTGAAGTTAGCACTATTAATTTCCCCATTTGCACATGAGAAAGTCCAGACCCTGTGAGGGTGAGTGATGTTCTGAAGGTCAGTAAGAGCCAGATTCAAGACTAGGTAGTATGCCTCCAGGGCTTGTGCCCTTACCTGTCACAATATCCTCCCTTTCAGTGCAGGAAAATAAAGTGGCATACCTTATGAGAAAATTTTATTTAGTCTCGGCTCATCCCTAACCTGCTACCCTATTTGCATGACATTTTTATACCTTTCCTAGAGCTTTTGCATATTTTACCTTATAATCAAGTTTTTAAATGACCGAGTTCTAAATCACTACAAACCTTTCCATTTCTTTTTCCAGGAGCCATACTTTAAATTACACATAAGTCAGATCCAGTTTTACTTCTCTGATTTGGATGAGGCTGATACCCGTGGCTGACAGGGTGAAGTCTTTATTTACCAGTCTATTCAGGTCGTGGGCAGCATCTCTTCCAGATTTTCAAGTGAGTTAACCTCTACTCTCCAAAGCTTTGTTGACATTATAAAGTGATCAGTTTTAATGAACAACTTGTACAACTACTTATAGCCATGTTCTTTAATTTTATAACTTTGCATTCTAAAGCTGTTTCAATTGATGTTTTATCAAAAAATAACAATACTGGAGCTTGAAATCCTGAAAAAACAAACTCAAGAATGCTGCTCTGTTGCTGTGGAACTTCTTCCAACTGCTTCCTCCCCCAATAATAAGGAAAGTATTTAAAGAGCTTCAAAAATATGTAGAGGAGTCACACATTGATTCACAGTGTGATTGGGATACGCAAAGAAATGTAGCGCTTATATTTCTCTGTATCTGATCTGATCTTTTGTATTAAGTGTCTACCTATTGAGGAAGCAACAAAGATAATTTACTATGATTTAAAACCACATGAGACAAAATGATTCCATGTGTTTCTTTAGGCTTAACTTGGGTATCTGGAGAGCTGATCAGTGTTTCAGATTGTTCTATGTTCTCCTTGCTCTTTTCCAAGATGGTGGCCTAGAGTTTGTGAGGGACCACAGACTTCCTAGTTGGGAGGCATTTGTGTGATGACTGGTGTGAACTGAGCTCCACTATGGTTTGGTTCAGTCAGTTCTGATCCTAAGAATCCTTTTTATTTGCTGTTGATATCTATGGGGGATAAATTCTTAGTATATGCTTTTTCAGTGTCTCAGAACTATAGAAGATCTTCCCTGGTGAATTGGCCTCCCCTTGATTTTCAGATTCCTCTGTCACCGGTACATCAATCATATACCTCTGGTTCATGTTGACAATACCAGAGCCTCTGCTGACCATTCACCAAGGATGGGCTTCTCATCATCAAGACTCTTAAACTTGTTCCTTCCATCAACCTCATTGGCTTTTCTTAACTATGAGAGAAAAAAATAATATATAAAAACATTGATAGCTAATAATTATTGGGGCCCCATTTTGGTTGTGCTGGTGATTTTAACCAAGGATGCATGAAGAGAATACTTTCATCTTACTGAAATATGCAGGAGGATGGAAAAAAAGGCAGAAAATCTTACTTTTTAAAGGTTCTGTAGATCTCCTTAAATATTGTGAGTCATATTGCATAAGTGTCAGAATAAAAACAAGATGTAGCTCAGTGGTAAAGTGCCCCTGGGTTCAGTACCCAAGTGCCAAAAAAATTAAAACAAAATATCATTGATATTACAGTCCTTATGTCCCCACAGCTCCAATGATCTTCCTAACACACCAGTAAGAATTCTTTATAGCCATGATAGAAACCCTGTGATGGCACCCTAGAACTTCAGGATGAAAACCAAATTTATTTGCATGACACAGAGTGCTCTTCATGATCTGCTATCTTCTATTCTTTTGCCCTTATTTACATCTGGGCTCACCTTGCTGAAGGACAGACTGTTCCCTATAACTTCTGAGCCCTTTTATGTCCCTATGCCTTTGTGTTGAAACTCTGTTCTTTTCTTCTGCTGGTCTATTTTATACTTACCTTTCAAATTATTGGAAGGCTTCAAGAGTATAGGTCCTTCCTCTCTGCCCCACTGAGCTGAGTACTAACTTCCACCATAGTTCTTGTTTTGCAATCGAGTTGCTGAATTGCAGTATTTCCCAATTTAATTTTTCAAAAGGTGGTTCACAGTATTAAAGACAATAATGGTGTCTATTCAGCAATAAGATAATTATTTAACCTGTCGAGCAGTAAAATAATTTTCTCAACCTTTTCTTTCATTTAAAATAGACCGACTGGAGAGTTTCCAAGTGTGGGTTGATGATCACGAGAGGAAGTTATTGAAGACTGGTAACCGTGACCTAGAATCAATAAGTCCAATGTCTTATTATTCAGTTAAACACTGCTACCCACCTTGTGGTAGGGAATGGCCATTATACATGACTAAGTTGTGTGTGCACCTGTGTGCTTATCATAGTTTACATAGTTTAATTTATATCCATAATAGACTTGATAAATTCAATGAAATGCCAGGAAATACAATTTTGAAATTCAGTAAGTCAATAGGAAGATACAAATGATGTGAAATCTACAAACTGACCTCTACATAAACTTCAGAGGAATCATTAGTCATATTCACATAAGTATCTCATGCTGAACTTCAAGACAAAACTAACACTTCAAAACTCAATGTTACAAAAAGTCATACTGATAATTATTTCCAATATGATTTTTTACTTAATAGGAATTAAGACTTTCCCCCTCACAATATGTTATTTACAGAAATGCAGTTGTAAATAGGAATCTAAAACCTGTTGATATTTTTTTTGGTGCACAAAATGCAAAAATACTAAATATCAGATGCCGAAAACAGGTTTTGTCTTTTTAAATAGTGTTTAACATGTAGTTGAAATTTAATGTACATTTTAGTATATATTTAATCCTCAAACTAAACATGTCATAATTAAATTTGTGTTGACAGATTATGCTTTTTCCAATGAAATTTAAAATAAAATGAATCATCCATGACACATGCTAAATGGTAAACAAGTCACAATTTATCTACACTAGTGCAAGTATTGTTAATGCTCTTTCCCACCCCCATATTTATATGAATCACAGAGTCGTGTATTTTGAGTCTTTACTCAGAAGTCACATTTTTAGCAAGGCCACCTCTGGTCACTCAGTTTAAGTTGCAAGACCTTATCTAGCATCCCTCTGACCCATCTTCTTTCCATGGATTAATTTCTCCTCAGCACTTGTCACTCTCCCACACTAAAGATATTACTTTCCAATAACTTGTATTTATTATCCCCATGAGGGTCAGGAGTTTATATGTCATGTGTGCTACTGTATTCATATCTAGAATAATGTCTGACACTTAGATGGTACTCAATTAAATATTTTTGAAATATAATAATCATAACAAAAATGGTTAAACATACTGATCTAAAAGAACACATTTCTATCCAATACATTTATATACAATATACTATCTATAATGTTTTTGCATATTTTTACATCTTAACATTTTTATGGTGCTTTGCAACATGATATATTACTTAAAAATATGTAAAATAGGAAAATGTTAGAAAAAGAGCTGTGTTATAATTTTGATTCTCTTTAATTAGATTTTGAGTTTTTATGGTTAACAATATTCATTCATTTACAAATTTCTTGATTTTGTTTCTCTTGGGCTGCCAGTAAACAGTACATAGTTGTGCTCAAAAATAGTTATTGAATGAGCAAATGGTAAAGTTTCAGAGGGAGATTGGTACGAGGAAGCTTGAGACTGATTTCTCAGGACACACAGATATACTATGCTATTACATGTTTATTATAAACAATGTACTTTGTGTTACTAAACCTGATGACCATTCATCAGATACTTCCTCAGTCTCCTGTTTCCTCTTCCCCATTCACTTCAACTGTAGTTCCAATGTCAGAGAAATGTTCATGGAAAGATGTATTCATTGCTAACAGTACAAGTTACTGGGCTGGTAGTAGGTGGGGGCATGTAGTTACTGAAGGTATAAAGACTATTGGGTAAACATGATCAGAAATGCAGTGGAAATGAACAGAAACTGAATAGAAAATGAGAAATTGAAATAGTTCTTTTTCAGGTAGAAAAAAAAGTATATAATTTACATGGATCCCAGAGTGAAAGAAGAAAAGTAACTATAATTTTCTTCAGTCACAGAAGTTAACATTGATAAGGATGAGGTCATAAGTCACTGTATTTTTCCCATCTGTTTTTAGCTGCCCAGGACACAACATATATTATTCTTGAGGAAAGGCAAAGACTGTAGCACTCTCATATCTTCTGAAGACATCTGTGCTATGGAGGTTAAGAACACAGGTACAACCTGGGTCACTGGCCTAGGCTTCAGAGAAGAAAGAGGCAGCATTGGAGGGGCAGGGATGACTGACCACTAAATGTGGACAGGTCAACACCTTGTGTCCTGATGATATACCTGCATCTCTTCCTACATTCCCACAACAAGAGTGTAGTGCAGGTTATATAAATTTGAAAAATATAATTTTGAGATTCCAGCCTACAAATAGTAGACTATAAACAATTATCAGATTATTTATTTTCTTAGCAAAATCATTTTTCACAAAATGTCTCCCACAACCTTTATCATGGATTTGTTTCTGCTCCCAACTGGATATGCTGAAGTTACAAGGGCATGCATTCTGATTTTTAAAAACTCCTCAGCACCAACTACCTTCTTTGTATAAATAACTTGCATACACAATGCTTTTTCTCCAAAGTCTCAAGGAGCATTGGGAGAGGGTAATTAAAGCAGTCTGTTTCTCCAGCACGTTCTGTCTGTTTTTTCTTTTCATTATTAGATGTGATGACACATTTGCCTGTGTGGCTTCCCACAGATGGCACAGAAATTTTGTGATCAAATGGTAAGAGTAAACCAACTGTCGTCTCAGATCACAGCTTTCCATGTTGTTCCCCCTGTGCAGGAATCTCACTTTAATAAAATACTTGCTTCTTTTAAAGTGGTATTATCTGCTACACAGAACACTTTGGAATTAACTGGAAAACTTTGAAAATGCAAATAGCTGGCTAGTTTTATGCCCTACGTTTTGACTTTGATACAAATTTAAAAATCTCCACACAGAAAAAATGAATGATTAAAATAATTTAGGTGATTTTGTTTACAAGCGAGGTTGAAATAAGGATGAGTTTGAATTTTTTTGAATTTGGGGGATTGATAAGGAAAATACTGTGAACTCTCTTTTCTAAAAGCATTTATGTTGGTTCTGAATTTATTTATACTTTTAATAGACACAAATACCTATACCCTTAAGCAAGGTTCTTTGTTCAGAAAAAACAATAGCAGCAATAACTAAGTAGTAAAAGAGACTTCTAAAAAAATAAGACTAAAAATCCGTAAAAATAATTTAAAAAAAAAATTTTGTAAAGTGGCAATTATAGCATTTGTTAAATAAAGCTTAAAAATTAGCCTTTATGGTTCAAGGACAAAATGTCATATTTGAAGATACCTCAGATTATAACCATTGCTACATGTGCAATTTTATTTACCAGTGCTGTGTGCATAGTAGACAGGTTCTTATGTGGTATATCTAGTCTTTCTATTAATTTAGAAGTGCTTGATATGTTTAAAAGTAGAAGTAGTAGAATTAAAAGTTTTTGTAAGTAGTTTTTTAAAAGTAATGAGAAATACTGTGTTTTGGAATTGTTAAACCATCTCTGAACAGAATGCTGTCTGTGCTTGTTCATTGGGTTGAAGGAGGTTAGAGGGAAGAATTTGCAAAAGATGTTTTGTTACAATGTGTAGAAAATGTTACCCATTGTCCTGAAACATGAATTTCATTTAACTGTGCTACACTGTATATATTGTATATGTTCTGGACAAAGGAGTCGTAATTTTATAATATCTAGTTTCTAGATATTAAAGAGGTTGCCAATGTATGACAAAAGCAGAGTTAGTAAACTAATACATTTTGTATACTTAGGGTTAAAATTCATAGAAAGGCAGTCTTCTGCAAAGGAGTTTTGGAAGTGAAATTGTAACATCATATCATGTGACACTCAGATGTGACAGGTGACACAGAAGAAAGAAGTGGAAGAAATGAAGGATTCTAGGCCAGATGAAGACACTTTCAGATATAACCATTGTTACATGAGTGTAGTTTAATTAACACTACTGTGCACATAGTGGACAAACTTAAGTCCTTATTTGAAACATCTAGTCTTTCTAGATGTTTAGAAGTGCACAAAGTATGTTAAAAGTAGAGGTAGTAAATAAAATATTTTGTACGTTTAAAAAATTAGCCTTTATCTTCAGAGCTAAAGACAGAGAGATTGCACATATATTGTTTTGGAAGTAAGAAATATGATGGAAATTCACTGTGTCCCCTTTAATTATGTTTTTCATTGGTGTTTTGGCCAAAGGAGTAAGAAAATGAATCAGAAGAGGCCAAAGATCTGATTTAGCCTGTGAACCTCAGGAAAAAGGTTGAGTTGGAATGGAAACTTGGAAAAAGAATAGAAGCCAAGAGCTGCCTCTCTAAATGGTGAAGAGAAGGGCTCTGGAGCTGGGGAAGGTGAAAGAGGTCACTGAAAGCCAGCATGGTGGCAGTGAGTACAGGGAAGTTCAAGGGAAAATGTAGCCTTGAATATTTTAGATCCTAAAGCATGTAATGCAGAATTACATCAAGGAGTAATTGATAACAGATGAAGTTTAGTGTAGCAGAGTCAGTAGTTAAAAATGATGTGATATCTGAAATCTGTGTTGGGCTTCCCCACCAGGTTGCATCTGTGCTCAAGCGAATCATTTAATCCCTCTGAGTCTCATTCCTACATGAATAAACCCAAGGGCTGCATTAGATCAACTACCAGTTGACTAACAACCCAGAGGTTCTATAGTTCATTATGGGACCTAGACTTTGTATTTGTTTTGATCTTTTCATTTTGCTATAAGCAATCATTCTGATGATTAAGAAAAATTCAACATGATGATTGGGATAAAATAACAGAAATTCATTCTTGAATGTAATGTGCTCTGAGATTTCATCCCTGAGGTTGAGTAATTTTGGAACTTAGCTAGTCTTGAAGAAGTGAAGTGGTTACCAATTCTCCTGAGCTTAGGCTAATTCAGTTCAAATCCTAACTGTCCACTCTCTGTGTTTTGAGGAACTATTTTACCTTTCTGTAACTTTTGCTTTTATCACTAAATTGTGGAAATCTCACTCAGGTCTTGAGGTCGTTATGAGGATTAAATGCAGTAAGGTAGGCAAAATGTCTGGTTCACAATGGTAATTATTTAGATCCTTATAGTTAATATCCCCTTGAATTTGTCTTATTTCCTTGAACTTGTTTTAATTTTTCTACCTAGTTTACTATAAACATTGATTTTGATGTTAAGAACGACCTGCTATTATGATTAGGTTAAAATAATGACAGGCTTAAGCAATAGTCTGTTTTCTTTAGATCACATAGTCCAGTTACAGGGCTCATAATGAGTGGGTCTGTTTCTTCCCTTAGTTTCACTGTATTAAATATATAAGCAGTTACTTAGCATTTGCAAATCATTTACTGCTTTATAGAGTAGGGATTAATTGACAAACATCTGGGCTTTTTTGTTTTCATTAGGTTACTGTTACCTTAAAATACTTGATTGTTTTAATGAACTATAACGTCTGTGGAAGAGGTAGTTTTTAATAGTGAAAGACTTCTTATACCAGAAGGTAAGATATATAGATAAATGGAATAGAATAAAGTAGACTTTCATGTTTATAAAAAATTGATTTTCAATAAGAGTGTCCCCCAAAATTCAATAGTGGAGAGTAGCCTTCTCAACAAATGGTACAGAGATAACAATGTGCACATGTAAAAAAAGAATAAAGTTGGATTTCTGCCTCACTGTATAGAAAATTAACAAAAGTGAATGATATACTAAATATTAATGCAGAAACAATAAGACCCTTAAAAGAAAATGTAGACATACATCTTCATGACTTTGGATTAAGCAATGATTTCTTGGATAAGGCACCAAAATCACAGGCAACAAAAGAATACAAAGATACATTGAATTTTATCAAAATAAATAATTTCATATTTCAAAGGATACTTTCCCTCCCTCAAAAAAAAGAATAACTCACAGAATGAGAGAAAATATTTTCAAATAATATATCTAATCAGGGTCTTGAATATATGAAAAACTCCAAAGACTCAATAAGAAGACAACACAATTTGTTTAAAAGGGGGCAAAATATCTGCATATGTATAGCCAATAAGCAGATGTAAATCTTTGATGATTATCATCCATAGAGAAATGTAAATCAAAATTCTGATGAGATACTGTCTCAGACTCACTAGGATAGCTTTAATTAAAATGACATATAATAATAAATGTTGGTGAGAATCAAGATCCCTTATACACTGATGGTGGGAATATAAAATAATGTAACCACTTTGGAAAACACTATGGCAATTCCTGAAAAGATTAAAAATAGGTTTACCTTATGATCCTGTGATTCTACTCCTAGTTATACACCTAATAAAAATGAAGACATATACCCACATTAAAAACTTTCGTATAAATATTCCTGGCAGTACTATTCATAATAGTTTGAACATGGAAAAAACCCAAATGTCTAACCACTAATGAATGGATAAATGAAGTGTGGCTATCCATGGAATAGATCATTATCTGACAATGAAAAGGAATGAAGTGCTGATACTTGCTACAACATAAGTGAACCTTGAAAACATGCCAAAAATGTGATGGAAACCAGTCATAAAAGACTTCTGCCATCAGATCACATTAATATGAAATGTCCATATCAGTCAAATCTATAGAAACAAAAAAAATAAGTTAGCGTTTGCTTAGGTCTTTAGGAATTGGGGAATGGAGATTGACTGTCAATTGGTACAGGATTTCTTTTACGGTTGATGAAACTCTTCTGAAATTAATTGTGATGATGTTTGTACAACTCTGTGAATATACTGTGAACATACAATTGCAGTAGATGAGTGAGTTATATCTCAATAAAACTGCTCCATGGCAAAAAATGAGAAAATTATCAGGCAATTTATCTAAAATATTTTCAAATCTAAAGTACTATTTTAGGGAAAAAAATTCAACATACTTTTTCTAGCTAAACCTATAAAATGAAATTAAGAATGGTGGAAATTATCAAGATAATACCAACATGTCAGAGAAGAAACCTGTTTCGAGTTTTTATTTTTTTATTTTTTAATTTTTTTTATTTTTTTACATTTACATAGGGTAATGATGTTTATTTTATTTTTCCCCTCCCCCGACCCCTCCCACCCCTCTTTTCCCTCTACACAGTCCTTCTTTCCTTCATTCTTGCCGCTGTCCTTAGCCTAACTCTAAACCTAACCCTAAACCTAATGCTAGCCCCTCCCACCCCCCATTATATGTCCTCATCCGCTTATCAGCGAGATCATTCGACCTTTAGTTTTTTGAGATTGGCTTATCTCACTTAGCATGATATTCTCCAATTTCGACCATTTGCCTACAAATGCCATAATTTTATCATTCTTCATTGCGGAGTAATATTCCATTGTATAAATATGCCACAGTTTCTTTATCCATTCATCAACTGAAGGGCATCTAGGTTGGTTCCACAATCTGGCTATGGTGAATTGAGCAGCAATGAACATTGATGTGGCTGTATCTCTGTAGTATGCTGATTTTAAGTCCTTTGGGTATAGGCCAAGGAGTGGGATAGCTGGGTCAAATGGTGTTTCCATTCCAAGCTTTCTGAGGAATCTCCACACTGCTTTCCAGAGTGGCTGCACTAATTTGCAACCCCACCAGCAATGTATGAGTGTTCCTTTTTCACCACATCCTCGCCAACACCTATTGTTGCTTGTATTCTTGATAATCGCCATTCTAATTGGGGTGAGATGAAATCTTAGGGTAGTTTTGATTTGCATTTCCCTTATTACTAGGGATGTTGAACATTTTTTCATATATCTGTTGATTACTTGTACATCTTCTTCTGTGAAGTGTCTGTTCATTTCCTTAGCCCATTTGTTGATTGGATTATTTGTATTCTTCGTGTAGAGTTTTTTGAGTTCTTTATAGATTCTGGAAATTAGCGCTCTATCTGAGGTATGGTTGGCAAAGATATTCTCCCACTCTGTAGGCTCTCTCTTCACATTTCTGATAGTTTCCTTTGCTGAGAGAAAGCTTTTAAGTTTGAATCTATCCCAGTTGTTGATTCTTGCTTTTATTTCTTGTGCTATGGGTGTCCTGTTAAGGAAATCTGATCCTGAGCCAACAAGTTGAAGATTTGGACCTACTTTTTCTTCTATAAGATGCAGGGTCTCTGGTCTGATTCCGAGGTCCTTGATCCATTTTGAGTTGAGTTTTGTGTAGGGTGAGAGATAGGGGTTTAATTTCATTCTATTGCATATGGTTTTCCAGTTTTCCCAGCACCATTTGTTGAAGAGGCTATCTTTTCTCCATTGCATATTGTTGGAACCTTTGTCTAGTATGAGAAAATTGTATTTATTTGGGTTTGTGTCCATGTCCTCTATTCTGTACCATTGATCTACCTGTCTATTTTGGTACCAATACCATGCCGTTTTTGTTACTATTGCTTTGTAGTAGAGTTGAAGATCTGGTATTGCAATACCCCCTGCTTCACTCTTGCTACTGAGGATTGCTTTAGCTATTCTAGGTTTTTTATTCTTCCAGATGAATTTCATAATTGCTTGCTCTATTTCTGCAAGGTACATCATTGGGATTTTAATTGGAATTGCATTGAATCTGTATAGCACTTTAGGTAGTATAGCCATTTTGACGATATTAATTCTGCCTATCCAAGAACATGGGAGATCTTTCCATCTTCTAAGGTTTTCTTGAATTTCTTTCTTTAGTGTTCTGTAGTTCTCATTGTAGAGGTCTTTCACCTCTTTTGTGAGATTGATTCCCAAGTATTTTATTTTTTTCGATGCTATTGTGAATGGGGTAGTTTTCCTAATTTCTCTTTCTGAAGATTCATCACTTATGTATAAAAATGCATTGGATTTATGAGCATTGATCTTGTAACCTGCTACTTTACTGAATTCACTTATGAGTTCTAAAAGTTTTCTGGTGGAACTTCCAGGTTCCTCTAAATATATAATCATGTCATCAGCGAACAGGGATAGTTTGAGTTCTTCTTTTCCTATTCGTATCCCTTTAATTTCTTTGGTTTGTCTGATTGCTCTGGTTAGAGTCTCAAGGACGATGTTGAATAGAAGCGGTGAAAGAGGGCATCCCTGCCTTGTTCCAGTTTTTAGGGGGAACGCTTTCAGTTTTTCACCATTTAGAATGATATTAGCCATGGGCTTAGAGTAGATGGCCTTTATAATGTTTAGGAATGTTCCCACTACCCCAATTTTTTCTAGTGTTTTGAGCATGAAGGGATGCTGTATTTTATCAAATGCTTTTTCTGCATCTATTGAAATAATCATGTGATTCTTAACTTTAAGTCTGTTGATATGGTGAGTGACATTTATTGATTTCCGAATGTTGAACCAACCTTGCATCCCTGGGATAAAACCCACTTGATTGTGGTGCACTATCTTTTTAATATATATTTGTATGCGATTTGCTAAAATTTTGTTGAGAATTTTTGCATCGATATTCATTAAGGATATTGGTCTGAAATTTTCTTTCCTCGATGTGTCTCTGTCTGGTTTAGGTATCAGGGTGATATTGGCTTCATAGAACAAGTTTGGTAGGGTTCCCTCCTCTTCTATTTCATGGAATAGTTTGAGAAGTATTGGAATGAGCTCTTCTTTAAAGGTTTTGTAGAACTCGGCTGAGAACCCATCTGGTCCTGGACTTTTCTTTGTTGGTAGGCTTTTGATGACCTCTTCTATTTCATTGCTTGAAATTGGTTTATTTAAGTTGTGTATGTCCTCCTCGTTCAGTTTAGGTAGTTCATATGTCTCTAGAAATTTGTTGATGTCTTCGAGGTTTTCTGTTTTGTTGGAGTATAGATTTTCGAAATAGTTTCTAATTATGTTTTGTATTTCACTCGTGTCTGTTGTGATGTTTCCTTGTTCATTCCGAATTTTAGTAATTTGAGTTTTCTCCCTCTTTCTCTTTGTTAGTGTGGCTAAGGGTTTATCAATTTTATTTATTTTTTCAAAGAACCAACTATTTATTTTGTTAATTTTTCCAATTGTTTCTTTTGTTTCGATTTCGTTGATTTCGGCTCTGATTTTAACTATTTCCTGTCTTCTACTACTTTTCGTATTGGTCTGCTCTTCTTTTTCTAGTGCTTTGAGCTGTAGTGTTAAGTCGTTTATTTGTTGATTTCTACTTCTTTTTTGAATGCACCCCATGAAATAAATCTTCCTCTAAGTACTGCTTTCATAGTGTCCCAGAGATTTTGATATGATGTGTCTTTGTTCTCGTTTACTTCTAAGAATTTTTTTATTTCCCTCCTGATGTCTTCTGTTATCCATTAATCATATAATAGTGTATTATTTAGTCTCCAAGTATTGGAGAAGTTTCTGTTTTTTATTCTGTCATTTATTTCTAATTTCAATCCATTATGATCTGATAGAGTACAAGGTAGTATCTCTATCTTCTTGTATTTGCTAACAGTAGCTTTGTGGCATAAAATATGGTCTATTTTAGAGAAGGATCCATGTGCTGCTGAGAAGAAAGTGTATTCGTTCTTTGTTGGATGGTATATTCTATATATGTCCGTTAAGTCTAAATTGCTGATTGTGTTGTTGAGATCTACAGTTTCTTTATTCAATTTTTGTTTGGACGATCTATCCAGTGGTGAGAGAGGTGTGTTAAAATTGCCTAGTATTATTGTGTTGTGGTCTATTTGAATTCTGTAATTGAGAAGGATTTGTTTGACGTACGTGGATGAGCCAATGTTCGGGGCATAGATATTTATGATTGTTATGTCTTGCTGATTTATGCTTCCCTTAAGCAGCATGTAATGTCCTTCTTTATCCCTTCTGACTAGTTTTGGTTTGAAGTCCACATTATCTGAGATGAGGATGGATACTCCAGCTTTTTTGCTGTGTCTGTGTGCATGGTATGTTTTTCCCCATCCTTTCACCTTTAGTCTATGGGTGTCTCTTTCTATGAGGTGAGTCTCTTGCAGGCAGCATATTGTTGGATTTTTCTTTTTAATCCAATCTGCCAGTCTGTGTCTTTTGATTGATGATTTCAGGCCATTAACATTCAGGGTTATTATTGTGATATGATTTGTATTCCCAGTCAATTGACTCATATTTGTTTTTGACATGATTTGGTTTCTCCTTTATTTGGCTATTCCTTTAGGCTAGCGCCTCCTGTTGCTGATTTGCATCATTGTTTTTCATCTCTTCCTCATGGAATATTTTGCTGAGAATGTTCTGTAATGCTGGCTTTCTTTTTGTAAATTCCTTTAGCTTTTGTTTATCATGGAAGGATCTTATTTCATCGTCAAATTTGAAGGTAAGTTTTGCTGGGTATAAGATTCTTGGTTGGCATCCGTTTTCTTGCAGGGCTTGGTATATGTTGTTCCAGGCCCTTCTAGCTTTTAGGGTCTGGATTGAAAAATCTGCTGATATTCTTATTGGCTTCCCTCTGAATGTAATTTGATTCTTTTCTCTCGCGACCTTTAAAATTCTGTCTTTATTTTGTATGTTAGGTATTTTCATAATAATGTGCCTTGGTGTGGGTCTGTTGTAATTTTGTAAGTTTGGAGTTCTATAAGCCTCTTGTACTTGGTTTTCCATTTCATTCTTCAGATTTGGAAAATTTTCTGTTATTATTTCATTGAATAGATTGTTCATTCCTTTGGTTTGTTTCTCTAAGCCTTCCTCAATCCCAATAATTCTTAAATTTGGCCTTTTCATGATATCCCATAATTCTTGTAGATTCTGTTCATGATTTCTTACCATCTTTTCTGTTTGGCCAACTTTGCTTTCAAGATTAAATAATTTGTCTTCAATGTCTGAGGTTCTGTCTTCCAGGTGTTCTATCCTATTGGTTATGCTTTCTATGGAGTTTTTAACTTGGTTTATTGTTTCCTTCATTTCAAGGATTTCAGTTTGTTTTTTTTTCAGTATCTCTAACTCTTTATTGAAATGATCTCTTGCTTCCCGTATTTGGTCTTTTAACTGTTGATTGGTGCGATCATTTAATGCCTGCATTTGCTCTTTCATCTCCTCCTTCAATGCCTGCATTTGCTCTTTCATCTCCTCATTAGCTTCCCTGATCGTTTTAATTACGTACATTCTGAACTCCCTTTCTGACATTTCTTCTGCTGTGCTGTCATTGGGTTTTATTGATGTAGTATCTAGGTTTGTTTGGGACATTTTCTTCCCTTGTTTTCTCATATTGGTCAGTTGTCAGTGGGACCCTGAGATATTGCAGTTTTCCGCTACTGGCTTATAGTGTCCCAGTAGATTTCCAGTGTATCACCTCCCAGCCTTCAGTAGCCTGATGTCTTGGAGGAATCTGATAAAGCAGCTCATCCGAAGAAAACTGCCCCTAGCCCCCTACTGGTTCCACGGTTTGGAACTGACTCTGTGCGGAAATGCTCTCACTGTGGGCCTGCGCCCTGCAGCTGGCCGTGTGGGAGGAGCCCACTGCCGGAGTGTGGAAGGCTACCTTGGGAAGACTCTAGCTGCCCTGCCCGGCTCCAATAAGCCACCTCTATCTGGGCCTGCCACCGGGGCCGAGCTTTACCCAGTGGGCAGACTCACCCGTGGCTCTATTTCAGTCCGAGTCTCTCAATGCCTCCCCTTCTTAACTCCTGGGTTCTGGAGCGACTGGGGGTGCAGTCTCCCTCTAGGCCGCCATCTTGGATCGCCCCGTGAAGAGAGCCCGTAGCCGGAGTGGGCAGAGCCGCCTGAAGTGGTCTCTGGCTGCCCTGCCCTAATCCCAGAGGCTGTTTGCGGATCGCGGCTCTCAGCTGGTTCGTTGCTGGAGTTCGCTGCGCTGCAGGGGCTCCGGGACTCGGAGCTTGTTCTGGTCAGAAAGGCTCTCACTAGCGGGCCAGTTCCGTCTCAAGTTTTTAAATAACTGTCTAAGGTGTCCATTTAAATTTGTGCATATGTTTCTGTCACTGTTTTTAGTTTAAGTATGTGCAAAATAGCATATATCTATATCTTTTCTAAGTCATATATTTATGATATATGATATAAGAAATGTCTCTTTAAAAGTTTTTCAGATGATTTTAAAGTCCTGTTCATAAAGGTTAGTTCCCACTCAAAACAGCCCCTAAGGCATGGACTGCCTTAGGATGGGATTTTTTGGGAACTGTAAAGTACTTTCTGACTATAGGAATAGCCATACTCAACTGTGATGCAGGAGAGGGTTTTGCTAGAAAGTAGAGATCAGACTGTGTTTTTAATTCACAGCATTGAATTCTGTGTCTATCTCTAGAAAGCAAATACATGCATTTGAGAAAAGGGGACCTAGATGTTAGTGAATTATTGTAAGTCCATACTGTCAATTAAAAAATACTTAGTTAAAAAGCCTCAGTGAAATAATTTCAGTAGAATGGCAGTATATAATGGTTCCTTCTTAGTGGAATTTAGAATGAAAACAGATGCAGAGAAATAGTCATGGACTCACAGGAGAGAATATAAGACTTATGATTGAGTTTGACTATAAAATCTAAGGAGAAATATTAAGCAAAAATAATTATCTAAATTGTAGAAGGTCTGTATTTAATCCTCAATCCAGTGAATGCCATGGTTCATCTGCCTTGGAAGAAATTCTGGAGTAGCAACACCTGTACTGAGACTAGGGTAATTCTGCACCAGAAGAAAGCACCAGCTTGCAGAGTTGGTTGTGTTGTATATTTCAACATAATGGTAGGCAGAAAAATGGACCCTCAAAGATGTCATCATAATCTCCTGTATCTGAAAGTGTTTTACCTAACATGGTAAAAGAGACTTTGCATGATTAAGTTAGAAATCTTGAAATGGGAAGATGGTCTTGGGTATTTGGGTGAACTCACTGTGATCACATGGATTGCTGGTGTGTCTGAGCTTGCGACAAAGACACAAAGATGCTATGTGGCTGCTTTGAAATCATGGAAGGGACATTAGATCAGAAATGCAAGCATCCTCCAGATGCTGGTAGACCCAAGGAAATGGATTCTCCTCTTGATCCTGCAGAAGGAATGCAGCTCTGCTGATGCCTTCCTTTCATTCCAGTGAGACTTCTAATATAAATTGTAAGGTAATAAATTTGTGCTGTTTTAAGTCATTAAATTTGGGGTCATTTGTTATAGCTACAATATGAAACTAATACAACTCTCTCATTAGTCATGAAGCCTATTCTCTCTCCAGGTGGCAGATTCAGGATTATGTGTGTGCTAACATGATGCATAGCTGCATTGACTAAAGAAGTGCCAGATACCCAGGCAGCCTTCCTACCCACTAGTGTGCATGCTCATATACTTATACACACTCATATATGTACTAACCTCTGCAGATTTCCATGCTGTTACCTCAGAAATTCTTGTAGGCCAGTATGTACTTCAGATGTTATACACTTACCTACGATGGAAGGAATTTATAAGCAGCTCCTTAATTTGTAAGGAACTGAAAATTTGAGGATGCTTTTCTGGTACATAGTAATCATTTGTCCAAGTAATTCAGGCAGAGGTCTTCCCAATGCCTCTGCATTGACCTTTCCCTTGAACTTTAGGCTTCAAAACTTTGTCTGAAGATACCACACAACTACCAATTTTGTGTGACATTGTGTGGGCCTCTGAAGGATGAGGAGTATCTCAGGATCCAAGTGGGGGATCCCTGGGAATTGTCAAGTGGGTGTTTTAGCCATAGAAGCAAAAAGTATTTGATTACACTTGAGTTTCCATATTCCCAGGAGTTGACATAGCAAAAGAGCCAAAAGGAAAGGAATGAAAACAGATAAGATGAGAGTTCCTTTGGAGACAAAAATGCTAAAAAAAAAAAAAAAAAAAAAAAGCAACAACAACGACTAAGATGTTAAAAATGATTTACTAATGGTTAACAGAATATGTGATTAATGGAACCTGAGAAGAGTCTGTTCACCATGGATTCTTTATCTAGGAACCAGGGGAAGATCCTGAGATGCCAAAATGCTTTGCTCTGAATCCAAAGAGAATGCCTTCGAGGTCCTCCCTATTAACCAAAAACAAAACAGGCAACAAACAAACAAACAAACAAAAAAACACTCATATGCCCTGGATCTGTCCTATGTAGGGTATTTTGTAAGCAAAAGTTCCCAAAATACTGAGCATAATTGGATGGTCCTTGGCTATAACTTCACTGACATGGAATCTTAAGTACAATAAGATCTGCAACCTATTTTTCCCCCAAAGAGGCCAATTCAATTGCTTCACTAGAATTTCATCCCTTGATATCATAAAATAACAGTGGTATTCATAATTCAGGTTTTACCTAAATTAATTTTTATGTGAAGACTAGGAAATATCTTAAAGAATTTTTAGTTTATTTGCTCAAGATGTGATTTGACTCTTCTAGTGGTCTATATTTAGACTATTCCTTATGAGTTACCAGGAGAATATGTGCTATCTTATTAATGCAAGTCAGCAGAGCCTTCGTTTGAAGCTACCCATCACACATTATGCCAAACACCTGAACTTAAGTGTTGCTTTTTACATGACATTACTGGTTCATTTTTTATGCAATAAAACCAAAAGGAATTACTTGTAGAATCCTAGAAAATAATTTGTGCAAAGGATAGGAAGTTATTTGCAAAAGTATTGAAATTTTTAGAAAGAATGAATTTTTATAAAATGTTTTTTAGTTGTTGATGAACCTTTATTTTCATTTATTTTTATATGTGGTGCTGAGAATGGAACCCAGTGCCTCACACATGTTAGACAGGTGCTCTACCACTGAGCCACAACCCCAGCCCCAATAATGAATGTTTAAATGAGGTTTAACCTATATACACAACTTTAGTCCTTCTTACCTATAGCATACCATCATTTATGCTGAATGAATATCTAACAGTAGCTCAGTAAAGAGAATTTGTCACAATATCTCAATATAGTCTCTGTATTTCTCTTTTGGTAACTTTTGTTCATAACTGCTCGGTACCCTCTTTTTTGATCATTTGAAAAATAACAAAAAGATCATATTTGATATTCCAGTTACAAACATTTAGTTTTCTGTTTGCTTTGAGTGGAATAATATAATTAGGAAGTTTGTTTTGATAAGTTTTGGGCTTTGTGTAGATTATACATGGTGGGGGACTATGTCACATTTGCATAAAAGATTTTAAAAACCAGTCTTCTCTAATAAAGGTGGATTGAGTAGGGGTTATATCGTGATGGATTCAGATAGAATAAAAGAACATGATGATATGAAACAGTTTCCAAATGAACAGTTGGCTTAAAACTTTTCATTGTATTTTTATCTTATTCTTTTCATTTTTTGGTGTGCTCTGGAATGTAAACACAAACACCTAGTAAGAAAAACAAACATATTGCCCCAGGATTAGTAGTTCATGGTTATTGTCTATTATCTTCAAATGCGTAGAGGTGGGGGTGGGTAGGTACTGCTTGGTCAAGGCCCCCTAATTTTCTGGTGATGAGGTTCATAAGTTTGTCTCTTGGGAAGACAGTGCTCCTTCGAGACAACCTCTTGGCCTCCACCTTTCTCCTTTATCCCCGTTGATACTACTCCTCTTTATCTTTTCACTCTGAACTGGAGATGGCAAAGGTATTTCCTCAATATAAACTCTTAAAGCAATAAAAATACACAGCAGTGCAACTTCAGTAGAATGTCCTTTGAGTAAGATTGTTTTTTTTTTCATTAAGATTGTTTCCTTTTTTCTAGAAAGATCTGGAATGATAATGTCAATGATAAAGATAATAAGGTTTCATTCATTGACAGCTCACCAGACATTAGGCATCTTATTAAGTTCTCTTTACCCATTTTCTGCATCATATATTATCTCCTCAGCAAGCCTACAATGTAGGTACTATTCTGGTTTTACAAACTGAGAAAGTGAGGGTCAGAGAGATAGGTAATTTGCTTGAGGTTGAATAGCCATGTTGGGTGATAATTGGGATTTGAAGGTAAAAGGGTCACTTGAAGATTTTTAGGTCTTATGGTCAATCAATACACAGACTGGGGATATACTTGGTGCACAGATTTTTGTTGCTGCTCTTTCACATTCAAAATATATATATTTTAAATTTTGAAGCAGTTTCTATATATGTATATGTATACATACATGCACATACATACATACATATATTCCTTTTTTTTTAATTCAAGAGTTTTCACAAAAGTCTGGATTCCTGTCTATTCATAAAAACTCAGAACATCTGACATTTCTTGCATGTATTCTACCATGGCCAAGACTGACTACGGCTAAGTGTCCTTTTTAAAGGAGGTAAGTACTTTCTAAATCTCCACTTGGTCTGCCTAGAAGGTCCACTCATATAGCCGTTTCCCTGATTGCTGTAGATGTTTGAGATTTGGCTCCAGAATTAGCTGATTCTTGATGAATATTTCGTTTTTAATTCAGTGATTCTATATCCACAAGCTTAATTGTTTAGTAAACTAACTTTCCTATTACCTAAACATGGCCTCAGTGTGCAATGACTGGAAATCTCTTTGGAAGTTTACACTATAGATTTGTAGAACTAGATATAAAATCCATCCTAAATTCCATTCTGAGGAAATTCAAGAGCTACAGTGTGCCAGTTTCTGCCAAGCCTTCTAAAGAGTGGCTCACACTACAGTTATGCCTTCACAGTCATATTAGTGAGAAGATTGTAGAAGACTTTCATGCATGTTATGCATGTTTTTGTAAGAAGAATATTTTTATTTTCACACAGGCAGGAGTGAATGACATGCAAAATATGAATAATGGAATGGGTTATTTGTTTTCTAATTGATGCTTTAATTAAGATGCTTCTCCCATTGGCTATAAAGAAGGCAGTTAGTTTGAAAATGCTGGCGGAAAATGTAATGGGATCTGCTTCTTCATAAAGTATTTTATAATTCTGTAAAATTTCCCTTCTAGCATCTACTTGAATGTGATATTTTTTAGGCTGGCAAACTAACTTCTACAACCATGCATTACTTAGTGAAGTATATATAAATTATGTATATGAAATTACATATGCATATATATTATTCTCTTCTAACAACAGATAAACAAAATTTAAGTACAAAAATAATGTATCAACCCAAAGCATGTGACATGATGGTCTTGTTTCCATCACACACAGAAACAAACAGCTTGTTTTAATAATCAAATATGTTTCCTAAGGGTCTTGTTAAATTGTTGAATGTAAATTGCAATTGGAATTGACTATTAAAGATCTTGGTAGAGTAGGTTAAACATCTGTTCAATTTATTACAATTTTATTTGTACTTCAGCTGTAACGGGGGCAATTAAGCCAATCAGAGCAAGCAAATCAAATCTAATTTACACTCTAATGGACTAAAAATGAATGGATAAACACTCTACTACTAGATCCAAATGATTAAACATGTCTCTAAGGATATTTTTTTCCTATTTTAGTATATAAAATCATAGTGTTTATACTATAATTAACCATTTAAGAATCATGTAAACAAATCAAATATCTCTTTGTTTTTATAAAATTACTAATTAAAATTTGAGAATAAAATAAATTAGAATCCTTCTTATCTTAGACAAGTTTGCTTATAAAGTCATTAATGAAAGTTTATGCTTTAGTCGAATGTGAAAATTAAAATGGAACATACAGAAAATAATATTTTAAAATAAAATGTTCACATTCATTTTATTTTGCCTTAGCCCTGGGCCGCAATAAGGGAAATTAATAATGGATTTAGTATTGGAATTTAAACTTTATTGATCTTTTCAGGCCTCATACAATCTAGAAATGACAACTTGACAAAGCAGAAATGTAAGATCCAGTACAGTATTTAGGTAGAACAAACTAACATCCATCTTATTAGAAGTCCAATGTCACTGAAGCTGCCAAGGAGCTATAAACAGGAGTAAGCATTCCAAAATACAGGTACAAAGTGGAGGTTCACGTGTTATGGTTTGGATGTGAGGTGTCCCCTAAAAGTTCAAGTGTGAGACAATGCAAGATGGTTCAGAGGAGAAATGATTTGGTTGTGAGTATTAACCTAATCAGTGAATTAATCCCTGATGGTAATAACTGAGTGGTAACTGAAGGCAGATGGGGTGTGGCTGGAGGGAGTGGTTCATAGGGGCTGTGGCTATGGGATATATATTTTGTATCTGGAGAGAAGAATCTCTCTCTCTCTGCTTCCTGATCACCATATGACCTACTTCTCTCTACCACACTCTTCCACCATGATGTTCAGCTTCACCTCAAACCCCGAAGAATGGAGCCGGCCTTCTATAGACTAATAAGACTTTTGAAACCTTAAGCCCTCAAATGAACTTCTCCTCCTCTACCGTTGTGATTATTGGGTCATTTAGTCCCAGGAATGAAAAAGCTGAATAAAACACGAGGCCAAACTTATATTAGTGTCCTGGGAGCTACCACCATTTCAGTTCAGCAAATAACAAACAAAACATCATTTCATGACATGCTGTAGTTTGAACATTGATCAAATAGTTACTATGTAGTAATATACCAAGCAAAGTGTGAGGCTTTTTTTTATATACTACTTACCTTACTTGGAGAGCTAAACTTTCCTCAATTTGGGACAGTAACTGTAGAGCCACTAATGGTACTCTGTCTATTTTTGGGAAAGAATACCTTCTAACTGGCCCTTCAGTTGAGCACACTAGCAGCATTTGAATAATTTAGCTGGGTACCCGAGGGCTTGGCAAAGACCATCCAGTCCATCCTTTTGCTTTCCATATCTGATGAAAGTAGACTCAGCAAGGTCTATTTCCTCTAAGGAAAATTCTAACAATGGCCTTTGGCCATGTGTCTTAGAACACATGGAGTCTGGTTTATTTCGGCAAGAATCCACCTAATAAGAGGAAGCTGTGGCCAGCCTAGACCTTCACTAGCACACTGCACAGGTGCCCCTTGCTCCTTCAGATGTGCCCTTCTCAGCACTCAGGGAAACTTTTCCACTATGCTAACCACTTTCCTTAATCTTTGCTACATGCTTTCCATCATCTGTAGATAAAACGACAGTTATTCATCCAGAAGCTTCTCCAAATACAGGTATACTGGGTCCCTTTGTTTCAGGGAATATATTTTATTATTTCTGGATAAATTCCTTACTTCATTTTCTTTCCCCATTTCCCTCCCTCCTTTCCTTTCTCCCTCTCTTCCTCGTATTTTTTACTTCCTCAAATATTTTTGGGATGCTACCAAATATTATCAGGTAGACCCTAAGATTGTAATGGGTGAAGATGGGAAGAAAGGGGTCCAGCGGAGACACAGATCTGTACAAGTGGGTGGAGTATGATGCTTGGGAGACTGACCGACAGCCAGGACTGGGGAAGCCTATGGGCAAGGTGAAGTTTCTCAGAGAAAGTAGAAGGGGCAAGCATTTATAGGGCCTGTGAACTGTGATAAGAAAAAGAAAAAAATATACTATACATGTATAAGTATATTTGTACTGGGGATTTAACCTAGGAGCGATTTGTCACCAAGATACATCCTCAGCCCTTTTTATTTTGAGATAGGGCCTTGCTCGTGATCCTCCTATTTCAGGCCTCCCAGGTTGCTTGGATTACGGGTATTTACTACCCCTGCCTGGCTAAGGAAGTATTTTCCTGTTATCTTAAAAACACTGTGAATATTGGAGAGATTTAAGCAGAAGGTAAGTCTATCTATCTTCCTCTGTAGAGAGGAGAATGGACAGGATTGGAGCAAGAGCTGCCATGGTTTAACTAAGTGGGAGAAGGCTGTGGAATCCAGTTGCAGGACTTGCTGGCTCCAAATAGGATAGTGGTATTAATTAAGAAAACAGATAGATTTGATAGGCACAAAGGTATGTGCATTGGTCTTTAGTATTCTTTGTTTCAGGCATATAATGTCTACCATTTGTATTTCACCTTATCCTCCATAAATGATAAGCTTCAGATTCTTCTTTTCTTTCTCTTCTACTTTTCCAGCTTTATCTTCCTTTGCTGACATCTTCTCTACACAGTGGAACTCAATCTAAGTTAGAGGAAAAAAAAAAAAAAAACACCTTTCAACTCTGACTCTTCTGTTGAGTTGAATGGCCCATTTTCCCCCCATGAGGTGTTGGTGGAACAGCTATGGAGCAGGGAGAGGTGGAGGGATGAGGACTTGAAGAACGTGTTTGGAAGGTGGCCAAGACATCTTTATCTTTATTGAATCCTGATGAAATCTGGCTATTATAAATCCTGATTGAGTCCCATGATGTTTTCCAAGCAAATGGGACCACTTTGTAAAAAGCAAAAGCATCCTCTCACCATGTGCAAGAGGAGGAGGTGTAAATGGAGAGGAGCCACCAGCATTTTCAGAGAGCTACATGATGTAACAGCCCCACTACACTGCCTCATTTTTTGCTGGAAAATTTTAAATAGTCAGAGAAATATAATCCTGTCCCATTAGCATAGCAACAAGTATGTTCTCAGCATAACAAACTTGGTTCTAGGATGGCGTTCGGCTCCACTTTGCATGCCCTTCTGTCTCACCTTTCATTGCCAATGCCATTGAAGTCTTAATGGAAAGACAGCCTTTGAAAGAACCCTGCTGGCTTTTTGGCTGCCTGTTGGCAACAGAGGAGAATAGGAGGACAGGAATATACATTTGTAAAGTTCCATTTGCTTATCTGACTTAAGGACAGCATTTTGTCCTTTCAAGCTCATCTCCTATCCACTGTAATTAGGCTTTGCAGAAACAAGTCTTGTGCTGCCTTGACATCACAATAGCATTTTGATAAGCTTGGACAGTTACCAGTTAATCTGTCTGGCAAGAGCTGCCACATATCCAAAGAATTCTCTTTATCTTGGTGAATGCCGTTAGTCCCCAGAAAGGGAATAACAATGTTTTGACAACAATATGCAAAGAAGTCATTCAGCAGCAGGTTTATATGACATCAAAACTTTTATTTTCAAACCCAGCAACAAGTCTTTTCATATTGAGTCATTTACTCACAGGTCATAAATGAGCATAGAGTTCTTTCAGTGATGCAAGGGCAAGGGCAAGATTAGTCAAAGAAACAGGGAGGGCGATAAAGAGAGGTACATAGCAAAGGGAAAGAAGAAAGGTGAGAGGGAGAGAGATGCCTTGAAATGAAAGCTTCCTGAAGACAAGATTCAGGGTTTTAATATAATCATCTTTCAACCATGATGATAGACATGGTCATGTTGATATTGGGACAAATAGGAACCTGCTCTCACCCCCACCTGAGCATCAGAGATTGCAGCCGGACCAAAGTCTCTATCAAGGACATATTCTTCAGTGGAGGCTTGATGAATTCTGCACCACCAGGTCTGCCTTTGAGCTTCAGGAGCCTTTTCCTTTAGGTGGTGCAAGCCTGACCAGTAAGACTTCTTTTTTTTTTTTTAATTGTAAACAAATGGGGTACAACTTGTTTCTCTGTTTGTACATGAAGTAGAGGCATACCATTTGTGTAATCATACATTTACATAGGGTAATGGTGTTTGATTCATTCTGTTATTTTCCCCTTCTCCTCACCCCTCCCACCCCTCTTTTCCCTCCATTCCTCCTTCCTCCATTCTTGCCTCCCTCCCACCCCCCATTATGTATCATCATCCGCTTATCTGCCAGATCATTCGCCCTTTGGTTTTTGAGATTGGCTCATACTCAGCCATAAAGAGTAAGACTTCTTATATTGATGGAAACATTTTACTTTTTGCCATCTAGACACTGGGAATGTGGCTACTGCAACTGAGGAACTGAATTTCTAAATTTTAACTAATTAAGCTACACATGGCCCATGGCTACCATATTAGATGGTGCCATGGAGAGCTAATGTTATCTACTAGAGGTGTTTATCTAGGATCATATCCTAAGAAGAAAAACACAGTTGCCTCCTTCCACTGAAAGGCTAGAGGAGACATTTTCTTCACTCCTTAACCCAACCCTCTGAAATGAACTTCAAACCTTCAAGTAGGGGAAAAGGGCATCTAAGAGAGAGAGCAATGTCTTAAGCTCTGGGGCTAAGGACATGCTCCCTACTCGATAGGCCTTCGTTCCATTTCTTTTTTTAAAAATATAATCAATGCAAATATTTCCAGCATCATTATGTAAGGAGAAAGACTAGCATCTGCTTATGATTAGTACCTGAGACCCACAATGAGACAGAGACCTGAGACCCATTGAGACCTTGAACAAAGTCTCTAGTTCAAAGATGCTTGCAAAACAGATTAATTGTACATTCCAAAAGGAATCTTCACATTTTCCTGAAAGGTAACTGTTTTTACTAAGAGTCATGATTGCCCAATGCTAGGAGGAGAGAAGGACTATTTTCCCTTTCTAGTTGCAATTGTTTGATTACTTTTAATCATTGGCTTGTAAGACCCATAAATGAGCCATAAACAGATTATGTTTTTCAGAAAACTTTGTGCTGATTTTTATTGTCATTGTCGACTCTTTGAGGCATTAATGAATAGGGTGTAGATATTCAGAGGCAGCTTTTGGCCCCTGGCACTCATGTACAGCAGTGAAAGTGGCATGTAGGCACATGGGGGAGGCAGCATTTGGCCCAAGGATTTCACACAGCTGCTGAAACAGAAATGCCAATGCAAAGCTGAGCCACTAATTGGAAGTGGAATAAACTAAAGAAATCTTGGTTCAAATGGCAGCTATATTTTTCAAAGAGAAGATTTCAGTTGAAATGCCAAAGGAGACAGTTAGCCAAAACATTTGTCTATGGTAATTTCTCTTCTCAATTTTATTCAGATTTACAGCTGGGTGCTAAGTGAAGCATTTCTTGAGAACACATGTCATGGATAAACCAAGATGTTTATTTTCCTCAATAGCAGATCTGATTGAACTCACAACAAATAGTTCAATTACCATGATTACTAATAGGCTGATTAATTCAGGCTACAATAAATGAGATAGGGTGTGTTAGAACTGAGCTCTGAGGCAGGCCAGATTAGCGGTGTTGGACTGTTAGCTAAGGTGGCTGCAGCAGGTTTTCCATTTATGGAACATCAGGGTGAGAAAAAGTCATATCAAAAAAACGTGTTGCATATTCTGTAAAATCACTATTTGCTTAATACTTTGTGCAGGATATTGTTCCGTTGTTCCATGGCTCTTATACAAGGATTCATGGGTTAAGTTCTACATTCTTCTTTGATTTTGGTGTCAGAAAAAAAAAAAAATGCTTGCTTTTCCTGGTAAGCTGGTGTGATTCCTACATCAAGCAGGAGAAGCTACACATCTCTTTTTAGTGTCCCTTTGCCCTGGATTCCTGAACACTCAGAGCCAAATTCACTACTCAGTTGTGTTATTGTCCTTGATTTCTATTGCCACCACTCCCCACCTGGTTAGGAGCAGGGTTCAAATATATTGGAAGTAAAAGGTAATTTTAGATTTTTCTTTCCAAGTCCTAATGTACTCATCTATAAGATGGGGTGATAATTCTTATTTCATAGGAGTTTGTCCATAGTGCTGATTCACAGTAAACATTCAAAAATGCTAACTGTTGAATTGTAAATTATTCATTTGATCTGCCATTTATTGTAAGTCATCTTAAAACACATTTGGAAGCATGTCTGATACTATAATATAAGGGCAGTTATTGAAAAGGCTAAAATAGAATAGGTCCATTGACATTACTTTTTGTTTGTTTACAGTGCCTTTTCAAACTTTGTTTTTGTGCTGTGCTGGGCATTGAACCCAGGGCCTCGTGCATGCCAAGCACCCAGTAAGTAACACCCCCAACTCCAACCCAGCCACTCCAGATTTTCATGTTGTTTTTGATTCTTTGATTTTTCTACATCAATAATCCTATCATCTGTGAACTAATATAGGTTTTATATTTTCCTTCTGATTCTGTACATATTTTATTTGTTTCTTATTGCTCAGGAAGGACTTTCAGTACAACAGAAATCATGAGAGGGGACCTTCTGGTATTATTCCTGATCTTAGTGGGACAGCATGCAGTTCTCAGCATTAGGTTGGATGTTTGTGATTCTTTGTAGACGTTCTCTGTCAAGTGGACAAGGTTCTTCTCTATTCTTAGTTTAGTAAGTCTTCTTTTACTTTAATCTTGAATGGATGCTGGCTTTTGTCAATACTTCTTCTGTATGAATTGATATGGTCATTTGCTTTTTCTTCTTTCATTCCATGGTTATGCTAGATTATATTACTAAATTTTCACTTTTAAGCCAGCCTTGCATACTTGGAATAAATCACACTTGATTGTAGTGTACAATTCTTTTTTTATACATTATTGGATTCTACTTGCTAATGTATTCTGATAATTTTGTGTTATGAAAGATAATGTTTTGTAGTTTTCCTTCCTCGTAAAGTTTTTATCTGGTTTTTGTTTTAGGGTAATTCTGACCTTGTAGAATAAGTAGAAAGTGTTCCCTTTGTTTCTATTTATAGGAGAGATTGTGAAGAATCAGTATAAATTCTACCAAAAATGTTTAATAGAATTCACCAGTGAATACATCTGGGCATGGTGCTTTCTTTTTTGAACACAGTAATTCATTATTCAATTTTGTTAATTTATTTAGGGGTATTTAGGTTGTATCTTTCTCCATGGGTGTACTAGTAGTTTGTATCTCTCAAGCAATTTGTCTACTTCATCTAAATTATCTAATTTGGGGGCATAGAATTTCTATAGTTTTATTATCCTTTTAATGTCTGTGAGATTGGTAGTAATGATTCTGCTTTCTCTTCTCATTTGCATCTTTCTTTTTTTCTGTTAGTTTAGCTAAAAGTTTGTCCATTTTATTGATTGTTTCAATGAACCAATTTTTAGTTTCATGAAATTTATTGCTTTTATGTTTTCAGTTTCCTTGATTTTTGCTCTAATTTTTATTATTTTCTTCTTTTTGTTTTATGTTTAAATTGCTCTTTTTTCTGTAGTTTCCTAATGTATGAACTTAGGTTATTGATTTCTTCTTTTCTAATATATGCATTTAATGCCGTACATTTTCCTCTGAGCATTGTCTTCACTGTGAGCACAATTTGATTGTGTTTCATTTTCACTTAGCTCGATTGTTTTAAAAAATTAGTTTTGAGACCTCTTCTTTGATCCACGTGTTATTTGAGAGTATTTTCTTTAATTTCCAGAGATTTGAGGATGTTCAGCTGTCTTTCTGTTATTGACCAGTTTAGTTCTATTGTGATCTGGAACATAGTTGGTGTGATTTCTAACTTTTAAATTTGTTAAAATGTGTTCTATGGCCCATAACTCTATCCCTTTTGGTGAATATTGCATGAGAACTCACGAAGAATGTGCACACCATTTTTTTTTCCAATGGATTATACTACAATTATCAATTGGTTCAAGTTGAGTGACAGTGTTGTCCAGGTCAAATATACCCTGATTGGTTTTCTGCCTAATTGATCTATCAGTTAGTGGAAAGTAGTGTTGAAGTTTTCACCTGAATATGTCTATTTCTCCTTTTGGTTTTATCAGTTTTTGTTTCACTTATTTGGATACTCCAGTGTTATTCAGGTGCATGTTTAGGATTGTTAAACCTACTTTGTCTGAAATTAAAATAGCAACTTCAGTTTTTAAAATTACTGTTAGTATTCTATATTCTTAATTGTCCTTTTACTTTTAACCTGTTTATTTAAAGTGGGTTTCTTAGGCATAAGATAAAGTTGTCTTATACTTATTTTTTAAAAAACCACTGTGACATTCTCAGTCTTTCATTGGAGATATTTGTACCATTCATATTTAAATGAATATTGATACATTTGAATTAATAGCAATCTTATTTATTACTATTTTATATTCATTGCAAGAGTCTTCCTTGTTTGCCTTGTCTGGTTTGACATGAGTACTTTATATGACCTGCTTTTATTTCCTCATTTATTGAATCTCTGAAAATGCTTTTAATGATGATCCTAGAGTGAACACATTTTCACTTTTACTAATCTAAGTTCACCTTCCAATGACCCTATTCTGCTTCAAATTTAGAATTTTTTTCACTAGAGCATTCCTGATCTGTCCTTTGTTTCTTATGACTTATCATTCATTTCACTTGTCAATGTACCATAATATCCTGATACATTGTTGCTATTATCACTTTAAATAAAGATATCTCAATAAGAAGAAAGAAATATTTTATTAGACATTCTTTTCTTCTCTCGTGCTATTCCATTTTTCATATACATCCCAATTTTTTATGTATATTATTTTCCTTCTTGGCAAAAATCTTTCCCCATTTCTTGCAGGGTATGCCTGCTCATGGTAATTTCTCTGTTTTTGATTGTCTGAGAAAGTATTTCTCCTCCATTTTGAAAGGTAATTTTGCTAGAATTTGAGTTTGGCAGCTTGGTTTTTTCTTTCAATATTTGTTACTTTGTTCTATTATCTTTTTGCTTTCATGGTTTCTGATTTAAAAAAAAAAAGATCTATAAATCTTATCCTGTTCTTCTAGAAATCATGTGTATTTTTATTATGGCTTCTTTCAAATTTTTATTTCTGTCTTTGATCTCCTACAAATTTAAAATAATAAGTTTGATCCTGATTTTTGTTCTTTATTTGGATATTTTTGATTCTGTGATTCGTTGTCCAAAATTTAATTTGGAAAGTTTTAAGGTCTCACCTGTTATGACTTCAAATACTTGTTTTTCTCCATTCTCTCTTCTCCTTTGGTTATCCCAATTATGCATACACTACAGCTTTTTGTTTATCCCAGTTCTTTAATATTGCGTTCTATTTTTTATTCTTCTTTCTTTTTCATTTCATTTTCAGAGGTTTTACTGACCTATTTTTAGGTTTATTAATTCTTTCCTAAACCTGTTAAGTGTATCAGAGATCCTCTGAAAGACTTTCTTCATTTTAGTGCATTGTTTTTCATTTCTAGTATTTTCTTTGACTTCTTCCTTAGAACTTGCATCTCATCTCTCTGCCTACATTACCTGATTTTGTCTATTGCCTACTTTTTCTGTTAGAGTCCTGAACATTAACCCTAGTTATTTTATTCCCAGTGTGGTAATCCACAAATTTGCGTCATATCTGAGTCTGATTCTGTCGTTTTTCTCTCTTAAGGCTGTTTTGTTTGTTTTCCCCTTGCTTTTTGGTATGTATTTTAATTTCTGGTTTAATGCTGGACATGTTGTATTGGGAATAGAAATTGAAGTACAGTGGGTCTCTAACATGTGGTTTGTATATAATGGCTTGGAGTTGGGCTTTGGCTAAAGTTCTCTGCAACTGTTTCAAATTATTATATTGAAATATTATTTGAAATTTTAAATTATTATTATTATTATTATTCAAATGTTTCAAATTATTCTCCCTTCTTGACCTTGAACTCCCTACATACTCTTCTTCAGAGAGAATCTGTCTTGCAGCTCTTGCAGCTATAATCCACTATTACTATACTGGATCCCCTATTAATGTTGGTAAATGTGGAAAAGCAGGATTATTCTACAATCTTCCAATTAAATCTATTGGTTCCAACTAAATCGACTGGTTATTTTTTGCACAGTTAGTTGGCTGGTGCTCCAATAACAAAGTACAGCAGACTGGGTGACTGAGAAGTCTGAGCTAAGGGGTCAGCAGTGTTAGATCCCTGTGAAGCCTGGGCCCTTGACGTACAGATGTCTGTCTTCTCTTTGCCCCTTTCTTTCACTGCAAGGATCCCAGCCATGTTGAATTAGGACCTGTCCTAATGACCTCCTTAAAATGAATTACTTCTGCAAAAAACTCTAATTCAGCCCGTAACAGACTGATTACTCCTGTCTCCCCTTCAGTGTGGAAGGAGAGCTAGAAGGTGCTGAAGTGAGAGAACTGCTTTTCTCGACTCTTAACAAGACTCTAGTCCTTCCTTTCACTGTTAGTTATGACCTTAGTTATGGAAAAAGAAGGCTCTGACCACATTTCAAGGATAAGGATTCCCTTCCCACTGCTGGAGTCGCAAAAGTTTCTTCCTTGGATTTCGCCATCTGGCAGAGTTCCTCAAAGTAAAGCTGGGAACCCTGAGGTGGTCCCCCCTAAGACTGGGGCTCCCAGGAGTTTCCCATGGCCAGGGGGGTCCACATGTACCTTCTGGCAAGTCATCGGAATTATCATGTAAATGCTGCTACCAGTTCATGACTTCAATGGTTCTGTTTCAGTTAAAAGAATGTGAGGTCTTTAGATTCACCTTGGACACTGGACTTCAAAAGTTCAGTTGGTTCTGCAAACTCAGCTCTCCAATGAATCTAAGAAATGCCATAATTTTAGCTCACCCAACTTTTTCTTGTTGTAAGGAAGGAGTTAGAGTGATTAATTTTTGTGTCAACAGGGCACTGAGGTACACAAATATTCGATCAAACACCATTTTAAAAAATTTTTGATTCACTGTACACAAATGGAGTACAACTATCATTTCTCTTGTTGTACACAAAGTAGAGTCACACCATTTGCATAATCATACATGTACATAGGAGAATGATGTTTGTCTTATTCTATTATCTTTCCTTCCCCTGACCCCTCCCCACCCCTCATTTCCATCTACTCAATCCATCCTTCTTCCATTCTTCCCTTACCTCCCTGCCTCCATTATGTGTCATCATCCACTTAGCAGAGAAAACATTCAACCTTTGGTTTTATTGGGATCGACTCATTTCACTTAGCATGATATTCTCCAACTCCATTCATTTACCTGCAAATGCCAAAATTTTATTCTTCTTTCTGGTTGAATAATATTCCATTGTGTTTATGTACCACAGTCTCTTTATCCATTCATCTACTGAAGGGCATCTAGGTGGGTTCCACAATCTGGCTATTGTGAATCGAGCTGCTATAAACATTGATGTGGCTGTGTCACTGTAGTACACTGATTTTAAGTCCTTTGGGTATAGGTTAAGGAGTGAGATAGTTGGGTCAAATGGTGGTTCCATTCCAAGTTTTCTAAGGAATCTCCATATTGCTTTCCAGAGTGGTTGCACCAATTTGCAACCCCATCAGCAATGTATGAGTGTACCTTTTTCCCCACATCCTCACCAATGCCTATTGTTTCTTGTTTCCTTGATAATCACCATTCTAATTGAGGCGAGATGAAATTTTAGGGTAGTTTTGATTTGCATTTCTCTACGAGAGATGTTGAACATTTTTTCATATATCTGTTGATTGCTTGTAGATCTTCTTCTGTGAAGTGTCTACTCATTTCCTCAGCCCATTTATTGACTGGGTTATTTGTACTTTTGGTGTAAAGTTTTTTGAATTCTTTATAGATTCTGGAGAGTAGTGCTCCATCTGAGTGTGTGGCAAAGATTTTTCTCCCGCTCTGTAGACTCTCTCTTCACATTGTTGATTGTTTTCTTTGCTGAGAAAAAGCTTTTTAGTTTGAATCCACCCCAATTATGGATTCCTGCTTTTATTTCCTGTGCTTTGGGTGTCTTGTTAAGGAAATCTGGTCCTAAGCCACCATGATGAAGATTTGGACCTACTTTTTCTTTTATTAGGTGCAGGATCTCTGGTTTAATTCCTAGGTCCTTGATATTTGAGTTGAGTTTTGTGCACAGTGGGAGATAGGGATTTAGTTTCATTTTGCTGCATATGGATTTCCAGTTTTCCTAGCACCATTTGTTGAAGAGGCTATGTTTTCTCTATTGTATGTTTTTGGCACCTTTATCTAGTATGAGATAATTGTATTCTGTAACCTATACTCTGTACCATTAATCTACTTGCCTATTTTGATGCCAATATCATGCCATTTTTTTAAAATTACTTTCTTTTGATGCTCAGATATTCCCTTCTGGTTTTATCATGCCACTTTTGTTACAGTTGCTCTGTAGTGTAGTTGAAGTTCTGCTATTGTGATACTACCTTCTTTGCTCTTCCTGTTGCTATTCTGGGTCTCTTATTCTTGCAAATTTCATGGTAACTTTCTATATTTCTATGAGAAATATCATTGAGATTTTTAATTGGAATTGCATTGAATTTGTTTAGTGCTTTTGTAGTATGGCCATTTTAACAATATTAATTCTGCCTGTCCAACAACATGGGAGAGCTTTCCATTTTCTAAGGATTTCTTTCTTTTTTTTATTGTAAACAAATGGGATACATGTTGCTTCTCTGTTTGTACATGGCGTAAAGGCATACCATTTGTGTAATCATAAATTTACATAGGGTAATGTTGTTTGATTCATTCTGTTATTTTTTCCCTTCCCCCCACCCCTCCCACCCCTCTTTTCCCTCTATACAGTCCTTCCTTCCTCCATTCTTGCCCCCCTCCCTAACTCTAACTCTAACCCTAACACTAAGCCCCCATTATGTGTCATCATCCACTTATTAGCAATATCATTTGTCCTTTGTTTTTTTGAGATTGGCTTATCTCACTTAGCATGATATTCTCCAATTTCATCCATTTGCCTGCAAATGCCATAATTTTACATTCTTTATGGCTGAGTAATATTCCATTGTATATATATGCCACAGTTTCTTTATCCATTCATCAATTGAAGGACATCTAGGTTGGTTCCACAATCTGGCTATTGTGAACTGAGCAGCTATGAACATTGATGTGGCTGTATCTCTGTAATATGCTGATTTTAAGTCCTTTGGGTATAGGCCAAGGAGTGGGATAGCTGGGTCAAATGGTGTTTCCATTCCAAGTTTTCTAAGGAATCTCCACACTGCTTTCCAGAGTGGCTGCACTAATTTGCAGCCCCACCAGCAATGTATGAGTGTACCTTTCTCCTCACATCCTCGCCAACACCTGTTGTTGCTTGTATTCTTGATAATTGCCATTCTAATTGGGGTGAGATGAAATCTTAGGGTGGTTTTGATTTGCATTTCTCTTATTACTAGAGATGTTGAACATTTTTCCATATGTTTGTTGATTGCTTGTATATCTTCTTCTGTGAAGTGTCTATTCATTTCCTTAACCCATTTGTCGACTGGATTATTTGCATTCTTGGTGTAAAGTTTTTTGAGTTCTTTATAGATTCTGGAGATTAGTGCTCTATCTGAAATATAATTGGCAAAGATTTTCTCCCACTCTGTAGGCTCTTTCTTCGCATTGCTGATAGTTTCCTTTGCTGAGAGAAAGCTTTTTAGTTTGAATCTATCCCAGTTATTGATTCTTGCTTTTATTTCTTGTGCTATGAGAGTCCTGTTGAGGAAGTTTGGTCCTAAGCCGTCATGTTGAAGCTCTGGACCTACTTTTTCTTCTATAAGATGCAAGGTCTCTGGTCTGATTCCGAGATCCTTAATCCATTTTGAGTTTAGTTTCGTGCATGGTGAGAGATATGGGTTTAGTTTCATTCTGTTGCATATGGATTTCCAATTCTCCCAGCACCATTTGTTGAAGAGGCTATCTTTTCTCCATTGCATATATTTGGCCCCTTTGTCTAGTATGAGAAAATTGTATTTATTTGGGTTTGTGTCCGTGTCCTCTATTCTGTACCATTGATCCACCTTTCTATTTTGGTACCAATACCATGCCATTTTTGTTACTATTGCTTTGTAGTAGAGTTGAAGATCTGGTATTGCGATACCCCCTGCTTCATTCTTTCTGCCAAGGATTGCTTTAGCTATTCTGGGTTTTTTATTCTTCCAGATGAATTTCATAATTGCTTGCTCTATTTCTGTAAGGTACATCATTGGGATTTTAATTGGAATTGCATTGAATCTGTATAGCACTTTTGGTAGTATGGCCATTTTGACAATATTAATTCTTCCTATCCAAGAACATGGGAGATCTTTCCATCTTCTAAGGTATTCTTTAATTTCTTTCTTTAGTGTTCTGTAGTTTTGTTGTAGAGGTCTTTCACCTCTTTTGTGAGATTGATTCCCATGTATTTTATTTTTTTTGATGCTATTGTGAATGGGGTAGTTTTCCTAATTTCTCTTTCTGAAGATTCATCACTTATATATAAAAATGCATTGGATTTATGTGCATTGATCTTATATCCCACTACTTTACTGAACTCACTTATGAGATCTAAAAGTTTTCTGGTGGAATTTCCTGGTTCCTCCAAGTATATAATCATACCATCAGCGAATAGGGATAGTTTGAGTTCTTCTTTTCCTATTCGTATCCCTTTAATTTCTTTGGTCTGTCTAATTGCTCTGGCTAGAGTTTCAAGGATGATATTGAAAAGAAGTGGTGAAAGAGGGCATCCCTGCCTTGTTCCAGTTTTTAGGGGGAATGTTTTCAGTTTTTCACCATTTAGAATGATATTAGCCATGGGCTTAGCATAGATGGCCTTTACAATATTAAGGAATGTTCCCACTATCCCTATTTTTTCTAGGGTTTTGAGCATGAAGGGGTGCTGTATTTTATCAAATGCTTTTTCTGCATCTATCGAAATAATCATGTGATTCTTGACTTTAAGTCTATTGATATGATGAATTACTTTTATTGATTTCCTGATGTTGAACCAACCTTGCATCCCTGGGATAAAACCCACTTGATCATGGTGCAATATCTTTTTATTATGTGTTTGTATGCAATTTGCTAAAATTTTGTTGAGAATTTTTGCGTCGATGTTCATTAAGGATATTAGTCTGAAAATTTCTTTTCTCTATGTGTCTCTGTCTGGTTTAGGTATCAGGGTAATATTGGCTTCATAGAATGAGTTTGGGAGGGTTCCCTCCTCTTCTATTTTATGGAATACTTCGAGAAGTATTGGAATGAGCTCTTCTTTAAAGGTTTTGTAGAACTCGGCTGAGAACCCATCTGGTCCTGGATTTTCTTTGTTGGTAGACTTTTGATGACTTCTTCTATTTCATTACTTGAAATTGGTCTATTTAAATTGTGTATGTCCTCCTCGTTCAGTTTAGGCAATTCATATGTCTCTAGAAACCTGTTGATGTCTTCGAAATTTTCTATTTTGTTGGAGTATAGATTTTCAAAATAGATTCTAATTATGTTTTGTATTTCAGTCGTGTCTGTTGTGATATTTCCTTGTTCATTCCGAATTTTAGTGATTTGGGTTTTCTCTCGTCTTCTCTTTGTTAGTGTGGCTAAAGGTTTATCAATTTTGTTTATTTTTTCGAAGAACCAACTATTTATTTTGTCAATTTTTTGTATTGTTTATTTGTTTCAATTTCGTTGATTTCAGCTCTGAGTTTAACTATTTCCTGTCTTCTACTACTTTTGGTGTTGGTCTGTTCTTCTTTTTCTAGGGCTTTGAGCTGTAGTGTTAGGTCGTTTATTTGTTGAGTTTTACTTCTTTTATTGAATGTGCTCCATGAAATAAATTTTCCTCTAAGTACTGCTTTCATAGTTTCCCAGAGATTTTGATATGATGTTTCTTTGTTCTCATTTACCTCTAAGAATTTTTTAATTTCCTTCCTAATATCTTCTGTTATCCATTCATCATATAATAGCATATTGTTTAGTCTCCAGGTGTTGGAGTAGTTTCTGTTTTTTACTCTTTCATTTATTTCTAACTTCAATCCATTATGATCTGATACAATACAAGGTAGTGTCTCTATCTTCTTGTATTTGCTAACATTAGCTTTGTGGCATAATATATGGTCTATTTTAGAGAAGGATCTATGTGCTGCTGAGAAGAAAGTGTATTCGTTCTTGGTTGGATGGTATATTCTATAAATGTCTGTTAAGTCTAAATTATTGATTGTGTTATTGAGATCTATGGTTTCCTTGTTCAATTTTTGTTTGGAAGATCTGTCCAGTGGTGAGAGAGGCGTGTTAAAATCACCTAGTATTATTGTGTTACGGTCTATTTGGTTTCTAAAATTGAGAAGGATTTGCTTGACATACATGGATGAGCCACTGTTTGGGGCATAGATGTTTATGATTGTTATATCTTGCTGATTTATGCTTCCCTTAAGCAGTATGAAATGTCCTTCTTTATCCCTTCTGACTAACTTTGGCTTGAAATCCACATTATCTGAAATGAGGATGGATACTCCAGCTTTTTTGCTGAGTCCCTGTGCATGGTATGTTTTTCCCCATCCTTTCACCTTTAGTCTATGGGTATCTCTTTCTATGAGGTGAGTCTCTTGCAGGCAACATATTGTTGGATCTTTCTTTTTAATCCAATCTGCCAGTCTATGTCTTTTGATTGATGAATTCAGGCCATTAACATTCAGGGTTATTATTGAGATATGATTTGTATTCCCGGTCATTTGGTTCATTTTTTAAATTTTATTTATTTATTTATTTTTTTGACACAACTTGGTTCCTCCTTTATTTGACAGTTCCTTTAGGATAATTCCTCCCTTTGCTGATTTGCTTCTTTGTTTTTTATCTCTTCCTCATGGAATATTTTGCTGAGAATGTTCTGTAATGCTGGCTTTCTTTTTGTAAATTCTTTTAGTTTTTTTTTTATCATGGAATGATTTTATTTCATCATCAAATTTGAAGGTAAGTTTTGCTGGGTATAAGATTCTTGGTTGGCATCCATTTTCTTTCAGAGCTTGAAAAATGTTGTTCCAGGCCCTTCTAGCTTTTAGGGTCTGAATTGAAAAATCTGCTGATATCCGTATTGGTTTCCCCCTGAATGTAATTTGGTTCTTTTCTCTCACAGCCTTTAAGATTCTGTCTTTATTTTGTATGTTCGGTATTTTCATTACAATGTGCCTTGGTGTGGGTCTGTTGTAATTTTGTGTATTTGGAGTCCTATAAGCCTCTTGAACTTGATTTTCCATTTCATTCTTCAGATTTGGGAAATTTTCTGATATTATTTCATTGAATAGATTGTTTATTCCTTTGGTTTGTTTCTCTACAGCTTCCTCAATCCCAATAGTTCTCAAATTTGGTCTTTTCATGTTATCCCATAGTTCTTGGAGATTCTGTTCATGATTTCTTACCATCTTCTCTGTTTGTTCAACTTTGTTTTCAAGATTAAATATTTTGTCTTCAATGTCTGAGGTTCTGTCTTCCAGGTGTTCTATCCTATTGGTTATGCTTTCTATGGAGTTCTTAATTTGATTTATTGTTTCCTTCATTTCAATGATTTCTGTTTGTTTTTTTTTCAATATCTCTAACTCTTTATTGAAATGATCTTTTGCTTCTGTATTTGCTCTTTTAACTGTCGATTAGTGCTATCATTCAATGCCTGCATTTGCTCTTTCATCTCCTCATTCAGTGCCTGCATTTGCTCTTTCATCTCATCATTTGCTTCCCTGATCATTTTAATTATGTACATTCTGAACTCCCTTTCTGTCATTTCTTCTGCCATGCTGTCGTTTGATTTTATTGATGTAACATCTAGATTTGTTTGGGGCATTTTCTTCCCTTGTTTTCTCATATTGTTCAGGAATCAGTGGGTCATTAAGATATTGCAGATTTCCTCTATTGACTTATAATGTCCCTGAAGATTGCTAGTATATCCCCCCTTATCCTTCAGTAGCCTGAAGTCTTGGAGGAAGTTGATAATGCGGAGCTCCACAAGGTAGCTGCCTCTCTAGGGTTGGTGACCCTCAGGTGGGGTATATTCCCTGCTAGTGGGCAGAGGTGCCTCCACTTGTTGACCAATGGTCATCCAACGGGGAACTAGGCTGCGGGCTGAGGCAAGTCCTGTTTGTGCCTGTGTCTCTGGTTTTACCATCCTTGTGGGAAAACCTCACCCAGCAGGGAAGACTCACCCGGTGGGGAGGTCTCGCTGGTCAGTTCCTCTCCTAGAGGTTCCCCTCAATCTACAACTACCACCTGGACTGGGCTCTCTTCCTCTGCAATGTTCCCAGGGGCCAAGACCTACCTCCTGGGCCTGGGAGCCTCACCCTTCGCAGACGAGTCTCCTTAGGCTGCCTCTCCTCAGAGAATCTGCCCGCAGTCCTGGAAACTTTGCTCCGCCCCTAGGCATGTCTCTGTGCAGTTCTTCCACCAAGAAGCCGCCTAGGTCCTGGGACCCTGCTCTGCACCTAATCGCCTGGCTATGCGGCCCCTCCTCTGAGCCGCCACCTGGAGCCCCATACAATAGCTCCGAGACCCAGAGACCCGCCACACACCTCCTCCTCCGGATAGCTGCCTGGTGTTCCGATGCAGTCACTAGGAGTCCAAGCAACTCACTTTGCCTCTCCTCCTCCTGCCAACCGCCCATAGCCCTAGGCAGTCACTCCGAGTGCAAGTGACCCACCCTGTTCCTCCTCCTCCTCGGGGTAGCCCCCCGGGTGTTCAGGAGTGGTCGCTTTGAGTCCAAACAACTCATCACTCGCCTCCTCCTCTGGCAACCACCTGTGGCTCTGATGCAGTCACTCCTAGACCAAGCGACCCGCCACGTTCCTCCTCTTCCTCCGGGCAGCCCCCTGGTGTTCAGAAGCCGTTGCTCTGAGTCCAAACAGCTCGCCAAGCAGCTCCTCCTCAGGCAGCTGCCTGGAGCCCCAGTGGTTGCTCCGAGTCCCAGCACTGTGCTGAGCAGCCACCTCTACGATGTTCCCAGTGGTCCGTGTTTACCGCTCCAGTGGGGGGAAGGGTGTCTCGCCGAGCAACTCTACTTCACAAAGTTCCCTGCATTCCGGGGCTACCGCCCCATCCGGGAGGCCTCCCCAACGGGAGAGACTCACCCGGCGGCTTTGAGTTGGTCCCAAGTCTCTCACTATCTCCTCTTTTGAATCCTGCGTCCTGGAGCAACATGAAATGCAGCTGCCCTCTAGTCCGCCATCCCTAAGGTTTTCTTTAATTTCTTTCTTTAGTGTTCTGTAGTTCTCATTGTAGAGGTTTTTCAACTCCTTTTTTAGATTGATTCCCAAGTATTTTATTTTATTTTTTCGAGACCTCTTTCAGAGGGTTCATCATTTATGAATAAAAATGCATTAGATATATGAGTGTTGATTCAAACACCATTTTTAGTGTTTCTATGAAGCTGTTTTTGGATGAGATTAAGATTTATATTAGCAGACTGAATAAGTCAGATGGCTTTTGATAATGTGTGTGGGACTCATCCAATCAGTTGAATGCCTGCATAGAATAAAAATACCATCCCTCCCTGGAGTATGAGAATTGATCTTGCATGGTTCCTTAAAACCAGGGAATAGGATTTTCCCTGCCTTCCGTCTTATGCTAACACATTATTCTCTTCCTGTGTTACTAGCCTGCTTGCCTTCAGAGTGGAACTACATCTTTAGCTTTCCTTGGTCTCTAGTTAGCCAACTTACCCAGCAGATTTTGGGACTTCTCAGCTTCCATAATCACATGAGCCAATTATTTATAACAAATCACCCCCTTTTTACACACACAAGCATGCATGCACACAAACCAGAACTATTTCTCTGGAAACTTCTAAATAACACAGAAGTGATGATATCAAGGTTTTTTTTTTTTTTTTTTTACATATTATAGGTGAAGCTGGAAAACCTGGCTGTATTTTAAATCATTCTATTTATTGAGGCTTATAATGTCAAACAGATATATTACAACTGCCTCAAATAGATGTATTTTCTTTCTCCGTGTTGCAGTAGAAATTCCAAACATCTCTTTAGTTTTCTTCTCTATTTTACCCTTTTTTCTTGATTCAAACCATGAGTTCTGAGCTATAATATTAAATATTTGGAATATGAAACTACCTGTTGAATTTTATTATTGACATGGTACTAAGTTTTATTCACAATTATTTGGAGTTAACTCTACATTTTATATGGAACATCATTCAACTTCAACTCTTTTGTACTGTGACTTACAGTTTTTTTTTATTTGGATTGATTTCTTAGCTGAAATCAACATATTTAACTAAGTATTTCAGGAAGAACTCATGGTTGGTACAATTACCCCGAGTCCTTGCATGATTAAGAATATCTCTGCTGCCTTCACATACAATCACCAACTGATTTGAGCATAAAATTGTTGTACTCAGTCTCTCCTAAAAACTATGTAGAATTTGCCCTGTGACTTTTGCCATTTAATGTACAGAAAAATTTGAGGTTCCCTAAGAATATTTTTCCTTGATAGGTAGCTTCTTTTTTTTTTTTCCTTCCTGGATGGCTCTAATTTTTTTTTATCCTTGAAATTAAAAAATTCAATCTAGATATGTCTAGATGTTGGTCTCTTCTCATTAACTTAGCGTATAATTCCTGATCCCTTTTAATTTTCATACTTAAGTGTCCCTTCCAGTCACAAAATCATTCTATTATGAAATGTTTAAAACATATAGAAGAGAGAATAAAATCTTATGCACATACATCTACTGCTCAATTTGAATAAATAATAATATTTTGCCATCTGTGCCTGGAATGATTTTATAATAAACCAAACTTTACAGCTACAGTTGAATTTTTTTCTGTCATTCTCCTTTGAAACCTAAATGTCAACACTATTCTGATGCTTCTGTTCACCTTTCTTACATATTTCACTGTCCTCTATATATATGAGTTCAAAGATAACTGTTATTTTCTATCATTTAAATATGTGTGAAATCATATCAAACATTGTTTCTGAATCTTACTTTTTCCAGTCTACATTATGTTTTTGAGACTTTTCAATAGCAACCCAGGTGTAGTCATTATAAATTTAAATGACTTTTCAAGTCACAGAAATCTGTGTGATCTTGCAAATAGCTTAAGATTTCTGTCATTTGAGATTTCTGGTGAGTGGTAAAATCCAGATAAGTTTGTTCAGTCTGCACATATAAGCACTATGATAGTTTGGGTAAAAGGTTTCCTACTTCTCTATTTGGTTCTAACTGTCATTATCTTTTTCTAGAAATTTGTTTTGTCTGTTTTCAAATTTTTCACAGTTTTTCTTAATATGTTCTTATTATCTTTATTATCCTGCATTATGTATATCTATTTTTATATTTCTAATATTATTTATAGTACCTTTTATCTTCTTTGAACATTTGGAATTAATTATAATAATATGTGTTTTAACATCCTTGGAAGATAGTTCTGGATTGGTTTCTATTTATTAATTTTCTCCTTATTATGGATCCAATTTTCCATTTCTTTTTCATGCTTGATAGTCTTTAATTGGATGCCAAACGTTGAGGAATTTGATCTTGTTGGGTGATGATAATTTTGTATGCCTGTAACTATTTGCATCTGGGACGCAGTTAAGTTACTTGGAAACAGCTTTGTCCTTTTGCATCTTGCTTTGAAGATTAGTTGGGAGCCACCACAGAAGCTGATGTAGTCCAGAGCTAATTTCTCAGCTCTCTGTGGTCCAGAGCTAAGTATGTTGCACTGAAGTAACTCTATTTTTTTTTTTTTTTTTTTTTTTTTTTTTTTTGCATCACACCCAGTACACAATGAATTAAGAGGCTTTCTAGTGTGGATGGTACAAACAGTCACCAGTCATGTCTCCTGAGGGTTCTGGCTACTGCTATTCCCTCTCATCCTTGTGACTATTTCTTCTCCTCACAAAGTTAGGTAGTGTTCTTTCATACAGGGACAAGTTAGCATTCTGCAGAATACTTAAGGGGGAGCTAGGCAGAATTTCTTCTTTGTGTTTTTCTGCATTTGGGTGCTCCATCCTACATGCAAACTCGAGCTATCTCAATGTTCTTGGATTCTCAGCTCTATCTCCCGATATCAAATCTGATGATTACCACCTGGGTTCTCTCTCCTTGTTCTACTGTTTGGTGTAGTTTACACCAAAGTGTAAACTACAGCAACCATGAAGCTTACTTTGATCCCATTGCTCAGGTATCTCTGTCGCCCTTGCTAGACTGATATCCAGGATCTTGGAAACCATTATTTTGATTTTTTTTTCATTCATTGTTTTTGTCCTTTTATGGGGGAGGGTAGAACTTGCACCTATCATACCATCATGGATTGAAACAAACTGTACTTGTTTTAAAAAATGAATTCTTATTGTTGAATTTTGACAGTTCTTTATGTATTCTAGCTACATTTCTTTCTCCAGAAATGTAATTTTAAAACATTTTCTCCCATATGTAGATTGTATTTTCATTCATTTAAACCTGAGGAAAAGTTCTAAAATTTAATACTGTCCAAATTGTCAAAAAATTCTATTACAAATGGCTCTTTGGGTATATGTCTAAATAATCCCTCGCCAACCCCAGGTCACAAAGTTTTTCTCAAAATTTTCTCTGTATTAATTGTATGTTTTATCTTTGGCCAATTTTGTGTTAATTTGTATAATACATGGCAGAGGTTTAGTTTTTCTTTTTTTTTTTTTTTAATTTGAAAATCCAATTTTTCCAGTAGTTTTGTTAAAAGAATATCCCCTCTTTATTATTTTTTGTAACTTGGTAAAAAATGAGTTGACTATATTTGTGTGCATGCATTTCTGCATTGTCTGTTCTGCTTCACTGTGTGTCTCTCCATTCGTCAATATCACAATGCCTTGGTAGTAAGTCAGTCTATATAGCTTCATAGGAAAGTAGTCTTTAGGGAATGTCTTAAATCATGTACAGGAGTCCTTCAACTTTGACTTTTTATTTCCAATTTTTTGACAATTTTAGTTCCTTTCCATATAAAATTTGGAGTCACATTGTCTACAAAAATTCTGCTGGTATTTTTATTGAGAATCTTAACAATAAAAAGTCTTCCATCCCATGAAAATGATGTATCTCTTTACTTATTTAGGTCTTTGATTCCTTTTATTGGTGTTTTAAAGTTTTCAGCATACAGATTTTGTACCCATTTTGTCATATTTATACCTAAAGAGAATTTTAGTGACATTTAAATGGCAACCTTAAAATATTTTAATTCCAATTTTTGTCATTACCAGTGTATAAAATTAAAATAGATTTTAAAAAATATTTACCTTGTACCTGAGAATTTTCAGAATCACTTATTAGGTTTAGAAGCTTTTTTTTATAGATTATTTGAGATTTTATGCTTAGAACATCATGTCTATGAATAAAGTTTCATCTCTTGCTTTCCAAAATCATGCCCTTTTTTTAAAAAAAATTTATCCCTATTTTTTCTCAATTTTTGAGCATGAAGGAGTGCTGTAATTATCAAATTATTTTTCTGCATCTATTGAAATAATCATATGATTCTTAACTTTTAAGTCTGTTGATGTGGTGAATTACATTTATTGATTTCTAGATGTCAAACTAACCTTGCATCCCTGGGATGAAACCCACTTGATTGTGGTGCACTATCTTTTTTCTATCGATTTGCCAGAATTTTGTTATGAAATTTTGCATCTGTGTTCATCAGGGATTTCCTTGATATGTCTTTGTCTGGTTTTGGTATCCAGGTGATACTAGGTTCACAGAATTAGTTTGGAAAGGTTCCTTCATTTTCTATTGCATGGAATACAGTGGGGAATATTGGAATTAGTTCATCTCTGAAGGTCTTGTAGAACTCAGCTGAGAATCCTTCTGGTCCTGGACTTTTCTTGGTTGGTAGGCTTTTGATGGCTTCTTCTATTGCACTGCTTGAAATTGATCTGTTTAAATTGTGTATGTCTTCCTGATTCAGTTCAGGTGGATCATATGTCTCTAGAAACCTGTCAATGTCTTCAAGATTTTCTATTTTGTTGGAATAGATTTTCAAAATGGCTTCTAATTATGTTTTGTATTTCATTGGTGTCTGTGTGATATTTCTTTTTTCATTCCAAATTTTAGTAATTTGCGTTTTCTCTCTCCTCATTAGTGTGCCTAAAGGTTTATCCACTTTGTTTATTTTTTTCAAAAAACCAATTTTTTGTTGTCAATTTTTTGAATTGTTTCTTTTGTTTCAATTTCATTGATTTCAGTTCTGATTTTATTTCCTGTCTTCTACCACTTTTGGTGTTGATCTGTTCTTCTTTTTCTCAGAGGTTGAGATGTAATGTTAGGTCATATATTTGTAGACTTTTTATTCTTTTATTGAGTGCACTCCATGCAATGAATTTTCCTCTTAGTACTGCTTTCATAGTGTTCCAGAGATTTTGATATGTTGTAACATTGTTCTTGTTTACCTCTAAGAATTTTTTTTTTATCTCCTCCCTGATTTCTTCTGCAATCCATGCATCATTCAATAGTGTATTAGTCTCCAGGTGTGGAGTAGTTTTTATTTTTTATTTTATCATTGATTTATTATTTCATTCCATTATGATCTGATAGAATACAAGGTAGTATCTCTATTCTTTTGTATTTGCTAAGAGTTGCTTTGTGGAATAACATATGGTCTATTTTAGAGAAGGATCCATCTGCTGCTGAGAAGAAAAGTATTCACTTGTTGATGGGTGAAATATCCTATATATGTATGTTAAATCTAAATGATTGATTGTGTTATTGCTTGCTAAGGTTTCTTTTTTCAGTTTTTGTTTGGAAGAGCTATCAAGTGGTGAGAGAGGTATGTTGAGACAAACCCACAGAAATACAATTATCTCATACTAGACAAAGGTGCCAAAAACATATAATGGAGAAAACATAGCCTCTTCAACAAATGGTGCTAGAAAAACTGGAAATCCATATGCAGCAAAATGAAACTAACCCCTTATTTCTCACCCTGCCCAAACTCAATTAAAAATGGATCGAGGATCTAGGAATTAGACCAGAGACCCTGCACAAAACAAGAAAAAGTAGACCCAGATCTTCATCATGTTGGCTTAGGACCAGACTTCCTTAACAAGACTCCCCAAATGCAAGAAATAAAAGTAGGAATCAATAGTTGGGATGGATTCAAACTAAAAAGCTTTTTCTCAGCAAAGGAAAAAATCAACAATGTGAAGAGAGAGCCCAGAGAGTGGGAGAAAATCTTTAACACACATACTTCAGATAGCGCACTAATCTCCAGAATTTATGAAGAACTCAAAAAACTTTACACCAGAAGTACAAATAACCCAATCAATAAATGGGCTAAGGAATTGAGCAGACATTTCCCAGAAGAAGATGAACAAGTGATCAACAGACATATGAAAAAATGTTCAACATCTCTCGTAATGCAAATCAAAACTACCCTAAGATTTCATCTCACCCCAAGTAGAATGTTTGTTATCAAAATATGAGTAATAGGTGTTGGCAATGATGTGGGGAAAAAGGTACACTCATACATTGCTGGTGGGGTTGCAAATTGGTGCAACCACTCTGGAAAGCAATATGGAGAGTCCTTAGAAAACTTGGAATGGAGCCACCATTTGACCCAACTATCCCACTCTTTGGCCTATACCCAAAGGACTTAAAATCAATATACTACAGTGATACAGTCACATCAATGTTTCTAGCAGCTCAATTCACAATAGCTAGATTGTAGAACCAATCTAGATGCCCTTCAATAGATGAATGAATAAAGAAACTGTGTATTTTTACACAATGGAATATTACTCAGCCATAAAGAAGAATAAAATTATGGCATTTGCAGGTAATGGGTGATAACTGGATGGAATTGGAGAATATCATGATAAGTGAAATAAGTCAATTCCAAAAAGCCAAAGGTCAAATGTTTTCTCTGCTAAGTGGATGATGATACATAACCGGGGGTGGGGTGGTAGCAGGGGGGGCAAGAGAAGAATGGAGGAACTTTGGATTACATAGAGGGAAATGAGAGGGGGAAGTGGGTGGAGTATGAAAGATGGTGGAATAAGACATCATGTATGAGTATACAAATGGTGTGACTCTACATTGTGTATAACCAGAAAAATGAAAAGTTGTCCCTCATTTGTGTATAATGAATCAAAAAATAAAACTTAAAAAGGAAAAAAATCATATCCTGTTGCATTGGTTAGGACTTTAGATACAATATTGAATAGGAGGTAGGAAAGAGACATCTCTGGTTCTTATGGGGAGAACACTTAATGTTTACCATTTAGTTGTTATTCTCTCACTCACTCTTTTTCTCTCTCTTTCTAGCAAATGAATCTCATCAACATAAGTAATTCCCAATTTTCTGTTGCTGAGAACTTTTTCATTGAAAGAATGTAGATTTTATGAAATGCTTTCCTGCACTTATTGAGATAATTTTATAATTTTTTCTTTAGTTCATCAACATGGCAATAACATTGATTTTTCAAATATTAGAGAACATTTTAATTTAGCTCCTCTGTTTGGAGTTTCCTGGACTTTGTAGGAAGAACAAATTTGAAATTAGACCCATTTTAGGGCAGCCAGTGGTTATAACTTCTCAAAGGAGTCTGCCCTCTGTTCTTTGGAACTGTCAGATTTTCTTGTTTTCCTGATAAAGATGGATTTGTTTTTCTAGCCTAACTTTTTTTTACTGAAAGCAAAACCCCTTCAGTGTACTCAGTTATATTCAGAATTCTGAAGTTCAGGTACCTGCCCTACCAGGGCCCAAGGTCACATCTCCTATATCATTGCATGCTGCTCTTTGATTTTTTTTTTTTTTTGCACTTACTTTTAGTGTTATTGCTTTTCAAGTTCCAAGTTTTCACTCTAATTTAAAATGTAGTGGTTTTAAAAATCCAAGATTATTTTCTCGAATTACTGACATTGCTACAATGCAATCTAAGTATCTTTCCCAGACGTTGGCATTTTGGTATTTTTGAGCTGGGTTTAAACCACTGAAGTGTCAAGAGTGATTGCCCTCCTCTATTGATTTTTATTACCTCATTTAAAGTTTTGGTTGTGTGTGTGTGTGTGTGTGTGTGTGTGTGTGCGCACACTCACATGTGTGACTGGGGATTGAACCCAGAAGTGCTGTACCACGGAGCTATATCTCCAATTCCTTTTTAAAATACTCATTTTGAGAGAGGACATCATTAAGTAACCCAGGCTAGCCTCAAACTCATGATCTTCCCACCTTAGCTTCCAGTGTAACTTGAATTATAGTCATGCAGCCCCTATAGTTTTTGTTTTTGCTTTTTTTTTTTTAGTATTATGTTTAATATAAGCCTGTAGTTTTAACTGTTGCTCTTTAGACAACCTATTCGGATAATCTCTCTCTTTAAGTGGATCAGTTTAATCCAGTTAGATTATACTCACTGTTGATACAATTAGAAGCTTCCCTTTGTTTTATCATTCTCTGTCATGGACCTTCTGCCCTTCTCAGTCAATTACCTCTGCCAAGGTTATGACTTGCTGCCAGGGTATACCTTGGCATGAGGAGACCAAAGTGTCCACAGAGCTTCCATAAGCTTCAGGCTCACGGAGATGCTTGATGTGTATCCTACAGGAAGCATCGTCTTTCCTTCAGGAACCAGGACTTCTGAATCTGCAGAGACAAGAGGTGTTTGAACCGACGTCCACATTCTCAAGTGGATCACTGTAAATGATGACAAGCAGGAATCTTCTTCTGTCCTGTTGTTTCTGGACCCATGTTTTCTACCTCTGGGACTTAGAATCATGTCATTACCTTTGATTTAGAGTTCATCCACATCCTGGATGGATGGTGCCTCTCCTGGGAAAACCTTGTTGGCCACTTGACTCCAGCTGGGCTCTCAACAGACCATTCCTTCACTCTATAAAGATGGCAGCCTCTAAATGGTGTGGAACATGATATTACAGGGGCCTTATGGTCAGGCACCAACACACTTGCCTCCTTGGCTATGAGGTGGGTGCCTTGTCTAATGCAGTGCCTTACAGGAACACATGCAAGTGTATTCTGGGTTTGAATGCTTCATACTTAGTAGACCAAGAGAGAAGGATTTCTACCACTTGTTATCTAATTCACCACTCTTTGGATCATATCCAATATATTATTTCCTACTTCTCCTCCAATTTTCTTATATCACAATTATGTATTTATTTCCTGATATCTTCACTTATTTCGGACTATTGTTTATTTATGATTATCTGCACTAGTTTTCTAATGATAATTTTAATTTTATTGCATAATTAATATGCATCACACATCTTTCCCTTGTGCATAAATTATTTCATTTAACATACATGAGAACCTTGTTAGGTAAGTACTGCTATTACCCATTTTACATATGGAAAAATCAAGACAAGATAGTAATTCACTGATGACTATAAGTAGCTCCTAAGCCAAAAAGTTGTGGTTTGAACTAGTTAAAACCTAGATTCTTACTATAATGGTCTGAAAAGTTCCTTTGCATGTTCTCAAGAAGATGAATCAGAAACATGTCTGATTGTTCTCTTCCTTCCTGCGGTAATTATTTCATAAAAGACATTTGTGCTGCTTCCTCAGCTTGTCCCCATCACTTCGGAATTTCACACCATTTCACCCATCTTATGATGCTTTCTCTCCCAGCACTAACTATACTCATGGTTAGCGTTGTGAACCAGTTTGTTTTTTTGTTGGGACCCCTATTGAAATAATCAATTCCTAGTAGACCAAGAGAGAAAGAAGCTATGGGTTTATTGTTTATTCCAAAAAGTTCAGACATCAGGCGACTTCTGGAAAAGTGAAGTATATTTTTTTTTAATTTATTTTCATTGTAAACAAATGGGATACATCTTGTTTCTCTGTACATGAAGTAGAGGCATACCATTTGTGTAATCATACGTTTACCTAGGGTAATAGTTTTTGATTCATTCTGTTATTTCCCCCCCCACCCCTCCCACCCCTCTTTTCCCTCTATACAGTCCCTCCTTCCTCCATTCTTGCCCCCCTCCCACCCCCCATTATGTGTCACCATTTGCTTAACAGCGAAATCATTCATCCTTTGGTTTTTTTGAGATTGGCTTATCTCACTTAGCATGATATTCTCCAATTTCATCCATTTACCTGCAAATGCCATAATTTTATTATTCTTTATGACTGAGTAATATTTCATTGTATATATATATATATATATATATATATATTCCACAGTTTCTTTATCCATTCATCAATTGAAGGGCATCTAGGTTGGTTCCACAATCTAGTTATTGTGAATTGAGCAGCTATGAACATTGATGTGGCTGTATCTCTGTAGTATGCTGATTTTAAGTCCTTTGGGTATACGCCAAGGAGTGGGATAGCTGGGTCAAATGGTGATTCCATTCCAAATTTTCTAAGGAATCTCCACACTGCTTTCCAGAATGAATGCACTAATTTTCAGCCCCACCAGCAATGTATGAGTGTACCTTTTTCCCCACATCCTCTCCAACGCCTATTGTTGCTAATATTCTTGATAATTGCCATTCTAAGTGAAGAATATTAAAAGAAGACAATCTCAAAGAAGAGATCCCTTCTCTTCTCAAGGGTTTCTTGAGTAGTTTTTAATCTTTACCCAACCTGCTTTCCACTTTCAGGGTCCTGCGAACATTTCAGTAGAAACCAGTATTATAAATGAAAACTGAGCAAGCATCACTTTAGGTTTCCTGTTAGGGATGTACTCTGGTGCTGGGCATGTTTTCCCCAGGCCTGTTGAGCTTGAGGAAAAGTTCCTAGCTGATCTGCTTAAAATTTTTGCCTAACTGAAGCGGTCCTAGCAGAGTGACAGAGTCACTCAGTCAAGCTGTTACATTTCATACAAGCAGTAGGTGATCAGAATAGGCCCAGTCCTTAACTCAGTTCCATTTGCAAAAATTTCTCAAGGTTTCCATTGTGGATTTAGAGTAGCTAGTACCTAGCAAATAACAGTTTTGCCCTCTGCAAAAATTCCATTTCCATCAAAAGCAAGAAAAGTGAGCTCTAGGAGACTTAGAGACATTCACTCAAAATTTTCTTTTTTCCAGAAGTTACCATCAGGCAACAGTGAACACTAGACTGTAACTGGGAGTTTTCCAGACAATGGTCTCCAGGGTCTATGTAATAGCTGCATCCCTGGGCTGAGGATCGAGTTGGAATTTTGGCAAGGCTCTCATCAAAACTGTTCATGGAAACCCTGTGGGTTCAATAGCAGGCATTATTAGGAGGCCTTATTCTTGGCAAAGCTGGGGTCCTGAGTCTTAGCAGACGTACAGGAAGAAGAAGTTGGCTTAATTGTCAGTAAACTGGCTTCTTTGGCAAGGCTGTGTTGAGATGAGCAATTCTATTTAGAATGACTGCTGCTCATCTTTCTCCCAAGATAATCATCTGACAGCAACATGAAAAAGCAGATGTAGCATTTTAGGGTCCATTCTGCTTTTCCTCTAAGTGCTTTTGAACACCAACATTATTCCCAGGGATCCCTAAAGCCAAAGAAATAACCACCTCGACATTTCTTGTGCAAAGTGAAGACCTGAAGAAAGTGGCACACCTGACTTCCACCAAAGAGGAAGCCCAAAAGCAAAGCCTCATAAAAATTGGAATTCTTGCTTCCTCTGTTGTCCTCCATAGAGTCTCTTGCCTCTTTGCTAAATATCAAAGATATTTATGCTTAAACAAATGTTGTCTCCCTCTCAGCGCATCCTCTCCTTCTGGCAGAGAAGTCATCATGCTGAATCGGTGGTACTTTCCATGGCAACAGACTGTGATGTCAGAAATGCAGTGCCAAGCAATTAGATTTTGTAGGTGCCACAGTGGGAAATATGCAGCTCTGAGGATGGTGGTGAGACAGAGCCGTTGTTGGAAACGAAAAAGAATCCTCATAGACTGAATGTCTAATGTGTTCTCTCAGAGGCCTGTGGCTGAAGGAGGGTGAAGCAAATAAAACAAGGTGTGTGGCAGAGGGAGGGGGACAAGGTGTGTATGACAAGATTTCAAAGGAGCAGTGTGTTGATGAAGAAAATCTGCAGAAGGCCACATCCAGATGGCTGGCACTGTGCCACCTTCTGTGGCTTTGATGCTTCACAGGTGTTCTCTGAGGTGCTAAAGGGGGGATCTCCAGAGACCCGCTGTCTCATTGAGGGAGACAAAGAATTCAGGACCCAGAGAAAGAGCACACTCTCTTTCCCTCTCTTGTGAAGCACAAGGGTGGGAATTTTAACAGTTCTGTTGCTTTCAAGGAAAGAGCACCTTGACAACAAGACCTTTTGAGACCTAAGAGCTGCGGATGCCACAAGGAGAAAGATGCTTCAAGAAGGTGTTAGATTTGCAATGACAGCCACTTAAGAGGAGGCAATGACTGGTATCCCCTCATGCACTGATATGATTAGATGACCTGGGGATATTTTGAAACAAACTTTTAAAAAATCTTAGCTGGTGTTTGGGAGGTCCTCCATCATATACACAAGAGGATGGAGCCACTACCTGTGAAAAATCATAGATGAAAGTTTTAAAATACACATTTCAGTGATACAGTATGGATAAATTTGGACTGCATATGGCTTCTTATGTAAAGGAGAATTTCTTCTCCTTTTAGTAACACATTGTCTGCTGCCTGTGCTTAGCACCTTCTGCCATATGCTCCTTAAAACAAGCTGCTGCAATTCAAGAACTAGCCTCAGTAATTAAGATCAAATGAGCCAGATGAAGAAAATGAGCTGTGTGAAACCACACGCCAATGGAATCCAGTCTTTTCATATTGAGAAAGAGAAACAGAGACAGAGAGACAGGGAGATAAAAGAAAGAAAACCCGCAACTATTTGTCAACAGAATATTCAGAGGATTTAGAGGCAACCCTCAGTTAGGATTATTGTTAACATTTATGCACTTATTTTAAATTGTTCTGAGCTTGATTGATTAGCTCTATTGAAATACATGTGGTTGGATCCCAGGATATTCTTATGGACTGCAAAGAGGGGTACAGAAAGTTCGACCAAATACATTTTATATCCTGAAAAAATACAATTTGGAGCAAACTACAAACTACCTTGAGATTGAAAGACTTTGAAGATATTTAGCCTCTTATTCTTGTGTTGTAACTCAGGAAGTCAAGGTCCAGAGAGAGTGAATAACTTCCCTGTGGTCACTGAGTTAGAAAAATAGTTCAGATTTGAACCTGATTTTTCCGAATCCCTCTTTCAGCCATTCTCAAAGTTGAGTGTGTGTATGAGAAACCTCGGAGGGTTTCATAAAATGCAGACACAGGGCCCCACCCGATGCTCTCATTCAGCAGACCTGTGGATGGGCCATGTTTTCTTTCAACATGTTCTGAGGCGAAGCTGATGCAACAGGGCTGTTGTCCACTCTTAGAGAATTTCTGGTTTAATTCTTGTTCCTTCACATTGGGGTTTCCTAAAGTATGGTAGAAACTATGTAATCATCACCCTGAGGGGTGAAAAGGCTTATTAGAAATATAAATTACTTGATGCATCTTAGATACTGAATCTGAATCTCTGGAGGAAAGATGCTGATATCTCCATTTTATACAAATTAAATTATCACTGGTAGGTTCAATACAAACTAAACTTTAAAAATCAGAATATCCAACCATAATGCTTCATCTTAAAAAGACCAAACTTTTCAAATGATGAAATTCACACAGTTGTGTAACCTCTCTGTCCTCTGAATCTCCAAGCATATAAGCAAAGAAGGAAGAATTAATAAATCCATATCCAAGGTGAGGAAATGAGAAGGGTGACGTCTCTATGTCAAAAACTTCTGGAATTTTTGGTGAAATATTGTACAAACAAGACTCAGGTGAACAAGATTTTTGAAGAGACCTCTCAGCACAGTGAGAAAGCAGCATGGTGTTAGGATGAGTCAGGAGAAAATCATTTCATGGCAGAGCCTCACTCATATCCATTAACACGGGGTCAAGGTTGGTCTGAGGCAGGGAGAATAAGATGTGAGATCCCACCTTCCGTTTGGATAAGCTGCATTCTAGAGAGGCAGTGCGGAGCTTCTTGGGTTTCCATGGTGATGGCTCACAGAAATTCAGTTGTGGATGAGGGTTTTAAGATGTAGCTAGCCAAAGAACCAGGTGGATGAAGTGACACCAGGAGGCCCAGGCACAAAGTTGAGCACCAGTCCAACAGTTTTACTTGGTAACCATCAACCAGGAAAACCTGCTCAGAGATAAGACTCCTCTGTTTGGTCTCTACAGATTATAGGTTTTATCCATTGTTGCAAAGACTGCATGATGACTGAACTGGAACTTACTTACATCAGCCTGATAGTTCAAGACCTGGAAGGAGATTATAAGTACGAATGGGCAGACTGTGAGAAAATTCAGAATATGTTCACCTGGAATATGGAAAAGCCCAAGTCCAGAGAAACTTTTACTGCTATTCTATTGTTAACTGCCTACAATTTCTCCACAAGAATACAAATGTCTAATTCCTCATATTTTTAAAAAATATTCCTGCATTAAAAACTTTGCAAAAATGGAGGGCAAAAAGTTGGCATCTCATTGCTTTAGTTTACTTTTTTTTCCAGGGAAACTGAAGATCTTTTCATATTTTTTGTTTGTTTCTTCTGTAAATTGCCTATTCATGCTTCTTGCCCATTTTTTCTATTGAGATTTTTTTCTTTGTCATATTAATTATTTGGTTGGTTATAATAAGCCATAAGGGTAGATACCCTTAATTTATGAGTATCTTAGAATATCTTAGTATGATCAAGAAAGTTTCAACAATGTAAAACAATTTAATGCAGAACATAATCTTGACCAATATAATAATAATGTGTAAAATAAGAATAAAAAGATTTATAAAATTCATAACTTGAAATTTAAAAAATAACCCAAGGATTCAAGAAAAATTCATAAAATTAAAGACTTGAAAATGAGATGGTTAAATGTAAATTGTGAATTACATATCAGAACACATATGATGATGTTTATGGCAGTATATTTAGGAAAATTATATTATAAAATAAAAAAGAATATATTATTTAAGTATTAACTTCAATAAAACAACACAGTAAACCAAAAGAAAAAAAGAAAATTATTTATGCATTTCTCTAGAAGAGAGAGAATGGGCAGAAGCAGCAACTGAAGAAATGATGGCTAAGAATCATCAAACTGATGGAAGACATCAAACCACAGATTCAAAGATATCCAACAACTCCCACTTACAAAGTTTAAAAAAATACAAATTGATATCAGAAAAAGCAAATAAATCCCAAGAAGATAAATTATGTGATAAACTTCAACCCAACTATGACAATATTTTTTAAACTACAAATAAAAAGGATTCTCTTAAGCATATAACAGGTCTCTACAAAAAAATCATATTTTATGATGAAACAGTTATCTTTGAAATAAGAGGGAAGGGATTTTCTTGGACAAGGTCATGATATTTTAGTAGTATAAGAAAAAAATGTAAAAAGAAGGAATTACAAAGAAAGAGGTAAAACTCTTTCACTTGCAAATACTGTTCTTTTCCACATACAAAATCCAGAGAGGTTTACAAACTATTGGAAAAAAATAGTTTTATAAAGCACAAGAAGACTGAGTTGTAGCTCAGTGGTAGACTGCTTGCCTAGCTTATGTGAGACACTGGTTTGATTCTCAGCACTGCATATAAATAAATAAAATAAATAAAGGACCACCAACAACTAAAAAAATTTTTTTTAAAAAAGACATTTATTTATTTATTTTTATGTGCTGCTGAGGATAGAACACAGTGCCTCACACATGCCAGGCAAGCCCTCTACCACTAATCCACAACCCCAGCTCATAAAAAAATTTTTTTAAAGCACAATAAATATAACATCAATATGTTAAAATTCATAGGCTCAAAATGAATAAAAAATATATAGCAATAATGCTCAAATGATCCAATTTGCAAAAGCAATGAATGTCACAATTTCCCTAGGAATAATTCTAACAAAGGATGCATGTGGCCTTTATGGTAAAACGCTTAAAACTCCATTGAAGAATATAAGAAAAGATTTAATTAAAATAATTGATATGGTCATGCTTATATGTAAGAAGACTGACCATAATCTCTAAATTAAATGAAATTTCAAAAATATAGTTACAAGTTTCTTGTGGCTTCTATAATAATTGCCTTAGCTTTCATGACTTAAAACAATGAAATCTTATTTTCTCACAGTTTTGGAAGCCAGAAGTCAAAAATCCATCACTGGGTTGGAATTAGGTATGGTAAACCCACATCCTTCTTGAGGTTCTGGAAGAGAATCCTGTTCCTTTTTAGCTGCTGCAGTTATTTAGCTTATGGTTGCAATTCTCCAATTCCTCTCTGTCTTCACATTACATCCTATTCTGTTTATGTATGTGTTCTAATTTCCCTCTAACTCCTCCTTAAAGCGTAGATGGATTGAATTTAGGCCAACTGGATAATCTCATCTCAAGACCCTTAACCTAATTACATTTGCAAAGATTTTTTTTTTCCAATAAGATGCACAGGTTCATAGGTACTAGAAAATGAATGTCTTTGACAGCGAGATATTATTTGACCTTCCACAGTCTGGACTATTGTCAAAGATTCAAGTCCATCTCACATGCAAAATACACTCATCCTGCCCCAACATCCCTGAAAGTTGCAATTCGTACAACATCTACTCAACTCCAAAATCTCATCTACCTCTCATCGGTTCAAAAGTCTCAGACTTCATCCTTTGAATTAGGTATGGATGAGACTCTGGGTATAAACTGTCCTGGGCCAAAGTTTGTCTTTGTACACCTGTGGAACTGTGAAACAAGAAAACAAGTTACATGTTTTTAAAATAAAATGGTGGGGCAGATGTGATATAACAAATGCAACATTTATATTTAAAAAAGTAGAAAATAGAAGGAGTAAAGGGGTGAATAGTCCCAAGTTATTGTAAAGGTTAGCAGGGCAAATTCCAGTAGGTTTCATGGTCTGAAAATAATTCTCTGTGGCTCACTACCCTGGTCTTCTGGTCTGTAGCTCTTCCCTCCCAGTTCCTGGTCTTGGAGCCTGTGTCTCTGTAACAGCAGTTCCAGACTTAACTGGAGGCTCTACTCTTGAAGTCATCTTCCTTTTTTCTTGAAGGTCCTACTTTTTTTTTGGTGGTGGTGCTGGGGATTGAACCCAGGGCCTTTTTCATGCTAGGCAAGCACTCTACCAACCGAGCTATATCCCCAGCCCAAAGGTCACACATCTTTGTAGCTGAGTATTTTAATCAGCCTGTTTCCAACCTGGAATAATTTGGAAGTCCCACATCCTTCCTCCATTCATCCTGCCTCTGCCTCTTTCATTCCAAGTCTGATTCTTCTGACAGTCTTTTCAAATTTTGTGGTTCTCCTGTATATGTTATGATTATTTCTACCCTCAGCCAGGAGTGTCCTCCAAGATCTTTCCTGGATAATCTCATCTCTATTCCAGTCTCTGCTAAGATGTTTGAAGTGATCCATGAGTTACCTGCCTAATCACTATCAAAGGTGGTTAAACCGCACCTGGGTCTTCCTTCTGGAGAGCACTTTACTAATAGTAAATCTCTCAATTTTAGCATCTTTTACAATCTTCATAGACTGAGAATTTCCCAAATCATCAAGTCCTGATTGCATTTTGCTTAACAATTCTTCCCTCAGTTTGGCTTTTTTTCTCTTACATTATACTATATGCAACCAGAAGAAATAAGGCTCCTTCAATACGTTAGCTTAAAATTCTTCTCAGACGAATATTCAAGTTTATCATTTAGAAGTTATACTTTCTACCTAATTTGGCCAACTCTTCTGCCACTTTATAACAAGGATGATCTTTCTTCCATTTTCTAATAAAATGTTCATTTTCCTCTGAACCCTCACCTTGAACATGCACATTTCAGTAAACGTTCTACTTATAATGATGTATCTTTCTCTAAGACAATTCTGATTTTCTTTACCATGTGCCTTATCCCTCACTAGCAGCCTCTTTTAAATCCACATTTTTACCAGCAGTCTGTTCAAGGCAATCAATGTTTTACCTGTCATGTACTAAAACATTTTATCAGACTTTACCATTTATTCAATTACAAAGCCGCTTCCATATGTTTAAGTATTTATTAAAGCAGCACCTGAAACTAGGTACACAAATCTGCATTAGGTTCCCGTGGAATCTGTAACAAATCTCTACATTCTTGTTAGCTTAAAATAGTAGACATGTAATTTTTTCAAAGTTCTGGAGTTCAAAAGACCAAAATCAGCATTACAGGGCTGAAATCAAGATGTTACCAGGGAGGGCATGGTCTCTTTCTCTGCAGGCCCTAGGAAAGAATCTATTCTTTACATGCTATCATTCCTTGGTTTGTGGTTACATACTCCAAGCTCTGCCTGTTTTGATACCACATTCTTGTGGGTGTGGGTGTGTTCCAATTTCCTTCTGCCTCTTTCTTATAAGACACATCTGGAGTACATCTAGGTCCTTCCAGATCATCCAGAATAACACTCCCATCTCAAGATCCTTAACCTAATTACATTCACAAAAACGTTTTTCTTTTTCCCACATAAGGCAACATTTTTAGGTTCAAAGGATTGTTAGGTGAATGTATTGGTGGGAACATTATTTTTCAGCCTAACACTATATGCTAATAGTATTTCTTTGAAATTGATAAATGGATCCCAAAACTCACATGGAAGAATAAGTACCGAGAACTCCAAAATTGTTTCAAAGAACAAGAAGGAAAAGACTGTTCTAGTCAGTTTTTTCACTGCTGTGACTAAAGGACTCAACCAGAACAATTGTAAGGGAGGAAGAATTTATTTGAGGGCTCACAATTTCAGAGCTCTCTGTCCATAGACAGTAGTCTCCATTTTTCAGGGCTCAAGGTGAGGCAGAACATCATGGAGGAAGAGTGTGGCAGAGGGAAGCAGCTTTACATGATGATCAGAAAGCAGAGAGAAGGAGAGGTCACTTGCTAGATTTAAATATGTGCCACCATTGTCCCACCCCCTCCAGCCATATTCTACCAGCCTTCAGTTACCCCTCAATTAATCCCACTAGGTGATTAATTCACTGATTGGGTTAAGGCTCTCAGAACTCAATCATTTCCCCTCTGAACTTCTGGCATTGTCTCACATGTGAGCTTTTGGGGGCACCTCACATCTAAACCATAACAAAGACTCATACCCGGAAACATCAAAATTTATAAGTAACTTTTAAGGAATGAGAAATTATTGTCATGGTTATGATCATGAGAAAAAAAGAGATAAAATAGATGGTTCAGAAAGTGACCCAGGAAGATAAAGGTATTTGGTAAATGACAGAGTTGGTATTACACATCAGAGTATAAAGTATGGATTATTTAATACATGATATTTGGACAATTAGCTATCCAGATGGTATAAAGTAAAATGAAATTTCTACCCAATGTGACATACAATAACTTCCATATGGATTAAAGATCTCAATGTTAATAGCAAAGCTTTAATCTTTAAATGAAAATATCTCTATTAACTTGATGTAAGCCAGGATTGTCTAATTAAGGAACAAAATCATACACCTTAAGGTAAAAGAAATGAGATGTATGAGTACATTAAAATTACAAATTTCTTTGGTTCAAAACCAAAACACCAATGAAAAAAGTTTATAAGCCAGAGATAGAAGATATTTACAAATTATATAACCATGAAGGAATTAATATACATAATAGAGAAAGAGTTTTTGCAGGTATTTAAGAAAAAGTCAAACTATCTGATAGAATAATGGACATAAAGTGAGTACCACTAAGCATACAATATGAAAAATTAATCATTCCCATGAACCATTCCTTTAGAAAAATAAGGTACCAAAGGTATGTGAAAATGTTAACAAATGGAAATTCTTATAAGCTGCTATAAATTGTTCTTATTATATAGTGAGATGTTTGGCATTTATGTAGTAACCCCAAAGATGTGCACATTCTATGACTTGGAAGTTCTAGATTTCTTCTCTTGAGTAGTGCAGTACAGAATAAATTCTCGTGATGATGGAAATGTTTTATATTTGTAGTTTTCGATAAAGTAGTCACAGCTCAGAAAGTGGCTGATGATTACCAGAAATGTTACTAGTGTCAGTGAGAAATGAATGTTTATTTTTTAATAATTTAAGACTAACGTTGCTAAATGCTGTGTTGAATAGCACAGCTTTGGAAAAACTCTCTTGGGTGTAGAAAAAGTCTGTGCTAAAGTTTTCCTAAGAGCTAAAAACTGGAAACATTGTAAATGTTCATTAGTAAGGAAACAAATTTAGGTACTCTGGGACAATTAAAATTAATAAAGTAGATCTACACATTAGATGGGTACGGGAAAATACTAAGTAGCGACAAAGAGAACTCAAAATTTTGTGGCTTAAATAATATACACATGTATTTCTTGCTCACATTATCAGTCCATGTGAGCAGTCCAGTTTGATGAGGCAGATTTGTCATCTAGGAACTCAGGTTCTGTGTGTCCTGCCTTCTGCTATAACCTAGGGCAGGAGCCTCATCTCCATCACCAAAGTCAGGTGATGAGCAAAACTACAGACTCCATGGTGGAAAAATAAAAGAGGAATCTATATGGCAGCCATTTTTTTGGAAGAAAGTCAGCAGGAAGCAGGAAGTTTCACATATTTTTTCTGTTAACAATCTAGAACTCTAGCCACATGAGAGCCAGGAAATGTCATTGGTCACCAGGCAGCTATGAAACCAGAAAGAAAAAACAGAACATTCTGGGGGAAGACAACCAGCAGTGTGACTTGTGGTCTTCTCCACTGGCCATCCAGATATATGTATAAATATTTCTTGCCATTCATAGTACACTTCCTTCACAGGACAGAAACTCAAAATCCCAGCTGGTTATGGCAAACAATTAAAAATCCAATATTTCTGGGTGAGATGTGGTTGGCTCTTTTGGGTCTGGCTATGTCTCCTGATGTGACACACTGTGACAGACACACTCAGTATGCAAAAAAAGAGGAAGAACTACAATGACAACCCCTTTTTGGTAACCCACAGAAACCCTCAAATGTTGGTAGTCAGTAATCACAGATTCCTTTTGCTAGCAGAGCTATAAGCTCCACACTTAGTCCATCTACTTATGCAGGATTCTACTCTCTTTAAACTAAACTTCCTTAATCATTTTTTCTTCATGGTCCCTGGCTTGCCCTCTGAGAGTTTCTTCATCCATTATCACATTGGGCCACATTTGAAATGTGATTAGAGAGTTAATTATTCATGGAGACGTCTGGGATAAAAAAATATCATCATGGAATTTTCCAAGTCAAGTTACTGGATTTTTCACTAATACAATTATCTCAAAAAAATTATAGGATTCTAATTTATCTATTTCCTGGCCGTTTCTTTTTCAGCAACCACATTCGAAATTCTTTTTATTTATTTATTTTTTTAGTTGTAGATGGACACAATACCTTTATTTTATTTATTCATTTTTATGTGGTGCTGAGAATCAAAACCAGTGCCTCACACATGCTAGGCAAGGGCTTTACCACTAAGCCACAATCCCAGCCCCCCAAATTCTTTATGGACATTTTCCTTAAACTGTACCTTCTTTATTTTCTGACTTCTGTGATCTGGTGACATACCAAAGGAGAGGAAGAAATGGAAATTCTGTCCAAGTTAAAGGTCCTAAGTGGGTGGGCCTTGCCTATGAAGCACTGAAAAGCAATAATAGATTAAAGCACAGATTGCAGTTTATTTTCTCCATATCTTGGCAATTCTAAATACTTTCAGTGATAAAATGTAACCCCCAGCCAGAAGTTCCCACAGTCCCCAATGTCCCAGGGACACTTACTTTCCTTTTATTCTACCCCTCAAAGTAATGATTGCTGCCTTAAGATGATCTAAACTAATGAGCTTGGATGGGAAGGCAACACCCTTAATTTTATTTTTGTCTCAGACTTTTCTCCATTCTCAAAATTCTGAGTTGACTTTTGAAAAAAATCAATTATTGTTCAAATTTACCACCACCCACCCACCCCACCAAACCTGACTATTTTTTTTTCATGGTAATACTACAGAAATCAGCAAAGAACCACCAGTAAATAACTATTCTGGTGTTGTACACTGACAGTTTTGAGAAACCTTTGACCTGGATTCCAAGTTATCAAAGACAGGAGTTTTACCAAATGTATTAGCACAGTATATCAAAGGCCACCTGTTTTCCAGTATAAAATGTTGGTTTACTTGCTATTAACCACCTAGTCACTCAATGAATGGAACATATTTTTTTTTAATTTTTATGATGGCAGATTTTACTTCTTGGAGTAATATTAAGAATCTAAAAGCTTGCATAGTATGCATGTGTATCAATTTCAAGATGAGGGTAGCTTCAGCGAAGGGCAACAAAACAGGATGATTGATGGTTTCAAATTTTATTTCTTAAAAATTATGTGGTAAATGAACATCACAAAAGTGTTAACCTTTTAAAATCTGGGTAAGTAATAAAGTATACAATTTCTGAATATTTGTGATATTTCATATTTTAAAAGAATATGAAAAGTTAAAAATATGTGTGTGAAACATTCAAAATGTGTCTATCATGAATATGAATTTTGTATATGTATATATACATAGATTCATACATGAATGCATGGATATGCATAAAGTATTTCGGAATGATACAGAACTTGGGAAGGAAATTGTATTAGTAGGGTACCAGGAGGAAGGGAGACTGAACCTTTGAAATTCTGTGTGATTTGTGTAAATTTTCTAATCTAAATAAAAATATCTGAATAAACACATTATGAATGTCTAGTAATTATAAGGATTTGAAACAGGTTGATCTTATATCACTTCTAGACATATGGACTGATTTATGTATATTGTTTAATGCTACAATTTATGATTCTGTCCCTTTACTAAATTTTCTCAAGGAACACTCAATGCCACTATAACTTGATTACTTGGGTATTTGATAAATATACCTCCCCACACCTCACCCCCCAAGTCAAGAAGCTATACTATGTAATAAGCTATAAACTCTTGTTTTTTATTGGGTTTCTTTCCAGATCAATCCCAAATGATACCTCCTTCCTTTATCATATTTACTATTGGCAAACCAAATACATCTATTTGCTAAAAGTAATCACAGTTTTGGCTTCTTGAGAATTTTTTAAACTTTGATATAAAGGTTTATGTCTACTTCTGTTCATGACTCTCATAAATATATATTATTTCTAGAAATTCAGTTTCAGGAATAGTAACAACAGGACATATTTTGATACATGGAAGGAAAGTTGATTTCAGGTACATCACATTATATATAAGAAATAGGTGAAGGTATGTTCTGTGTTCTGTGTCATGGGGCTGGGTTTTCTAGTCAGTGTCAGGTTCCAACTGTTCCTGGTTTCCTTCCCAGTGGTCTGCCTTATTACTGACCAATATGGCCCTGTTCCCTGAAAGGAAATCAAGCAATATATAGGTATTTTCTTCATACAATGTGCTAATTTTTTCTCTTACACTTTCAAGTCTTCCACTTCCTTTAATTATAATATACTTTCTCTGTTGTAATTGTCCTAAGACTCTTTGTTCTATCATATTTTAAGTAAGATTAAACTCTGTGAGAGAAGAAGTCTTCTTTATTCTCAGTTATTCCAAAGCTATTTAAATAAAACCACCAAGTACTACTTTGCATCAGTACTTGGGTGAATATGACACCTGGACCCCCAAGAGATTCAAGAGATTCTCCCACATTATTCTTTAACATTAAACTTGTAACTGAAGACACAGAAGAACCACAGTCCTGTCTGCCTGCCCAATCAAGGCAGAAGCCTGGGAAGAACTATAATCCTATTAACTCTTTAATAATATCTAAACATACATTATTTCAATCAAATATATAGAATTTGGATAAAATAATTAGAAATTCCAAGTTTCTCCTAGAAAAATGGCCATTGTATCAGGATCATGATTATATCATCAGTATAACTTCAGAATCCAACATCAGGTATATGTATTATACTGTTATATATTAGCAATACAAACTATAAATAACTACTAATTTCTAACTGAATTTTTTTTTCTATATTGAACAGAAATAATGTGTCCACAAACTCCAAGAACACAGAAAGCCTGCTATTTCAACTTTTCTTTGATTGAAACACTGAATATAATACAATTTACCTCCTCTATTCATAACCTAAAATGAGTATCAACTATGAACAGGCTCTAGACAAAATAGAAATTCCACTAGACTTTAACCAGTTCTTTCAAACAAAGCAATTCAAAAGTTCTGGATAGGAGAAAATAGAGGCAGAAGTTGTCATTTTATATCCAGCCCAGTGCAAGGGTGTAATACAAATAAAAGATGCGTGGAAATGTCCTCATCTTTTAAAAACTCAATTCTTAAGCCAAAGGAGAAATCGCTTCTCAGAGATATCCCAGTAAGTGGAAGAAAAACATAAAAAAAGTCTTTTCCAGCCAGGCAAACTTCTTTTTTTATTAAGCCAAGTGAGAACTTTTAAGTTAGACCATATCAGGCATCCAGGAGGAAAGATAATACTTTATTTTAGGCAAGAATTCTAAGTATTTGAACATAGAATCATGGAAAGCAATTCATTAATAAAAATTTATGCAGAGCCAATCTCAAATTCCAAGTGAAACTCAGTTTAAAAGGAAGTATCTACAGAGCCAGGGTTCATATCCAAATATGGGGCAGTTGTTCTTTTAGGCCAAAATCCCACTTGATAATTAAAAAATGAGTCATGTGACATTTTTACCATAATTATTTAACATAATAAGCATTTACGGTCATCACATAAATAGTTTTAATAGATGTTAAGGGCTTGCATCAGAGTTGAGGATATAGTGCATGCTCCCCATTTACACAGTAAGGGTTTGGAGTATAATCCTCTGCTTTTCTTTATCTATTCTGGAAAGTCCTCTGTTGGAAGCCTCTACTCCTATATGGCCTTAAAATTGTCTTTTGTGTATTTGACAGGTAGGATCTGGTGCTGCTGGGTATTTATTCCTAGCGAGGATGCCAATGGAGAGGATGAGGACAAAGATGTCTTGTAAAGCAGAGTGTCACAGTTGTTAAGAAATCATGAGGATGAGATCTAGCATCTTTCTGTTAGCAGATAAATAGAGCCGTGGCAGGTGATTTGGCTTGTCTATTCCTTCCAGCCCTGTCAGATGCTGTGGGTGGTTAGGATGTTGTCTATGCACAGGGCTGAAAGTGGAAAAATGGTGTGAGTAATGCCATGCTACAGGAAGGGGCTTTGTGGCCTATGAAAGTCTTATTAAAACCTGCATTGACAGCCTCCCATGTGGCTCTTCAGCTATTCAAAGAAAATAAAACCTCCCAAGTTATTTCCAGGCACATGGGTCCTTTTCTTTTAAATTACTCAGAGATTGCAAAGTGCTTTGACAATGAAAAGTTGGTCCTGATGACTCAATCTCCCCACCAAATTTGTGAGCACTGGAGGAGAGGATGCATATTATTAGACAGTAGCTGACACACAATAGGTTTGTAATTAATGTTTGTTTTTCAATAGCTGCTGAGCCGCAACCTGAAGTTGACATTTTTTTGTTCCTCCAGCTTTACGAGAAAGAGACCTGCAGCTACATTTGAAATGATAAACAACTTGACCCTGGAAAGGCTTCATCATAATTTGAAATCCTGTTGGCTATCTAAAGGTGAGATAATGTTAGAGGAAAAGGTAGACTAAAAGGTGTGAGGAGACTGAAAAACTTATTTGCTTAGATGCAGTTTTGTCCTTACCATCATATTCACATTTGTATTGGTATTTCATATCACATGCTGGCCTGGTAGAGAGATATTTGGCAATATGAGCTGTAGACTTTAATAGAATTGAACAGCAGGGTAATTTAAGGCAATTGTTACATTTCAAACATAAGACCTCGCTTAGATATAGGTAGAGGAGAAGGCCACTTATATTTAAACAGAGAAGATGTCAATAAAAAACAGAAAAACAATAAAGAAAAATCAGTGGGACTGAAAGGTGCCTCTGTGTTGTCAATAATGTTGAAACAATGAATATATTAGAAGTATGTGATATTGAAAACCTTTGTATCCAAATATTTTTCCCAATTACCTGAACAGCTATACTGCTCATGTTAGTTAAAACATTGAGATGTCTAATTAAAATGAAAAAATTAGGTTTGAAAAGAATTAAATGTGAAATAATTAGCATCTATTAATACCTTAAGGCTTTTAAACTGACTATAAAATGATAGAGAAGTAAGTCTAATACTTGAGACGTGTGAAGGATACTGTGTGTGATTCAGGGGAATACATATTCAGGTACACAGACATAAGGGATGGCTGTTCCAATGTATAAACATGACTGGGCTAAGGGGTTCCCAGATAGTTGGCAAAACATTTTTTCTGGCTGCATCTGTGAGGGTTGCTTTCTGAGATATTAACATTAGAATCAGTACACTGAGTAATGATCAAGTTCACCAATGCATGTGGGCACTATCTAACTATTCAGAGTCCAATAGAATACAAAGTTGAAGGAAGGGTACATTCACTTTCTCTGTTTAAGTTGGGACATCCATATTCTGCTGCCCTTGGAGTTTGAAATACCTGATTTTTGAGACTTTGGATTCATAGTTCTAGTCACACTACTAACTTTTCTCATTCTCCAGCCTGCACATGGCATATTGTGGGAATTCTTGGTCTCCATAATCATGTGAGTCAACTCCCATGATAAATCTCTCTCTCTTTCTCCTCCCTCTTGGTGGATTCTAGACACTGACTATGAAATGATTAATTATGGAATCTGTGAAACCCAGTACATCACTGTGACCCACAAGTCAGAGGGCTTATGGAGGGTCTCCACAGTTGGTCTACTGGTTTCCTTAATCTATCCTGCATTTATTTCCCTAATTTCGGCGTGCATAATTGGGATAGCAATACTTAGCAGGTGGCTGAATCCTCACATTTGTTTCATGATGTATGGAATGAGGGCTATTAAGGTGGGGAAGGCCAAGTGGAAGCCATTAGAACTTCCTCTACTCAGGAAAGAGTAAATTGGGAGTAATACAGCACTCCTTGAGGAATTGCAGAGTTTAGTGCCACCACTAAGAGCTTGAAAGATGCAAGGGTGGTGATTCCCACCACATCCTCATTCATCTTTCCAATTTAGCCAGTTCAGAAGACAGATGAAACTTGGAGAATGAAAGTGGATTCATCCTAAGCTTAACCAAGTAATAACTCCTATTGCAGCTTCTGTAGTAGATGTGGATTCATTGCTTGAGCAAATTAACGTATCTCCTGGTACCTATTTGTTCTGAGAAATGCCCCTTTCTCTATCGCTTTGCATAAAGTCTGCACAGAAGCAGTTTGCTTTCAGCTGACAAGGCCAACAATATACCTTCACTATCCTTCCAGAGCTATGTATCAACTTTTGAGCCCTGTCATAATTTAATTTGGAGATCTTGATTGCCTTTCCCTTCCATAAGATATCATGCTGTTCCATTACATTGATGACATTATGCGGATTGAACTCAGTGAGTGAGAAGTAGCAGTTACCTGAGATGATTTGGTAAGACTTTTGCTAGAAAATAGGAAATAATTTGAGCTAAAATTTGATGGCTTTCTAAAATAGTGTAACTTCTAAGGCATCCCTTGATTAACATCAAGATATTTCTGCTATAAGGTGATGGATATTGTTTTACCTTGTCCTGCCTATATTCAAGAAAGAGGTACAATGCCTTTTTGGATGGTTTAAATTTCAGAGGCAACATATTCCTCATTTAGGTGTGTTACTACTGCCCATTCACTGAAGGACCTGAAAAGCTGGTGCCCAGGACAAAAGAAGGCTCTGCAATAGGTCCAGTTTGCTGTGGCACTTGGCAAGTTGGGCACACTGCTCTGCCATTTGGGCCATATTAGCTAACAGATCCAGTAATGCTTGAGGTGTCAGTACTATATAAGGATGGTGTATGAGTCCTTTGGCAGGTCCCTATAGGTGGAAATTGTAGCATGGACCTTTAGAATTTTGATTAATTATTTTGAGCAATTATCCATAGGTAATGATAATTGCTCTCCTTTGGAGAGACAGATCTTGAGCTGCCACTGAAGAAAGAAAGTAAATGCTCAACCATGAACCACTAAATAACCATGAAAACTGAGCTACTTGTCATGAATTGGGTGTTAGCCGACCCACCAAGCCATAAAACTGGGCATGCCCAGCAATACTCCATCATCGAATGGAAGTGGTATATAGGTGTTGGGCCCAGGTAAGACTTAAAGGCACAGGTAATTTACATGAAGGGGCCCCAATACTCATAGTTCCCATTCGTGCTTCCCTGCCTCTCTCTCTCCCAGCTTGCACCTGTATCCCATGGGGAGTCCCCTCTAATCAGTTGGCAGAGAAACAGAAGAGTCAGGCCTGATTTATAGATGTTTCTGCAAAATACGTGGAAGTGGACAGCTACCTGGAAGTGGACAACTGTGGAACTATAGTCTCTCTTTGGGACATTCTTGAAGGACAGCAGTGAAGGGAAATTTTCTCAGTGGTCAGAACCTCAGGCAGTTCACCTGACTGTGTGCTTTACTTGGGAAGAGAAATGGCCAGATATACAATTATATACCAGTTCATGGGTTGTGACCAATGATTTAGTTGAATGTCAGGGAGTTGGAAGGAACAATCAATTAGAAAATTGATGACAAGGGTATCTGGAGAAGAGTCATGAGGATAGGCCCCTCTGAACAGATGGATTAAAAAAATACGAAGATATTTGTGCCCCCTATGAATGTTCATCAAAGGATGATGTCAGGAGAGGAGGATACTAAAAATCAAGTTGATAGGATGACCTGTTTTATAAATACCAGTCAGCCTCTTTCCATGGCCACGTCTGTCATTGTCCCATGGGCTAATGAGCATAGTGGCCTTGGTGTCAGGGACAGAAGTTACACCTAGGCTTATAAATATATACTTTACATCGTTAGAGCTGACCTGGCTGTGACCACTGATGAATGCTCAATCTGCTAGTAGCAGAGACCAATACTGAGTGCCTGCTGTGGCACCATTCTCCATGGTGATTATCAGTTACCTGGAGGCTGGTTGATTACATTGGATCACTTCCGTTATGAAAGGGGCAGCATTTTGCTCTTCCTGGATTAGAGACTTACTCTGCATGTGGATTTTCCTTTTCTGCATGGAATACTTCTGTAAATACTACCATCTGTGAACTTATCCACTGCTTTCTTCACCATCATCTTATTACACACAATGTTGCCTTTGATCAAGGCGCTCTCTTCACAGAGAAGAAGCGTGGTGATGGGCTCATGCTCATGGAATTTACTGGTGTTACCACTCACTGGCCTGAAACAGTTGGTTTGATAGAAGAGTGGAATGGTCTTTTGAAGACTTAGTTATACTGCCATCAAAGTGGAAATACCTTGCAGAATTGTAGCAAGGTCTCCCAGAAGGCTGTGCATGCTCTGAATTAGGATGTTATCTCCCCCACAGCCAAAATTTATGGGTGCAGGAATCAAGGGATGGGGTTGTGGTTCGCCTAGCAAATGTGAGGCACTGGATTCAATCCTCAGCACCACATAAAAATAAATTTAAAAAATGATAATAAGAGCAGATGGGGTTGAAGTAAAGAGAAAAAAAAAAAAAAAAAGAAAAGAAACGAGAATGGCCACACTCAATATTACCCTTATTGACACACTAACAAAAATTTTGTTTCCTGTTCCCTATACTATACACTGTCGACCTACAGGTGTTAGATTCAGAGTAAGGAAGGTTTCCACAACCAGACACAACCCTGATTCCACTGAATTATAATTAAGACTGCTGCTGGGCCACATGTAACCCCCATGCCTCTGACTCAACAGGCTAAGCAGGGGTTAAGGCATCAGTTGGGGTGATTGATCTGGATTATCGCAGGGAAACCAGCCTACCACTCCACAATGGGGTTAGGAAGAGTGTGTCTGGAACACAGAATCCCTTAGGGCATCCCTTAGTACTACCAGGCCCTGTGATTAAGGACAATGAAAAACTACAACAACCCAGTCCAAGAAGTGTTACCAATGCCCAGACCCTTCAAGAATGAAGTTTTTGTCACTCCACCATGTAAAGAACTATGACAAGCTGAGGTGATTGCTGAAGGCAAAAGAAATACAAAATGAGTAATAAAAAATTATACAAACCAGCTACAACCACAGGACCAGTTACAGAAGTGAGGCCTGTAACTTGAGTATTTCTTTCCTATTTTGTTATGAATATGTTTGTGTGCATATATTCATATATTAAGCACATACTTTGGTTTTCTTTCCTGTCTCCATTGATGGGTGACTTTGATGGGAGTAGTCCCGTGATAGGGAGCAGAGGCAGATTTCAGGATGCCAAGAAGAGAATGACTTGGGGAAGAATAGAAAACAGGATTTTAAGAAATGGGAAAGAAACACAAAGAAAAAAAGAATAAGCCTGAAAATTCAAAAAGGTTATGTCCCCCCACCCCCAAGATTTGAGCTTATTTCAAAAGCAGAAAAGTGAGGAGAGAAAAATGCAAAAAGTTGGGGGGGGGGGGTCTCATGACAGCAAGAACAAAGATAGAGGGAATCAATTCAGAAAGAGGGTAAAGCAGAAAAGATGAATGACAGAAACATCAGGTGAATAGGGGGAAATGCCAGAGTGGGAAGGAATTACTTGAACTGCCACTTGTTCTGTGTACAGAAAGTTCAAAAATAACAGAGGGGAGGGAAGGGAAGAGAAGGAGCATGGGGGGGGATAATACAATGAATCAGACATTATTACCCTATGTGCATATATGATTACGCAACTGGTGTGATTCTACATCACATACAACCAGAAGAATGAGAAGTTATACTCCATTTATGTATGATGTGTCAAAATGCATTCTACTGTCATGTATAACTAATCAGGACAAATTTTTTGAAAAGGAGACAGACAACAATAAAACAATAAAAAGGCTGGTTGAACTCCAGGGTATGGCTTTTTGGATGAAAGGCATTCGGGGAGATCACATAATTGTTCATAAACATTTACTGATAGAGCATCATTTTACTACTTGCTAATTAATTCACTAAGATTGGTGAAGATTAAATTGGGATAGTGAGATACTGGAAAATTTTATTTCCTGATCCTACGCACTCACACTCCACATGAGCCAAAGCCCTGGTTGTCAATGGTTACACCACTGTGATTCAGAAGAAAGCTGTTCCACATTAGTAAATTAGATTAAAAACACATTGTTACTTTCAACATTAGCAAAAGCCACATGGTATTTTGCAACAACGCAGAAGATTAGTGAGCATAGAATTTTTCCATACTAAGCAAGGTGGTATGGAGGGTAAGCATCTAATTGCCAGGGCTGGGAGAGATGTCCTTACATGAAAAGTAGAATTAATTCTGAAGAAATACAGCAAAGACATTGTTCATCAGGAAGAACAGAACATGAGGCACTGGTGAAGTAGAGAGAGACCTACATGAGAGAGAAACAAGAGAAATCTGGGAAAAGTAATAAGATGTTAAGGAAAAATGAAAAAGAATTAGAAAGAAACCAGAAACTGCTATGATTAGCTGTCTGAGGCAAACAGAATAGAAATTAGAAATCTAACCAATAACATAACTTAAAATGGAGGGACTTTCCCCTATATCCACATTTTTCATTTATTAAGTAGGAACTGAATTAAAATTTGAATGTCGCTTCCCAGAATAAAATGTCACACTTGGAACACTGTTATCTCACCTACAAAGTCCATACACTATTATTTTAATGGTATATATTGGCTTTTCACTTAGGCTTATTTCAAGCTGGATCAGTAAAGGGAGACTTTATTCCTGATCCTGTTTTGTAGCAAGTTCCAGAGAGACAAGCTCCTGGACACCTGACTAATAGGATAACCAGACTTCGGTCTGTTTAATCCTCGTGAGGCCCTTTGGTTATGAGGGCCACATGATGACTACTGTCCAACTCTCCCGTCACAGGTTTCGACTAGATTAGATCCCAAGAGACAATTTATTTTGAGAAATTAAAGCAGATTAGTAAATTGGTAAAACACTGCTAGTGGGACATTAGTTTCAGAATAATTGGAGGTTGGAGATAAGTGCGGGCCATTGGAGGGGCTGGGAATACCCCACATTGGAATCCACTAGAAACTAGCAACCAGGACTTGTTAAAATCAGCTGCACCATAGGCCCAGTGACTACCCTGGAGTAGAAAGTCCTCGTGATTTCACTCTGACTCATGCAGGTGGCACCATCATGGCAGGAACAGCTCTTTCATGGAACTAGAGTAGATTGTGTGTCAAAAAGACACCTCAGATAAGCAAGTGAAAGAAGCTCCGATGACCCACGTGGTAACTGAATAAAGTTGGAGACATCAATACAAACTTATATTTAGTTTAATATTGATACAAATTATTACATAAATATTTATAGATATTTATTAATACACAGGTTAGAAGATATACATTTTTTGCCCTGTCAGTTGAAGGTTCTGTTGTTATGAGCACCCCTGATAGCCAGACCTTAGTTTCTAGTACTATTCTCCAACAAAAGGAATCATGGTTCCTTGGAGAATGCTTGATTCTAGGATTAGAGTAGAAAAGTTACAAGATGCACCTGAAGCATTTTGTATGACCAGAAAATAAGGAAAAATGCAAGTGTGCACACACCCACACCCCACCACACACACACCCACACACACATACAGAAAAGAAAATCCCCCCAATGAGGGAGGTATGACAAAGGAGCCAATTAAAAGTTTCCAATATCCAAAACTAAAACAATTTGAGGTAAGTAAATAAATAAATAGTATTATTTATTTATTACAACTCAAAGTTTAAAATAAATATCCATGCATCCATACTGATATAAGTAAATAACTAGATAACTAAATAAATGATGATGAGACGAATCTCTCATGCAGAATAATTCCAGATAATTTATGTAGATACATGGTCCTCAAGGAGAGTCAGGGTGACTCCCTATGCCCAAAATGTGGGCTCAGTATAGTCACTTTTTCCTCAAAGATTATTCATGGATACTACAGTGACTTTAGGATAGGGAAACATAACAAGTATTATTTCAGCCAGGTAACCAATCATGTGGGACACTAGATGAGTCTGGTGAATCATATTGTACTTAAACAATTTATCCATCATGTGGTTTCCATTCCACTTAACTCTTTGGTAAGTCTGTTTGTATTCTCTAGCTTTTCCATTTCTCAAATAATGTTTTACTGACCCAATAATGTTAATTCACTAAACTGGTTATGACAGTTTTATACACACACACACCAGAGTACCAGAGTACAACTGCAGTAGGTGAACAGGAACAACAGTATCAATTAATCCCATCTATGATCCCCAAAAGACTGTTTCTCATCTAAGGGCAAATAAATAAAAATCATTGTAGAGATTTTGGAAAACATTTTGCAACATATGAAATAAAAGCAAAGACTCACAGGATGAGTATAATCTTAGAAATGATGAACTGTAAGAAAACAAGCAATTTAAATGTAAATCTACTTCGTTTTCTCAATAAAATGCAAGATAACGATTTTATAAGACAATTAGTCAAAGCTCAGCTGCTAACTTTTCAGGATAGAATAAAAATAAAATTTGTTCAAAAGCAGAAAGAAATAAAGAGGCAAGAAAAGAACAGGAGGAAGGTAGAAAGGCTAAAGAGGGAACCAAATATAATATTCTACAACTAAAAAACTGTAAAGAATTAAAATTGTGTGTGTGTGTGTGTGTGTGTGTGTGTGCGCGCGTGCGTGCGTGAGTTGGCAGATGATTCCAAAAGGAATAAAACAAGGCACATGTCTGTTTCCTCTAATATGGACTCAGGGGGAGAAACTGGCAGCATCCCAGGTCAACCTGCAAGTCCCAGAGATACCTGGAAAAAGACACTGTAGGTCAAGGCATATAACTGACCACCCAAGGCCCAGAGGAGAGGGTTGGGTAAGATATACACTGAGAAATTAGGACACTCAAAAGAAGCCATGTGTATGGGAACACTAGGAACACAATACGCATGCCCAGGACAAGATGCACCAGAAAGGACTTAAGCTTTCCCTTTAGGCTGACTCCTAGGCTCAGAGAAGCCCAGGTAAGTGCTGAAAGAATGCACCAGCCAGCACACATCAACCTGTAAAGACGAGGTTTTACTTCTCTTCTCTTTTTTCCCTCACTTTTTTCTTTCCTTCATTTCCTCTCCTAGCATTCAAGAGAATCTGTCACACCATGAAGTTTAATATGAACAAAAGGAGAAAATTGTGGGGCATGGAAAGAATTTGATGTACTAGAATTATCACATTATAATAATCAAATGCACAAGTTTCAACAAAAATAATAAAATAACAAGACATGAAAAGAAGTAGGAAATATGACCTATGTAAAATTACCAAGTATTAATTATGACAGAAACAGTTACTGAGGACTCCTAGATATTAAATTTACTGGACAAAGACCTTTAAAAATTTGTCTTAAATATGCTGAAAAAGCTAAAGGAAAACATGGATAAAGAACTAAAGGAAAACAGGGAAAATGATGTATGATTGAAATGAGAGTAAGAATTCCAAGGTAGAAATGATACAAAAGAACCAAGCATAAATTATTGCCGCATCTATTTCCTACCACTCTGACACTTGACACAGTTCTGTTGGAGCAGAGGACTCAACACTTGACATGGTTCTGTTGAAAGATCATCCTCCCTCTTGGGGACCATAGGCATGGCATGTCTCCATGTGTAGTTGCTTTTTAATATAAAGAATCAATATATCATTAGAAACTTATTGGAAAAACATTGGGAAAATTTTACTGTATTGGGACACAAAATAGTACACAATAAAAATTTAGCATTAATACATAGATAAAATATATGAAAATAAACAATTGTAGCTATGCTCGAGTTAAAAGGAGCCTGTGATTACTTTAGTATAATAATTTCTAAATGTAGATGGATAAAGAGGCATTCCTCTGAGCTTGGATGCGGTGTTTAGCCTTTGTTGCTTTCCTAGTTTTAATAGTTGATTCTAGAGATACTTTACATAATAAAAATATTTAGGTTAGTCATAAATACAATTTGTGTTTTTCATATGTTTAGTCTAATTCTTTGAGAATCAAAATAAGATTGTAGTCTGCCATTAAATGAAATACAATAGAGTAAATATTAACTGTAAGTTGATTTCTTTGCTCCTTGTTAATAATAGTAAAAACTTTTCATTGTTAAACACTGGAGTTCATGGTAAGAGTGGTTTCTCAGAAAATCCAGTGATGTGTTTGTTCTGAAAGTTGAAAGTTGGCAGATCGTGGTGCCCTTGGTTTGGCTGGGGGATGGGGTTGTTTTGGTCTGGCTGGGAAATAAGGTTGTTTGGTCTGGGCTGTCAAACAGAGCGAATGTGTACTTTGAGAAGAAGCATAGATTGTACGTTTGAAGGTTTTTCTTATTCTAAACTAACCATAAAATGATATAATCATTACTAAAGAAAAAATGTATAAAAAGGCCGGCAGAAAAATAAAGATAGAGATTCAACCTCAGAACACTTGATGTCTCTGTGTGCTGTTTCTCCACCGCACCGAGGCCTCCCATCCACCGAGGACCCCCGGCCCCTGCTAGGGGTGGACCCTGACAAATCATGGAATTGAAAATCATGATACTAATAAAGAAAACTTGACTAAATCAGATTCAAACAGATTGGAGAAGGCAGAAGATACATTAGCAAATTCAAAGATTAGGCAATTGTATAATCAATTCCGAGAAGCAGAAAAGAAAAAAATAATGAAGAAAAATGGACAGCCCTAAGGGACTCCTGGAACACAAGCAAGCAGACCAGTGAAATGTTCATGTCTCTCAGGAACACCAGTGCAAAACATCCTCAACAAGAACCAGAAAATTCGACTCACTAGCACGCTGAAGAGATTATACATCATGACCATATGGGATTTATCTGTGGAAAGCAAAGATATTCAAGCATGAGAATCAGTGTAATATACCACACCAACAGAATGATAGAAGAAAACCATGTAATCATCTCAATTGATGCAGGACAAAAAAGGAAAAACAGAAAGAAAAACCAGCTGACAAAATTCTACACTGTTTCATGACAAAAACACTTAGCAAATTAGGACTAGAAAGAAACTTCATCAACATCATAAATGCCATATATGAAAACCCAAAGCTAACATCATATTCAAGGAAGATTTTTCCCTAATTTCAGGAATTAGAAAAGGATATTACTTGCACCACTTCTACTCAAAATACTACTAAAACAAAAACAGTATGGTATGGCACCAAAATAGACATGTAGACCAATGGTACAAAATAGAAGACACAGAGACAAACGCACATAAATATAATTATCTTATACTAGAAAAAGGTGCCAAAAATATACAGTGGAAAAAAGATAGCGTCTTCAACAAATGGTGCTGGGAAAACTGGAAATCCATATGTAATGAAATGAAATAAAATCTCTCTCTCACCCTGCACAAATATCAACTCTAAGTGGATCAAAGACTTAGGCACTAAAACAGAGACCCTGCACCTAATAGAAGAAAAAGTAGGCCCAAATCTTCATCATGTGGACTTAGGACCTGACTTCCTTAACAATACTCCTGAAGCGCAAGAAGTAAAATTAAGAATCAATAGATGGGATGGATTTAAACTAAAAAGCTTCTTCTCAGCAAAGGAAACAATCAACAATTTGAGAAGAGAGCCTATAGAAGGGGAAAAAAACTTCACCACATACACCTCAGATAGAGCACTAATCTCCAGGATATATAAAGAACTCAAAAAACACCAAAAAAACCACCCAAATAACCCAATCAATAAATGGGTTAAGGAACTGAACGGACACTTCACAGAAGAAGAAATACAATCAATCAACAAACATATGAAAAAAATGTTCATTATCTCTTGCAATTAGAGAAATGCAAATCAAAACTACTCTAAGATTTCATCTCACTCTAGTCAGAATGGCAATTATCGAGAATACAAGCAGTAATAAGTGTTGGTGAGGATGTGGGGAAAAAGGTATACTCGTACATTGTTGGTGGGACTGCAGATTAGTGAAACCACTCTGGAAAGCAGTGTGGAGATTCCTCAGAAAACTTGGAATGGAATCATCATTTGACCCAGCTATCCCACTCCTTGGTTTATACCCAAAGGATTTAAAATCAGCATACTACAGTGACGCAGCCACATCAATGTTTGTAGCAGCTCAATTCACAATAGTGAAATTATGGAACCAACTTAAATGCCCCTCAACGGATGGATAAAGAAAATGTGGTACATAAGGCACAATGGAATATTACTCAGCCTTAAAAAAGAATGAAATTATGGTATTTGCAGGTAAATGGATGAAACTAGAGAATATCATGCTATGTGAAATAAGCCAATTCCAAAGAATCAAAGGGCAAATGTTTTCTCTGATAAGCAGATGCTGATACATAGTGGGGGGGTGGGTAGGGAAGAATGAAGGAACTTTGGATTGTACAGAGGGGAGTGAGGGGAGGAATGGGATAGGTAGGGAGGGGAAGAAAGGGTAGATTGTGAGACAGACAGTATTACCCTATATACATGTATGAAAAAATTAAAAAAAAATCACTATCAAAGAAAAGTTAATGAAAATAAATAAATAAATAAAAGTTAAAAAAATTACTAAAAGTGTAGCCAGAGCAATTAGACAAGAGGAGAAATAAAAGACTTCTAAATTGGAAAAGAAAAAGTAAAATTATCTTTATTCACAGATAACATGGTTTTATAAGTAGAAAATGCTATAAAGATTTCACACACAAAACTTAAGCTAATAAATGGATTCTCAAAGTGGCAGGATTCAAAATCAACACATGAAATTCAGCTGCATTTCTACACACTGACAATGAACCATCCGAAAAGCAAATTTGGAAAATAACTCCACTTACAGTAGGCTCAAAAGAATAAAATAATTATGAATCAACTTGACCAAGGAGGCAAAATAATTGTACACTGAAAACTACAAAAAACACTGCAGAGCTGGGCTCAGTAGCACACGCCTGTCATCTCAGTGGCTCAGGAGGCTGAGGCAGGAAGCTCTCGAGTTCAAAGCCAGCCTCAGCTAAAGTGAGGCACTAAGCAACTCAGTGAGACCCTGTCTCTAAATATAATACAAAATAGGGCTGGGGATGTGGCTCAGTGGTCGAGTGCACCTGAGTTCAATCCCCAGGACACCCCCCCCAAAAAAAATTGCTAAAAGAAATTGAAAAGACCCTCTGTGTTCATAGATTAGAAGAGTTAATATATTGTTAAGATGTACATACAATCCAAAGTGATCTATGAATTTGTGTAATCTCACCAATGACAAAAAGCAAAATGTTCTAATCTAATTCTAGAAATAGAAGAAAACTATCCCAAACTTTATATGGAATCTCAAGGGATCTCAATTAGCCAAAGAAATCTTGAAAAATAAAAAGTTTGGTGTACTCACACTTGCTGATTTCAAACTTTACTACAAAGTTAAAATGATCAAAACTGTGTGTTACTGACATAAAAACAGACATTTAAACCAGTGGAATGGAACATAAGCCCTTGTATGTGGAGTCAAATGATTTTCAACAAGCAAAATATGGCTTTGCATTGGACATGGGGACACTAGTGGTTAGCACCAAAATGCTTTATCTGACAGCACCTTTATAAAATATATAGAAAGACAGGGATGTAGACTTAGGAATTATAATTTGAAAGACACAATGCTTTAAGATTAATTGTACAACCTTACTGTGTCTTGTGGCTTACCTTATTTTCTTCTTGGTTAACTGTATGGATGAGGGAAGAGAAAATATGAAGCATAAAAATGGAAAGAATGAGAGACAGCAGCTAAGAATCACAGTCTGTATGTAGTCTGTTGGTATAAGCAGTATATGTTATTTGTCCAGCAGAGAAATTGTAGTCTGGATCTCAGAGATTTCAAAGTGGAAAGGATTCATAAAGAGAAAAAAATAGCTTTGAAATAGTTTTCCCCCACAAAATAGCTTTCCCCTGTTAATGTCTATAATGGTCAGACATTACATTTTTATTTCTTCATGTGGACATGTAGGATCTATCAGTCATAGATATGATGCTTGAATATATATTGTCTGTGTTTTTGACTTTCATTCAACTATCATATCAAATGTGGGAGATTGATGTGAATTTATCATCCATGTTGGGAAAACCACTAAAAAATATATCATAGTGTTCTGTATGTTTATAAAAACATCAAACCAACAGTATAGCCAGGCATGGTGGTGCAGGCCTATAATCCCAGCGGTTCGGGAAGCTGAGGCAGGAAGATCGAGTTCAAAGCCAACTTCAGCAATTTAGCAAGGCCCTAAGCAACTTAGCGAGACCCTGTCTCAAAATTAAAAATTTTAAAAAAAGGGCTGGCAGTGTCATTCAGTGGTTAAATGCCCATGGGTTCAATACCCAGTTCCAAAACAAAAAAAAAACAAACAAAAATCCTGAGTATGTCCTATGAGAAATAGAAAGAGTGCAGAAAAGTCAATATTTGACATGTCTAGTATGTTTCTTTAAGAGCAGTAGAGTGGGAAGTGCATAGGGAAAATATTAGAGCACCTGAGTGGGTTGTGTCGCCATCTTGGTTTTTCCTTAATCCTTGCCTTTCTTTTAAGACTGACTGTAGATACTAAAACACCACTGAGAGCAGAAGCAACTTATACACAAGGATATTTGGGTGTGAGGAGGTTTTCAACATGTAGACTTTATTAGCATGTATATTTATAACTCTAGCAAAATAAGGACTGAGTTATTTGAGCAGGTTAACAAAAAACTTGATTCTAAAAAAATGTTATCTGGGGCTGATGCATTCACACAATGACCTGTCTGTGTAGACAGGTGACATTCCCTGCATGTGACCTCCTCATATGAATCTGGCTGCAAAGCTTGTCTTGCTATTCTTATTATTTTAACTGAGATGCTTCCAAATCTTCTCTACTGAATTCGAATATAAATTCTTTCAACTTTTAAAAACATAGTTGAAGACTTTGTGATATCACGACAAAGATATTACTGGAGATCCTAAAAAATCTATTTCAGTCATTTCAGAAAAGAAGATTTTGTCGGGACTTACTTCTTGACAAATTTGACATTCTGAACTAGAAACTATTTTAACATTTCTCCTGAGCCTCAAAGGTGTGTAACGTCAGGTCCAGGGTTGAGGTATTTGTGTGGGCGAGCCATCAGCATGTTATGGAAATTGCAGGGATGGATTCCTGATAACCATGGATCAACGAAAAGAATGATGGCTGGAAGGCAGAGTGATGGAGGGAAAGTTCTTTTTATTTTTATTTTATTTTATTGCCGGTAGTGTTGCAGTTTATGTTATTTCTTCCCTTTTTTAAAATTGAAATTTCTGAATAATATACTTTTTTTCCTCTATTCACTTCAATGGTGTCTTTCCTTAAAACATCTTTGTTTATTTCAATAATAAACTTTTACATTTAAATCTGTACCATTAAAAAAATACAAGTGGCAGGTGGGGTGTCTCACGCCTGTAATCCCAGCTACTCAGGAGGCTGAGGCTCAAGGTACCCACGTTTAAGGGCTGCCTGGGCGATTTATCAAGGCCCTGTCTCAAAATAAAAATTAAAAAGGGCTGGAGATGTAGCTAAGTGGTAGGGTATACCTGGGTTCAATCATCCTCACCAAAACAACAAACAAACCAACCAAAACCTCTTTTCAAAAATAGTCAACGGCAAGACCTGGTGTCTCACATCTGTAATCCCAGCAACTTGGGAGACTGAGGCAGGAATATTTCAAGTGAAAAGCCAGCCTCAGCAACTTAGTAAGACTCTGTCTCAAAATAAAAAGGGCTGAGGAGGCTGGGGCTGTAGCTCAGGGGTGGAGTGCTTGCCTTGAATGTGAGGGGAGCTGGGTTCAATCCTCAGCACCACATAAAATAAATAAAGATGCCGTGTCCATCTACAACAAAACTATTAAAAAGCGGGGGAGGGGGGTATTGGGAATGTGGTTCAGCAGTAAAGCACCCTTGTGTTCAATCCCGAGTACAGAAGCGCACACACACACACACACACACACACACACACAATCAACTAATGTGGCATCTTGATATAGAGGAAGAATACAAGAAGCATTTGTTGAGTGAGTTAAGTAGTGTTTCTTGGGAAGAATGTTTCCTTTTCAATCATAATTGCATGAAATCTTCAAAACCTTTCTTGTACCCTAGTGCCATCACTCATACAAAAATCTGGTTACTATAGCAGTTTGGAGTGGAGTGTCCTCCCTGGGTGACATGTAGACATTACCATGAACAGAGATCATCTTTAAACTCTTCCCAGAATTCAGCTTGGAGTTTCCTGGGGAAAGACAAAAATTGAAGTCTTCTTAGTTCCAGAATGATTGTACTTTATTATAATATCCTTCTTTTCTTTCTTTTTTTTTTTTAACACCTTCTTGGAGGTTAAATTAAGTCATTAGTACATATTACTGACAGATAAATTGCTTTTTTTTTTTTGGTCTCAATCCTGAGTGGGGTTTCAAAAATAAGTTTTTGGTTGGGATTTCATTGCCTTCTTTTTCTTATTGAAAAGTTTGATTTTCTTAAGCATTCTATAATCTAATTGCATGGTAAAAATAAATTGAATAGGGTTATAATTATCCTTTGATTAATCATGTTAATTTAGGTCCACCTTCACAACACCTTTAATTTAAGATGCCTTCTATGGAATCAGTTTCTCTCCCTTGTAGTCAAGTCCTTAAAAGAGTAGGATGTACTTACATACCTAGCAACTTTTAAAATCAACCACAGAAATGAAATGATGTACCCCATTTGTGTACAATGAATCAAAATGCAGTCTGTAAAAAATAAATAAATAATTAATTTAAAAAACAAAAACAAGATGAAAGGAAGTCATTAAATATGCATTAATTTTGGTCCATATAATTCTTACTTACAACCCATCTTTAATAATAATGTAGCAGTGTTCTTTTCAATTACCTGTTGACTACAGGATCCCAAGGAGACCACAAGAACCTGTTGATCAAGCGAGGTTAAGTTTGTCAGACTTACTGAGTAAGACAGAACACTGTCTTGACAGATAGGTAGATATTGATATAGAGGATAGCTAGATAGACAGAAATAGATGATGATGATGATTGATAGTATATGATAGATAATTGAATAGATTAGATGGATGATGGATAGATAAATAGATTGATAGATCAATAGATAGATGATAGGTAGGTAGATGTGTGACTCAAAAGCATATTGGAAGTGGGAAGTCTGGAGAAGATACATGGTTTGGAAGGTTATGCTCAAGTGCATTAGGACAGGTCTTTCAAGGGAAGTAACTGAGTAGGATCAGATAAATTTGTGATATAAATAGTACTTATGAATAAAGTCACATAAGGATCTCATAACAAGTCTCAACAAACAAACTGTTTTGTGAAAACTAAGCTGTTTTCTCAAGTGAACAATCTATTGTCCCAATGAGAGACTCATGTGTACACATAGGCAAATTTTAAGTCTGGATAAATTGGTTTGCAAGAATTTCCTAAAGCAAACAGTAAGAGAATATTCTGGTTTAAGGTTTTATCTTCCTGGAATAAGCTACCAAGTCATGTTGACATAGGTGGTTCCAGTTCTTAGTCCCAAAATAGAACCTGTACTGATACAGGTTACCTCAATATTCACTTGAACCCGTTTATCCTTATATCTCGTTGTCAATCACTCAACCTATAATAGTCTCTTGAATCAAGAAATGGTGAATATGTGTCAATGTTCAAGTGTGAGTCTTCATTCAAATTGCTACAGCTTGATTTTCACCCACAGAATAGCAGAAAAGCTAAGAATACATTGGAACTTTGAGTGCTGATTGTCTGCTTATCCCAGCTGTCAAGCTGCTGTTTTGTTAACAAGAAGTTTAGTGGAATATTTATTTTACACAGCATCACATCACAGCCAGAAGAGAACATGAAAATACCTGGGCAGGTGTTTAGCCTCATAGGGAAGAACTTCACAGGATGCCAGCTCAAGTGAAACTGAAGTTCAATCACTCCATTCTAATGATTCCAGAGAAAACAGGAAAACGGATGGAAAAGACAGAGGCAATGGTGGGGATTGGACACCTATGGCTTGAAAAATTGCAACAAACAGTTTTCTCCATTCACGGCTTAGCAAGACTGCTTACAGGAACCCTTTTAAATAGAGATGAAGTTGTCATTTGAAGTATGAACTACTAGGAGCAAAAGAATACACCAGTCTGCTACTAAAATGAATATTACCAGAGGAATCATTCCTGTTGAACCCCAAAATGGACTGCAGAGAGATGGCACGGAGTACCCTTTGAAGTCAACTTCAAGAAAAAGAAAACTGGGTAGACAAAGATCTTGGAAACCAATAAGGTACTCAGGGAGACAGAAACAAGAGTAAAGCAACCTTGAAGGCCTTGGTTTATTCCATTTCTATTGGCAGGGCTTTTACTTGTAGTTGGCACCTCATCTTGGCCCCCAATTCCCAAAAGCTGCTCCATCCAAGAGTCACTGTTTATTCCACAGAAGTAGAGGTGCTTACCTGATATTTCTAAAACTACTATTAACAGAGCCCCCAAAGCACTCCTGTCTGCCCAACAAGTCACTGAAATAGAAACACATTGCCAAATACAAAGGGAACTTGTCAATTAAAATAATGGATCTTTAGTCGCAAATCGTTATCACAGTTTGACTTTAAAGTGAAAGGATGAATTATAGTGAGGGTAAAGGAAGGGCAACGCAAAGAACGATTTGTCAAATGATTCCAGAATTGGTTGGTATTTATAGAGGACTTGGGATGTAGGGAAAAGAACGCAGGTTGCTCTGGGGTGGAATCTGACTCAACGGGTGTTAACTCTGAGGACAGAACAGGGGACATATGAATACTAAAGCTTCTTAACATTTCTTGGTTTTTGTTGTCGTTGTAATTGTTTAAGTTTAAAAAAAAACTGAAAATTTCATTGGGGTGTAAAAAATGTATGCATGTTATATGTAAGTCTAGAATAATTATTTATAATACAAAAACTGTGCGTCAGTGTAACCAGAGCCCAGATTAAGTAACAGAATGGTAACAGGTCTTTCAAGGGAAGTAACTGAGTAGGATCGGATAAATTTGTGAAATAAACAGGATTTATGAATAAAGTCACATAAGGATCTCATAACAAGTCTCAAAAAATAAATCCCATTTTTCTTCCCTCCAGTCATAATAACCCCAAAGGGAAACACGTTGTTTGCTATTGCCATTGACCAATATTCTCTGCATTTCTGCTTCATGAACATGAAATCATATTATATTTACCCTTTTATTTCTGGTTGCTTTTGCTCAACAGTACATCTATGGTATTTATCAATATTGCTGCTTGTAGTTACAGTTGATTTATTCTCATTGGTGTGTAGTAATGCAATATCACAAATTATCCATTCAACTGTTGACAGACATGGGAAGGTTTCTAACTTTGGACTATTCCATATAATGCTTCTGTGAAAACTCTAAAATCTGTCTTTTGCCAAACATATATATTATTTTCAGTATATATTTCTAGGTATATTACTAAAAGAAGAATTGGTGGATCGTAGGGTATGCACATGGTCACCACCTTCAGTAGGTCCTGCTAATCAGCATTTCAAAGTGGTTGTATCAGTTAACATTCCCACCAATAAACTATCAAGTTCCAGTTGATCCATATCCTTGCAAGCAGTTGGTATTTTCTGTCCTTTTTTATAAAATGGCTTGTTTATATATATCATCTCTCCAAATGTATGCAGGATTTTAGCCTTCCTGTTCAATCATGAATAGTTAGTGTGCATGTTCTTGAAGATAGAATGATCAAGGAGAAGCTTAAGTCAAAATGGAGAGACCCAGACACAGTGGTGCAAAATGTTAAATGTCCTGGGGAGGGGTGGGATGGGGAATATGCAAAGTTCCAGAAGGATAAGCTTACTTTTCTTCTCATGAAACAAAATATTCCTATCACAGAACTCTGGTCATGGAAGTATGTGCAAAATCATTTTAAAGTTACAAAAGAAATTTATACATAGAAGTTAAATGTTTAAAACTGCCCCCTTTACATTGAAATACATATATGCATTCCCCACATTTTTCAACACAGCTATCTTGCTTATTTTTTATGGGATTGTACATACATAATTTTGAATAGTAATATTCTAGATTAACTCTGCTCAATATTTCTTTTGTTCCAAAACTGTATTCATTTCATGTCTCCTATGTATTCATAAATTTGTTTAATTTTTTTTTATTATCTGACTTTACAGCTGTAATATATTTTATAAGGGGAGAGGCTATGTCTGACTTGTTTGTTTTTGTATGTTCAGTACCTTAATCTGTCCCTGTCACAGATAAAACATTCAATAAGCATTTTGGTGGAAATGAATAAATAAAATGATCACTGAAAGTGATTTCATGAGCACCCACAAAGATCAGAAATATTGCATTATTAAAATGTTAAGTTAAAACATTTTTTAATTTAAAACAACTTCATTGACAGAAACTATCTTGTTTTAACAGTTGAAGACAGTTTCCTTTAGGGTGAGATTTTGTTAACATACAGTTAAAACAGTTCTTCAGACAACCCTCACCGAGAGCTAGGAAAGCCAGCATATCAAGACTGAAGAGTGTAGGGTGGATTTTTAGTCTCAGGTTTCCATAAACAGCTCATCTGCATTTTTTAAAAAAAAGCATTCAAAACATCTTTTAGTGAAGGGGAGGCTAGTACTATGATCCATAAAGCAGCTGCTACCTGTTTGCTACGATTTTTAATTCTTAAGAGTACTAAATTTAGATACAGAGAGCAGAAGCAGTATTGCATGCATTTGTCACTTTCAATTATATGAGCAAGTCTTCAAGAACTCATTTAATATATTTCTCTATTTCCAGGTATTTAACCATTCCAAACGGAGTTCTCTACCAAATTCTTAGGGTTTCCATGAAATGAAATTTCATTACCTCTTTTGGTATCACACTGAAAGTCTCCTATCTCCAAGCTTTAGCAACATTTTTTGTTTTATCCTCACTTAGGATACTACAGTTTGAGTTTATTCCTAGCTCAAGAAAGTGCTTTCCCTTTTGAGTTTTAAAAAGTCAAATGACCTTTCCTTTCTTCGTTACCTTCCACAGAGGCTGACCCCTGACACTAAGGCACACTGTCCTGTCTCCTCCACGATGATGCTGGGTACTTCTCAATGTCCTCCCTAATTTGCATTGTGACTAATGTAAAGGTGGATGCTGCTGTTTGCAGCCACAGGAATAGCAAATGCAGAGGTGTTGGAAACACTGTCATAGTTAGTTGTCTGAGGAAGTCTCTGTCAGCATTTTTCAGGAAGAAACAGTAGGAGCTTTTTTTATAACATAACTTTAATTACAATAGCCAAGCACCTTGGCATAGGCTGAGGATCTGTTTATGATACACCTGCCAAGAAGAATTTGAAATGCTTCTAGACATGTGTCTCATAAATGGTGTCACCCCCTACAGGTGCTAGCCAGCAGTTCTCTTTCTTTTCCTCCCAGTCCTGGTTTCCTCTGTACACTGTTCGTCTGTCCAGACAAATACAGAGCAACTTAAAAGCAAATGAACAGCTGTAACCAATGAAGATAGACAGACAAATCACTTAGTAAAGCTACTGTATCTGTGACACAGCTAAATACTTCTAATTTTCAAGCTGTGATCTAGAAGTCTAAGTTAATAAAATAAATCGAGATGGGTCATTTCTCACCTTCAAATACCAAGCTTATTTGTGGTTGGTTATATTTTGAATATGACTTCCAAATATCTAGCCAGATAATGAAACTCAGAAAACTAACCAGCAGATGGCAATACAAAGACTTCCCCGAGGCCCTCCGATTGCCTATTCTGTACAAAAGACTATTAGATTCGCTTGTACTTTGGTTTGCCCAGAGACTCATCTAGGTCAGGGGGAGGGACATATTAAAATCAAATGAAGAAAAACAAGCAAAATTTACCTGTTGATGTTTTCGATAATTTTGGGAAGGTAGTTTTCATTTTTCTCTATAATCTTTTGATATTGTATATTACATGATACTTACCAGATCTCCAGTTCCCTATTTTGAACATAGCCCCTTCTGATTTCCAGTTGACCAGAAAGTCAAATTGGAGCATCATTAAACACTTAAGGTTGAAGATTTTATAAAGCAGAAACAAAATTAGGGCAGTAGTGTTAGACTTCCTGTTAAATTTATTTTTTATGTAACTGATGTTTGTGTAATATGAAATGCCTATCAAACATTTCCAAAGTGGAGTTTCAAAATATTTCCAAACTAAGATTCTTAAAAGAAAGCTACATTTTTTTTTATATGCTGTAAGAGTTGAATTATTTCAAGAGTAGCATCAAGGAAAATAAAAACCTTTATTTCCAGGCAACTAGGAGGTTAAATACCATTCTGTTCTCAAACTCATCCTCCAATTGCAAAAAACTTAAAAAATTACAGGATCTCCTCCATCCCATTTTCTCCTAATTGAGTAGGGGGTGTGAAATGGATGGACTTCATATCATAAGTTGGTAATTCTTAGTCTGTCTCAAAACTCAAAGTGAAAGGCATTAAGCCAGAAGCTGGATATTGCATGCCTGTTTTTCTAATGCTACAGGTTAAGCATGTCTAATCCAAAAATGCGAAAAATAAAATGCTCTAAAATCCAGAATTTTTTGAACAATTGACATGAGGCCAAAGTGGAAAATTCCACACCTGACCTTTTCTTTCTTTACTATGTTTTCCTCTGTTCCCAGTGAAAGCTCAGGCACACTAACAATATTGTATAAAATCAATTTTAGGCTATGTGTTTAAAGTGTATATAAAAAAAATAGCTTTCTGTTTAGACTTGGATTCCCCTCCTCAGAGATCTTATTATGTATATGGAAAAATTCCAAAAATTTTAAAAAGTCTAAAATTCAAAACATTTCTGGTTCCAAGCACTTTGGATATGGGATACTCATCCTGTATATTATCATCCACTAACAAGAATTCTATACAAAGTATTATTATAGCTTTGTTTTTCTCCTTATAAATTCTGCTACTCATGCACACCAGAGAAGCAATGGGATATTGGAATCAGTAGCAGATGAATGATGGATGAGTCATAAATTGGATTGTGTGTTGGTTTATTTAATTAGTTTATTAGGGTTCTCTGGAAACATCTAGGCACTGTGCAAAATTAATATATACAAGAATATTTAGCTATTCAATTAGGAAAACATAAATTAGTCACATCATCTATGCTGTAAAAACCACAACTGCCAAAAGAAATTAAACAAATGGAAGGGTAATAAAAATAAATGTTTTGCAATGAATTCTGAATGCCCTGTGCATTAAGGCTGAACTGTCAAGGAAGTGCCCCAAGTTTACTAAAAAGGTGAGCTTAATCATTTGGAATAGTGAACGTCATCTAGGGTATTTTTTAAATTTACATAGGGATTTATTTATTCATTGGTCAATGGTATAAGATGATCCTTCAATAGCAGAGTTAATGAGATTTCTAAGATTTTTAATCTAAAATTATGTCATAGAACTGAGACAACTTTTAGAACCAATCCCTTTCTGACATCCTTAAATTTTTGAGAGGTAACGAATTCCATTTGGGATAATCATCTGTTTTGTTCCTATCCACCTTTAGGATGGCAAACCATTTGTTGAACATGTATCATTGTATGGAGCAGTTGCTTTAATTCCAGGAAAATTTAACTCACAGGAGAATCCACCTTATCATAAGCCCTATTGCAATAGGCAAAAATTATTCTGTTTTTTTTTTTTTTTTCACTTTCACCAGTAAAACGCTGGCCACAAGAAGTCATGGAATCTCTACTATGAGGAAGAGTAAGATAATTCAATGACTATAGTTCCTATATGACAAGTTCAGGACTTAACTGTTCTAAAACCTTTATGAAAATCTCAGTGAATGTTAAAAATGAAATGACTATCTCTCAGTAGGAAGTGGCTACAGACTTGAATAGTCTTTGTTTCTAATTATCTCTGAAGCTTGAATAACAAATTGTACACTCTTATTTGCAATTCTAGGATCATATGATTTCAGAGCCCTGGAAGGTTCTGTCACTGGTCATACCACCTGATAGATAGAATTTTTGTGTAAAGTAAAGCAGGTGCTGCCCATTCTGGTCTGGATGAACTCACTGCACGGTTCTGGCAAAGGAACAAAGGGAAACCAGTGAATTAAATGAAAATATCGTCAGGCATTCATGAGCCCTTGGAGTAGCACGCGAGCATGCACACATACACAGACACATTGGAGATGCTGAAAACTGGCTCTTCTGGTCATCCCTTGATGATAGTGGGAACACAATTTAGTCCTGCAGGCAGTTCATGAAAATCTCTGATGAATTCTTATTGACACACATAACTAACTGCAAAGCCAGCAGCGAATGCCTCTTATTTGCCTAAATGTTTGGTGATTTCTCTACTCACCATTAGTTTTTGTACTGCAGATTTTACATGTGGGACTATTGAGATATATCCTCCAGAAATTCAAATCTGCTTTTGTCTGCCTGCAATGTCTTGATGCAGTGTTGTTCTAGATTGATAGTTCAGCTGGAACAGAATCTTAGGTTGGAAGTTATTTTCAGTCGTCACTTGGAAATTATTAGTTCATTACTTCAGTCTTTCATGGTTGTTGCTGAGATAGTCTCACGGTCATTCTGCAGGCAATCTCTTTTATTTATAGTATTATAAGATCTAGGTAATTTTTCTCAAATTTGGTCGATTTTTGAAAATTCTCAGTCATGAACTAATTAATATTTTCCTTTCTCCATTTTACTTCCCTCCTTTTGAACTCTAACAAAATGCATATTTTATCTTTGTTTCTTCCCATCTCCCAAGTCCCTTAACTTTTCTCTTTCCTATATCTTTATCCTTCTTATATCTTTATCTTTCTGTTCTGCACTTCAGGTAGCTTTTTTCCAGAATTTTCTTTCCATTAATAAACTCCTTTTTGACTACATTAAATAATGTAATCTAAATGAACAAAGAAGATTTTTTAAAAATTGTGATTATGTTTTTATCACCGGAAGCTCATTCTACATTTATAAATCTCTTGTCCACTTTTTAGGATTCTTGATCCTTACACAGGTTTTGAATTATGTCATTTCTTTATAATCATTAATCATAATCTATATCTGGTAATTCTAGTATTTGACATCTCTGGAAGTTCTAATTACACAAATTTTTTTCTTCTGTCTCTGCACACTTTTGGTCAAAATTTCTAATTTCTTTGAATAGGTCATTTTAGATCCGGAGTTTAAATGTGGCTATGAATTTAGATGTACAAGTTTTTGTGTGGCACTAACCTTTCACTTCTATTAAATATATATCCAGGAGTGCAATTGCTAGGTCATATGGTAACTCTATCTTCAATTTTTTAAGAAACCATAAACTGTTTTGCAAAGCAACGGCATCATTTTATATTCCTACTGGCAGTATATTAGAGGACACATTTGTCCACATCTTTGCCTACACATCATTGTTTGTCTTTTGAAAATTTGCAACTGTCCTAGTGAGTATGAATGTGACATCATTATGGCTTTGATTTTCATTTCTATAATGACTTATGATATTGAGCATCTTTGCATGTGCTTATTGAACATTTCAATATCATCTTTGGAAAAATGTCTATTTAAATCCCTTGTCCATTTAAAAAATTGGATTGTCTTTTTATTATTGAGTTTGTTGGCTTCTATGTATTTTCTGGATACTAAGCCCTTGTTAGATGTAATTTGCAAATATTTTGTCCCATCATGTAGGTGGTTCTTTCATTTTCTTGATATTATCCTTTGAAATAAAAAAGCACTCATTTTGATGAAGTTCAGTTTCTTCAATTATTTCTACATAAGGTGTCATATCTAAAAAAAACCACTGTTCTTTCAGTATTAATTATATGGAAGCTTCTTCTTTGTTTTTTATACTAGAGATTTCTCTTATACTTGTGTGCTCAGGTATGCAATTAATAGGAGTTTGGTTATTTTTCAACCATTTACAGATATTGTAGGGGGTGGATTATCAGAATATTTAGTATGCTTTACTTTCAGAAATGAATATAAGTTCTTATTACCATGATCTATGACTACAACAAAGTACCTGCTAAAAATATCTTTTTGGGAACTGAAAAGATCTGAATTCAAATTCTGTTTCTATTTCTGATCTTGAGCAAGTTATTTAATCTCTCACAATCTGAATATACTGACACATAACTGGAGCTACTAATAGCAACACCTAATTCCTACAGTTGCTGTTAGGTTGAAACGAGATACTATGTTTGGCTGAAGCATTGTAAGAACTCACTAAATGTTAGCTATGGTTTTAAAAAATACTTTTTTAGTTGTCAATGGACCTTTTGTTTATTTATTTATTTATTTATATGCAGTGCTGAGAATCAAACTCAGTGCCTCACACATGCTAGACGAGCACTCTATCACCATGCTACAATCCCAGCACCTAGACAGCTGTTACTAATAAGTCACTAATAATAAAGTTCTCTTCTAATCGCTTTTACAAATGCTATCAATTCATTTTCTCTAAAACACAAAATTTTTTATTAACATGAAATAATCATATACTTAATAATTAATATACTTAAGGGATGCAGTGAAGTATTTTAATACTTGTATACAGTATATACTGATCAAATCAGGGCAATGGATATTTATTTTCTTTTATCAAGAGTAAAAGATTTTGAGAATACTACATTTTCCAGAAAGGGAATTTACTGACCACTGTTGTATTTATTAACTTGTTTTACTATGCAGGGCACTGAGGATGAGGAGTACATGTTAGGTTGATGAAGATCACAAAATACATTAGTGGTAGACTGAAGGTTTCAAACCCATATGTTTCATGGACATACGTTGAGAATGAACTCCATTTTTACCAACTCTGAGGATCTCTGAACTCCAATTTTTCATTTTATGCTATCATTTCTCAGAAGCTTTATTCTTCACGGGTCTTATCCTATTAAATATAATTCTCTCTTGAGTCTGTTCAATCCTGAAGACACTAGCATTAAGAGGCTATTTAAATTTAAATTAACTTAAATTGAATAATATTAAAAATTAACTTTCTTAGATTCATTAGTCACATTATAAATGCTTGCTAGCCATGTGTGTCCAGTGGCAATCACAGAATAGCACAGACATAGAATGTTTCTTTCACTGCATAAGCGCCCATTGGACAGAACTACTCTAGATTTTTTTCTAAGGACACTATACCATAGGCAGTATCACAATCCTTGTTTTCTTCTCCATTGCCCTTCAAAATAATATCAGACATATTGTGTTCACTGCAGCCTGAACGTAACCACATCAATGACTGAAAGCTGGAGGGAAGACTACAATTTAGCTGGCATTTGTTCTTTGGTTGCTCTACACTTTGAGTGAGTGAATGAGGTACTGTTTTCCTATCCTAAACAGGAGTTTGGCAACCATCCCCTCCCGGGGCATACAACAACATTTGAAATCAAAATGACTCTTGGCCTAAAACTAAACCCAAGCATAGCGCAAATGAAAATGTATAAAAAGTATATTTTCCTAAGAGTAAGTCCTGCATAGCCATTTATTTCTATTAGCTATATATATTCTCGTATTTATAGAAATTTACTGAATCCTGTGTGTGCCACACTTCTCTTGTATAAAAAAAGGAAGGGTGTTGCATCAATAAGCATTTATTTCAATTTTAAAGAAAGTAAGAAATTGATTAGCATGGCAAGACACTATTAATAAAAGTTCTCATACTTAGTGTCTATTCAGTAAAGACCATGGTACCCTTTACCTGTTGTTCCACCATGATTACAGACTGAAATTTAAACAAATTTTCAAAAAAAAAAAAAAAACAAATTCTGAAGTCAGTAACAAAGGTGAGGATGCAGGACTTTTCTGACTCTCAGATCAATGATTTCTTCAAGTTTGGGTATGTTTCTATTTTTAGGAAACTAGAGGTGATCTTGGTTTCTTGATGACTCATTATTCAATAACTTAAGGGAATATTATTGGGGCTGGTAACTGGTAAGAAAACTTGAAGGGCAACTGATCAATTGCTAAAAATTGAAGTGTGGACTGTTGTAGGTAGAAAAACTCTTGAGAATCACATCCTGGAGGGGCTTCCACATTTTCAAAAGCCCTTCCAATTTCTCAGGGTGAAGACCTGAGAAAATTTCCCCCCAGTTTCCATGAAGGAGAGGAAAAGTGACCATTTCGATAAACAGGCAGAGCATGTTTTTCTTAATAAAGGCCTGCCCTTATGGAAAAATATTTTACCAGTCTGATGTGGGAAGAGGAACAATACCCAACCTATTTCCTCCCATCCTTCCTGTGTAACCTGTCAGAGTCTGAGAAGAACCTGTGAAGGTCACAGTCCAGGAGAACAGGCTCACCAAAACAGAGGTAATCATAAGATTATACAAAACTCCCTCTCCCCCCAGCAAACTGGACACTAATAGTCTTTTTGTCTCAGTTCTATCATGTCTAACTTTTAACTAAAATTGCTAGGTATTATGAAGGAAAAGAAAAACTATCTTCAGAGAGAAAGTAAGCATCAGGAACTATATGCTGGTAGCTATATTAATCTCAGAATATTTTCCTTTTTGGTTTTTCAGTTTGGAAAGTTTCTGATATTAACATATCTTCAGGTTCACTGATGAGCCCTTTATGAAAGACATTTTTCACTTGTGTTACTGTTTTTTTTTTATATTTCAAGTTTTCAATTGTGATTCTTCTTAAAAATTATTTCTATTTCCTTACATTACCCATCTCTTCTTGCATGTAATCTGCTTTTACATTAGAGTCCTTAGCATATTAACAATAGTTATTTTAAATCCCTGGTCCATTAAGTCCAAACCCTCTGCAGAAACACTGTATTAGCTGAAAAGAACTGAAATTGAAAAGGCCTTCTTATTCAGTTTATTTTATTTCATTTTAGTTTTTGGTTAGGAGTCAGGCTATGTTTATTATTTGCAATATTTGCCAGTGTTAGAAGTTATGATTTCTGTTAGAGTCCTTGTTTTTTCCCCTTTCTTAAGGAGAGTCTGAGCTTCAGACTTCTCTTAGTTGTTATTCCTTATTATTATTCAGGAGTCCTGATGGTAGTAAAGTGTTGGGGGAGAGTTATGCTCTCAGGTCATGAGGGAATTATAAAAGAACGTCGATATGGTACCTGAAAAACCCCAAAATATTTGGAAACTAAGCAACACACTTCTAAATGACATGTAGACAAAGAAGAAGTCTTAAAAGAAATGCAGAAATATTTCAAATTAAATGAAAATAAGAATACAACTTGTCAAAGTTTGAGGAATATAAAAATGTGCTTGGAGGAAAATAGCATGGGATGCATACATTAGAAAAGAAGAGGTAATGAAAATCAAGATTCTAAGCTTCTTGGAGATCAGAAAAAGAAAAGCAAATTGAATCCAATGTTAGGAGGAGGAAAAAATTTAAATTTTAGAGAAGAAATCAATAAAATTCAAAATGAGAAATTAATAGAGAAAATCAGTGGAAACAAAAGCTAATCCTTTGAACACATCAATAAAACTGATAAACCTCTAAATAAACTAATCAAAAAGGAAAAGAGTGAAGATGCAAATTACTAATTCAAAAAAAAAAAGAGAATGGAGAAGCATCACTGTTGATGCTCTGGACACGAAAGGTTGATAAAACTGTACTGTGAAAAACTCTGCTTGCAAATTCGATACATGTCATGGGGAGATACAAACTATCAAAACACACAGAGTAAGAGAAAACTGAATACCATAATATCCATTTATTGAAATTGAACCTCATGTTTAATAAGCTTTTAAAACAGAAAGTACCAGGACCAGACAGTTTCACTGGTGAATTCTAACAAATATCCATGTTTTAATTGATACTTCATTGAAAATGATATCAGATCTCTACAATCTATCCCAGGAAATAGAAGCAGAGGGAGTATTTGATAAAATTTTTAATGAGGCCAGAATTACCATAATACCAAATCCAGATGAAGAAATTATAAGAAAGAAAAATTATAGACTAATATCTCTCATAAACATAGATGCAAATATACTTAAGAAAATGCAATATTGTATAAAAAGATTATATACAATGATCAGCTAGATTTAGTCCAAATATGCAAGACTAGTTCAATGTTGGAAAATAAATTAAGGTAATCCATTTGTCTACAGGTTATGTGATTATATCAACAGATGCAAAGAAAAATTGAAAATTTCAATACACATTTGTGATAAAAACTCTCAACAAACTAGGAATAGGGAGGAACTTACTCAACTTGATAAAGAATATCTACAAAAACTTTACCACCAACATCATACTTGATGAGAAACTGGACAGTTCCCCAAGATTGAGAGCACAGCTAATCCTAATCAATATTGTACTGGATGTTCTTGCCAATGCAAGAAAGGAAAGAAAAGAAAAGAAAAGAAAAGGCAACTGGGAAGGTAGAAATAAAACTGTTTTGACTTGTGGATAGCATGATTGTCTATTTAGAAAATATCAATGAATCAACACATCAAGTCCTCCTGGAAATAAGTGATAATAACAAGGTTGTTAAGATATAAGGTTAATGAAAGATAATAATTATTTTCTTATAACAGCAATGAACAATTGAATTTGAAATTAAAATAATAACTATCTTATTAGCATAAACATTTGAAAATATTTAGATATAAGTCTAATAAATATGTAAAACACCCATATAAGGAAAAGCATAAAATACTGATGAAAAACATTAAAGGTGATCTAAATAAACAGATGAATATTCCTTGGCTATGAATAGCAGGACTCCATATTATCAGTGTTTTCCAACTTAATGTATAGATTCCATGCAATTCCACTCAAAATTACAACAAGGTATTTTATGGATTTTATGGTTTAGCGATGAGGTATCCCCCCAAAGCTATATGTGAGACAATGCAATAAAGTTCAGAAGTTAAATGATTTGGTTCTGATAGCCTTAATCTAATCAGTGCATTAATCCACTGATAGGGATTATTAACTAGGTGATCATAGTAGGCAGATAAGGTGTGGCTGGAGGAGGTGGGTTGGTGGGGATATGCCCTTGGACTTTTTATTTTGTCTGTGGTGAGAGGAGTTTCCCTTTCTCTCTCTCTCTCTGTCTCTCTATCTCTCTCTCTCTGTCTCTCTCTCTCTCTCTCTCTGTATCTCTGTCTCTCTCTCTCTCCCCCCTACCTCCTTCTTGATGAGATGTTCTGGGCGGCTTTCCTCTGCCATTCCCTTCCACCATGATGTTCTGCCTCACCTCAGGCCTAGAGCAATGGAGTTGACCATTTATGAATTGAGACCTCTGAAACTGTAAGTTCCAAATGAACTTTTCCTCCTCTAAAATTGTTCTAGTTGGGTCTTTCAGTCACAACAGCAAAAAAGCAGACTAAAACAGTGAATATCTACAAACTGATTGTGCAGTTTATATGGGAAAACAAAAGACCCAGAATAAACAACATAGTATGAAAAAAAGAGAGGAACAAATTCAAACCCCATAGTACACACACACACACACACAAAAAAGGAATAAAGTTTATTCATAGGAATAAAGAGCATAGGAAAAAAAAAAGAACAAAGTCTACTCATCTTGAAGACTTCCTATAAATGGTCAAAACAATATGGTATTGGTGGAAGAGTAGACAAATAGATCAGTACAACAGGATAGGGAATTGAGAAACAGACCCACTTAGAGACATCAGCTGATATTTACCAAAGAAAAAAGGGAAATTAAGTTAAGTGTAGAAAGAATAGTCTTTTCAACAAATGGAGCTGGAACAGCTGGACACTTACATTTAAAAAGTGAATCTACACATGGACCTTACACCTTTCACAAAAAATAACTTATAATTGATCATAAGTCTAAATGTAAAATACAAGACTTAAAAACTACTAAAAGATAGCATAATGCAAAATTTAGTTGACTCTGGGTTTGGGAATGGGTTTTTAGATACAACTTCCAAAGTATGACCCATTAAAGAAAGAACTTCATTAAAATTATAAACTTCTGTCCTTCAAGGGACACTATGAAGAGAATGGAAGACAAGCCACAGATTGGGAGAAAATATTTGCAAAATACATATCTGTTGGGAGGAGAAAAATGCTGTAGGAAGATACTGGACAAATTATATTTTTATATTGTGTACATGAATGAATATGTAACAACAAATCACATCAATTTGTACAACTATAATGCACCAATAAAAGATGGAAAAAACCCACACATCTGTTAAAAGCTTTGTATCCAAAATATTTCTAAAAAACTCTCAAAACTCAACAATAAGAAAACAAACAACCTATTAAAACTGTCAAAATATTTGAACAGACAACTCACCAAAACAGGCATGCAGATAATGAATAGTCATACAAAAGAGGTCAACATCATATGTTACTAAGGTGGTGTAAAAACCGTAAGATAGCACTGCACACTTATTATAATAGCTAAAATCCAAAACCCTGACATGAAATGCTGGGAAATTTGTGGAGTAATAAGGATTCTGACTGATTATTAGTGAGAATGCAAAAATAATTTAGTCACTTTGGAAAAGAATTTAACTAACTTTTACAAATCTAAGTATGTAGTTACATGATCCAGGAATTGTATTGCTTGGCATTTACCAAAATGAGACATAAACTTGTGTTCTCACAAAAATTTGCACAAAAATATTTATAGCAATTTTATTTGTAGTTGTCAGCAATGGAATCAAGCAAAGTATTCTTCCACAGGTGAGTGGATAAACAAACATGGTATTCAGCAGAATAGTATTCAGCAGTAAAAATGTAAGCTATTAAGTCAAAAAGAATGGAAGAATCTTAAATGCATACTTCTAAGGCAAAACTACAGAGAGAATTAAAAGATCAATGTTTCCAGGTGATCTAAAGGAACACTGATGAACAGGTGACGTATGAGACACTTTTAGGGCAGTGATACGATTCCATATGGTACTATGTTGATAAATAACACAACACTGCACATTTGTCAACACTCAACTGAATAACAGAGTGAACTGTGATTCACTCTAAGAACCCTAGTTAATAATAATGTATCAGATTTGATTCAACCACTGTTAACAAAGGTACCACATTCATGCAAGGTACTAATAATGGAGGGAACGCTGATGAAGGGAGAGGAGATGTACCAGGATAGGAGAGCTTGCTGTACTCTCTGTGCAATATTCCTATTAGTCCTAAGGCTTCTGGAAAAATAATCTATTAAATTTTTGCCATTCTGATGACAAGGAAACATATTGGACTGCTTTCAAGATGCAACTTTGAAATTTAAGATAAAATGATCAATTAATAACATTTAGGGAGTTTCTTGCTAGTGAACTGTCATTCTGATGTACTAGTATCCTGAGCACTTGAACAAACTAAAAGGAGTCTCTAAAGATATCTCACAGAGAGTTGGGACTAAGAACCTCACTCAGATATTACTTCCTGCATCATTCTACCCTGAGTTCTGCCATATGACTAATCACTTAGCTAATTGCATTTCAAAGATGTTTCGTTGTTGCATTTAGTGAAAATCTTTGGAATTTATATATATTTAATTATTATACATTTCATGATCTGATAGTATCACTTGAAAAAGTTGGAATTAAAGAGAAAAATCTATTATTAATCTGCAAGGAAATGTTACTGTGCCAGTAACGATGTACTGAATTGCCTGTACACCCAAAAACCCAACCTGTTCACTTCTCAAAATAGTAAAAATATTCACACACAGCTGTCAGCATAAACAAAACTGTGCTCTCTGCATCACAGAGAGAGTGTTTGTAAAAACTAAAACAAAAGCATGACTGAGTCTGTCCCCACATAGGTTAAAAAGTTATCCTTTAATTGTGAATCAGCAAAATACAAAATGCCTGAAGAACTTGAAACAAAAACGTATAGCTAAGAGACTGCAGTTAAAAGTTCTGGCAAGTTCCCAGTTGCGTTTGGTTTGATTGTAAGATATATGGTATTGACACTCTACTAAGGAAAAGAAGCCCCTAAATATTGGAAGGGAAGGTGGGGGAACAGGAGGAAATATTCTTGTCTATGGTTGATAAAATAGAATATCTAAAAATTCACTCAAAATGGATTTTTTAGGTGTATACATTGTTAACTCTTCCTGTGCATCACCAAAGTCTGTTTAAGTGCACATGAGCTCTGCTTTCTGTTAAACAGGTCATACAGAGGAAGTGGCAAAATCCTTGAAAGTGAGGAACCACAAATCAGTGGCGTACTCTTAAAATTCCTAATAAAGCAAAGGAACCTTAAGAGGTGAAGAGGGAAAAGGTCATTGGCAACTATCAGCAAAGATGGATATTGACTTCACCAACTTCCATTTTTAAACTGGATACATATAACCTTGGTCAGGTCATTTGGGTTTTCTTAGATACAATACATTCATTACATTAGTGCATTCAAAACATTTGTTCACATAATATTGGGGTTCACTGTGACATAGTCATAAATACAGGAAATTTGTTCCACTTCAGTCCCCAGTAGTTCCTCTCCCCACTAACTCCTATCTACTCCTGTTCCATTTCCTCTACCCTACTGGTCTTCCTTTTTATTTATAGTTTTATCTTAACTGGTGCTTTATAGAAATACATACAGGTGAAGTTCACTGTGGTATATTAATATGTGTACTTTGCATAATTTAGTCAATTTTAGTCAAAAGTGCCCTCTTTTCTAATTCCTCTTCCTTCCCCCCTCAAACCCCTTCCTCTGCTCCACTGATATCCCTTCTATTTTCATGAAATTCTCTCCCCTTTTCCATCCTGATTTTGTTGTAGCTTCCATAAATTAGAAAAAGCATTTAATGCTTGATTTTCTGAGTCTGGCTTATTTCACTCAGCATTATGTTCTCCAGTTCCTTCTAGTCACCAGCAAATGCCATAATTTCATTCTTCTTCATGGCTGAATAAAACTCCATTGCATATCTATACTATATTTTCTTTATCCATTTGTCAACTGACAGGCGGCTGGGCTGGTTCCATAACTTGGTTACTGTGAGTCATACAACATTGATGTTCCTGCATCACAACAGTGCACTGATTTTAATTCTTCTGGATAAATACCAAATAGTGGGATAGTTATATAGAGTTTCCATTCTTAGTCTTTTGAGAAACCTCCATATTGCTTTCCAATGTGGTTGTCCCACCAACAATGACTGAGCATAACCCCCCAACATCCTCAACAACATTTATTACTATTTGTATTCTTAATGATTGCCATTCTAACTGGAAAGAAATGAAATCTCAATGTAGTTTTGATACACATTTCTATGGTTGCCAGGAAAGTTGAACATTTTTGGCCATTTGAACAATTTGTGGCCATTTCTATTATTTCTTTAGAGAAATGTCTATTTATTTCTTCTGATTGGTGTGTGTGTGTGTGTGTGTGTGTGTGTGTGTGTGTGTGTGTGTGGTTTTTCTTTGTTTGCCTTTTGGTGTTAAGCTTTTTGAGATCTTTATATATTCTGGATATTAATCCCCTGTGGATGAATACCTGGCAAAGATATTCTCTTATTCTGTAGGCTGACTTTAATGCAAAGGATCATGCCACAAAGAGTTGACTCCTTAAAAAGATAAACTAGATTGATTAACCATTAGTCAAATTAACCAAAAGAGAGAGACAACCTAAATCAATAAAATTAGAGATGAAAAAGAAGACAGTACCACAGAAACTTCTGAAATTCAGGGGATCATTAGAAACTATTTTGAAAATTTATAGTCCAATAAACTGGAAAATCTAGAACATATTGACAAATTTGTAGACACATATGACATGCCAAAATTGAACCAGGAAGATATAGCAAACATAAACGGACCAATATCAGACAGTGAAGAAGAAATTAAAAGCCTTCCAACAAAGAAAGACCTAAGACTTAATGGATTTTCAGCTGAGTTATACCAGATCCTTAAGAAGAACCAATGCCAATCCTCCTCAAATTATTCCATGAAATAGCATAGAAGGGAACACTCCCAAATTCATTCTATGAAACCAGTATCACCCTGATATCAAAACCAGTTAAAGACACATCAAGGTAAGAAAACTACACATCAATATTCCTGATGAACATAGAAGCAAAAACCCTTAATAAAATATTGACAAACCTCATTCAAAAACACATGAAGAAGGGGCTGGGTTGTAGCTCAGTGGTAGAGTGCTTGCCTAGTATGCATGAGGTACTGGGTTCGATTCTCAGCACCACATATAAATAAATAAAATAAAGGTCCACTGACAACTAAAAAAAATTAAAAACATGAGGAAGATAGCAGGTCATGATCAACTGGGTTTTGTCCCAGAAATGCAGGGTTTGATTCAACATATGCAAATCAATAAATGTAATTCAACACATAGATATATTCAAGAACAAGAATTGCATGATCACTTCAATAGAGGCACAAAAAGCAATTTTAAAAATCCACGTTAAACTCCACACATTCATGTTAAAATTCTGGCGGAAGTGGGGATGGAAGGAACTTAACTTACCTCATTGTAAATATTGTATGTGACAAAACCAAGTCCAACTTCATACTGAATGGAGAAAAACTGAAAACATTTCCTCTAAAATCAGGAACAAGATAAAGAAGTCCACTTTCACTATTCCTATTCAATATAGTTCTTGAAGCTCTAGTCAGAGCAATCTGACAAGAAAAGTAAATTAAAGGGATACAAATAGGAAAATAAATTATTTGTTTGCTTATGACATGATTCTATTTCTAGACCCATAAAACTCCACCAGCAGACTTCCAGAACTGATAAACAAATTCAGCAAAATAACAAGATACAAGGTCAACATACAAAAATCAACAGATTTTTCATACTCCAATAATAAATCTGCAAAGAAAGAAATCAGGAAAATAATCCCATTCACAATAACCTCAAATTTTAAAAAATTGGGAATAAATCTAACTGAGAGATGAAAGACCTTTAAAACTATAGAACAGTGAAAAAAGAAATTGAAAATTATTTTAGAAAATGGGAAGACTTCTCATATTCTTGGATAGTCAGAATTAATATTGCAATATTAATTATCAATTAATATTGCAATATTATCAAAAGCAATCTACAGATTAAATGCAATCACCAACAGAATATTCTTCACAGAACTAGAAAAAATTAAACCTTAAATTCATTTGGAAGAATAAAAGACTCAGAATAGCCAAAGCAATCCTGAGCAAGAAGAGAAATGCAGGAGGCATTTCTGATCTCAACTTATACTAGAGAGTTATGGTAAAATAAACCAGCATGATATTGTCATCAAAGCAGACATGAAGAAAAATGGAATACAAGACATAGGCAAATCCACATAGATATAGTTACTTCATAATGCAAAAAATGCAATGATTCCTATGAAGAATGAAACTATATCCCTACATTTCACCCTTCACAAAAGTCGATTCAAAGTGGATTAAATGCCTAGGAATTCGACCAGAAACTTTGCATTACCTAGAAGAAAACAGAGAGTCAACACTCCAACATATTGGTGCAGGCACCAACTTCCTTAGCAAGACCCTTAAATTTCATGAAATAAAACCAAGATTCAATAACTGGAATCACTTAAAATTTAAGGCTTCTGTACAGTCTGGGAATAGTTTTTTTTCTATTAATTTTTTTTTATTTTTGCAAACTGCATTTTGATTCATTGTACACAAACGGGGTACAACTTTTCTTTCTATGGTTGTACACAATGTAGATTCAACCATTCATGTAATCATACATATACCAAGGGTAAACTGTGTTTCATTCTACTACCTTTCTGTCCCCCACCCCCTCCCACCCCATTTTCCTCTACACCATCCAGAAAACTTGGAACGGACCCACCATTTGACCCAGTTATCCCACCCTTGGTTTATACCCAAAGGACTTAAAATCCGCATACTACAGTGATGCAGTCGCATCAATGTTCATAGCAGCTCAATTCACAATAGCCAGATTGTGGAACCAACCTAGATGCCCTTCAATAGATGAATGGATAAAGAAACTGTGGTGTATATATACAATGGAATAAAGAAGAATAAAATTATGGCATTTGCTGGTAAATGGATGAAGTTGGAAAACATCATGCTAAGTGAAATAGGCCAAGCCCAAAAAACTAAAGACTGAATGTTTTCTCTGATAAAGGGATAGTTTTTAAGAAAAAACATTTGCAGAAGGGGAGAATGATGAAGGGGTGGAGCAAAGGGCATTTTTGAGGCAGTGAAACTCTTGGGTTGAAACCGTCATACATCCATGTCATTTGTCATAACATAAAGAGTAAAACCTAATAGAAACTATAACCTTTAGTCAATAATCATGAGTCGATACCAGGATATCAACTGGAAAAATGTAAGACTCTAATGCAGTGTATTAATGTAAGTAAAACTGTGTGTGAGTGGGAGATGGATATGGCATATGGGCACTCTGTACGTTCTGTACCATTTTCCCCTCAATTTAAAATCTCTCTAGAAAATCAAACTAACCTAGAAACTTTAATTCATAATAGTTTAATAGAGAAGGAGAATGCAAGGGGGAAAGGGGCTGGTAAGAAGGAAGAAGGTTAGGAGAGGAAGGAAGAAGAAAGCAGGTGTACAGTTGGAAAAAGAGATGTCCAAACCACAGGGTACATTGTGGGCAAACAGGAAAAAGAAGAGAGAAAGGCAGAGCTGAAGGTGGAGAATAGGAAAGAGAAAAACTAAGTTGAGAGAGGACAAGAGAAAGTGGGAGCCCAGGATACGATACCTAGAGGGTCGGCTGGATGTCTCACTTAGGCCTAGTTGATGGCTTGGGCGGTGTGGTGATCATTTGTCCAAAGCCCCATTTTATCTATTAAACAGCAGAGTGTGTCAACTAGGGTAGGTGTTCAGAGGCACTTGGTGGATCCACTGGCCAGGGTACTGATTTCCAGGTCTGTGAGTCCTCCTTTCCTATCTTCCCTTTCGCAACAGTCCTTCTCATAGAGGAAGGAGAAAAATTTTCCCTTCTTCTTCCTGAAACTTCCTGTGGTGCATTTCCTGGGATGTTAAAAAAAAAGGGGAAAAAAAAAAAGAAAAGAAAAGAGGCGTTCATGTATCAGTTTTAAAAATTAATTTGAATTTAAAAAATGAGAAAAATGAATAAAAAGAAAATTCAAGATGTTGTGGAGAGTCTATTTTTAATGATCAGTCAAGTCAATCATAAAGCCTTCCATCCATAAAATCACTTCCTTGTAGGTAATTCTGTTAAAAATGACATTATAAATCAAATATTCTGTCCTTTCTTGGGACAAAGAATGGGAATGATGGCATTTTGTTTAATGATCTCAACATTTCCATCCCCCAACTATAGGAACAGGGTGTCTCTTTCAACAGAGGATAAAAAGAGCAACGTTTATGGACTCGAAGCTTCTAAAATTTGAGGAGTTTTCATCATGAAAAAGGAATACAGAATTACTCATAAGATTCTGTACAAAAGTAATTATTTAGGAAAAAAATCTAACAAGTTTCATTTGTCTCAAATTTGAAAATTCTGACAAATGCCACCAATATTACAAAGTTCAGAAAAATAATGTTCTCTGATAACATCCATGAAAAATTCCATATTTGTTTTTCAACTTCGTTTTTTTTTGATGTTTGATTCATTCTGTTATTTTTTCCTTCACCCCCACCACTCCCACCCCTCTTTTCCTTCTATACAGTCCCTCCTTCCTCCATTCTTGGTCCCCTCCCACATCCCATTATGTGTCATCATCCGCTTATCAGTGAGATCATTCGCCTTTTGGATTTTTGAGATTGGCTTATCTCACTTAGCATGATATCCTCCAGTTTCATCCATTTGCCTGCAAATGCCATAATTTTATTATTCTTTATGGCTGAGTAATATTCCATTGTACATATATACCACAGTTTCTTTATCCATTCATCAATTGAAGGACATCTAGGTTGGTTCCACAGTCTGGCCATTGTGAACTGAGCAGTTATGAACATTGATGTGGCTGTATCTCTGTAGTATGCTGATTTTAAGTCCTTTGGGTATAGGCCAAGGAGTGGGATAGCTGGGTCAAATGGTGGGTCCATTCCAAGTTTTCTAAGGAATTTCCACACTGCTTTCCTGAGTGGTTGCACTAATTTGCAGCCCCACCAGCAATGTATGAGTGTACCTTTTTCCCCACATCCTCTCCAACACCTATTGTTGCTTGTATTCTTGATAATCGCCATTCTAATTGGGGTGAGATGGAATCTTAGTGTAGTTTTGATTTGCATTTCTCTTCTTACTAAAGATGGTGAACACTTTTTCATATGTTTGTTGATTGCTTATAGATCTTCTTCTGTGAAATGTCTGTTCATATCCTTAGCCCACTTGTTGATTGGGTTATTTGTATTCTTTGTGTAGAGTTTTTTGAGTTCTTTATATATTCTGGAAATTAGTGCTCTATCTGAAGTATGAGTGGCAAAGATATTCTCCCACTCTCTCTTCACATTAGGCTCTCCACATTGCTGATAGTTTCCTTTGCTGAGAGAAAGCTTCTTAGTTTGAATCTATCCCAGTTGTTGATTCTTGCTTTTATTTCTTGTGCTATGGAAGTCCTGTTAAGGAAGTCTGATCCTAAGCCAACAAGGTGAAGATTTAGACCTATTTTTTCTTCTATAAGATGCAAGGTCTCTGGTCTGATTTCGAGGTCCTTGATCCATTGTGAGTTGATTTTTGTGCAGGGTGAGAGATAGGGGTTTAGTCTCATTTTGTTGCATATGGATTTCCAATTTTCCCAGCACCATTTGTTGAAGAGGCTATCTTTTCTCCATTACATATTTTTGGCATCTTTGTCTAGTATGAGAAAATTTTATTTTTTTGGGTTTGTGTCCATGTCCTCTATTCTGTACCATTGATCTACCTGTCTATTTTGGTGCCAATACCATGCCGTTTTTGTTACTATTGCTTTGTAGTAGAGTTGAAGTTCTGGTACTGCGATACCTCCTGCTTCAACTATGTTTTGACTGCGTATGTTTTGGCCATTTCTTCATTTCCTGATTTTTCTGTCATTTCCAAAAGGTATAGTACCTGACTTTGAATTATACTACAAAGCTGCAGTAATCAATACAGTATGGTATTGACAGGAAAACATGCCCTTAGACCAATGGAACAGAAAAAAGAGCTGAGAAATAAATCCACACATCTACAGCCAAAAGTTTTATGGCAAAGGTATTAAGAACACACATGGAGAAAAGATAGCCTTTTCAATAAATGCTGCTAATAAAATTGTATCTCCCATGTGGAATAATGAATCTATCATTCATTATTTTTATACTGAGAGACAAGGTTTCAAGAGTTACCTCAAAATGGATTAAAATTTCCTGTTATATGCAAATGAAATCTGCCTACCTGCATATTTTTCTGCTGCTGCTAATTCTTTGATATAACTTTTCTACTTCATTTTGAGTATAAGTCTAGGCTATAAAATTTTGGGAATACAATTTTTATTACACATAAAAGTGGATTAAATAAATAAATAAATAAGACCCTGAAAGGACCATTCCCACAATGTCAGGGAGGAATATAGGGTGTATAAGCCTCCCATATTTGTTCCTTTAGCTGTTCAAGATATCCTCACTCATCAATGCATATAGGTTTACAATTTCACAGTGAGAACTGGTCCCCATGTTTGGGAATAAGTTTAACCTAATGTGTCAGTTTCCATAAAAACTGTTGGCATAACAGTCACTTACATGTTCTGTTTTTATGTATTCTTTTTAAAAATTTTGGCACCATATAATTCAAATTTGCTCAAATATTTAAGAATTCCATGACTTGAGTGTAAGATTTTTATTTTATTGTTTAAAAATCTGAGTGGATAAAGGGTTATGGTATGAAGAAGCAAAGATAATTCTTTTAATAAAGTATTCATTTTATGCTATGTTTTAAAAAATGGATTAAAGACTTAAATGTGAGCCCTAAAACTTTGAAATTATGTTATGGTTTGGATATGAAATGATCCCCCAAAAGCTCATGTATTAGAAACATATCATATGTAGCAATGTTCAGAGGTGATTCATTATGGGAACTAAACTCTAATCATTGGATTAATTCATTTGATGGATTAATTCATGTGATGGATTAATAATTTGAAAGGATTATTCTACTGTTTGGTAACTGCAGGCAGGTGGGTGTAGCTGGAGAAAGTAGGTCACTTGGGCATTTATTTTATCCCTGGCTCCTCCACTGTCTCTCTGCTTCCCAGTGAGCAGGAGATGAGCAGCACTCCTTCACCATGCTCTTCCGCCATGATGTTCTGCCTCATTAATGCCCAGAGCCAAGGAGTTGCCTGACCATGAACTGAGCCTCTAAAACTGTGAGCCAGAATAAACCTTTCATCCTCTAAGCTGTTCTTGTTGGGTGTTTTGGTCACAGCAATAAAAAGCTGACCAAAACAAACCACTGAAAGAAAACAGGGGAAATACTTCAGGACATGGAGATTGGGCAAGCATATATTGGTCAAAATTCCTATGACATAGATAATAAAGGCAAAAATAGACAAATGGGAGTACATCAAACTAAAAAGTTTCTTCACAGCTCAGAACACCACCAATGCAGTGAAGAGACAACCTACAGAAAGGGAGAAGATATTTCTGACAAAGAGTTGATGTCCAGAATAAAAGGAACTCAATAAACTCAACAGCAAACAAAACAAAACAAAACAAAACCCTGTTTCAAAATAAACAATAGACCTATGAACAGAATAGAAAGATAATTCAATCTTTCCTTCTAACATCATTGATTGAAATTTGTTTCTTAGTATTGATAACAGAAAACTTTCTGCCAATTTTAGAACTCATTATCTGTAATATCAGTTCGAGCTACTCAGGGTTGTTATTAAATTGGGACAATTGCTGGAACACTCCTTTCATATATGAGCTGTAAGATTTGGAAGAATTTTCCCAGAGGAGCTTTTCTTTGTCCCACACTACCCACAAATTTGTGTCAGCAAGGGTTTCATTAGACAAGTTCATATTGTGCTACTGCAACTTTGCATACAGTCATAAACAAAGAATATTATTGAAAGACATCGCATATTTGTATAGCTAAAGTAAGACACATAAATGGTCATGAATCGTATGAAAATTTCCCATTAAATCCAAAGTCAAAGTATCTTCAACTCACCTTTCATTTAGTTGGAGCCTCCAGAAAGCCTGAGGCCACTCCATCAGAGAGGGACATGCAGAGGAAGTGGAGTCAAAGAAGCAGAAGTCACGGCTACACTATTTTATTATTACAGGTTGTACAAAAATATAATGACCATGTGACCACACCGCTTGGGTCTCTCCTAGGCCTGCCCTAGCAAAGGCTTTGCACAAGCTAGAACTTTTGATCTTTAGCTTGTTGACCTTCACAGGAGACCTGCTACTCTGTTTTAAGAGAGGCCACAAATGCCCACCCACCCTCTGCAAAAAAGGTATCACACAAAAGAAAACATGAATACCATGATAAAAATATAAACAATTTTGAAAGCTATTCTCAGTTGATGCTAGCAAGAAAGAAAAGAACCTTTAAATATCTGAAGCAGTACATCTGAGTGAAACTGATTCACTGAGAAATTACCTGAATCTTTTTAAGGACTAATAAAAATTTTCAAGTACGTTGAATGAAACTCATGGATAAAACTTTATGTGATTTTTTTTTTTAGAATCTATGCTATTGAAAAAGAAATTTAAGATCTATTCTCAAACCAGATGAAGAATTATATTGTACAAAGATACTATAAAAACTACAAAAAGGAATATACTCTACAAAAAATACAATGAAAAACTATATAAAAATAATCACACTATAAAAAATTGAACTATAGTATGATAATAATTTAAGTCCAGTTTAAAATCCACTTACTTCATATTACAAAATGTTTAATATTTTTACCTTGTTACCAAAAAGTATCTTCTAATTTAACTGTACAACTATTTATTTTTTAATAACTTTTTGCTCTAAATGTTAGGAAAAATACAATTACTGTTTCAGTTAATTGATTTTTTTATGCTTTAAAAGTTTGAATTTTGTATAAATATTCCCAAGGACTAAGCATACATGCTAAACAAAAAATACTAAATCTATACAACATTTTGTTTCATAAATAAATATAATCTTAACTAGATGATATACTGGATTATAATATGTTGAAGCATGAGAATACATTTTATTTTATGAATTTGTATGATGCACATAAGCATATTAGAGAATTTTTATAGTTTTATGACCTTCTGTCCTCATTTCTTGATATGAATATTAAGACTGATTTTAATTGAAAAATGATTTCAGACTTTTTCTGAAAGTTGTAGTGTGCTGACTGTTCACAAAATAGGACTGAATTTGCTTATTTGATATGTAGACTCTTCTCCACAAATGGAAGGTGCTAAGTCTGTGCTCCAGGGTTTGGATCAAAAAGTTATTTAAGATTAAATGAAAGTATTTAATCAAAAGCACTATTACTGCAAGTGTGTATTGAAATAATCAATGTTTGGAGGTTTTTAATTCTTTTCAAATCTATTTGGTTTTGCAAAGTGTCTCAAGTAGGCATAATTAATAGACATTTGATAAATCTTAATGAAGCCTTTTGGTATATTTCCCAAAAGTTGAAAGAGTCTATTGACAAGTCAGGTCATTTCCAATTCCTTCCTTTCAAAACATTTGAAGGAAGACCTAATCAAATTGTCAGCTCATACATCATCAAAAATAATTTTGATGATACATCACTATATGATACTTGGCACATACTTCAAGAAGAATTTGAAAAATCGAATGACATTGCTATAAAATTCCTTCCATTCCCATATACTAATTAATATGAGCAAGGTCTCTTTACAACAGTAGATACAATGAATTAATAGGATTTGTGCTGTAACCCCATCTCATCCTAGCAAAAAATAATAGTCATTCACAAATGCATGGACTGATTGAAATTTAAAAAAAAAACAGCCCTAGTTATCTTATTATGAGATTTACTTCCATTAACCACCATTGTGTCAATATTCTTTCCAAGTTTACAATATATTTATTATAATAATCGTAGTATATTAGTGATTAATGTGTTAATAATCATAATTACCCAGAAAAATAATTTTAAACACTAAAAGCCTTTTTTGGTCAGAGCCTTTTTATTTTTACATTCAACAAACATAAAATTTAAATTTATACACATACTTTTGTGGCAGACATATATTTTATAAAATCAATGAGACAAGAATAAAAATGTATTGCAAGAGATTATAAATATTGGCAAGGTGGAATAGGAGTTCAAGGAGAAAATGGAATGCTGTAAAGTTTTCCTAATATAGAGCCTGTGAATGAATTTTTAAAATTCAAAGTGTAAATATTTAATTATTGTAGTATTTGGGAGTTCACTGAATAATTTTATTTCATGGTGATGAGAACACATAAGGTGTGCCCCCTTAACAGATTTTTAAGTGTGGAAAACAGTTTTGCTAACTCTAGGCACAATATGGTATAGCGTATATACAGAACTTATTTTATTGTATAACTGAAAACTTCACACTTGTGAGCAACTATCTTGCCCCTCTTTCTGCTTCTGTGAGTTCAACTATTTTAGGTACTTCATGTAAGGGGGATCATGCAGTATTTGAGTTCTGTGACTGACTGCTTTCGCTGAGGATGGTGTCACTACGGTTCATCCATGTTATCTCACATGGCAGAATTTTTTTTCTGTCTAGAAGTTGAATAATATTCCTTTGTATGTGTATATCCTGCTTTCTTTATCCATTTGTTTATACATCATGGCTTCTGTGAAGAGTGTTAGAGTGTACATGGAAGTACCAGTATCTCTTTAAGATCATGATTTCATTTTTTTTTGGATAAATACCTAGGAGTGGAATAGCTGGATCATATAGTAGTTCTATTTTTAATTCTTTGAGGAAACTCCATACTGTTTTCTGTAACAGCTGCACCATTTCACATTCCTACTAACAGTGCTGAAGGGTTCCAATTACCCTACATCTTTGCCAACATTTGTCGTCTTTTGTTTTTGTCTTTTTTTTTTCATAAGAGTCATCCTAACAGGTGTGAGGTGATATTGCATTATTGTTTTAATTTGCATTTCCCTGATGGTTGGTATCTTTTTCATATACCTGTTGGCCATTAGTATGTCTTCATTGCATATATTATGCAATATTTATGCATATTTAAAAGAATGTTATATTAATTTTACTCTGAGGAGACATTTACAATATATCTGAATTCCCACCCTTTAAAATTTACAATACAGGTTTCAGATGACTATTTACAAATATGCCAAGGATACATAGGTTTTCAAAAGAATTTTAGGGGACACAGGAAAAAATACATTTGAGGATTACTGCTATAGATGCTCTAAAGAACCTAATAATGATAGTAAGAATTTTTTTCTTTGAGATGATTTTAACTCTCAATGAGAAACATGTAACTTAAAATTAAAGAATAATGGTGTGATTATTACGAAAACAAACTATCCTCTAAATCAGTGATCAGTAAATGATACACCACTAGATATTTCTGTGGGAATAAACAGTCTTACTTCAACAAAGCGATTCCTGTTTGTTCCAATATTTTCTATAGTGGTTTTCACACTATGAGGACAGAGGTGGTTAGTTTCAGTGGAGATCTCGTGACTCACAATGAGCATGATCTTTGGTATATGGCCATTTACAGAAAACATCTATTAATCCCTGCTCTGTCTCATCTTCCACTCTCAATTCCTGTTCCTATGAAGCAGAAATTAAAACTCTCTTAACTCTTTCTTCTGGTACTAAACTCTACATTTATAAATGGCATGAATATAGCTGTTGTCTTACATGAGCAGACAGATAAGCACATACAGACATGTACATACACTCTAAACAAACACTGCCCTTTTGCTTAAGTATTTTAGGTTTAAAATATTATTGTGACAATTATTGTTAATGGCTGAGGCATTTCATTTAATTTGTTGCAATCATTTGATTTTCTGAAAGTTGCTTTGCAAATGACTTTGCTGCATGCAAATACAAAATAAAATAAACTCCAAATTTGCATAGCACTTGGAAGCCTTCACCTGTACATCCCTAACATGAAAGCGAAAAAAAAAGTACAAATCTAAGTGTGCAGCTGGATAAAATTTTACCAAATATAATGTATCCTCTACCCAGATTAAGATATAGAACACTGCCAGCATTCCAGAGTCTCTACTATGTTCTCTCCCAAACATTCCAGACCCAGAGGAAACAATTATTCTGATGTTCATTGCTATAGGTTTGTATGTCCTGTTTTTGAACTTATTATAAATGCAATCATGCAGTAATCACTCTTGTGTGTCTGATTTCTTTCACTTGGATCTAAGAGATCAATTCATGTGACTGCATGTAACAGCTGTCTATCTTTTACATATACAATTTTACTGGATGAATATATCACAATTTATTTAACCAATGGGTATGTAAGTTGTGTTCAGTTTGGGGGAATTCTGAACAATACTGTTATGAATTCTTTGGCTTAATATATTTTTGTTGGGTATATGCTTAAACATGGAAATATTGGGTTATAGTATGTGTATGCTTTAGTCAGCTTCTTTTTTTCAGTTGTTGTTGTCACTGTGACCAAAAGACCTAACAAGAAAAATATAGAGGAGAAAAGTGTATTTTGACTCACAGTTTCTGAGGTCTCAATGGGTAGATGACCCACTTGTAGCTCTAGACCCATTGTGAGGCAGAACATCGTGGCAGAAGGGCATGTCTGAGGAGAGCAACCAACAACAGGTCGTGGCAAACAGGAAGCAGAGAGCAAGAGCTCTGCTCAGAGGGACAAAATAGAAACCCCAAAGGCACACCCCACCAGTGACCTCACACTTGCATCCACACCTTGCCTGCCTAGAACTCTTACCAACTAAATCCAGATCAGTGGATCAATGCACTGGTTAGGTTACATTTCTCGTAACCCCATCATTTCACCTCTGAAATTTTTGGGGAACACCTCATATCTAAACCATAGCAATGTATATGTATATATTGCCTAAGATTCTCCCAAAGTGATTGTACATTTGTACTTCCCCCATACTGTGAGATTCTGGTTGCTCCGTGTATTTTCTAAGACTTGGTAGTTTCACTTAGATGCATTTCTAATGGCAAGGTTTCAATTTTTGATGTCAAGTGCCTTTTTAAGAATTATCGGTTATTTGTATATCCACTTATATGAAGTCCATGTTTGTTACTGTCCATTTTTTGTCTTTTATTTAATATGTATTTTAATTCCTTTTATGTGCTGCAAATGAGTTGCTTTTTGAATATTAGTATTGTAAATATTTTCCCCCTGGCCAATGGCATACATTTTCAATCTTTTAATAGGGTTTTTCAGTGAACAAAATATTCATTTTAGTAAAATAAATTTATTCAAATTTTCCCTTTATGCGTTCCTTTGTGTCTTGTTTATGAGCTCTTTCCTTATCCCAAGACCATGAAGTTATTCTTCTATGCTTTTATAGATCTTTTTCTTCTAGTTATAAAAGTCTGACTGCAGTTTTTAAATGTATTTTGTGCGAAGGAGATTATGAGTCATTTTCTCCATATGTCTGTCCAGTTGATCCAAATCCATCTACTGAAAGATTTTAATTTCTTTGCCACTTTGCCAGACCAGCAGTCTGTAGGTTTCTTTCCTGACTTTCTGTTTTGATCCATTGATCTACTTGTTGGTCCTCCTAATATCATACTACAAGTCAAAATTACAATTGCTTTACAATATGTTTTGATGTTCAGTAGTATAAATCCTTACATTTGTTTCCTTCTTAAATATTCTTTTGCTATATGTGACCCTTTGAATTTTCACATATATTTTAGAATCAGTTGTCAGTAACCACAAAAACTTGCTGAAATTTTTATCATGATTGCTTTATATACATAGACCAACTTGGGAGAAACTGATCTCTTAATCATATTGAGTGGTCAACCTATGAACATAGCTTATGTTTCCATTTATTTGGGAGGTGAGAGGATGCAAATATAGGTAAGGCATATTCCTGTTCTCCAGAAACTCAAAGTCTCAAGCAGAATTTCTGGAAGTATGCGTGTATGCATTGACACTTACATGGAGCTATGTGAAGAACAGTTACAAAACATGAGGCAGTCAATCTATTTTTCAGACTCTGTCTGGAACCACTACATTAGAATCTTATTCAGCATCTCTACAAGTGAACTCAGGAATCTTTATATAATTTCCCCAGGTGAGTCTGGTGTATGTAGAAGTTAAATCATAGACATTTTAATTTCAAAGAATTTATAAATAATCTGATTTTCACTTTCTTATCTTGTATGTAACTTTTTTTTCATTTCTTTTTTTTCTTCTCACTATACTATAGTTGGTGATATTTGCAATGACCTGTCTTTCAAATCACTAATACTTTTTCTTTATCTAATTTGCTATCAAAGCCAATCACTAAACCTGATTCTTAATTTTAATCATTATACTTTTCAGTCCTAGGATTTCTATGTTTTTTTTAATAGATACCAAATCTCCATTAAAAATATCTTCTTAAGTGTTCTTAAATTTATTAAGCATATTTGTATTTTAAAGAGTAGGACCTATGTGTCTGTTGCCACTATTTTTCCTCTTGTTGTTTTGTTAAGTATTTGCTTCTATTTCCTAGTGTAACTAGTAATTTTTCATTGAATGTTAGAAGATGAATCCAAATGGGGTACAACCTAAAGCAATAGTGAATGTAATGTTAGGCTGTCTTCTTGTCCCAAATTTGTATGTGAATAATAAAGCAGTTATATGTACACAGTATTTTCTTTACTGATTTTTCCCCAATTGGTCCCTTTGTAGTAGATATTTGACATAAAGTGTACATAATTATAGTTAACTGATTGTCCCTGGATAGTTAATTTGCATTGTTCAGAAATATACCTCATTGAGAACAGTAAATGCTTCAAGAAAATATTTTCTCCATTTTTTTCTTAGCATAGAGAACTCCCTCCTCATAACCTAGCAGAAATGTGCCAATTTCTTTCTGTCCCTCTTAATCTCTTCCACGTATGTGCATGCACACACGCACACACATTGTGTCAATTAATTTGGGTTCTGATTAGTAAACAGAAACCATATGAATTATTTTAGCAGATAATTTAATATAAATTACAGTTAACTAGGTACCAAATAATGAAAAAGGCAAATATTGAACAATTAACTTTCACAGAGCGGTAGATGTGGGATCAGCCACCACTCCTAGGGCTAGAAGGGCAGAAAGAAGGTTATAAATAAATAAGACAGGTAGCTTAGAGGCAGAGCTGTATGGAACTGATAGTAAGGACTCTGAAAGGGGTGTGCCAACCGACTGGGACCATTGTCTCTGAGAGAGGGCAACGTGCTTGTAGAGGTTGATAGAAAGGTAGGAAAATCAAAACAGGAAACAGGAAGCAAACAGGGAGCAGAGTATTTCTTGTACCTCCCCTAGACTTCCATTATCTCCTTGGCAGCCCAGAAGGAGTCAACTAGAAAAAAATAGCAACTTCATACTTTCCATACCCTGGGATTCACATTTATTTCACGTTTAAACATATTTTAAATTGGTATGAATAGATGCAAATCATGGTTCAAAAGGTAATGTTTTTCTTCCTTAATGTCATATAAAATCATGGTGCTTCTAATAACATTTTCTTCCATTTTACGAAATACGTTGATTTTAAAAGCATAAAATGATTTCCATAAGCAAACATTTTGACCCCAGTAATGATATTTTTTTCTCTTCTAAGTTCTTATAGACCATCTGTTAAATAGTTTTACCACTTTGCAGGGTTCTAGTGTCAATCTTTTCTGATTTGCAGTTTCTACATTATTTCTCCTTTTAAAAATTTAAACTAAGTTATCTTCTGTGTTTTAGGCACTGAGTGGTGATAGTGATCGTATTTCTCTATTCTTCTGGTTTCTTCGAATTTGCATCAAAAGGCTATAAAAAACATTCTTAAGAGAATTACTGCTTTCTCCTACACTATGTGTAAATTCCTTGTTGGTAGTGCTTGTCACATTTGCCTATTTAACGGTTGAACCTTGAGGGTTGTGGAAACTTCTCCTTATCCTTCAAGTGTTCCAATTCTGACACCAAGATAAAGAGATCTGTGGTTTTCTGGATCTGCCCAAAGAAAGCTAAAACTGAGTCTAGAAGAACATTATTCCTACTTTAAAGGGAAATGCAAACGTGTTTTATATAATTACATGTGAATATTTTTGTGCTCATAATGTTTTGTATGGCTGTGGAATTTTACCTCTTTACCTCATCTTGAGTTTGGTTCCGAACCATGTCAAAATTTCAGGAGCAATGTAGACATGTATCTTCCTGAAGGAAAGATCATACTGCTCCTTACGTTTGTATTCCAGGTGACATATCAATAAACCATGAAAAGAAATATTTTGCCACACTGTTACACTATTGGAAAAAAACAATCCCTCCCAAAATGAAGGTCTGAATCTATTAGATATCTACAGATTAAATACATACATATATTAAATAATGTGTTTAGTTAGCTATTTCTGATAATAAACTACCCCAAACCCAAGATTTTTGTCTCCAAATCTCCTCTCCCATCTATAAAAGATTGTCCTTCATATTTCTATTTCAGATGTCAACTCAATGATAACTGTGCCAATATAAAACATAGATCATTATTTTCCCAGCCTTGTATCTAGATTTTTTTTTAAAAATTAAATATTTCTTTTTACTTGTAGTTGGACACATTTTAGTGTGATGTGGTGCTGAGGACGGAACCCAGTGACTCACATGTGCTAGGCAAGCACTCTTACTGGCTGAGCCACAACCCCAGCCCATATCTAGCTTTTTGTAATGGTTTCTTCACCCCCCACTATCTGTATTTTAAGTCTATTCCCCATATTTTAAGGTTTTTTAAATTATGAAATGACTCCCCTTAAGGATACTAATACCTATATTAATTAATTACCACAGCCTAAAAAAGAACCTCCCAAATTTGGTGGCACATAATAGTTATTTATGTGATCCTATGGGTTTATCAAATCAAGATTTGACTGACCTTTGCTCCAAGATGTAGGTCGAGCACAGGCCTGGTTTGTATAACTCTCTCTCATCTTCTTTGAACCAAAATGTTTTTCTCATGGCAATGACCAAAGTACAGAAAGTTAAGCCCTTCTCCCCAAACATATTTGAAAACTTGACCTGGACTATATGTGCTAATATCTCACTGCCAAAACAAATTCAACAGGAAGAGAAACATATTCTGCCCATAGTGTGGGAACACAGGGGATATCCGTTTGCTCAATAATAACTCAAGGTATCCTTGAGGTTATCCAGAAAAATCTCAGAAGAACTTCCACTTTGTTTGATCTGTCAGTATTTCTGTCATTAAATAAGTATTAGTCACCTCTTTGTCCAAAGTTCAAGGACATGTTTTGGTCATGATGACCCCAGCAAGAGTCTTTATTTGTGGCACATCCATCTGTGACCTCAATAATAACACAAAGTATAGTCTTTGAGCTATATAGATAGTGTTAACGGATTAAATTGTGTCTCCCTAAAATTCCTATGTTGAAGCCCTCATCCCTAATGTGACTGTATTCGGAGACAGAGCCTTTAAGAATGTAGTCAGGATTTAATAGGATGATAAATATGGCATCCTAATCCAACAGAATTGGTTTCCTTTCAAGAAGAGGAAGAGATAGCAGTGGGCTCTCTATTCACATGAGAATGGAAGAAATGTCAGATGAGGACACAGCAAGGTGTGTCTACAAGCCAGGAAGAGAGCCTGAATTTGTAGGTATCTTAATCATGAACTTCTGACCTCCAGAACAGTGAGAAAATAAGAGTCTGTTGCTTAAACTATGCAACTTGTGGTATTGACAGCCCAAGCCAACTATTAAGGAGAGGGAAAGTGTTAACGAAGATGACTGGCTGGTATACAACTTATGGAAAAACAAAAAACAAAAAACACAGTCACAGAGGACCATAAATTCACCATAGGTCTATAGTATAGCAATATGAAGATACCAAAGGAGGGGATGGGCAGTTAATATCCATCCATGAATTAGATAAGATATATGAACGCAGAAAGTGGTACATTTCATGGTGAACGGGAGAGTGAATTCCAATTATATAAATACACATATATACAGTGCTGTAACCTTAACAAAATTAGCAGTTTGCATGGAATAGTGGTCTGTCATATTGCATCTAGGGCTCCAGACTGTACGCCCACTTCCCACCAGATTTCAGAATTCTTTCTATAACACTATGGGTGGATCCCCAGGGTCACCGTAGGGATGATCCTTTTTAATTTGCAACCCATATTCTGACCCATACTAAAGCAAAGATTGATTTTGTTTCCTGGTAAATGAAGATGGAGAAACTCTGAAGAAGAATTAGAAAGATGGTTAGAAATGAGTCTCATAAGAAAGAGATAAAAGTGACAAAAGTGATTTAGCATATGAAAGAGTCAGTGGTACACTATAACATCAGGGATTTTAAGTAAGATTATTTAGAAGTGATGTACTGTAAGTAGGCCCAACTCCATGGAGATAAGAAACACACTTGAGGATCATTGTGAGGGGTACTAATTTGAAAAAAAAAAAAAAGAAAAGCTTGAAATGATCCTGATGACCCATCCAGGGCATTTCTAGCTTCATGTGAGCAAAGGGTAGAGAATTAAAGAAGGTCTCTAGTCTCAGGTAGCCCTAATTAATGAGGCACAGTGAGGCCTCAACCAGTAAGAGAAAAGTGAAAATGGAAAATAACACAACTTATATGTAGAATATGTAAACAAGTAGAAACATCAATGTATGCAACATAAATACACAACTCCTTACTGACCTCTAGAAGTAGAATTTTTTTGTAGAATAAATGCCTAGAATCCCAGGAGATCCCTCTAAATCTGAACTATATCTATCATTTGTTTAGATCAGGTGCTTTTATTTTTTTCTGACCTTACAAAGAACAGATTCAAAAACACAATTCAGGTTAAAAAAATTAAGTTAGCCAAAACCAGTTAGTAAAGCACTCTGTCATACAGGCTAACTACTTTGTAGCAACAATCATATATTTGTTTTTCTTTTTATGTACAGATGTTTCATGCCTGGGCACTCCTAATTAATTCTGTGACTTCTCACTATTTTTCTGACTTAATTCTCTCCATTTGGTCCCTCTTTGCTATGATCATACATTATTTATCCCCATGACACTTTAAGATTAAAGGGTAAAAAAGAAAGAGTTTAATTTGGTGAAGCAATTACAGAAGGTATAAACTTCTTAATGTACCAAGAATTTCCCCATGTTCCCTTTCCTGGACTTGATTACATAAGACTTGATAACTTTGAACTCTCCCTTCAGGCACCAGGAAAGATCATTTTCATTCTCCTAAGTGTCATTTGGAAATGCTCCCAAGCTGATTTCCACATTGTGATAAATAATGTCAACCAGTTCTCCCGATTCTCCCCCAAAGTATAATACTTAAGACTTCTTGGCTCTGTCAAAGATTGTAAAAAAGAAAAAGAAAAAAAAAAAAAAAGAGAGAGAGAGAGAGAGAGAAAGAAGAAATATCCAGGAGGTCATTCTGCTCCCAGGATCAAATCTGCAAAAAATCTGGGGCTGATTTTCTTAGAAACAGAGGACACAGTTGTCTTCTGGCAAGTCCAGGGGCTTTCCTATCATCACAGGTAGACCACTTCAGGGCTGCTTTCCCTGGGTAGCTATGAGGCTATGAGCAGGAGGTGGTGGTGACAAAGAGGAGCATAAAGGGACTGATCTACAGGAAAAGACAGCAACAATCTCTCTTTCCATATGAGCATGAATTAGAAAGTAGCTTAGTGGTGCTCCATCCCATGAGATCTATTCTGTGAAGCATGTGTCTACCTCCCATTAGCATCCTATGAATGAGCCTTTTGTAATAATAATGAAGCTCAGAAAGGGAGACCTTTGCTACCTAATCCATAGGGGTATATTCTTCTCCTGATGGACCTATAACTCCTATCATAGCTAATGGGTGTTCTAAACTGACATCAAAAAAGCTGCCTATCCCATTGTGCGAAAAAGGTAAAGGTCTCTCTTTGCAAGCCTCATTATCATTCAGACTGATCTTTCTCTCCTGCTTCTCTCTCAAAGGCTGTTCCTCTCCCTTGAGGTACTTACACGAAGGGAGAGCCTCGAAAATTACACATCTGGCAAACAGAACAGATTTCAATGCAGTTTACTCTGTTTCTCAGTCTGTTTCTCTTGGATACAAATGAAAAGGTTTTAAACTGAAAAAAGGCATTATTCTTTCCACAAAATGGGTTCACATTTACTTGAAGAGCATATGTTCTTCAAATGTGATACAGCAAAGGTTAGTCTGAAACCAGGAAAATGTATGAATTCTTTAATTCGCTGAATGAAATCCGGCAAGCTAGTCAGATCTGTCTGCGTTTTCTGGCCCTTCTCTATTTTTTTCTTACATTGAATTTTTTAAAGCTATTAAGAGAATGACTCTAAGAAAAAGTGACAAAATATTACTTTTAAGGCCCTTATTTTATTTTTTTGCATTTCAATTTGGGGCTGTAGCATTCATTCTGACAATTTATGGAATGCCATCTTGCACCATTCAAGGGGCCATTTTGGTTTTCCTTTGAGATAAATCCCTGTTCACACGCACAAAACTATGTACTTTGTACATCTGCCCCAAGTGATACTTTTACACAGCGCTCAGTAAATTAAATGTAGTTACATGACGATGGCAGTTTTGGTACAGTTCTAACTGGGTTCAGCTGAATGGCATCTCCCATTTTTCTGGGTCAGATGGTGCAAGAGTTATTCATCTGAAATTGGGAACGTGGCAGTAAAGCCACAGTCTCTCATTCAGTAGGTTGGCATGTTAGAAGGCAGCCTGAGAGAATGGCAGAACTGTCCTTATTCTCCCCTACCACATGTCCAGTGACCCCACATCCCCCACCAGATGTAGAAGCAGCAGTCTCCCATCCGTCCTCCACAGCTCTCCTTCACAGTCCCACCCTGGAAACTGGACTTGTCAGGTTGCCCAGAGTCCCTGGCAAACTCCCACTTGTCCACTTGCACCTGTTCTTAACAGGGGCTCTGGTTTCTCCTGTCCAACTTCTACACAATCATGTCCACACATTTGTGGTATTATTCCAATAATAAATCTCTTATTTTATTATATTCAAAGCCCTTGGCTTCCCTCCTTGAATCCTGATTTTTATATGTTGCATATGTTAGTGCAAAATATAAGACTTGCGGTCTTCCTTTGGAAAAGGAACAAGTGTTTCTGATGTTCCACAAGGTTTAAGTACATCCAAACCTAACTGACTCTGGAAATGATGCTATTTCAGTCCTTTGAAATTGAAGTAGTCAAGCCAAAGCGTTGGTTTTCTGAAAGCAGGGCACACCAAGTAAGAACAAAGCAAGGGCTGAGGATGAATAGTTTTCTTATTAAAAGGAAAATATATTTCCTATTTATATAATTCATAATATATAGAAAGTCATTAATATGTAAAAAGAAGAGTTTCACCTCAATATTATTAGTTTAGACAATTCAACTTAGAACAAGTACCTAAAAGTGAGACGATGTCACTTAAAGAATATTCTCTAACTATGTTGGTCTTCTCCATTTTGAGTTAGTGAATATCATATACTCCATTTGGTGAAAAGGGAAAATTAAAAAAAAAAATTCTGACCCTTGAGTACATTAGTATCCTGCCAAGGCTAGGTCATTCTTTCTGTTAACTCAAATTTGTATCTTTAAATACTTTTAATATATTCTTCATTTTATATCAAAGTACAGTGTTTTAAATGTAACATAGTGTAGAACATAAACTTATCTATGTTTTCAAAGTCTGCATTTAGGTCTTGTCTGGTTAACTTTTGTTATATTCCATGTGTTTAAGGACCATTTTTCCAATTCTCAAATAGTTATTTGTCTCCAGTCAAAAGTCCATGTGGTTCTAGAGTCATGAATTTTGTTTTAAATACTTAGGTTTTGAATTTCTTAGCATAAATTTGCAAAGTGGATAGGCTTCATGTAACCATTATTCTATTTTCATATCAGAAGATTCTATGTTTCTAACCTAACATTAGCAGACTTCCATTTATACCCTTTTACCTCTAACAAAATAGAAAAATCCAACATTTCTATTTCACCTTTGGTAATGAGGAAACATTCATCAGAATAAATCAGTGTTTTACATGTGACGCAAGCTATCTGCAAGTCATATCACAGTCTTACATCTCTACATGGCCTTTTTATTCCTGAAGATCTAAACAAACTGTGATGTGATATTTTAAGTCTGGAATTACAGCCAAGGTATAGGAAATGCTACCTGATTTTGTTACCCTGATGGGCTAGGTATACATCTTTCCAGGCTGAATCCAACAGCAGAAATGAATCTTAAGGTAACTATAATGCAAATGATGCTTGGAGAAAAGAATAATATATTGGAGTAAGATTAAGAGACAATACTGTGAGCTCAAGCTAGAGAGGTATCCAAATGGACTGTCAAGGTGAGGAGGGTGGAAGAAGGAAGGCAGTACTGAAAACAGGATTGAAAACTAACAGGAGATCCAAGAAAGTCTAAAGTAAGTATTTTTTATTGGTAATGGAAAAAAGAAAGGTGGAAACACCTGGAAGAATCCTAGAGTCTGGTATATGCCTGATGCTGAACTTTTAGAATCTCCCAGTGACTGTGTTCATGTGGGAGGGATGGATCCATTTGAAATGGTACAGCCTGAGAGCCAGCACAGCATAAATTGAATAAAGACAAACATAGCTTTCAATCATTCCTGAAGTCTACTCTGTCATTGAGTTAGGTGTCACAGACTTGAAAGTCTTATGTCTTTTAACTTGTCCCCACTCTTTTGAAAGAATTCAGCACTATTATTCCAATTATACATATGTTTCTTACCTATATTTTATATATATCATATGTCTATTTCTTATACATACATTTAATATATATCATGTATATTTCATACATATATGTATTCTATATGTGTGATATATATATGTATAAAATATACCACATATTCAAAGATGACCTTGAACAGACACCATGGTTCTTGATTATGAGTTCTGTAGCCCTCAGCTCAGACTATGAAGTTGAGGGTTCTCTACCCTTGCTCTGGAATCAGGCATTACTGCAGTATATAAGGTCTGACAGACCTAACCATGGTCTTGATCTGTTTCCAGTCATGGTCATCCTGATATGTGAGCCCTTAACGGGCATTCTAGAAGGGCACATACCCTAAGCAAAGCTGACCCTAATAATCTGCTGAATAATGTTATTTAACCATATTTCGAGAATAGAATGACTTATTCAAACCAAAAATAAGCAGTCACCAGATACTCACTGAAGTGCTTATTGCCAATGAGGAAGTGATTTCCCTAGTCATCTTCTGAGTCTGATGTTGAAAAGGCAATGTCACCAAGGTGCTGACACACAGCTGGCATCAACAACACAAAGGACAGGGGAAAAAAGAGAGAGAAGGTGTCAGGAAGCATAGTAGGAAAGAGCAACTCACCTGTAGATGAAATACAACAAATAGAATGGAAAAACAAAAATATATTCCTTCTGTTAAGAAAGGCAATATTTATACTAAAAATCTGATCCTCACTCAGTAATTTTTCAACTTTGACAACCAAACTGATAATTAAGTCCAAAAGTAGAATACCACACCCCTCATTGTCGAAAGCCAGTTTTTGCCTGAATTGTGTACGTCTTTACTTACTCTCTCCTCCATCTTGCATGGCAAGCCTTGTGAGAGAAGGAGCAAAAGGGACAAATCAGCTGTTTTGTGGGGGATTTCTTGGCTGGCTAGTGGAAAGACTGGCAAAACCAAAGAGAGATGAGAAGGAAACAGTGCAGCGAACGCGTGCAATGAAAACACAAACATAAATCATTTCATATTCTCAGCAGGAGAAACTTTGGGAATTTTTGTGGGTGTGTGTGTGTGTTTTTTTAACGGAACCCCAGTAAGAAAGAAAAATGATGCCGAATTTGCCTAAAAAATACACACATAATTTAACTAAAATAGAATGAAGAAGGCAAACAAAGGAGAAAACAAATTTCTTAATAAGGTTTGGGAATAAATTCTTGAACTGACTGGCTGGAAATGGGCATTAGCAATGCATATCAATATGGCAACAAGGGACACCCAGAACTTTTCTGAGCTCCATGTGAGAGAAAGGTGAGAGAAAAGATGCAGTACCCAATCTATTATTAATGACAGGTCTGTGGGCAAGACAGAGTTTTTGTAAGATTTTCACAGGCAAAAGGAAAATGTTTGCAAACATCAGAGAAGAGCAAGGAAATATCATTATCTATGATCTAAATATCAAAGTCTGTGCATTTTTTATTTTGGCAAAGTAGATGATTTCCATTCTTCCCACCCCCCATAAGGAACCTACAAACCCACAATCATCATCTGAGATAAAAAAAGGTGGAGAAAGAATCATGGGACAGTGGAGCCATGTAATTGGAAGACCTGTAATTGTCTGTAACTTGTATTCATATGCAGCAGCTGTAGTTGATATACACAGCCACACTTAACATAATACAACAACAGGAGCCGTGGTACATACATACAAAATTGTCTGTTTATTCTTTGTTGAGACTTTCTTTGTGCATAACATTTTCACTGACTCTTTTTGAGCCTGTGAGAAGAATCAAATTATGCTTATTAAAATATGTGTATTTCTGGAGGGATATGCATTCCTATAACCTTCATTATGATGCTCTTAATTAACCAATATGCCTCATAATAAAGTATCTAGCTGTCACTAAAATCAACACTTTTCAGTTATTAATAGATTAAGGAAAGAATGTTAATTTCTTCAAGCTCCATTTCATTTGGTCTCATTACTTCAGGAGCCAGATGGTTACAGGGCTGGACCTGTCAACAGTTACTGTGAGGAAGAATACGTTCAGAAACACTGAACTGAAGTATGAATAACAGCTGAAAAATGGATTTGGAGGTAGCCATGCACAAGGCACAAGGTAGGGCAGAAAGTTATTCTGCTGAGAAATAGAGAAAATTATGAATCAGATGGATTTTAATTGATGTTTTTTATAAGCACCCCCCTTTTTCCTCCCCACTCCCCATCACACTTTCTCTCCCCCAAATCACAACCACGCAGGGCTCCAGCTGTGTTGTGGAGCTGCTCGCCATTTTTCAAGTGTCTGACTATTTCTCTTGTCCCTCACGCTGCCAGAATTTGACAGTTCTCCTACACTGTTGGTTGATTGATGGTGTCAACTTGGAGGAGACAGTACCACCAGCAGCCAATTTTTTCAAGATGTTTTCTTCTTTGATTTTTAAAAATCTCTTCAGAATGCTTCAAAAGGAAGTCCCTCTGAAGGGCACCTCCAGCCTGGTTCCTCAGCTTACTTACTCTGTGGCTGACTGTGTTTGGCAAATGTGAAGCTGGTGACTAAGTTGCTCATCATATCGTAAGTGTTGGGTGAAACAGCCTCTAAGTTTTCTGACAACTTTCAGATTCTATCATTTTGTAATTCAGCCAAGGGGTGGTCAATGTTCAAAGCTAAGAAGCCAGAAGTTAGAATCCTAGACCATCTTTTTGGTGAATTTCTGTACTCTCAAGCAAGGCAGTTGCTCTGAATACACCATAGTTTTTGTTATTTTCCAACTAAGGTCAATGTTTTCACCTTATAAAATATTTTGTGATGTTCAAGTGTCACAATTTGCATTTATCTGCCACAATAACTCTTTTGGCACTGTTCTCTTATCTCAAGTCATTCCTAACCAAGGATGTGTCTCAGTTCCTGCCCCCTGGTGGATCTGAAGCAATTTACAAACTGCCTCCCCCCCTCCCCGCTCCCGCACCCCCTCCCCACCCCCTTAAATGAGAGATTTAAATAGCACAGATTTGCTGGTCATTAGCACCTATAAGTCTAGCACTGAAAATTAAAACCATTCAGAACTTGAGGGAATCTTAGCAATTTCTCATCCAAACCTACACTTTACAAATAAGAAAACTGAGAAAGCACAGGAATCTAAGAAGATCAGGTCTCGGGCTGGGGATATAGCTCAGTTGGTAGAGTGCCTGCCTCGCAAGCACAAGACCCTGGGTTCAATCCCCAGCACCGCAAAAAAAAAAAAAAAAAAAAAAAAAAAAAAAAATCAGGTCTCTGATACTATCTAACCAACTCCAGATTAGAAAAGAAGAGAAGCAGAACACAATTCAAAGTTGCCCCGAGGCTATGAATCTTACTAAGTTACAACAGTTCCATCTCTTTATAAATCCTGAGATTTGTTCACTTTGCAATTGTATATTCATAATTTATTGAGAACCTACTATGTTCTAGGCACCATGGAAGGCATTGGGAGGGCAACTTGGGAGGGGACAGCCTATCTGCAATCACTTTCAACAATCTCTTCAACTTCTAGAGCACAGCAACTTTCCCGCAATCATTTCATTCTTAACAACAACAAAGACAAATGTTCTTAATAAAGATAAATGTAAGTCACTTTTAGGATACTGGGATAAAAATCCTCATATGACTATTTCATCCAGACTGGTGATCTGTACTGTAATCCAATCCAACTAAGAAAAAGAGATTCTGGCAGAATGGAATGAGGTCTGTTGTTCATAATGCCTTAGAACATCGCTCTGAAATACACATGGTTCTCCAGTTGTTTTTAAGGTACTCTGTGGTAGTTAGGGCAAATAACACTCATGTTGGCCATTGCCATGTTGCCAAGGAAACGTACCAGTGGAATGGTATTATTGTGATTTTTCTCCTTGTCTCCAAACTAACTAAACAAACTTGTCTCCTAAGGAAATGTAAAAGTGTGGACAAAGGGCTCTTGGTTCTAAATTATTGGTGGTAAATTTTTTTGTACAAAAGCAACTTTCAAGAAAATGATTTGGTTTATAGGACATATTTTTTCTCTCAAAACTATTAAAATGGAGAATATCATTGGCAGTTACCCTTGTCTGATAAACGAAAAAGACATCTTGGGCAAGCCCTGGACATGTTTATTTGTATGAGGACCTGAGTAGCCACTTGGGAAAGATCCCATCTTAAGGAAGGAGAGAGATTTGCATATTAAGTTTGGTTCAATTAAATGTCTGAGCCAGAGGAGAGCAAGGAAAATTTTAATACGGGACATTGTCACTTGTATCTTCCTAGTCAATTGACCTTGAGACCTAGACAGGGGGAAGCTATTAGAGTAAACTGAGGGTCTATTTTCTTACAAGCTCCCTGGAGTCACTGGAAACTGAGGATCTTGGAGTATAACAAAAGTGAGACATTCAGTCCCCTGGGGCAGTATTTAACCACCTTGAGCTCCAGAACATCATTGCCATCAGAGTTGCGGTCAGAGCTGTATTGCATTATTTTTTTTTTTTTTTTCTGGCAGCATCCATCAACCATAGCTTCAGCAGCAGCCAGAGGCAGTGCCAGCTGAGCCTGGTGGTGCTAGACACTGGAACAAAGATGACATTGGCTCAGACGCTGCTTGACAGGGACTTTCAGCAAGAGTAGAGATAAGGGCTCAGCTCCAAAATCTCTAAAGAGCTCAGAGAAGGGGGCTAGGAGCTGCCTATTGCTAGCTGGAGGGATTTGTTCGTGAGAACATATGACAGATCCTCAGGGGTTCCTAGAAATAGCTCCCGGAAGAAGGCGGAGTCTCTCATAGAAAGGAGGGGGTTCCAGAGGGTCTATAACTGAAGAAATAAGGCTCGGAAAATACTGCTAAATGGCCCTGTTCTGCTCTTAGAATGCTATAACTTGGGAATTATAGGAAGCAGGGTAGGTGATAGGGTAGTCAAAGCAAAATAAAAACACAGGGACTTCTGTACTGACTCTGCTTTGCCACTTCCCGACACTAAAGAAAATGACCATGGTTTTTAATCTGCCATGTTGGAAGTGGGTAACATTCAGGTCTCCCTGGAACCATGCTTTAAAGTCTCATAGTCATAGTATATACTCTTTACAGCCCAAGAAAGATTTAGCAATCCTTCAGATTAACTAAATTTTAGATATGTTTCTCGCTGACTGCAGAACTCTTGACCTTCTTTTACTTGAGAACACTTGAGATGATAAATTTTTCTTTCTGCCCCACTGAGATGTAAATCTTCTCTCAGCCTCTTGTCAGGTTTACAAACTAAGAAGATCCTTCTCAAGGACAAGGAGATGTCCCTTTGAGATGTAAGCATCAAGAAAGGTAGCACCAGAATGTAGACGTTTATGTACCAAAAGCACCGATTACCAAACACCAGTGGAATGGCCTAATCATATGGCCCAACTTCCTCACTAATGTCCTCTAGTACTTTTCTGTCTAGCACATCCCAATGTTTAAAAACTCTCCCATCTTTTGCTTCCATGTGGTTCAGCTTCAATCTCTCTTCTATTGCAATAGTCTTGAATAAGATCTTCCTCACCTGTTGAATTCTGTCCAATAAAATTTTCCATTGATACTACATGTATCAAAGACTGAGCCTTTTCCTTGTTGCTTAGACTAATCCTGACTGAACACAAGAAGATTTTAACCTGATTTTATATCCTCTTTGCTGCTATTCTTACTTCAGTATAAATGAGCTTCCACCTGGTTCATGAGCTCTGAGCCAACTCTCCCTCCTCTTGACAGGTCCCAGATTTTATAACTAGACTTGGCCTTGGTCTGTGTTTCTTAATTTTCTTTATAAAAAAGTTGCCTGGTTCTTGACTTATGTCTTAACTGATACCTGTCCTGAAGAGTAGAAATACAACCTTGTTCTCCTCCAACCTAACTATGTTAGCTTGGATTCCATGATGCCAGTTACTTGCTTGGACTAAAACTGGATGCCATGATGAGATGCTTTGGAAACAAGATCACACAGCCCTGCTGCATTTCCAGCTGGATTGTTTCTCTCGTTCCCCTTGTCCTGACTCCATGAGTAGGTCTCATTTCAGATTCCAGCTCTTGTCCACCTGGCTTACCTTATTGTCATGTAACTCTCCTCACTTTTGAAGTTTTTTGAAAAGGAGCATTCAGTGACCTCTAGGCCAGACTTCAAAAGATATCCTTTAGGCATTATTTATTATAATCCTCTTGACATTCCACGAGGTAGATACATTGCTACCCTCATTTTATAGATGTGAAAACTGAGGCTCAGAGAAGCTATATAACCTGTTCAAAGACACAGGCAGAAGACCAACAATATTGTTGACTTTTTAAAAGATGCTGATTACAACGAGAATTTTCCTGCTTTTACATCTTTTGCACTTTCTTCTGCACCATGTTGAATTCCTTCTGGTTATAAAGGACCAATATAAATGGTATGACTGAAATATGTTCCCAAAGTTTTCAGGGACCAATGTAAAATTTGAATCAGCAACTTAGTTAAATATTTTTAGCTGAAATTTGATATGATTGTGAGGTATTACTATAAGCCACACCAAATATGCTGGGAACCATTAAAAACAGATTTTGGTGAGGCTTAGTAAATATTTTAGAAATTTGTTCTGCTTTTTTACATGATAATTTGTTTCCATTAGAGGTATTTTTCTTGAACATCGGCTTCTCTCACCCCGTAATGTGGATTCTCCCACACAGTTTACTCATACTGCATTATGTCTTCCTATTAAATACTTGTTTCCTATTGAGATGACTGTTTTCTAGGATGCTGCTGTCATATCAATCATATTTAAAATCACAAAATGAGACCTGACAGTCACACAACATATTATTCTTTTGTTTATGCAACTCGGAAGAATACAGGATGGTTCAGGAAAGTGGATCTAATTTTTACAGATTTTTAGTTTTCAAGTGTGGTGGGCTCCACTATTTCCCAAGATAAGCAAGTCAACATTCAGAATGACTGACAGTCAGAACTCAGTCATTCAGTGGTATGCTCTGGGACAGGCCATGCTTATCTTTATCATAAGTCCAAATGAGAGATCACTGACCCCTTTTCCTAGTTCACCAGGAACACCTTGTTCATTGGGCCACTTTGACACATCAAGGACACTGGCTAGTTCACCTTCATAATGGTATATTAGTTTCCTCCTGTTATTGTGACAAATTGTTGCACTTAGGGATTTAAAGTGACACCAATACCAATGTATGATACAGTTCTGAGAGTCAGAAGTCCAAAATCAATTTTAGTGTGTAAAACCCAGGTCCCAGGAGGCCTTGTTCCTTCTGGACGCTCTGGTAGAGAATCTTTCTCTTTGTCTTTTCCAGCTTCTAAAAGTCACTTGCATATTTTGGCTTATGGCCCCTTCCTGGGCAAATGAACTAAACAGTCACTTCTTAAAAGGAGAAATACAAATGGTCAACAAACATATGAAAAAATGTTCAATATCATTAGCAATTAGGGAAATGCAAATCAAAACTACACTGAGATTTCATCTCACACTAGTCTTAACGTTAGTCATCAAAAATACAAATAAAATCAATGCTGGAAAGGATGTGGAGGAAAAGAAACACTTTTACACTGCTGGTGTTGGTGGGATTGTAAATTAGTACAACCACTATGTAAATCAGATTAGAAATTTCTTAACAGACTAGGAATGGAACCACCATATGACCCAGCTATACTTTTCCTTCATCTTCAAAGTCAGAAATGTAGTATTTTCTCTCCTCTCTACCTTCTGCTTCTGTCCTAATATCTCTCTCTCTTTTTTGATGCATATCCTCTTAGCACAACATTATGATGACTCTTGTGACTACATTGAACCCACCCAGAAAATTCAGGATAATCTCCCCATCTCAAGATCCTCACCCACATCTAACAAGTCCCTTTTATCATGTAAGGTAATATAGTTTCTGGGGATTAGGACACGGTCACCAATGGAGGGCTACTTTCAACTCACCAAAAAGATTTCTTTTTCTTATTTATAGCCAAACTGGCAGGAAAAATATAGTCTGATCTTTCTTTTCTTCACTTTTCTTTTTTCTTCCTTCTTTCTATCCTCCTTTCCTTCCTTCCTTCTTTCCTTTCTTTTAGTATGAGATTCTATTCTAGTAGGCAAGGAAAGCTAGAAGGTAGTAGAGAGATTAAACTGAGTGATAAACTATGAATTCTGGGTCCTAGCCATAACTCTTCTATTCATGTTAAGTAATCAGAAAGGTTACTCTCTGTGTTTTGTCTGTCATAGAGCTGAAATACAGTGTGGTTGGTGTATTTTTATTGCCATTGAAATGCACATCAATTCCATTCTTCTATCTTTGGGAAATTGTGGTCTAAAATACAGGTAATGCAAAGGTCATGCCTAATATTTTCTAAAATTTCAGAAATACTAATTATTTCAAAATGTCTTGCACTAATAGATCAGTTGAAGTATCCTAAAACCATAGATCTTTCATAGTAATAGAAAAAAAGTATGTACCATGTTAATTAAAAACAGAAAAAGTTACAACCCTATTTCCTTACTTTCCTTTTTATCAACTACTGACTGAATTCTGTAAAACTCAGATGTTTTATTTTGGACAACTGAACACACTCTTCCCTAAATTTTAACGTATCTTAGAGATAATCAGTAGTTTTCAAAAACTGATACAATAGCTGCAACTGTATGTATTTAACAGATTACTTGTTCCTGTTCTCTTCTAGAAACAAATATGCCATGAGGTCAATGGACTGATAACGACTGTGGGTCATCTGGAACCTTTGAATCTGAGAAAAAGAGCTATTCCCACCAGTCCTAATAAGAAGATGAAAAATAGGATACTCAAAAGAACTTCACCTACATACATTTTTAAATTCCTCATGTCAAAAGAAACCTCTTCTGCCTTTAATATAAACAGGGGATAAAATTAAATGCAAAAGAGTCTGCTAATGTAAGATTGAGATTCTCAGAGGAACATCAATTTTCCCACATTCCACACATTCTGAATATTAAGGCATCATATTTAAGGGAGTAGCTGGTTCTGAAAAGCACACTATTTGAAACATAATGGATACGAATGAAAGGAAAGACAGTAAGTTTCACTTTTTTAGTATGCATGACCACAGTGAAGTCAACTCTTGATTATTCAGGGTCTAATCAATGAGAGTTAATGTGATCCTTGTCTTTTGTTTGTCCCTTCCTTTTTTTTCCCCTTACACTAAAGGACTTTCAGGCATAGGGAGAAGAAGTAAGCAAGAGCAAGCAATGTGGTTTCCAATTCATTGCTCAATTAGTGACTTGGGAGATATGGGTGCATGGCCAAATTGAAATTGCTATCAATCAGTGAGTGTTACCCAAATCTTGTTCTTTGAGTGACTTGCCATGAAAATGGGGTCTTAGACTTCCATTCACTCTTGAGTGGTTTCCCTTTGTCCCAGGTCCACAAATGACCAGTGAAGATGATATCATCTAAAACCATTCGAATTTTTAAAAGTTATACCCATTCTTTTAAGACAAAAAAGAGTTCATACATAGAGGAAATAAGATAAACCCAGTGGATAATTTATTGCAGGTGGGAGTCATAAAATAGTCAATACATTCTGACTTTACCACCATTTCCAGATTCTTGAGAAAAGCCCTTGGAATTTGCAGTAAAAGTGCTATGGAAAAACAATAGCAACACTATATTTATACAGCACCTCTTTTCTCAGAGAGTTCAGGGTGCTTTATAAACAGTATCTCATTAATCTTCACAACTTCCCTATATGGAAAGAGGTTTCAGCTATCATTACTCACATCTTTATCAACAAAGAAACAATTGCCTGCAGAGTGGCTGAGCAACTTGTCCAAGGTCACCAAGGGAGTGAATGGCAAAGCCAAGAATAAATTCAGGGCTTGACCTTCCATTTTAGTATTCTCTCCAGGAGGCTACATTGAAGGAAGAACAGCTTCTAACATGCATATTCATAAATCTCCCAAGAAAAATCCACCATTTTCCAATATTTTCATGAGCCAAACTCTTATGCTAATTGGTTATGGTTTGATATAAAAACCCAATGGTAAGTACTGATGGGGAAAACACCAAAAATTGCATTAATACAGCACAAAGACCTCAGTCGCTAAGCCTCATTCATCATCTAGATTACCGGTAGGTTAACCAGGTAAGAGAAAGGGGAGGAGCAGCCAGTGACCACACAAAATATAAAGATCCTGCATAAAATGACTAAACTCTCAGTACTCCCTGAACTCCCTGCAGTGTATGCAATGTATTTTAAGATAAATTGGTACTGGTTGGTTTAATAAATATTTCTTTTCCTTTATTTTGTATTATATGCTAGGATGATGTTAAGGACTGTGCACTTGCCCTCAGGTAGATTGTGATCTAGTAGGAAAACCTGGAAATGGGTGCACACAGTATCACAGGAGAGGAGGATCCACAGCTCTCCCTGTCGGAGGTCATTAGTCAAGGCCAGACCAAACTCCAGCTCCTTAAAGCTCTTGCTTAATCCACAACATTCAATTCAAACATGGAGTCTCCTTTCCTGGACCTCTCCTTCACTTCTTTTTTGTGTGGCAGGAACATTCCAATCTTCAGCTATTGGCTCAGTTGGACATCATTAGAGAGGTCCCCTTGACCTTTCTAAGTGGGAGTATCCTTGTTCTCAATTATGGGATCCTCTTTGTTTCCTTTATAGCTTTATTTTCATTTGGTACCATTGTGCTTTTCAGCAGTCAGAATCTGTCTCCCTCTCTGAATTGTAAGCTTCCACAGAAAGCAGTGACTATCCAATAGCAAAGTGATGATAGCTGAAGCCTAACATCACTTAGTTTTTTAGCATTGTGTTGAGAAGTAAATGCACTAACGTACATAAAACTGCTTAGCATCATTCCAAGCACACAAGTTCAATAAATGGTAACCTAAGAGTGGCATTAGATTAGTCTATAGACCTCACAATTTGGAAACTATTGATCATTTTGTCAAAAGTAACTTTTTGTGAAGCAATATGAGTAGAGTGGAAGAAAGGAAATGAGTATAAATTAGTTTAATAGAAGCACGATGGTGAAAAGAAAAGAATGTCACAGCAAAAAGAGTACGTAGAGTTGCAGGGAGGGTGTGTGTGTGTGTGTGTGTGTGTGTGTGTGTGTGTATAAAACTTGTTTATCCATTGAAAAAATACAGGTTAAAAGAGGCAGAACTGATGGGAAGTGGTTCCAAGACCCTGCAGTAGATGCCTGAAATTTCAGATGGTAGCACACTAAACATCCATGTTTTTCCCTATAAATACATACCTATGATAAAGTTTGACTTATAAATTAGGCACAGTAAGTACTTAACAACAATAAATAGTCATAAAATAGAATAATAATATATTATTATAATAAAAGTTATGTAAATGTGAACTGTCTTTCAAAATATGTTATTGTACTGTACTTTTCCTGCTTGTGATGATGTGAGGAGACCCAGTGCTTACGTGATGGGATGAAGTGTGGTGAATGACCCAGGCTTTGTGATGCAGGTTACCACACAAGGATCACTTGAACACAAGCATTATTAGGCTGTGACAGTTCATTTGATAAACATGACAGGTATAAAGGACTAATGGGTGGGTAGCATATTCAGTATGGACACACTGGACAAAACAGAGTGATAATTTCATTATGCTATTCAGAACAGCATGCAATTTAACACTTATGAATTCTATTTAAAGAATTTTATTTTTAGTATTTCAGAGCATGATGACTGCAGGTAATTGAAACCATGGAAAGTGAAACAACTGATAAGGGAGAATTAATGGAAGGAATCCATATGGAGAAATTAGACTTGGATAGAACCAAAACTCCCTCTTTTGAGCTAAGAGTGAATAATAATAGCAATTATTTTTATAGTGAATATTTGCTGAATACTTACCAACTACTCAGCATTAGGTGTCAGAATTGTACATTTCTGGGGTACCACTAATCTTCTCAGTGTTGGAAAGAATAAATAAATGCTTAGTTTGATGCAAGATTGGACGGCTTCTGCTGAGAGCTAGGGCAGAAGAAAAATTGATGATGCTAGTAAGGAGATGAGATAAATTGGTTTACCACAAGATCTCTACTGGACAAGTAAATGTGTGAAGGCAGGAAGAGCCTTACATTGCTTAGAGAGAAAAAAACAGAAGTCAAATAATTGGAAAACAACACAATTAGAGTAAGAATATGGGAGTTGGAAAAATAAAATCCTGAGTTAATAATTTTAGGAATACATGAAAATCGAATGATGGCAAGACCCAGGGGAGGTTTTTGTAATGAAATTAGAATAGAGATTTCAAAACAGTACAAGGTGGGGTCACCCAGAGACACCATATTTAGAGATGAGGTCTTTGTGGTGCACATGCATCTGTCCTCTGCACTAAAGCCTAGTTTTCTAGAGGAGGGGACGAGCAATGGCTCTGAGATGTGCCTGAATGTACACTGGAATACCACAAAGGAGGCTCTCTGCCTCTCCTTGGTTGGTAGTTTGATAATGTTAAATAACTATAAAGAAGCCCTTTGTCTTTATCTCTGACACTGGTTGGCATTCTCTTAAAGCAATCCACAATTTCTGCCAAAATATGTTCAGGAAATATGAGCTGCTGCAGCTTGTGACCCCTTTAGATATCCACAAACTGAATCATGGAATACAGTTCAGCTGAGTAATAAAATATAATCAGATTGTCAGTCTGCATCAGACTGGGCCACACTCACACAGATCTTCTTTTAACCCAGTTTAACAAGTTGCTCTCCAGAAGTTATTTATTCCACCTGTCAACATTCCTATTGTGGAAATGACAGCCATCAAATCTCTTTTAGATCCTAATTCTATTCTTTCCTCTTCCGCCTCGGGTAGCGGAAAGCATCATATAAGCAATACTCTTTTAGTCAGCTAAGTGATTTGTTTGACATTGAACATTTGCTTGAAAGAATAGTTATCAGTTAAAAAATAAAAAATAAATGTAATATCCCTATCATTAGCCAGGTAGTAAATTCATAATAAATAAACTAAAACTACTTTGAAATCGTATAAGACCTAGATTGGTGTAGGTAGCTGTCCAACTAGCAAGTAATCTGCCATCCCACTCCAAATTGCATAACAAACTCTCAGTCTTAGCTTCACCACCACAGGTATGGACAGAATGAATTTCAAATTTCAATCACAATCTCATTCTTAACAGTGATTTGATGCTAGTAGGGCCAAATAAAAGCTGTGGTTTGGAGGAGATGACCTTTAATTTCAATCCTCACACTGACAGCAATAAAAAGGACATTATTAAATGGATTCACAGATTAAAATGCTTTGGAAATCATAGGAATTGATAGTTAATCAGGGTTGTCCCTTGGCAGATTCTAACTTAGGTTCAACCAAATACCTTTAATAAATTAGCCTGCTTTTTTATAAAAATATCCAATATTTATTGACTATTTTCTTTGTTCCATATACTGCCCTTACTTGTTTTTCATTTTATTATGTATGTACGTACTATTTTCTTTATTCTACAAACATGAAAATTGAAACTTGGGGGATTCAAATATCCTGCCCAGAGATAATAAATAGCTGTCCCAGAATCCAGACAAATGTAATATGATTACAGGGATGGCCTTCATAGCACTGTGATATTTTACCTATACATGCCCACTCTTTTATAACTGTACCTAGAATGGCAAGGAGAGCATGTTGTTCAGGAGTGCATAAAGACCTAAAACAGAGAAATTAAGGTAGTCAAGTTACTGAAATTAAAAATAATTAAAAAAGAAAAAGCTAACTCCTCAAAAGTTTTATCATCACAAATGACAATCATTTGCTGTGACCAAATGAACACACCAGGAAAACTATATATATATATACATATATATATATATATATATGAAACATAAAAATATAAATAATTAAAACTCTAGCGTGGGACAAGTATTTCACTGGTGAGTAGGGGCCAGTGACTCTTTCTCCATTATTAGGCATTTGCAAAAACTCAGGGCACAAGCAGAGAGAGAAGTGTGTCTGCCATAGGCAGAAGGAAACCATCAAGGCAAAGAGAAGTCAGTTAAATACTCAACAGCTACCCACAGCCTGGCATGGCAGATTGGAATACAGAGGAACTTCAGATTCAGAGTTAGTTTCCTCAACCTGCCGATTCTATCTTAAATATGTGGCAGGGTGAGAAACCAGAAGGAGTTGTGGAAAGGTGGTAGGGTGGATCCTAATCATGTTGTACTTTGATCCCAAAGTCCTGTTGGAGGGAAAGGGTTGATCCCAGTCTCCAGACACTTAAAATCAGAGGTGAACTGAAGTAACCTAGCCCTGACACAGCTCAACCATGAGCTCTAAGAGACAGTCAAACCCACTAGGTGCCTGACAGAGAAAAGGTCAATTTTTTTTCTGGGCACCAAATAATAAGTAGTTTGGTCTCTACTGTTTTTTTTTTTTTTTAAGTGCACAATGTTTAGCATAGAATAAATAGTATAAGACACGCAAAGAGTAAGAAATTTACAACCCACAAACCAAGAAAAAATCATGAAAAAAAAGCATACTCTTGGATGACCAAGGATCACAAGAACATTAATATAACAAGGCTAATAATGTACTAAAAATCTTAGGAAAAAACTTTGGGGAAACCTTCAATTATTTCAACAAAAATATGCAAAGTAAATTTTTAAAAAAAATTGTTTATTTGTTATAATCAGTTCTACATGACAGTAGAATGCATTTATACATTTCGATAAATCATACATAAGTGGAGTATAATCTCTCATTTTTCTGACTGCACATATTGTAGGATCACATTGGTCATAAAGTCATATATGTACATGAAGTAAAAATGTCTGTTTCACTCTACTATCATTCCTACCCCCAAACCCCTTCTCCTCCCTTCACTCCCCTCTACCTAATATAAAGTAACTCTAAATTTTTTAAACAAAAAATTATAGGACTGAAAGAGATAGTATATGAAAAACAAATTCATTGGATAAGTTAATATGTGACTAGAAATAAAATTTAAATAAAAATTACCTGAAACTGAGAGAAAACAAACTGAATAAATAAAACATAAAATGATAAAAGGCCATCAGAGATATTTGTAACAATTTTGAATAGGCTTATATCCATGCAATCTCAGTCCCATAAAGAGAAAAGGGAATGGGGCAAAATCAATATTAAGATATGTAATAATAGAGAATTTTGCAAAACTGATGAAATATATTAACTCAGAAAGCTAAGAAACTCAGTAATCCCAAGCAGAATAAACATGTCTAAACCTATCATAGTCCAACAGTTGAAAACCAAAGGCAATAAAAATCTCTTAGAAGAAACAGAAAGATACATTCATTTCAGAGAACAATAAGATTGACAGCAGACTTCTCAGAAAAAACAATAGAAGTCAGAAAAGAATATATTAACTTTGAAGCACTGGAAAGAAAAACTATCAACCTATAATTTTATGATCAGAGAAAACAGCCTTCACAAATGAAGACATACAAAAGATATTTTACAGCTGGGGGTGGGGGGGAAGGAAGAGAAGCAAGATGAGAGAATCACCTAAAGAACCATATTATACAAAAGGTAGAAGAATTTTTGTTGGAAATGGGAAAAAAGAACAATAGAAAGACTACATACAATTTTTTTTTCCTAACTTTAAAAGTCAATTGGCAAATACAAAATTAATATATTGTGGAGTTTTAAGTATAAGCAGAAAGAAAATATAGGTGAATAATATCATAAAGGGTTGGTGGGAAGTCTATAAAATGAAAATATAAAATATAAAAATATTACGTAGTCAAGTTATATAACATTAATTCAAGGTAGCCTATGATAAACTAAATATGCATGTTGTCATCACTAGAGTAACCTCTAAAAATTAAAGGTGAACACCCAATAGAAGACATAAAATGGAAAATTATAAAAGAAGTTATGAAATACTCTGACTTTCAGCAGTTTGACCTGGGTGCAATTTTTTTATTTGTCCTTCTTGAGATTCCTTAAGATTTTTGAATTTGTGAGTTGATGTCTTTCATCAGTTTTAGAAATTTTTTTCAAAACAATTATTTTTTTCTAATGCCACTTCTGTCTCATTCTTTATCTGATCTCCTTTTAATTCTGCAGTTACACGTTTTAAATATGTTTTGAACTTTTTTTTTTAACCTTGGTGATTTGAATATTTTTCATTAAAATACCTTCAGGTTCATTTATTCTAATTGTTTATATTATTAGTAAAAGTTAATCCAACTATGATTCCTGTCTTTTCTTCGGGTCTAATAGTCCTTGGCTTTTAATTGAAATTGTGGTTAATCCTACTTCTTTAGCCTTAAAAATTGCACAGGAAGTAGTTCTTTTCCTTGGAGATTTTAAGATCAGCTTTTTAGTTCCTATTCTATGCATCTTCAAAATATAGCAAATGTCTTAAGGAGAAATTACCCATGTATTTACGTCAAGCTTTCCATCTCTAGTAAGTTTTATTTTCTATAACCAGCAGGAGATCTTACTCTTCTATCAATTTCTTGGCTGCTCCTCAGTATATTGTACAACCTCATTTTCTGTTGCCATTACAGAATACTTGAGACTAGATAATTTATAAAGGAAAGAGGTTTACTTTGGCTCACCAGTCTGGAGGCTGGAAGTACAGTGGTCACAGTTGGTGAAAGCCTCAAATTTCTTCAACTCATGGCGGAATGCAGAAGTGCAAAGGAGCCTGTGTGGAAGAGGCAAGACAGGAGGAACAATCTTAGTTTGGAACAATGCATTCTTTCAGTAACTCATCCAGTTTCACAAGAGCAAGAACTTACTCAGGCAAAAAGGTCATTAATACACTGATGAGGGTGCTGCCCCATGACCCAAACACTTCCTACTATGGTGTTCCCTGCCAATGTTGCCACATTGGGGACTGAGCCTCAACATTAGTTACTATATTCAAACCATAGTACTAAATTAGTATAGTGTTTATATATAACACTATATTATATATATAGTATACATATATATACAGATATATATGTATATATATGTATATATACATATATATATATATATATATTTTAGTTGTAGATGAACTCAATACCTGTCTTTTATTTATCTTTATGTGGTACTGAGGATCAAACCCAGGACCTCACACGTGCTAGGCAAGCGCTCTACCACTGAGCTACTGCGTTACAACCCTAGCTCTAGTATAGAATTTTCTAATCTCTCCTACTCCTAACTAAAGTTTTATTATTTCCTTCCCCCAGGTAACTAGTCCAAAGGTTAATGGCTTCACATCCCTTCAAGAAAGGCCAGGAGGAATTTTCATAGTATACTCTTCTACTGTATAATATATTTTTTATGAGGTTTAGTGAGTTCCTTTCAAAGGGATCTGTATTTGTGTGCTGAGCCATGTCTAGGACCAAGCTAACGGGTCATGATAAATGGTTCAAGCCAGACTTCTGATCAAATAATAGAGAAATTTTGTGTTTCACACCCTCTTATACTTCTTATTGCTTTTATTCATATGAACACTGTAATTATTTATTCATAACTAGAGACAGAAGTGTCTTGGAGAATTCGCAAATACATTACTATGCCTGTTCCATTGCCAATTGACCAATATATCCACAGCTTTTTTGTTGAGGGTCTGTCTCTTATCTGAGCTACTCCAAAGACACCCTTTCCCAATCAATGACATTTACAATCCCTTTCACCAGAATTCATGGCCCAGAGTAACCTGCCTGCAGAATGGCTTTTAAAATTCTAGTGCTTCTCTCATCAATATATTCCATAGGGATATTCTAAGGTACATGGGAGAAAATAGAGATCTCAAAAAAAATGTTACACTTGCAATTCTGGGATAAACCCTATTTGATTATATTGGATTATTCTTTAATATATAATATAGTTGGATTTCAGCTTCTTGTGTTATTTAGGATTTTAACAGACACTTTCATAAATGAGATTAGTGTGGTTTCTTTTCTGTGCTTGGTTGGGTTATGAATAGTTCCACCTTATTCCTTGCATTCTATTCCTTAAAACTACAAGTTTAATTTGAAAGAAATCACTCCTGAGGTGAACTGGGAAATCTATGTTTTAGAAGACATTCTTTGTCAAATTTTAAATTTTATTCAAGTTTTCTGTTTCTTGAATCAAATTTTGGTCATATTTTTTTCCAAAAATGTAATCAGTTTATCAATTTTTCAAGTATATCAGCCACTCTCATGAATATTATTCCATGATTTTAACTCCCTGTGTATTTGTTCTCCCCATCTGTTTGCAATACTCTCTTTTAGATTTACTCTACATATATCTTCATTGCCCTTGAGTTCACTTACATTTAATATGAAAAAAAATTCATGCATTTTCTTGATTATAATTTAGAAATACTCTATCAAAAAACTCTACACCAAGAATGCAAATAATCCAATCGACAAATGGGCTAAGGAAATGAATAGACACTTCACAGAAGAAGATCTACAAGCAATCAACAAACATGGAAAAATGTTCAAAATCTCTAGTAATAAGAGAAATGCAAATCAAAACCACCCTAAGATTCCATCTCACCCCAATTAGAATGGCGATTATCAAGAATACAAGCAACAATAGGTGTTGGCGAGGATGTGGTGAAAAAGGAACACTCATACATTGCTGGTGGGGTTGCAAATTAGTGCAGCCACTCTGGAAAGCAGTATGGAGATTCCTTAGAAAGCTTGGAATGGAACCACCATTTGACCCAGCTATCCCACTCCTTGGCCTATACCCAAAGGGCTCAAAATCAGCATACTACAGAGATACAGCCACATCAATGTTCATTGCTGCTCAATTCACCATAGCCAGATTGTTGAACCAACCTAGATGCCCTTCAGTTGATGAATGGATAAAGAAACTGTGGCATATTTATACAATGGAATATTACTCCGCAATGAAGAATGATAAAATTATGGCATTTGCAGGCAAATGGATGAAATTGGAGAATATCATGCTAAGTGAGATAAGCCAATCTCAAAAAACTAAAGGACGAATGATCTCGCTGATAAGCGGATGAGGACATATAATGGGGGGTGGGAGGGGTTAGCATTAGGTTTAGGGTTAGGTTTAGGGTTAGGGATAAGGAGTGTGGTAAGAATGAAGGAAAGAAGGACTGTTTAGAGGGAAAAGAGGGGTGGGAAGGGTGGGGGGGAGGGAAAAAATAGTGAATCAAACATCATAGCCCTATGTAAATGTATGATTACACAAATGGTATGCTTTGACTCCATGTACAAATAGAGAAACAACATGTATCCCATTTGTATACAATAATAATAAAAATGAAAAAAAAAAAGAAATACTCCATAACTTTTCAAAAATCTCTTATTAGTGGGCTGGGGAGATAGCTCAGTTGGTAAAGTGCTTGACTTCAAGTACAGGGCCCTGGGTTCCATATCCAGCACTGCAAAAAAAAAAAAAAAAAAAAAAAAAAAAAAACCAACCTCTTATTATCAATAAACTTGTGGAGTGTGGAGTTTGCTGAATTATTATAAGAAATCACTAGTTTCTTCTCACCTACCACCAAAGTTAGGTTATTTCCCTTCCCTTCACAGTATTACCCAGATTAAAGGTGCCTTAGTTTTGGGACAGAAGAGGAGAAGGTTTTATAGAATGTTCTATATAAATCCATTTTGACTTATCCAAGTTTATAAATCAGTCTCCTATGGATGGGGCTTTAAGCTATTTCCATTTTTAAAACTACCTTACAATGAATGAATGTATCCACCAGTCATTTTGTATTTTTGCAAGCATATCTTTGGAATAGAATCCAGTAAGTGGGGATACTGTATCAAAAAGTAAACTCATGAATGTTTCTACATAGTGTCAAATTGTATACCATAAGGTATAGAAATTTGTATTTATGTTCTCAACATGAATCTATGAGAGTATTTCCCCCCCACAGATTTTTGCCAATATAGTTGAGTAAAAGATATTTCTCACTGTAGTCTTTATCCAGATCATCATTAAGGATTCTTTTGTTGTTGTTGTTGTTGTTGTTCCTTAATTGCTAAGAATCTGGGGATCAAACCCCAGGACCTGCCCAATTGCAAGCACTCTGTCACTTAGCTAAGTGCCCATCCCTTCTTTGGTCCCTTCGATCTTTCATCTTTATTTGTCCTAGAATATTGCTGAGAGGAGTGTTAAGCAGCTTTTAATGATGAAAATAATTCTGTAACGATTGTGAGCATCAAGTCCTTTTCTGTGAGGAGCAGAGAAATGATGACAGCTTGAGTAGAAGCCATTGCAAAGCAGTTACCTCAGTCTTGATGGTGGTTGCTGGACATTTTTGTTTTTTGATTTTTTTGTTTTTTTTTTAATTTTTTTTAGTTGTATATGGACACAATACCTTTATTTTATTTATTCATTTTTATGTGGGGCTGAAGATCCAACCCAACCCAGTGCCTCACACGTGCTAGGCAAGTGCTCTACCACTGAGCCAGGATCCCAGTTCTGGCATTTTTGTTATATGAGAAAATTAACTGGGTCTTTCTTTTTTTATACCACTGTGTTTTATTCATGTTTTTTGTTTTGTTTTGTTTTGTTTGTTTGTTTGTTTTTGCTGATGTGACCCTCAGACCTGACAAGATGATCCCTATCAGGAGATTCACTCACTGATTGGGTGGAGGCTCTCATAACACAACCATTTCACCTCTAAGCCTTCTTACATTGTCTCACACATGAGTTTTTTGGGGACACCTCACATCCAAACCATGATACACTACTGGAGTTTCAGTTAGTTGCAGCCACAATCTTAACTGATGTAGAATTGAAGAGACTACCCAATTCATGCAATTAGTTATTCCCTGGAACAACAGAATGTCTATTCTTAACTATCTATCTTCAGTTACTTTTATATCAAAAGTCATTGATTCACACTGCCTCAAAGTTCACAGTATTCTTCACATCAAGCACACAGAAAATATGAATATGCATTAAGAATCCAGTTGTTTTGAGAACCTCAAATTTCCCTTCAGAAACTTAAACATTTCTATCATTGGTACAAACAATGTGAAAAATACACAAGAAGAAAATAAAAACATTAAAAAAAATTTAATCTCAGCAACTCGAGAGGCTGAGGCAGGAGGATGGAAAGTTCAAAGCCAATGTCAGCGATTTAGTGAGATTCTGTCCCAAAACAAAAAATGAAAAAAAAAAAAAAAATAGGACTGGGATGTGGATCAGTGGTTAAGTGCTCCCAGGTTCAATCCTCAGCACCAAAAAACAACACCAGCAAACAAACCAAAAAACTCAACCCCTCACATAACAAAATACATATAATAATGTAACAATTACGTATCATAAAATAAATTAGAAGAAAAGAAGCAAAAATATTAAATTGAATGGAAAAAGATTAATCATCTAAATTCAAAAGCAATAGCTATGAGTATATTAGGGAATAATAAAAGTAAGAAATTTGGTAGATGAATTTTGAGAATATTGAGCATGGAACCCATACACTAACCAAAGGATCTTTTATACCTAGTACAGAACAAAGTAATATACTGCCAAGCAAGAAATGCAAAATCAGTTTATGAATAAATTGCCAAGAGATGTTGCACCTTAATCTCCATCCTCATCTCAAGAGTAGATATGTGAGACAGACAAATGTGAACTGCTTTCAGAAATTTCTTAAAACTGAAATGAATGTGACAGATAATTCCAGAAAAATTTCAATTTGTCAATTTATTGTTTTTGCAGAATTCTGCCACTTTTGCTGAAGAAAGACTAGTCCTCCACTCCTATTTCATCTCTTGTGATGCTGATTCATTGGTTTTATTTTCGAGTCTTACAATTTAGAGACTGACATTGTGCAAAACGAAAATTCATTCCCTTCTGATTTCCACTGCCTCACTGAGCTTTCTGCAATAACATAAATAAAGCATTTGTTGCATATATATTTAAAAAATCTATACTGTCCTTCCTAACACTTCCTCATTAGTGAAGACAAGCTCATGGTTTAGATATTAATTTTCCCATATCTTGGAGTGAATCGATGCTATCCCACTTCTTGTTACTATTATTTATGACCTTCCAAAGTATAGATCCTTGAAAATTAAAACTGTAGAAACATGATTTGCTAGAAAAGAAAGATTCCTAGAATAAAATTGTTAAATTTCCCTGTCTTACAAAGTGAAATATTTTATTTTATTTTTTACTATTTCACAGGAATAATTATCTCTGCTGCCAATTGGATTAAAAATGTGGCTTCTCTTATCACAGAACTGTTTTTTGAACAATATGAATAGATATTATCACATAATTGGAATTAATGCATCGAAATATCTTCAGCATATGGTTAATTGGAAGGTTCTTGAGTAAGCAAGTTCTGAATGTCACTGGTCAGTAGTTAGCATGCAGTAAATTCATGCTTTTTGTGCTAGGATTACTGGACAACAGAAATATGTACAAAAGTCTCAATCTCTAGAAAATTCACTAATTTTAATTGTACTGTATGATTAGCTTTTCAAGAGCAAGTCTTTGAAACAATTTAGGCTGCCTAGTAAACTCTTTGAAATAAGGCTAAACCTAGAGAGGATACGGGATGTGATGAATTTGTTGAGTACGCTGAAGAACTACAATTTACATGGTGATTTGCAAAATTACAACCGGAATAGGATTAAAAATAGGAAGCAAAACGTTAGACACAACATTAGAACTATGGGCACTTCTAATTCTGATAGGATGAATGGAAGAGAAAATGTACATCGGATGTAAAACACACATGACACTTCCAAACAACATCATCAGTTACAAATAGGCATCACCAAAGAAAAGGATAAAAATTCCCCAAATAGGTTTAATGGAGAGTCTAAATTACAATTAAACCCAGCCATTTACAGAATCAGACTAGATGGTATTTGTGAAAAACTGTCTCTCAAAACCATATTGCCACTATTGTTTCATATTTCGCTCCTCCTTTGACCATAAATATTTTTTGAAATTCATTTTGTAACATTCCTAGAAAAAAATGTAAGCAGTGCAGAATACCCTTGGAACTAACAGTAACATTTTAAGGAGGATATATTGCCTTGGGTACTTAGAAATACTTCTCTATTTTGCATCATCTGTGGTGATAACCCAAAGGTTTAGATTTAACACAATTACGAAATGAATGAAACATTAACTCGAAGTTGGATAAGAGAAAAACTATTCATTTCACCCTTTTTGAATGGATCAGAAACAAACCAAGTGAGAGGCCAAGAGAAGGCCACATGCTTGGGATAACACATAAGGCCACTAAAGTTCTTCAACTGGGATCAGCATAGGGACTCTACTGAACCCCAAATTCACCTCCATCATTCGATAATCAACAGTAAGCCGTATACTCCACACCCTTTACACCCTAATTATAGAGAACAGAGTCCTAAAACCTGATTCCCAAACATTTCCAAAGTGTCCTCTGAAGTTATAGCCCACAATCAGCAAAGTCCCCTTTGGTCTTAATCTCGCCTCCGTATATTGTTTGTCCCTTCTTGTGTGATGAAAGCCAGGCTCTGCTCTGAGGTGGCGGCTCTTTTTTTCTCCAACAGTCCTAATACCATGGCTCCCCAGCCACCATCCTGTACAGCCAGCCCACTGGTCCCTGCGGAGAAGCAGCAGGGGAGCAGCGAAGAGGCAGAAAGTCAGCCAAGGTGGGCTGAAACACTGGCAGCGGTGCAGGCCTGAGGTCTTGCGGGCCAGATCTGACCTGGGGCAGGCCGACTGGTCACTCTGGCCTGCACACACTGGGGATGCCCACTGCAGAAGCACACTCCACTGAGCATGCGCGATTCAATGACTTCATGCTCCGCTTAAAACTGGGGAGAAAACGGAAGTAAGACAAACCAAAATGGGATTCAGGGCTGACCAATAGCGTTAGTGCATCTCCAAGCCCTAATTAGCATAAGTTTGAACCAACAGGATTGGTCCTTCTTTCAAACCCTAATTAGCATAAATTCGGACCAATAGCAGTGAGCCAAGTGCTATATAAACCCAGAGACTAACCTACTGACAAAGAAAACTGTTCCCTTCGCACGTGTGGTCTTGCAACTCGAGAGACAAGAATGTTGGAAGAGAGGTTGACAGTGAGCTGGTGGGTTGAAGAGACACTTGCGGCTTGTATAGACCCAGCCTGTGGGCAGAAGCTGTAAATCAAAAGTTTAGTTTCACTAATGTCAGTGAATCTGGAGTAAGTTGACTATTATTGTTCTATGATGCAGTTTCTGGATTTTTCTTTCTCCTATCTGTCCAGCTTTGAGTTGTACACATGAGGTTTTTATCACCTATCTCTTGCTTTGTTTTGCTGTAATTAATGAATCCTGTATTTCTTTGCAATTTTAGTACCTTTTTCATGATAATTCCCTGTTTCTTTCTTTCTTTCTTTTAATGATTTCAACCCCCAGGAGAATCTTTTAAATCCCCTTTACTTCCAATTCCATAAACCCCTCTCCATTAATAATGTTACACTTACACGATCACATCTTACGTAAAAACGCCCCAAAACATAAATTTCATCCACTCCATTCCATGATCACCCTCTCCTATCATTACAGCTCCCTCTTCCGTCTACTTTTTCAACTCCAACATTCTTTGTAACCATGGAGACCACCCTGTCTTAGATCCTGCAGCCTCTTAGTGCCCTCACCCACCTTGGAGTTCTCTCTCCCTTCCTCACATTCGTCTTTGACTTACTAGGTCTTCATAAACACTTACATATACACTTGGTTCCCTTATGTCACTCCCTTTACTTTTCATACTCAATTAGAAAAACCTTGACCTTGGTTAATTACAAGCTCTCACACTGCACAAGCACCAGTGCACTTGAACACCACTCGTGAAAAAACACACAACCAGACCAATGGGTGTGACTCTAATTGCAAGACCACAATTTCAAAGTATATTTATTTTGATGAAGTTGTTTATCATTTCTCTTTTGCTTGTGCTTTTTGTGTCCTGTCCATGAAAATATAATAAATCTTTCCCAAATCCAATACTATGAAGATTTTCCCCATCCTAAAAAAATTTATAAATTTAGTTCATACGTTTAGGTTTGTAACCTATTTTTGAGGTAATTTTGTGTATGGTGTTAGGTAAGTGTCCCTCTTTATTCTTTGGCGTTTGGAGATCTAGTTTTTCCAGTACCAATTATTGAAAATATGCTTCTTTCCTCGGTACCCATGTTGAAAAGTGAATCAATTATAGGAGAGTTTATTTCTAAATTCTTGATTACATTTATGTTTGTTATTCTTCTAATACCACTGTATTTTGATGACTACTTTGTAGTAACTTTTAAAAATCAGGAAACGTGAGTCTTTCAAGTTTTGATTTTTCAAAATTATTTGACTATTCCAAGTCTGTTGTGGATTTATATACATTTTGGGTAAGATTTCAATTTCTGCAAAAACACAAATTCCATTGGAATTTTGATAGGGATTGCTTTGAATTTATAATGATTTTGGTGGTATGGTCATCTTACCATATAAAGTCTTCAGTTCATGAACATATATGTCATTTCATTTATTTAGGTCGCCTTTAATTTGTTAAAGCAGTGTTTTATAGTTTTCAGTGCAAGTATGCTACCTTTTAAAATAAATTTATTCCTAAGTAATTTACTCTTTTGATGACATTTTAAATAGAACTATTTTCTTAATTTACTTTTTTTTTGTTTTTTTTTATTGTAAACAAATGGGATACATGTTGTTTCTCTGTTTGTACATGGCATAAAGGCATACCATTTGTGTAATCATAAATTTACATAGGGTAATGTTGTTTGATTCATTGTTATTTTTTTCCCTTCCCCCCCACCCCTCCCACCCCTCTTTTCCCTCTATACAGTCCTTCCTTCCTCCATTCTTGTCCCCCTCCCTAACCCTATCTCTAACCCTAACACTAACCCCTCCCACCCCCCATTATGTGTCATCATCAACTTATTAGCGATATCATTCGTCCTTTAGTTTTTTGAGATTGGCTTATCTCACTTAGCCATGATATTCTCCAATTTCATCCATTTGCCTGCAAATGCCATAATTTTATCATTCTTTATGGCTGAGTAATATTCCATTGTGTATATATACCACAGTTTCTTTATCCATTCATCAATTGAAGGACATTAGGTTGGTTCCACAATCTGGCTATTGTGAACTGAGCAGCAATGAACATTGATGTGGCTGTATCTCTGTAATATGCTGATTTTAAGTTCTTTGGGTATAGGCCAAGGAGTGGGATAGCTGGGTCAAATGGTGGGTCCATTCCAAGTTTTCTAAGGAGTCTCCACACTGCTTTCCAGAGTGGCTGCACTAATTTGCAGCCCCACCAGCAATGTATGAGTGTACCTTTCTCCCCACATCCTCACCAACACCTATTGTTGCTTGTGTTCTTGATAATTTACTTTTAGGGTTGTTTGTTGCTGGTATAGAGAAATGCAACTCATTTTTTGTGTGTTGATTTTGTTTCCTTCAACTTTGCTGAATTGGATTATTAGCTTTAGCAGTTATTTGTTGAATCTTTACATATAGATCATGTCAACTGTGGACAAAGATAATTTTACTTTTTTCTTTCCAATTTGGGTGGCTTTTATTTATGGTTTTCTGATCATTTTTCTTCTTCCCTTTCTTTATTCACCCCCATTACTCTGGTGAGAATTTTGAATACTACCTTGAATAGAAGTGGCAAAGTTGGATACAATTGTTACTGATCTTAAAGAGGAAATACTCTGTTTTCGCCTGAGTGTGGTGTATGTTTTTGATATGTGGTCTTGATCATGTTGAAATAGTTTCCTGCGGGGACTTTAGAACATCAGCCATGGCCCCCTTCTCCCTCCCGGGAGAAGTCTTTATTATTACTACTTTTAAATAAAACCTGCTTAATATGCTTTCAAAAAAAAAAAAAGTTTCCTGCAATTCTTAGTCTATTGAGTGTTTTGATTATGTTGTTGGTTTCTTTTGTGTGTGTGTGTGGTGCTGGGGATGGAACTCAGGACCTTGTGCATGGGAGGCAAGCACTCTACCAACTGAGCTATATCCCTAGCCCTTGATTATGAGTTGAAGCTGAATTTTGTGAAATGCTTTTTTCTGCATCAATTTCAATGATCATTTGTTTTTCCCCATTGTTCTATTAATGTGGTTTATTACACTAATCTGCATGTGTTGTACCAGTTTTGCATTCCAAGAATAAATTCTAATTAGTAATTGTGTGAATCATTTTTTAATCATTCCTTTAATATACTGCTGAACTCTGTGTAAATATTTTGCAGTTTATTTTAATCAGTATTTATGAAGAGTATTGATGTATACCTTTCTTACACCATCTTTGGCTTCGATATCAGGATAATACTGGCCTCACAGAATGAGTTAGGAGTGCTAGCTCCTCTGGAATTATTTGGAAGAGTTTTTGAGAAGAATTGATGTTTATTCTTATTTAAATATTTCTTGAATTCACCAGTGAAGTGAAGACTTTTCTTCATTGGAGAGATTTTTATTCAATCTCTTAGTAGTTATAGATCTGTTCAGATTTTCCATTTCTTCAAGAGTAGAAGAAATGGAAAAGGTTGTGTATTTCTAAACATTTGCTCATTTGATTTAGATTATCCAGTTTGTTATATGATCATCCATAGTATTCTTTTACAATCCTTCTATTTTGGTAAAATTGTTTAACTTAATGTCCCCACTGCATTTCTGATTTTAATAATTTGAGTTTTTGGTTTCTAGGCTAGTTAACAGTTATGAATTTGTTGATATTTTCAATAAAGCAGCTTTTGCTCTTCTTGATTTTCTTTTATTGTTCTATTCTCTCTTCTCTTCAGCTCCCCTCTCATTTTTATTCTTTACTTCTATTTTTGGATTTAGTTTGCTCTTCTTTTTCTAGATCTTTAGGGTCTAAAGTTATAGATATAATTTGAGATTATTCTTTTTTCAATATATGAATTTGTAATTAGAAATTTCACTCTTAGAACTATTTTTGCCTCCCAAAAGTTTTGTTGTGTCTTCATTTTCATTTTTCTCCAAATATTGTTTAATTTGCCTTATGACTTCTTTGACCCATTGGTGGTTTGGTTTACTGTTTAAATTCCACATACTGTGAATCTGCTAGTTCCTATTAATTTCTTGTTCCTAATGATACTCTGTATGGTATCATTTTTAAATTTAATTTGTTTTGTGATCTACCATATCATAAATCTCCTGGATGGTGTTACTTATGCACTTGAGAAAAACATGTATCCTTAGTTGTTTGGCACAAGATTCTGCATATGTTCATTAGGTCCAACAGGTTTGCAGTGTTGTTCAAATTCTCTACTTCCTTATTGCTCATTTTTTTTCTATTCATTATTGAAAGCTGGGTATTGAAGTCTCCAACCATCATTGTAGAAATGTCTGTTTTTCCATTTAATTCTATCAAAGTTTTCTTTGTGTGTTTTGAGACTCTTATTTTGTTGGTGTGGTGTGTATATTTTTATAATTGTTATATCTTAATGTAAGAAGAATTAGTACTTTATTTTATATAAAGGCCCAAAATGTTAAAATGGTTTGCTCTCTGTAACACAGTCTGTCATTTAGTCACACTTATAAATGGTGAACTTGAGTAAATTTTGAATGGTTCTGCTTAGACACTCATTTCTTGCAACTACCAGGTTGAGGTAGTGACAGAGAAAGGTAGAAAGTAGGGATTTGCACATGAGAGAGAGGAGGTGCAGAAAATTACCTTACCAATCCAAGTCTCAATTGTCATAAAGTTCTCAGACCTGCAAATGATTCCTTGCCATAAATATCAAGATGAGCTTAATAACAGTATTTATTATAATCTATAGATGTAGTTATAACAAGTCTACATCCCATCCTATTTATTTAAAAAGGTACAATTTTTACTAAGTTAAAATTTAGAAGATTTGAAAGTAAAACATGGGAGAATAGAATTCACTGAATCATTTCAAGATGGTAAAATTCATTGCTTTTTCCTTCATTGTTCTACCTTCTGTTCTCATGGATTGTATTATTCTCTCTCTCATCCTCAGCATTTAGCATATATTAGAAATGCTATAGATATTTGTTGGATAGGAAAATGAGAAAAATGCTTTACTTACTTAGTTTAAATCCACTTTTAAAAATAATCCCAACAATAATTGGCTATACTTTCTCTGGAGGTTTTGATACATCAATAAACCTGAGTTTAGACCTTTAAAGTATTTATGCTTAACAAACAAGAGGTTGACTTAACTAAAGCAGAGCTACTTACCCATTAGTTTTGATCAATTGCTTGTGGTCCCTTTCATTAGACTGTTTAATTTGAACCACAATTAGATTTTATCCTTTTAAAAGATAAAGCAGATTCCCCAGCCATTAATTAAAGGGTCTGACTAAAGTTCTTTACAAGACGGATGTTACATACCCTCCACTGATAATTCAACTCATCAAAATAGTATACTTCTCTTTTCAGTAGCAACTATTGTAACTATAATAAAGAAAACTTTAATTTCTTCCTGTAGCAGGTGGGAAGAAATTCATAAAATACTTCCAGGTGTCATCCTTGTAGCCTTTTGCTCCGTGAGATTCCATGTACAGTATTTACGTCATACAGTATATAGCAAAAAAAAAAAAAAAAGAATTCACATATGCCATTATTTTATAAGAATATAAACACAGATATAATTCATAAATTGATTAAAATGGGAATAACATCTAAGTGATGCTCTACTGTTGCCTCTTCATTAAAATGATGAAATATGCCTTAATTTCTCCAACTCCCAGTAATGTACTCATCTCAAAAGCAACAGCAGAATGAAAAGAATGCTATACTGTCACTTGTAGCAACATGGATGGAACTGGAGATCTTTATGTTAATGAAATAAGCCAGGCACAGAAAGACAAGTGCTGCATGATCTCACTCATGGAATACAAAAGAGTTGATCTCATAGACATTGAGAGTAGAATGGTGGTTTCCAGGGTTTGGGGATAGTAGGGGAATGGAAGGGTACCAAGAAAAATTGAGTAGCGTGTACTAAGTCGCAATTAGACAGAAGCACGACACTACTGTATTGCACAGTAGGATGACAATTTTGTCCCTTCCAAAAAACTGGAACAAAGGATTTTTAAAGTTTTCAACATGAAGAAATGTGTTTGAGGAGTAAAATATGTTTACCCTGATTTAAACATGACACAGTGCATGCATGTATGGAAATTCTTTATGGTACTTGATTAATATGAAGAATCTTTTATGTTTTTAATGTATTGGTTAAATTTTAGTTACTTCAGAAGCAGAAAAAAAAACAATGGTAGAGCTCAAAGAGGGACTAAGATGTCATCAATACTCAATAATGCTCTATTCTGCTTAGTGTTCATTAGTCCTTCTACCATAAAAGGGGACCCAAAAGGATCATTCCCTTTTGAAGATCAAAGGAATGAAGGGATGTTGGTTGACAGGGAATTTAAATTACCAAAGAATACCACATGTGAAAAGACCTATATTTCCATAACACATACCTTGCTTAAACCAAAAAAGAAAAAAAACACTGAACTCTTCCATGATGCCTTTTCTCTTAAAGAGGAAAATCAACTGCTGCTTTTTTGACACTCTGGCGAAGGGAAGAAGATGGGCTGATGAAAACCAAGAACACAGATGTCCTACTGCATGCTCTTTTATTAGAACTAAAATCCTGGCAGCCTGTGCCTGTCTCTTAACCCTCTTGGACCTTATTTATAAGAAGCTGATTTCTCATATGTTTGTTGTGAAAATTGAAAGAGACTGTCATCATGAATTGTCAAACACAAATTAAGTACCTGGTGCATTCTCTTTTCTTCTTAGTTGTGGTTTGCCTGTTACATACACTCACACGTGTAATGTTGAGCCTACTGTCCACACTTTGCTTTTATTGATGGGAAAAGTGGCATGTAATCATTACTGTGCCAATTCAGGGAGTGTGGAGAGATTAAGCATACCAGGGAAAGTTTGCAATAAGTCTTGAGAGAAAAAATTAGGAGACTAGTATTCTGTACCCAAAAAAGTTAATAGAAAGTGAAGGAGGAATGAAGACTTTTTCATACAAAAATATTTGAAAAAGAATGGAGAACTTCTCCAGTAGACCTGCCTTTCAAGAACATTAAAAGAAGTTCATTAGGGAGGAGGAATGACTTGGTTCAGAAACTCAGAATCTCATCAAGAAAGAAAAAGCTTTGGAAAATAAACGAGAAGATCAAATCTTCTTTCTTACTAAAAGATCAGTTCAAAGAATATTGTTCAAAATAATAGTATAAAAATGTATTCAATTGCGTATCCTTATTTATTTGTGTGTTTATATATAAGTAAAATCGATGACAATAGTGATTCTAGGGAAGGAGTGTAGGTACTAGGATTAATTTGTTACTGAAAGGTATCTCGCTTCCTGTGAAGAGGTGCAGTGTTGTTATTTGAAAGTAGACACAGACTTGGATTACTTGTAAATGTGTATTTGCCAATTCCAGGGTAAGAACACAAAAAGTTATTTAAAAAAGTATATAGCTGATACACTGAGAAAATGGAATTCTATAAATGCTCAATGGAAACTACGAAAGGCATGAAGTGAAAGACAAAAATTGAACAAAGAACAAGGGTGAAAAATAGAAAACATTAAAAAATACAGTAAATATTAATGCATTTATAGCAATAATCAATCATGAATGTTCTAAATGCACCAATTAAAAGACACACAATATGAATCAAAAAAGAAGACCCAACTTTGTGTTGTCTATAATAAAAATGGAGGAACTTTAGATTATGTAGAGGGAAAGGAGCAGGGGTATGAAAAATGGTGGAATGAGACCGACATCCTTACCCTGTATATGTGTATGATTACGTGAATGGTATAAATCTACATTGTGCACAACCATAGAAACAAAATGCTGTACCCCATTTGTGTACAATGAATCAAAATGCATTCTGTAAAAATTTAAAAAAATAAAATTAAAAAAAGAAATCTCTAAGTACAAAAAAACAGAGCTTAAATGTAAATGAATGGAGAAAGATATACCATGCTAACCCCAATTAAAAGAACACAAGAACAGCTGTATTAATTTCAAATGGAACAAGTCTCTGCAAGGAAAGTTACAGGGATTAAAAAAGCATCATATAATGATTAAAGGGTCAATTATCCATGAAGACACCATAATCCTTAACATGTTGTATCTAGCAACAGAAAATAAAAATTAAAAAGTGAAACATAATAGAACTGCAAAAAAGAATAAATGAATCCACTATTAGTTGGAAATTTCAATGCCTCTCTTTCATAAATAATAGTATTACTAAGGACATAGTCAATTTCAGCCATATCATTAACAGGATATAATGAATATCTATAGACTACATCCAACAGTATCATAATCCATGTTCTTCTAAAGTTAACAAGGAACTTTTATCAAGGTAGACCACGTTTTAGGGCATAAAACATGCCTTAACAAATGAAAAATAATTTAAATCATATAACTACTATTCTCATGCCACAATAGAATTAAACTATAAGCCGGTAACAGTTATTTTAAAATAGCTGGAAAATCTTAAAATATTTGGAGATTTTAACAACACAATTCTAATAATGCTGGATCAAAGAGGAATTTTTACCATTTGAATAATATTTTGAACTAAATGAAAATAATTTGTGGGATGCAGTGACAATAGCATTTAGATGGGAATTTATAGTAGTAAGCACATTTAAAAGGAAAGAATTATCTTATGTCAGTCATTTAAGCTTTTGCCTTGAAAATTAGAAAAGAGGAGCAAATTAAATCCAAAGTAAGCTGAAAAACCAATAAAATTAGAGTGGCAATCAATGAAATTGAGGCTAAGAAATCAAAAGAGAAAGATCAATGAATCCCAAAGATGATTTTTAGAAAAAAAAATCAACGACCTCTGCAAGTTCCACCTGGTTTAAAAGCTAAGAAAAAAGTATCACTCTGGTGGGGGATAAAAATAATTGAAGAAGCTATGCATGTGGCAGGTATGTGGCAATGCTCTCTACCATCCACTTAATTTTATGTGGACCTAAAATGTTCTTAAAAAGCCCATTTAAAAAAAAATTACTTCTTTGAGAACATCAAGAAAATTGTTCAAATTTTAGATAAGCTGATCAGATATAAAAAAGAGAATGTATAACTTAATCTCACCAATGAAATGAACACCTCACTGCAGTTCCACAGAGAGTAATGGATAATAGTGGAGTATTATGCACAACTTTATGCCAATACATTCTATAGCTTAGATGAAGCAAAGTTTTTTAAAGTTTTATTGTAGCTTGCTCAAGAAGGAATAGGTAACCTGAATATCACTATACCTAAGAAAATAAATTTTGTTTAATATCCATCCATAAAACAGCATACTACTACTCATCATTAAAAGTGAACAATGTTCATGTACATAACAGGTACATTACATGTAGATTTCAGAATTTATTCTGTGCACAAAAAAGTAGTTAACAGGAATTGAACAAGGGTAGACTGTATTTCCATCAGTGTGAAATAATCAAAATTGCATATCTGATCAAAATTGGAATAGCATTGATCTGATGAGGAAAATAGACTGTGAGGTAGCATAAGGAATTTTCTAGAGTGAGAAAATGCTATCTTGTTTGGAGCACTATGTACACACATCTGTGTATTTTCATAACTCATCAAACTGTACTCTTACAAGTTGTTCTTTGCTTTATATAAATTGTATCTTGTAAAGTTGACAAAAATTTTAGAAATGAAAATAAACAGTTGAAGAAATTATATTTATAAGTATCACTTAATTGTCATTGTTGCAATTGTTGCAAAATAACTAACCAAAAACATTATTAAAGGAAATATAGTAATGTATTCAAAAATTTTATATTGTCATGCAGATTCATTTATTCCAGGATGCAGAGTGAAGCATTAGAACAGGTATGGATGAAATTTATCATATTAACACATTGAAGAAAAAAACCTTGATTCAACATAGGTAGTAAAAGGACATGATAAATTAAAACATAAATTAGTGATAAAAGCAAAACTAAACCAATAAAAATTGTTAACAAATTAGGAATAAAGGAAGCTATTAAAATATTAGAAGAATGCTTGGAAAAACAAATATACAAAAATACATTAAATTGCCAACATTTAAGATTGTTTGGATAAAAAACAAAACTGCTAACTTTTAATGTTTGCTATTCCACATTACTTGCAATTATTATGACTGATACAGATATCAAAAGGAAAAGCATACTATTCAAGGATGATAACATGATAGTAGTATAAATACATTGTAATGGGTTAGAAAAACATGTAAATGTATTTAAAGTTATTTTTGATGTCATAAAACTGAAAAGAACTTCATTGGAAAAAAACTTAGAATCAAAATGTAAGAAAATATCTGCATTATAACTGGTAAAAATTTATCCTTAATTTGAAAAGATCTCTTATAAATAAATATCAGACTTTTTTGCACATCTGAGGATTATTGTTTTGGTAGTTTTTCATCTCCCTAATTACATGCTGAAGCATTTTAAAAATAGATGTTACTCATTTGTATTTGTAATGAATTGCCCACATGAACCACTTGCCCATGTTCCTTATTAAAAAATATACTTTAGAAACATTGATGTGTATGTAAAAAGGTACTAATATTTTTCAGCTTTAGTGGCTGTCCCTTCACTAAGTTTGTACTGTGTTAAAATTTACTTTCTACTGGTCTTCCGTCCCCTTATTTATTTATTTGTATGTTATTGGTGTTTTGTAGGTAACTCATAAAGGTGGAATTCACAGTGGTATATTATACCTCCATATAGTGTGAGAACAGTAGAGGAAGGAGAATAGGAGGGAGGAGGGGAAGCACTGGGGACTGAAAGGGAGTAAATTAAATTCCACGCATGCATGATCATGTCAAAATGAACCCAACTATTCTGTATAACTATAAAGCACTAATAAAAGCATTAAAAAGAAATTTAATCTCTTCCTCTTTGAATTGTGGCATAGTATGATTTGTTTAGAAATCTTCCCTATTAGATATATTTCTGTTTGAAAATTAAATTAGAAGTGTGTGTTCTATTTGTCTCTGATTATTTCTGATCATTCTTGGGTTGATATCCTGTTCTGTTGTTTATGTCTTTGGTTAGGATAAGTTCCTGGCCTCGTTCTTTTTCACTAAACTTCCTTTGTATATTCTTGGCTTTATTTCTTTTTTTTTCAGTGCTGGGGATTGAACCCAGGGCCTTAAGCACTCTACCAACTGAGCTATATCCCCAGCTTGGCTTTATTTCTTATCATGAGTTTTAGATTGACAAGTTCCATATAAAAGGTGTTGATATTTTGCTTCAGGTTACCTTGATGGCTGTTTTTAAAACATTAAATGGCTGAACCTCCTGATGTGATAAATATATGAATTTAGTGTAATATTATTCAATATTATTCCAGTTTCTTAATTAAAAATTTATTTTTCTTCATATTAAGTTCCTTTCAATCTTTTAAGAGGTTTTTTCCTTAACTATAATCTCTTTTTATAGCTTGTGTCTATTATAAATGGCATTTCAAAATTTATCTTTTGAGTTATTATAATAAGAAATGTGAATTTTATACATTGAACTTGCATCACAATTTCACAAATTGTTCTTGTGAACAAAAGAGCATTTTGCTCTTGACTTCAGTATCTGAAGAGTAGAAACTGACTGCAGAGCAAGTCTCCATAGTGGAGAATCTTTGCTTGGCAGAAACGAATATGAAATACAAACAGAACCATTATTTCCATGCAACCAAATAGTTTTAACTATATCTTCAAGTTACCTGTATAGACTTTGCTCCTTAAAATAAAACACTTTCTAATAAAAGCACCAGCTTCAATAGCAGTGATTATAGTAAATTATTTTGTTAGCAGTTTCATTATGAATAAAGAAAAGCTAGCAGAGAATAATACCATTTTTCTATTTTTTACAATTTTTCTCTCCAATTGTTTGTAAATTACTAAATTCATTTTCTTGAAAAATTGATATAAACTAGGAGCTGATAAAGTATAATCTTACTTTTATTTTCTGAACTTTTAAAATCTTTTAAAAAATTACTCCTTACTGTGCATCTCATTTCTTTGTCTACAAAATATGATTAATGACACTAATCTGGGGACAATTTATAGCAAAGATATAAGAGAGCAGAATCTGAAATGTAATTTTTGCCCCTTATCAAGGAAACCATGTATAATAAAAGGCTGAATTATTCAGTCACTGCGCATCCCAAGTGCCTGATGTTATTGGGGCTGAGGGTACGCAGCAGAAAGTGAAATAGTTCACTCCATGAAGTCTACTTTTTTTTTAATTAATGTATGGTTTGGAGAGAAAGAGAGACAGACTAATCAGGTGTCTTAAAACCACCTTCATTGTTTTCCACCCACCACATTTGCGAATGCTTTACCCTAGGCCCTACCTAATTACATTTTGGGTTCCTGTAGTTTTTTAATCTAGCTGATATAATGAGCATGTTTCCAAAAGCTGAATGCTAAGTAAAGCCTACTTCTTGCCCTTGGAAAAGTTCTATTGTTGTATTTGGTGGCCCCATCTTTCAGCTACCATCATTTTTCTATGTGTAGCCCAGGGGGTACCAGCTGAGCTGTCAAAAAACAAATCTGAGCAAAGGGATAATCTCAGTCCATTTGATGCTCATTACTATTAGCCATTGTTAAGCAAACACAAGAGCTAACCCTGAACATGAAACAAATACACTTAGTCATATTCATTAGATAAAGAGGAAAGATGAATCTGCATCTGGTTTTAGAACTTGGCTCACCTCCAATGAGAGAACACTCTAGATATATTTATTTCTTCAATACTATCTTAAAAAACAAAAAAGCACAACCCTTGGTTTTCCTTTTTCTTCTGATTTCTGGACTTTAGAACAGCCAAATCTCTTCAAATTTAAAACTTAGAGCTTGATTCATTTCAATTTACAATTTAGATGGGTCTTCATTTTCTTTGTACCCAACTTAATCCAGATACTGCCTATCACCCTGTTTGCATGTTTTAAGATTCTTGTAACAAATAAAGAGCTATCATGATAACAAGCACAAAGTGAGCCCCTTTGAGGGCCTAGACTAGATTTTACCATCAAATACATTCAGTAAATATCTGTTTGGCAATGTAAATTTGTGGAAAAGGCAAATGATCCACTAAAGACATTGTGGTAGCCAATTCAAATAATTGTGAAGACTTTTAATTAGTGCATATTAATCGTACAAGAAGGTGAGTTTTGCTGTTGTTTATTTGAATATTCATAAAAACATAATTTCAAAGAAGTGAAAAGAGAAAAGATTAGCTATTGCCCATGGATTGTTCATGTCAAGGGACAAATGAGTCCTGGGTCAGTTTTTCTAATTTTCCAAAAGAAAAAAAGCAGAACAACAAACGGGATAGTCATTTACATTTACCTTGGTTCATGCTCTTCATTTGGTTTGATTGTTTTTTTGTGTGAAAGTAGACACAAGTGAAAGCTTACCCAGTGAAGTCACCACCAGGTATCTCCCTCACCTCTGGTTAGTGCTCTGTCCAAGTTAAATGCCAACTTTAAGGAGAGGACGAGCAAAAATCATCACATTGGCTTAAATTTTTTCAAATCACCAAGTGGGAAAAGATAGTATCTGATTCTCTTGTGTTTTGCTGGAAGATGAACCTTTTTTTGTTGTTTTTCTTTTTAGGTACACATTACAGTTGAGTGTATTTTGATATATATACATGGAACATAACTTATCTAAGTAGGATCCCACTCTTGCGGTTGTACATGATGTGGAATTTCACTAGTTTTGTATTCATACATAAACATCAGAAAGTTATGTACTGTTTATTCGACTGTTTTTCCTGTTCCCATCCTTCCCCTTTCCTTCATTCCTTTTTGTCTAATCCAGTGAACTTCAAATTCTTGCCTTCCCCCGCCCTTATTCTGTGTTAGTATCCACCTATCAGAGAATATTTGGCCTTTGGTTTTTTAGATTGGCTTATTTCACTTAGCATTATAGTCTGCAGACCCATCCATTTACCTGCAAATGCCATAATTTCGTTCTTATTTATGACTAATATTCCATTGTGTATACCACAATTTCTTTATCCATTTATCTGTTGATGGTTGGTTCCATAGCTTGGCTATTGTGAATTGAGCTGCTGTAAACATTGATGGCTGTGTCACTGTAGTATGCTGTTTTTAAGTCCTTTAGGTAACAGGGTCAAGTGGTTCCATTCCAAGTTTTCTGAGGAATCTCCATACTGCTTTCCAGAGTGGTTGCACCAATTTGTAGTCCCACCAACAGTGTATGAATGAACCTTTTTCCCTACATCCTCATCAACATTTGTTCTTTCTTGTATTCTTGATAATTGCCATTCTGACTGGAGTGAGAGGCATCTCAGTGTAGTTTTAATTTGCACTTGTAGTTTTAATTTGCACTTTAATTGCTAGAAATGTTGAATATTTTTTCATATATTTGTTGACCTGTATATTTGTTGACATATATTTCTTCTTCTGTGAAGTGCTTGTTCAGTTCCTTTGCCCATTTATTGATTGGGTTATTTGCTTTTATTTTTTTTGGTGTTAAGATTTTTGAGTTCTTTGTGCATCCTGGAGATTGTTTATCTGAGATGTAGGTGGCAAAAGATTTTCTGGAAGAGAAACATTTTTAAAATAAACTTTTAGATTTACAGGAAATACAATAATTGAAATTCTCTACCATCTAAAATAAAGGCAATATCAGTTATATTCAAACTTAATTGTTTCAGCCTGGCAAAGTCCCATGTAAAAGAAATCAGAACTGTATGTTTGCCTCTTATTAAAGAAAACATGAACTAGAGAACTTAGTAGGCTTCATCATAAACCACAAGGGGCCACCATGTAAGGTCTTGCAAATCAGTAGACTTTAAGGCTGATTCAGTAGAGCCCTACTCTTCAGACTGTAGTGAGATTACATCCTTGGCAAAATCAGTGTCATTTCAAAATGCACAGCATCACCATGTGCTCAGGATTTTTCCTATGGTATGTGCTGAGATACATAAGTGAATAGAGATTTGTCCCTGCCTCAAGGTGATAATACTTAGTGGGCTAACCAGCTATGAACAGACTAGAGGGCAGTAATACACAGGAAAGACATTACACATATGCATTAAGAAAAATCCATGAATCACAGGAGTGGAAATCACAGGGAACCTTATCAGAGCAGGCAAAGGTCTGGATAATGGGAACTAGGGTGTCCAGTCTTCCCTAACCCATAGATAACTGTAACCCTTCAAGAGAACTAACACACAAAATCTTGGGGAAACTTATTAAATCAGAGAAGCATCTGTAAAAACGGGAACTGTAATGTTTAGTCACTCCAAATCATGGGAAATCACAACCTCTTACGGAAACTATTGCCTCAAGACTGTGTCACAGCTTATTCCTGTGACCAGATCATCAGAACATATCACCAGAGAAACCACGTCACAACCACCGCCTGTGACTAAGTCATCAGGATCCTCACATAGAAAATTTACTGTGAACTCTACCAAGGAGTAATTAATCATGCAAGGGGGTGTGAGCAAGTAGGATAAGAAGGACTCAAAACCCTAAAAAAACTCAAAACTCTGTAAGGTAGCTGCTCTGAGCCTGTTTCAGTCATCCTGAGCATCTGTAACTTCCATCTTTCCCAAATAAACTGCCTGCTACAGTGTGAGACTCCCATGGAATTCTATCCTTCCTGTGAGATGGCCAGAACCAGTGGCTGCAGATTCCCACAGTAGCTCTGGCTCTGGGGGTCTCCTCCTCTGCAACTGTAACATTCTACTGAGAGACAGACAGGCTAACACACCGTGCAGGGGAGTGTGCTGTGTCCTGCAACAGGGACCACAAACAGGTACTGTTGGGGTAAACTTTTGGGGCACCCCAATTCATTCCTAAGGAGTCAGGAAAGTTACATGGGAGAAATAGCTACCAAAATGAAAACTGGAAAATAAGCAGAAACCAAAAAGTTATTAAAGACAATAGATGAGACTAAGTCATTGAAATCAATAACTGTATTCCAAGTCACTGGTTACTGTTTTTTTTTTTTTAACTTTATCTAAATTTTACCTTCTCCTTAGATGTCCATAAGTGGACTTAGAATGCTAACACTTAATTGACACAAAGTAAACAGATGGCTCTTTCACCCATCCTTTATGTCATACTAGTGCTGAACTTCAAATTCAGGTGGGAATTTTCACTATTGTTTGAAATTCATGGTAAAGGAGCAGTGTTTCAAATAAGCACCTCAGCTCGTGGTACAGTTAAAGAAAAATCTGGTCAAACAGGTTGAAATTTGAGAAGATGATGGATCAGAAAGAACATATTGTAATGCATTTCCTTCAAAAAAGGAATTCATTATAAAAATGTGCACAGTGCTGGGTGTGAGGGTGCAAGCCTATAATCCTAGCAACTTGGGAGGCTGAGGCAGGAAGATTTCAAGCCCCAGGCCAGCTTCATAAACTTAACCAAAACCATGTCTTAAAGTAAAAAGGGCTGGGATGTAGCTCACTGGGAAAGCACTCCTGGGCTGGGGGAAGCAGCGCAACAGAACCAATGGGGATTTGGGATTACAGTTCTGGTATATAGATATGAAAGGAAAAAAAAAAATAGAAAACACCATGGTACTTAACACTGAAGTCTGTCTGGAAATAAAAGCAAATGAAAATCACCAAAGTGTAAAATAAGTGTCCTAATCTTGTTTGGTTTTTAAATTTATTTTTAATTTGCACATAATGATATGTATTTATAGAAGTACAGCATCTATTTTAACATGTGTGTACAATATGTAGTGGTCAGATCAGGGCAATTGGTAAAACGCATCACCTCAAACATCCATCATTTCAGTTTGGTAATCTAAATGAAAAGGAAAGTTATTTCTGAAAGAGAATAAAATCACTTCAGATATCAATGAGTTAACAAAATGTAATTTTGGAACTTGAAAGTGAGTGTTACTATATATATTAGTCATTACATTTTTTGGTTAAACTTTATAAAATGAAGTCACTGTCAGTAGTTTTATTAGTGCATGTTTATTTTTGTAAGTGAACATGTTTTTAAACAGAAATGCATGTCCATATATTCCTTGAAATATTTCCTGTTACTTATGAGATATGCATAACCTTAATTAAGATTATACTTAGAGATACAGAGTCCAACAGACGGTGCAGAATTGCTGGCTATGCTTTCCTTGCAAAGGCACAAATCACAGCAGGATGGTCTGCAGTTAATACTAAATTTTTTGAAACAGTTAATAGTTAAAGATATAATATACAACTGTTCTATCACATGGCAATTCTTTTTTTTAAGTGATTAAAATAAGTAGATTATTTGAAAGAGGACTAAAATATTTAATTTTAATAGAAAGGTAAGGAAATATAAAAGCAATTTAAATATGTGAGCGATTGGCAAATTTCCCCTCAAACCAGATGATCCTCCCATTCCTTAATTATGAACATGGCAAAGGAACAGAATGGCTCTCCTTTTGATTGGAGCTGCATCACTGCTCATCTGCTGATTAGACAACCTGCTTCTTCCTAATTTATCACTTTAATGTTACAGTTAGTATAAATGAAATGACTGGACTGCAAAACACTGAAACACAATTATAAATGGTACTGACCAGCTCACAGAAGTGCCAGTGTAAGCAGCAGCCCTGGCCTTCCATTTATCACCATTTGCGTGGACAGCACAACATTCATTTCATTTATCACTTGATCCCTTTCTATTATTTCTTTCGTGGGACGGTGTCTAATCAGCATTATTTATTTCAAATTGTATTTTCTTGAAAGCTTTTAAGAAGTTCTTTAACAAGGGCACAGTTACAGTACTCATTTAGGGAAACACCCAGCTCCATCAGACAAAGGTTTATACTCTCATTGCCTTAAATGAAGTGAAGTATTAGAAGCAGTTCTAAGAAAGATTAATTTTCATTCACATGTGACTTTTTGGGATGTGTGTGTACCAACATGGCACTCATTAGCATGAATGAGACTAATTAATAGGATGCAATTTATTAGTTGACTTAAATTAGTAAACAATGAAAGGTTAAAGGAAGACTTATGGTTCAGTGGTAAATGTAGCAGATGAAGAGTTAAGAATTGCAAGTCCATTATGGGATGAATCAAGAACTCTGGAGTCTTGTCAGTGAATCCATTGCTGAGGATTGGAGGTTATCAACATTTTATCGGCTGCCAGAAGAGACAACATTACTATCTCTCTTAATAGGCAGCCAGTGTTCACATTTTAAAATTTTCTCTAAAAATTGGAGACAGAAATAATCCTAACATTTTACATGATAGGAAATGTCTGAAATTCTTGAATAAAATGTCTGTTTTTGCACCTTTCCTGCCTGTGCTATCTATGATGTATTTCTGCTATCGGTGTGCCTCTCCTTTTACTATGAAGGTCGAGTTGCAATAGAGCTTAATTTTGCCTGCTCAGGTGTCAAAGGCAAAGTAAATACTGATGAAAAACAACTAGGTGAAATTTGAAGATGGGACAGGAGGCAAAAAAAAAAAAATTCAAATTCACATTCGCCTTCAGACACAGAATTCAGCAACCTGTGTAACTCTCTGTAGAACAAGGGTATTTGTTTTAACAAGTGTTTTCCATTTTAGTAACTTTTAGTTGGTTTTATTATATTCACAGATATAAAAACAACTCACACAAATATACCAGGCCATCTTCTAAGAATGTTAGATATGTTAGCTCATTTGATGCTCACATCAATAGGGTGCTGTTGGTACCAGATATCCCTGTTAATCAGATGCAAGAAGTTGAAGGCATCTTAAATAAAGGTTAGAATAGCTTCTGTAGCCATTGTGGGGTACAAAATTCCTGAGCTGGAAGCCACAAATAGAATGTGATTGAAATTTGAAGCCAGCAAGACCTGAGTTGGGACCTGACCAAACACAAGAGAAGGTTCAGGCTCTCAGCTGCAGACTTCGATAGCTGATGCCAACAGAATAGTCACCACAAGGCAATCAAGGGACATTGCAGAAGAAGCCAGAGGCAATTGTGTAATTGCAGCATGAGGTCACAGTGCTTGAATTCTAGGACCTTCTTCACACTAGTCTGAAGATCTCTGCAATCCTATCACCCAGGTGCATCTTGAAGAAGAGAATGGAGAAAAGCATCCGAAATACGGAACTTTTACCCAAACACATTGTTGTTTGAATGAAATGGCTTCAACCAGAATTTTTAGGGACATTTAGTCTGCAAGTGTCATACTTTCTTCACATTTTTCCACTCCTGGCAGGGTGAGGTTTAAGAGGATAACTAATAGGTCAGTAGTAGAAAATAAATTCTTTTATTTGCACATATAATTTCTAGCTTAAATTTTTACCTCCATTTTCCTTTTCCTTTATTCTTCCTTCCTTAGTTTCTTCCTTCACTGACTACTACTCTTAACCTTCCTTCATCCATTCCTTTATTACACAAAGTGTTAATGAGTTCCTCCCACACGTCTGGTGCTTTAATAGGTGTGTGGAACGAGAAGACACAATTACAGGTCCCACTTGTAGAAATATGATGGTAGAGTAAATGAGAAAAATGTGTAAATAATTATATTACAGAATGATGAATACAGACATAAGTGTATGCACGGTATTGGAGTGATTAGAGGAACTGGTGGTTTCTTTTGTGAGGTACAGCTTGGAGACTGAAAATGGTTTTGTCAAGAAAATTACAGGAACTATAGAGAATATGATCATATATGTAGGAAAATCCCAAAGAATCCACCAACACTCCAGTAATGAGAGAAGAGATTGAGACAAGTCATGGCTAACTAGATAATATCCAGATGTGTACCTGTGAACCAGAAATGAGGGTTTGGAAACTTATGGTTTGAAAAACTATATCCTTACAATAGAACCAAACAGTGAACTAAAAAAATACATGCAGAACCTGTGTGCTAAAAACTATAGAATACTAATGAAAGAAACCAAAATTGTATACAAATGGAGACAGAGACTATATCCATAGATTGGAAAATGTCACTTCTCCCCAATTTCATCTATAGAATCAACTCAATAGTAAAAAACATTCAGCAAGGGTTTTTTTTTTCTTCTTTTTCAAAGTGTCAAGCTGTTTCCAGAATTTACATGGAAAGGCAAAAGAACTAGAATAGCCAAAATAATTCTAAACAGAACAAAACCAGAGGACTCAGCACTGCCTAGAGGCAGGATCTGCACTTGTTACCTGATTTTAAGACTTACTAGATGAAGACAGTGTAGTTCTAGCAAAAGGTAAACATGCCAGTCTATAAAATGGAATAGAGAGGCTAGAAATAAACCCATATAAATATGTTCCTCTGACTTTTGACAGATGCAGTTCAATGGCACAAAGACAGTACTTTAAATAAGTGAAGAAAGACCAATTAGATATCCAAGTGTCAAAAAATAAACTTTGATGCAGATTGCACAGAGTATGCAAAAATTAACTCAGAATTTATTGTAGACCTAAATATATGGCATAAAACTATGAAACTCCCAAATAGGATAAAAGTTTTTGTGGTTTTGGATTTGATGATGAATTTTTAGATACTACTACAAAACCACAAATTTCAACTACATCAGAATTAGAAAGTATTGTCCTGTGAAAGACACTGATAAGAGAATGAAAAGACAAGTCACAGGCAGAAAACATTAGCAACTTATGTAACCTTTAGTGAACTTGTAGCTATAATATATACAGAATCCTTTAGACTCAACGAAAATAAACTGATAAGTAATGGGCAAAAGCTCTGACCAGATGCTTCACTAAGGAAAATACAGAGATGAAAAAACAGGCAAATGAAAAGGTGTTCAACATTATGTCATTAGGGAAGTACAAATTTAAATTATGAGATAATACTGCACACCTGTTAGAATGGCTTAACGTTTAAAAAAATGGAACTGAAAATACCAAATTCTGGTGTGAATACAGAGCAGTAAGAATGCTTTTTCACTTCTGTTAGATAGCTAAATAGTACAGTCACTTTGGAAAACATTTGGCAGGTTCTTATGAGTTTGAACATACAGTGGTCCTACTTCTAGGTATTTGCCTACGTGAAACTAAAACTCATATTCACATATAACCTGAACATAAACTTTTATAGCACTATTATTCATAATTGCAAAAAAATGCCCTTTAATAAGTGAATGGATAAACCAAGTAGTACAGCTACAGAATGGAATATTATTCAACAACATAAATGGAAATTCTTGATTCATTTAGCACCATGATTGACTCCTGGGTTCATCTTTCTAAATGAAGTAAACCAGACCTCAAAAGCAACATAATGTATTATTTCATTTATAATGAAATTTTGGAAAAGGCAAAAACCATAGGTGAATGAAAAACAGTTGCAACATTCCATCTTATGTTAATGTACAGTTCTGCCTCACCTATTTTCCCTGCCTAGAGAATTTGGATCACATGTAAGACCCCATCTTAGGGCTTACTTTTGACAGGACTTGATCTTCTGCTTTGACATAGTCTCTTAAAAACATCCTATCCATTTGCTGTCATCTTGGTTGATATGCCCCCTTGAGGCACATACTCCTTAAATCACCTCATTCTACTTATTAGTTAATCTCTTTCCTTTAAGAAAAATATAAAACCAAGTTTTATAATACAGTTTTTTCTTATAAAGGTCAACATCTGACCTTTTGAGTATTATTGTTAATAGTTGTTTTTTTTTTTTCTTTTGGAGTAGAAAATATTCTTCATAGGAACACTATACTCAGTAGACCTGATAAACTCTCATACAGGAGGAAAAGTATCAAAGAAAAGACCAAGTGCAAACTAATAAAGCACAAAACTTTTGTTCCATAAAAAACTAGGAAAGTATCATTAATGTCGCAAATTACTGTAAGAGTAATTATTCCCAGGATGTTCTAGTAGTTGTTACACCTTGATTGCAAAGGACGGACATAATGTGATAAAGAGATAAAACTGTCAGCACTCAAATGTTTGGGGGGGTGGATAAAGGTTGGATCATAGACTGAAACTGCATGTCCAAATAAGTTCCATACCAGTGTGATGAAATCGTGGGTGTTTGGGGTGTGCATATGATATGAGCACTTGAATGCCTGGCATGAGTGACCTTGGGTTAATTTATTAAGAGGAAAAGAAACTTAAAAATTTCCTTTCAGATATTTCCCTTAACTACTTTTTCCAAAGTCATATATATGTGGCTAGGTGACTTAATATAAATGTGATGTTCTGATAGGACAAATGTCATATGGATATAGAGATTGTTCATCAATTTCAGGGATATTGAAACATAGTGACCTCAGGTTATCAGGGGACCTTCCCCTTAGATAGTCATGACAGGAAGATATACTCTCTAAAATGAGTGGCATCCAAACTACTTACACTCCTGGGTGTCTGGCATGAAAGTACACAAGCTTATGGATAGTATCTCACTTAAACTAAGTTGTACGGGAAGAACTGTTGAATTTGAAAAAACAACTAACTTCTGTACACATTCATATCTTGATACTGCTTTCCCAATTCCTACTATTATTATTATTAATTATTATTATCATTTCCTATCTGTAAATTAGAGAAGCAAAGCTTCTGAATTCTGACTTCTGCTCTAAGGCAAATCAATTACTCATTAATTTTTATTGATCCAAAAGGATTCATAATATCAGCAAACACAATGTTTGTTTTTGAAAGACATGGTTACGTGGATCCCACATTTCTAACGTGTGGCTTTACTTGACTCATGAGTACTTTTACCCTTGGCACTAATACTGGGTAAGTCCTATTGAAAGTTCAGAGAACCAAGTTACATTACGTGACTGTTCAGTAGTGGTGGCTTGTATTCTATTGCTTTATAAACTAAGGTGGCTTATTCTGTTATTAAACCTATTCTTGTAGGTTATTTCTTCTAGGAATATGCTAAATAGGAATCAATAATATTTATTTGAAGCCTTGGGCCTTATATACAACACTTTCACATATTTTCTCCTTGGATTTTCCAGATAGCATTAGGAAATTTGATGGTGTTTATATGGCAGATGAGGAAACTAATGGCTTCCAAAAGTAATTCACCCAAATCACTTGTACAGTAACAGTAACCCAAGTAGAGCTGGGGTTCAAGCCCTGGTCATCTGACTAAGCTCTTTCTAGCATGTTAAGCTGTAGTTTGTTTTATGTGAGCATACACGTGACGTCAGCTCTAAGCCGTGCTGCTCCCTCAGTCATTGGAGAACCAGCAGTCTAAATAATCAGTGAAGCCCCTCCCCTGTGGTTGGAATACAAGATGAGCTGCTGAAAGAGAAGGAATTCTACTTTGGATGTGAGGACTATTTCCTAGGAAATGTTAACTTGCCATTAGAGGTAGGGGTCCGAGGTTCCGGATAGAATCTGGACTGTGATGTGATTTGGAAATCTGGCCACAGATGGTATTGAAAATGATTGTGATGAAACAGTCCTGTCTTGACAAGGATATAGCTGCAACCTGAATTCTGGCAGGAATGATGTTTAAATGAAAGGGCAACCAGTTCTGCTTACATTTACCTCCTACCTTTATTACCATTCTAATATCATAGGAAGGACAAGAAAAGGAATGCTCCTTTCTTGAAGTAACACAGTGAACAACAAAAATCTTTTGTTGTAGTTTGCTACATATTACATGGTGATAAAACATGACATTTAGACTTAAGCACTTTAAATAGTCCCTTGGGCTATGTTCAGGGCACAGAACAGCTGTATGTATAATTAAATAAAGCTAATTTAAATAAATTAGATTTACTAGAAAAATCGTTCAAAGTTTGCGTTCATAAAAGTTTTTTATGCAAGAAGTTGTTAATGCTATTTGTTCCAACTCCAGTTTTGGAAATTGATGGGTTCTGGGACCAGGAATCCAGTTTATGGTAGTGAAAATGGAAAGTTTTTTTTTCCTTCCTATTTCATCTCGAAGATGCGATTTTACTGATATTTTACATGGATGAATTGCAAGAGAATGTTTGCAATATAATCGTTATTGAAGCACCAGGAAAGACAGTGCAACAGAATAAAAGTATACTTACTTTACTGCGTCATTTCACATACAACACACAGGCCTTGGAGTTACTGTTACTCGTCTTCTTGGTTGGCACTGCCTCCTGCACACACTTCCATATCAGTAGTTATGTGAGAGTCTACACTCAAGAAATTAATCAGATGTCATATTTGTTCCTAGGCTTAAGAGAGGGGATGCTGCTTTAGCAAAGCTGAGATTTTTTTTTTTAAGAATAAAGACAAGCATATAATTCGGTCTAATATTCCCAACTGTGGGGTTGTTATAGTGTAATCATCAAGGGCTATGAAATCATTTTCATCAAAAAACTATGAAGAATATTTCTGGGAATCAAGGTGAAGCGAGGTCTGACCTTTTCTCATATTGTCTTTCTGAACACTTGTCTCATAGATGCTTGTTTTCGGGCTTCAGGAATGAAGTGCATTGATCCCGTTTTTAGAGATCAGTCATGGGGTAAACAGAAGGCTCTGTGATTTATGAGCAAACCTGGTAATAGTTCCTTGGAGAGGCCCACTATGCACAGATTGAGAACCATGAAGGAAACCAGGAAGTCAGACCTGACATGGGAAACTGCTCCACTTAAGCCCCACTTCAGAAATGAAAGGAATTGCAATTTAAATTGATTGGAGTGCAATGTAAAGAAATCTAATATCTAGCCGGTTCATAATGACAGATTTTATTCTGGCCTTTTGCATGATTTATCTCCTCATTGTGGTTAATTTCTCTATAAGATGGGCTTAGTGCAAGTGTTCAGAAAAAAACCCAGTTGCTTGTGAAGATAGAGATGTATTTAGACTACTTATTCCTGTTCTAGAACCAACCATCAGGGGGAAACTGAAGCAACAGAAGAGTTTTATGAAAAATGTTTCAAAACAGTTGAATGGGCTCTCACCAGCCAGCAGCTAGCAGCGTGTTTTCCAAGCAGTGAGAAGACAATATTGTGCGCTATATCTTTGTGAGTCATTGTAAGTGTCGTGGATACAGAAGAAGCAAATGCAATAATTACACACTATACATTAGTCAAAATATCCTATTTCTCAATACAATCATTGAAATTGAACTTTATAAAAAAGTTCTGTATTTTATAAAGCATATGTATCATGAAAACTGAAGAATTATATGCTAATATGTCTGAAAGTCAAATGTTTTATTGGATTTGAAAAAAATTATATGTACAAATGTTATGCATAATAAATTATAGATAGAGACTCAACCTTAGCACTTAATTTTTATTAAATATGTTTCAAAGAGCAAGGATATTTGCTTAGTTTTTGCTTTTTTAATCAGAACATAAAATATAGCAGTTATTTTGCTATCTTCAAATTTCTCTCAATCTGAATGGACATTGGATTTTTTTCCACTTAAAATCATCCTCACATTCTCCTCATTCTCTCCTGACTTGTAATTTGCCTAGAAAACTGGAAAGCAAGGAATATCTTTTACCCTCATCTCTTTGTGTTCAGAGTTAATTCTGTTTCCCCAGTGTTGTGTGGGCCAAGTGCTTCGGGTAAAAATGTACTTAGAAAATCAAACTGTTTACTATTGACTGTGAAAAATACAGCAATATTGACTTCACATTCCCAGTTTGAAGGTATTTGAGCCCACATTTTATTGGGCACATTCTGCCTAGTATTCATTCCTTAATCTGTGTATAATAAAGCCTGGTATCTTTGATAGGAACTGGTTTTATATCTCTTATGGATATAATATATCTTTTGGGAGATTTAGTGACAATTTCATTGATTATCTAAAAATTACCCATATGTCATGATGAACAGACTAAGTTTCAAAGTCAGTGTTTGAAAGTTTTTTAAATGGTATAATCAATGCAGCAATTCCAACTATGATCATTAACTTTTAAGATTTTTTTTCTTTTCTCTTTAAATGTGTACTATTTTTACACCCGCATGTGTACACTGGTCAACATAAAAAATATAACTACATAAAAAATAAAAAATATAACAACATAAAAAATAAAACAAAGTCCTTGAAGGTTAAACTTTCTGCTGCTCTTTTCCTAATTGTACCAAATGCCAAATTATATTTAAACCAATGTGCCTCCTTTGGTTAAATTTGTTGGTTAGGTCCTGTCAAAACAGTGTCATGATCTTAGATTCAATTAACAAGTAGTTCACCCAGCTTTGTATTAAAAAATATTATCACAGAAATTTCATGTCCAGTAACAGAAAAAAATACCTAGGTCATTAACCACACCCAGCAGGCTTAAAACAATAAACATTTCTGGAAAAAAAGTTTTTTAAAAATGTCTCAAATGCATCAATGAGAAGTAATAAAAGAAAGAATTTTTCCAGCCAAAAAGTTTATGGGGTTATTGGCAACTTTCTTTGTAGCTGGCTTTTTTGCCTATGGTCCTTCATGTAAGAAAAGTTAGTCCTGCAGGACTCCAGGGTTACAGGGCCTCCCAAGTCAAAACCACACAAAGTATTAAGTATAAAGAGAGATGATCTTCCTTTAAAACTGGGACCCCAAGGGATTCCATCTTAAGAATGAGTCAAGAATAAACTCATTTTCATAAAAAACCAACTCATATCAAACCATGTGCTAGGTACAAAACAAAAAGATGACTATTGGGAGAGCTTCCAGCCCAAACTCTTGTGACTTAAGATCCCAGAAGATCTCAAGGCAAAATGATCTTTGACAATAAGTTTCCTTAGACACCTGTAAAAATCAAATGCATATTTTCTGTAAAGGAATTCACCTTGATCTCCAGAATGTGGTTACTTGTCCAGAACGCACTCCTCAAATTCTGTTGGGCTTTTTATAGTAGGTACTGATTCTGATTGCGCCAAAATCCATTTAGATTTCTTGATATCCATGCCATCCCTTTTGTTAAATATTTTTAATATCAATTATTTTAAATTAACATCAATTTTGATTCCATAGTGTCCATGCTATAGCAGCTATTAAATGTTTTTTATTTTAATCTTGGTTTTAGTATGAAAAATTTTCAAAAAGAAAATTTAAAGAAATTGATTAGTTCTCTGTAAAAATAGAACAGCTGTACAAATATGGAAATGCCTCTATCAAAGAGAAATGGCATAAACAAGAGACAGAATAATCTAGAAGTATTTTAGATATTCTAATATCAAATCCATACCATTGACAACAATGTCAAATATGTGCACAAAAGAAATGCTTGAAGTTTATGTAGAGTAAGAATTTACAAAGAATGCTCAAGCAAAATTTGAAACAATGAAATAAAATTAAAATATATATAACTACCAAAAGTAAACATTTTATGGATGATTTGATGAAATATTAAATACAACAAGAGAGAGGAATAGAAACCTGGAAGTTATAGTTGAAGAAATTAACCAACATATAACATAGAGATGGGACAAGATGGAGAATATTGACGAGAGGCTAAAACTATAAAAGATAGAAGAGAAAAAGGGGAAGGTTAACAAAGTAAAGTTGTTCACTGAAGAAACTAATAAAGTTCAAATAATGTTGATGGATTTTTCAAGAAAAAATAGGAATGTGAAATAAAACAGTAAAAATAAAAAAGAAAACATATCTCTGGATTCTGTAGACATTTCAAAGGGCAGTGATGGGATATTATGGGTAATTTTATGCTCCAAACAAGAAATCCTAGTTAGAATAAATTTATTAAAATATGTAACATATAAAGAGTATCAAGAAAAATAAAGAAAATAAAATGATGGTCAAAATTTTTCATTCAGTCTCTTCCTTGTTCCCCCTGAAACTTCTCCGGGCTGGGAGAAGTAAAGTGTTTTGTTATCGCTCCCCACATGTTGTCACTGACACAACAGGAAGGGGGATGGCCTTGGTACATCTGGGTCCTGGTAAAGTCCTGATACTCCTGCAGCCTGATTTTATACCAATCCAGCAAGGGACTCTGGGTACTTCATTACATTCTATCATAGGTGGAAACCTGGGCTCTCACCAGTCTTTAACCACATGGATCGGCAAGGTTTTTTTGTTGTTGCTTTTTCCTGTGTTGCTTGTCTAGAGTAGTTATAGTCCTATAACTATAGTAGTTATATTAAGTAGTCACAGCCTAGACATGGAATTTTTGCCAAGGCTTTCTGTCTGCCATACTTAATTGCTGTTTCTAGTTTCTCAAGTTCTTCAGTTCAAAGTCTGTGTTGTACATGAGTCCAGATAAAAGCCATAGAACTCACTGCCTTTGCTTCTCAGGTCCCAGGTTCCTAGCCAGTCTATCTTATTTCTCCCACCCAGCATCTTAACATATTTGTTTTATTTGAAATAACTATAGTTTTAGTTGTACTACATAAAAGAAATAGGGGAAATTGCATCAACTCCATCTTCTTGGGAGCAGAAGTCTTTTTTTATATATTGTATTTTTCTCGTCTAGGAATTTTCTATATTGGATTTTGGCTATATTTTCCATGCTTATTTAAGCTTAAATCTATATTTATCTGATTTCGATGCTGACTGACATGGTTCCACAATTTCCTCTTTTTAAAATAATTCTCTCGGATTCATTCTTGGTCTACTAGAGTATAAAATTTTTAGTAATGTTTTTAGGAAAGATAAAAGAATTGTTCAATTTTTTAGCCCTTAAATATCCAAGAACATCTTTCTTTTCCTTCATATATGTACCATATGTCTCTGGGGAATTCTTGGGCTTCAGTTTTTCCTTTCCACTCTGGCCGCACTTCCTCATTTTTTTCTGATTCCGACCTGGTTATTATCCGAGGATCACTTGTTCTTTCAAACCTGGTTGCCTATAGAACTCTTCTTTATTGTGATTGTACCATTTTTGCCAGGTAAGTTTATACACTTTATTTATTCATTTATTTTCTTTTGCAACTTCATTAACTTTTTCTTTGAATATCTTCCATGATCTGAAAAGTTTGTTTTTAATTATATAAGCAGTTATTTCCTCTGGTTTTTCTGCACCAATCTCCAAACACATTTCTAAGTTGAAGTGATCACTTTCCACAACTATTCCATTGGGCCCAGGGAGTCTGACCTTTGAATCATATATTGCTGAGTATTTCTATTTTGCTGCAAATCTAGTGTCCTTTGTAAGGATTTTTCTAGACTCCATTGGTTCACATTTCTTCCAGTGTGGAGAGGAACATAGTATTGTGTGGCCATATATGAAACAATCATAACAAAGCCCACCATAGAAACATGAGATGTTTCAATACTCTATTAAGGGTAGATATAAATTACTGCTGATCTCCATCTCATAAATGTGATGAAAACAGCTTAGGAAATTTCTTTGCACGGGTCAATGATATACTCCCTACAGAACTGGAAGTCTGAATTCTGCTCCTCCTGTAGGAGGTCTATGGATACTTCCTCACTGAGTATATAGGGTAAATTTCTCTCCAGTACATGGCTGCCAGAAAATAAGTAAATCAAAGATTTTGTATTGGAAGAAAAGTTGCTGCTTCTACAAATAAAGGTGTTATTTTACTGATGGAATAAAAAGATATCCCAAGTAGTTACATGCTATCTAAACAATAGGAAGTCCAGGGAGAATAAATACCAATTCTTATCATTGTCTTCTGTGACACCTTAATATTATTTCTGTGGTTTGAGGACAAAAAAGCATGTCTCTGGACAAAGTTAAGAAGGAAAGGTGTCATCTTGTGCATGCAAAAAATTAACAAAAATTATATGCATGGGTGATAGTCATGTGAAATATTTGTAGCAAGGTTTACAGAACTCTGAAATCTAGAGCTCTACTCCATGGATTTCATTATTCTTTATTTTTTCCACTGCATTCTGAAGGAATTTTTACAATTTTGTTTTCTGCATTACCAATTTGCTTTTTCTACAGCCTTGAAGCTGATGTATATTGCCACCACCTGATTTTTCTACTATAATCATTTTCAACTCCAGGCATTCCCTAAGCCCTATTCTCTTCTGTTTTGGATGCTGTATTCTCTTGAATCACATAGATATTATGAATCTGGAATTATACCTGTGTCATTATCAGGGGAAGTTAACTACTCTGATTCTTCATAGTCTTCTCATTTGGAACTGGAATATATTCTTCCAAGTTTTGTATGCAACATTTTTCCTTGCTTATCCCTACTGCAAGAGATCCACTGGCTTGTAGCTGAATTTGATATTGAAATGGGATCTGTCAAAGACTGATGTGGAATTTTTCCCAGTTCTTTCATATTTAGACAATAAACAAAGGTAAAGTGAATCTACTGTAAATTATCATACCAGTTCATAATACAGCAGCCTGAGGAAGTGATGCAGAAGCTGACACCCTGGGCAGTGCCCCCACAGATCTGAGTTTCCATGCCATTCAGTTCTGTTTAGGGAACGGCCATGCTGGCTACCATCTCAGGATAACCAATCTCTGTTTTGCTAATCCCAGGCCAGGTACAAGTGGCAGCAGTAGCTGGCAAGAGAGGTGTCCCTCTCCACCACAGTGCCATCATTCAGTTTATTATAGCTCATCCCCCCAAATACAAATCTCAGAATCACCCACAATTGTAGGTGGCTTCTCATGTTACCACATGTAACTCCACCTTTACTTCCCCTCTTCTTACCTCCCCCAACTGTCATCCATCTGACTAACATGTTATTTGGTTCATGCCAGTATCTTTTCACTGGCTTTCTCAGGCTGCTGTTCTTTCTTATAAGAAAGATTTCCAAGTTAGCCCTCTATAGATCTTCATTTTATTGAGTGGTAGCCATTACAACTTCTGTTTTCTACTCCCATCCTGCCCAGAAACCTCTTCTATTAAATGCAATACGAGTGTCGAACACCCCCTTAGCCCCTTCCTTCTGATGTTTTCTCTTTTCCTTTTTTTACCCTTCTGAGCAGGCTAAAATTCCTCCAGAGACTTAAAAGCAAATTATGACATCCTCAGGAGCTAGAGGGGCTTATACCATCAGATGAATTGCTGCAGTAATTGTGGAAGGTCTACAAATCATATTCACTCATTTATTTTTACTCATGAATTCATATACTAGTACATTCTGAACACTATTCAAGTTCTGTGTTAGACGCTGGGAATAATTATTTTTTAAAGTAGACTATTTCATCAAAACATCCTACAGGGTAGATAGTAATAAACAGCCAGGGGGTCATAGGGTTATAATGGAGTGGGATTAAGATCAACAAAAGATGTAGTAGGAGCACCTAGGAAGGATAGTCCTCAAAAGTGTTGCTGTAATTCAGATGATGAACACATCATCTTTCCATCACTGTAACAAAAGACCTGAGATCATCAACTTATAAAAGGATAAGACTTATTTGGCTCATGATTTTGGAGTTTCCAGTCTATGATCAATTGGCCTCATTGCTTTTGGGCCTGTAACAAAGTGGCACATCTGAGATTCAGTCAACTATGACCTGCTATAGGAAATAAAAAATGAAGATACATACTTCCAAGTGAAATGGCTCAGGGTAAAACATTCCCATTTCAACAGGAAAATAACAAGGAGAAATCGGACCAAAGCAAAACTGAAACCCAGCAGAGCAGACATTAAATCCTAAGTCTCCAGGTCTGGTACTTGGGGCACACTATACCAGGATTGCAGGCTCCCAAGGGCAGGCAGCTTCACCCTGCAGCTTTGTTGGTTGGCTCTGTGTGCTGCCTGCCACTTCCCTTGGTAGGTTTTCCACATATCAGGCATCTCTAACTTTCTGGGGTCTCCATGCATCACCTAGTCAGGGGCTGCTTACATGGACTCTGACCTGTCACACACTCTGACCTCCCCAGTTTTCCTTAAAATATCAGTAGAAGCCTCTGTTACCCCCATAACTCTTGCATTCTGCATGCCTGCAAAACCAACACCACATGGATGACACTAAAGTCTGCTGTCAGTATGAGCTGTATCCAAGCCTGCTTGAACCATAGCCTCTAAGTGTCTTGCTGGCTTAGGTTGTGGTGGATGATCAGGGTGCCCTAGGACTCTTCTCAAAAGACTCTCTCCTGGAAAGTCTTTGAAACAAATTTGTACTTTTATACCTTTGGGCTTGTGATGGGTAGGATCTTACTGATTCCTGAGATACTATCAAGACATATTTCCTATAGTCCTGGTGCAAAGTCATTTAGCTTCTTTTTAAGTGCTAATCTTTTTAGCAACTGCATCCTTCTTGACTATATGTTTAAATGTCCTCTTTTTCCAGCCAAACTGAAAGTTTTCCAAATCTTTGTGCTCTGCTTCTGTTTGCTCCTTATTCTTACTATAATTTTGGCCAAAAAACATACAGAAATACCATGGCACTGCCTGATGACTGTACTGCATTGAAATTTCCTCTGCCAGATAAAGTAGTCCATCACCTTTATGTTCAGCCTCCTACAAAGTCTCAGGGCATGGACAAAATGCATTCAACCTCTTTGCCATTGTGTAACAAGGGAGGCCTTCAGTCCTGTTTCCGACAGAATCCTCATTTTCATCTGAAACCTCATGAGCATAACTACACCCACAATCTGAGCCCTCCACCAGAGTCATCCATTAAAGTCTACTTTGAGCATTCTGGGTTTTCTCTAGCCTGCTTCTCTTAACTTTTCAAACTCCTCCTAAACCAAGTCCAAATGCAGTTTCTTATCTCAGCTATAGGCACAGCAACAACCCCACTTCTCAGTACCAATCAGTTTTAGATTATTGGAACAAATACTTGAACTATTCAACTTATAAAGATAATGTGTTCGTTTTTGCTCAAGATTCTGGAGGTTCTAGTCCATGTTGGCCTCTGTGGTGAAGTAGGACATCATGATAGCAACACATAGCAAAACCATTTGTCTCATGGCCAGGATGCAAAAGAGAGGAAGAGGAGGGTCTAGGGTTTCATATTCCCTTCAAAGGCATACCTCCCCCAATACCTGGCAGACCTCCCATTAGCCCACACCGCTAAAAGTTTCTACCACCTCCAATGGTGCTACTCTGAGGAATAATTCTAAAATGTGGCCCTTCAGAGGACAGAAAAGATCCAAACTAAGGCACTAGGCCTCACTTCCACCACCTCCCATCATAACCACAATGGGTAGCAAGCGTGTGAACATGAACCTCTGGGAAATACACTCAAACCTTAGCAGTGAGGAGATAAACTGAAAAAAAAAATAGCATTGTAGGCATCATATTTTACTATAGTTTAATTGATAGAAGGGATATTCATAAAGGCCCCTGAAGGGTAAGTGGAGAATACAACCACTTAAACACATGAAGATGAAACAGTATGAGTGAATTAATCTGTTCACACCCTTAAATAATTATCACACACAATTATATGCCAAACTAATTAATTCAGTATCATTAATAGTATGCAAACAACAAAAACCACAAAGGAACGTCATCCCGTAGGACAACAGGATCGTTTAAATACCTGATTCTTTAAGGAAAGTTACATTTACTGAGCGGCTGATACTGTGTACACACCATCTCATTCATTGAATTGCCCAGATAAATTTGTAGAGCGAACTCAGAAAGGTCAACAGTTTCCTCAAGGTCATTCAGCTAGTAAATGTCTGAGCCAAAATTCCAACTCAGCTCTGTTTGACATCAAAGCCAATGTTTTTTCCACTATATGTCTCTGTCTTCTTTAAAGCATAAATCATATAGGTTTCCTTTACAACAAGGCTTATTTCTTCACTGAATATACCCAGCTGGGGTCAGATCAATGTCTTCTGAATATCATTAATTCTATTTAGTGAAAGTTGATGTAAATCACAACTTTGTGAGACAGCTTATAAAAATGTTCATTTCCAACACAAGCACAGACATTTTATAGAGTCCTGGGAATGGGCTATTCTCTGTCACGGACTTTCTGCCTCTCTCCCCTCAAATTAGTTCAGCTTAGTTTCAAAACATTCATAACACACATAGGGGAGCCTTTCACTCTCTTCCTAGATTGATTACATTTCCCCCTAAAAACCCAGGAGTTTTTCTTTGAGCTGGTTTCCAGTTTATCATGTAAGAAGCTTGAGTGTTGTCTCTCTGTCCTAGTAATGAGTAAAACTCTGGAAAAACTGAAAAATCAACAACTCTGCTTCAATCAGAAGGAGAAGTGATGTCACAAGGTTAACTATTGGTCCTCAAATTGCAGAGACAAATAGGCAAATCCAGAGAATCATAGTTACTACAGAAGTATACTCTCTATAACCCAGTGCTGGGGCCAAAACACTGAACTGCAGTTAATGACTTGCTGGAGGCTCACAGTGGACAAGTGTGAGAGTTAAGAATTCCAGGGGGACTCCGTCATTGAGGAGCCCCACAATTTTCTGTGGGTTTACCACATTCACACAAATATCACTGGAGGAAATTTACCCTTAATACCCTTGTACTTCATTAGGAGGAGGGAAAATAACAAAAATCTTGAAATATGCCAGAGTATTCTTACTCCCTCAGGGGACAGTGTTTAACCTGAGACCAAGGGTTCCTGTGTTGAGACTCTGACTTGGGAGAAGGCTTACTCAATTCCAGCCCCTTCCGCATAGGAGAGCGGTAAATACCCAATTCCGGCCCACTCTGCGCATCCAGTCCCACCTACACAGAAGGGAACATCTGAGCAGCATATGTGAAGTTCAGAGGCGAAAACTTACTTAAAAGGCCTAATCACAGATACAATAGCTTGGATTTTAAATGTCCCCCAAAGGCCCCTGTAATAAAGGCTACTTCCCCAGAGTGGCATTATTGGGAGGTTGTGGAACCCGTCAGAGGTGGGAAGGAGGTCACTGGAGTAGGCCCTTGAAGAGAACAGTAGGACCCTAGCCACTTCCTCCTCCTCTTTTTTGTTTTAGTTGTAGGTGGACACCATTCCTTTATTTTATTTTTATGTGGTGCTGAGGATCAAACTCAGGGTCACACGCATGCTAGGTGAACACCCTACCACTGAGCCACAGCCACAGCCCCCCTTCCTCCTCCTCTTTATCACTCCCTGGTTAGGAGGCAGATGGTTTTGCCCTACCAAGTACTTCCTGCCATTGTCATCTGGCACCCCCACCTGAGGACTAAAAGCAGTGGGTCTCCTGATCAAGGACTGGAACCTCTAAACTGAGCCCAAATAAACCTCCTCTCTATAGGCTTTTGTTGCAGTGATGGAAAACTGACCACAGTAGGAGTGAAACACAGTTTCTCTTCTCATGCACCCTGACCCCATGTGACTAAAGGCCTATCTTCAGTGGTTTCTTCTACCTAGTGCATCACTCACAACTACCAGGAAAAAATTACATACTAACAGGCAGAAAAGAGAGTTGGAAGAGACAGAGCAAACATGGGAACCATACTCAGGTATGACAAGGATGTTGGAATTATCAGACTAGGAATTTAAAACCATTATGATCAAAATACAGAGGGACATCTCACTGCAGTAAGAATAAGTGTTATCAAAAAGACAAAAAATAAAAAATGCTGGCAAGACTCTGGAGAAAGGAAAACATTTGCTCACTGTTGGGAATATAAACTAATAGTCATTATTGGAAATCTGGTATTTCTATTACAACACTATTTTATGATCCAGGAATCCCCCTATTGGGTATATATCCAAAGGATATGAAAGCAGTATGTTGAAGAGACTTCTATACTCTGAAGTTTATTGCAGCATTATTTACAATAGCTAAGACTTGGAAACAACCTAACTACTCATTAACTGAATGGGTAAAGAAAACGTGGTACATAAACATAATGGAATATTATTTAGTCACAAAAATGAAATCCTGGATATAGTAGAAGGAATGCAAGAACAAATGGGCAATATAAATGGAGAGAGAGAGACATTTTAAGAACAGGAAGTTGTAGATATCAAAATGATTGTGATGGAACTGTTATCTACATGACTGGTGATGGCGTACTGGTGAAGAAAAAGAAGAAAGAATTTCAGGTTTTTTTTCCTCCTTGTGTTGCTTGGATGGAGTGGTGGTATTAGACAAAATAGGTCTTTGGAAGAGAAAGATTCCATGTGGAGAGTGTTGATGAGATGTTGAGTTTAGTTTGGGGCATCTGCAAGGTTATCCCAAAGGAGACATGAGTTGATAAATATAAAATTGAAGTCTGAAGCTTTGCAGAAAAGACCTTGGGAGGGACATGAATCAGGTTCATTAAAGTCATGGGAATGTTTGGGATTGTGGAAAAATAGGTAAAATTAGACAAGAGAGCCAAAGATTGAACATTGGACTATTTTGTTTAACTCCAGACATGCAGGGATAACAACTACTTTGTACACTACCCTAATTCCAAGCAATGTCTGGCTCAGAGTAGATGATGCTAGTCTCTGGTGGACAGGTGATGAATGATGGATGACTGAATGGAAGAGAAGTCAGTAGGCAGTGTGAGCGGAAGAAAGGGGCAAAGACAAAATAGTTGGAGGTGAAGCTGCAAGAGACAGTGCTTTGGATGAAAGGAAGGGAAAATTGCGGATATACAGAGCACTGTATCAAATGCTCATGTTATACCATTTTTATTAAATTAACCGTTACGTGGACATAAGTTCAACTAAACTTTCCTAAATTTTATTTTTAAAGTCATATCTTTCTCAGAACCACTAACATTTTCAGAAAAGATAAAAGTCAAACTCCAAGTGACTAGCAAGTTCCTTTACAATTGGGCATTTGCTCATATTTTTGGACTTACCGCGTACTGTTTAACTCTTTCTTGTGTGTGTCCCTCTCGTTCTTTCCCATACAAGTGAGGTTTCTACTTGCTTCCAAGTTTGGATGTTAAATGTCCTAAAGGCCCGTGTGTTACAGGCTTGCTCCCCAAGGTGGCACTATTGGAGGTGGTGGAAATGTAAGAGGTGGAGCCTAGTGGTTCATATTCTTGTCATTGGGAGTATGGCATGAAGGGGGACAGTAGGATCACAGACCCTCCTTCTCCTTTCCTCTGCATCACAAGCATGAAGCGAATGGTTTTTCCGTGTACTGGTGACATGATGTGCTGCCTTGCCACAGTCCCAGAAGTTGAGGGGGCCTACCAGTAATGGGCTAGAACCTCCAAAATGAGCCTCATATCTTCATAAGACAATTATTTCAGGTATTTGTTATAATAACAGAAAACACTCTAAAACAACCTCCCATTAGGTCCTACCTCTTAAAGATTCTGTCACCAACCAATAATGCCACTCTGGGGACCAAGTCCTTAACACAAGGAATATTCAGCATTTAGCTGTAACAACCACTGTTATAATTTGGATATGAGGTGTTCTCCACAAGCTCCTGTGTAAATGTGGGAATATTTAGAGATAAAATACTTGGATTATGAAAGCTATAACCTAATCAGTCTATTCTGTTTTGAGTTGACTAATTGGGTGGTAAGTGTAGGCATATATGGGGCATGGCTGGAGGAGGTGGGTCACTGGTATCTTGCTCTGGAAGGATTCGCCTTTTCCTGTAGTCCCTTCTCCCCAACTCTCTCTTTACTCCCCACCTGCCATGAGGTAAGCAGTGCTCTTCTATTACATCCTTCTGTCATTAGAGTCTACCTCAATTTGGTTCCAGAGCAATGGAGTCAGCCAACCATGGACTAAACCACTAAAACTGTGAGCCCCAAATAAACTTGTCCTCCTCTGAGATTCAGTGTCTATTTTGGTCACAGCAGCACAAACTAACACAACGATTATTTCTGTTGTTAATAGATGTACTGTGTCTTTAAATCTAGATGAGAAATCTTTAAATGTTAGTAGATGTACTGTCTTTATATCTAGATGAAGAAAGAATGTTACATGTCTTACCTACTTATATCAAGTAGAAATCAACCATTTTATTGAAAAACATGAAAAAAGGTAAATATAAGAGAGTGGAACCTAGAAGCCTCGAGGTTCGCATAGGTATATATGTTTGAGATAGGGTTTGAAAGTCATTAAGTAAAATTATTCACGTTAGCTCATCCTTAATTAAAATAACGTACAATATCTGCTATGAAGATTGACATTCATATTATAATGATGTACTGCTAATAAAATATTTCTATCATTAACCCTACAATAATAGGTAAGTTATAACCCTACAAAATAAGTTGTTTTTGAACCCTGGAAATCAGTTAGAAGATTGTTAACTAATAAAACATTAGAACATAAACAAATTCCCAATATTATGAGAACTAAGACTCAGTGACTAAGTAACTTGTATCCAATAAAAAAAAAGTTTCATATTTGGAACCATTGAAAAAGAAAAACAATGAAATCTGACATTATGTGGGTTATTGGACAAATGTAGCCAATTTATGTAGGTGGCCATCCCCTGCCACCCTGCCAGGGAGGCCTTCTGTTCACATGGATTTTTGACTGGCCAAGCTAACCCCTCCAATATGACCATGGTTTAAGATTTGGCTTATGATTTTTTTTCCCACTACAAGCGTGAAAGAATTGGAAACTAATAATTGGAGATGAAGTTTTCAGTTGCTTGTCTTTGCCAATTTTGAAGTCTAAAATTATCATCACACTCCAAAACTTTCTAACTGACCATGCTTCTATCGTTAATGAACTGATGGTACTGTTAGTGAATAACCACTAATCATCAGAATCATGGTAAGACTGGATTCACTCTTGTTTTGAAAAAGAAGTTGTACATCTGGGAGGCATATATATAATCTGCCGACTATGTCCATAGATGCTCTTTAAGTGACTTGGTCCATAGTGTATATGAAGAGAGAAGCTAATTGAGGATGCTAATATTTTTTTCAACCAAGGATATTGGGTCGAACAGTTTTGTGCTTCACTGGATGATGAGATCGTTCTATAATCTATGTAGGAATGTCTCTTAACATTTTATCTGAAGTATAGTGCATGTTGGGTTTATTTGCCACATTCTCATCACGATATTGCCTGATGCAACTGTGTCTACGTGAGGAGGAGGTATTGCCTTGGTGGGAAAATAAATTCATGATTTCTGATAGAGCAACATAAATCTGTACCTTTTCCATTCAAATTTCTTTATGTTCCAGAGTCTTTGAAACTCAACCTTTAGTAAGAATTTTCTGTTTTATGACCTAGTTTCTGATTTCATCTGAATCTCTCCAACTAGGACTTGACCCATTGATTTATGAGCAGAATTTTCTTCTCTTTCTTTCATTCCAATGCTAGTTCCATCTCTAAGGATGGTAGATGAATTCTCACATAACTTTAGATCAAGAGGCACTTGATTTCCCAGAGATTTTAGAGTTAATGCTGGTACTCTTATGGTCTCTGGGTGATGGCAATGTGGCAATGTAGGTTTATTGGTTGGAGCTGGATGTTGATCATGGATAAGGCTGTGCCTTTGTAGGGCTGGGCACATATGGGATATCTGTACTTCCCATTTAGTTTTTCTGTGATTCTAAAACTGCTCTTTAGAAACAAAATCTGTTTTTAAAATGTCTACCCCAGACCTTACCCATACAATGTATTATGAAACATTTAAATTTTGTCCATATGGTAGCTGAAAATGGTAACTTAAGATAGTTATAATTTTTATTTCTCTTACTTTGATGAAAGAATTTCTTTTTCTGTAAACTTTATTCATGACCTTTGTTCACTTTTCTTGTTATCCATTTTAAAGTTTATTGGTAATCCTTTAAGAGTTTCACTGTGGTTTACTTTTGTTGAAGATTAGCTCCATTTATATATAGGTTTTTAAAATTTTATTTTTTTAAATGATGGAATCATTGTACTCCATCATTATGGAGTACAGTGTGAAGTTTCAATATATTTACATATCTTGTGATCAGTTTAGGATTCTTAGGTGATCTGTCATCTCAAATATTTCTCTTTTTTTGTATGATAAAATCATTCAAAAATCCTCTCCTCTGGCTTTTTTAAAAAACTTTTTTTTTAGTTGTAGATGGACACAATACATTTATTTTATTTATTTTTAATGTAGTATTGAGGATCAAACCCAGTGCCTCACACATGCTAGGCAAGTGCTCTCCCACAGAGCCACAACCGCAGCCCCTCCTCTGGCTATTTTGAATTATACAATATGATATTGTCAACTATAATCACCCATGGTATAATAGAGCACCAGAACTCACTCCTACCTGCTTGTGACTTTGTACCTCTTAAACAAACGTCCTTCACTTTCCCCAGTCTGTAGTAAACCCCAATTAGTTCTAAAGGTTCTTACTTATTCACACTTCTATAACTTTATTCTCCTGCCCAAACCATTGGTCACATCAGTACATTTATTCTTACGTCCTTTCACTCTCTTCCACTATTCAGTGTTTGACAATGTTTTGAAGTCCTTAGTTTTATACTCTTAAATACATTTATTTTAAATAAAAGGAACTTGTATTAATGGATTTGTAGTTTACTAATGATATCTGTTAACCTTAACACCCAGCTATCACAAATGATAGAGTCAGTGAACTCTACCTCTCATTTTTATCTCTAACCAATTTTTAACATTTGTGATATTTCTACATTAGCAGGGCATATGATATTTACTTTCCTTTGTCTTCCCAAGTTCCTACATCTGTTTAAGTGTTAATTCTTCAATGAAATATTTTCCGTGTTTACTAACAGTACTTTCACTATATTTTCTCAAATTATCTCTTGGTTGGCCAAAATCATCCCCCCATATTTCACAGATGATTCAGGAAGCCTGTAGCAGGAAAATATTCCTTAAGTTCTGGTGTGTTTCACACTCTTTGTCTATGTACTTGAAGAATTTTGTAGATATTAAATTGCTAACTTTCTTTTAAAATCTTCTATCTTCAGTCACTGAATGGAGCTGTTGAGAAACCTTATGTCAACCTAATGTTTCCCTCAAAAAGTAGACTGATAATAGTTCCCAACTGATCTGTGTAGCAGTCTTGCCATATACTGATCTCAGCATTTCATTGAGACTTGCCTTGTCGTCTTTAACTCTCAATAGTAATGATGAATCATATGACCATCCTGTCTATTATAGTGGCACGGTTCTTTGTATTCTTGACAAAAAGATTTTCAATAATTTTCTTATATGTATTGATTTTGAAAAGTTCTGAGAAAATTTTATAATATAACATGTCCACCCAAAGTAAGACTCAGATCTTCATCATTTCTTTAAATCTGTTTTAAAGAATCATACCTTTAAATCTGTTTTCCTGATATATTGCTTTGGTCATTATTTTGACTCTCATCAGTGGCTACAATTATGATAATTTGAGTCTCCTATGCTTGGTTTGCTTTGACAGTCTTTTCTAAACCTTTGTAAAGATTTTAAAATTTCTGTTATATTTAATGACTTATTTTCTTATTGCTTCTTCACACTCGTCTTTTATGTTCCTTCCAATTTGTTTTCCTTTCTGAACTGACATTTTTTCTGTATTTTTCTTGAACTTTCTGCTAACTCGTATTTAATTTTGTTTCAACATGTCTTCTGAGTACTCATAGTGTTTATGTTGTTCTTCCTTTATTGAAACTGATTTCAATTGGTTGTTTAAATTTTTAAAAAAAATTTATGCCAAAGTATTGGGCAAAAATTTCATTCTGCACCATGGTTCCATTTTAATGCATTTTCTTTTTTTGTTAATAAATATTGCTTTCCCTCCCTCCATGTTTTCTTTTCCCTTATGAGCAGGCTCCTAACTTCTAGAAGGTGTGTATTTACCGGTGCCTTTTTTGAAGAGCTAGTATGTAGCCCTCCTGCCAGTCCATGTGCTGATTATCTCTTCCTCCCGCACACCCTCTACCTGATCTCAACTGCTTTTGGCAGCTGTCATATATATTTTGGCAACTGTTGATGAATGTGTGTTCTAAGACGCTAAAGATAAGCTTGCCATTTTGTTGGTTTCAGCCTGCATTAGGTTTTTGATGTCTTCTAGAAAAAGAGATAAAACGCTGGACTTACTCTTAGGGAAGTCTCATTGAGGCAGAGCCCCATCCCTTACCTCACTCCATTCTGTCCCTCTCTGATGCCATTTTGCCTCTTTAACTTTTCCCCCCTTCTGAGTTCTCCTAAGTCCTTCTCTCCTGCCATTACTTTGGTCTAGGAACAACAGGTCTGACTGATAAACATCTTTATGAGGTTGATGGAAACTATACCCAAGCAACAGGGATCCTCATGGGAAAGATAACCCGTTGATGAGATCACCCTCTAAGTAAGAGCAGTTATTCATGATGGGACCGAGGCTGTCCCCACTTCAGCAGGAGCAATTGACTCAAGATGGGAACCAAATTGCCCTATCAAGGGGTTATAGATTCCCTGGAGCTTCATGGAACCACTCTTGAGATAATCATCAGCCAGATCATAGCCTGATCACCTGCTTTGCCAGCTATGCAGCCATGTAGCTATGCAAAGCCCTGACCCTTGCCTTGGTTCTCCTTTTCTATAAGACCTCCAAGTTCCTGTCAGTCCTTCAAAGACAGATCTTAGATCACTGGACCTTGTTCTGTTCTTGGTCATGTGGCCACACTGATTAAAGCTCCTTCCTGCACTTAACCACTGTGCCTTTCTTTAACTTGTGTTTTGGGATGAGTGACCCAATCTAGTCCTGGGAACTCCCTGTGTGAGGACCTTTACTCTAAAACTCCAATAACATTGTAGATTTTTTTTTAACTCTGTCCCTAATTATGTGAAAAGCAGAAAATGTGTCTGAGGTTGCATTCTGCTAATTCCAATTCCAGTAATGTCCCCCTTCACCTAAATCCAGAGGCCTACCATTTGGCTTTTATTGTCAAAAATAGAAAAAAGAAGGAACGAAGATGATTTAACACTTTATTGTTTGCAACATGCCTTTATATTCATTTTCATGAATGATTTTTAGTAGTTTCTGAAGTCAGCAAAATATGTACTATGGTTTCCATTTTACAGATGAGAGAAATGTAATGCCACTATTTCTACTGTGCTCTGTGGTAACAACGTAATATGTAGATTTTATAGGCCAGATCAGGATAATGAACATTACATAAGACCATTTTTTTCACGAATTGAAACAAGATATTTGAAAATGAAAAACTGAGCATACCTTCTTCTGCCTGTGCTCCAGTTACCATTACCTCAGAGCACTTGATTCAAATGTGATCCGTACAACATCAGTTTTTGATGATTCCCTACACTGAAGGGAATGTAAAGGGTCTGGTCCCCTCTTGATCTGTATTACATACAATCTGGTTTTTATGTGAGGATTCATTTGTTAAAGGATTCCCCTTACCTAAAGAAATAATGCTGGAAAACTACTTACCTACATAATAAGAATAAAACACATATCCTGGGCATCTTTGTGGTAATTCCAGGAAAACCACCTGTCCAACAAGTCATCTAATCTTTTTTTTCTCCAATAGCTTAAAAAAAGAGAAGTATTCTGATTTATAACTTATCTGTTAGTGCCTTGGGTTTCACCAAATTTGAAAGAAGAAAAGAGGGATTGGATGTCATGCTTTGGGGATGGCATGAACATGGGTGATATGTTTTGGGGAATTACACACAGCTCAGATCTACTGGAGATTTATGGGAAGGGGCTATGTATCATTTCCTGGCTGCATCTTAGGGAACTGTAGAAGATGTTTTTATTTTTATCAATTATACATGTTTTTGTGTATATCATATGTATATATTTGCCTTATCATGACTATTTGATGATACTTTCTACTTTCCTCCATTTCTTACCTATTTTTTTTTTTCCTATTCATAACCTCTGGTAGCTCCCTTGCTGGAATAATTGAAAATTATGCAATTTGAATTTGGGACATGGGACAGAAAGAGCAAGAAGCTTTTCGGAGCTTCTGAAATCGGAGCTTGCTCATCAAGCCAAAGCAGTCACAACTTGGTACAGTGCCACAAAAGGAAGGGCTTCTGCACTGTATTTTTCCATCATCCTCTGACATCTTGCCTTCTTATCTGCCCTCTCTATACTCCGTAGCAGAATCATTCTTGTGACACTTCCATATGTTTTCTCTCCCTTCCACCTCAAGCAAAGTTCATGTGGAAGTCTTTGTGCATTTAAAAACACAAATCACTTATAATAACTTGAAGTTGTCTATATAATAGAACTTTGAAAGACAAACCATTAACTTTAGGACGAGTCACGTATGGGCAAATTATAAGAGCTAGCCTGGAATTTTCCTAAGTTGAGAAGTTCTAGACTCAAAGCCACCCTGGTTAATATCCCCTGTCACTTTCTGTCTCGGATTACATAATTACAGTTCTCCAGTTTGTACTCTGGTAGGTAGGAACTGACCCAGCTCAGATGTTCTCGATTTTACTGGGCTCCGGCCTTACTGTCACTGTCATTCTAAAGAAGAGTTCTTGAGAGACGGGGGCAGAAGGATGAGGAATTGCATCACACTGGGTAAACATCAGAATTTCTGGGGTCAAGGAGGTTAATAGCTTGAAAAATTCACATTTTCTGATAAAACTCCTCGGGGGAAGTTCTTACACTTCCCACTCCTACCCCTGACTGCAAGGATCACCCAGTTTGGGCTGTTTTCTTAATCTCTTGATGCTTTACATGATGTGCCAAACAACAAACTTATTTTCACAAGATACTTAAATGTCATGAAAAGAGGAAAGGAAGAGACTTCTCAGATAAACATCTCAAAAGTGGGTGGGAAAACTACAGTGGCAAAAACTGACTAGTCCCTGACAATGCAGCTGGTTGCTATAATTACAGGAAAGCAAGAAAGTATTGATTATGAAAACTTGATAAGAGAAGAAGTGGAATATGGAGCTTTCTTTTATATCTCCATTTAAAATACAGTCCTTTGAAGCTGTACACCATGATGCACATCCTTAACCCCAACAACTCAGCAGGCAGAGGCAGGAGGATAGAAAATTCAAGGCCAGCTCAGCAAGTTAGACCCTAAGCAACTTAGTGAGACCCTCTCTCAAAATAAAAAATAAAATGGTCTGGGGATGTGGTTCAGTGGTTAAGTGCCTTTTGCTTCAATCCTGGTACCAATAAATAAACAAACAAATGAACAAATAAAATGTAGCCCTTTGAGCTAGATGAGAGACATTCATAACCTACCTATCAAGGAATGTAATTATCAGGAACCAATAACTGGAAGATTCTTAAGTCAGACATTTTCCATTTATTAAATAATTCAATAACATTTATACAAACTAAAATTGCTGCTTCAACTGATCAAGCTAGTGGTCTTAGCTAAACCTCCCCCCACCCTCCCCTCACTTACTCTCTCCCTTTATCATGTTTTCTCTTCCTCTGTAATTCGAAGTAAAATATAGAGACTGAACCCAGGGCTGATTGAGTTGTGTGCTGAAATACCCACAGTTGCTTTGATCATGAGGAATGTTTTTATGGTTCCCCCTTGATTTCAGTGACATATCTATACTTAAAATCATTCTTTTTTTTTTTTTTGTAATTTGAACAGTTTTAAGTTCCTAACAATTAATATTCTCTAGGACATAGTAGCCCCTGAACCTCTCCCTCCCCCCACAGGAGTTTATAGTGAAAGTAGAGGTTTGAATACAATTCTGTGATCTAAGTGCTTTTGTAATCAGTTTAAGAACTGAATCCAACTTTTTTTTTTTTTTTTTTTTTTTTTTTGTGGTGCTGGGGATTGAACCCAGGGCCTTGTGCTTGCGAGGCAAGCACTCTACCAACTGAGCTATCTCCCCAGCCCTGGACCCAGCTTCTTGAGATAGAGTATTCTATCCAGTAACAACCTCCTTTATAACATGTTGGCCAGATTATATATTACTTTTTCTGGGATATACAATTATATTTGAAATGTCTCATTCCAGTAGTTAAATTTCAGTCCAGTTTAAATTTTTAACTCCACATTTTACTCCCAAGTTCTTCTGGTATCTCTGTGGAGGAGGGTGAGGGAGACAACCTGGTTCTCAAACACTTTTCCTCCTTACTCTTCAAGGTCTTTGCTTCTTCTCTGTTGGGGATTAGTGAGAGGAAGGAAATGGAAAAAGGGCAAAGGGATCTTACTTCACTGAGCTTGCTGATGCTGCCTCTCCCTGAACCATGCAATGTGGGCATGCTCAGTGTAGCCGGCCCTTCATGGATCTGCGCTGTGTGGTGGGTGCGGTTCTGGGTAGAGCATTCAGGTGGTGTAATGGATGCTCACATGTGGCACTCCTACAGGCTCTTGCAGGAAAACCTACTGGGACTTCCCCATTTCTCAGTCTTCTGTCTGTTTGACCAATCCCATCATCCTCCCTTTGTTTCAAGTCTCACAACACAAGTGGACTGTCCTACAGCTGCTGGCTGCTGGATATTTTAAGTGACATTTCTTGCTCTTCAGTGGAATTTTAGCAAGTTGAGTCAAATTACATCTCTCAGTGCCAACCTGATCTATAGAAAAATTACTCAGCTTTACCATGCTAAGTGATGAGAAAGTAGGCTACCTTAATATTGATCCTGCAGAAACCACTGGCCTCTTTTACCTTCTCTGCACATGACCTCAACAGAACCAGGCACATTGCAGTTGCAGAACAGATAGCATTAAACCTAATCCAGGGGACAGCTGAGAGACTGACCACATTACAAGTGATCCTTGTAGAGTTTGCCTGTCTGGCATTCAGAAGGATATCTCCTTCCTTCCAGAAAGAGATATGGTTAGGGAATTCAGTATCTCAAGGGAGATTTGGTAGCTCACATAAAACTTCCTGAAGGAAATAGAGAACTGAAAGATAGACGAGTTTCCAGGAAAGGAACAAGAAAGTCAACAATAAGAAAGAACACACAGCATTTTCCCTCTAGCTAGCATCAAAACTTTCCACCTCCAAATCCTCAGTGCTGTTCCTGGCAAGAAACAGGCACCCAGTCAGTGGATACTGACATCAACTACTTGCTCCACAGAAAGACATCCAGAGTAATTGGCCTGGCTGTCCCCTGTGAACCAAGCTGTTCTTTCATGTACCTAACTACGATCACAAACTTGGATGATTTTTGCAGACACCCTCTGTTATGGGCTACATCATGGCCCCAGAGAGATCTCCACTTTCTAATTCCAGAAAATCGTTAATATGTACCTCTTGTGCTAAGGGGGACTTTGTGAGTGCGATTAAGGTTCTTGAGATAGGCTATCTTGGATTCAATGTAATCACAGGACCCTTTCAAGACAGATGCAGGACAAAGTAAGGACCATGGAAGCAGAAGTTAGAGAAATCAGGCAAAGGATGCTAGCAACCTCTAGAAGCCAGAAAACACCAGGAGTGTATTCTCTGCAGAGGAACATATCCTGCCTCAAGGAGCACAGACCTGTGTGTGCTATCTTGACCCTGAAGCGCCGACACTGATTTAAGACATCGCAACTCCAGAACTGTAAGATGATAACTTTGTATCATTTTAAGGCACCAAGTGATTGGTTACAGCAGCAAAAGGAAACCAAATGTACATTTTTTGTCCCTTACCCGCCTTCAGTACCCACTTCACATTCCAAAAGTTTCTTCTCTACTGCTGCTTTCATTGCACTGGGTCCTTTCTACCTAAGCTTCATTCCTTCTGTTCTTAAAATGGTTCAAGTTCATGATCTTATCAATGTGACATTTAAATGTCACAGCTTTTCCCTACAATCCTCAATTTTTACAGGTGGTGTGTTATCAATTCTGCGTACCTACCTTCTTCACCTGGAACCAGAGTCTGTTGGGTTCAGTTTTGCTGTTTAGTGTTAGCAGACAAAACAGAAACATGGGTTTTGTTGTTGTGGGGGATTTTGTTTTGGTTTTCTTATCCTCGAATTTTCCATGCAGTGAAACATCCTTGCACAATGTCTTCCTTGAAATGAAAAATAGATACACTTCTCTTTTTTCAACAATAATGAGGAAAGGTCTATCTCTAGTGTAAAATGAAAAATCTGAAAAGGATCCTATGAGTGTATTGAAACTTCACTCGCCCTTTCTCGCAGAATCTAATCAGTCTGAGTTAAAGGACAAATAGATTCAGTATCAACCTGATATTAGGTAACTCAGTGGAGAAAATGACTAACCTTGTCAGAGACTGAAGCTTCAGGCCAAGTTAAGTTTATCTCTGCTATGCATGTCTTTTGTTGTTAGTGGAGGGCTGGGGCTGAAGCTCGGGGCTAGAGTGCTTGCCTGCATGTGTGAGTCCCTGAAAGTGATAAGTCCCCAGTATCACAATTAAAAGGGAAAAAAAAGATGTAAGAACTACTTTAGGTGACATCTTTCTTTCTTTTTTTTGGTAAGTGCTCTACATTGAGCTATACTCCATCTCTATTTTTTTTTTATTTTTATTTTTTGTTTCTGAGACAAGGTGTCCCTAATTTGCCCAGGCTGGCCTGATCCTCCTGCTTCAGCCTCACAAATAGCTAGGATGACAGATATGTGCCATCATGCCTGGTCTTCAGAAGGTGGCATTTCTGGTGGTTTCCTGTCCTTCCCCCCCCCCACTTCCAATTAAAAATAATAACACATGACAGATTTTAAAATTGATAGGAATCAATGTTCTACCCAGTGAAGGGATTACCTCTACAGTGTCCTCCACCGGTATTACCACCATCATCTTAAATCAGCATGCCTTCATTCTTAGGCATAGCTGCCTTTGTGAGAGAATTTCTACATCTAACCGACACATTTTGCTCAGATACATTATTCTGAGGAAATGCACATATGTGTCCGTGTATACATAGGTGGATCAATAGTTTTCTTTGTGCATTTATATATCATATCAAAGACATGCAAGTAAACATTTTGAAAATGCTCCTGATTTTTAAAATAACCCAGATGCATGCTGAAGCTGCCTGCCCTTCATAAATGTGGTCGAACTTGGCCTAAATCCCAGATCCATAGCCAGTGACAGTACAGAGCCCTCCCAGGATTTTTCTGACATCTTTGATTGAACTTTTTCTACTCCCAGTCCTCAAGTGATTCCATCCTCCTAAATATGAGCACAAAGCATCCATGTGTTGTCCCTAAGACAGCACTCACTCCAGCCACTCCTGGTGTTTTATGATTTAGCTATAGATTTGGAGGAACAGGGAGAAGGGTCACAATACAGAACATAAAGGATCCCGTCTTTCCCAGGGTCAGCTCCCTTATCTTTTTCTTCCTTCTTTCCCTTTCTTCCTGAGAGAATCATTAGAGTTCTCTCTTTACCTCTTGCCTCTTGATCGCTGTTGTGATCCAGGCTTCTACAGTTGGCTTGAGCAGTTTCCTCAAAACAAGCACACTGCGCTCGCTCAAAGGAATACCAATGGATAGATTTTGTTCTGCCTGTGGTACAGAGAGGTAGTGAATCGGTCATGTAGCTATCAACGTAGGATAGAAATCACCCTTTTCATTTCCTCCTCCTTCCTAATTGCTGTTGTAGGCAAAGATAGACATTTCAAGTCTCAACCATGGATGCTGTTGAAGTGGGTGCCCAGCACGAGATGGGGATGGAGAGACCTGGTATCACCACTGGCTTCACATGCTTTCCACCTTGATCATGTGACTTCTCAGTCTCAGGACTTTTCAGTTTGGGGGATGATGGAATTATTTCAAATTTGTAGGGGGAAAAATGGAAAAGCACACAGCACCATACAGGTGTATGCTATGATTATTCCTATGATGTTCATTTCAAGCAACAGACCATGTGTACTTGAATGCAGTTGTGGGAGAAGACTCGCAGTTTGCGTGCTTGATAAATTTGCCAGATTTAGCAACATCTTGGCTGCTTTCTTGGGCCAGGAAACTATAGAGATCTGTTTTCTGGGGAGACTAAGGACTTCTTTCTTTAAGGCTGAGATTAGTGAAACTGTCCTTTCTGCATGTTTTTCTTTTTAATTTTTTTTATTTTTTAACAAGTCCACCTCCAGTCCAGATGGCACCAGGAAGCACAGTGGCAGGACAAAATAACAAACAACAGCAATTACACTTTTCAAATATTCATCCATTTGTATGCGATTCAGGAGACTGGGAAATGTTTGAGGACAACTTCAAGGATAAACAAGATCAGCGAAATATAGAATATCCGTGATTCAGAGGCAGGGAATAGTGAAGTGACATTTATTTATGCAGGGATGGGATAAATAGTTTTATTTTCGAGTCAGTTCTCCAACTCACTTCAGCTAAGACCCACAGGAGGAAGGTGAGAGGAAGGAGCAGCTGGACTGGCACTCATCAAATCTGGAAGAACGCCAGGCTCAGGAGCAGCCGGAATGGGCAGAAAGGATGACGGCAGCTGACACGGAGTCCAGGAAGCAGTGACTTGGTTGTGCCCCCTGATCCTTTCTGCATACATTTACCAGTCAGGCAATCATCCTGGAAGCCACCATTCTCTCTCCTCTTCCTAAGGTCATCAGTGACCTAGTTGCTTCACACAGCAGCTTTACCTCCACTCATCCTTCCTTATTTTCCCCCAACATGACACACTGAAGACCCCATTTCACAAAATTCTCCTGTCTGTTGGCTTTAGGCCAGACCTTATCCCAATGCTCCTCCTGAGCATCTCTTGCCTCCTCTGTTCCAGCTCCTCTTCACAGGTCCGTATCACCATGCATTTAGCTGTATGACTCTGTCTCCCTCTTGGAAAATCACCTAACATAGATTTAGTTATCCGGTACCGCTTTAGTCATCTTTTTCACTGCTGTGTCTAAAAGGACCCCACCAGAACTACTATAGAGGAAGAGTTTATTTGAGGGCTCACAGTTTCACAGATCTCAATCCATAGACGGTGGGCTTTATTCCTCAGGTCTCCAGGGGAGGCAGAACAACATGGCGGAAAAGTGTGGCAGAGGGGAGCAGCTCACACGATGATTAGGAAGCAGAGAGAGACTCCACTCTCCAGATACAAAACATACACCCCATAGCCACACTCCAGTGAACCACTTCCTCCAGCCACAGCCCACCTGCCTCCAGTTACCACCCAGTTAATCCCATCAGGGATGAATTCACTGATGAGGTTAAGGCTGTATAGCCCAACAGGTTCTCCTCCAAACCTTCTTGCATTGTCTGTCAGGTGAGCTTTTGGGGAACACCACATCTAAACCATAACAAGTTCTGTTGTTCTCAAACACTAGCTTCATCCCTGATTTCTTTCTCCACTTTGACCAGTTTCAGCAATCCTCACATCCATTCATACTCCTCACATTCCCAACTCACTATTTCTTAAAAATTAAAATCATCCTCTCATTCATGATCTTCCTGCCCCCCATGTTCTCTATTAAGAGCACCACTGTTCCCAACCCTGCCCCCTCCAACAGCCTTCCTCACCTAACATTAGCACCTTAATTTTATCTTCCGTCTCTTCATAGTCCCTCCTTCCGTCCTCCCTCTTTTCCTCCGTCCTTCCCCTAACCACTTTTCATCTCTCTCTCTCCCCCTCCTTAGCTAATCAGGTGCCTAGATGTGTCAGTTTTGTCCGTTCTGTTTCTTCAGTCTGTCCCCATCTCTTTGTTCAAACTGTGATTATCCCAGGACAGATTCACTCACTCTAATTCTCTTTTTGTTTATAAAATATTTTAAATTTAAAACTGTAGAGATAAATTTAAAAATATCTGTGAAAAAGATCCAGGTATTGCAAATACTGATGTTTTACCAGGTCACTACAGAACTTTCCATAAAGGACATAGAACATGGAAAACCAGCCGTACCATCACTACTAGACATCTCCTTCCCCATTCTGAGAATTAATAACCTTTCTAAGACGGGAAAATAGCCTTCCAATTTTGTAGTATTAAGAAATGTGGGAGATCCAAGATGGCAGACCAGAGGGAGGCTGCATTCCTTGTTGCTACGTAACTCTGGTGTCAAGCAGAGGATATCTGTTTCTTGGTAAGGCAGTTTTGCTGCTTATCGATCCCCTGCTGTTTACCCCATTTGTCTGCTGTGATCACCTGCAATCTGCCAGCATATCGACACCTTTTTTGAGTGCAGATTGCTCACTGTCAGGCACCTATCATCCGCCATTTGCCCGCCTCTCGCCTGTCCATCACCTGCCTTACACCTATCCATCACCCAACGCATGAGGTTCACCCACCAATCGTCCGACAACAGTCAGCAAACTGATCGCCAACCGACAGTGGAGCACCAGCTGCCTGCTGTTGCCTGGAAGTTCACTGTTACAGTACCTGCAGGTTTGATTACATGTGGCTGCCCCCATTTTGAGACAACAGCCAGGCCCCGTAGGACCCCTGGCTGGACTGACTGAGCCCCATCTCCAGGATCGCTCAGCCTGACTGATCACTCCCTGCCTCTGGGGCCCTCACATCGACTGACTGTTCCCTGCCACCAGGACCCCCAGACCAACTGACTGCGCCCTATCACCGGGACCCCAGACTGACTGACTACAACCGGACTCCAGGATCCCACAACCACATCAAACACACCCGATCTCCAGGAACCCTGCTGGACAAACCGCATCCTGCCTCCAGGACTTCCTGCTGACCACAGCCACACCCTGAGCTGCAGCTCCCCATTTGCCAACACATTTGGAAGCCAGAGCAGCCATCTTGGATAATCCTGGAAGCCGTAGCTCTGATCTTTAGGTGGGGCAAAACCCATCCTGAGACGCCTGCTGGAGGCTTGAAGCTCATTGTCAGGTACCTCTCATGCATCAGGCCATTGAACTCTGGGAGGTTTCATTACTATATGACTGTTACACTGTGGATTTTCTTTTTTCTCCTTATTGAAAAATTTTAAGTTTTTATTTCTTTACTTTTTTTGCTCTCTTTTCCTTTTGTTTACCTGTTCCCTCAGAGTCTCTTTCTCCCTTTTTTGCATGCTAACATCCAATTTCTTTTGATTACACTCTCACCCTTTCTATTATCTAGAACTTCTGTATATTCTTTTCTTATCCCATTAACAGCCACATTCTACATCCCTCTGCATCCTCTTTGTCCTCCATTTGAAAACTGCAGACCTTATTGCAAACCTGTTTATTTTATAGAAGATAATATTTTAACTCATTCTGTTTATTATGACAATTTTGTTATTGTCCTCAAGGGGCTATTTGGTCTAGGATTGCATAGTGTCTGATTTGGGCACTGCTAATATTGATCTCCCCTTAAAGAAAGGGATTTGGAAACCTATAGGGCCACTATAAGCCTATAGGGGGAAATCTGCAATACCCCAGAGATCTGCACTGCTAGAGGGGAAGATACATGAACAACATGAAAAAACAGAGGAAGAAAATGATCCAAATGAATCTAGATTCTATAGTAATAGAATCCAACGACAGTATGTTAGAAGAAATGTCAGAAAAGGACTTCAGATTATACATGATTAAGATGATTCGTGAACCAAGGATGAGATAAGAGAGCAAATGCAGGCAGTGAATGATAATACCAATAAGCTGAAAGAGCAAGTGCAGGAAGCAAAAGATCATTTCAACAAAGAGATAGAGATTCTCAAAAAAAACCAAATGGAAATCCTTGAAATGAAGGAAACAATAAACCAAATAAAAAACTCAATGGAAAGCATCACCAAAAGACTAGACCACTTGGAAGACAGAACCTCAAACAATGAAGACAAAATATTTAATCTTGAAAATAAAGTTGTCAAAACAGAGAAGATGATAAGAAGTCATGAACAGAATCTCCAAGAACTATGGAACATCATGAAAAGACCAAATTTAAGAATTATTGGGATTGAGGAAGGCACAGAGATACAAACCAAAGGAATGAACAACCTATTCAATGAAATAATATCAGAAAATTTCCCAAGCCTGAAGAATGAAATGGAAAATCAAATACTAGAGGCTTACAGAACACCAAATGCACAAAATCACAACAGCTCCACACCAAGGCACATTATATTGAAAATGCCTAACATTCAAAATAAAGATAGGATTTTGAAGGCCACAAGAGAAAAGCATCAGATTACATATAGGGCGAGACCAATACGGATAGCAGCCGACTTCTCAACCCAGACTCTAAAAGCTAGGAGGGCCTGGAACAACGTATTTCAAGCTCTGAAAGAACATGGTTGTCAACCAAGAATCCTATACCCAGCAAAATTAACCTTCAGATTTGAAGATGAAATGAAACCCTTCCATGATAAAGAAAAGTTAAAAGAATTTACAAATAGAAAGCCTGCACTACAGAATGTCCTTAACAAAATATTCCATGAGGAGGAAATGAAAAACAACGATGTAGGTCAGCAAAAGGAGGAACTACCTTAGAGAAAAACCACTCAAAGGAGAAACCAAGCCAACTTAAAAACCAAAAATAAGCCAAATGACTGGGAATACAAATCATATCTCAATAATAACCCTGAATGTTAATGGCCTAAACTCATCAATCAAAAGACATAGACTGGAAGAATGGATTAAAAAGAAAGACCCAACAACATGCTGCCTGCAAGAGACTCATCTCATAGAAAAAGAAATCCACAGACTAAAGGTGAAAGGATGGGGAAAAAACCTACCATGCCCATGGACTCAGTAAAAAAGCAGGGGTTTCCATCCTTACATCAGATAAAGTGAACTTCAAGCCAAAGTTAGTCAGAAGAGATAAAGAAGGACATTTCATACTGCTTAAGGGAACCATAAATCAGGAAGACATAATGATAGTAAATATTTATGCCCCAAACAAAGGTGCATCCCTGTACATCAAACAAATCCTTCTCAATTTCGGGAATCACATAGACCACAACACAATAATTCTGGGTGACTTTAATGCACCACTGTCACCACTAGATAAATCTTCCAAACAAAAACCAACCAAAGAAACCTAGAACTCAATAACACAATCAATAACCTAGAATTAATAGACATATATAGAATATTCCATCCATCAATGAGCAGATTCACTTTCTTCTCAGCAACACATGGAACCTTCTTGAAAATAGACCATATATTATGCCACAAAGCAGCCCTTAGGAAATGCAAAAAAATAGAGATAATGCCTTGTTTTCTATCAGATCATATTGGACTGAGAATAGAAATCAATGACAAAAAACAGAAATTACTCCAACTCCTGGAGACTAAATAATATGCTATTGAATGAAACATGGATAACAAAAAACATCAGGAAGGAGATAAAAAAATTCTTAGAGGTCAATGAGAATGACGATATAACATATCAAAATCTCGGGGACACTATGAAAGCGGTACTAAGAGGAAAATTCATTGCATGGAGTGCATTCCAGAAAAGAATGAAAAGTCAACAACTAAATGACCTAACATTACAGCTCAAAGCCCTAGAAAAAGAAGAACAGAATAACAGCGAAAGTAGAAGACAGAAAATAATTAAAATCAGAACTGAAATGAATGAAATTGAAACAAAAGAAACTATTCAAAAAATTGACAAAAGAAAAAGTTGGTTCTTTGAGAAAGTAAACAAAATAGACAAACCCTTAGCCACACTAACAAAAAGAAGGAGAGAGAAAACTCAAATTACTAAAATTCGTGATGAAAGAGGATATATCACAACAGACACCACTGAGATACAGAACATAATGAGAAGTTACTTTGAAAATCTGTATTCCAACAAAATAGAAATTACCGAAGACATTGACAAATTTCTAGAGATGTATGCTCCTCCCAAACTGAACCAGGAGGACATACACAATTTAAACAAATCACTATCAAGCAATGAAATAGAAGAAGCCATTAAAAATCTACCATCCAAGAAAAGCCCAGGACCAGGCGGATTCTCAGCCGAGTTCTACAAGACCTTCAAAGAAGAACTCATTCCAATACTTCTCAATGTATTCCAGCAAATAGAAAAGGAGGGTACCCTACTGAACTCATTCTATGAAGCTAATATCACCCTCATACTCAAACCAGGCAAAGACACATCAAGGAAAGAAAATTTTAGACCAATATCCTTGATGAATATAGATGCAAAGATCCTTAACAAAATATTGGCAAACCATAACCAAAAGCATATTAAAGAAAATCGTGAACCACAATCAAGTGGGGTTCATTCTGGAATGCAAGGATGGTTTAACATCCGTAAATCAATAAACGTAATCCATCATGTCAATAGACTTAAGGATAAGAATCATATGGTTATTTCAGTTGACGCAGAAAGAGCGTTCGACAAAATGCAACACCCCTTCATGCTCAAAACACTAGAAAAAATAGGGATAGTAGGAACATACCTGAACACTGTAAAGACTATTTATGCTAAGCCCATGGCCAACATAATTCTTAATGGAGAAAAACTGAAACCATTCCCTTTAAAAACGGGAACAATACAAGGATGTCCTCTTTCACCACTTCTATTCAACATTTCCTCGAAACTTGAGTCAGAGGAATTAGGCAGACTAAAGAATAAAGGGATATGAATAGGAAAAGAGGAACTTAAGCTGTCACTATTTGCTGATGACATGATTCTATATTTAGAGGATCCAAAAAACTCTTCCAGAAAGCTTCTAGACCTCATCAATGAATTCAGCAAAATAGCAGGCTATAAAATCAACATGCATAAATCTAAAGCATTTTTATAAGCAAGCGACAAAACAGCTGAAAGGGAAATGAGGAAAACAACTCCATTTGCAATAGCCTCAAAAAAATAAAATACTTGGGAATCAATCTAACCAAAGAGGTAAAAGATCTCTCGAATTAAAACTATAAAACATTGAAGAAAGAAATTGAGGAAGACCTTAGAAGATGGAAAGATCCCACGTTCTTGGATAGGCAGAATTAATATTGTCAAAATGACCACACTACCAAAAGTGCTATACAGATTCAATGCAATTCCAATTAAAATCCCAATGATGTACCTTACAGAAATAGAGCAAGCAATCATGAAATTCATCTGGAAGAATAAGAAACCCAGAATAGCTAAAGCAATCATTAGCAGGAAGAATGAAACGGGGTATCGCAATACCAGAACTTCAACCATACTACAAAGCAATAGTAACAAAAACAGCATGGTATTGGCACCAAAATAGACAGGTAGATCAATGGTACAGAATAGAGGACACGGACACAAACCCAAATAAATACAATTTTCTAATACTAGACAAAGGTGCCAAAAATATGCAATGGAGAAAAGATAGCCTCTTCAACAAATGGTGCTGGGAAAACTGGAAATCCATATGCTACAGAATGAAGCTAAACCCCTCTCTCTCACCCTGCACAAAAATCAACTCACAATGGATCAAGGACCTGGAAATCAGACCAGGGACCCTGCATATTATAGAAGAAAAAGTAGGTCCAAATCTTCAACTTGTTCCTTCCTTAACAGGACTCCCATAACACAAGAAATAAAAGCAAGAATCAAAAACTGGGACAGATTCAAAGTAAATAAGCTTTCTCTCAGCAAAGGAAACTATCAGCAATGCGAAGAGAGAGCCTACAGAGTGGGAGAATATCTTTGCCACTCAGACTTCAGATAGAGCACTAATTTCCAGAATATATAAAGAACTCAAAAAACTCTACACCAAAAATACAAATAACCCAATCAACAAATGGGCTAAGGATATGAACAGACGCTTCACAGAAGATCTACAAGCAATCAACAAACATATGAAAAAAATGTTCCCCAACTTTAGTAATAAGAGAAATGCAAATCAAAACTACACTAAGATTCCATCTCACCCCAATTAGAATGGTGATTATCAAGAATACAAGCAACAATAGGTGTTGGAGAGGATGTGGGGAAAAAGGTACAGTCATACATTGCTGGTGGGGCTGCAAATTAGTGCAACCACTCAGGAAAGCAGTGTGGAGATTCCTTAGAAAACTTGGAATGGACCCACCATTTGACCCAGCTATCCCACTCCTCAGCCTATACCCAAAGGACTTAAAATCAGCATACTACAGAGATACAGCCATATCAATGTTCATAGCTGCTCAATTCACAATGGCCAGACTGTGGAACCAACCTAGATGAACTTCAATTGATGAATGGATAAAGAAACTGTGGTATATATATACAATGGAATATTACTCAGCTATAAAGAATAATAAAATTATGGCATTTGCAGGTAAATGGATGAAATTGGAGAACATCATGCTAAGTGAGATAAGCCAATCTCAAAAATTCAAAGGACGAATGATCTCACTGATAAGCGAATGATGACTCATAATGGGGAGTGGGAGGGGGCCAAGAATGGAGGAAGGAGGGACTGTATAGAGGGAAAAGAGGGGTGGGAGGGGTGGAGGATAAGGAAAAAATAACAGAATGAATCAAACATCATTACCCTATGTAAATGTTTGATTACACAAATGGTTTGCTGTTACTCCATGTACAAACAGAAACAACATGTATCCCATTTGTTTACAATAAAAATAAATAAAAAAAAGAAATGTGGATACATTAACAATATAGAGTATAGTTGTATGAATTTTTCAAGGTTTCATGAATGATATGGTGATCCTATCCTTTGCAACTTGTTTATCATTTAATATTATGTTTTTGAAATGAGTCTATAAATATTTGTTCATTTTAATTGATCTATCAATTTTGATTGAGTGATTATACCACAATTTATCCATTCCTTTATTGATAACATTTGCATTGTTCCCAGTTTTTCCTCAATACAATGCTGTATTGGATAACAGAATTCTTTGTATTCTTATTAAAATTTCTTTTGGTCTTGTACGCAGAAGTAGAGTTACTGGGCACGTGCTAACTCAGTTTTACTGGAAATTATTACCAACTGTTTTTTAAAAGAGATGGAGCAAAACACATTTCCACCACCATAAAAGATTCCAACATAAAAGATTCTACTCCGTATGCTTACCAAATTTGATGTTTCAGTATTTTGAAGTTTTTGCCAATTTGATAAACACAAAATTATTTCTGATCATTGCTTCAAATTACATTTGCATGAATCCTGGGGATACTAAATATCTGTTCATGTATTTATTGGATTTTTAGATTTTCTTTTCTACATTTTGTCCATAAGTGTCACTTGTTTTCATTTATTTATTTGTTTATTTACTTATTTATTTTTTGGTACTGGGGATTTATCCCAGGGATGCTTTAACACTGAGTCACATTCCCATCCCTTTTTATTTTGTTATTTTGTGATGGTCTCAAAATAAAGTTGTTTAGGTCTTCTCTAGGTTGCTGAAGCTGGCCTTAAACTTTCTATCCTCCTGTCTCAGCCTCTCCGGTTCCTGGGATTACAGGCTTGTAAGACTGTGCCTGACACTTGGTTGTTTTTTCTAGAGTTTTTTATTTTTCTCTTGGATTTGTAGGAGTTATATGCAAATATGTATAGAGATTTTATTTCATCTTTCTGCTGTCCATTTCTAACTTAACCTTGTTATAATTATATTTTGCATGATTCTTAAATTTGTTGTTTTCTTTTCATGGTCTAGAATATCTTGGCTAATTCTCCATATGCACCTGAGAAGAAAATTTATTCTATTATTGAGTGAATTGTTGTGTGTCAATTAGATGATGGTTCACAGTGTTGTTCACATAAATATCTTTGCTGACCTGCTGACTACTTGTTATATAACTGAGAGAAAAGCTGAATGTTTCCATTATAATTTTTGACCTTGTCTATTTGTCTTGTAAAGTTTGTAAGTTTTTGCCTCATGATTTTTGATACACTGTTGTTAGGTACATATATGTTTGGGATCATTTTATCTTTTTAGCATGTTGACTTTTTGTTGTTAAATAATAGTCATCTTTATCCCTTCAAATATTCCTTGCCATGAAATCAAATCTATCTAATATCAATATAGTCACTTTAATTTGATATGGGTTATCAATTGCATGGTTTGTTTTTATAACAAACTTTCTCTTTTTACCTATGTTTTTATATTTATGGTGGGTTTCCTGTAGATTATATAAAGTCAGGTCATTTAATTTCTAATGCAGTGACAATCTATCTTTTAATTAATGTGCTAATATTATTTATACTTCATGTAATTATTGATATTATTGATGAAAAAGCATATCTTTCTAGATTTTCTCTGTCTCATCTATTCTTTGTTCTGCCTCATATTGGACTGAGTAATTTATTATTATGCTTTTATATCCTCTATTAGCATGTTAATTATAGCTCTCCAAAGACATTAGTCATTTTAGAGCTCATAATATACATCATTAAATACAGCGTATCTTCAAATATTGTACAATTTCACATGTATGACCCTTCAACACTATTCTCCCAATTACTCATTTCTATTTGATTCGTACTGATTGTTACAGTTTATTACACATTGTATACATAATGCTAACACAGATACTACTGTTTTAGAGAGACAACTTTATTATAGGGCAATTTAAATAAGAAAGTGATGAACTTCACATACACTGTCACTGATGCCACTTCCTGCACTCTTCATGTCTTTGCATAAATCCTACATTTGTCTGGCATCATCTTCCTCCTGCTGAAGAAATTCCTTTAACATTTGTTCTAGCACAGATATTCTGCTTATGAGTTCTCAATTTTTGTTTCCCTGAAGACTTAGTAGTTTTTGACTAATGACTTCTTCATCGTCCTTTTGTTATTGAAAGGTATTTTAATTTAATATAGGAATTGGAGTTAGCATTTTAAAAATTTCAACACTTTAAAGATCTGTCAGCTGTCTCCTGCCTTTGGATTGTGTCAAGGTTCTTGCTACTGATGAATTCATCATGAGCCTTGTTCATCATGAACCTCATTCATTACTCTTACTATGTTTTTCATTTCTGCATTGCTCTTTGATCTTTTTAACAGTTTTCTTAACTATGCTGAAATTCCCTATATGTTCACAGGTGCTGTGTGCTTTTTCTATTTTAATAGTATTAATTTATCAATAGAGCTGTTTCCAATTTTCCATGTGACTTCCAACATCTGGATCATATCAGAGTCTGATTTTGTTGATTTTCTTGACAATGTGTTGTTTTTACGTCCCTTTTTATGTTTCTCATAATCCTCATTTGAATGCCAGACATCTTGTATAGGATAATGGAGTCTAAGGTAAGCAGCATTCATGCCAATAAATGTTCACAGACCCTTCATTTGGTAGGATATTAATATATAGGCTTGATTCAATGTAGCCTTGGCTTGACAAGGATAAGGGTTTTACTTTTACCAAGGTCAACTTTATTTCTGTGTTAAAAGAGATTGATGAGTTGTCCAACTTTTAAAACTTACCTATTATGTACTATATGGTATAAAGTTTATAAAAATTTAGAAATTGGAGTACAAAAAATTCCTATTTTTTATTCTCTGCTTTTATTCTAAAACTATCATGTTTATCTCTGTTTTAGGAGAGTTGGTCTGCTCATAAATCCCATCACTCTCTTGCTTCTATTTCTGTCTAGCAAATTATTTCTTTATTCACGAGGCAATAAAAGGTCACTGGAAAGAAGAATATAATATTCACTCATAAAATAAAGTTAAACAGTATTTAGCATTTATATCTTTCCAGTGTAGTAAACAAAATATGGTTTATTTGACTCAATGAAGACCTATGATACCAAAAAAGATAAATCTAATGATTTGTTTGAACACAGGAAGATAAATCTTTCACAGCATGCCCTCAGAGATGACATGTTGCCATTGTCCTAGTTTTTTTGTAAAATTAGATAGAAAGGCAAAGCAGGCTTGGCTCTTACTCCAAAACATCCAGACACTGGTCCAGTGCTACTGCCTGAAGAGACCAGCTGAATACGTACAATTCGTGTTTTGTTTATTTGTTTTGCTTTATATGCTACTTATTGGAATAATATTAGCATGATTTTTTTATATTTGCAAGTGATGATAGATAAAGGTCAATTGTTTTTTTCAATTTGCTTTCATTTCAATGGGTATCGGAAAGAATATAGAATTCCCTGACCTTTCTTTGCGCCTATCATGAGATAGTTATTTCCTTTTTAATAAAGACAATCAGATCTTTGTTTGAAAAATTGAGCAAGTGCATTATTAAAAGAGTCGGAGTTTAATATAAATGCTAACTTCTTTTTATAAAATTTCTGTACATTTCTAATAAAATAATATGCAAAAAATCAGCTCAAGAAAATGTTTCTTTATAGCTTCTAATCACTTTTTTTGCCACAATTGGAATAATCTGATTAAAATATATTAAGTTAGTGTCTTAACAATTAAAATATCAAAACAATGTATTCTTCCTTATGAACTACATGATTTGAAATATTTTTATGCAGAGCTCTGTCTTATAGAAATACAGAAGAAAACTAGGGGAATAAAAAGGAAAAAAACAATAGAAGCAAATATAAACTATACAGGACAAGTTTTTGTACCTTTCTCAATCTAGTTGTTTCAAAAGGTTTTGATATGAAAAGTGTAAATCTAGTTTCAACATGTGCTGTTTTCCTCCAAAGTTACGTATGAAGAATCTCCATCTAGTCCTGCTCCATTGCTTAAAGTTTTTTTTCTAATTTATTTTTTACAAATTTTATTTTTCATTATCAAATAAAAATCTGTCTCATGCTTTTATAAGCCTTTTATAAAAGATTCTCTTCACTGAATGGCAGAATCTGGCCTTTTCTTTTTATCTCTCTAATTAAAACAGTGCAACCTGGGTAAGCCATCAGTTAGTTCTCAGTAAATGGCATTTATTTTGATCTCCTTTTATATGGCAAGAAAAATGGTGAAGGGAACAGAAATGTCCTGGTCCCTAAAATTAGATATAAATTCACAAATATTCAACTTACAGAATCTTCTGGGCCTTCAGAGATGGCACCCAGTAATTTATTTCAACATAAATCAACTTGCTTTCACTCTACAGCTCAGCAGTGCTGAGCTCATTTTTCAAAGGAACTGAACAGTCCAAGATTGTTCATGTGCTCTAGAATCTTACATCTATATGTTCTTTCTTAACTGACTCTCTAAAATTTGAATCAAAGACCATATATCACGGTATAACTCCACCACTTAGAGATGCATCCGTCTGGCTACCATTTTGCATCCTTTTCTGCCCTCAGCTAAGCCTTATTGTTAACATGGTTGTCTGGGATTGTGAGGACTTTGGGGGGTGGGGGTTGCTTCATTTTCCTTTTTCCCCCCATTGAATAAAAGTCTCTCTTGTGCTCTATTATTAAAGGAATAGGCAAGATCTTAGTAACTGCACAAACTAGTGTCTCTACGTGTATTCATTTGTTCTAGGCGCATTGAAAAACCATGAGTAATGGACACATTGACCTAATAATGAATGCTTGTTAAAAGATTGCTTTTGATGTGCTCTAGCCTTAATAAATAACGTCAAGCAAATGGCATAATCAACTCATGCTTAATGAGCATCTGAAATATTATGACTTCTTGAGTGTTTACAGGATAATTAAGAAGGGATTTCTCAAGAAATTTAGTTCCTAGTATAAAAAGGCCTGGCAGATGTTCAAAGAGGAAATATGTGTTTAGGTGGCTCTATATACACCATTCATTTCAGAATCGGTGATATCAAATACGTACTATACATGGAAGAAACAGAGTTTGTGGAAATTTTGCTGGAAGTAGTCAGTCTATAAAATAAGTGACCAAATAGACTGTATACAATATGAATGCGAGTCCTCTGATTTGGAAAGTAGCAATTTCACTAAAAAAGAAGGCACTGACTTCAGAGGTAGAAATCTTAGATGTCATTCCTAACGGAGCCACTAAGTGCCACATAATCTTAACCAACTCAGTTGGCCTTTCTAGACTTTCTATGGATTTCTCATCCATAAAATAAGTGATTGGGTCTTGTGTCCTACAAGGTTATTTTCAGCTTCATATTCTAAGGAGAAAGAAGCCAATAGAAAAGCATCGGGGAGTCCTTTGGATATGGACAACCAAGAGAAAAATATTTTCCTTCTTTCTAGGCAATTTACAAACCCTGCTAAAATACAGAACTTCATTCTAGAAAATTTGCAGGCATCTGAGGATAACACTGAAAGTTATTTAGGTCACCCCTCCCTGATAAATTTTTAACTTATACTAAAAGTGGTCTCAGCTGCACACCATGGTAGAACCTAAGCAAGGCCTATGTTTGACTTATAGGATAGTGTGAATTTAGAGCAAGATTTTGGACTTTAGAACATATTGGACCAGGATTTGATCTTGATTTCACCACTTTTTAAGTACTTGAATTTCAGTGAGCTACTTAATACCTCTAAATATGTTTTGTTTTCATTAAAATGGGTTTAATAATATCTACTTCAGATAGAACCCAGGATAAAAAAAATAATATATGTAGAGTTTAATGGTATGCCTGTCACTTAGTAGGTACTCAAAAACCATGAATTCCCTTTTATAAAGTTAAAGTTTAACATTTTGAAAAGAAACCTTGTGTTTTGGCTGCTTACCACCATATTTTCTTATGGGTCAGGATGAATGCTGATAAAAATCATTGCTTATGAAAAGAAATCACAGTTGTACATACTAACAAAATATTTCTGCTATGCTTTTTAAAAGAATAAAATACTTAGGGACACACTTCACCAAAGAGGTAAAAGGTTTGTAAAATGGAAACCATAAAATATTGATGGAAGAAATTAAAGAAGACACAAATAAATGGAAAGATACCCTGTGTTCTTGGATTGGAAGATTTTTAATATTTTTAAAATTTCCATACTTCCCAAAGCAATCTACATATTCTATACAATCCCTATCCAAATTCCTACAGCATGTTTTACAGAAATGGGAAATAATACTAAAATTCATATGGAACCACAAAAGATCCTAAATATCCTGAATAATTCTAAGAAAGAGTAAAAACCTGGAGGAATCATACTTCCTGATTTCATTACATATTACAAAGACACAGAAATTAAACAGTGTGGTATTGGCATAAAAGCAGACATGTAAACCAAAAGAACAGAATAGAGACTAGAAATAAACCCACACGTCCAACTGATCTTCAACAAAATTGTAATGTGCCACTTAAAATTTTGTTGAAGGGATAGATCCTCATGTTAAATATTCTTATTACAATAAAAAAGGAAAACAAAGGAAGCCTACACAACAAGAAAAAGAAAAAAACCCAAGTAATTTGATTTAAAAGTGAACAAATGATCTGAATAGATACTTTTCAAAAGAAAACATAATGACCATCAAGTATATGAAAAAAATGCTCAACATCACACTCATCAGGGAAAAAAGAGATATCATCTCACCTCAGAATTGCTATAGCAAAAAGACACAAATAATAAATGGTGAGGATATAAAGGAGAAACTCTCATACACTGTTGGTGTCAATGTAAATTAATAGAATTTATAGAGAACCGTATGGAGCTTTCTCCAAAAACTAGACAACTATCACGGGATCCAGTTTTCCCACTACTAGGTAGATACCCAAAGAAATTGAAAACAACCTGTCAAACAGACAGGTGCATTTCCAAGTTTATTGTAGCATTATTCACATTAGCCAAGATATGGAATCAACCCAGATGCCCATCAAAAGGTGAATGTCTAAAGAAGACTTGATACATATATATGAACCATGGAATATTATTTGGCTGTGGAATTCTGTCATATGCAACATCGTGGATGAAACTAGAGTACATCATGTTAAATGATGGAATTCGGACAAGGAAAGACAAATACTACATGTTCTTATTTGAATGAGAAAGCTAGAAAGTTGTTCGCATGGGAGTATAGAGAGTAGTGGTTACCAAAACCTGGGAAGGATGAGGGGATGAGACAGATGATGGTTAATGGTTACAGGGGTGCAGCAGATGGATAGAAAAAAAATTCTAATATTCTATACCATAGTAGGATAACTGTGGTTGACAGTGATTAAGTGAATATTTCAAAACAGCTAGTGGAGTGATTCTAAACAAATATATATATATATATATATATATATTTTAGATAGATTATGTGATATCTAGTTTAATATATATTGAAATATCATCCCATAAATATTTACAGTCACTGAGTCAGTTTTTTTTTTTCATGTGAAGAAGACTATCAAACCCTATTCTATTCTACTTGCCCTTGAGTAAATAAGAAAAAAAAAAAACCCTCTGTTACTCTGTGATTTAATGAAAATACCCATCCACTCAAGCAGCAACCAGAAAATTCTGCCTAGATATCCCAGGCAGATTTTGCCTCAACTCCAACCATGTCTCCATCCATTTGGGAGACAGTGGCTGTCAGTCCCAGTGGAAGGAAGAGTGTCACAGAGATTTGGTGATATTTCATTGAACAATTTAGTGCCTCCTGAGAGGAAGTGAATCCTAATAGGTGGCCACCTATGAGCTGCATGGGGTTAGCAAGGGAGGCCACCCATGAAATGTCGATAAGATTGCTGAACTCCATTTGTCATTTCCCGTAGAGCTCTGGGAAAAGATGTTGAGGTCACTAAAACATAGCTTGCTTATAACATTTCTATCAGGTGAACACAGTTCTCACAGGAACAGTATGTGTAACTTTTTTTTTTTTTTTTTTTGCCTGATTAAATTTCAAAAGCCCCTTCATTCATGCCTGGCAAAACACAATTTGAAGTAGGACCTCCTGAAAGGTGCCTATTAACTCTGCTAATGAGCAGATACAATTTTTGCCACTTGCAGATGACATTCAATATGGCTTTGGGCTCATATTTCAGAGGACATTTCCACATGAGGTTCATTCTAGCAGAAGAAATACTTCCTGACTACTGACCCGAAGTAGTTGGCCAGGATGTGTGCATTCCGCAGCAGATGCCAGACTGGCCTGAGTCCATCCTGGGGGGTTTTCATTAAAGCAAATTCCTTATCTGGGAGACTAATCTCTTGTGATGTTTGATCATCCCTATGCATGGCAAGGGCATAAATGTCTCTGCCTTGTCTGCAACTTCTGCTGTAGAGTCTTCTACTTTCTCTATCTTATCCAGAGTGTTTCCTCAGACAAAGACTGAAGTTTGCTAATAAGCTCCATGCAATATTGAGCACACCATCAACCTTCATTAAAGCATTTATGACCATGGTGGCATTGATAGTGTTGGAGGAATTCATTAAGAGAGATCAGGGTACCCACTACTAAATGAAAACTTCAGAGGAGGTAAAAAAAAAAATACATTGGAGAAAAGATACCATTTTCAACAGTGCTGGGAAAACTGGAAATCCATATGTAGAAAAGTGAAATTAGACCCCTATCTCTCACCCTGTACAAAACTCAAAGGTGGATCAAAAACTAGGCATTAGACCCAAGACCTGCACCTACCAGAAGAAAAGGTAGGCCCAAATCTCCATCATGTCAACTTAGCCTCAACAGACTCCTGAAGCACAAGGAGTAAAACAAAATCAATAAATGACATGGTATCAAACTAAAAAGTTTCTTCAAAGCAAAGGAAATAAGAATATGAAGAGAGAGCCCAGAGAATGGAAGAAAATCTTTGCTACCCATGCCTCAGATAAGGCGTTAATTTCCAGAATATACAAAGAACTCAAAAAGTTTAAATACCAAAAATAAATAAATAACTCAATAAATGGGCAAAGGAAGTAAACGCTTTTCTCAAAAAAAGAAACATGAATGGTCAACAAATACATGAAAAAAATATTCAACATCTAGCAATCAGAGAAATGCAAACTAAAACTACACAGAGATCTCACTTCTGTCAGAATGGCAGTTATCAAGAATACAAGTAACAATACATGTTGGCAAGAATGTGGGGGAAAGGGTACACTCATGGACTGCTAATTAGTGCAACCACTTGGGAAAGCAGTATGGAGATTCCTCATAAAACTAGGAATGGAACCACCATTTGACTCAGTTATCCCACTCCTCAGTATATATCCAAAGGATTTAAAATCAGCATACTACGTGACCAGCCACATCAATATTTATAGCAGCACAATTCACAATAGCTAAGCTGTGGAACCAACTTAGATGCCTATAACAGACGAATGGATAAAGAAATTGTGGTATACATGATGGAATATTACTCAACCATAAAGAAGAATGACTTTATGACATTTTCTATTAAATAGATGGATCTGGAGATTATCATGCTAAGTGAAATAAACCATTCCCCCAAAACCAAACATTGAATGTTGTCTCTGATATGTGGATGCTAACCCACAGCAAGCAGGAGTGGGGAAGAATAGAAATTCAGTGGATTACACAAAGGAGATTGAAGGGAAAGGAAGGGGGTTAGGAATGGGAAAGACAGTAGAATGACTCTGATCTAACTTTACTATGTACATATATGAATGTACCACTAGTGAATCTCAACATTGTGTACAAGACTGGGATCCTAATTAGAATGAGATATATTCCATCCTTGTATAAATATATAAAAATATACTCTATTGTCACATATAACTAGAAAGAACAAATTTTATAAAAGACTTTCTCAGGTCATCTATGGAACCTCTTTGCCCTCATGCACCTAAGGTATTGGTGTCTCCATATTACTAAAGAGAGGACTCCTTTCTAAAGGGGTGACTCTTCCTAGGTTACAAATGAAATTAAGACATGGAAATAAAAACATTAATCTTTGCATGTTATGCTATAGCAGAAGTTCTTGTTTATTTAAACAAGTATTTTATTGGGTTAAGAGTGCAAAATGAATGTCTCTATTATAGAATATAAGAGAAAGAACTTCCCTTCTTTGACAATGTAGTGGGATATGGAAAGTTTAGGGCATCACAGAGAAAAATTTCTGAAATAGTGTATGAACCTCATTTGTTTTCAGAATGCTTTAAGTCATGTTATTTTTGAATTGATTTTTGAACATGGAAAGCATATTAAATATTCACAATTCTTATTCATCATGACAGTTTAAGGAGTTCATGAATTTCATGCCCTGTCTATTAAGCTAATCATCTTTTCATGTGAGTGAGAGAAGGTTCTATGCCTAGAAAAGAAACACATTAATGAAACCACCACTGTGTTTTGTATGGTCACCATTTACAGATTTTTGGACAAAAAGAAATATATAACTCACTGTGACTTCACGTTTAACTTTGTCTTGATATCTTTAATATTTTAAATTCATTGAACACACATGGACAAGGCACTCTGGAGAATAGAAAAATGGATAAGATTCATTCTCACTTAATCACTGAATTTCAAGTTCAAGAATATTCTTCACAGAAGGAAGGTAGGAGATAATAAGTGCCTAAGAAGGTGAAAGGAAAGTGCTTTGAGAACACAGGAGAAAGAGCCTGTATTTGTTCCCCAGGAGAGTCAGAGAAATATTTGTAACAGAGTGGCAGTTGAGCCTGGAAGCATGACTATACTTTTATTAGAGGGAGAGGAAGAATATTCCAAAGAATGACAGCAGCATGAACAGAAAATCAGCTCTGATAATATACTTCTGTGCATTTCTCTTTTCGTAACCATGTCTTCTGGTTACTGGCGTGGAGATTAGTAGAATAAAAGTAATGAGAGATAAAACCAGGAGAGTACGTCACTGCTACCTGCAGAAATTCTTCGGAAGTGTATTAAGTGCTCTGACCTTTATAATGCAAGCAGCGAAGCATCATTGAAAATTATTTAGCAAAGGAGTGGCGTGATCAGAGCCGCCGCGCTCGACGTAGCCGACAGCACTGGGCAGCTGTGCAGGGCAGTGGAAGGGAAGGACCCTGAAACAGAGGTAGGACAAGAGGCTACTGTAGTAGACTTATTGAAAGATAAAAGAAGACTCAACTAAGACCAACAGGAAAAGAAAAGATTGTTGAGAGTCAGGGTGGTTTACAGGTTCAAACACTGCAATCGCCCGCGCGTGACGCCTGTGGTCAGACGGGTGAGTATTCAGTGGGCGGCTAAGCGGGCTAAGTGGGAGACTCTGCATTAGGGTGTGCAGATGTGACTTCAATAAGGTATGGTGTGCTGCTGGGAGCTGGCAGTCTAAGAAGGGACAGAGGCAGATAAACGTGTCACAATAGGATCAGAAGTATGAATAGTAAATATACATATGAAAGAATGTTCCAGGAAAAGGGGAAGAGCAAGTGGAGAGATCAGAGTGAGACCAAGTGAGGGCCATATTTGAGAAAGGAGCAGTTCAGCTTGGCTGAGGTACAAAAGTACAGCCAACACAACTGAGGAAACAGACTCCATTTAAAAAAAAAAAAATTAATCATTTAAATTTAAATATCACACATGTCTAATAGCTACCAATTTTTGCAAAGAGCAGATGTAGACCACTGGATTTAAAAAATTTATTTGATCTGAAAATAAGTAACAAACTTTTTTCTTAGACTTATCAAAGATTGTTTCTTTTTCTCTCTTTTGGCACAAGTCACTTAATTGTTTTTCCTTTAAACCATTATAAGATGGAGACAAGAATAAAAGGATAGAATTATAATAATAATTGCATAATACTTTAAAGAGGTGAAGTGGTGAGAAACAACACAGGAGTGGGGTTTGAATTAGTCATGCCTGGTTTTTAAGTGGACGGATGAATGATGAGGTTTGCACTTTGCTAAGATAACTCTTCTGATGTGTGGCTGCCATGCACAATTATGGATCATTGGAGAAGAATGGATCTTTTCAGTCATCACAGAACATTCTGTTGGAAAATGCGATCTACATTACATGCTGATCTGATTTTTCCATACACAAGTTTTTTTCCATTTTCTCCCCTCCCCTTTATTGTAATCTAGACTTTGAATTTGTTTTTAGCTTTGTTTTGTTTGAAATTGTGAAATCACACATATGAAGTACTGTCTACTGCCTCACATGTACAGTTTAAAGAGCATAAATGGAAAGAATACTACAGCCCAGCTCAGGCTGTTAAAACTTTAGGGACATCCCTTGTGACCCTTACTTTCCCCTCAGAGTTAAACAGTATTTTGTTAATCATTCTCGTTTCCTTTATAATTTTATTTCATATGTCACCTCTAATCAAGGTATTTTATCCATTTCTAAGCTCTGATAATATATATACTTCTGTGCATTTCTCTTTTCGTTAAGGTAAGATTCATACATGATGATAAAACTGTGATCGATTTTACTTTTAACACTTGCATAATATTTCTTTGTTCAGATATTCCAGAATATACTGACCCAGGCTTTTCCCTTCCAACATTTTGTGGCTTTTGTTTTGCTTTGTTCTCCTATCGCAAACCATGCTGATATGAACTGTTGGGATATATTTCTCTGTTAATCTCTCTCAGGGGCAAACATTTAGAAACTAACAACCAATTTGCTCCAGTTCTTTTCATGAGTATTTGTTTTTAAGCAAATAGCCCTGAAAAGATGGAAATGATGGAGACAGCTCATGAGTTAATTTATTTACATTCCAAATAATAACAGTAGAGGCATCCCCCTCTCAAAGGCATTCAGACTAATAAAGATAGAGATACTCCCTCTTCTGAGAGAGATTTAACATTTCAGCCTAATAACATAGTCTGTCTCTGGGTGGATGCACGTTTGCCAGCAGCACTTGTATAAAATCAGGCTCTCAATCTCAGGGTTCCTGTGTATAATGCATTCCCATTGCTTGTGCAGGCAACAGGAAACTCTGTGGCCCTCGCCACAACAATTTATGGGATTCCTGGCTATAATGTTACTCTGTTGCTTCTGCTATGAAGAATAAACCATATTTTGCTTCTAATCCTGTATCTATGAAACTGTCTAATTTGTTAGTTTGCAAGCAGGATGAAACTCAGACCCTTGCACAGTTCCTCACTTGATGGTTTAACATGAACGTTCTGTGTATGTCTCTGGGGACACTTTTCTAAGAATTTCTTAGGGCATACACCTAGAAGCGGAATTGCTTGGTTGTAACTTTACCATTATGCCACGTTATTTTTTAAAGTGGTAAAGCAAATTTACACTTCCCCTCAGCAATATTAAAGGGGTATTGGTTCTGTGTCTTCATCAATATTAGGCAATTACAGTTAATTAAATTGCTCACCAATCTCTTTGGTGTGAAATGACATCCTATTGAGATTTTTAACGTGCAATTCCTTGATCAAAGGCAACAAAGCAATTTATCATACATGAAGCTACTACTGATTCCGCATCTGAGAAAGGCCAATTCACCATTTTGTTCTATGGTCTCATGGGTTAATTATCTCTGAGTAGTTAATTTATAGACGTTCTTTATATATAACAGAACCTGGTCATTTATTAATTGTATGAGATGCAAATATTCTCCTTCAGTTTTTTCTTCTCATTTTCTTTACCATGTTTCCTGATAGACATGTTTTTTCTTCAATGCAAAATCTTGGCATCTTATTTTAAGATTTCCTCCTTCCCAGTTTCCTGAATTACATTTTTTTTTCAAATTGTCTCTTGAAGTTTTGTCTTGTGTCTAACATTTAAATCATTGAGCCATCTAGGACTGATTTCTGTGTATTGTCTGGGGTCAGAATCCACTTCAGTTTTTCCCATGTGCATGAGAAATGGTCAGAGTACCATGTATTGGCTTGTTTATCCTTTCCCCCACTGATGTACAATGCTAGGTCTGTCATTACCAGATTTTGAGTGACAACTAGGCCTGCTCTGAGGCTACTGTGTTCCACTGGTCTATTTGCCACCCTCACCCCCAAAGCTAATTACTACACATTACTAGAGTTACATAATTATTATAGCCTTACAATAAGTCTTGTTAGTTGAAAGGGAAGCTTTGAATTTTTTTCTTTTTCAAATATATTGCTTTCCCAAATGCGTTTTAGAATCAGCTTGTCAAGTTACATGAAGAAAAGCAACTATCTTAATTAGATTTTAACTAGAAATGTATGTAGTCATACATCAATTTGGAGAGAACTGCCATTTTTACAATATTGAGTCTTTCAGACTGTGAACATGTTGTTTCTCCTCTTATTTGGATTTTACCTAACCAATGTCTTGTACATCAAAATTTGTATTTGTTTTTGACATTACTTTTGTAAATGGTATCTTCTTTTTAAATTATATTTTCTAATTGGTGGTTGCTGGAGTATAGAAACTTTGATACACTGATTTTATTAAACTTTTTAGTCAAAATAAGTTGTCAATTATTACACATTTTTTGTAAAATTTGTATCATCTATTAATAATGGTATTTCCCCTCCTTTGCCAATCTTCGATTTTCATTTATTCTTCCGGCCTTAAAGCATTATTACCTCCTGAAAAATATTGCATGTATGTAATGATAGCAGCTATCCTTATTTTCATATTTCTGTTTCAAAGAAAATGTTTTTCAATTTTCCCCATTGAGTGATGCTATTGTAGTCTCTCTAAGATACTGAGAATATTTTCTTCTAGTTTGCTAAGACATTCTTATGAATTTTATTTTATAATATGACTTTCTTTATCTGGTGAGACGATTATGTGACAAATTAATAAAAATTAATGAATTTCGTTTGGAGTTTTTACATCATTTTTGAATGAAAATGACTTGTGATTTTTTTTCTCTTAATAATGATCATTTTTTTATTGGGGTATCATAGATTCTGACTTTATTTAATTCCATCATCAGATTTTATTGAGTGCCTTTGTTATGTTAAATGCTGTTCTAGCACTTTGGTTAAATCAGTGAAAGCAGTAGAGCTTACCTTTGGACATAGTAAAATGGATAATTAATAAATGTTGTAAATAAACTATATAATATGTTAGAGGAAGATAATGTAGAAAACACAGAACATAAGCATAAAAGAAACAGGGAAACAAGTGAGGGGGCAAGTTGTAATTTCAAGGAAAGAGGTTAGCGTAGTTGTCATTGAAAAAGTGGCTTTTGAAGAAAACCTTGGAAGGTAAGGAAGCAAGTTATGTGGATATCTGAGACAAACGCATTCCAGAGAATCAGAAAATTATCACCAAGGTCTCAGAGGGGAGGAACTTGGGGGAGAGGAATTCCATGTGTTTCTGAAGCATTGAGGACAACTGTGACTATGGGGAATAAGTAGTAAGATGAGATCAGACAGGTGGTATGGTTCAATTTCATAGGATGTCGTGGGCCATCTTGAGAACATGACTTTCCTCTGAGAGAAACCCACAGCAACTTCAGCATGTGAAAAGAAAAATAACATGATCTGTCTTATATTTGAAGAGGCTCTTTCCGACCACTTGCTGTTCTGAAAATGAACTACAGAGATAGAAGCAGTCTCCTAGATCTATTAGGAGACTGTTACAACAATTCAAGCAAGAGTCCAAGCACAATAGCAGAATCGTCCAGATAAGAGACATATTTTTGAGCATAGATCCTACCCAGTTTCCTGGTTAGGATTGATGTGGGATGTGAGAGGAAGAGAGAAGGAAAAATGAGTCCAAGCTTTGGACTGAGCCACTAAGATTGGGAGGATTGAGGTGGAGCTGATTTGATGGGGAGTATTCAGTTATGGATCTTAAGTTTGAAATGACCCATAGACATCCAGGTGGAGATGTCTAGTGGCAGCTGGAGTCTGGAGTGTAGGCAGAGGGAGACACACACATATGAGTAAATATACACTGAGGAATGAGGATAGTTAAAGAACTTAAGAGCTCAGATCCTGCAGAGAAGTACTCAGGCAGGAGAGGATGAACCACCAAAAGATAATGAGCAGTGATTTTTATAAAAGTTCTTGCTTGATTTTTTTGGGACCACACATATGACATGAATTCAGATCTAACCCCCTCTGAATAAGAGATAATCATAAGAAATTCTTAAGAAGCTCTTTTTCTCCTTCAAACAGAGGAATCACATCACATCAGTCCCATCTCCCACCACTCAAAGGCTTCTCATTTGACTCTTCTGCAATGCCTTTGTGACCTCCCACCCTCAAATGCAAGTTCTAGGTCAGTAATGGTTACTCCAGGACAGAGTTAAGACACTGGACTTGTGAATTCTTCCCATTGTTGTCCTTCAAAGAATTGCTTTATTTTCATCAAATTAATTATGCACTGAAAAATTATTTTTCAGAGTGAGGTACAGAAAGATGAGTACCACATGATCTTACTCATATGTAGTTAAAAAATAGATGCATAGAAGTTGAAAAGAAAATGGTGGTTTCCAGAGACTGGGGAGAATAAGAGAGACAGGGAAAGGTTGATCCGTGGTTACCGAGTCACAGTTGGCTAGGAGTAAGCAGCTTCTGGTGTACCATTGCCCTGCATGGTACTATAGGTCATGGTCAGGTACTCTGCATTCCAAAAGCTAGAGGAAAGGATTTTGAAAGTTTTCACCATAAAGAAATTATTTAAATGCTATATGATATATACATATATTGAATCATCATGTAACCTCACTTAACATGTATGCTTTTTGTTTTTACGTGTTAGCTTAAAAGATTTAATTTAAATAAAAATGAGTAAAATATCTTTTACTCATAATTTAGCATGGTGTACCTAGAGACAGTTCTGTACATGTCTAAATTGCTGCATTACCCTGGTAAACTTTGCTGTTACATTGGTTGCAGTCTGTGAAAAATTAAAAGAGTTTGGGGTTGACTATAAAGTCTTTGAACTGGCAAACCTGTAGAGCAGTCCCTTATTGACCTGGTGAAAGTTCATGGGTGCATAGTCTACTCGTAGGGGTGAATGTAGAATCAAGAGTTGAGGCAGTAATAGGTAAAACACCTAGTATTTTGATGAAGAGCTCAAAACTTACTAATAGAAATATACACATACTCAGATTAAAGTTGTTCTAAAATAACCAACCACCTTGGCAAATCTCATTTTTTTCAATAATGTTAGTTTTTCAAAATCACTTGGGAACTCCTTTTTAGAGAAGCTATCAAAATCTATAGAATATTTTTTTTCTTATCACCCTCTAGAGCAATAAATCTCTTGTTTGTGAGGACAAATTTGATTTTTTTGAAATATCCAAAAATTATTTAGTACTGGGACTGTTAAAAAGAGTGGTTTATCAAGCTGGAGAATTATTATTGTTCAGGGTCTAAAATGAGTATGACCATAATTTAATGGCTGGTGTTCTTTAGTGATGTCTACACTGGCGTGTGTATATCTCATACATGTGATCAATGTGTATTTATTGATGATAAGCTTCCTTACAGCATGATCAGTGACCCTGGCCAGAGGGAGTCAAAATCACATGCCATCAGTCTGAAAGAGTAGCAGCGAGGAGGGAGACTGAATCCACGCACTTTCTAATATATCTTGCCCCTTTGTTTATACACTGGAGCTCAGTCTAGCCCTACTGAGGATAGTGCTTGTCAGTGGCGCTGACTTTGAATGACGAAGTCTTCACATAACCTTCAGGCAGAGCCTCAGTCCAAGCCTATCACCGGCAGCCCAGGGGATCCCCTAGCAGCAATAAATGTCTCATATTCATTTTTCACTGGATAACAGTGTGGCTCTCAGTCCTGGAAGAAAATCGCACACAGCTTTATTACATTTTAAATGCTCCTGATTCCTTTCCTGACGGGCTTCTCTTTAAGGAAAAAATCAGGTGGTATTCTTGTCATTTGTTTTTTCATCCATTTATGTCCTTTTTGTTTTGTTTTCAGTTCAAACCTCCCAAGTAATTGCCTTGTAAATAATCTTAAATTGTCCTCACATCCACTCTAACATGATTTCCATGAATGCCTGCATCGGTAACAAACACATTTGTCTTGACTTTTGCAACAGTGTTAATAATTTTGTATCATTTTACCATTAAAGTGTGATTCTAGCAATTGTAAAAAAATATTTGTACCCTCTATTTCTATACTATGCATTTTAAGGGAAAAACTATGGATTTTTACATGACAAGATTCCAATATGAAAACAGCTAAGGAATATGATTTCTGACTTTCTGCACCCATATAGCATGCATTTATAGAAAACTGAGTGATTGTATTAAGCTTAAACACATTGTTTCTATTTTTTTCCCATAAAAAGTAATAGTGGTTCCAAAATGGATTGAGAAACATCAAATTAAATATCCCAAAGTGACCACAAATATATTTATAATATAATTTTAAAATAAACTATAGTTAGAAGATAAAACATCCTTTGTTAATTTAAAATTAATTCTTTTTTAAATCTTAGGGTTCCTGGTATATGTAGTCGAAAGCCGAGACAAATCATATAGTTAGCTATATCTCTAGTTTTTTAAGAACCTTCCTAATGTTCTCCATAATGACTGTACTAATTGACATTCCCACTAAGAGTGTGTGAAAGCACCTTTTTCTCCAGGTTCTTACTATAATTTATTTTTGTCTCTTTGATCATAGCTGTTCTGCCTGGAGTGAGGTGATAACTCACAGTTTTGCTTTGCATTTCTCTGATTATTATTAGTGCTGAGGATTTTGTTACCGTTCTTGGTGGTGTTTGTTGTGTTCTGTTTCACATGAGTAAGAAAACCCCGTCCTAACACTCACATGGAATTTCAAAGGAACAAGAAGAGCGAAAACATCAAAATGAATCAAGGACCTAAGAATTAGACCAGAGACTCTGCACCTAATAGAAGAAAAAAGTAGGCCCGAATCTTCATCATGTGGGCTTAGGACCAGACTCCTTATAAGACTCCTGAAGTACAAGAAGTAAAATTAAGAATCAATAAATAGGTTGGATTCAAACAAAAAGCTTCTTCTCAGCAAAGGAAACAATCAGCAATTTCAGGAGAGAGCCTATAGAATGGAAAAAAATCTTTACCACATGTACCTCAGAGCACTAATCTCTAGAATTTAAAAAGAACTCAAAAAAACTTAACACCAAAAAAAACAAATAACCCGATCAATAAATGGGTTAAGGAACTGAACAGACACTTCACAGAAGAAATACAAAAAAACAACAAACATTATTTAAGTATGTTTTCAACAACCGTTTCATCATTTTAAGGTAATCTTTTAAAAATTTTTATTTATTTATTTATTTGCAGTGCTGGGGATCGAACCCATGGCCTTGTGCTTACAAGGCAAGCACTCTATCGACTGAGCTATCTCCCCAGCCCTTAAAAAACGTTTTTATTAGTGCATTATAATTACACATAATTGAGTTCATTCTGATATAATCATACATCCATGAAATATAATTTGCTCTATTTCAGTCCCCAGTTATTTCCCTCTCGCCCCACTTCTCCCTCCCCCAATCCCTTCTAATGTTCTACTGATCTTCCTTCTTTTTATTTGTTTTCTTTCTAAATTGGTATTTGGTAGGTATACATAAAGGTAGAATTCAATGTGGTATGTTCATATGTGTACACAGCACATACACATGTGGTCAACTTTGTTCCACAGTTCTTCCCCTTTCCTTTACTTTCTCCACTCTATCCCTTTCCTCTACTCCATTGATATTCCTTCTATGTTTTGGGGGTACCCCCCGCCCTTTTCACCTATTTTGCTCTAGCTTCCACATTTGGGAGAAAACATTTGACCCTTGACACTGATTCTGGCTTATTTGACTTAATATGATGTTCTACAGTTCTATCCATTTAACAGCAAATGTCATAATTTCATTCTGTATGACTGAGTAGAACTCCATTGTGTGTATATATATGTATACACCACATTTTATTTTTCCATTCATCTGTTGACAGGCACCTGGGCTGGTGCCATAACTTGGCTATTATGAACTTTGCTTCTATAGACATTAATGTGCCTGTATCACTATAGAATACTGATTTTAATTCTTTTGGATCAATACCCAGGAGTGGGATAGTTGGGTCATATGATGATTCCATTTCTAGTCTTTTGAGAATCATCTCTATACTTCTTCCCAAAGTGGTCATACTAATTTGCAGTTCCAACAACAGTGTATGACTATACCTCTTCCCCTACATCCTTGTCAGCATTTATTATTGTTTGCATTCTGGATGACTGCCATTCTGACGGAAGATTTAATTTCCATATAGTTTTGATTTGTATTTTCCTGACTGCTAGGGATGTTGAGCATTTTTTCCTGTATTTGTTGGCCATTTGTATTTCTTCTTATGAAAAATGTCTCTTTAGTGGTTTTGCTCATTTATTGATTAGGTTGTTTTTGAGGTGTTAATTTTTTTAGTTCTTTATATATTCTGAATATTAATCCCATCAGAGGAATAGCTGTTGATAGTTTTCTCCCTCCTATAGGCTCTCTCTTTATGTTGTTGTTTCCTTTGCTGTGCAGAAGTTTTTAATTTGATACTGTCCCACATATTGATTCTTGGCCTTATTTCTTGAGCTTTAGGAGTGTGGTTAAGAAAGTGGGTGTCTATACCAATATGGTGGTGTGTTGACCCTGTATTTTCTTGTAGCAATTGCAAAATTTCTAATTACTGATGACTAAGTCTTTGATTCACTTTGATTTGATTTTTTAAATGGGAGAGAGATAGGGATCCAGCTACACAATGGATATTGAGTTTTCCCACCACAATTTGTTAGGAAGGCTCTTTTCTCAAATGTATGTTGTGGGCAACTTTGTTGAGTATCAGATGGCTCTATTTATGTGGGTTTTCTTGTGTCTTCTATTCTATTCCATTGGTATTCATGTCTGTTTTGATGCAATACCATGCTGTTTTTGTTACTGTAGCTCTGTAGGATAATTTGAGATCAGGTATTGTTCTGCCTCTAGCATCTCTCTTCTTGCTCTGGATGACTTTGGCTACTCTGGGTCTTTTATATTTCCAAATGAATTTTAAAACTGTCTTTTTCTAGTGCTGAGCAGAATATTATTAGTATTTTGATGAGAAATTCATTGAATAGGTAGGTATAACATTTTTGGTAGTGTGGCCAGTTTGACAATAATTCTGCCTATCAAGGAATCTGGGAGGTCTTTCCATCTTTGAAAGTTTTCTTCACTGCTCTATAATTTTCACTGTAGAGATCTTTTGTCCCCTTGCTTAGATTTCTTTCCAAGTACTTTTTTTTTAGGTTATTGTGAATGGAATAGTTTTCTTCATTTTTTTCTCAGCATATTCATTATTGGAGCATAGGAAAGCTATTGATTTATGTATATTGATCTTGTACACTGCCTCTTTGATGGATTTGTTTATAAACTCTAGGAGTCTCTTGAGGAAGGTTTTATGGATCCTCTAGATACAGGATCATGTCTTCAGCAATATTTGACTTCTTCTTTTCCTATGTGTACCTCTTTAATTTTCTTTTCTTACCTGATTGTTCTAGCTAAAGTTTCAAGAACCATGTTCAGCAGGAATGGTGAGAGTGGGCATCCTTGTCTTGCTCCTGATTTTAGAAGAAATGCTTTCAGTTTTTCTTCATTCAGTATGATGCTGGCCTTGGGTTTGTCAAATACAGCCTTTACAATATTGAGGTAAGTTCCTTCCATCCCTAGTTCCTCAAGCATTTTTTCTCACGAATAGGTGCTGAATTTTCTTTAGTTTTTTCTCTATTTATTGAGATGATCATATGATTCTTGTTCTGAGCTCTATTTATGTAGTGAAGCACATTGATTTGGGTGTGTTGAATCAAACTTGTATCCCTGGGGTGAAACCCAGTAGATCACAACTGATCTTCTTAATGTGTTTTTTAATGTATCTTGTGAATATTTTATTAAGGATTTTTGTATCTTTGTTCATCAGGCATATTGGACTATAACTTTCTTTGCTTGCTGTCTTTGTCAGGTTTTGGTATCAGGGTGACAACCGGCTTCAGAGAATGAATTTGGGAGTGTATCCTCTTACTCTGTTTCATTAAATAATCTAAAGAGGATAGTCATTAGTTCTTATTTAAAATTCTTATAGAACTTAGCCAAGAATCCAGCTCGACTTGAACTTTTCTTTTTTGGAAGACTTTTAATTCCTCCTTCAATAATATCATTGCTTGATATTGGTCTACTTAGATTTTCTATATCCTCTTGGTTCAATTTGGGTAGGTCATATGTGTCTAGAAATGTGTCCACGTCTTCCAAGATTTTTTAGTTTATTGAAGTACAAATTTTCAGAATAGTTTCTAATGATCCTTTGGATTTCAGAAGTGTCTATGGTGATATTTCCTTTTTCATCTCCATTTTTATTGATTTGGGTCTGCTCTTTCTTTTGGTTAGTTTGGTTAAGGGTTTCTCAATCCTATTTATCTTTTCAAACCTGTTGCATTAATCCTTTGCCTAGTTTATTATTCTCAATTTCATTAGTTTTTCTTTAATTACTTCTTGTCATCTACTGATTTTGGAAGTTTGTTCTTCCTTTTCCCAGGCCCTGAAGTATAACTTTAGATTATGTATCTGGGATTGTTTATTTTTTTAAGGTACTGAGAATTGAGAATTGAACCCAGGGGCACTTTGCCACTGGGCTACACCCCCATGTTTTATTTTTTGAGACAGGGTCTCATTAAGTTGCTGAGGCTGACCTTGAACTTGTGATCCTCCTGCCTCACTGGGATCACTCTCTTGAGCCACTGGGATTACAGAAGCTCACCACTGCACCTGGTTGTCTTGTTTTTCTCTTAAATTGTTTTCATACGTTTCAGTATTTCAGTATATTGTATCACTGTTCTCATTTGTTTCTAAGGATTTTTTTACTCCTTCCCCTGATTTCTCCTATGACCCCTTATTCATTATTCATTCAAAAGTGTATTATTTCTGGGTGCGGTGCACATGCTTATAATCCCAGTGGCTCCAGAAGCTGAGATAGGAGGATTGAGAATTCAAAGCCAGTCTGAGCAAAAGTGAGGTGCTAGGCAACTCAGTGAGACCCTGTCTCTAAATAAAATACAAAATAGGGCTGGGGATGTGGCTCAGGGTCAAGTGCCCCTGAGTTTAATCCCTAGTACCTTCTCCCAAAAAAACTGTATTATTTAATCTCCAGGTTTAAAAATGGTTTCTTTTATATTGCTATGGGTTTCTTTTATATTGCTATGGGTTTCTAATTTCTCTTCATTATCATCTGAGAGGATCCAAGGAATTATCTCTTTTTTATATTTGTTCAAATTTTGTGTCCTAAAGTGTATTTTGTGTCTATTTTAGAGAAGGTTCCACATGCAGCTGAGAAGAAAGTGAATTCAGTTGTTGGTAGAGATTTTAATATTTTGTAGATGTGTTAGTTCATTTGTTAACAGTATTTTTTAGTTCAGTAGAGTCTTAGTTTATGACTGGATGACCTATCCATTGGTGGGAGAAGTGTGTTGAAATCACCTGGTATTGTGTTGGGGTCTACTTGATTCTTCTATGAAGTAGGGTTTGTTTTATTTATGCAGGTGCACCAACACTGAGGGCATAAACACTTAACATCACTATTTGTTGTTGAATGATTCCATTAAACAGTATGAATTTCCCTTGTCTCTTGTGATTAATTTTGGCAGAAAGTCTACTTTGTCAGATATGAGAGTAGGTATTCTTGCTTTCAATCTCCATTTGCATATATGTCTTTTTTCCATCCCTTCACCTTCAGCCTGTGGATGTCTTTGCCTGTAAAATAAGTCTTTCCTAAACAACATGTGGTGGGTCTTGTTTTTTAATCCATTCTGCCAATCTGTGTCTCTTTTTGTGGGGGTGGGGGATTATGGAGGATTGAACTCAGGGTCACTCAACCCCTGAGTCACATCTCAGCCCTATTTTGTAGGGCACTGAGTTACGTAGCACCTCACTTTTGCTGAGGCTGGCTTTGAATTCTCCATCCTCCTGCCTCAGCCTCCTAAGCCACTGAGATTACAGGTGTGCGCCACCAGGCCTGGCAATCTATGTCTTATGATTGCAGAGTTTAGACTATTTACATATTATAGCAGTGATTTTATTTCCTGTCATTTTGAATTATATATAATGCTTATTTCAGGCTTGTCCTTCAATTGACTATACTTCTAGTCATATTTATCCATATGCTGGCTCTAATATTTATTATTTCTTTTGCATGAAATAGTTCATTGAGGCTATTTTGTATTGCTGGCTTAATGACTGAATTCTTTTAGTTTCTACTTATTGTGGAAAACCTTTACTTCATAATCAATTCTAAAGGATGGTTTGCTGAATATAGCTATCTTGGTTGGAACCCATTATCTTTCAGGGCTTGGTATATATTATTCCAAGCCCTCCTGGCTTTATGGTCTCTACTGGAAAGTCAGTAGTAATTCTAACTGGCTTCTCTCTAAATGTGATCTGCCATTTTTCTTTTCTGGCTTTTAGAATTTTATGCTTGTTCTGTATATTAGGCATTTGTTCTTGAGAGGATTCATTTTGATTTTGTCTATTGGGGGCTCTAAATGTCCCTTATATTTGGATTTTCATTTTATTCCTATGATTTGGAAAATTCTGATATTAATTAATTGAAAAGGTTGTGCATACCTTTCATTTGCATTTTGGTGCCTTTGCCTACACCAATGATTCTTAGATTTAGTCTCTTTAATGTTATTCTACTTTTATTGAATAGTCTGTCTGCTCATGGTATCTTAAAATCTCTTATTGACACTATTTTCAAGATTGTGTACTTGGTCTTGAAGGCCTGAAAATCTGTCTTTGAAGTGGTCTAATCTATTGGTGGTGCTTTCAATTTAACTTTTGACTTATTGAGTCTTTGGTTTCCAGGATTTCTGTTTCTTTTTAAGAATCTCTCTTTATAAAAATGTTCTTTCACTTTATATTCTCTTAGTTCATTCATTAGGTCTTCTTCTATTTCATTGAACATTTTAATATCAAACTTTCAAATTATTTTTCTGACATTTTCTACCCCCTGTTATCAATAAGTTCAGTTGTGGACTGTTCGGGGTGGTTTGTTCCCTTGATTTTTCGTAGTTAGAATTTTACCCTTTTTCTAGGATAATTACCTCTTCTACTTTAGTATGAGGGACTTTTTAGGGAGTTGCTTTTTCTTTACTGTATGTCCTGAGTTGAGAAAACGTCTTGTTATCAACATTTTCACTCAATTTTAACTCACTAATATGTCCAGTCTCTAACACCAACCTCAGAGGAGATATTAATCCCCAGTAATTATAGCCACTCTGATCAGAAAAATGGATTGTACTTCTAAAGCTTTCTAAAATATTTACTAATGATGATCTACAGTAGTCCACTGATCTGAGTGGTAAATTGTGGTGATTTTCTTGAATTGGTTGAGAAATAGAATAACACGGAAAGTAAAAATTGCTTTTAAACTGTGTTTGGCTCATTGGTTAGCCATTCTCCCACTGCTCTGATTCTGGGTTGTGAAGGAGTTAAAGTTTACCATTTTGCTCCCTGCGCACCCCATCCCCACCTGCCGCCATTTTCTGGAAGACAGTTTATTTGTTTTATTTTTCTTGGTCAGGTTTTTGAAATAAAATGTTTTCTTTCTGGGGTTTCAATCATTGTGCAGTTTGATCATTCTCAGCTCTGGCCCACAGTGGTCAAATTTGTTAAGGGAATCTCTATGCAGGGTTTCACTCTTTCTTAGCTAGACATCTTTAATGTCCCCCCATCTTTCTGGGGCAGGGGAGAGTGAACATGCCTATCCTCTAGAGTTTTCTGGACTTGGAAGGGATGACTCAGGGCTTGCCAGATTTGGTCTGAGTTGAATCCATCTCAATCTCCCCCACCCCACGTCAGCTAGACTCCTTATCCCAGAGTCCAGATGGCCTGCTTAAAGTGAAAGAGTTTTTTCTTCTCAGCTTTGTAGATTCAATTTTCCAGTGTTGAATTACTGTTCTAAATCACTATTGGGAAGCTGCCATGGTAGTGTGGCTTCTTATGAGGACCTTATTCCATCCCCCAAATGGATAAACTACATGGATCTAAGAGATGTTAAAAATATATTTCATTAAGAGAACAGAAATTGGGATATGAAGGCAACAGGAAGGTTTGAATATTCAAAAGGTGAGAGGAGAGAAAGTAGTAGTAAGGTATTGCATGAAGACCCTAAACGGGGAGGAAGTGAAAGAGCAGAAGAAAGAGAACAAGGTATATTGCTATTAGAAAGATATTAATTAAAAAAAAAACAAATAATTTGAACAGACCACCACCAACCCTCCAATGTCAAACAATACAACTAAACATTTAAATAAGACATTTTAAATTTTAAATAAAAAATTTAAATTAGGACACCAAATAAATAAAAACACAAACAAGCAATAGTAGCTAACTCTTAGAAAAGCAGAATGAAATAGTCAAAGGCGAACAAAAGGAAACGACATGATAAAATAGGAAAAGAAGTGAAAAAATCAGAAACATTATATGACTCAAACAACAAATTAGTTGTTTAAATTAGTTGTTAAAAATATTAATAAAAAAAGTAAAACAGAAAAATATTTAATTATAAATACCTAAATTGCCTCACTGAGGTAGTTGAAGTTGAATATCTACATCCTATTCTAGACCATCCTGCCTCTTACTTCTTGGGCCATGTCCTTCTTTAGAGGGAGCTAGAGCTGATGATAGTAAATTCAGCTGCTTGTGATTTTCACCTCGCTGCCGCTGGAGTGGACTGGAGGTGGTGCTGGCCAAGATGGCTCTCGGCTCCTTGGCTTGCAAGTTCAGGGGCATGGAACTTCAAATACCTTCCACTGAGATGTGGTCTGGATGTCTTAGAGCACTGCTTTTCTGGTTGGAAGTGGTGCAGAGATCTATTTGGGAAGTTCCGACTTCCTGGGGTTGAGTTCTCAATGAATTTTGGACTATGTTTGGGTAGGTATTCCAGAACTATTTAAGTACTTGCACATCCCTAGGCTAGTAGTTCATCTCTGAGGCTTCTGGGTTTTTAGTGTCGACTTGTATGTAGGGTGGGGTGACAGACCTCTTGGGGTGGATGATGCATGCAGGTTTCCTATAGCCTGTCCTCCACAAATACGAATTTCTAAGACTCCATTCCCTAATGTGATCATGCCCATCTGATCAGTTTCCCCCCATCCTTTCCAAATGGTTGCTCACAACAGTGCTTAAAAGGAACCCGGGTTGTACTCTCCTGGCCCCAAGGTAATCACACCACTTTAGTCAATTTCTCAGTCCTTTCATGCTGGTTGCTTGTTAGCACAGGACTCAAAGGACTCCGTACCTGTCTTGCATGCCCCCCCATCCCTCAATCCATCATTCTCTATAACCGCTTTGGGATTGTGATTTGCCAGGTGCACTTTAGCAAGCACTGGTTAAGACAGAGTGGAAGTATTTGCTAAGGACTCTTGGGTTCCCTTAGGAACAAGATTCAGCATAAACTCCTCTAGCTGGATGCTAGCTCAGTTCTTCACTAAGAAGGTGAGAAACGGAGCACATTCTGTGTGTCAGATTTGTCCAGTGTTTCTCCTTCCCTCTGTGTTGCCCCTCCCTTTGCAGAAACACAGCAGCCTCCTGCTGCGGAACTCCTGTGTATTTCCTTATATCCTCCGTTCGCTACTCCAGAGTCTCTGGACTTCTCTGATTCACTGACAAATGACAATTTACAATGGTTTTCTTCAAAGACTTTGTTATGGTTTACCTATAAGGTATCTCCCACACTCTCCAAATCTCGTGTGTGAAACAATGCAACCATTTGTAGAGATAAAAATGATTAGATTATGAGGTAAATGTAATCAGTGGATTAATCCACTGATGTGGATTAGTTTGGTGGTGACTGTAGGCATATAGGATATGACTGGAAGAAGTAGGTCATGGGGGTGGGTTGGGGTGGATGTGTTGAGCCTTTGGGGTTTATAATTTTGTCCCTGGTGAGCAGATCTTTCTTTTTCTCTCTGCTTCCTTATTGCTGTGTCCTGAGCTGGTTTTCTCTGTCACAATGTTCAGCCTCACCCTGGGTCCAGAACTATAGAGTCAGTCAACTGAGCTGTAGATTCAGTGGACTGAACCTCTGAAACAGTGAGCCAGAATAAACCCCCCCACATCCCAAGTCATTCTTGTTAGGTCTTTTGGTCACAGTGTGAAAAGCTGACTGAACACACCCGCCTTGCTATGATGCTGTGCTCCTGTCTTTAAATTTCAAGCAGCAGAGCAAGTGGGAAGTGCTTTCTTCCTCTGCTCTGCCATCATGATTTGTTTTAAAAAGTTTCAGTCATGTTGGAAAACAAAATTGGGGTGGAACATAGTGTAAATGTTGAAAGTCCACTTAAAATTATTTTAAACTGGTATTATACTGATTATAAAGAAATAAGATACCAAACAAAGTAACTATCTCAATAAACTGTATCCAAATTCCCCAATTATCATCTACTTTGGTCAGCAGGAAGTTTAATTATGGCTTTAATTACTGCTCTGTTAATATTGATACTGGCCCATAAGTGTGTTTCCTATACAGCTAAAGGATTATTAAGGCAAAATATTTAGTGTTCTTAAATGTGAGAATTATTTGTTTAACAGGGAGAGAATTAACCCATTGTCTGAAAATAGTAACATATTCTTTACCTTCTTTCTTCAAAGAAATATTAATAGAAGTTCATTAGTTACATTTTACTGTCCTTTAAACTATTGTTATTTCTCTTATTCCAATTTTTGCAGTAAAATATATAAAACAAAATTAATCATTATATTCATTTTAAGAGTATAGTTTAGTGGTGTTAAACATATTCACAATATATAACCATAATTGCCCATCCATCTTCAAATCTCTTTGCATCTTACAAAACTGAAATTCTATACATAAAACAATAATTTATCATTCCCTTTTCCCCAGGATTCTAGCAACCACCATTCTACTTACTGTCTCTGAGGATTCAGTTACTTTAAGTATCTAAGGGGACTCATACTTTTTCTTTTTGTGTCAGGATTATTTCACATGGAATAATATCCTTGAGGTTCAACAATTTTGTAATATATGTAAGAATTTCCTTCTTTTTCAATCCTGAATAATATTCCATGATAAAATCCAATGATCCTGAATATCATTCCACGATATTTCAGTCCTGAATAATATTCCATGATGATATCCTGAATAATATTACACACACATACAAACACACACACACATCACATTTTGCTTATTGATTCATTCATTGATAAAGGCTTGGGTGGCTTCCACATTTCAGTTATTGTGAATAATGCTGATATGAACATAAGGGTACAAATATTTTTCTGAGATCCTGCTTTCAATTCTTTTGGGCATATACCCTGAAGTGGAATTGCTGGATCATATCCTGATTCTTGACTGAAGTTTTTGACTAACTGTTCCGTTTTCTGCAGTGGCTGTACCATTTCACCTTGCTGCTCCCCACAGTGTACAAAAGCTTCCTGTTTCTTCATAACCTCACCAATACTTGCTATTCTATATATCTTAATAGTGTGATCCTCATGGGTGCAAAGTGGTATCTCATTATAGTTTGAGTTTTCATTTCCCTCATGATTAGGGATGTTGAACATCTTTTCATGTGCTTGTTGGCCATGAACATATTTCTTTGGAGAAATATCTCTCAGTCCTTTGCTTATATTTTAATGGGGTGGTTTTGAGTTTTAAGAGTTCTGTTCGTGGTCTGGTTTTTAATGCCTATTAGATACATGATTTGCAGTATCCCTGCCATTCTCCAGGTTGTCTTTTTACTCTGTCTTTTGATATACAAAACCTTAAAACCTTGAATTCCAATTTGTCAATTTTTCCCCTTGTCACTGTGTCTTTTATGTCACACCCAGCAATCTTTCCCGAATTCAGTATTGTGAAGTTTTCCCCTGTGTTCTCTTCTAAGGGTTTTATTGGCTTAGGTCTAACACTTAGATTTTCCAACCCCTTCAAGCTCATTTTTATACATGGTGATGGGTAATTTTTGCTTGTGGCTAACCAGTTTTCCTCAGCACCATTTGTTGAAAAGACTGTCCTTTTCCCACTGAATGCTCTTTGTACTTTTGTAAACAACAACAAAAAAAAATCATGCAATCTTATACATGTAATTTCATTTCTGGGATGTCTGTTAGGTTCCACTGGTCTGTGTCTTATGCCGGAACCACACTGCTTTGATTACTGTAGCTCTGTAGTGAATTTTGTGATCAGAAATTGTGCATTCTCATCATATAGCTTTGTTTTTCTGCAAGATTGTTTTGGTTTTTCTGGTTTTCCTTTTTCCCCACGAAAAAGATAAATTCCAAAGCTTTATTGCATTACATGTCAAAGAAAAAATGGATCAAAATAATACATGAATTAAATTAAAGAAAAAATCCAACACATTGTAACATTATTAACTATTAAATTGATCAAAATTGTAAGTCCTATCACTTTTTTAAAAAGTTGTATGTATTTTTATCTTTACAGACTACATTTTTACACAATTTGGGTACAACTGTGTGAAATTTGTATACAAATTGGATACAACTTTTCATTTCTATGGTTGTACATGATGTAGATTCACACCACTCACGTAATCACATGGACACAGGGTAATAATGTTTGTCTCTTTCCACTATTTTTCCATCCCCCAGCCCTCTCCCCTCCCCTCACAACCCTCTACACAATCCAAAGTTCCTCCATTCTTCTCTTACCCCCTGCTCATCCCCCCCATTATGTATCATCATCCACTTATCAAGAGAATACCTTTGGTTTTTGTTTCTTGGAATTGGCTTATTTCACTCAGCCTGATATTCTCCAACTCCATCATTAACCTGCAAATGCCATACTTTTATTCTTCTTTATGGCTGAGTAATATTCCACTGTGTATATTTACCACAATTTCTTTATCCATTCATCTATTGAAGGGCATCTAGGTTGGTTCCAAAATCTAGCTATAGTGAATTGAGCAGCTATGAAAATTATGTGGCTGCCTTACTGTAGCATGCTGATTTTAAGACCCTTGAGTATAAACTGAGGAGCGGAATAACTGGGTCAAATGATGGGTCCATTCCAAGCATTCTGAGGAACCTCTATACTGATTTCCACAGTGGTTGCACCAATTTGCAACTCCACTAGCAATAATATGAGTGTGTCTTTTTTCCCCACATCCACACCAACACTTAGTATTGCTTGTATTCTTGATAATAGCCATTCTAATTGGAGTGAGATGAAATCTTAGGGTGGTTTTAGTTTGCATTGCTCTAATTACTTGAGATATTGAACACTTTTTCATATATTTGTTGATCACTTGTATATCTTCGGTGAAGTGTCTGCCAGTTCCTTAACTCATTTATTGATTGGGTTCTTTGTTTTTCTGGTGTAAAGTTTTTTAAGTTTTTTTATAAATTTTTGGAGATTAATGCTCTATCTGAAGTGCATGTGGAAAAGATTTTCTCCCACTCTGTAGGCTCTCTTTTCACATTATTGATTGTATCCTTTGCTGAGAAAAAAACTTTTTAGTTTGAATTCATCCCATTTATTGATTCTTGCTTTCATTTCTTGCACTCTGGGAGTCTTGTTAAGGAAGTCTGGTCCTAGGCCAACCTGATGAAGATTTGAGCCTTTTTCTTCTATTAGGTGCAGGGTCTCTGGTCTAATTCTTAGGTCCTTGATTCATTTTGATGTTTTTGCTCTTCTTGTTCCTTTGAAATTCCATGTGAGTGTTAGGATGGAGTTTTCCTACTCATGTGAAACAGAACACAACAAACAACACTAAAAACGATAACAAAATCCTCAGCACTAATAATAATCAGAGAAATGCAAAGCAAAATTGTGAGTTATCACCTCACTCCAGGCAGAACAGCTATGATCAAAAAGACAAAAGTTATAGTCTGGAGAAAAAAGTGCTTTCACACACTCTTAGTGGGAATGTCAATTAGTACAGTCATTATGGAGAACATTAGGAAGGTTCTTAAAAAACTAGAGAGATAGCTAAATATATAATTTGTCTCAGCTTTCTACTACATATACCAAGAACCCTAAGATTTAAAAAAGTAAGAATTAATTTTAAATTAACAAAGAATGTTTTATCTTCTAAGTATAGTTTATTTTAAAATTATATTACAAATATATTTGTGGTCACTTTGGGATATTTAATTTGATGTTTCTTAATCCATTTTGGAACCACTATCACTTTTTATGGAAAAAAATAGAAACACAATGTGTTTAAGCTTAATACAATCACTCAGTTTTCTATAAATGCATGCTATATGGGTGCAGAAAGTCAGAAATCATATTCCTTAGCTGTTTTCATATTGGAATCTTGTCAAGTAAAAATCCATAGTTTTCCCCTTAAAATGCATAGTATAGAAATAGAGGGTACAAATATTTTATTATAATTGCTAGAATCACACTTTAATGGTAAAATGATACAAAAGTATTAACACCGTAGCTGTGACAGACCCCAGTTAAATTTCACTCTGCTACATATGAATTTCCAGTTTTCCCAGCACCATTTGTTGAATAGGCTGTTTTTTTCTCCAATGTATATATTTTCCACCTTTGTCTAGTATGAGATAACCATATTTATGTGGTTTGTCTCTGTCTTATTCTTTGTACCATTGATCTACATGACTATTTTGTTGCCAATACCAGGCTGCTTTTGTTGCTATTGCTCTGTAATAAAAAGTGTTCATCATCTCTTGCAATTAGAGAAATGCAAATCAAAACTGCTCTAAGATTTCATCTCACTGCAGTCAGAATGGCAATTATCAAAAATACAAGCAATAATAAGTATTGATGAGGATATGTGGGGAAAAAGGTACACTCATACATTGTTGGTGAGACTGCAAATTGGTGCAACCACTTTGGCAAACAGTATGGAGATTCCTCAGAAAACTTGGAATGGAACCACTGTTTGACCCACCTATCCCATTCCTCAGTTTATATCCAAAGAACTTAAAATCAGCACATCAATATTCATAGCAGCTCAGTTCACGATAGCAAAACTATGGTACCAGCCTAGATGCCCTTTAACAGATGAATGGATAAAGAAAATGTGGTACATATACACAATGGACTATTACTCAGCCTTAAAGAACAGTGAAATTATGGCATTTGCAGGTAAATGGATGGAACTGGAGAAGATCATGCTAAGTGAAATAAGCCAATCTGAAATAACCAAAAGCTGAATGTTTTCTCTGATAAGCAGATGTTCATCCACGGTGGGGGGTTGGGTAGAGAAGAATGAAGGAACTTTGGATTGTACAGATGGGGGAGGGGGAGGGAAGGAAGGGGTGGGACAGGTGGGGATGGAAAGGATGATAGATTGAGACATATTACCCTAATGTATGAAAATTAAAAAAAAAATAAAGTTAAATGTTTAAAAATTAATAACAATAATAATAAACTGCCAGGCCCAGTGATGTATGGTGGTGCACCTGTAATCCCAGTGACTTGGGAGTCTGAGACAGGAGAATAGCAAGTTCAAAGTCAGCTTCAGCAAAAGCGAGGCACTAAGTAATTCAGTGAGACCCTGTCTCTAAATAAGATACAAAATAGGGTTGGGGATGTGGCTCAGTGGTCAAATGCCCCAGAGTTCAATCCCCAGTACCCATCCCCCAAAAAAGCAAACCAGGGCTGGGATTGTGGATCAGTGGTAGAGCGCTTGCCTACCTTGTGTGAGGCATTGAGTTCATTTCTCAGCGAATAAAATAAAGGTCCATCAACATCTAATTTTTTTTTAAATAAACCAGAACCAATTTTTAAACACCTAAAAAAGAGAACAAGAAAATACAAAAAATAATAAACCAATTTTATAGTACAGAACATCAAACTGTCCTTTCAAGAAAATGTCTAGATCAATGTTAGATACAATCAATAATTAAAATCACTAAATTTTTTTTATCAATAAGAATATTACTTTTAGGCTTAGGTATGTTTCTGATAAATTTAACTTTAAAATATCCTAAGAATGGGAGTTGGTAACCTAAGGCAAAGGATCCAAGTGAATTTTTGGATGAATTACGATGAAATCAAGTTCTAAATAGTGTCCCAAATATAATCACTTCCTATTGACTTGTCACCCAAGTCAATATCTTCCGAAAAAAGATAATCCATCCGCTTCCAAAGGAAACCCTTTATATTGCCAATTCGTTTAAAATAGTGTGCATCTGATGATTTAAGTAGAACAGAAATGAGTTTGAAGTGTAGTCAACAGAACTGCTAAGAATGCAGAAGAAAGAGACGTGAGGCTCTGCAGGCAGGAAAACTGAGGAGGTTTGGTGAGGACATTGCTGCCCTCTCATTGGTTCCTGAGATGAATGCTCTGTGCTTCCTGTACTACCACTACTAGCTTCTGCACCCCAGGGCTTTCACCCCAAAGCAAATGAGAGACATCTAACTGATGAAGCCTGAGAAACCATCTGACAACCTCTTTCCAAGAGAGTCTGGGAAAGGAAAGATCCAGTGTGCTGTGCTTAGCTTCTCTGATGGCAAAGGGTCTCTTGCTTCTACCTAGAATCACAACAGAAGGGTTTCAGATGAGTTGACAAGAGAAATGGCAAAAATCCACTCCAAAAGGATCCTGGAAGGACTGTGACATAGTACATGAAAATAAAGAGAGAAGAGCCTGTTACTAGATTCTACTATACTATTTGTTTACTTTTGTTTCTTCCACTCAGCTCATATTTAGTGGATCTGCTATGTCTTAATCACATGTGTGTCTTCAACACTTGGTATAGTCAGACATTCCCAATGTTTATCGAGTGAAGAGAGAAATGAATGAATATAAGTAATCATTCTTACCTCACACTGGCAATAGGTCTGAGGTACCCTGATGTTATCTAATTACCTTATAAGTTAGGAGGATAGTAGGCAATTATGTATTAGTTAGAAGGATTAATAATCCTGGGGTGGCCTGATGATATATTAATTTCTAAGGTTCCTATGAATGATTGCCCAGTGCAGAGGGTAAACCTTGAAATTCCAAAGGCATTTTAAAATATTTTATGGTAATAACTCTCTCTTCTATGATAGGACAGAAACTCTGGGATGTGAGCCTAGAAATTTAGACATGGGAGAATAAGGATCAATGAGGGCCTCTCAAAGCAGGAGCCATCAGGAAAATCTATGGATCTTCTTTCATTTCTAGAGCCTGCTTCTTGTTACCCCTTCCTAAATGATCCATCCTATTTGTGTCAGAGTTGGCTCTTGGAGAAAAATTAATGATTGATCCAAAAAAAATGATTCATTACACATTCAAACCAAGAATTTCTGATTAGAATGTGACTAATTGCCTTCCTTCTCTTCCAAAGAAAATTCAGGACACATGAATTGAACTTTTGGGGGTCAAAAAAAGCAAAATCCATGACTTTGCAAATTCATCTCAGAAAATTTTCTGCATGTTATGATTAGATGTTTTCAAATATTTCATCATTCAAGATTAGACAGACTAAAAATAAGTATTCATGAGAGGATGCAGGGTCATCTTTAGGGACCTTGAAAAGGGGATCTGTTTGTTACTCAAAGGTGTTTGTAGAGAAGATGCATAATTCATTAAACGAGGTAATTTGCAAATCATATTAGCTTAAACCTCTAGAATTTTAGGAATAAGTGTAGAAGTGCTTCCAATTCAGAAAAGTATGAGTTTATTTTGAATTTTTTGCTGTACTCAAAATGCACATAAAAATGCATAATGTTTAGAGAACACTACTACCTAAACAGTCCATGCAGCTTTAATTGTAAAATACTTTCTACTAAACTTCCTACTGAATTCTGATAGCTCTTTACAGCTAAGAAGCAGAACAGTGCAAAAATCTTCAAAAAGAGGTGAACAGTTTGTACTTTCAGTCCTATCTTGTGCTTTAATTAATTTTGTTCAGAAAATCAGTTATCTGCCCCAAATTGAGAATACTTCATAATTTTCTTTATGCAAAAAGAATTAAAAGTTTGAAGAAATATGTTACGTGGGATTTACTGTCTGCTTCAAGAGTCTACTTCTAGCTCTGTCCAAGTAGAAAAGTTTAGGTCAGCTATCTTAAAACTCTGACGCAGGCACTGACATAAGGATTCTCTTCTTGCTAAGAAAGAGGGAAAGGAAGATGTGGGCAGGGGGTGAAACAGGCAGCTGGCTATTTATTAGGACTGAGTTTTAAGAGACAGGGATCCAGTGAAACCATGACTCAAAGAAGCTCTGTCTGCATCTCTTCTTTCTCTATCCACTTTTCTGTTCTGTAACTGGATTGTAACTATGGAAGGTTTTCAACCGATACCAAAAGACATAGTAGACAAGAAGTGAAAACACTCAATTCTTCCAGTTATTTCCCTGTGTAGTTTTGCTACAAAGGGGGATAGAAAAATGGGCTTTTGCATTGAGGCACATGCAATCATGGGAAGTCTTTTAAAAGGAGAAAGAGAGATTATTGGTGTGGTGGGTGTCTTTGAGCAGGCAAGAGGAAGTAGGTTCCAGAATACAAGTGGAGATGTTGGCTGGAGCTAAGAACACGGTTCATCTGTGGAATCAGTAAAGCTCATTGCATTGTTTCTATTTTGGCAGTGGGAGATAGGATACAAATCATATGTAAAGGTGAGAATTCATAAGGATATGTCATACACTTGAAGAGACATGATTAGGTTGAAAATCATCAGCAGAAAGAGGAAGAGAGAATTGTGAACAGATATGCAACCTTTCCAGGCAACATTTGAGGTGGATCAGGTATCTCTCTCCAACCTGGTTCAGCAGCACAGATAAGCCAAGTTTAGGTTTAACCAGGTTGAGGTTTTACTAGCAAGGGCAGTGGAATTGAGGGAAGACTTAAAAATCTGTCTCTATAAATACACTTGTAATTCCAGTGGCTGGAGAGGCCAAGTCAGAAAGATCACGAGGTGTTATCGTCTGGATATGAGGTGTCCCCCAAAAACCTCAAGTGTGTTCAGAGGAGAAATGATTGAGTTGTAAGAGTCTTAACCCAATTAGTGAATTACTCCTCTGATAGTGATTAACTGAGTGGTAATTGTAGTGGTAGGGTGTGGTTGGAGGAGGTGGGAATTGGGGCATGGCTTTGGGGTATATATTTGTATCTGGAAGGTGGCGACCTCTCTCTCTCTGCTTTCTGATCATCATGTGAGCTAATTCCCTCTGCCATACTCTTCTGCCATGATGGAACTGGCTGTATATGAACTGAGACCTCTGAAACTGTGAGCCTTTAAAATAAACCTTTTCTCCTCTATAGTTGTGCTGGTTGGGTCCTTTGTCACAGCAGCAAAAAAACTGACTAAAATACAAGGTCAAAGCCAGCCTCATCTACTTAGTGGGCCCTCATCAACTTAGCAATATCCTGTTTCAACACAAAAAAATAAAAAGGATTGGGGATGTTGCTCCAGGGTTAGGCACTCCTGGGTTTGATTCCCAGTACCAGGAAAAAAAAAATCTGGCTCTGTTTATCATATGGTTCATAGAAAACCCTACCAGTAGCTAGAAAATGGTTATATGTTAACCTTAATTCCACACTCATTGTTCATTGTGTTTTCTTATCCTGTGTGCCTTCTCAACCAAGTTAAGAGGAACTTGAAAGATGCTACAGTCAGTTCTCCTTATTCACATTAGTGAGGTTGTAAGAAGTCACAGAGAACACTGGATTAGTGAATAATGACCCAGGGAACATTCAGGTGAGGTTGCTGCAAACTTCTGGTCATGACATTTCCATCAACCAGTCAATGTATACCTTTAGTTTAGGTGTTTCCTGCTTAAAGACACCTTATTTAGTATATATTTTTGACTTATTATCATTGAACTCCTAGCCAATCAGTATAATAACTAATGTCTTACATGAAGCTTATCTAATGCATTTTTTTTTTTTCTGTAAGGCTTGTCATTGTTGCCTGGTGCTTAGGAACACCAGATAGCACTTTAGCACTATTCTCGGGGACCAATTTACATGGCAAAATTACTAACAAAAAAAAGAACAAAGATGCAAGAATGCGTCACAAAGACTATGGAGAGGATGCTTTTTTTATAGTTGGGGGCCTGGAACAGGAAGGCAAGTGCTGCCATCTTCCAGCTCAGCTGGCAATGTGCTCCTCACACGGCTCAAATTTTGGGGCTCTGTGCAATAACTATGAATGACTGAAGCCCATCCACAGACATTTTTAGGCTCACTAAAATCTATATCTAAGCCCCAAATCAATGATTTTGATTGATTGTTGCTTCGGGGGTTGTCAATAAATTTTAGTTGCAAGCTCACAATTATGGAATCTATAAAATAATAAGAATCAACAATATATTGGAAAGAAAATACCCCTGGTAATGTTTGGATGTCGTTTGAGATGTTTTCTCTGAGAAAGTTAGACTTACAAACAAGAACTTACAATTCCCCCTGCCTCACCCCAGCCACATAGGGAATGAATGATGTGAACACTGTTAATGTCACTCTGGGTTTAAAAAAAAAAAAAAAAAGAATCCAATTTCCAGTGTAGTGGGCAGAACAAACAGTAAAGAAAAATAGGATCCCTGATTACACATGGTTCTTAAGCTCCTAACACATCACCAAATGAAAATATTCTCAACATCAGCTTATTTGGTTTGGTCATGCTTGGAGGTAGATAGAAAATATTTTGTCCTTTGAGGTAATGATTTGACTAGTGTTAGGTCCTCTTTATTTAGTTGTTCTAATTTGATAGAGTCTGGGCTTATTATTCAGAGTCTTCCCAGGATCTGACTTTAGGTCTCTTTCAGAATTTGCTCCTTCACCTACACACTTCCACCAACTCTTATCCATCAGAACTAGGGAGTGGGACATGTTCCTTAGGTTGTTCCTCATTACGGTAGAAATTATAATAGCTGATGTCTAATGAGAGTTTACTGTATACCAACTACTGTGCTAAGCACTGTTTTAGTTAATCTTTAGTATAACCCTATGAAATATTATCTTTATGCTTGTAATTGTGTTAAGATAATTTGCTCAAGATTACAGAGGTATTTATTTGTATTGCCAGATAAGGAATCAGAGGGACATATTTCAGCAAACACAAAGTTGTTTACTTCAAAAGAGGAAGTATAGGCTGGGTTATGTAGAAGTAACATGCAAGCCCCAAATCTCAGTGACCTAACATCACAGAGATGTATTTCTCATGTATGTATGCTATATATGCATTCAGGATTAGTGTGGGCCTGTGTCATCCTGTCTGCATTCCAGAACCCAGGCTAACAGAACAGTCACTATCTGGAATATCACCAGTCAACAGAATAGAGGAAAAGAAGAGAGGACTGCAGTATCACAAGGGATCTTAACGTTTCCTCATAGAAATGATATTACCACATCTGTTCGTATTGTTTTGGTTAAAACAAGGCATGACCAATCCTAACTCCAAGGGTTCTGGAAAGTGCAATTCTTCCAACTGGAAAAAGTGGAAATATGTGGTGAACAGCATTAATGGCCACCATACAAGGGCATGCTTCTTACTGGCATAATTATCCTAAGGACTTTTCAGAGAAGCAAGGTTGCTCATATTTGCCTTACTGGGGGAATGATAGTAGAGGGAAACAGACATTATTTCTCATGTACATATATGACTGCATGATTGATGTGATACTGCAATATGTATAATAAGAAAAAAAGAGATTACACTCTATGACCTATCAAAATGTGTAAATTCATTCTACTATCATGTACAACTAATTAGAACAAATAAAATAAAAATTTTAAAAGTTGTGTTCTGTTTAGCAAGGAACTGGAAAACTTTTTATGCTGTCGACCATAACAGAATTTTGTAATAGTGAATTTATCTCTACCTCCTTATTAAATAGATAGCATAATCTTATATAATATTCCATTATACCTTAATCCTCTATTATTAGAGCACGTGAATGTTGGTGCTAACCTTTCACAATTTTAATGCATAGCTATTATAAACATCTTCCATTTGGGGAAGCTCATGTTTTGTTTTGATCTTACTGGTTTAAATATTTGGACATTTAGTTTCCAAGAGGCTTTTCCCATCATAAATATTGCAGATGGTTTTCATGGTTTTCTCTTTGCCTTTAAAGTATAATTATGAATTTGGGAAACTTTGTTATATGAGTAGATAAATAATCCATTTCCATTGCTCAACATCATCTCAGTAGTCAGAATAAATGAGACTTAATTATGAACTTCGGGGTCCTAACAGCCCATAGCAGTCCTTCTAGCATTTTTTTAAAAATTGGCTCCTGATGTTCTGATATGTATCGCTATAAACAGTACAGAATAATAAATAAAACACATGAAAAAAAGAAAAAGGAGGTTTAGTATTATTAAAGGAAAAGGAAATAGAACACTAGGAAGACAGATAGGGAAACTAGATATCCCTAAATAATGCCGGATATACAAAGATACAATCATATTACATTTCTGCAGGTCATTTCTCTAACTTTATTTGTTCTTCCTTAGCCTCTAGTATTCAAGTATACTTGTTTTTAGCTCCAAGGCGCACACTTCAAATGCTCATGTTTGCTCAAGTTAGATGACATCCAAGTGTGAGTCTAACATTTTGTTCTTTGGTGGAAAGCAAGTTTATTATCCTCTGGTAATGAAAAAAAGTTTTTGACTAATATTTCTTTTACTATCAATATATCCATCAAATGTCCAGACTAGGATTTTAAAAGACCTAGACTTTAAAATTCTTACTTTATGGACTTGAACTTATCACATGTCCGTAATATTTATATGAAAAATTAGCATATGACTAAGATGTCCAAATGAACTTAGGAAATATTACAAAAATTAAAACCTTAATATTCTTAATCATTTAATATGATGCCAAGAAATTTTTAAACAAAGGGTTTTAAAGTATGATGGCACTTTGGATCAAAGTTGGGGAAATTTTTCTGTTACCCAAAATGATGTAGTTAAGGGTTTAAAAGTCAGATAAAATCTTGATTTGCCAGTAATTAATATAATTTTTTCAAAATGTATTATTTACCATTTCCTTATTTGTTTTTCTTCTGGAAAATGAAAGCCCGAGTTAATCCAAAGGCTGTTTTCCAGAATTACATTGTAGAATATAGTTAACAAATCAAAATTGATTTAAAGGAGAAAGAGAAAACTTTCCCACATACCTTTAAGGAATAGAATAAAATAAATTATTTACAAATCATGGACATTAGAATGTACTATATAGATATTATAATCAACGGAATTTATTAGAAGTTATGTACCAATGGGAAAAAAAGTCTCATCAGAAAAGTGAAACCTAATTATGTGGAAGGAAATATTCCATAGGAGTCTTGACTGTAACTCAACAGAAAACTTTCTGAATCATCCCATGAATAAAAAAGATTTATTTTTAAGAAAGTATTGGGAGTGTTTCCTTTAAAATAAGTCATCTCCTGAGGACTGTTTCATTACTTGATTCAACTTCTCCTGACCTTATGCTGATTATATGATAAAGTTTTATGAGGCAGTATAAAAGTGTAGCTGCTACCTCAGTGGGGGAAAAAGGCCATAGCAAGTCGACTGCTTAAACTGCTCTATTTAAAATTGTCGCACAAAATTATGGCAAAAGGTTTCCAAAGGATAAAAGTCATAAATATTTTTAGAACCCTGATTGATGGACATTTTGCTGTATTTTGAGATTTCAAAATGGTAGTATATTTTTCTCTTGGTGAAAACTAAAATGACTACAAGTTTCAGTTCTGAAGTAAATTACAGTAGTGTTAGTGTAAAGCATCTTGAGGAATCTTCTCCTTTTGGTGTGCCTTCCCTAAAGAAAACGTCGTGTACCCTTTCTTTTAATAGATACCAATGGACTACATAGCTTAGCTGACAGATCCTACTGAGGCCTGTAGGATCAGAAATGATCGTGTATGAGCAGTGCAATACTGCTTCACATACACAGAAATCTCAGTGCAGGGACTTCAGTTATCTAGAATGCACCAAATATCCAAAAGCAACGAAACCATTTGAATAGATCAAACAGAGGACATATAGGCTGAATTTTATGAGCTCTATGCTCATTGAAAAAAATATTCAGGTCTTTGCTCTCAACTCCTTACTTCAGATACAGTTCCAGCTGCTTCATTTATTTGCTTTCCTTCCCCAAATAAAATTAGAAGCAATAAGTTAGAAATTGGAGATACTGAAACAAATTGACAATAGGAAAATCTGATAACATGACCAAAAAATTAAGGTAGAACATAGATTTAATAACTCAGTACAACTAATAAGTGATAATGATTATAACCAGGAACCATCGGATATGCCACAAATAACCCCACATTTCAAAATAGCTTGAGACTCCCTCCAGCATTTGTAAATAGTCAGTATGCATATTACTAGTTAATAATTACAGTAAGTCAAAGACACTGGGATGAGTAAATGCACCTAATTCTCAGTCTCCAAGAATCTGTAGAAATGATAAGAGAAAAACAGCAAACTCTAGTCAAGCATAGTAGTACACAACTGTAATCCCAGCAATTTAGGAGGCTGAGGCAGGAGGATGGTAAGTACACAGCCAGCCTCAGCAATTTATTGAGGCCTTAAGCAACTTGTGGAGACCCTGTATTTAAATATAAAAAGGGTTCAGGGTCTAGCTCAGTGGGTTCGGCCCAAGTACCCCTCGGTTCAGTATTACTAAAAAGAATAATACTGCATTCTTTTAGTAAAGAAAAATTTAGACACAATGAAAATTAATTTGTAATAGAATATTTAAGGAAAGCATTTAAAATCCATATATTTAATCATTTACCATAATTTAAACATCAATAAATAATTTTGATGGCATTCATTGGAAAATGTTCCTTATTACCAAAAAACTGGAAACAGCCCAATATTAAGCAGTAGGTAAAGGATAGGAAACTGTGGCCCATATATACATTAGAATACTAATCAACAATAAAAAGAAATCAACCATTGACACACACAACCAAATGGACAAATCTCAAAATAAGCTGAGTGAGAGAAATCAGACAAAAAAATAAGTACTATATGATTTAATTCATATAAAACTCTAGAAGATGTAAACTAATCTATAATGATAGGAAGCACATCCGTGGTTTCCTTTGGAATGAAATAAGGGCTGGGAAGTTATAGGAAAAAAGACTGCTTGAGAAAGGTTTGGAAGATGTTCACTGTTGACTGTAGTCGTGGTCTCATGGGGTGTAAGATGCCAAAATTTATCAAATTGTGCACTTTAAATCTGTGCCATTTACTATATGTAAATTATACCTAAATAATGCTATTTATTTTTCACTGTATTTCTGTTTCCTTTAGCAATTTGACTTAAGATTCAGCTTTGTCCATTAAAAACACATTGCTAAAGAACCAATGACCACCTAATGAGGTTGGCTTACAGAAAATAAGTGTAGTTGAGAAAAACAAATGTTAGGCTTGAGTCTGAGTTTACTAAAGGTGAGAGAAGAGCTGAGTCTGGGATGTGCAAATATTTCTAAAGGAAACACCTACTATCTTTTGCAGATAAAGTATGTCTCTCTAAACTTCAATCCTGAAACATTCTTGAGGGGTTCTCATTAAGGAAATTTCTGCCTGGCTTCCCAGGAATCTTGACATGGGAAAAAGGAGTGACCTAATTAGAAAATGTATGCATTCCAATTACTGGAAATTTAAATTCCAACATTAGAATTAATAAACATCTTGGTTTACATATCAGTCTTTTGTAATATAAGCCCATTATCAATAAAAATCTTCTTTGATTTTACTAATGAACTACAGTTTACAGACCATCCAGTCTAAAAAAAAAAAAATGAACCTTAATTCCTAGTAAAATTACTAAGCCATGCCACCATTTGAGACTTCTAAGCCTTAACTTTCTCCACAGCCCCCAACATCATAATTTCTCTTCAAGCAAAGCTTCAGCAGGAAGGTTCTGATTCGAAAGCTTTTGCTCTATTTCCTTGAGGAACTATTCATTTTCTTAAGGAAATCCTAAGAGTCCCTTCCCATTTGCATAAAGCAAAAACATTCTTTAGTAAGTCGAAAGCTGTGATATTTTTACAAATGACCCAATTACTCCTCTTTTAGAATCTTTAAGCATTCACCATTAAAGAATTTCTGGTCACACATACAGACATTTTTTATAATTACAGGAAAAACTAAAAAAATGAAAAAAGCTACTAGAAGCAAAAAAGACTTTTGACTCACAGCAGAAATAAAGTTATTTAGAATTTATAAGTACTTTTCTGACTTTCAAGCAGTATTTGGAGAGGTAAAATTCTGAGGCAACACTAAGACACTCTTTCCAGAATTAGACTGGGCCTGACACCTGTATCTTTAAAAAGAAATCACCTGAGATCAAGGTTCCAACCATCTTCTAGCTTCAGAAATACTAGTTAATGCCCTCCTGTGATTTTTATTCAGAGAGCAATTCTAGGCACTGTGCGAAGTTGTTTTAAATACTCAAGGTAACCCTTTGTTACCTAGGATATTTTACAAATACGATCATGTTTAAAAAGCACGCCTGTAGAGAGACCAGACTGGGGTTGGGATGGGAGGTCTGCTCGACATTGTTTGTCCTGAGCCAATGTAGGAGAGCTACATCTTCAGACAGGGTTGCTGCAAAGAGAAGTGGTCTCTCCTCTTTTCCAATTTGTCAGATAAGACTTCATAACAATGTTAGGAAGAAAGGAAAAGGGAGTAACTATTGATTAAATTGCTTGCCATTTCTTCATATTTGAGCCTGTTAATCCAACAAAGATAACATTTGCACAGAGCCATATGTAAGAGGCAAAGAGTGGGGTTCATTCTCCAAAGGCAAATCTGCATCATTACATACACAATGTGAGAAGACATGCCGACATAGACAACCACATAATGTAGGCCCTGCACTCAAGCTCAAATAAAAGTTAATGAGAAAGAAAATGAAGTACATTAAACTATCTCATCCAACAAACCCTCCCCTGCAAGAAATTTTCACTCATCATAGGGCATCTTTGGAAGATGATCTTACGTATGGTGATCTCAATGGGTCTTATAGACAAGGTTCTGAGTTGCCAGTCTAGAGTCTGAACATCAATAGCAGCCCTCTATACAGAGTGTGGTTAAAGGGATGGAAGTACCATGTTACTGTCCCTTTGAATTCTTAATTTTTCTCAATTGCCAAGCCTTTGGTGTTAGTGAAAGTAAGTACAATATCAGTCACACCATTTTTAATGGTTAATAAAGCACCATGTTCCAAATTTTGGTCCTATCCTCCACTAGTTGGACACAGACTTTCCATGAGTCAGTTTATCTCATCTTTTAAATGGATATAATAATGTGTACCTTCCTGACACATAGCAGTGTCTCAATAAATGGGAATTGTCACTACTAACACTTACAAGCCTTCATCCCCTACCTTTTTTTGGTCTCTAAACAATATACTCTGACTTAGTAAACACTTAAAAAGTTGCTAACTTTCCTTTTTGATGGTTTATACACCTGTAAAATGAGGTTAGCAAGCCAGCGAGCATATTTAAATCACAGATAAAAATTACACTTGTAAACTGTTTGGAACCCACTGATGAGAAAAAAAAAAATTCTGAATTGCATCCTCGGTACTTTAGTGCAAATAAAATGCTACCTTGGGAGTAAGTTTCTCCTCATTTATATAATGTGAAATAGGCTTCTGTAAGATATAGTGTATTCACAAAGGCTTGCTTTTATTGCTGAGAGAATGTTAAAATAACACACAAACTCTTTGTCAGAGAAATAAACCATGAGGCTGTGTATCCATGGCTGATTCATCAAAGGAGACCCTAAAGAAAACCCACGAAAAGTTCAGGAATGAAAGACCAACAGAAATACATAGCTCAAAAATAGGTATTTTTTCCATAAATATTTTCTATATTATTTGCTTCACTGCTCCTTTCTACAAGGACTCAAAGATTTAGAACATTTTACTCAGAAATATTTGTGAGTTGCTAAATTGGATATCTATATAAATATTCTTAAGTGAGTAGTTAATAAAAACTAATGGTTGCAATAATGAAAAGAAACCCAGTAACAAAATCATTTTTTAGTCAATATTCTCATGATGTCAAGTGGATTATCTTCTATTTTTATGATTCATAAAAGTATTTGAATTCTTCAGAATACATCCAGTAATTCAGCTTTATAAAAACCAAACACAGAATTTTCTAAAAATTAATTTTCAAATATGAAAAAATAAAAGATACATTAAAAGATTTGAGACTAAAAATCAGGAGACTAAGTCAGTGTTTGATCCCGTTTAAATGAAATTTAGAGACAACTAAAGGGAATTTTCCACCTTATCTAGCTTAAATGAGAGGACAAAGGGGTGGATAGTTCAGACAACAAGCAGTGACCTATAAGATTAAAAAGAAGTCTCTTTGTCGCAATTTTATCATCACTTGTAAGTGATAAAGTGCCAAAAGACAGGCTTGTGGCAGTAGCAATACATTTTCTTCCAGGCACTAAAATCATCAACAAGGTGTCTGTATATGTGAGGCCCTGCTTGAATATGAAAGCAATTTTCCAAAGCCCTGCAGCTTAATTCTATTGTTTTCGTCAAGAACGAATATTCTAGATCACAATTTTCAGTGACTGACTATAATGGACACAGCTTGAAAAATGAATGAGCAAGCTCCCCAAATGATTACTGGACAAGGCTCCAATACCAGGAGCAGCAGTATTTGAATTTCTTAAAAAAGAGATTAAATGCAATCAGGACAACTGTACATTCGTCTGCATAACATCCTTGCATGCTTTTTATATTAAATACAATACGGAAAGGGCAAGTGTGTAATAGAAAAAAAAAGAAAATCTATAACAAATCTAATTTCTTAAACATCATACAAAATTTAATATGCACATTAGATGAAAATGCTGAATTATTTTTCATATTCCATCATTTGAAAATAAAATAATTCCATTATAAACATAAGTGCCCTTTAATTATATCACTTTCAACAAGTTCACTTTAGGTTTTCAAGTTGAAGGCAAACACCAAGTTGGAAAACTTTAACATATCATATTGGAGTATCTAATCCAGATAAGACCAAACACAATCTAAATTATTCAGATTCCTCCACAGTGTTAATAGATAATTTTATAGTCATTGACTTGTGTAGGAATGTTGCTTAGAGAAGGGTAGCCACTATAACATGTGAAGAAATAAGCAGGTTGTTCTGGGTCAAAAATTAATTGCTCTCTCTGCTCTTCTGCACCTCTTTATGTGATTGGTTACATTTATGCTTTGGAGATTTTCTCATCCTTGGGAGAATCTTTTGCTGGTTAATACCCAAGGGTCATATATATCTGATGATCTCAAATCAGGACTTGATGCTCATTTTATAACATGCATAAGTGTGTGTACTTAAGAAATTGGCAGGGGTACTTGAGTGGTTGTTTCAGAGATATACAGAGGAGAACGAATGACAGGGAAGTAAAAAAGATTGGATTGCACAAGGGAAAAGGAAGAGCAGAGTATTGATGGCCTGACAATTTTAACTCAAATACATTGGAAAAGCCTAGGAAGAAAAGCATACTATTATTGTCAACAAAGAACATGTAAAATTACTATTATTCACGGGAATTCTCAGTAAATAGTATGTTTCAGGTAGTTGCATGTTTAGAACAATTCCTTAACTTTGAAAATGTATCTAGCATGGAATATTCTGAAGTAGCTTAGTTCCGTATTTCTTTTACTCTGTAATGATTTAAGGCCTTAGGGAAAATTGTTAAGCACATCCAAATATCACTGTAAAATCTATAAACGTAGAAGAGAAACAGTGTGATTGGTCTTAGTGTGGGTAGACCTAAAGCATCCTTAAAGAATTAATTTAATAAATCCCTAGTTTGATCTTGCTTTTTAGAGATTTGCTTTCTGATTTAAAAAACAAGATGGAGGAAACATTCTTGTTTGTTGGGTTTTCCTATCTTTCAAGGTTTCACTTATCTAGGAAAATCTGTATGAAGAATGCAACTAGATTTAGTGAACCATTGCACTAGTCACACATTTGATAATTCTTGCTTACAGAAGGAACAGGCCACTAAGCAAATCTTAAACAATAGCCGTGTTTTTCAAGATAGTGTCTGAAAAACCATGAGATATCATCCCTAAAAATCCTTCTAAGAGATCAAGCAGAAACCTGGTCCAACAATACGTGGTCCCAGGAAAAAAAAGTGAAGGACGGAGGCATCTACTTCCCACTCTGAGTGTGTACCCTTCATGCAACAGAATTTAAATATCTTTGTGGGGACGCTGGAGGAGATACTCATAAATTCTCCATTGTTTCCTTTATTTTCATACAAATTCATCATACCCACGCTTAACTCTCTTTTTAATCATGGATTTTCATAGGAGTTATTTCTCCACATTAAAATACAGTACAAAAACTGAAAAGAAGCCTCTGAGTTCTCAGGTCTATGCTTCTCATTTTATAGTAAAAGGAAGTAAGGCACACAGAAATCGGATTTGTTCAAGATCACATGAATAATGTATTCTTCAACCAGAACAAGAACCCTAACCTTTTCTGCTTTGTACATGAGTCTTTCATACTTTATAAGGAAAGTGGTCCTGAGTTAGTCTACACTACGTAATATGTAATAGTTTGGGAAAAAAAACTCTTCAAGTGACCTACATATGCCCTTTGTCATTCCAGTTGTCTTACCCCACAATCCATGCTTTCCCACTTCCTAAAGGAGATTTCATAGCCTGATTCCAGTGTGTGATGCAGGGTTTGAGTCTAGAAGGTGAGTGTCTCCCTGGAAGGAAAGGAATGTTAGGTGCTGTGCAGAATATAATTTCTGACACTCCTTTGGACTAGAGAGAAGGGTTTGTTTCTTTCTAGTTTAGATATCCTAATGTGGAACTTGCTAGTATGTGTTTATTTTAGTGTACTAAAATCTGTAAGTGATTTTCATTGACTTTTGACTTGATTAAATATTAATACTAAGAGTTCGGGAACTACTTTACCTATGAAAATAAGCTGTAGTTGTAAAATAGCACATTGTACTAACAAATATATACAAATTATGTGTGTGTATACACATATATACATATTGCTTTTACTTACCAGTTGGTAAAAAATATGTCCAAAACCAACATCACATATTGAGAGTATGAAAAACTTTCCAGGTTTCCACAACACCACATAAAAACTAGATGTAACAGATATCACCACCCAACAACAGAATATGCAGTTTTTCAAAAGAGAATATAGAACATTCTTTAGGATTTACCATAAGTTAAACATAAATAAACCTCAAAAGATTTAAAAGACTGGAAATCTTCTAATACATATTTTACCACGAAAAATGAATTTAGAATTCAACAATAGCAGGAAATTTAGAGAATTCACAAATATGTGGAAGTAAAACAACACATTATTTAATAATCAAAGGATCAAAGAAAAAATCATAATGAAAACTAGAAATACTTTTGGATGAATTAAAATGAAGATACACTAAAATTTATGGTACAAGTAAGCCATACTCAGAAATATATACCTAGATGTAACCAATGAGATTTTCTCATTTAATAATAAAAATTGTGTAATGTTAAAACAAGAAATGGATAGCTGTAAATGTTTATAATAAAAAATAAGAAATATCTCAAATAACAACATAATATTCTACCTTTCAAAAACTAGAAAAAAACCCGAACCCAAAGCAAACAGAAAAAATAAAATTAATAAACTAGCTCTAAGGTAGAATTATGTCTTGCCATTTGCCATAACATAATTTGGATTATGAAAATTATGCTAAGTGGAATAAGCCAGTCACAGGAAGAAAAAAAATTGCATGCTCTCACTTATATATGATGTGGAATCTAAAAACAAAAAAATCAAGTGTATGGGGACTAAACACTGATTTCTAGAGTTCCCAGGTGGTGAGGGGAAGATATAAGGGGATGTAGATCAAAGGATAGAAAGTAGCAGATATGCAGGTTGAACAAGACTAGAGGTTCATGAACAGCATGAGGACTATGGGTAATAAGATTGTACGGTACAGGGGATTCATGTTGAGTGAATTTGAACTGTTCTTGCCCCACACAAAATAGGATAACTATGCTGGGCATGGTGGTGTACACCTGTAATGCAAGTAGCTCGGGAGGCTGAGGCAGGAGGATGGTTAAGTTCAAAGCCAGCTTCAGCAATTTAGCAAGGCCCTAAGCAACTTATAGAGACCCCTTCTCAAAATAAAATATAGAAAGGGCTGGGCATATAAACATTCACTGCAGAAAAGAGCCTATTCAACAAATGGTGCTGGGAAAATTGGAAATCCCCATGTAACAAAATGAAATTAAACCCCTAACTCACCCTGCACGAAACTCAACTCAAAGTGGATCGAAGACTTAGGCACTAGACCAGAGACCCTGCACCAAATAGAAGAAAAAGTAGACCCAAATCTTTACTATGTCAGCTTAGGACCTGACTTTCTTAACAAGATTTCTAAAGCACAAGAAGTAAAATCAAGAATCAATATATGGGATGGATTCAAACTAAAAAGGTTCTTCTCAGCAAAAGAAACAATCAATAGTGTGAAGAGAGAGCCTACAGAATGGAAGAAAATCTTTCCTACATGCACCTTAGATTCAGCATTAATCTCCAGGATCTAGAAAGAAGTCAAAAAACTTAACACCAGAAAACCAAATAACCCAATCAATAAATGGGCAAAGGAACTGAACAGACACTTCACAGAGGAAAAAATACAATTGATCAACAAATATATGAAAAAATGTTCAACATCTCTAGCAATTTAGAGAAATGCAAATCAAAACTAAGATTTCATCTCACTCCAGTCAGAATGGCAATTATCAAGAATACAAGCAACAATAAATGTTGGTAAGGATGTGGGGAAAGGGTACACTCACACATTGCTGATGGGAGTGCAAATTGGTGCAGCCATTATGGAAAGTGGTATGGAGATTATTCAGAAAACTTGGAATGGAAACACCGTTTGACCCAGCTATCCCACTCCTCAGTTTAGACCCAAAGTACTTAAAATCAGCATATTACAGTGACACAGCCACATCAATGTTTACAGCAACTTACAATAGCTATATGAACCGACCTAGGTGCAGTTCAACAGATGAATGGATAAAGAAATTGTGAATACATACGATGGAATATTACTCAGCTTAAAGAAGAATGAAATTATGGCATTTATGGGTAAATGGATGGAGTTAGAGAATATCATACTAAGTGAAATAAGCCAATCCCAAAAAACCAAAGGCCAAATGTTTTCTCTGATATGTGGATGCTAATTCACAATAAGGGATGGGGGGCTAGGGAAGAAGTTAACTTAGATAGAGTTAACTTAGAATAGAGTTACCTTAGAGAGGAGTTAAGGGAGGGGAGGGAGAAAAGGGGTAGGAAGAATAGTAGAATGAAACAAACATTATTACTCTATGTACATGTATGACTGCATGACAGGTATGATTCTACAACATGTGCAACCAGGAAAATGAGAAATTATACTCCATTAAAAAAATGAAAGAGGGGCTAGGGGTATAGCTCAGTTGGCGGAGTGCTTGCCTTGCAAGAACAAGGCCCTGGGTTAAATCCCCAGCACTGCAAAAAAAAAAAAAAAAAAAAACAATGAAAGAAAGAAAAGAAAGGGCTGGGCACATCACTAAGTAGTAAAGTGCCCCTGGATGCAATCCCTGGTACCAAGAAAAGAAGAAAAGATAACCGTGAGATAATGGATATGTTAATTTGCTTTACTATAGTAAACTTTTCACTGTCTACATGTATCTATGACATCATATTGAATACCTCATAAAATTTATTTTAAAAGTTATAAAAATTAGAGGAAAAGTAAATGAAATGATGAATTGAAAAACAATTAAAATTAACAAAATCAAAAGTTGATTATTTGAAAAGATCAACAAAATTATAAACTTTTAAACTGATCTTACAAAAATACAAAAGATTATATGAAAATACTATAAACAACTATGTCAATAATGTACATAAACCAGGTGAAAATGAAAAATTCCTAGAAAAATGTAAATGTTTAAATTGACTCAAGATAATGTCAGAAATTATAACAAGTAAAGAGATTGAATTATAATTCAGAAATTACCTAGAAAGAAAATCTTAGGTCAGATAAGTTACTGGTCAATTCTACCAAATATGGAAAGAATTAATACCAATTCTTCAGAAACTCTTTCACCAGTAGAAGGTGAAACCACTCTCCAACTTAATCTTTAAGAATATTATTACCCTGATACTGAAAGCAAACAATACATCACACACACACACACACACACACACACACACACACACACACACACAAACTCCAGACCAGTAACCCTCATGAATATAAATGTAAAATTTTCAACAAGATAATTGCAAACTAAATATAGCATCGTATAACAAATATTATACATTGTGACCACATGTAATTTATTCCAGGAATGTGATAATGGCTTAATATCCAAATTTTAACTAATATACTACACCCTATTAATAGAGTAACATACAAGGAAAAAAATGATCCCTTGAATAGATGTGGAAGTTGTATCTATTCATGAAAAGAATTAACCCCCAAATTAGGAATAGGCATCAATAAAAGCCCACAACAAAGAAAAGAAAGATGGAATAATCTTTACAATATCATCAAAAAGAATTTTTGAAGTCATGAATATAAATTTACAAAGGAAGTGCAAGATTTTTACTCTTAAAATTATAAAATATTGATGAAAATTAAATTAAAGAAAAATCAAAATAAATCTTAGGTATGAATAAGAAAACTTATCCCCATTGAGGTGGTCATATAACATCATATTTGGCAACAAGAGGGAACAGATCACTAATACATGCTACCAAATGGATGAATCTTGAAAACATTATGCTAAGTGATAGAAACTGGTCTCCAAAGACCATATAGTTATGATTTCACTAATATGAACTATCCAGAAAGGTTAGGCACAATCCTTGAGACAGAAGTAGATTAGTAGTGGACAGAGGTAGGGAGAGGAGAGAAGAGAGAGTGACTGCTAATGGACAGGAATTTCTTTTCAATGCAATGAAAGTGTTCTAAAATTAGATGTGTTCTAAAATTCTGAATGAGTGTACCAACAAATGCTGAATTGTCCATTTTTAAATGGTTACTTTTAGTGTATATGAATTATATTTCAACAAAGCTGTTACTAACAAAAAAAAGGATTTTAAAATATTATAACCCAACCCTAGGACCTGAATAAAAATGAAACCAAAAAATTATGATATTATGCAAGGGACAATTTAAACTGAAGAGTGTATCATCCAAAAATCCAATACGATATGGCAAACATATGATGTAACAGAGAACAACAGTATGTGAGTAGAATGGGTTGAACGGTATAAAGTAACAGTGTGAGTAGAGGATGATATGATGTAATAATGTAATATACAATACAAAATGACTCTGGGGTAGATTGAAAATGTAGTTACAAAAAGATCACACCAACCCCCATGGGAATGAGGTTCAGGCATGCTGGCCTGAGTCAGAGATGTGAGAAAAGTCTCCCAGGTCTGTCTCCACTTCCTCTCATGATGGTGCTTCCATCCTCACGTGATGACAATATCCAGAGTCGCCAGATCATTCCCCTTAAACCAGACTTAAGAGGCTGAACACAGTGGACTGGACGCATAGGCCTTGGATGACCCACCTCCAGGCTGGTACAATGATCTGACAGATTTACTCATGACAAAATGGGCACACAATGGCTTCAAATGCAATCAGCTATTCCCCTCTTAAGAAATGAAATAAAATAGCAAAAGAAGAGTCTATCTAAAATACATTTTGTGCTTGATTTATTTTGGATAGTTTGAATACCTAATATATTCTTTGTGTAGTTTTATATAAATGTACAAGCATCAATATAAACATGCTCACTTCAAAAGTATGTTTCTTTTTTTGCTTGGTTCCCTCTTCCCTTGTTCTTCCTTCTTCATGACATCAAAACACCTCCTCACAAACAATCCATATTAAAAACTAGTACCATTCACATTGTCTCTGTAATTCTAGGTAGTTACATTCCTATAATCCTATGTAGTTATGCATAGTCACATGTTGGAGATTGTCTTGGTGTCTTAAAAATGAGGTCATGGTGCACTGCTTCTCCACATCTTGATATTTATGCTAAAATACCTTCTGGAAATTCTTCCAAGCCATGTGAAATGGCTTTAATTCATTCTTTTCAAGCTGCAGGACAGTCCTAACTCTCCATGCTGTGACTGCATTGCCCTATATTCAGACACCACCCCACTCATGGGCATTCATTTTGTTTCTCCCTTTTTTCTACTATAAAAAATGCTACAATAAACAACTTCAGTTCTTAGAAATATGTGACCTGCAAATGTTTTTGTTTCTAAGCTTTAAATTCCCAGGAGTAAGATGAATGCTAATAGATGTGGCCAGAAATGTTGCAATACCTCAATGTGTATATATCCTTTTCCCACATTCCCACCACAATAAGTTTGTAGTCTTTTTAAATTTTAGTCGTGTATATATTATCTATTGAGTTGGTTAAGGATTATGTTTGTAATAAATTTTAAAACAAAGCTACCAGGCTGATGGACCAAAAGAGGAATACATTTGCTCACCAGGTTGTATGCTATTACTAAGGCTTGATTTCTCTCTCTCTTCCAGACTCCTCCTCCACATGGGCCCCATTCTCATATTGGCCCTCCCCTTCCAGAAACAAAATGGCAGCCCAAAACTCCTCGGGGTGCATTCTTCCAGCTTAACATCTATAAAGAGGATAGCTATTCTTTCAGGGCCCTTCCAGCAATAACTCTTAGATGTACTCCTGATATACACATTTTTTACTATGTATGGTTGGGAAAGTGTGATTCCTTCCTTGGCTTAGGGCTAGGTCACGTGCAGGACCCAAGACCTAGAGGTAGAGCCTCAACCAGACCATGTGATATAAAGGGATGCACAGCACCCCAAAATATCAGGGCTGTTGCCAGAAGAAAGAATAAGAACATCAAACATCCACTACGTCTGTCTTAACATGTGAAATACTGCTACATCTTATTCACATTGCAGCTGTTACAATAACATAAGTTGATCTTAAGGAAATAATGTTCCACCCCTTTAAAATGTACAATTTTCATTAATATCTCAGTAAAATGTATTCTGTCTTGGAGAAATGATAATCATATCATCCCCTGTTTTACCTCAGAAATACCATTAGACTTCTCTATTGTTATTAAACAGTGTATTCTGATATACCTAAGTCTATGAAAGATAAAAGCTTTTTGACTTTTAATGACATTTTCTTAATTTCTTAGTCATTTATTTTTTCTTAGTTTCCCATTTTTCTTGTTATTACTGTACCCATCTCTAACTTTTTCCCCCACTCTAATTCTTTGTGTTTGAAAGCTGTCACTTATAATATGCAAGTTGCCTAGAAAATAGGAGACAACTGGCTCTAACTGGGAACCTGAGGAGCCCCTCCATTAAGAATATATACTAGCTTCAGTACAAAGATGCTAGGTCAGGATAAGTCAGCCTCAATCGCTAGGTGCTCACATATTTTATTGAATGGATAAAATTATTTAGGGTTCTGAGAATTCTTTTTTATTTACTTTCTGATCCTCAGCTCTGTCAAAGATAATTGAGGTTGTCAGGTAACTAAATTTAGGATAAGTGAAATTTCAATGTATATAGGTGCAAAGATGAGGTTCCATTCCTGATGAAAAGAGTTACTGACCAAGGGAGCCCTCAGCCTTCTGCCACATAAGAACACAGCAAGAAGGTCCTCACCAGTCGTTGACATCATGATCTCAGACCTTCCAGCACCCCAGAACTGTGAGAAAAAATTCTGTTCTTTTAAAATTACCCAGTCACAGGATTTTGTTATAGCAGCAAAAATGAACTAAGACAGTAGGATAAATGAGATTTTAATTTAATACATACATATATATGTACACACAAGCACAGATACATACACACATAGATAAAAGTAAGGAAATTTCAATTGTATAATTCAAGAGTGTTTCAGTTTTATTTTTTAAACTTTTTCTGATTCTGAATTATATTTTTCTATTAATAAGTTGCTATTTCTACTTCATGTAGTATTCTTTTAACTTAAAGGAATGTTTTCTCACTTAATTTGGAGTAAAACCTATAAATGTTTATTGCCTTATTTAATCTTCTACTCTCCTCATCCTAACACCAATTTTTATGGCACCCACTTATTAAACACATAGGAAGTAGCAAAGATCAATGTTAAAATAAAAATAAGTATGTGGACTAAAAAGCTTGTTCACATCAAAGGAAACAATCAAGAATATGAAGAGAGAGCCTACAGATTGGGAGAAAATCTTTATCACATGCACCGCAGATACAGTAAGTATTAATCTCTAGAATATATAAAGAACTCAAAAAACTTAACATAAAAAGCCAAATAATCCAATCAATAAATGGGCAAAGGAACTGAACAGGTACTTCACAGAAGAACAAATAAATGAAAAATAAATGAACAAGATGGTCAACATCTCTACCAATTAGAGAAATGCAAATTAAAACTATACTGAGATTTCCTCTCACTCCAGTTGGAATGGCAATTATTAAGAACACAAGTAACAATAAGTGTTGGTGAGGATGTGGGGAAAAAGGTACTATCATACACTGCTGGTGGGACAACAAGTTGATACAACCACTATGAAAAGTAGTAGAGTCCTCATAAAACTAGCAATAGAACCACCATTTGACCCTTTATCCCACTCCTCAGAATATACCCAAAGGACTTAAAATCTTAGGACTTAGCATACTACAATGACAAAGCCACATCAATGTTTATAGCAACTCAATAGCTAAGCTAAGCCATGGAATCAAGCTAGGTGCCCTTCTTCAGCAGATGAATAGATAAAGAAAATGTGGTATATATACACAATGAAATATTACTCAGCCATACAGAAGCATGAAATTATGGCATTTGCCAGTAAATGGATGGAACTGGAGTCTGTCTAAGTGAAATAAGACAGTCCCCCAAAACCAAAGGTGAATGTTCTTTTTGATATGCAGCTGCTAACTCACCACCACAAGCAGGGTTGGGGAAGAATAGAAGTTCATCGGATTAGACAAAGGGGGATGAAAGAAAGGGAGGGGGAGGGAATCGGAAAGAGAACAGAATGAATTGGACATAACTTTCCCATGTTTATATAAGAATACACGACCTGTGTAACTCCACATCATGTACAAGATCAGCCACAGAATGAGAAGTTACACTCCATGTATGCATAATATGTCAAAATACATCCCACTGTCATGTGTAACCAAAAAGAACAAATAAATTTAAAAAAATTTTTTTAATGTATGGGGGGGATTAAAATGTCATGCTCCATTACCATTACAATGGTATTTACCCAGTAAGCAACTTGATACTCCAAATCCTCCAGAAGTTTTCTTTTGCTGAATATCTCTTTTCTCTTAGATCCCAGTGGACTTCTTAGGCAGTTAGACATATTGTAATTCTTGGCACCTGCTTATATTCCAGCTGTATTGTGTTGTGCAGCAAAATATCATAGTTAAGAGCAGACTCTGGACTCTGTCTAGGATCAAAACCTAGTTTCAGCATGTACTAGTTGTATGATCTTGGACAAAAAACTAAACCTCCTGCAATAACAGTGTCTATGTCAGCTGTTGTGGCTATTAAGTGAGATCATCTATGTGGAGCTCAGCAGGCCCTGGTGTTCAATGTGTTCGATTAGTAACAGTGGGTGTCATTTGTTCACTTTTGCCTTTTTACTAGATTGAGAGCAACAGTATTCCCAACACCTAGCACAGTGTCAAGTACAGGCTATGCTATATAAAAGTGGTGAATAAATAGCTAGAAACTACTGGATGACTTTTCTATATGTTCGTAGAAATGTACTTGCATATTTATGCCATCTGAAACAGGAAGTACTAGTCTTAAGCCTGCTTGAATAATAATTAGCAGGAATGAAATGCAATGAAACTACATGTGCTTGTGTCTGTAGTAAAATTTCCATAATTCCTGAAGATTGTCCCAAGAAATCCCCGAACTGGAATTATGTTTTCTTTTCTTGCTTCCTTTTAACAGGCTACTTATTTTCCTGGTCAAAAATTCTCAAAGTAAGATTCTGCATAGATAACCACTTATTTAAAAAAAATAAGATGGAAATAATGAAAATAAGAGGGAAAATAATGTTTAATGGTAGAAAAAAATAGGATAGAGAAATAGGAGGTACTCAGATTCTGATTTCAAAGCTGTTCTGATTTCAAATAACATCGTTTCCAGTTGTCTGGTGAATCATTCCTGAACACACTGACCCTGGAATGTCTTTGAGATGTCTCTATTACATTTTATACTGTGCTTTCTTCCCCCAGAGCCAGGTTGCTCCCAGCCCTCAAAATTACCAGATTTTATAAAAAAAAAAAAAAAAAAAAAAAGTCAAACAAAAAGCAAATCCAGATTACACAGAAATGTTAAGAGCCAAAGCTCAGCCATCACCTTTCAATCCTCTTATTAATACCCATGTCATGACTCTTGCAGAGGAAAAGGGTTAGTGTCACCATCCTCAATCAGTGTTCCTTCATTCACTTTCATTAGGAGCCATGTTTTCCTGACAAAGGATAACAAATGGACACTGTTGGTCCCTAATGTGCTTTTGACTACAGATTCTGCACCATTTCTCTGTGAAGCAATTGCAATTATTTGTCATTTTAATATGACTTGGCAAGGAGGTCTGAAAAACATGGCTATTATTCATCAATATGTATATTTTGTACTTATATTAATATTAGAATATCATTATTACCCATCTCACATTGTATGAGCAAGATAAAATTATACCATGTAAAAAAATGCATTAAGTTCTCTTCACCTGCACTCACATAGCAGAAGCAAAGTAATTTAAGAGCTTACACCATTTATATGCTAAATGCTACCATTTATTATTATTAGTGAGGAAATGCTCTACCTTTGCTCTAATGGAAAATATATCAATATGTTTCCACTATTAATTGGAAATAATATAGCTAATATGAAAACTCAAACCTTTTAAAGTGTATCTATCCATCCTGTTACATTCTGAAATGTTCTAGTGCCTAATTTTTCACCATGTTAACATAATATAAGTATAATTTTGATTTTGGAGCATAATTCTTCAATTCTCTAGTTTTCATTCTTCTTTGGGAGGCTTTTGCATATAGGATTAGTTCTGAAACCTTTGAAATTCAGGAACTAGCATTGTAAATAAGTACTAATAATTTATCAACCAGCTTTCTCTCAGTGGATCTAGTTAATATTGTATTATATTCATGATGAATCAAGTTAAACCACATCCAATTCTGGGTAGTTTTAAATTATTTCTGTAATTTTATCAATCCTTTTTCCTATGACCAAGCTAGATCTAATAAAATTCATGTGTGCTGCAAAATTTGAGTGTATTGCAAAGAAATACACAAATAATTATCTTAAAAATTGCATACTAAGCAGATGGAAAGGAAGTGCCAAGTTCGTTGAATGTGTTTCTCAGAATTAAGGGAAACACACATACACTACAATAAAATGAGAGGAAAATCAATGAAGTAAATTTTCATGCTTCTAACATGAATAACACCTACTACAATAAAATGAGAGGAAAATCAATGAAGTAAATCTTCATGCTTTTAACATGAAAAACACCTGCATGTTTACAACTTGAAGTAAAATTTAAATTTTTTTTTTTTTTTTTTTTTTTTTTTGGTACTGGGGATTGAACCTAGGAGCACTTAACTCCTGAACCACATTCCCTGCCTTTTTTTGTTTGTTTTGTTTTTTGTTCTAGATTTTGAGACAGGGTCTAAGTTGCTTCGGGCCTTGCTAAGTTGCTGAGAATGGCCTCAAACTCACGATCCTCCTGTTTCAGTCTCTCCAGTCACTTGGATTACAGGTGTGCACCAGCACTCCTGGCAAAATTAAAATTGTGACTACTCAATTATTCACTAATTACCTTGTAAAAGACCAGGCATTTACAAAGTACCTGGTCTTGCTATGTGGAGAACACTATACCAAGGCCTGACTTCAACTCATACGACTTAGGTTGGGGTCCAGATGACAGCCTCTTATCTAAGAAAGAAAGTAAGAGGTGAAAACCCAGGCATCACATCACACTAGAGTAGAGTGAGCAGGGAAGGAAGGGAGAGAAGCCTAGAGACATTCAAGAGAACAGTGACTTCATGAGGTGCAGAAGCAATAGTCCTCCCTCAGAAAACAGACCTGCCTCAAAAGGATTTGAGGTCAGATTAAATTTTAGAGGAATACAGGAAGTGAGTACAACTTTTCTAAAATTGCATACAAACATGAGAAGGTAAGGCACCTTATTTCTGTCAAGCCATTAATGACTTTGCACTTTCCTCATTATAAAACACTTTCAATTATACAAAATAAATACTACCCCCCAATGACAGTCTACCCAAAACAGAAGAGCAAAGGCAACATGGCCTCAGAAAATCAGGATCAATTCCCATCTGGGTGTCAGGGTTGACATCCATGTGCTGAGGTGTGATCTTGCATTTTAACCCCACATAGCTATTTCATAATCCATTACCCCGGGATAAAGACCCGTCATCCATTATTGCAAGTATACACAGAGGAACATGAAAGTGGCTCACTAAAGCTAAAGACATGCAAAATATTATTTCCTGTTATTTTCTTCTTACAAATCCAGGGGCTGAGAAGAGTTGGAAGACACAAGTCAGAATGATAAATATGTGTGCATGAGAACTTTCTCCTTCAAAGGGAACTTGGAGCAAGGTATTTGTTTGTTTGTTTTTCTGTTTGTTTTCTACACAGTAGTTGACTCTTAGAGCTCTTTTCATAACATAAAAATATTTCCCCAAGAATGTCTGATAGTTCACATATAGTGAGAAGACTGCTGTGTCCATCTTTAAAAATAAAACATAGAACTGAAAAATGATTTTTTTTTAATCAAAACCTTTTGTCTCTAGACAGGGAAGATACAATGACAGACCGATACACAAAAAGGAACCCAGAGACCTAACTTCTTTTCCTGGCTTTGTCATTAAGTAAAATGAAGTGAGCACAAAGGACAATTTTTCATTACCATTTCCTTCTCTTGATATATGGAAAATAAAATTCTCTTCTTACTTATCATCCCCAGAACATTAGCATTCACAGATATTTGTTGAAAGTTTTACAAGGAAAAAAGGGGAGGTGGGGAGAAGCCCCATCTTTACACAGAAGATAAGGGAAAAGAACTAACTGAATTGGGAAGGGGGCGGTGAGGCATTACTGATAGATTCCATTCAAAGCTAATTGGGCAAATTAATGAGATCCTCCCCAAGGCACAAAGACTGTCCATCCTTGAGGGAGATCAGAACAGCACTGTAAGAAAGGAGCTTCTCTGAGGAAACCCCAGAAAAACTTAAACTAACACCCCTTGGTCTGGACAAGTGGTATGACCCATACAGGTACATAGGGTAATGAGGTTTGTCTCATTCTGTTATTTTTCCTTCCCCCCACCCCTTCCACCCCTCTTTCCTCTATATGATCCATCCTTCCTCCATTCTTGCCTCCCTCCCACCCCCCCCCCCTTTATGTATCATCATCCTCTTATTGGAGAAATCATTCGACCTTTGGTTTTTTGGAATTTGCCTATCTCACTTAGCATGATATTCTCCAACTGCATCCATTTACCCGCAAATGCCATAATTTTATTCTTCTTCATGGCTGAGTAATATTCCATTGTGTATATATACCATAGTTTCTTTATCCATTCATCACTTGAAGGGCATCTGGGTTGATTCCACAATCTAGCTATTGTGAATTGAGCAACTATGAACGTTTATGTGGCTGCATCACTGTAGTATGCTGATTTTAAGTCCTTTGGGTATAGGTCAAGGAGTGGGATAACTGAGTCAAATGGTGATTCCATTCCAAGTTTTCTAAAGAATCTCTACACTTCTTTCCAGAGTGGCTGCACTGATTTGCAACCCCACCAGCAATGTATGAGTGTACCTTTTTCCCCACATCCTCGCCAACACCTGTTGTTGCTTGTGTTCTTGTAAATAGCCATTCTAATTGGGGTGAGATGGAATCTTAGGGCAGTTTGATTTGCATTTCTCTTATTACTAGAGATGTTGAACATTTTTTCATGTATCTGTTGATTGCTTGCAGATCTTCTGTGAAGTGTCTACTCATTTCCTTAGCCCATCTGTTGACTGGTTTATTTGCATTCTTGGTGTAAAGTTTTTGAGTTCTTTATAGATTCTGGAGATGAATGCTCTATCTGAAGTATGTGTGACAAAGATTTTCTCCCACTCTAGGCTCGTCCACATTGCTGATAGTTTCCTTTGGTGAGAATGGAAACTAATTCTGACTAGCTCAAGAAAGGGAGGATGAGAAGTTTTAGAAAGGTATCTGGGAGCTCAGGCTGAAAGGAAGACTGAAGGACCAGGTTTCAGGAGACAAGATATGAAGGCTGCATACCACATGGTGAAAATTTTCCCAAAAGAAAACTCAGATGCTGTGTGAAGTGGGAATGGACACTGAGAGCCTAAAAGTGAAAGTGTCCATTAACAGATCTTAAGCATGAACATAAAAAGTGGAGGTTAAAGTGTAGAAATAGATAAGATGAATGTTATCTTCATCTGAAATCGTACTAAAGAACTAACTATTTATTTGCACATATTCACAAAGAATCTTTGGAGAAGACCATTGGTTATAGGATCTTGGTAATAGCAAAAGCCAAAGGGACATGGGTAGGAATTCATAAACTAGAAGGAAACAGGTCAATCAAACTGTGGTTCTTACGATCGAACACCCACAAACGGTTTGATGAAGTATATTTTTATGTGGTGATAAAAAATACCCTTCAACATATTTTACAAAGTGGCAATTTGTAGAACATAGTACATAGAATAAACCATTTCTGTAAAATAACATAGAGATGGACATACATTTGCATATGCACAAATGCAGTACTTGGGTTTGCTTCTGAAAGACGAAAAGAAGCCGGGGTTTTAGAAAATACAGAGAAGAACTTGCCTTTTCTCTCTCCCTTTTGCACTCTTTTTTTTTTTTTTTTTTAAGTACTGATAGATTCACACCTAGTCAGGCACAGGGGTGCATGCCTGTAATCCCAGTGAGGCAGGTTGAGGCAGGAGGATTGGAAATTCAAAGTCAGCCTCAGCAAGCCCTAAGCAACTCAGCGAGACTCTGTCTCTAAAAATACAAAAAAGGGGCTGGGGATGTGGCTTCGTGGTTGAATCCCTCGTACCCCTCCCCGCCAAAAAGCGTCTGGTCATTCTTGACATAAAATTGTTATTATTGAAAAGGTACACAGATTTTTCCCAGTCATTACTCTTCTATGAAATTATCCTAATGAAATAAATTTAGTTACAGAGAAAAATATATGTGTAAGGATATTCATCCCATTATTATTTATGACATAGAAATTGGTTAAACAAAAAATAGATTAGCTATAGAAAGGATTTCTTAAAATTATCTAAAGTCCATCACTATGAAAACATTTATAATTGGTCTTACAGTACATTTTAAATGTGGAGACATAAAAGCACATCAAATAAAAATATATTTTTAAAAAAGACTGTATTCACATTTATAAAAACATAGGTACGTACCTGTGTGAAACAGTATGCTACAACATATTTGCTGTGTGACAAGATTACGGGTGATTTTAATTTTCTTTTTCATACACTTCAGTATTACCCAGATTTTCTGAAATGAATGTATTACTTTCTCAGAAAAATAGTCACTTAAAAAACACACTAAAATATTAATTAGAAGATTATTTTTTAATGTGTAGAATTTAAAACTTTTATTTTTACAACTCAATACTGAATTAAATTATGGGTTTTTCCTGAATTTATTAGAAAGCTTAAATCTCTGCTAGATGAACTTTTGACCCTTCTTAATTTTTTAAAAATACCAACAATTGATGTTTTAAAGAGTATCTGTATGAAAAGATAAACTTTGTATGAGATATTAATGACTTTTTCCCAGTCTAAAAAATCACAGGATCCCTGGAAATATAAAAATGATATTTATTTTTATGTTAAACATTAATAGCATTACACAGATTTAAAAAGAATTGGGTCGCTCACTGATAGCATTACCCTTGTGTCACATTTGAACTACAGATGGATTCAAAAAGTCATGAAAATGCATTTCAGTCTATTGGTTTTAAATGTGCATGACATCATGGCTTAGTATTAAATTCTTGGATCATGTCTTCTTTATTTAAGAATTTTGTATATGGTGACTTCTTAGAGATGTCACCAAAAACTTAAGAAAATAAAAGGGAAAATAAATAAAACAATAAAATTTTAAAATTTTGAATTTCAAACAACACTATCAAAAAATGAAAACATCAACTCACAGATTTGGAGAAACATTTTACAACCCATATATCTGAAAAACTGCTGCACACATTATCCAGAGGGAAATTTCAGTCCGAGCCACAACAAGGTCTCACTTTTCACTCATTTGGATGACTGTAAGAAATTTTTTTAGTGAGTGTTGGACAGGGTGTAGATAAGTCAGAACTCTCACACTGTTCACAGGAGTACAAAATGGGCCATTCACCTTTAGAAATAGCCCAGTACTTCTTCAAAAGACTATATGTAATGTTATCATAAGACCTGTAATTCCACTAAGAATATATCCAAGAAAAATGGAAACCATGTCCACACACAAACTAGTACATAAATGTTCACAGCATCATTATTTGCAAAAGGCAAAAGGCTAAAACAACCCAAATATCCACTGACTGATGAACAGACAAATGCAATATATACAGAAAATGGAATATTATTAGGCAATAAAAATCAGCAAATTACTAATATATGTTACCATCTGGATGAATGTTTAAAGTACTCTCAAGTGAAAGGGACCAGTCACAATGACACTATTGTGTGATTCCAAATATATAAAATATCCAGAATAGTTAATTTCTAGAAATAAAAAGTAGACTAGTGGTTTCTGATGGTTAGGTGCGCTTGGGGAACTGGGGGTAACAGATTAGGGGTGTTGGGTCTTTATAGCAGGCCGTGAAAACCTTCTAAAATTGATTGTGGTGAAAACCAATTAACTATACTTTAAGCAGGCAAATTGTGTGGCATAGGACCTTAATCTTAATAAAACTGTTTAAAAATGGACAATTCCAAGCATGCAAAATCTCAGGGACTACAACTTTGAGGCTTTCCTAAAAAAAAAAAAAAAAAAAAAAAAGAAAGAAAGAAAGAAAGAGTGACAAAAATTTCTCAATCCATGCACTTCTCTTCTGTCCCTCCATCCCACTAACAAGACCCTTCCATATTTGGCTTTTATTGACAGTTCAGTCTACTAATTAACAAGGCAGTCTAGCTCAAAGAAATTTCAGGAGTGTAGTTCTGAGTCACTCTGAGCTCACCCCATGCTTTGAGGGTTTTTTAAGTCTTCTGACTAGACTACCCATGCAGTCTTTGTCCTCTAAGTTGTTTTTGTTGTTATTCATTTTTCATGATTGCTTCCCATGACTCTACCCAGGAAAAGAAAGTACAAGACCTGTCTGTACATTTGAATTTCCCCCAGTGTATTAGGATATTCTTTTATTTATTTTCCCTTCCAGAATCTAACCAGATGGCCCAAGAGAGAGAGATTTCAGGACCCTGTCAGTCACCTAACTTCCCTTACTTACCCCCTACTCCCATTTTCCTATCACCCAAGGTACCGCTGTGAAGTATCCAGAGTAGGAAGATACCATGTTTATATGTTCATGTGTTTTTCAAATTTGGGAACCTTTCTCAAAGACTGCCCTGCTTCTCAAGCAGTTATAGTGGCTCTGAAACCCAGATTTATTTATCAGTTTTTGTTTGCATCTTCTGTGTCATGTGTCATCCTTCCCCAGTCTCTTCCTGACTGAAGAATGGTCAAAGTGAAGAAGGCATACTATATAAAGAAAGAATTGGTTACTATTTCAAGTAATACCTCACCACATACAAAAAAATCAGCAACTCTTCTTTCACTAATCAATTAAGAATTCAAAAATACAGAAGAAAATCTCATTTGTATTAACAGTATATTGGATATAAAAAATCTGCCAATAAAATTAGTAACAAATATGCAATTACTACGTTAATTTTTTCAAGGGAAATTTAGACTTCTAAGGAATAGGAGATTGGAAAAATAGTAAGTCTACCTTATTAAGAAATAAAATTCAATAGAAAAAAATTGTCAACTATTTTAAAGAAAGTCTATAAATTTAAAGCTATCCTCAAATAGAATTTTTCACTTGAAAAATTAATTCTAAATTTCATGTGAAAAGATAATTAGGAGCAATAGCTGGAGGGAAAATAAAGCCATGAGGGATGGATAATCCAGTGAGTTATTAAGAATATACAAAACTACCACATAAAATAGCTTATGACCTCCCAGTGAAAACAAGACATCAATAAAACAGAATAGGGAATTTTAAAATGTACCTGGCTATTAGTGGTTAGTACATTATAAAGATAACATTTCAAATAAGAGAGAAGGTACTTTGTAAATAAGTAGTGTTGAGAAAATCTGTTGAAAAGCATTTGTTAAAAAACAGAATTCCTAGATGTCTATACCAAATAGCACAAACTGATTAAACATCTACAGATAAAAATATATGACCATAATATAGAAGAAAACTACAGTAAAATTTTATATGATCTTCGAGTGAAAAAGTCTTCCCCAACAGATACAGACCTCAAAGTCATTAAGAAAAACATTGAAAAAATTCATTACATAAAAATTTTAAACTTCAGTATGGCAAATAGATCATAAACATTGTAAGTTAAAGGGAAAATCAAATAATAGACAAAAAGCAATTGAATTTTATATATAATTAGTATTAATAATCTAATAAAGGAGGACAATCTAATAGAAAAATAGGTGAAGAATTTATATAGAAAAAATAAAAGGGACTGGGATTGTAGCTCAGTGGTAGAGCACTTACTAGAATGTGTGAGACACTGGGTTTAATCCTCACAAATAAAGTCATTGTATTCATCTACAATTTAAAAATATTTTAAAATACAAAATGAAATTAAAAATTTAAATAGTATTAAAGAACTGGAAAAGGACAAATGAAAGCTGAAATACCTAGTAAAAGAGTGATACGGTATCAAACTCAATATAAACTATCAAATTATTTTTCTATGTTCTCTTTCACTTCTGAAGAATCAAAGACTTTATTCTGGTTACGACCAATATTGATGTACTTTCTTTTGGACAATATATACAATAGAGGTATGAGTCTCCCAACATAGAATGATATTAGGTTCCCTCAACATTGATGGTAATTAAAAATGACCAAATCATAGCATTCATTCTTATTTCAAATGAGTTGGCTCCATATCCAAAACAGTTTTGTGATTGGTTTTAAACATATGGTCTAATTGAAGAAACTTTTTTGAGATGAAAAAACTATCATTTTTTTTTTAGCAACTCATTCTTAAGATATTTGGAGTGACTGAAGAACTCTATATTATGTTAAGCAATAGTACTCAGGCCCATGATCAGAATGAGTTTAAAAATTTTAGGTTATTTTAGAGGACATTATTTGAACTGTCCTATAGACAAATTGAGATAAGACTAAACATCTCGAGAATAAGTGCCTTTCTGTTAAGAACTTCATCACCATTTTAATGAATTTTGAAAATTCAAATAAGATGGACCCACAGATACCTAAATAAAATAATATTAAAGATGGGGCTTAACAGTCTACCTCCCTGCATTCAATCAGACCATAATGGATTGAAATTAGAAATCAATGATAAGACAAAAGTATAAACTACTCTGACACCCAGAGAATAAATAATTCACTATTGAATGATGAATGGATAGCAGAAGAAATCAGGGATGAAATTTTTAAAAATACTTAAAAATTCCACACCATGGAATACCACACAACAATGAAAATGAGAACTACCATTATATATGTTACATGCACTAGCATGGAGGAATAACACATAAAAACCTACCCTATGAATTCACATGTACAATGTTGTAGAATGAATGAAATTAATCTGTAATGACAGAAATCACACCAGTAGTTGCCTGAGAAGAGATATTTAGGGGTTAGACTTGAGTTGGAAGGAGCACAAGGACACTTTTTGGGAGATGGAAGTGTTTTATTTATTGATTGGCATGGTGGCAACACAGGCATATACATTTGTAAAAACTCAAACTGGTTCATTTTATCATATGTAATTTATTACCTCAATGAAATTATATATGTGTGTATATATTCACATATGTTAAATATACACCAAATATGTATGTATATATGCAGATATATATGTATATATATACATGAATATTTATATATCTGTGCACATACACACAATATGGTGGGGTTCTGATAATTAATTTCTGTATCTTCTTCAAAAGAAACCAGTAAAAGCTCACACCCAGATGTGGACATGAACACACAAAAAAAAATGAAAATAGTGACACAGCATATCAAAATCTCTAGGACAGGATGAAGGCTGTTCTAAGAGGAAAGTTCATAGCATTGAGTTCATTCATTAGAAGAATAAAAAGATACCAAGTAAATAATCTGATGCACTCAAGGCCCTAGAAAAAGAAGATCAAGTCAACACCAAAATCAATAGAAGACAGGAAAAATTAAAGACCAAACTCAATGAAATTGAAATTAAAAAAAAATTCAAAAAAATCAATGAAACAAAAAGTTGGTTCTTTGAAAGAATAAACAATATTGATAAACCCTTAGTCAAGCTAACTGGAACTGTTTTATTTTTTTAAATAGTTAACATGGGAATATTACATTGATTCAGCTAGAGGATTACAGAACAACTGTTGAACACATGACATGTAACACCAAAGTCTTAATGTTTCCCCAGTGTGAAGGTAGCTTTTACATATCTAAAATACTGATAGGAGTAGGTGGGGCTCTAGCTTTAGTGGTAAACATTTCCCCATCATGTACAAGGCCCGGGACTCCATCCCCTGCACTGCTTAATAAATAACCAATAAATAAACACTGACAAGGATATACCAGAAAACTTTTCACAAAGGAAATTTATGGACAAGTAACAGCTAAAGTTTAACAGAGGATAGTGAAGTAGTGAGTTATAGAGAAAAATGAAAAAAATAACCTAAGATATATAAAGATTATTTTTGCTGAATGGTAAAATACTGTGATACTTAGAAATGTTTTAAAATTTTGAAAAGGAAATGACAAGGGTTTGTTTGGGATATCTCAAGGACATAATCAATGAAGTAAAAATGATATGTTTAGAATGTCAGGAAAAGGGGACACTAATAAATTGACCATGACGATTTGACAATACTCCCAAACATTGTCTTTCTTTTTTAAGGCCAAGTTCAAAGTCAGATCAACTAGAACTTGTGTCATGTTAAGGAAAGAGGGTGGGAGGGTTGAAGGGGAAGGGAAAAATAACAGAATGAATCAAACACCGTTTCCCTATGTAAATGTATGATTACAAAAATGGTATGCCTCTACTTCATGTACAGAGAAATAAGATGTATCCCATTTGTTTACAATAAATAATAATTTTTTAAAAAATAAATGCAATTTCCTCAAGAAAACTAAAGATAACAACTACCAAATGATCCAGAGTCCCACTACTGGCATGTATCTAAAGGAAAGGAAATCAGTACACCAGAGAGACCTCCTCACTCCCATGTGTATTGCAGCACTATTCACAAGAGCCCAGATGTGCAGTCAACACACATGTTCATTAATAGATGGACATATAAAGAATATGTGGCATAGATGCATGGTGGAATACTATTCCACCATAGAAAAGAAGGAAATCTAGCATTTGAAATAACATGGATGAGCCCACAGGATATTATGGTATGTGAAATCAGACAGGCACAGAAAGACAAATACTCCATGCTCGCACATATACATGGAAGGTAAGTAAGTTTATTTTATAGAAATGGAGTGGGAAATAGTGGTTACCAGAGATTGGTAAAGTTGGCATGGGAATGAGAGATTGATTGTCAAGTGTAAAATAATTATGAGGAGTAAGTTTTGGTGCTCTTCAATACCACACTATATGATTAGCGTTAACAATAATTTGTTATATATTTCAAAATATCTTGACAAAAACATTTTGAATGTTCCTGAAACAAAGGAATGATAGATGGATGTGCTAATTACCCTATTGGATTATTACACGTGGTCTACATATCCATGGAAATATTATACTATACCCCATGAGTACATACAATTGCTATGTCAATTAAAATAATTTAGAAAAAGAAAATGGATGAATTAATTTTTCAACCTCTAATCCATTATATCTAATAGATTGTCTTTATTGAGCTCTTCATATTGGCATTGATAGACATAATCTCTGGGTGGTGTGGAAAGTATTTTAATTTCCAAATTCAGTTGTTTGACAATAAAATGTGATGAACGGTTGAATTAGCAACAGTGTGGGTTAATCTTGTGGAGCCAAAAAAAACTAGACACAATGGAGCACATGCTGCAGCCAGACAAAAACTCATCAATGATGAGAGACATCAGAACAATGGTTACCTATGTGTTGGGGCTTAACTGGAAAGGACCCTACGCAAACATTTTGGAGATGATTTGGAGATGATGCTGTTATTTTTCTCCAGCTTTATTGAGGTGTAATTGACAAAAGTTATGTATATATTTATAGTGTATGTGTTGTTTTGATATGTGTGCATTGTAAAATGATTACAACAATCAAGTTAATTAACCTGTCCATCACTTCATATAGTTGTGTGTGTGTGTGTGTGTGTGTGTGTGTGTGCGCGCGCGAATATTAAGATCTACTGTCTTAGTGATTTCCATTATATGGCAGAGTCTTGTTAATGATGGCCACTGTGCTATGCATTAGACCTCCAGAACTTACTCATCTTGCCTAACTGAAACTTCACACCTTTTGGCCAAGAGCATCCTTCACCCAAGTCTTGCAGCCTCCATTCTACTCTGCATCTATGAGCTATGTCATTCTTTGCATTCCTTATTTCACTTAGCATCATGTCCTCTGGGTTCATCCATCCTGTCACCAATGGTAGGATTTCCTACTTCTTTAATGCTGAATAATATTCAATTGTATATACATACTGCATAGTTTTTATTCATTCATCTACTAATAGATACAGGTTAATTCCTAATTTGCTGTTGCAATTAATGCTGCAGTGTATATGTAAGTACAGATCTCTCTTTGAAAGTTTTATTTCCTTTGAAATGCATTATTTCTTGATTAGATTATTAGGTATATTCTTTATTCAGAAGTCTTCAATTACAATTAAAATTTTTACAACAAATCCATTATTTAAAAATTTCCTTTGCAATCTTCCTATAGTAACTATTTTGCTTGATTATAATTTTCCTAACCAATCAGAATTAAGTTTGGGACCATATTTTTTTTTTTTTTTTTTTTTTTTTTTTAGTGTTTCAAAAGGTTATTTATTTTCCACCCAACCTTATCAGGAAGCTCCTAGATGATGAGGGAAAAAAATCCAGAAAAGACATTGGACCAGGTTAGAAGGCAAGCAGAGGGAAGTTTCAGACAAAAAACAACCTTTTCTGATTAGAGCAATGGGCCAGTGGGTTCCAGGAGAAAGGACCGCAGGGCAAAATATGAACTGAACAATGATATAGCTGTTTTGACCACATATTGGGAGGTAATTCATGGAAATGAGAATAAGTAGGGACCATATTTTTTATTCTCACCAAAAGCAAACATGCATATTTATATCCAAGAAGATCAACAAACTGGCAAATTAATACTGGAACCTTCCACATGCAAAGAGTAGTCTGAATGAGCGACGGTCACTGTAACTCCCTCAAACATAACTTACCATTGACCTTAGAATTACTTGAGAAACAAAAATTTCAATTTAGGGCCTTTGATAAAGATGGACAATTGAAATAACCATTGAAAAATCATGATAGCTATCATTTTTCTTTATTCCAGGTGATGCCACCACACAGCCAAACCCTGGGTTTTCAAGAGGACAAGAGAATGATAAGCTTTTCCTTTGACTGGTTCCTCCTTAAATAAGGACATAGTATATGTGCCAACAGACACGAAGTATGCCTCTCTTGGTATTCCCCCATCTTTCTGTGATTCCCCTCCCCTTGGCTGTGGATAGGACCTGTGACTTGCTGTTAACCAACAGAATAGGGCAAAAGTGACAGGTTACTCGCTCATGAATACTTTACATTGTATTACTCTCTTCAGCAAGAAGACTAAAGACCATTCCTCCCTAAGTGGACTAACAGACTTAAAGGGCCATGTTGGAAAGTCCATGTGGCAGTGCTGAGACAGCCTCTAGCTGCTGAGAGTAGCTACCAGCTGAAACCAGAAGTGGGACTCCTCCACCTGAGGACTGCAAGGAAATATTCTGCCAACGACCTGAGTGAGCTTGGAAGAGGACACGTTCCCATTTGTCTTCATGTGAGAATGCAGTTCATCCAACATAGACATGGCAACCTTTTGAGACTGAGCAGAGGATCCAGCTTCTCTGTACCCAGACACCTATCCCATGCAAACTCTGAATTGTTTTAAGCTGCTAAGTTTGTGGTAATGTGCAGTGCAACAAGAGCAAACTCATAGTGTGCTCTCTCTTTGAATGTCCTAACTAAAACTCTTCAGGTACCTTCTGTGTTCTTTGAATTCCAACTTATTGCTGAAGCATGTGCTCAGGTCATGGTCCAGGGGATCCAGAGTCAATCCTCTGCCAAGTGTATTGTATTGGCAGAGTATTCAGCTATAGTTCAAGCATCCAACAAGACCTGATACATTTCTTCAATTTCTCTGAAGAGAGAAACTTCAGGCCAAGGAAATAATTTCCCACCTGTACATAATAAAGGTTAGGCTTGTACACTCAACTAAATGATGTTAGGAAATAACTCCAGCTAAACAAAATTAGCAAAACAAATATGTAACATGGGAGACAAAACAGGGAGCAATGTTGGCAGCTTAAAATTTTGAATTGTACATATTTGCTTTTTTATCATGTAAGTGGTATTGAAAGCAACTTCTAAAATGATCCCACTGTTAAAAATATCAACAAAAGAACTCAGCATTACTCAGAGCTCACATTTCAGAGCTGCTCATTTCAAGAAGGTCAAAGGGGAAGAGCTACAAAGGAATTTTTACTTTCAGTTTTATTTATTTTATTTAATTTCCAAAAGTTCAATGTCATAAAAGAATTTTACCACCTGAATGTCCTTTGCTCCTCCTTGATGAAATGCAAAATAATCTTACTTCAATTTTACTGAAATTGTTCTACATCCTTGTTGAATATCTTCAAATTCCAAGTATCTTTTGGTTTTGTCAAAGCACTTTAATGAAGAAATAATACTTAGTTTCTACAAATATTTTGTTAGGTTACCCACAACACTTTCAGAATCAGTATTAAGTCTGTACTTATTCACTTGTATAATAAAAAATATACAATTAGTTTGTCTTACTGTATATGAAACTCCGGAAATTACATTAGAAAAACTAAAGCCAAATATTGAATTCTTCCATTTTAAGGTGATAGTTTAACAACAATAAGTAGGTATCAAGTTCCTACAGAGTAGCACACTATAGCATAAATGAATAAGCATGCTCCTAATTATGTGGAACAAAACCTTTAGAATTTACAAACTCTTAAATATTCAAAATATTTTAGAGTTGGAAAGTGAATGAAAGATTAGATAGGATAGTCTAAGTACAAAAAACTTGTAGAGTTCATACTTTGTTTATATTTACAGCAAGAACTTGCATCTGAATTGAACTGTGTAATTAAATTGAACAATAATTTTAAAACAAAGAATATAGTTAATAATTTTAACACAAGCCCAAGAGTTCAATGTCTCTCTACATTCAGTCAGGGAGCCTGAGGGAACTATTTTTCCAAGGGACTTCTTCATGACTAAAAAGTGTTACATGCTCTGAGGCATTTAAATACAGGGTACACATAGTACTGCTTTCCAAAGTAGTGAGTTACAGAACACTGGGAATAATAGATGCATGGTCAAACAAGTTAAGGACGTGTTGCTTGGTGGTACCCTTTGATGGTTCATTATGCACATACATTGGCATTTGAGGAGCCCCAACTAAACAGCACTCTGTAACGTTTAACACAGCATTTTCAAAACCTACTGAATTCAGAACAAAGGTACATTCATTAACAATGCTTACAACAATTTTTCTGTTTCTTTTTCATTTGTTAAGAAAAATTTCTATAAAACTGTGTCTCGTAGATTAAGGTCAATATGAGAATATAAAAAGAACTCTGAATAAGTATGAAATTGTGTGACACTTGATTTTCTCACTAAATTATAAGAATATAGAAGAGGAGGAAAGAGAAGGATAAGGAACAATGAAAACTAAAGCTGAAATTGACAGTCTAATTTCAGGATCTGATAGAAATTAGTTATTGTACAGTCAGGTTGGTACATAGTCCATTTTTGAAAACTGCAACAGAGACCAGCTGTACAACATTGTCCCAAGACTTGATACCTGGAGATACTCGAACAATGAGATCTAACAATTATACCTCTCTACCTCCAGGAGCTGTGCTCTGTAGTCAATTCTGTTTTATTTCTCCACTCTTACCCTCACATTCATACTTTCCTCACCCACCAGCTTTCCCTATCCTTCCAGAAAAATAACAGCATTCAGTAGGAAGCAAATGTCTTGGTAATGAAGTCTGTATCAAAATTAGATAGCTAAAGCAAACTTCTGAAGGCAGTTGATGGAAGAATTCTAGTATAACCATAAAGTAGAAATTACAGTTTCATATATCCTATCAAAGTCTCTAAAAATTGAGTGCTGAACAATGATGTTTCAGTTGATCAGAAAAAAACTGACTAGAAAGTAGAGAATTGGCTAGGACCTGTGAATTAGACTCTGCTCTATACTTACAGATCAAAGAAGGAAAAGAAGTCCCTATTGATCAAAGACCAGGATGAAATGCCATTCATGTGCTCATAAGATTTGTTTACAAATATTTAGCCAGGAAGGATTCCTTCATTTGAGCATGAGTAGAAAGAAGGTCCATGAGAAAAGGGGGAAATTGTGAATTAAGTTCTACAGAATAAGCGGGGAAACTGGTAATCCCATAGAATGCAGGAAGAAAAAAAGAATAGAATGTTTGAACACTACAGGAATAAAATGCAATCATATAAAAACGGGCAACATAAAGCCAAAAGAGAAATGAATACAAGGATACTCAAAGTAAAATTAAAACAAAACATTTCTTTGTGATGAAAGCATTCAAAACCCTTTCTTCTAGCTTTCTTGAAATATACAATACGTTGTTATCTATAATCACCTATCTTGCAACAGAGCGCCAGACTATAACTTAGCATCCATAGACCAACATTTACCCTGGCACACCATAACCCTAGACTTCTCAACCTTTGCTAAACAGAGACACTATATAGTTTAAATTAATGTAGGTACATAAGTAAATCAAATTACAGAGTTATGTTCAATACCAAATTCTTTGAAATGTCTAAATATTTATTTAAAAAAATCTGTTAGAGAAATCTGCCACTGAGGGTATAAATAGTTACCTTTAGCTAACAATGCTGAGTCTCTGGTTAAAGAAGATCTTGATCTCAAATAGGTATTTCCCCCACCAAACATGAAATAAATTAACAGTTGATATTTTCGCTACCAAAATTACTTCCAGATTACTGTTACCTTCAGAGTTTTCCTCTTTTCTGTTATAAAAAATCATTTGCTAGGAAAAAAGTACCTGACATAGCAGGGACTCAAAATATTGGACAGATAGATAGAAGGATGGATGAATGGAAAGATGGATGGATTACACATAGAGGAATGGTGGATTGACAGATAAACAATAAGTGAAGGAGGACAAGTTTCTTTAACCACTGTGCTCATATCCTCACTCAAAGTCATAATCTATTTTGGCATCATAATCATTGAGACATGGATGATGGGGAAATTCTAACCAAAAAATGAAAAAGAAAAACATTAGTATTAGTTTTGTTATAAAAATCAAATATTTTTAGCAGTTCCATTATCTGAAACAAAATGAAGACTAAAACTTTAAAATAGTTATACTAACTACACTTTGCCTTAAACACTAAGGCAAATTATCTGTGGTAAAAGTGGTACACATATTTTTAAACATAAAAGATTTACAATTATTTAAGTAGGACCCCATTATATTTACACAAATTTCTATTTACATCTCAATTCATGATATACCTAAATATAATATGACAGGTTTGAAATATTTTGATAACTGTTTCATGTATTAAAGCAATTTAAAGTTTACTTTGGAAGAAAGAGTCGATACTTTCTAAAATAGACCATAAAAATAACACAGGCATCCTTTTGATCCTCACGAGTATACTTTATTTGTCCTTGAAAAAAATATATCCAATGTACCTTTCAGAATGATTTATTAGGTGTTATTGTTACAGTGTTCAATATTGTTCAATACTGAACCACTATACTGATTACCACTCTCCACTCTGTGTTAGTTCTATCATATGCTTTTATTTACCTCCTGAGGCAAAAACATTTTAATTGGTTTAGAGAAACTTGAACTCTCTTTTATCAATGACAGATTTCATCAAAATGGAACCAACCCAGGAGCTGTAGTCCCAGGGCAGAAAAATCATGATCCGCTTTGGGTTTCCAAGATTTAAGACCTATGTACTAACAGTAAAAAGAAGAAACTAGAACCTCTCTGTAAGCTAAGAACTTTTATTATACAAACATATGCACATATATAAAAATATATATACACATCATTTTAACAGTTCTTTTATGTGTGTGTAAATACACACATGTGTACATGCTCACATGTGTATATACATAACAAATTTGTATGTATAAACATATGCAGTCATTCTTCAGTATCCATGGGGTATTGATTCCAGGACCTTCTATGGATACCAAATTCTGTAGATGCTTAAGTCCCTTCTATAAAATGGAGCAGCATTTGTATGTAAACTAAGCACATATTCTTATATGCTTTATATCATTTATGGATTATTTATAATGCTTAACACAATGTCAAATATATGCAAATATTTGTTATTCTACATTGTTTATGTAATAATGACAAGAAGGAAAAGTCTGTATATATTCAAAGCAGATGCATTTTTTAAATATTTCAATCCATGGTGAATGTGAAACCCACAGATACAGAAGCCAACTAAATACACACATACATAACATATACATATGTGTATATGAAAGCATACAGCACACCACTCAAATACTCAAATATAATTTTATAGAAATATTAATATGCATGAAATAAAACGTACAAAAATCTTTCACAGCAAAACTATGTGACTTGTAATTCTAATTTAGGGAAGTAAATGAAGCTACTTAGTATTTCTCCTATTTTGTTTTGTTAATGGGTTGCTTTTCAGATTATCTACACATTAAATTTATGAAACATTGCAGTCAATTTTGAAAAGATTTACAGTTATAGTAAATCCTGCTAACTGCATCAACTTAGGCAAATGGGTGCATTATTTTAATAGGCCTATATTTCTTTAAGTATTTATTTCACAATGCTCCATTGTTTATGAATAATGCACACAAAATAATTTTCTTGTTGCACAGAAATTTTGTTTAGTTAATAGATTTTAGTCCCATGCAGCTTTTCCTGTGTAAAAAAATGAAACTAAATTGTGATTTGTACAAAGTCAAACATTAATTATAATACATGTGCCAAAATAAATACTAATCACAATGATGGAAACCCATTTTTAGCTGTCACTTTTCTCATTTTAAATTTTATTTTTTGCGGTAAGAATATTTATATGAGATCTACTCTTTCAACAGGTTTTGAAATATACAAAGTGCAGTACTATAAAAATAAATAACAAGTGTTAGCAAGGAGGTAGAGGACCCTTGTACACCATTGGTGGGAATGCGAAATGGTGCAGCTGCTATGGAAAAGAGTATGGATGCTCCTAAAATTTGAAAATAGATCTGCCATCTGATCCAGTGATCCCACTTCCAATAATTATCCCAAAGAATTGAAAGCAAGAACTTGAAAAGACGTTAGCATTTCCATAGTCATTAGAGTATTGCTCACAATAGTCAAAATGTGAAGACAACCTAAAATGTCTTTTGAGGGAGAATTGGCTGTTACTTTTGCCAAAGAAGTTGACAAGAATCATAAGTTACTGGAGCAGAAGAGCCAATAAAGACGAAGGAAAGCTGTCCCAACCAACTCACTGCAAAGGGGCACAGCCCTTCCTTGCACTGTGTCTAATAAAATTGGCCTTGTAGCACACAGAGAAGGTAAGATGGGTTGTTCAAAGTGAATGGGAACTTCTGTCTTTTCGGTAAATTCTCAATCTAGGCCCACTGACAGTTTTCCTTAGAGCTAAATTGTGCATTACTTTTTATTACTGTTTCCAATATAGATTTGTTTTTTTTTAATATCTCTTTTATGTCAAGGTGAGCAAAAGCTCTTGAGAACCACAGATGTTGACCTTAATGTCTCCCCCTGCAAAGTCAGAGGCTTTTTCAGTACAGAAAGTTCATTCTAAAGTCATCTCATTTTATCTAGTCAGGTTACAAATAACACTGCATTATTTCAGTGAATTGGTGAATGAAATTATCATCTTACATAAGGCACATTTGTGGGTAGGTAGAAAAGTAGGGTTGTCTCTATAACGTAACATGAAGGGTACAGAAAATCTACTTTCACTCTCAGTACTTTTGTAGTGTATTTATATATCCAGGTCATCACATATCATTCCAACACACTAAATATACATACGTATCTGACATTTAATTACCTTAAACTAATAGTCTGTTAAAAAAAAAATCCTCCTGCAAAGGTGCTTTCAATAGATGAACTAACCAAGTATTTACGGAGTATCTGCTCTTCACTCACCTGTTTCTGGGTATTATGAAATATACTTTTAAATATGCTTTTAAGTAGCTGCTAATAATTTGGTTGGAAAAACAAGATCTACCCCTGCAATATAATGAAACAAAAAAGGTCGAATTAATTGAACTTCATTTTGTAGTCACAACCAAGGGTCAGCAAATATTTTCTGCTAAAGGTTAGGCAGTAAGTATTTTAGGCTTTAAAAAACATTTAATGTCAAGACTACTTGATTTTGCCATTGCAGCACAAAAGCCATATAGACAATACTACATAAGTGGGTATATCTGTGTTCCAATAAAACTTTATTTATAAAACTGGCAGTAGTCTGGAATTAACCTGACAATGTATTTTACTGTCCTCAGATCCATTTTACAAGTGCTTTCACATTAGGTTAACAGTATCTTTGGAAGCACAAGAGTTGTTTGTTTAAATGAAGTCCATTTTATCAAGTTCTTCTTTTAGAGATGTGATTTCTGTCCCTCTTCAAGAAAATTTTTCCCAACCAATATCTTAATGGATTAATGTTGAAATAACCCAAAACCAGCTTGACTGGTCTTCCATTGAACAAAACTGTGACAATCTGAGGTTTGAGAGGAGTAAGACAATGTGATTGTCAAATGTTCAATGAAACATGGATGAACATTAAACAATGATACAATAAAATCCACAAATCCATAATAATACTTGAAAAAACTAAAAAATATTTGAAAAAAGATCATTGTTGCCTTTTGTATTGGTTATTTATCATTTTTTTCTTTAGAAATTGAAAACTAAAGGGATAAACTACCTATCTCTGTCTTTCAATAACAACTGCATTTTTTATTAGTTCTAATGAGCTATACATGACAGCAGGATCCATTTCAATTCATTGTACACGAATTGAACACAATTTTTCATTTCTCTGGTTACACACAATGCAGACTCACACCATTCATGGAATCTTACATGTATATAAGGTAATAATGTCCATCTCATTCCACCATCTATCACATCCCCACGCCCCCTTCCCTTCTCTCACTTCACTCTGCCTTTCGAAAGTTCCTCCATTCTTTCCTTGCCCCACTCTCCCCATTATGAGTCAGCATCCACATATCAGAGAAAACTTTTGGCCTTTGCTTCTTTGGGATTGACTTACTTCTCAGTACTGTATTTTAGAGCAACCAAATTATCCAAGGTCATGAGAGAAAACTCTCCTTTAGAAGACTGCCAGCTAATACTCAAAGAAGGAAGAACAAATTAGAAATAATCATTGTTTTGAAATAGCTAATGAAATTATATCTTCAGACAAGGATTACAAATTTATTTAAAGATTATTACTTAAATGGTTGATTGAAAATTGGAGTGTACATGGTACTAAAGGGTGCCACACAGATTTTCTGGATGTAAAGGAAAATTTTAATGTACAATGAAGGAAAAAAAGTTGTCATCTCCCTATTATAGTGGTCAGGGTTTAGCTTCATTGATAGTAGGATGACTAATATCTTATGTTTCCATATATGATACAGTAGGATATATATCACCTTTGATGTATTCTACCTAAAAATGCTTAACTAGACTCTATTCACTTCTTTGGAACTAAATTCCAGGTTACATAAAATAGAAGGTGTTAAGTTATTCATTAAATGACACCTTGAGAAAATAAGACAATGTCTGGAAGGTAGAATATTCAACAAAACAATTGATTAAGTCTCTGTGCTGTGAAATTGCTTTTGATCAAAAAAGAAACTTATGGGACTTGATGAATCACATGCAATAAATGACCCTGGATTCAGAATTGTTTGTAGAAACCAATTGAAAGACATTTGGCGAACATTTGGGGGAAATTTAAACATGGATCAGTTATTAGGTGACACCAAGGAATTATAAATTTTATTAAGTATGATAATGTTATTTTGTCTGGTACAATGTTTTTACTTTTTAGAAATGCGTATTCACTTCTTTGGGGGGCACTGTTGCAATATCAGCAATTTTTTAAAAAATGCTTTAAAATAATATTTAAAAGCACAAAGTGTCTTCATTTCAACTACTCTACATTCTACTCAGCTCCAATCCCTGCTTCACTCTCTAGTTCTGTTGTATTGTTTCTTCCCATGACAGTTTTCATTAACTGGACTCGGTTAATGATTGGGTGGTTGCCCATCTCCCTCATCCAGAATGCAATCCCTATTAAGAGGTAGGATCTTGACCGTCATGTTCACAAATATATTCTTAACTCTTGAACAAATGCATGGTACATACTAGATGCTCAATAAACATTTTTTTAAAAAAAACGTACTGGTTCTAAATCACAGTTAACATTGTATTCATGAGACTTTTAACAATTTCCTTTGCTTAGTTAGACATGTGGTTTCCTGTGGAAATGTGTTGACAAAATTGGAAAGGGGATGCTTTTTATTTTACATATGAATGGAGCTTACACTGTGTACTGCCAGTTAACAAACAAAGAGAAAAGGGATGAAAAGATGTGGAATTCTAATTCGGTGTTATTTGAAATCACATGTGAACCCTCTGCTGTGCGCAGCTGGACGACATCCCTATGAAGTTCAAAGAGCTGAGTCTTTTAGCACCTGTTTCTGAGCTATAACCTGTTTACACTTTTCATAATAAGATGAAACTCAATGTTTTCAGAAAGCCAGTACATGAGAGTTCTAAACATATCCTGTTGGAATTAAATCTTCAGTCCTAAAAATAAAGCTTGCAGTGTTCAAATGAAAGAAAATTAAAACATTTTATTTAAAAAAATGTGACACTGAAAACCATAATCCAAAGTAACTAGCCCCATGTGAATAGGAACATCTTTTCTATCTACAGGAGGCATATATTATATTAAGATCAGATTTAAATTTATAGACTACAGAGACTCTTTGGCTCAAAAAATGCTAGTAACAGATTTTTGCCATATATAAAAAGACTAGATTCCAGAAAAAAATAATAATAAGCCATATGCTTATCATTTTATCATTTTATGACATGGCATTGAAACATCTATCTTAAATAATACAGGCCACCCAAAGAAGTCCCCCAGGTGATGTGCCTCATGACAGCAGGTCTAATAGTTACTCCACATTCCTTACTCCAGTTAAAGCATGGAGAGCAAGGAGCAGGTCTCACTGGTACTGACATTGCAACAAAAATAATGGTTTCAGGGCCAAGTTTTCCAGGTTATCTTTTTCCAATCATTATTCTGACTCCCTGGTTTAGTTGATGGTTTAGTTGTCATCCTTAGGTGCAGTTGTCTAAGAGGTATGGAAACACTCAAGGTAAGATCCAGTTGGGAAAATCTATCTTCTCTGACCAAGCAAAAGTAACTACATCTATTTGAGCCTTTTGCTATCCACCACACTAGGCTGGGGTCTGAGAATACAAAGAAGAGAAGGAATATGGCCTTTGTCTTTAAAGGATATATATTTTGTCTTGGGAACAGATCAGGGACATGAAAGGGGCAAATTATGCTCTAAAGCTGTGCTGAATTGGATCAGGTTTTAATCTTAATGTTTTCTTTAAGAAGCAAAGGGGATCTGCTAAATAACCTATTAATATAATAAAGTTGTTCATCATCTGGTGATTGGTGAAGCAAGGTAAAACAAAGAGTTTGTCAAAATTAAAGGTACTATGCAAAGTTAACAAAGGTACCATTATGAAGAATCTCTTTGATCGAAACTAGACATCTTAAAAACTACATACACTTACCTAAATATGTAAATGTATGTTCATAAAATTAAGCAAAATCAGGTGGGATTTCTTCAAGGAATACAAGGAGACTTCAATATAATTTACTATAACAACCTATATGGAAGACAAAAGGATTTGAAGTAAATTCAGCATCCATTTAGAATTGAAAGAAATTTCCTTGACTTGATAAAAACAAAATCAGTAACCAATAGCAAACTACACTTTTAAGTGCTCCTCTAATGTTTCCTATTAAAAAATCAATATTTCTCTTCTAATTTTATTGTGAGAACTAAACAATACAATAAATAATACACATAAGTAGAACTTATAATTTTCTATATATGACAGTCTTTTTTACATTTTATACTTAAGTTAATCTATATAAAAACACTTAAAATAGTGCTTGTTACATGAACAATGGTCTTTACTTTGCATACTTAAAAATGTTAAAATCATTAGTTTGCAGTTCATAACAAAACAGGTCATTAACCAGATGTGGTCCATGGGCCACAGTTTGGCAACTTCTAACCTGCAACTTTATAATCAACAACAACAAAAAATCTCCATTAAATTAAGGAAGAGGATTCTGAGAAGATTGAAGAGTAGGAAACAACTGGAATCTGTCTCTCTACATAGATTTTTCTATCTGATGAAACAATTTGAATCTGGAGTTTTTTGAAGGCTTGCAACTTCCAGATAAAGGTTTGGACAGTGAATTGTGGTCAATTTTTGTCAAATTTAGCTTTTAGCATAATAACAACTACTCTTCCTCCACCTTTGCACTATGACAGGCAGCTGTGTATGCATTAGAGCAACCTGCACACAACTTGTGCAAACCGAGTTTGGCAACAAAGGACCCTAGCCTCCAAACATCAGGAAGCTGTGCTTGCGTTCAGTGATCATTGCTGCTGAGCTTCTTATTACAGAGAAATAGACAAAGGAGCAGGAGGCCATTGTAGTTGCAAAATAAAACATCAAATCCTGGAGAAGGTAAAAAATCTGATTCCCAAAGTTATGACATTATTAGATTTAAATACCCAGTTTTCAACAACAGCAACAACAAAAAAACTCAAATTGCCATGTATATCAAGAACTAGGAAAGGATGGTACATTCAAAGGGAAAAATCGTGGGGTCAAGGTGCAGTTCAGTGACAGGACACACATGCTTAGCGAGAATGAGGCCCTGGGTTCAGTTCCCAGCACCAAAAATGAATAAATGCATAAATGAATAAGTTGTGATCAATCAACATAAATTGTCCCTAAAAAGATCTGATGGCAGATCTATCTGATAAAGACTTTGAAATGACTATCATGAAGATGCTCAAAGAGCTCAAGGGATATAAGGAAAAAGTCAAGAAAATGACATATTGGTAAAGTGGAAATAGTAATAAAAAGTTGCAAAAACTAAAAAGGAACCAAAAAGAAACACTGGAGCTGAAAAGTAAAATAACTGAAATAAAAAAAATTCACTGGAGGGACTGAAAAGCAGATTTCAGCAGGAAGAAAAAAGAATTAGTGAACTTGAAGAGAGGACAATGGAAATCAGAAAGAACAGAAAGAAAAATGATGGAAGAAAAAGGAACAGAACTTAAGCAACTTACGGGACATCATAAAGCAGATTGACATATGCATTGTGGAGACCCCAGAAAGACAAGAAAGAAATATTTTTAAATATTGAAGAAGTAATGGCTTCAAATATCACAAATTCGATAAAAGATATGAATATGAACACACAAAAAACTCAACAAACTCCAAGTAAGGCGAACTCAAAAAGACTCATGCCAAGACACATTATAATTGAAATTTCAGAAGGCAAAGAGAGAATCTTAGAGGAAAGTAACTTATCAAATATAAGAAATGTCAACAAAATTATCAAATTTTTCATCAGAAACTATGGAGGTCAGAGTGCTGTGGGACCAATATATTCAGAGGGCTAAAGGAAAAGAGTAACTGTCAAATCAGAAATTCTATATCCAGCAAAACTTTCCTTCAAAGGTAAGGGAAAAATTAATACATTTCCAGATAAACACATTAACCTCTGGATCTGCCCTGCAAAAACTGTTCAACATTGTCCTGCAAGATGAAATAAAGTGCACTAGACAGTAACACAAAGCCCAGTGACAAAGTAAAGATAGAAAATTTTTTTTTTCTGATCACAATGGAATAATGCTAGAAATCATTAAAAGAGTTAAAACTGGAAAATTTACAAATTTGCGGAAATGAAACTGTACTCTTAAGTGTAGCAAAGAAAAATATCAAAAGAAAAATTAGAAAAGACTTAGAGATTGTTGAAAATAAAAAAAAGAAGCAATGCTAAGTTAAAGAGTGAAGGGATTGTAGTATCTCATGTCTAAAGTAGGTTTGGGAGAAATTCAGTTTTGCCACAAAGAAATGAGAAACAAGAAATGAAAAGCAAAGCACTTACTCTTTTTCCTATTTGAGTTTCCATAGTTTTAAAATCTTGGTTTCCAGCTTTTACTAAAATGTGATTTAGTTGAATCTCATGTATAAATTGCCTTTGCATTACTGGTAAATTTTTTTAAAAAGAAATGCATAAAGAGTAAACAAAAAAAGCAATGTTTAAAAGGAAATTTACAGTTATAAACCTATTAAAAACAAAAATCTCAAATCAACAACCTAATTTTAAATTTGAGGAATTATAAAAAGAAACTTGGAAAGGGGAGAAAAAGAGGAAGTACTAGGGACTGAAGTGAAGCAAATCACATTCCATGCATTTATGATGATGAAAAATGAACCCCAGTATTATGTGTAACTATTGTTCCCTAATACAAACATTTTAAAAAGTAGAACAAACTAAACAGAGGTGGCAGAAGAAAAGAAATGAAGATTGTGGCAGAAATAAAGTAGAGAATAGGGAAAGAACTGAGAAAAGCAATGAAAACAAAAGTTGGTTATTTAAAAAGAGCATCAGGATTGACAAACCTTCAAATTGCTAAATCAGAAATGAAAGTGGGGCTTTTACTACCTATTCTAAGAAATAAAAAGCATTATAAGGAACATTATACTCCAAATCGGACCACTTAGATGAAATGGACAAATTCCTAGAAACACAAAACTCATCAAGATTAAACCAGGGAGAAATAAAAAATCTGAATAGACCTATAACTAGTAAGAAGATTTAATTAGTTGTACCAAAAAACAAAAAAAAATCAAATCATGTGGCAAAGAGAAGCACTGACCATGATTGGCTTCAGTGGTGAACTTTTTCCAAACATTTAAAAAAGATCTAACACCAAACCTTCCCAAATTTTTCCAAAGAACAGAGAGAAGGGAACACATACTACATACATACACATTCTGTGAGGCCAGCATTACCCTCACACCAAAGCCAGACAAAGATGCTAAAATGAAAGGAAATTACAATCCAATGTTCCTTATGAATATTAATGCAAAATTTTTGAAAAAAAAATACTAGCAAACTGAATTCAGCAGCATATTGTAAAAGATTATACACCATGACCAAATAGGATTTATTCCCAGAATGCAGAGATGGCTAGATATAAAAATCAATGTAATATCAATACCACAATAATAGATGAAGCAGGGAAGTACAACATATCAACTGATGAAAAAAAAAAAAAAAAGCACTGATCCTTTCATGGTTAAAAACAAACTATAAATAAAAGATAATTATCTCAACAAAATAAAAGCCATAAATGACAATCCCACCATGAACATCTTACTTAATGGTGAAACACTGCAATATTTTCCTCAAGATCAAAAATAAAGCAAGTATAACCACTTGTATCACTTCTATTTAACATATTACTAAAAGTTTAGGCCAGAACAATTAAGCAAGAAAAATAAAGCATTCAAATTGGAAAAGGAAATATAAAATCATTTGTTTGTAAATGGTACAGTTTTATATGTATAAAGCAAAAGACAATGGATTAGAGTAATTTAAAACATAAATTTAAACTTTCAATCTAAAGAAAAAAAGGACATCAAATGAAACAGGGATCATTAAATATTTTAGGCTATGTAGGACAAGAGTCAAAACTAAGCAACAGTTCTCACCAGAATCTGGGAGAAAAAGGCAAATTAAATCTAGGAAAGAAAACACAAATGTAAGAGTATAAAACAATAAAATAAGAAATGGACAAGCAAAAGAAAAAACAAGTGAAAATCAGTTTTCCTGGGAAGATGAATACAACTGATAAACCTGCAGCAAGCTTAATCAAGGAAAAAAGCATAAATCACCAATATCAGGAATAAAATAGGAAAATATTACCATGAAGGACACAAATATTTAAAGACATGTACAGATACAGGAATAAAGGAATATAATGAGTAATGTCCTAACAAATAACCTTAAAATTGATATAAAATGGAAAAAAATCCTTCCCCAACACACACAAACACAATCTTGATCAAAGATGGCTTCAACATGGAATTCATTCATTCATATATTTAAGGAAGATATAGTAAAAATCCTACATAAAATCTTTCATGAAATAGAGGAGGCGAAAAGTTTTCCAAGTCATTTCATGGAGACAGCATAACCATAAAAAATTAAAACCTAATAAAAGCATTTTTTAAAATATAATTACAGATGACTATCCCTCATGATCATAAATATGAGTTGGTAAGATATTGGCAAGTCAAATCCAGCTATTTCAAAAGAATAATGTATCATTGCTTAATGGATCTTTCTTCCTCCTCCCAGAAGTACAAGATTAGGTTAACGTTTAAAATCAATCAGTGTATTTCAATAAATTAACAAAATACAAGGGAAACATTATATAATCACTTCAAGAGATACTGTATTTAAGAAGGTCAACATGCCTTTTTAAATTAAAAGATAATAAAACTATTGCTACAATAATACAAATAGGGATATTGTATGATTTTTTCTTTCCCTTATGATTAGGAAAAAAGCAATATCAACTTTCACCACTTTACAACAATGTAGTAAATGTTCTAGCTGAAGCAATAATCAAAAAATGTATTTCTAAATTCATAAATATTGGAAAGTGAGGACTGAAACTATTGTTATTAATAGATAATATGTTTATGTACCGTAAGAGAATTTTCCAGGTTTGGGGAATGTAAGATTAATATAAGAAATCAATTGCATCTCTATATAAGAGCATCAGATAATTGGGAAAAAAATATAAAAGAATGTAACTTACAATAGCATTAAAAACTATTAAATAAGCACAAATTAACTTAATAAAAGACCAAATTTCTAAACAGAAAACTAGAAGCATTGGTAATAGAAATAAAAGTTATAAATAATAGAGATCAAGTTGATTGTGTGTATCTCATTATCTGTTCTCCCATCATTGATCTTAGGATCCAACACTGATCAAAATTCTAGCAGGCCTTTTTGAAGAAATTAGCAAACTGATTCTTCAATTTATTTTGAAATGCAAGTAACATAGGTAGTCAGGAAATTCTTAAAGCAGTAAAGGTGGAGGAATTACACTATGATACAGTTTAATTTTGTGTGTCAACCTGACTGAGCTAGAGGATGTTCAGATGACTGGAATAGCCACAAGAGTGTCCCCAAAAGAGATGAACATTTGAATTGCTAGACTGAGTTGATTGCACTCATCAATGATGGCAGATATCACTCAAATTATCGAGGGTTTAAATTGAACAAAAATCAGAAGAAGATTAAATTTATTGTATGTATTCAAGCTGGGATATCTATTTCCTCCTACCTAGGACATTGGTCCTCCTGGTTCTTGGGCCTTTGGACTCAAAATGAATTGTACCACCAGTTTTCCTGGTTCTCCAGCTTGTTAATGGCAGACTGTAGAGCTTCTAGTCCTCCATGACCCCATGAGTCAGTTACTATAATTAAGAAATTAATTAATCAATAGTACGCTTCTCTGGAGAACTGAGTAAAATAAATATCTTATTTCAGAAAAATAATTTGTATTATTCTGTACATTAATCTAGACTCTACAACACTAAAGCAGAATAGATTGAATAGATAGATGGATGAGCCAAAACAAAGTTCAGAATACTTTCACACATGTAGGATCAATTGATATACAATGGAGGAAATAAAGACTTCTCAAGAATGGTGCTGAAAATTGGATAATTGTCACTCCACATACAACACTAATTTGGAATAAGACATAAAATCTAAAAATACAATATTCTACTAGAAGAAAACATAAGAGAATATATTTACAATCAAGAATAAGCAAAGATTTTTAAAATTTAAATATTAAGCATAAAAAGCAATTTAGACCTCTTTAAAATTGAAAATGTTTATTCATTAAAAGATGTGATAAGAACCTAAATAGAGAAGTCTTTGATTGTAAAACACACTCTCAGTTCATGTATCTGGAAAAAATGCATAACCAGAATAACCAAAGAATTCCTATATATCAACAATAAAAATATGAATAACCCCAAATTTTTAAAATAACAAAAGATTTTAAGGCATTTTTCAGAAAATAATATACTAATATCCAATAAGCAAATGGAAAGGTTCAGAATCATTAGTGATCAGGAAAATGCAAATTAAAGGCAATGAGATACTACTAGACACTCAATAGAAATGGCTAAAATCTTAAAATATGAAACACTGTGAGGATAGAAAAATATTGCAAGTTTCATGCATTGTTAATTAGGAGGGTAAAGTGGAACAACCATTTTGGCAATTTCATATAAAATTAATTTAGCTCTGCTGTATTTCATCAGTTTTACTCCTAAATATTTACCCACAAAATGAATAAAATGAGAAGAGCCCTATTTATAACAGCCCAAATCCAGAAGCAACCTATCACAGAAGAATAATAAAATATGTTGTGGTTTATTAGTACCATGGAATACTATTCAGCAATGAAAAGAACTACTAAAATATGCAATAACATGGATGGATCTCAAAAATAAATGGAGGGATGAGCAAAAAGACCTGGATACGAAAGAATAAATACTTTATGATGTCATTCATATTAAATTCTAGAACAGCTGCAGTTAACCTTTAGTGATAGAAATGAGAAGACTGGTAGATTCAGAGATTCTGAATCAGAAAAACATGTGCCTTAGTTCATTCAAGCTGCTATAAGAAAAGACCACAGACTGGATAAACTATAAACAATGGAAATTTATTTCTCACAGTTCTGGAGGTTGGGAAACCCAAGATGAAGACCACCAGATTCAGTGTCTGCTAAGAGCTTGTTTCTTTCTGCTTCAAATAGGGCACCTCTTGCTGAATGCTCACAGGATGGAAGTGACCAACACTGTGTCCTCATAGGTAGAAGGAGGCACAGTTTTCCCTTCAACCCCTTTTATTAATCCCATTCACAAGAGCAGAGACTTCATAGCTTAATTACTTCTCAGTGGCCCCACTTGTTGACACCACCAACAATGGGAATTAGGAATAAATGAATTTTGGAGGGATACATTCAGATCACAGCAATCTAAATCTCAGTCCAAAATATTATGCATTTTTTCCATCCCGCTTTAATCCCTTTCCTTCTACCTCAGCTCCTCTATTTTAGCCCATTTTACCTTCATTATTATGCTCTCTAGTTACTCACTGTATAGTCCTTTGTAAACTGAACACAGGTATTCTATACATCTTGGTCACTGAGTTTGCTGAAGAGGAGAGTCTTCTTGGTATGCCCTAATATGCTTCAAGACAGACTCAAAACCCTCACTCTTATTCATGCTTCTGAACTTGCTGCTGTGCTTTGCTGACCCAGGTTCCTGGTACTGTATTCTTCAATTGACCTATATTCCTTCAATGTTAGGAGTTGGCTTTGTAAACATTTTTCTTTCCTCTTTCTCCTTCTCTTCCTTTTCTTCTCCTTCTTGGTTTTAAGGCAACTTCTCCACTAGAAGAAGTAATGCAGATTCCAGAGACTGTTCCTGAGAGGATGATAGACCAAGAAACATATTAATAACCCGGTAGGACAAAGAGAGGAGCATTGAATATGGAACACTTACACTGGAGAAGGAGAACTTGAAGTAGTTTGAGAACCTGGAGTATTGCATTCCTAAAGTAGAACTGGGGGTGAACTGGAAACTGTCAGGGTACCCAGGAATACAATCCAGCTTCAGAGGATCTCAGACTGAAATTTATCTGAGATGATCTCTGGTGGATACAGCTCTCAGGGACCCAGAAAGGCCTACAAAAAGTCCTCTCTGGAGGTAGATATCCTATGCTTGAAATTATGTCTCTAAACAATTCCACAATTGCAATATCTGGCAACAATAACTGAGCACCAAGGGAGGCATGAAAACATGAAAGAACATAAGCAGATATGTCACACAACATAATCAGACCCAAAAGAGTTCCAGACATGAATGTTAACATAGATTTTTAAAGTAATAATGAATGAATCAAACAAATTGCATTTTTATTCACAAAAATTACCCCATGATAATTTGACTTTGGAAGGATCCAAAGAGGAAGAAGTGAGGCACAGATTTGGATACTCTCTGTCTTCAAATCCAGTTCCAGGGAGCAATTTGACAAGGCTTTGGTAGGATACAGTCATGGCAGGGGGTCACTGATGGGATCAGGCTCCTAAGTTCAAGTTATTAATCACCCCTCCCAACTCAGTGGACAAACATTATGGTTATAATCTTAGAGTTCTCTTTCCAGACAAATTCCATTATATTATGCTGTCCCTTTTCTAATATACAATCAGCTCCATTGGGACTGTCTTGCCACTGAATTTTATTCTCTTTGTAAAAACCTAGCCTTAAATTTTAACTTGTTTTCATAACTATTTAGTTAAAAGGTCAAGCATTTTATTTACCTTTTGAAGTATACAGAAGTATTGATGTAGTGAGTCAAATTGTGTTATTACCAAAATGTGTGAAAACTAGTCAGTCCTATTTGTCACAAAACCCAGTCCAACTCTGACAAAACCTACTAAAATTACAACATATTCTCACTGCATTGTTTTACTTAAAACTTGTTGGTTAATTTTCTAGTCATACTAAATTTATATTTTTCAAAGCATTATTCAGATTTAAATATTGTGCATTGTGGAATTACGGGGCATAGTGTTTGTGAAGAGATAGTAGTTTGAATCTACCATTTTTGCACATGGCTAGTAGTTTTTAAACTGTTAGTTTCAGTCAGGAGCCTGCTGCCTAATTGGTTGCCTTTCCTGTTTGAAGGCCATTGATGTATTTGTCAGAACAGAAACCTATGTTTTCTAGTCCATACACACAGATTTTTAGAGTTATTTATTTGCTATGTCAGCATGCCAATTTCAGGTAGCAAATATATGCTTCATATCTGTGGCGTGATAAAATCAATATGTATAAAACCTTCTACACTCAAATTTATTTAGACATCAATATTCTCTTTAGCCAGATATGTGAAAATTGTTATCTATTTGAGTTCAATACAGAGCATAAAGAGAATTTTCATAGAACCAAAGCACCATTTACTCAAATTTAAATTGAAGGTGGTAGACTAAGATAATATAGCATTTGAAAAAAAAATTTCATATTGCAGGCAATCCACAATGAACCCAGTTGGCGAAATCTCTCCACATTATTAAAAAGACTGATGCAAGAGGAAAGCATTTTAGTGCATTGAGAAATGCATTCCCTTATGGGATGAAATATCCCATTAGTGCAAATGTGGTCCCCAACTCTCATATGAAGTCAGGCCTGAGGTCAACAACAATGCAATCTGTGGTACACAGTCTGTGGGCTAATACTCTACAACTCAAGGTTTTCATGGGCTTGTCATATCTTGTCACTCCATGAAGTTTCTAAACACTAAGATTGCTTTAATTTCAATATTTTAAAATAAACACAAGACCAAACCTGCTATGGTGGGATTTGTTTGCTGGATTTGGGTTCTCTTTGGGAAGTATGGATTTCCCATTGAAAAAATACCTTCAGTATATTAAACAGCATTACTGAGCCCCATTCTGCCCATTCCCTTCCAGATCCACTCTCCATCTTGTCCTTTGCCATGGGAGATCAACGGATAAGGACCACAGTCCTGCCCTCCTCTCCCTCAGGTTTGCACTTGGTTGATGGAAAGCCCCAGTATGAGCTCAAAGGGATAGAAAAGAGTGCCTTAGGGTGTTTGCATCCCTCCACAGAAGGTCACAGTTGTCCTCAAAATGCTTGGTTTTCTACTTCCAATTCCCAACACCCCATCCCCTCTCTTCCCATTGGTCCTGTTGAGGCCACATTCCCTGTATCACTAGCCCCAAGGTGCTGCAGTATCTCTTGGAATTTCTCTACTTCCTGACCTCTTTGGTATACTCTCTTTATGAAGCACCCACACCCATACAGGAATTATCCTAATTTGAGAGTGCCATTATGTTCAACTTGGGCTCTGATTGATAAAATTCACATCATGAAAAATGTTTTTTTTTTAATTTTTACAGACTGCATTTTGATTCATTGTACACAAATGGGGTACATCTTTTTGTTTCTGTGGTTGTGCAGGATGTAGATTCAAACGATTCATGTAATCATACATGTACATAGGATAAAAATGTTTTAAACTGTCAAATATAATAAATAAAATCTAGGACATATGTTCAAATTCTTTGAATCAGAAATATATAACCTCTTTGGTCATAAAATAGTCAAAATATTTTAACTAAAATGAGCAAAGAATAACTAAATCTCTTTTCTATCATTTTCAGGACCAACATAAAACACAATGTAAACCTCTGACTTAAAAGACTTTCTTCCATTCTTTACTGGGCACCTATTAATACCAATGGTTCTGCCAGGTGGTGGAGTTGCAATGATGGATAAATGGTCCCTGCTTTAGGGAGCCAATAATGATAAGGCCATGTGACAAGAACAATGTTGAATAGAAGAAGGAACGTTATAACCCAGCTTGGGACACATGCAAAACATTCCTGAAGTAAAAGGGATTATTTTAGAGTGAGAGGAAACTCAACCTTTTCACAGCTTGGAGGGAAATTTCTGGAAAAGATGCTAGACTATAGAAGTAAGAGAACAAAATTAATGTGTCATAATCTAATTGCATATCTTTTAAAAGAAAAACTTGAGATACTTTTGTTTACTTAGGTGAAGCAGGGTAGAGAGTTTAAATTATTAAAATCAGTTCAAGTGCTGCAAGCCAGAAGGACTCTATCTCAACCTGAGGATTTATTATCACTCAGCCATCTGTGACCAATAGTCCCTACAGATTGTTCCAAATTTATTCTCCCAAGTTAGATCTATGATAGGAAAAAACCTGGCACCCTTTCAGTAGGTGAACATCTGGATTCATTTTGAACAGGTAAGAAACAGATACCTGATATTTTCAATTTTTAATGACCATAAGGAATAGGTAGACATATATTATCCTATTGTAATAGAGTACAAAGAATTAATTAAATTAACAGAATACACTTAAAGTGGTTGGAATACCAAAAGGTCTACATAACTGCATAAAATAATTTTGAAGATTTAAAAGAAAAACCCAGAAGGCCATGGGTAGGATGAAATTTTTGGTTTAGAATCTATAGCCTCAAATTTTGTTTAAATTGAAAGACCGGTCATCTCAAACTTTTTTTTCTTGAAAACACATTTTAAATTCGAATATCTATAACTTAGGTAATATACAAGTGATGTAGTTAGCCAAGGGGTGGAGTAGACTCATTCTCAGAGCTCATTTATATGCATGTTTCGTGTGTGTGCACGCGCATACACACACACACACACACACACACACACATTTACATGCACACACACACAGCCATATACATGTATTCAAAAACAAGGCACTTTCTAAAATGTGTATACCAATTTTCACTTCCACCAATAGACTATGAAGTGTATTCCAACACTGAGTATACCACTTTGAACCATTTAGCTAATAGGTGCAGAATTGTATTACATTGTTATACATTGAATTTCTTTGCTAATGAGATTCAAATTGTTTTCCATTTTCAGTCACTTGTTAATGCATAGGTGCATATGTATATATTGCCCACTGTCAGCTGCTGTTCTTTTAAATTGACTGTATCTGTAAATTGTCATTCCTCTATATAATAACATCATGTCATGCTTGAGCAGAATGGAAACTGGCCATGAGACTGTTTCACATATGACTTCCAACTGACAGAGGGAGGTTTTAGAGACTATGTCATATTTACATATTGATGGGGGAAATTATGAACCATTTCCTATTTGTTCTAGATCAATGAATAAAAGTTGAACAAATCTGTAAAGAAATGCCCTAGGTTTGGTGTAAGGTAACCATATTTAAAGATTTCGAGTTAAGAATACAAAATGTATTTTAGCGCCTGTAAAACCCTTTATCTTTCCTCTTCAGGTCAAAGTGAGGAGATAAACTCATTATTCCAAACAATGAATAGTAGTGGTAACATCTTTTTAGAATGTATCTTGATTCAACACATAATACATCTTTTTAAAATCATACACTTTTTTCTTCTTAAGGATCCATAATCATTTTGTGAGAGAATTTTCTTAATCTGCATAATGTTTCTTAACTCAGAGATATTTTAAATCATTTAAATATCTTTCAATGTTCCCTCTAGTTTTTATTTTTAAATCTTCAAATTTTTACTTAACACAAATTTCTTTGTTACAGTGATTTTCTTTTTAGCACAAATAATTCATTTTGACACATTAATATTAATGCAGATTATTTAAAAGCAGGTTTTATATTCAAAAGTACTAGTCCTTTGTTCTACCATACTTAGTCACATATGACATTTTGACCTTTTCATTTATTGAACAACTACAATGACTGGACACAGTCCTCTGCAGTTATGAAAATGAACAACACAAAGACGGTAAAAAGTATTTATGATTAGACTTTCCAGGTTTAGCAAATAAAAACACGAAATGTCCAGTTAAATATGAATTTCAGATAAACAAATTTTAGTATTAAGTATGTCTGAAGTATTTCATGAGATATCTGCCAAAAATTTAAAATTCTCATTCATGTGAAATTCAGAATTACCTGGGCATTCTTTATCTGGCAAGCTTATCTATTAGTTATGACCAAATAGAAGAATAAAAGTAATTTCTTCTAATAAACGTAAAACAAGCAATTGCATTAAGCACTATAAAACAAGAACCTAATCATGCTATGTAAATTAAGAGATGAACGATCAAAGAAGGATTCATTAGAGTTGTTTCTAAACTGTGTCTGAAGTCATAAAGTCATATTTAGATGGATGGTAACCCCTGATGTCCAAAAAAGGAGAACATGAGTACGGGTGGAGGCGAGGGAAGGACCATGCATATCTTGCAAATTAGTCCATTGGTCCTAACAAAGAAATGTATATTGGAATATATATGAAAAGCACATAATAAACCATGTATATAAGCCCCAAGTTATAAACAATGAAAGAAATATACACCATATTACACTTATAGCATATTAATTACAAATTCAAAACTATTAAGAATTCCATAATATAGTATGAGTTGGTAATGTTATTTCTACCTGGAAAAAAAGATGGCTGTTTATATCAAGAGCTATTGCTCCATCTACTGGTCATAAAAAGAAAACTCTTTGGTTAACATCAAAGTAAGTTAAAATAAGGTTAAGGCAAAGATTGAACCTTTCATAACAAACCATTTGTTAATATTGACAATTTCTTGGAATATCTCATTTTAAGCTGTGGAAGTGTTTTTTTCTTTTTCTACATTTCAGAAACTAATTAGGGAAAGAAAAGACTCAAGAAGTTGGGAGAGTCATTTAAAATCATCACAAGGTAACATGCCAAATTGCTTAAATGAAGCTCATCAAAGTTCTTGCTCTCCTCACCATTTTTATGTGTAATCCAACTGAAATTCCCCAGAGGTAAAACACTAAACCTGCTATTAAATACATTTTCTAACTACCTACAAGAGAGCTATACGTAAATAAGTCTTACTCTGTGAGCCTGTAACAATACTGTTTCTATCCAAAACGTAAGCCCACAAGAGGGTCTTAGTGATCTTCAATTTTTCAGTTGCCCCCACGTGAATGCAATCAAACCTACTTGGGAAGCATTTCATCTATACAAATACTCCTTAATAAATTAAAACTCTTTAACTACCAACTTGTTGCTGAACAGCTAGCTGATGGACTACCAAGGATCCTCAATAAATTAGTACCACCTGTTTAACCAAAGTGACTTGCTCCCTGTTGTCTATTAGATCAATTCTAAAATCTCTATTTGGCAGGAATTTGCTCTCTTCACCAGCAAGCTTGGCTTGCCTGCTCACATTCCTATCTGGGACCTTGATTTAGGCTAAGTTTCTCAATACCCACTCTGCCAGGAATCCCTGCAGAAAAATCACCCAGACAGAAAAATGCAACTTCTTTTTTTTCAAGACCCATGTCTCCCCATCTCCTTTACTGACTACTGCAGTTTACCATGGTCTTCACTTTCTATATCCTACACGTTCATCATGTTTTAGACTTGCTCCTATATGCTGTGTGGTATCTACTGGTGTCTTGTCAATTTTGCCAGTGCGTATGTAATATTCTTTGATTCCCAAACCTTACTACTCCCACTCCCCAAAGAACAAGCCCTGCACTATAGCACAATCTCTAAGCAATTTCCATTCTCTTCCTCATCCTCAAGAAATTACTAAAAAATGTTCATTCCGACCACACATAGTGCATATACTCTTAGAAAAAAATTGGTAATATGACCTACTTGGTCTTGTTTTTCTACTGATGTCTGGCACACCCTATTTATTGTGCAGCTGAGATTGAACCACTCGTCGTTATTAAGCCAGGAAATGACATGAGATTCCTGCAAATGCCAGACACCCAGGCTTTGAAATTGTCATTAGCAATAAATAGTAAAATACCAGCTACAATACATGCAGACTGACTCACCATTACCACTGCTGCATTTAGAAGAAGTGATTTGATTGACCTACTGGCCAAAAATGTTAATGCAATTTTCAGAGGATCCTAATTTATAACCATATAGTTGCCTAGGCACTGGAGAGATCTGACTCAGCCTTGCATCTCCTCTATCAATAGTCTATGACAAATTTCTAATTTGCCATAATCTACTATGTCACACTTCAAAAATTCCATGACTTTCTCGCCCACTCTCTGCCAGCTCTTCAACAACTCACAGAAAAGATTTTCTTTTATACACTAGAACTAAAGCTTTGCATGTGTGCACACACACACACGCACGCACACACACACACACCTGTACTTTTTATACCTGCTGTTGCTTCCTGAGAAAAGGTTACAGGAATCTCAAGTAAATTTTAATGAGTTAGCTTCTTAGGTCTCAGAACTGATTTATGTGGGGAAGCATCTGAGATTTTGTAATAAGTACATGGTTGACATGAATTATCACGTAGGTGTACACCATTCCACATACTTAGTCCTCTTAAAGAGTAGCCAAGTTACAGAAACAGAATAATTTTTAAATGTCACTGTTGGATCTCTGCTAACTACAAAGAACTAAGTATTTGGAAAATCATATCCCTGCCTCCTAGAAGTGATTCATCGTTCCATTACTTATTGTCTGTGGAATTATTGTTTAAAAGAAATAAATATGGGTGGGGGAGGGAAGGAAAAAGGAAGTAACTACCTTTCCAGCAGTTTGTCTACTGCACATCCACCTTGTCTTTCCTCCTGTTACCAGACACCTGTATGACTCATGAAGTTCTATTTGAAGTTTTAACTTAATTATTTTTCCTCCCAAAGGAATATCATCTTCTCTATAGATGATGTTTTTAAAAATCCTACCACTATAAGCTTGTTACGGTTTTGATCTGGAATGTCCCCAAAGACTCCCATGTGGAAGACTTGGTCTCCAGAGTAGCAATGTTCAGAGATGGGGCTTTGGAGAAGTGATTAGATTATGTCATTCATGTCGTCCTAGACTTGTGACCTACCTGTGACATAACAAATAAGTGCTAAAAGTCACCAAGTTATGATCATTGGATTAATCCACTGGCAGATTAATAATTGATGACGACATGCAGGAGCTCTTGGGGACTGTAACTTGTCCCCAGAATCTATCAATCTCTCTCTCTGTCTCTCTTGCTCGCTCTCTCTCTCTCTCTCTCTCTCTCTCTCTCTCTCTCTCTCTCTCTCTATCTCTCTCTCTCTCTCTCTCTGGCTCCTTCCTGGTCACCATAAGTTGGGCAGCTTTCCTCCTCCATGCCCTTCTGCCATGATGTTCTATCTCACTTCAGGCCAACTATGGGATTGAAATCTCTGGAACCATGAGCCAAAATAAATCTTTCCTTCTTCAGGATGTTTATGTCAGATATTTCAGCCATAGTGACTAAAATATGACTATCACAAAGGTAATGGGAAATTTTAGGGCTTCTATAAGTTAACTACTGAAATATCTAAATATTTCAGATAGAATTCTGTTTAATTCAACCAAAAGAAATTTTCTGAGCACATACTATGTTCAGGCAGTATAATGGCATGGAAAAGTCTATTTTAATCACAGGATGTGGGGAGTCCATATCCTGTCCAATCTTGAAATACAACTCTCCCATCCTGGGAAGCATTAACAGTCTTCACAACCAGATGTTCTAACTTCTTCCTGTGAGGAGTTGACAAATAGTCAACTCCTATTTGCCTTCTTGGAGTCTTTGGTCCATTCTTCTTCATATTCAGATTATGTATGCAGTTGTCCTTTTAATCACTGTTATTGTACCAGCACATTTCACTATACCCCCGGGCTCCCTCCAACACCCCCTAGATGAATTGCAGAGCCCTTGAGATGAAGACTGTTTCTTGCGCAGCCCTCAGTGTACACGTGGGAAGAAGATATTTGTTCCACTGAAATGTTTCAGTTAGTTACATTTAAATGCCTGAAACTTCAATGACACAAAGAAGATTCCAGGTGTGTGATGTGAGGAAAGGCAACTCCCAAGGAGTTTCATGGAGTCTCACAGCACCTATTCCTGTGGTCTTGTTGAATCGTAGAAGAATCTATTATGCTGCTTTTTTCCAGGGTTGGCAAAATTACCTCTACACATAAAACCCATTGAATAGTACTAAGGAATGACATGTTATTTTCTGGTATAATAATAGAAAATGGATTTTCTACAATTTAAGGGGTATCTTAACCAATTCCAAGAAAACCTCCCAGTCAGTTGGCTTCATAAAGCAGGTCAGACAAATTTCTATGCAATAAGGCCCCTGTGCAATTTTATAGGTTGAAAAATCTACCTCTTCTTGCCTCCAAATTATAAGTAATATTTTTTCTCAAAATACATAGTAATGCCTAAATGTTCATTTCAATAAATCATCTAAGGTGTTGAGTATTTTGGAGAATTAACAAATAAGATGCTGCAGGAACTTTGGAGAATTAAATAATAATCTCCAAGAATAAAATTCAATTCATTTAAACTATCAACAGTGTCCAGATTCACAAACATTTAGCAAAACTTGGGAGTTCTGCTGATTGGCAAATAAATTCTACTCTTGCTATCAAGAGCAAGAGAGCTATGTTTTTGAGTGATTTTCTTCTTCTTTTTTTTTAACTTAGTCATACATTTCGCATGTTTGCATGATAAACACAGACATTAACAACATAATCTCCACACTTAACCACCCTCTACTGTTCTAACATGTCAGGATTCTTGATCAGCAAAATTTTTAAGAGTGTTGTAATTTAACTGTATTCCACTAATACTATTCATTATTGGTATTGGGGGAAAAATCTTCCAGAGCTCCCTCAACTTGATTCTTTGTTTTAAAATGTTCAGGGGTGAGAGATCCAAGATGGTGGACTAGAGGGAGTCTGTGTTCCTTGCCGCTCAGTAACTCTGGTTTCAAGCAGAGGATATCTGTTTCTCGGTGAGGCAGTTTTTGCTGCTTATCGATTCCCTGGTGTTTACCCCATTTGTCTGCTGTGATGACCTACAGTCTGCCAGTATATCGCGCCTTTTTTGAGTGCAACTTGCTCACTGTCAGGCGCCTATCATCCACCATTTGCCTGCCTCTCGCCAGTCCATCGCCTGCCCTACACCTATCCATCACCCAACACATGAGGTTCACCTCCTGATCATCTGACAACAGTCAGCAAACTGATTGCCAACCGACAGTGGAGCACTGGCTGCCTGCTGTTGCCTGGAAGTTCACTGTTACAGTACCTGCAGGTTTGATTACACATGGTTGCCACCATTTTGAGAAAACAGCCAGGCCCCGTAGGACAGACTGACTGAGCCCCATCTCCAGGATACCTCAGCCCAACGGATCACTCCCTGCCTCTGGGGCCCTCACATCGACTGACTGCTCCTTGCCGCCAGGACCCCCAGACCAACTGACTGTGCCCTATCACCAGGACCCCTAGACGACTGATTGCACCCAGCATCCAGGATCCCACAACCACACCAAACACACCGGACCTCCAGGATCCCTGCCGGACCAACCGCATCCCGCCTCCAGGACCTCCAGCTGACCACATCCACCCCTGCAGCTCCCCATTTGCCAACACATTTCGAAGCCAGAGCGGCCATCTTGGATAATCCTGGAAGCCATAGCTCCGATCTTTGGGTGGGGCAAAACCCATCCTGTGACCCCTGCTGGAGACTTGAAGCTCAATGTCAGGTACCTCTCATGCATCAGGCTACTGAACACTGGGAGGTTTCATTACTATATGACTGTTGTACTGTAGATTTTCTTTTATCTCCTTTTTAAAAAATTTAAGTTTTTATTTCTTTACTTTTCTTGCTCTCCTTTCCTTTTGTTTACCTGTTCCCTCAGAGTCTCTTTCTCCCTTTTTTACATGCTAATATCCAATTTCTTTTGATTACACTCTCACCCTTTCTATTTTCTAGAACTTCTGTATATTCTTTTCTTATCCCATTAACAACCACATTCTACATCCCTCTGCATCCTCTTTGTCCTCCATTGGAAAATGCAAACCTTATTGCAAACCTGTTTGTTTTACCAAAGATAATATTTGAACTCATTCTGTTTCCTATGACAATTTTGTTATTGTCCCATAGGGGCTATTTGATCTAGGATTGCATAGTGTCTGATTTGGGCACTGATAATATTGATGTCCCCTTAAAGAAAGAGTTTTGGAAACCTATAGGGCCACTATAAGCCTATAGGGGGAAATCTGCAATACCCCAGATCTGCACTGCTAGAGGGGAAGATACATGAACAACATGAAAAAACAAGGGAAGAAAATGATCCAAACAAATCTAGATTCTATATTAATAGAATCCAATGACAGTAAGTTAGAAGAAATGTCAGAAAAGGACTTCAGATTATACATGTTTAAGATGATTCCCGAAGCAAAGGATGAGATAAGAGAGCAAATGCAGGCAGTGAATGATAATACCAATAAGTTGAAAGAACAAGTGCAGGAAGCAAAAGATCATTTCAACAAAGAGATAGAGATTCTCAAAAAAAAAAAAACCAAATGGAAATCCTTGAAATGAAGGAAACAATAAACCAAATAAAAAAACTCAATGGAAAGCATCACCAAAAGACTAGACCACTTGGAAGACAGAACCTCAGACAATGAAGAAAAAATATTTAATCTTGAAAATAAAGTTGTCAAAACAGAGAAGATGGTAAGAAATCATGAACAGAAGCTCCAAGAATTATGGGACATCATGAAAAGACCAAATTTAAGAATTATTGGGATTGAGGAAGGCACAGAGATACAAACCAAAGGAATGAACAACTTATTCAATGAAATAATATCAGAAAATTTCCCAAACCTGAAGAATGAAATGGAAAATCAAATACAAGAGGCTTACAGAACACCAAATGCACAAAATCACAACAGATCCACACCAAGGCACATTATATTGAAAATGCCTAACATTCAAAATAAAGATAGGATTTTGAAAGCCACAACAGAAAAGCATCAGATTACATATAGGGGGAGACCAATACGGATAGCAGCCGACTTCTCAACCCAGACTCTAAAAGCTAGAAGGGCCTGGAACAACGTATTTCAAGCTCTGAAAGAACATGGTTGTCAACCAAGAATCCTATACCCAGCAAAACTAACCTTCAGATTTGAAGATGAAATAAAATCCTTCCATGATAAACAAAAGTTAAAAGAATTTACAAATAGAAAGCCTGCACTATAGAATGTTCTCAACAAAATATTCCATGAGGAAGAAATGAAAAACAACAATGGAGGTCAGCAAAGGGAGAAAAACCACTCAAAGGAGAAACCAAGCCAACTTAAAAACCAAAAATAAGTCAAATGACTGGGAATACAAATCATATCTCAATAATAACCCTGAAAGTTAAAGGCCTAAACTCATCAATCAAAAGACATAGACTGGCAGAATGGATTAAAAAGAAAGACCCAACAATATGCTGCCTGTAAGAGACTCATCTCATAGAAAAAGACATCCACAGACTAAAGGTGAAAGGATGGGAAAAAACCTACCACGCACATGGACTCAGTAAAAAAGCGGGGGATTCCATCCTTATACAAGATAAAGTGGACTTCAAGCCAAAGTTAGTCAGAAGGGATAAAGAAGGACATTTCATACTGCTTAAGGGAACCATAAATCAGGAAGACATAATGATAGTAAATATTTATGCCCCAAACAATGGTGCATCCCTGTACATCAAACAATTCCTTCTCAATTTCAGGAATCACATAGACCACAACACAATAATTCTGGGTGACTTTAATGCACCGCTGTCACCACTAGATAGATCTTCCAAACAAAAACCAACCAAAGAAACCATAGAACTCAATAACACAATCAATAACATAGACTTAATAGACATATATAGAATATTCCATCCATCAATAAGCGGTTTCATTTTCTTCTCAGCAAACATGGAACCTTCTCGAAAATACACCATATGTTATGCCACAAAGCAGCCCTTAGGAAATGCAAAAAAATAGAGATAATGCCTTGTGTTCTATCAGATCATAATGGATTCAATGACAAAATCAAAAAGAGAAATTACTCCAACACCTGGAGACTAAATAATATGCTATTGAATGAAACATGGATAACGAAAAACATCAGGGAGGAAATAAAAAATTCTTAGAGGTCAATGAGAACGACGATACAACATATCAAAATCTCTGGGACATTATGAAAGCAGTACTAAGAGGAAAATTCATTGCATGGAGCGCATTCCAGAAAAGAATGAAAAGTCAACAACTAAATGACCTAACATTACAGCTCAAAGCCCTAGAAAAAGAAGAACAGAATAACAGCAAAAGTACTAGAAGACAGGAAATAATTAAAATCAGAGCTAAAATCAATGAAATTGAAACAAAAGAAACAATTCAAAAAATTGGCAAAACAAAAAGTTGGTTCTTTGAGAAAGTAAACAAAATAGACAAACCCTTAGCCACACTAACAAAGAGGAGAGAGAAGACTCAAATTACTAAAACAAATGATGCAAAAGGAAATATCACGACAGACACCACTGAGATACAGAACATAATGAGAAGCTACTTTGAAAATCTGTATTCCAACAAAATAGAAACTACTGAAGACATTGACAAATTTCTAGAGACATATGCTCCTCCCAAACTGAACCAGAAGGACATACACAATTTAAACAGATCAATATGAAGCGATGACATAGAAGAAGCCATTAAAAATCTACCATCCAAGAAAAGGCCAGGACCAGACGGATTCTCATCCGAGTTCTACAAGACCTTCAAAGAAGAACTCATTACAATACTTCTCAAAGTATTCCAGGAAATAGAAAATGAGGGTACCCTACCCAACTCATTTTATGAAGCTAATATCACCCTCATACCCAAACCAGGAAAAGACACATCAAGGAAAGAAAATTTTAGATCAATATCCTTGATGAATATAGATGCAAAGATCCTTAACAAAATATTGGCAAACCATATCAAAAAACATATTAAGAAAATTGTGCACCACGATCAAGTAGGGTTCATCCCTGGAATGCAAGGATGGTTCAACATTCGTAAATCAATAAATGTAATCCATCATGTCAATAAACTTAAGGATAAGAATCATATGGTTATTTCAATTGATGCAGAAAAAGGGTTTGACAAAATACAACACCCTTCATGCTCAAAACACTAGAAAAAATAGGGATAGTAGGAACATACCTGAACATTGTAAAGGCTATTTATGCTAAGCCCATGGCCAACATCATTCTTAATGGAGAAAAACTGAAACCATTCCCCTTAAAAACGGGAACTAGACAGGGATGTCCTCTTTCACCACTTCTATTCAACATTGTCCTCGAAACCATAGCCAGAGCAATTATGCAGACTAAAGAAATTAAGGGGATACGAATAGGAAAAGAGGAACTTAAGCTGTCACTATTTACTGATGACATGATTCTATATTTAGAGGATCCAAAAAACTCCTCCAGAAAACTTCTAGACCTCATCAATGAATTCAGCAAAATAGCAGGCTATAAAATCAACATGCATAAATCTAAAGCATTTTTATACGCAAGCGACGAAACAGCTGAAAGGGAAATGAGGAAAGCAACCCCATTTGCAATAGCCTTAAAAAAAATAAAAAACTTGGTAATCAATCTAACCAAAGAGGTAAAAGATTTCTACAATGAAAACTACAAAACATTGAAGAAAGAAATTGAGGAAGACCTTAGAAGATGGAAAGATCTCCCATGTTCTTGGATAGGCAGAATTAATATTGTCAAAATGGCCACACTACCAAAAGTGCTATACAGATTCAATGCAATTCCAATTAAAATCCCAATGATGTACCTTACAGAAATAGAGCAAGCAATCATGAAATTCATCTGGAAGAATAAGAAACCCAGAATAGCTAAAGCAATCATTAGCAGGGAGAATGAAACAGGGGGTATCGCAATACCAGAACTTCAACTATACTACAAAGCAATAGTAACAAAAACGGCATGGTATTGGTACCAAAATAGACAGGTAGATCAATGGTACAGAATAGAGGACACGGACACAAACCCAAATAAATACAATTTTCTAATACTAGACAAAGGTGCCAAAAATATGCAATGGAGAAAAGATAGCCTCTTCAACAAATGGTGCTGGGAAAACTGGAAATCCATATGCAACAGAATGAAACTAAACCCCTATCTCTCACCCTGCACAAAAATCAACTCACAATGGATCAAGGACCTTGAAATCAGACCAGAGACCCTGCATCTTATAGAAGAAAAAGTAGGTCCAAATCTTCAACTTGTTGGCTTAGGATCAGACTTCCTTAACAGGACTCCCATAGCACAAGAAATAAAAGCAAGAATCAATAACTGGGATAGATTCAAACTAAATAGCTTTCTCTCAGCAAAGGAAACTATCAGCAATGCGAAGAGAGAGCCTACAGAGTGGGAGAAAATCTTTGCCACTCATACTTCAGATAGAGCACTAATTTCCAGAATATATAAAGAGCTCCAAAAACTCTACACGAAGAATACAAATAACCCAATCAACAAATGGGCTAAGGATATGAACAGACACTTCACAGAAGATCTACAAGCAATCAACAAACATATGAAAAAATGTTCACCATCTTTAGTAATAAGAGAAATATAAATTAAAACTACACTAAGATTCCATCTCACCCCAATTAGAATGGTGATTTTCAAGAATACAAGCAACAATAGGTGTTGGAGAGGATGTGGGGAAAAAGGTACACTCATACATTGCTGGTGAGCCTGCAAATTAGTGCAGCCACTCTGGAAAGCAGTGTGGAGATTCCTTAGAAAACTTGGAATGGACCTACCATTTGACCCAGCTATCCCACTCCTCGGTCTATACCCAAAGGACTTAAAATCAGCATACTACAGAGATACAGCCACATCAATGTTCATAGCTGCTCAGTTCACCATAGCCAGACTGTGGAACGAACCTAGATGCCCTTCAACTGATGAATGGATAAACAAACTGTATATATATATATATATACAATGGAATATTACTCAGCCATAAAGAATAATAAAATTATGGCATTTGCAGGCAAATGGATGAAATTGGAGAATATCATGTTAAGTGAGATAAGCCAATCTTAAAAATCCAAATGACGAATGATCTCACTGATAAGCGGATGATGACACATAATGGGGGTGGGAGGGGGGCAAAAATGGAGGAAGGCGGGACTCTATAGAGGGAAAATACAGGTGGGAGGGGTAGGGGGAAGGAAAAAATAACGGAATGAATCAAACTTCATTACCCTATGTAAATACATGATTATGCAAATGGTATGCTGTTACTCCATGTACAAATGGAAACAACATGTATCCCATTTGTTTACAATAAAAATAAATTTTAAAAAATGTTCAGGGGTGAGATGTCTCCTCTTTCATGTCTCATCTTGTTGTTTTGCATCCTCTTACTCTTCTATCAGTTAGATAAGGGTTGGCCAATATTATTCATCCTTTCAAAGAACCAACTCTTCTTTGCATTAATACCATGTATTGTTTTCTCATTCTGAATTTAATTGATTTTGGCTCTGATCTTAATTATTTCCTATCTTCTGCTGGTTTGAGGTTTAGTTTGTTCTTTTTTTCTAAGGCCTTGAGGTGGAGCATAAACTTATTTATTTGGGAGCTCTCTGATAATCCAATGTAGACACTCGGTGCAATAAATTTTCATCTTAGAACTGCTTTCATTCTGTCCCAGAGATTTTGATATGTGATATCTCTTTTATTAGTTGTTTCTAAGAATTTCTTGATTTTTATTCTCATTTCTTCTTTCATCCATTATTTATTTGAGAGAGTATTGTTCAGTTCCCATGTGGTTTTTGTTGTTTTTCTTGATGTTGATTTGTAGCTTCATTCTATTATGATCTGATAGGATAGATGGGATTATATTCATTCTTTTGTGTCTGGTAAGATTTTCTTTGTGGACTATAATATGTTACATTTTGGAAAAAGTTCTATGTGTAGCTGAGAAGATAAATTCAGCTGTTTTGGTTTGGAATCTTCTGTAGATGTCCCTTAGGTCCATTTAATTTATAATGTTGTTTAGGTTGGAGATATCTTTATTGATTTTATTTTGATTATGATAAGGATGTACTGAAATAACTTTGAAGTATAGTAATCCTGGCTGGCAATTTATTGTGTTGCAGTCTCTGTGGGATTTTATGTCATGGGGTATTTTTTCCATGTAATTGGGTGTGTTGAAATGTGGGGCAGAAATGTTTACCATCATTATATCTTCTTGTTGGATTGTTCCTTTTCTAGGATGTAGTGGCCTTCTTTGTCTCTTCTGATTAATTTTTGCTTGAAACGTGCTTTGTTAGGTATGAAAATAGCTACTTCTGCTTGTTTTCTTAGACCACAGGCCTGGAATATTTTTTACCATACTTTTAATTTCAGCCCGTGAATGTCTTTGCCTCTTGTAAACAGTGTATGGCTGGATCTTGTTTTTTGATCCATTATGCTAATTTGTGTCTTTTAACTGGGGACTTGAGACCATTAACATTCAGCATAAGTGTGGATATATATTTGTGATTTACTGCCACTTTGTTTTTTTGCTATATGTTGTCCTGTCTTGATTCTCATTTAGTGGATTATTATTCTATTAAACTTCCTATTTGGAGTTTTGGGAATTGTAGTTTAGTTCATCTCTGTGAAGTTTGTATTGGAGTATTCTTTGTAGTGCTCACTTGGTGCTCATGAATTCTTTGTTTAATCTTGTCATGGAAAGTTTTTATTTCCCCCTTGACTTTTAAACTTAGCTTTTCTGGGTATAGTAACTTTGGCTGGCAGTTGTTTTTATTTAGGGCTTGGAATATCTTATTCCAGTCCCTCCTTGATTTTACAGTATGAACTGAGAGATCAGAAGTGAATTTTATTGACTTGCCTCTAAATGTGACCGGATGTTTCTCTCTTGTGGCTTTAATATTCTTTCCTTAAATTCTATGTTAGGCATTTTGATTATGCTTGGCAAGCTTCTTATTTGACTAGGTCTATTTGGAGTCTGATAAACCCCCTGTACGTGAATATGAATCTTATTTCTGATGTGGGAAAGTTTTCTGTAACTATCTCATTGAAAATATTCTTTATGCCTTTAGTTTACATCTCCACATTCTTTTCTATCCCAGTGATTCTCAGGTGTGGTTTTTTTTAATTATCCCATAGTTTTTTTGTTGTTTGTTTTGTTTTGTTTTTCAATTATTTTTTTTTACAGACTGCATTTTGATTCATTGTACACAAATGGGGTACATCATTTCATTTCTATGATTGTACATGATGTAGAGTCATACCATTCATGAAATCATACATGTACATAGGGTAATGATGTCTGTCTCATTCCACAATTTTTCATAACCCCCTCCCTCTCATTTCCTTCTACATAATATAAAGTTCCTCCATTCTTCTCTTGCTTCCCATCCTCCCTGTCCCCTAGTTCTTGTATATGCTGATCATGTTCTATAATTCTTCCCCTTTATGGCCATCTGTGTACTCAGAATCATATAGTCTGTCTTCAATGCCTGAAGTTCTGTCTTCAAGGGCTATGGTTCTACTGAGGTTCTATTTTCTACATATTCTAATTTATTAGTGATACCTTCAAATAAGATTTAAATTTGGTTGATTGTGTCTTTCATTTCTAGGAGCTCTGCTTGGTTTCTTTACACTATTTATATTTATTTATTAAAGAGATCTTTCATCTCCTATGATTGTGCTCTTAATTCCTTTCTTAGATCTTTGTTTAGTTCATTGAACATTTTAATAATCAATTTTTATCATGTTTCTCTAGGTTTTTGTCCACCTTGCTATTGGTGGGATCCTTTGTTGGGGGATTGTGATTTTGGGGGAGAGATTTGTTTGCCTATTTTTCTCATGTTTTCAGAGGTCTTGTATGTGCACATTACTTGAGGTAGATTCCTCTACTCTCTCTCTCTCTCTCTCTCTCTCTCTCTCTCTCTCTCTCTCTCGCATATTTCCTTTTGTGTGTAATTATCTCATTTGTTCTGGGACTTCTGTTTTTGATATATGCATAGATGCTAAAAGATATAAGCTGAGTTCCTTCTCTGATTGTTCCTCCTTAGGTCCTTGATTTTGTTATGGGACTTTTATCTCCTTATTTCTTTGAGATGGAGTAATGGTATGGAAAGTTTAGTTCAGCAACAGAGTCTCTAACCTGTGAATTTTTACTGTCTTTTAGGTTCCCAGCATCTCATAGAATGAGATGAAATAAACAATAGTAATGACCACTACAAACAACAAACAATACACAGTATTAAAAGTAAATACCCAGTTACTACTCTGACATCTTCAACATTAATTGCCACTAACAAAGAGAAACGGTGTTTTCATCAATTGCCAACAGTAAAAACAATCACCATGAACTAGATCTGACATTAAAGCAAACCACCGATGTCAACTATATCATCCACAGCACTAATGACTGTATTAGCATTAATGGTGGGGGCAGTGATTATATAATCCAATTAGTTCTGAAGCATGGTAAATATACAGTTGGTTAGGAAGTTAGGAAAGTTTTTTTCCAATTTCAAAAAGTGAACAGAGAATGCAAAAGAGATGTAACATGATCTTTCTATGGAAGGAGAGGGAAATAGAAGAAGCAAAATATTGCGAGAGAGCAATAGAATTTGGTCACTATCAGGAGAAATAAGAGAGAAAAGCAAGAGAAATAAATACAAAAATACAAAACCAAGCCAAATTATACAGTCCCCTCCCCCCCCAAAAAAACCCTGAACTCTCAAAAGACAACACTAGGAAAAAATACATTTTAAAATGCTAAAAATGAGAGAAGAAACAAATAAGTGTATGTATATATATTCCTGAACAAAGCAGCACAACCAGAATTCCCTCTCTCTCTCCCTCCCTCTCTCCCTCTCTCTCTCTCTCTCTCTCTCACACACACACACACACACACACACACACATACCAGAGAGTGAAAGCAGGGAAAGAGGCCTGAGAGAAGGAATAAAATAAAATAAAATAGTTTTTTTAAACCCAAAATCTTAATGAAGAATGAAGGAAACTTCTCCATTGAGGTGGTCAAAATAGTTGCTCAGATCGGGTGGTCACTATCTGTGTCCTACAGTCTTTCTTTCCATCTCTTCTTGAGTTAAGTACTGATGGAGCAAGGGGTGGTGGTTGTTAACCCCTTCCTGTTTTGTGTTGCTCTCTGAGCTGCCAGTTCCAACAACTTAAGATTGAATCTGTTTGCTATAAGACTCAGCTTCCCTTCTTAACCTTATGAGGTGGGATGGGTTAGGATACTGTCAGTTGGCATTTTGTCCACTGGGACCAGTTTGGTGCACTCCCAGGATACCATTTCTGCAGTGTTCCAGCAGGAGGTGCTGAGGCTAAAGGCCTTGGGGGCTTTGTTGAGTGGTACCTGCTTAGAAGAGATTAGATTGACCAGGCCCTAGGGCTTGATAGTAGCCCTTATTTGATGTGGTTCTCAAGAGCCTCCCAAGAAATCCAATCATGGGGTGAGGGGTACCCATCCTCCACTCACTGCTGTCCATGTGCATTGCATTCATGGGCTACTAGTCCCTGAGGGTGTTCACCCTACCAGCTCAGACTCCCAGCCCACTTCATCTGGTCACTGAGCCACCAGACTCAAAGAAGTGAGCTGGGCTCCCCTCTGCCCTTCCTAGTGGAATCCTCCTAGGTACAGTCTACTCCGTGTCTGTTTCACTCACGTTCTGTCAGGCCCAGACTAGGTCACTCCATAGGTGCCTGCCAAGATATTGTGACTGTGTGTTGTTGTTGCTGCTTCTGATCTCCTGGGTTGCACAGTTGCTGCAGTGGCATGTTTGCCCCAAGATGGCTCAAGACTCAGCTCTCTGATGCCAGCTTAGATACAGAGCAGGCTTTTCAAGCACCAGCATGCAGTGCAGCCTCTGGATTAGCTAAGATTAGGCAGCATTTTTCATCTCAGGTTTCTCTGTACCAAGCCTCTGTTCCCACTCTGCCTGTGGTGAATCTAACCAGTACAAGTTGGCTCTGATGTATTCTTTCTTCTTTGTTTATTGTACCCAAATTTCTGAGTCCATAAGTCACTTTTAGTATCCGATATGACGTTTTAGTGAATTCCCTTTTTCTCCCACCTTGGTAGGAAGCTGTACATCTGCTGCTGTAGTCTGGAGCCTCAGCACAACCTGGAATGCAGGGCTGGGGAGATAGCTCAGCTGGTAGAGTGCTTGCCTCGCAAGCACAAAGCCCTGAGTTCGATCCCCAGTCCCACAAAGAAAAAAAAGAAAAAAGAAATGGTAAAACAACCTGGAATGCAGCTTTCCTCTACTCTGCCATCTGCCATCTTTTTTTTTTTTTTTTTTTTGCGAGGAGGGGAGTTGCAGGGGATTGAATTTAGGGGCACTCAACCACTGAGCCACATCCCCAGCCCTATTTAATTTAGAGTCAGTGTCTCACTGAGTTGCTTAGCTCCTTGTTTTTGCTGAGGCTGGCTTTGAACTTGAGATCCTCATGTATCATCAGTCTCCCTAGCCACTGGGATTATAGGCATCTCCCATCTTTGAAAATCAGTTTTTAATACGTGTGTTACCTGTATATGACTGTAAAAAATACCTGATATAATCAATTTATAAAGCAAAATAGTTTATTTTGACTCACAATTTCGGAGGTTTCGACCCATGATCAATTAGCCCTGTTGCTTTTGGGCTTCTGATGAGGCAGCACATCAGAAGATCATGGCAGAGCAAATCTACTTACTTCATGCTCAAGAAGCAAAAGAAAGGAAGAGGAAGAAGACTGAGGTCTTACTAACTTCTTTAAGGGCATGTCCCTCATGACTGGAAGAACTCCTACTAGGCTCTTCCTCTTTAGGTTTCCAACAGTTCCCATTTGTACAAAAGTAAGAGACTAAGTCTTTAGCATCTGAACTTTTGGGGTCATTTATGTCCCAAACTATAGCAACAAGCAACAATAAAACTCCACAGTAAGTGAATAGCTTCTAGCTCAGTACATTGTATCAATATGGTACACCATGTATACTCTAGGTAGATAGTACATATTAAATATATATATATATTTGTATATGTAGTGCAATGTATAATAAAGTACATTGTATAACAAAATAGTGAATTTTGTTAGTTTTATCCAACTCCTGCTAAGGAAAGTATATTAATTTTTGACATTTTGAAAAATGGTAAAGTTACTTCTTGGTAGAAATTAATTTCACATAATAACTACACTAGCCTTTGTGTTTTGAAAAAAAATATTAGCTTCGATTACATTATTTCTACAGATCTATTTGTTTAGGCTGCCTTGTAAACTATGAAATTATTTTTTATGTATTTGTACATTTATTGTTCTTTTTAAAATAAATATTTATTAAAGCACTACTGTGTAATTTTACTAGAGCATTCTAGATAAATAAGTTTTGATTTAGAGGCTTTAATATACTAGGGATAAAATAATGTTAGTAATATTAATGAGGATAATTGTATAAGGTAAGTATCTATTGATTTGTACAAAGTAAGTATAGGTTTGTTTTCTATATTATTCATCTTTTTTTTTTTACAACAAATGAGTAGTTACTAAAAGGAGAAACAAGTTTTGATATTCTCTTGCACAATGGCTACCCATAATGATAATGTACATCTATTTCAAAAAATTTAGAAGAAAGAATTTTTAATGTTTTTACCCCAAAACAATGAAAAGATGTTTGAAGAAATTGCATCACAAAGAATTGGAAAAAAATGAGAAGATATGCTTACCCTAGCTTGATCATTACACAGTGCACACTTGTATTAAAATATCACATGGCACTCCATATATACAATCTTTATGTATCAATTAAAATAATTTTTAAAAGCTTTAAAAGATCGATGAGAAGAGAAAACCTAGAAAAAACAAATGAGAAAAATTAAATTGTATTCTATAATCATCCATAATCTCAACTTTTGGTGATAAGCAGCATTACAACTTTATTTTATATCTTTCAACCTTTCAACCTTTTTTCCATATGTATTCATGAATCCTGTGGTAGAGGAAACTTATAATGTACCTAATTCTGTGCTGGCTCAGAAGGACATGTCTTGTCAGCAGAGTGCCTTGGTACTTACTATATAGAAAGAGATTGTAAGGGATGGGGAGACAGAAGCAGCAGGAAAACTGGCTTGAACAAATTTCATAGGTGAGGGCATTGAGAAAGAATACAACAGATCTGGGATATGGAAGAACTGAGAGACAGAGGTTGAGAGAAAACAGAAGAAAGCTGAACATACCACAATAAAGACTGAAATCTCTTTTCAATGTTTTAAAGGATGCTACTCTTCTAAATTATTTAAAGGAAGACTGATAGGTGATTCAGCCTTCTATGAATATATTTGCATGTTTATATAATACCTGTGGGGTTTATGCCTAACCACGCTCATCCCCCTTTTCCAGTATAGCACCAACTCCGCAAACCTAGTGGGCTTCTGACAGCCACATTTTCAGTGGTACAATTCAATTCTGTTGGCCCTAGTTGAAACCCTAAGGATAGAGATCATGTATTCATATATTCTTGGCCCATGTCTTCCAGGAATTTGGAAATAAAATTTACAGAATGCTAAGTGGTTTCTGGATATCACTTGACTGCAATATATGAAGTTGCCTGAGATCGATGTAATACACCACATGGATCCTGGAATTAAACAGGCAGAGTGAAATAGAGATGAAAGATGAAGAATACTGACAATTTTTTTTTTTTTTTTTTTTTTTTTTTTTTTTTTTTTTGCGGTGCTGGGGATCAAACCCAGGGCCTTGTGCTTGAGAGGCAAGCACTCTACCAACTGAGCCATATCCCCAGCCCTGACAATTTTTTAATATGTGGTTTAGCCTTTTTTTTTTTTTTAGATGTTTCTCCTAAATGGCCAAGGAATCCTTGAGATCTCTTTTCATTTTTATAATAAATTCCATTTTAGGTTTTTTTTATTTGCTAGTTCAAGCTGGTGTCTTCATTTGCCATCACATACATGCACACACACATGTATACACATAGATGTTTGGTGAACTGTCTTTTCTCATTCTGTAATGTATCAGGAATATTTTTCATATGAATACATATTTTAATCTCATCTACATACCATAAATTAGTTTTAGATTGATAAATGCTCTATAATTTATTTAACTAATCCCTATTCGTGTATTCTTGTACATTTTTACTCCTATAAATGATTTGTGTGTGTGTGTGTGTGTGTGTGTGTGTGTGTGTGTGGTGCTGGGGATAGAAGCCAGGGACTTCCTCATACTAGACAAATACACTGAGCTACATTCCCAGATTTTTTTTTTTTTTTTTTTTTTTGGTACTGGGGATTAAACCCAGGAGTGCTTTACCACTATGCCATATCCCCAGCTTCTTTTTTATTTTTTATTTTGAGACAGGGTCTCACTAAATTGCTCAGGGTATCACTGAAATACTGACTCTGCCTCAAACTTCTGATCCTTCTGCCTCAGCCTCCCAAGCTGCTGGAATTCCAGGTGTGCATCACAATGTCTGGTTTATAACAGTCTTTATACATATATTTGCATATTTATTTGAGAATTTCCTTAGGGTAACCTTATAGCAGCACGTACACTGGATGAAAGAGTAGGTACATCTTTTAAGACTTTTGAGATGTTGCCAGATTATACAAAAATTACATAACACTTTATCAAAACTAGCCATAAATATTTGAGAGGCAGATAGTAAAGTATCTTGTTTTAAGGTACACTCCTTTGGTCACTAGAACAATACAATATTCATTCATATGTGGGTCACTTTATTTCTCCAGTAGTTATAATTACATATTTATCTTCTTAATTCACTTTTACAAGAGTATACAGTTTTTCCTCACTGATTTTTAAGGATCTTTTAAATATGAAAACATTAGTTCTTTGTTTAGCATATGTGTTACACATATATTTTGTAGCATGTTATTTGATGTTTAGTTTTCAGTATGGCAAGTTTATGACCATTTCTTTTTAAATTTTTTTTAATTTATTATTTTAGCAATCTTGAGTTTCCACATTTCCATTAAGCATAGGCTTAGAAGTTCCTCTGGCCTTCCAAGATTATGCAGCCGTTCAGTAGTTTCTCTAAATCTTTCCAGGGTGATAATCATATATTTGTGTCTGTTCCATTAAATGAGTTTCCCCTTCTTTCCTTCCTTCCTTTGGTCCTTTTTTCTTTCCTTCTATTTCATTGCATTGACTAGAATTTCTAGGACAATATTATAAAATAGTATAAATAGTAGGAATCTTATGTTTTGTTGTATTCTTCAGTGGAAAAGCATCCAGTGTTTTTCTGTTAAGATATTTGACCATTAGACTCCAATGTGTATTGTTTATATTAACAATGTAACTTATTCTGTTTCCTGGGAGGTTTGTGCATATTGGAAGTTGACCTCTATTATAGTTTGGTTCCGGAATGTTGCCCAAAGACTCCCCTATTCAAGGGGTGGTCCCTAGCTTGGCACTATCAGGAGATGGTGGAACCTTTAAGATTTGGGGTCTAGTGGGGAGTGTTTAGGGTGTTGGGGTGTACTCTTGAAGGGAATAGTGGGAATCTAGTCCCTTCCCATCTCCCTTTTGCTTCTCATCCATGAGGTGAGCAGCTTCACTCTATTGCAAGCTCCCACCATGATGTGGTGCCTTACCACAAGCCCAGAAACTACACAGCCTCTTGACTGAAACCTCCAGCACTGGGAACCAAAAGAAACATTTACTTCTTAAAGTTGATCTGCATCAGGTATTTGTTGTAGTAAAGGAAAGGTGACTAATGCAACCTTGCTCAAATGCCTCTTCAGCATCTCTGAAGCTAATTTTTGTCCTTTGAGCTATAGATGAGATAAATGAAGCCTAGAATAAATCCAATTTTGTAATTATTTCAATATATGCTTAGTTTCTTTAAAGAAGGAACTAATATCTATGTTCACTATTATATTGGTCTATAGTTTATATTTTGCTATACTTTATATAGCTTATACTATGACTATACTAGCTACATAAAGAGATTTGAAAAATGTAATTTACTAATAGGACTTAACTGGAGTAAAGGTCTGTTCTACCATTCATCCACTCTTTTTGTGATAGTTAACACCATCTCCCTGTTCTTAACCATGTGGTTTTATGGTGTTTTTGTTTGTTTTATGTTGTTTACTTTCTTGTTATGGAAATTTTCAAACAAACAGAAAAGTAGGGGGAATTATAAACTAAAATACCACAAACTCCTCACTTAGTGCCAATGTCAAATTTGACAGTGCTTTTATAATATTTTTTCAATATATCACCCTTTACTTTCTTGCTGACTTTTTTAAAGAGAATCAAATGCCAGGTATCATGTCATTTCACAGCAAAATCTTTAGGATACATCTCTAAATAATGAATGAAATGAACCAAGGAAGCACCTTAGTCATTTATGTTTCAAGGTTGTTTACTTTAAGCAGAACATCTTGGCTGCTGTAGATAGCACAGATTATGTACCTAGAACATGTGACAGAACTTGGCCATACGGTTTCTCAGTCAAACACGTTTGGATGATCGCTCCTCCAAAACAATTTTTTGCATTTCTTCTCTAATCATTAATCTATTTAGAGTTCCAACTATATGCTTTATGTGTTGTTCAAAAAGTTGATCTTTCCATTCACTGCTTTTACTTGAATATTTTATGCTTTTCTTTTTGTAACTTCTCTATGCTCTAAGGTATGTTTTAATGTTCATTTATTAGAACTTTTCGAATGAGATTTTTAGTTTATGTTTGTGCCTTCTTGTTTAATAATAAACACCAACAAAAATATTTCCTGAAGTTAGTATTTTTCCTTTATCCCAGAAATTGTATAAAAGGTATTCTATATATTTTAAGTAGTAAGTTTCATTAACCTTTGTTATTAATCTTCATTTTATGGCTTTGTGACTAAAAAATATGTATCCTAAAATTTACACACTCACTGAGAAAAACATTTGTTGCCTAATATACCTATGACCCTTTTAAATATTCTAAGGCACTGTTAAAGAAAGTATATAAACTTAGTTTAAAAAGTAAAGTTTATTATATTAATTCATGCATGAATGTAATTTTAAAATTGACATTTTTTGTTACATTAGTTAACTTGTATTTTCAGAAATATGATGGACCAGATATGCTGAAAAATTCTCCCAATTCAAAGTACCTAGACATGATATGTAAAATAAAACAACCCTTTTAAATGGAGAGCTTCCATTAAAGTAAGGAAAATCCTTAAGAAGTAAAACAGAAGGAGTGGGCATTAGAAACTAGAGCGATAGTTTAGGTTTATATTGATTGAGTGTACCATGAGACTTTGGGGGGCACAATACAATATCTCATCTTGCCCAAAGAGTTAGAAGTGATATACCCACCTCCTACACTTGCTCAGTGTGTAGGGTTTATACAGTGTAGAAGCAGAAGGTCCAGCAATTATAGACCAACAAACAGGAAAGAGATAATGATTAAGTACAATGTTGTGAGTCATGAAGTCATGAAAATAGGCTAGTTGGTTAAAGAAACATGGTGACCTAGAACAGCCACTAGAAGATAAAGCCAACTGAGATTAAATGGAGTGCAAAAATAAACAAACAAAAATTCACTTGTTCCAAAAGAAGGCAAGAAAAATACAGGGGAGAACAAAGAACAGATAGAACAAATAGAAAACAAATAGCAGGATGATAGACTCAAAACTCACCAAATTGATAATTACATTAAACATAATTTCAGTGGACCTAGAGGACTCAGAGTGAAATAGGCCTGGACCAGCACTTCATTTATTATCTTTCACCCCCATATAAATGCACTTGAATGGGGAGTGAGATGAGGATTATCCCACTTCTGATTACTAGAAATCATCACAAACTTGGATCCTGTATCCAACAATTTGCAAAGTATTTGAGTATTGCCTTTCCCCAATGTACATTCCCTAGGTGTCTTTGTTGAAGGACTAAGAACATTTGTATTTTACATACTTACTGTAGAATTACAGAGCAGTTTCTCATCGGGACCAGACCTCTTTTTCAGTCAATGAGTTTGGAGTCTAAAAACCTGCTCAGGCCTAGATTCCTAATTTCCCATTAAAGCACCAATCTCAGTCTCTGCTCATCCATGCTTTATGTCTTTGATTGCACATAGTAAGACTGTTTATGGGCTACTATTATGAACACAATGATGCATGACTCAGATGCTCCCTCCATGAATGACTTGACACCCCAGATATGGGGAGTAATGTCTGCACACAACCTGTAGTTGCCAAGTACCCTCAGGTGTTGCTTCAACTGCATCAAGACCATCAACTAAGTTCATGCTCTTTTCCAGAATGACGGACATCCAGTGACTGCTTGCTGCAGGAATATAAAGGCAAAGCATCCAAGCTCAACTTGGGGCAACTCTGAAGGGCCATTTTGACTTCAGAACTCCCATTACCTTAGCCAGGACTGGTAAGGGGTCTGCAATACAACTGGATCTCCCTCTACCCAATCATGCCTTCCCAAAGCCCTTTCCACAGCTGTTGAATCCAAGTTTACTACTAATGAACATATTATACCTCAACTCTGCCTCTGAACCTTATTCCTAGAAAATCCAACCTACAACGTTGGTAGCAAGAGTAGTCTGTCAAAGAAAGAGATAAAATAGTGGGTTTCAGAGCTGGCACTTGCCAGTGGCAATGAGGACCATGTCACTGGTGTTAGGCAGAACACATGTGCTTCCAGGAACATTTGCTGGTAGTGAACTGGGATAAATGACATATCAGTAGAGGAGAGTGTACTAGCTGGTATGATATATCAGAAATTTTGAAAAATTATGTAGGGTGTAATAACTATAAGGATAACAAAATTGGATATAGTTAAACTGTATTAAACTCTGAAAAAGATAACAGAAAGCTGAGAGAGCTTGATGGCCAATTGAAAGCTAAGTCAGAAAACCAGATGGTTTCTGTAGCATTCCAAGCATTGGGAAGGCCACAAAAGCTGAGAACCATGACAAAAGATAAATCATTGGGCTAACAAAGCTCTAGAGAGAGTTGAACTCAAAACAAAGTCAGAACCACTATACTGAAAGCAGGATTTGGTTTGGAAAGAATGGGTCCTGGCACATATGAAAGGGATTATGTGGCTTGATGTCTCCCCCAGATCTCGAATGCCTAGATTCCTTTGAACTCTCATCCTGCATTAGGGCCCATCCTCTATGTTAGAGCTAACATTTCCCATTTTACTTGAAGACAATGTAGAAGTCTCTTCCCTACAATATAAAATGTGCCCCACTTAGGATCTACCTCCTTTCCTGGTCTCTAGGCCCATAACCAAGGTTAAGACAGAACATCCTAGTCAGTAATATACTAGAGAAAGTAAGGGACTATACTTCAAAGAAGCACATTATTTGAACAGTGGCAGCTGTATTCAATGACACTAACATTCCTCCAAGATTCCCAAAGGATGAGAGTGATGCTGTTAGAGGAGAAGCTTCTGGTAAGTACATGAAGAAGCAGATACAAGAGGTAGACTGAACTGAACACTCAAAGGTATCACCCAGCTCCATTCAATAAAGGAGTCACTATTCCACTTCCTAGAAGTGGAAATGGATGATCCCCAGGGTGGGTGGGCATCATCCAATCCATCGAGGGCCTGAATAGAAAGAAAAAAAAAAAAAAAGGTGGAAAAGTTTAAATTTCCTCTGTGTCTGGTTGCTTGAGTAGGACATCAATCATTTCTGAAGACCCGTTTCTAAGGCCTCAGACTTAAGCTGGAATGTTCACCACCAGCTTTTCTGGGTCCCTGCTTGGCAGGCAGCAGAATTACATAATCATTTTCCAAAGCTTCATAATCATGTGATGAATAATAAATCTCTTTCTAAAAGACAGATTTTTAGATTTCTTTTGGTTCTGTCTGTCTGGAGAACCTTGACTAATGCAGGCCCAGGGTAGTCCACATCCACTGACTCAACAATGTGGGATACAAGGGTCTGGCCATTTCAGCCTAATTTGGGGCAATGCAAAAAGACCTTTCTAGTTTCACAGCTCACAATGGGGTCAGACAAGTCTGTACACACATCATCTCCCTCTGAATAATGCTACTTTCTTACCCTCAATTCTCCAAGTTTAAATTTTAGGGAAATACCTAAATAAACAACCTGTTCTCAAAACACCACCTTCTTCCTACAAAACCCCACCTGTGACACTGCTCATCCCTCTCTCCTTCAGGAACTCCATGTGCCATCTCCCAAGATCCCTGCAGGGCAGGCTCCCCTAGATGGAATTCCAGTCTTGCTATCCTTTACAGTAATTATGTCATCTTGTCAGTCTCATAGGCTACCTCCTGGTGTCTGCTCTCCAGGGATCTAGCATCCCTATTTGTCACTAAAAAACTCAGTTCTTAAACAGTATGAGTTACCTTCAGCCTCAGCCTACTAAAGCAGGCACTACTGAGGTCCTCAAAAAGTTGGTAACCCTCCCACTCACTGAGGAATCTCTTATAAATTTGGTAAATGTAATATTTGTAGGCCCTCCTACAAATAGCGAGTGAGTACAAGTAGCATAGTGAGTTAATGCATTTTCTCATATAGTAGAATCATTCTAGAATTCTCATTTCTTTGATCCATGACTTTTCATGACTTTTCTAATATCTCTACTTAATGTAGGCCATTATGTTTTCCAAGCTCAGAGCCATGCTTAGTAACTATTACATAGTAACATAAGCAAATATGTAGTGGAGAAGCCTCAAGTGAACATTATGGGACTGGTGACATCGCATGACCCTGGGGAGGATGCAAGCCAGAACACAGCATCACCTCGGTGATATTCCCTCACAAGACCCATAATCCAAAGCTCATCACAAGGAAACAAATGCAAATTAAGTGATATTCCACAGAGGACCTGTCATTATTTCAAACATGTCAAAGCTAATATTTATGAACTATGTTGAATGCCCCATGCCCCATAAAATTCATACATTGAATTCCTAACCTCTAACATGACTGTATCTGAAAATAGGCCCTTTAAAGAGGTAATTAAGATTAATTGAGGTCATAATGGTAGGGCCCTAATCTGAAAAACTACTGGCCTTATTTTAAAGATGGAGAGAAAGCAAGTGAAGTCTCTCTCTGCACACACAGAGGAAAGAATGTGAGGCCTCAGGAGGTGTCTGTCTGCCTACAAATCAGGAAGGGAGGCCCCACCAGAATCCAACCCTGACAGCACATTTTTTTTTTTTTTTTTGCAGTGCTGGGGATTGAACCCAGGGCCTTGTGCTTGTGAGGTGAGCACTCTACCAACTGCGCTACATCCCCAGCCCATGACAGCACCTTTAACTAGGACTTCCAGCCTCCAGAACTGTGAGAAAAATAAATTTGTATTGCTTTAACCTCCCAGTGAGTGGTATGCTGTGTAGCAGCCCAAACAATCTAATACAAAAGGGGAAGAATTAAAGCCTTTGACTTTGAATTCAAAGGGAAAACACAAAAACTGGTATGACCTTTCTTTTATGTATGCATAAATCTTTCTTCAGCAGGAGAATCTTTAAAATTACATCTCTACTTCATCATTTGTCTCAAACCTCATCTTTTAGAATTTTCTAAAGAACATTGTGCTTAACTTCTAAGAATCCAATTCTAGTTTTCTATCATGCGTTAGCAGCAACATGGTTGAGAAAACTGGAACCTAGGCTCAAGGAATAGTACCTGATTTGTATAAGTCAATTCTTGCAATCACACAGCTCTTACAGATTGGTTTCTAACTTTAAGCCTAAAGTAATCCCAGCATAGGGACCCCTTGCAACAGTTAAGAGAGGATATATAAACTTTTTCCAAATTAAACACTTGTTCAGAAGTGGAGGGGAGAGGTTCTTTGTCCATCATGCTAAAAGTTATAGGAACTTACCTTAAAGTGAAGAATAAACTATATAAGCTAGAGCAGAGGGATGGCTTGAATGCCCAGCCTTGGTGACATTGTTGAACAACTGAGTCATCCTGTCTTGACCTTTGTCCCTCCCTGGACTTCTAGTTATGCAAATCATATTCAATAACAATTTAAGTCATGACGAGTTTTCTATGACTTATAGATAAAAGCATTGATGTCAATTATTCAGAACTTTAAAAAATTCAAACAATTTTTGCTTGAGGTAATGAGAACCTATTCTGACACAGGTTCTATCCTATATGCAATGAACAATTCAGTAATAACTTGTACAGCTTATTTTAGCCAATCATCTTTAATTTCCAATATTTCTCTTACCTCCATTTTATGCATTACTAGGATCTTTCATCTTCATTCTGAAAAGATTGTTCAAGTTGGTTCACTTCAGTGCTAAACTGATCTTCTGTAGCACTAATTATGCTCTTTATGGCTTCAGATCTTTTCTTGTGTTTTTAAAAATTTCTTCTTCCTGTCTACCCTACTTTATTATCTTCCCTCTCCCTTTTCTTCCCCATCTGTTGACATTTTACCTAATGTTTTCTATCCTTACAATTTTTTTCCTAAATAAAAGGCACATATTCTTATACCCTACTAAGGATGCAAACAATGACCTGAAATTTATACTTCCTTTTCTTCTTTCTTTTCTTTTCTTTTTTTTTTTCTTTTTTTTTTTTGTACTGGAGATTGAACCTAGGGGCACTTTACCACTGAGTCATGTCCCCAGTTCCTGCTTTCTAAAATTTTTATTTTGAAACAAGGTCTCATTAAGTTGCCAAGGCTGGCCTTGATTTATGATCTGCCTGCCTCAGCCTCCCCAGTCACTGGGATTATACGTATATGTCACTGTGCCCAGTAATCCACATTTTTTTCACTGAATAAAAAAGCATGTTCTCATTCTCATCAAGAAAAGTGAATCAGGAGGCATGACAATACCAAACCTCAGATTATACTACAGAACTATAGTAACAAAAGAACATGATATTGGCACCAAAACAGACATGAAGACCAATGGTACAGCACAGAAGACACAGAGAAACACCCACATAAATAAAGTTACCTCCAGCTAGACAAATGCACCATAAACATATATCGAAGAAAAGATAGCCTCTATAAAAAATGGTGCTGGGAAAACGGGAAATCCATATGTAGCAGAATGAAATTAGACCCCTATCTCTCATTCTGCACCAAACTCAACTCAAAGTGGATCAAGGACACAGGCATTAGACTTGAGATTCTGTGCCTACTAGAAGAAAATGTAGGCCCAGATCTCCATCATGTATGCTTAGGAACTGAATTCCTCAACAAAACTTCTAAAGCACAAGAAGTAAAATGAAGTGTCAATAAATGGAATGGTATCAAACTATAAAGCTTTTTCACAGCAAAGGAAACAATCAAGAACATGAAGAAAGACCCTAAAGAATGGGAGAAAATCTTTGCCCCCTGCACCTCAGATAGAGCATTAATCTCCAGGACATATAAAGGACTCAAAAAATTTAACACCACAAAAAGAACAAAAGCAAATAACTCAGTCAATAAATGGACAAAGGGACTGAACCAACACTTCACAGAAGAAGAAATATGATCGATCAACAAATATGTGAAAAAATGTTCAACATCTCTAGCAATTGGAGAAATGCAAATTAAACTACACTGAGATTTCATCTCATTCCAGTCAGAATGGTAATTATCAAGAATACAAGTAACAATAAATGTTGATGAGGATGTGGGGGGAAAGGTACACTCATACATTGCTGGTGGGACTGCAAGTTGATGCAACCAGTCTGGAAAGTAGTATGGAAATTACTCAGGAAACTTGGAATGGAACTACCATTTGACCCAGTTATCCCACTCCTTAGCATATACCAAAATGACTTAAAATCAGCATACTGTAGTAACACAGCCACATAAATATTTATAGCAGCTCAACTCACAACAGCTAAGCTATGCAACCAACTCAGATGCCCCTTCAATAGATGAATGGATAAAGAAAATGTGGTGCATATACGCAATGGAATGTTAATTAGCTATAAATAAGAATGAAATTGTGTCATTTACTGGTAAATGGATGGAACTGGAGACTATCATGCTAAGTGAAATAAGTCAATCCCCAAAAACCAAAGGCCAAATGTTCTCTTTGATATGAGAATGCTAATTCACAATAGATGGCGGGGAGGGAAGAATAGAAGTTAATTGAATCAGACAAAGGAGGGGGGATGAGAATAGGAAGGATAGTAGAAAGAACCAGACATAACTTTCCTACGTTCTTATATGAATACACAAATCAGTGTAACTCCACATCATATACAACCACAAAAATAGGAAGATATACTTCATGTATGTATGATACATCAAAATACATTCTACAGTTGTGTACAACTAAAAAGGATGAATAAAAAAATTTAAAACAAGCCACTATCAATAAATAAAGGACTTAAAGAAAATAAAAAGTTTACTCTCATTTAAAAAAAAAACTATTCATGTCTCTGAATAAAGGGCTAATATGCATTTTGCTTCTTGCTGAGTGAAACAGGAATGATAAACAATTTTAAATTGTATAATGGCATATAGGTACTGAATATTAACAAAATATGTTTGGGATTTTCCCTTGTATCTTTTGTGCCAGGCAAAAGTATATTCATTATTCCATACTATTTCATTCAGAAAAAAAAATGCCAGGTCTGAAAGTCAAAGAGATTCCCACTGCCCAATATAAACCCTAAGACAGAACAATATGGTAGCATAATAAATTGAAGGGATAGGGCATGCAATGCCTATTGTCACAATTTAATAAAAATAATACTTGTACTAGTCTATATGTTACCATTTTCTCTAATCTTCTTCACTTACTCTACCATGAGCAAATACAGTGATGGTTAAAATTTAATCTGTTCAGGCTACATTGTGCAACAAAAAAAGGCCACATAATTTAGAGAGATCTGGCTTTAGTCTGGGCTCCAATGTTTACTTCCAGTGTAACTCTTGAAATTTTATCTTAATTGTGAGATGGGAATTGTTTCATAGTTGTGTAATAAGAACAAATGAGAATAAATTTGAGAATAAGTTTTTAAATGTATCTGTGAGCCATGGAAATAAGTTACTAAATGAATGTTACATATTCAAACTTATACTATATCTTAAGAAAATCTCCCAGCTTTTTAATAACTAAAATGCGTATAGTATATTGATAATTACATCATTCAACATATATTCCCTTACTTATGCTTCTACTCCCAAATATATTTTGTTTACTCTGAAATCAAATATTCCATCTGCTGACCTATTCAGCTAATTGATCCAAATGGTTCTAAATATGTTCGTTTCATTTTTTCATATTTGTGTTACTTACAGTTTTAGTATTGCTAAAGAACTGCATTATTTTCAATTACTTTTTTTTAGATCATCCACATCAACAACACGGGACTAATTAGCTTGGAAGAGCTAGCTGATTCTGAAATCCCTGAGGACAATCACAAGAAGCCTCAAACTAATCTCTGTCAGTGAGTTGTGCCAACTTCTTATTACCACCTTCTGTGATCATGCTGTGACTTTGACAGTCACCCTTGAGCAAGTAAAGTTTCCAGTTCACACAGTGGATCAAAAGCAGAGCTGGGAATGGGACAGAGCCCACTGTCATTCTCTCTTCATTCCCTTTATGACATGGTTTATAGCTTACCCATCCCAAGCTGTCCCTGCATGACTTGGCCACAACATAAAAGCCATCTCCAAAGTGCTGTTACAAATAAATCTCTTGGCAGAGCTGTGACCAATATCATATTTAATAGCATTTGTAAAAGAAGAAACATAAATAGGTATTGGGTGTTATCTTGGTTCTCTTGGAATTAAAAAAAAATGGTTTTTTTTTTTTTACTAATACACAACAATATTTTAAAGATTATAAAATGAATAAAATAAGAATAATCATAATCTAAAACATTAAACCAAATATTCTTTACATATCACAATGTATAGCTACCTATTATACATATTATTTTGGTTGTTAATTGCTTTATAGACAAAATAGTACACATACGTCCTACAATGTCTAGCATTTTACATTAGAAGAATCTAATCAATTTTGTTCTGCAGTGTAATTTTAACCATAGGCAGGTTTTAAACTCTAAGATCCAAGCTTCTTAGGATGCAATAGTATTGATCAAGGACTTGAAAAAAGATGGTATTTTTATAGGTACAACTACTACAAAAGTTTTTTTTTTTTTTCACCAAATTCAAACTATAATACAATGGCACCATCTGTTGATGGAATGGCAGAATTGAAATCCTAAAATGACAATACAATATTAAATATTCATTGTGATTTAAAAATCAAGGAACAGAACATAGACCATTGCCCACAGAGCATGTGATGGAGTGACATAAGACAGTATTTGACTTGATTACATTAATTGCTTTTTTTGTCTCTTGCATTTATGTAGAAGAGCAAGAATTTCTTTAAGGGCTGATCATTGCATGAACATACAATATATAGTTAATATCAATTTCTCACATATACCTAAATGTAAGTTTTAGAGAGAATACATTGCCAACATTGACTTTTTCCGTTCAACACAGTCATATCAGATTGAACAGCAGCATTTTGCTAAACACATTTTGGGAAACATAGACTTCATATTTTCTTTTTTGGGAAATAAACTTAGTGTATAAATGACCAGTAAACACATTTTAAAATGACCTTTAAAAACACAGTAAAATACTCTCAGATGCTTATTATACTTGCATGAAAATAAGAGAGATCCTCCTATGCAAAACCTTTCAAGAACACAAAAAAGCAGAACAATAAACAATAAGCTGAATTTTTCTTAATTGTTATGGGGAAAAGTACCTGTGTGTTCCGGGATCCAGATTGGTTTCAAAGGCTCAGACCAAAGATAAGTAACTGGAACTTGTGTGATGTTGATAGTTAAAACTGAGCCATTGGAATGGTTGTACCCACACTGAAAGTGTGGAATTGAAAAAAAAATGGGTTAGGGTTAGGGAACTTAAGAAAATGACAGGCAAGCTTCTCTGTCTTGACCTGGGATCTAGATGAATAAATAAATTGTCTAATTTAAGAATAGGTGGTACATTGCTGGTGGGGCTGCAAATTAGAGCAGTCACTCTGGAAAGCAGTGTGGAGATTCCTTAGAAAACTTGGTATGGAACCACCATTTGACCCAGCTATCCCACTCCTTGGCCTATACTCAAAGGACTTAAAATCAGCATTCTACAGAGATACGGCCACATCAATGTTCATTGCTGCTCAATTCACCATAGCCAGACTGTGGAATCAACCTAGATGCCCTTCAATTGACGAATGGATAAAGAAACTGTCGTATATATGTATACAATGGAATATTAATCAGTCACAAAGAATAATAAAATTATGGCATTTGCAGGCAAATGGATGAAATTGGAGAATATCATGCTAAGTGAGATACACCAATCTCAAAAAACCAAAGGACGAATGATCTCGCTGATAAGCGGATGATGACACATAATAGGGGGTGGGAGGGAGGCAAGAATGGAGGAAAGAGGGACTGTATAGAAGGATAAGAGGGGTGGGAGGGGTGGGGGAAGAAAAAAAATAACAGAATGAATCAAAAACTATTACCCTAGGTAAATGTATGATTACACAAATGGTATGCCTCTACTTCATGTACAAACAGAGAAACAAGATGTATCCCATTTGTTTACAATAAAAATGAATTTAAAAAAAAAAGAAGCAGGAAATTGGGCTGGGACTATGGTTCAGTTATAGAGCGCTTACCTAGCAAGTGTGAGGCACTGGGTTCAATTCTCCATACACATATAAATAAATGAATAAAATAAAGGTCTATCAACATCTAATAAATCTAAAAAGTAGGAATGTTAAACAAAAAAAGGGATTACTATGTAAACCTAACCATCCTTTAACTATAAGAGCCCAAAACAAAAACATGAAGACAAATTTAGGTATCATACAAATAAGGAGGAACTAAATATTAGATACTACCATTGTTTATTCAAGTAGTATCTTACAGATAAAAGGAATAATTTTCAGATATAATAACTCTAACTGTGCAAGCACTTAATGTACAATATAAAAATACATAAAACAATGCTTGAAAGAAAAAGAAAAATATCAATAAATCCAACGTAACCATGGAAGATTTAACATCCTCCTCTCAAAATGACTGATAAACTAGATTTTTATAGTTTTAAGACTGTGGATGAATTAACCTGTTAATCTATCAGTAATATATAAAAAATAACAAAAATTCAGAGAGCAAATAGTTTATCAGTCATGTACAAAACTTTTATAAAAAATAACCATGATTCTACATCATGTGCAACCACAAGAATAGGAAGTTATACTCCATGTATGTATAATATATCAAAATACTTTCTATTGTCATTTGTAACCAAAAAGAAAAAATAGAAAAGTTTTTCAAAAATAATAGGGAAAGAAACTGACCATGAACTAAGTCTAAAAACAAGTTTCACCAAATACTAGGTATAAGGATCATAAACTGTGTCCTCTGAATAGAATATAATTGATAGAATCTAATAATAGATACACCTAAGAGATGTTTAAGATTTAAAAATCTCATTTTAACAGGTTAAAAATGAAAATAATAAGAATTGGTAGATATTAAGAGTGAGACAGGATCTCACTAAGATGTTTAGGGCCTCACTGAGTTGTTGAGGCTGGTCTTGAACTTGCCATCCACTTGCCTCAGCCTCCCAAGAGGCTGGGATTACAGGCCTGTGCCACCAGTCCTGGCACAGCATTGCATTATTTTTTAATAACTTGTAAAGGAGTATTTTGCTATCTAATTAAATATAATCAAAATAAGTATAATCAAACCTTTATATCTATACGCCCAATTTATAGCACAGTCACAGGAAATACCAAAACACTAAAGTGCAAATTGAACAACCTCACAAGGAAACAATCATATCGATCTAGTTTCTTCAACAAATTAATGTCATGAAAAAGAGAGAGAAGAATGTTTATATTGAAATATTCTCTAGAGAAATGCCATATATTGTCCATTGACTAAATCTTAGCTTGAGGAAAATAACGATGAAAGGCATTGTGGGATCTAATGGAAACATTTAGATGAAGACCGATATTAAATTACTTTAGGGAATTATTATTAATTTGGTTACATATAATAATGATGTTTTGCTTATGTCAAAAGTGTTTTAATTTTTAGAGGTGCATACTGAAATAATTAGGGGTAAATTGTTATGATTGTGTAATTTATATTTTTTAATTTACCAAAAATAGATGGAACACATGATTTAATAATCAAATCTAGGTGACAAATTTATTTTACCATTCTTTTCATTCTTTCATATGTTTGAAATTTTTATAATAACACATGGAAAAAAGAAAAACCAAAGAAAATAGAAGCAGATTGGGGCTTCACTGTCATTTGATTTTGAAGGTACTAATGTGAGCCAGATCTCTGCCTGACTGTCTAGGCTATAGTTCTACCAAAGATTGCTTCCCAAATCTGCAGAATATATGACACAGAAAGATCCAGGCACAGAAGTCATTCATCCCACAGCAAGAATGGCATTCTGCTTGGACAGCAACTATGCTGGTGATCATGACACTAACTGAACCAGGGAGTTAATGATTATCAGACACCTCTTCCTCTTGGTATTTTTAATGTAACATTCCAACACCAACTTTGAGTCAAACAAATTTGGAAAGCTCTGTGTTTGTCATCTTTTCATTGCTATAACAACTGCCTGGGATAAATCAACTTAGGGAGAGAAAATGTTTATTTTGGCTTACAGTTTTAGAGGTTCCAGTTCATTATTAATTGGCCCTGTTGCTTTTGGGCTTGGGACATCACGATAGAAACATGCAGTAGAGTAAAAGTGCTCAAAGCAGGAACAAGAAACAAAAGAAGAAAGAAGGAAAGAAAGAAAGAAAGGAGGCCCTGGGGTCCCAGAGATTCCTTCAAGGACATATCCCCAGTGACCTAAGATCCTCCCACTAGACCCCCCACCTCTTAAAGGTTCCACTACCTCCCAATAACACCAGCCTGGGGACCAAGCTTTTAAGATGTGGACCACTGGAGAACATTTAAGATGCTATTTAAGAGAACCAGCATAGTTGGGGAGACAGTCTGGGATCAAATTGAAAACTTTCTGAACATACAGAATCGATATTTATATCCAGTTTTACTGATTTAGTTCCAAACCTGCAGAATGTTTTTGTTGTTATTTTTTCTGGCTATTCAAGTTCATCCAGTTTCTAAACTTCACCCAACAGAAATTGCCATTCCTCTTCCAGAACAGGGAGGTAGAGTTTGATATTATTTTGGCAAAAATCAAGCAGTTCAATTGTGATAGAAGCTATCAGAGACTTCCAAGTCACAGAAGAAGGCAGGATCCTGTTGCAAAATGAAAAAATAAAAGAGATTGGGGGTGTAGCTCAGTGGTAGAGAGCCCCTGGGTTCAAACCCCAGTACCCCTGCCCATCCCACACATATACACAAAGAAAGAAGATGCCAGGCTCATATTCTCTTATTTAGTAATCAACGATCTAGAACAGTAGGAGAATCAAAAAATTCTTCTTGGCAGCAGCACTTTAAAAAAACTCAATTCCTGCAATGAGAAAAATACACAAGTCTAAAAGCCAGACAGAATTTATTTTTAAGAGTAGAAGAATTTCAGCAAAAGCCTAATACTTCTTTGTCTAGATTAGGACTTCATTAATAAGGAGGTATGACTGGGGGAATGGGATATCTAGATGAAGTTTGGTACCAGGGATTGAACCCAGGGGCTTTTAATATATATATATATATATATATATATATATATATATATATATATATATTTATCCCAGCCCATTTTATATATTTTATTTAGAGACAGGGTCTCACTGTGTTTTTATAGCCTTGCACTAAGTTGCTGAGGCTAGCTTTGAACTATGATCTTCCTGCCTCAGCTTCCCAAGCTGCTGGGATCATAGGTGTGCACCACCATGCCCAGCGGATGCAGCTCTTTTCTATATGTGCCTGTTACAGACAACCTGAGTATCCTCCAGTATGGGAGTGGGCTTACCAATAGAGCAGAAGAGCCAATAGCCTATGCAGAAACTGCAATACCTTTAATAACCTACATTTGGAAATAATATACCATGATTTGTACCATATTATATCAATCACACAATTCAGCCTTTTTCAATGATAGTCAAGGGCATGACTATGAAGAGGCATGAACCATTAGTTGCCTTCTTGTGGCTGACAACCATAGTCTTCCTTTGATTCAAGTCTCTAATGATTCAAGTCTCTTTTACGTGCAAAATATACTTATTCCTTGCCCAAGGTCCCCAAAATTTCATATTATTAAAGTGCTGGCTTTAATTCTTCCTCTAAATCAGGTAAAAGTGTGGTTGCACTTCTTCAGGTGCAGTTTCTCAAGAAAGAAACTAGTCAGCTAGACACTGTGGCACAAGCCCATAATCCCAGGAACTCTGGAGGCTGAGGCAAGAGTATCACAAGTTCAAGGACAGCCTCAGGAATTTAGTGAGAACCTGTCCCAAAATAAAAAAATAAAAAGGATTGGGGATGTAGTTTGGTGATGTCACCCCTGGGTTCAATCCCTAGTACCAAATAAACGGACTAGTTATCCAGTCTACACAACCTTCATAATGGTGGGGCAGGTTGTTTTTCAGCTGACCTTAAAGTAGTATTATCTCATAGCAGCTAGATGTGCTCAATGTAATTACAAAAGTTCTTAAAAGTGGAAAAGGGACATAGAAGTCAAAGTAGCCTGATGTTAGTTGTCTGAGTCAAGCTTATAAATAACAAAAACATCATATTCAGTTTTGGAGACTGAAAAATTCAAGATTAAGGTGTGGGCAGACTTGATGTCTGGTGAGGGCCCCTCTGAGCTTCATAAACAGCACCTTCTTGTACAGAGTGGAAGGGAAGCACTAGTTCTCCGGGGCCCCTTTTACAAGAGCACTAATCCCACCCATTAGGGCTCCACCTCTGTGATCTAATCACCTCCAAACTCCCACCCTCCTAATACCATCATTATGGGTGTTAAGACTGACCTCTTGAAGCTGGAAAAGAAAAGGAAATAAATCCTTTCTAAATTCCACAGAAAAAAGCACAGCTCTGCTGATACCTTGATTTCAGTCAGACAAGATCCCTTTCACTTCTGACCAACAGAACTGTTGGATAATAAATTTGTGTTGTTTAAGCTGCCAACTTTGTGATCGTTTGTTATGACTGCAATGGAAAAATAACATACTCCCCATCCCCTATGCTCTCTGGACCTACACATTCCCTATGCTTTCTTGATTAACCAGGTAATAGTTTTATATGGTAGTCATAGTGTCTCTGGCTTCCTTAAAGGGCAGGGTAACCCATCCTCAAATCCAGTTTTTATGCAATGATTTCTGTAAATGTTACCCTTCTGAAATTAAACTCCCACTTTTCAAGTCCTCTTCCCATACATGGAACCAACTGGCCTACAGCTTTAATCCCCATTTGCATTCAAGTTCTTTTTCTGGTTGACAGAGATGCTAATTCAACTTGCTTACAAGTACAGTTAAAAAGTTAGAAAATCTTAGTGTTGCATCAAATTTTTATATAATGCCTTCTTTGGGTAAGAAAATGCCTTTATTTATGAATATCTTTAATGTGTCAGGAAGTATAATGAATACTTTGCATGCATTAATTTTTCCATTTATTACTTACACTATATGAAGTACATGTTATCACTATTTTAGAAAGAAAAAAGTAGTTAGAAAGTTGTAATACCAGTAAGTGCAGAAGCTAAGGGTCTGGGTATGAGCCAGAGCCTAGCCTCCTAATGACTATGTGTACTGCATCCTAAGGTAATATGGCTCACGAGGAGCACATAAATGTATGTACTCTCCCCACCGCCAAATACAAATTTTAGAAAGCTAGATTCTGCCCTTTTGTTTTAAATTCAAAGACCAAACAATATTTAAGTTCTCTGTTTAATGGCACAAATAGAAACTTTCACAGAAATTAAATTCTGCTGGTCAATGAATAAAACCTAGTCTGTTGCCCATATACACTCCAGTCTCAAAAATTGGGGATGAAGATGCTATACCATTTACAGATTGCCTGTTTTCCTACAAATAACTTTATTATTCTGCCTTACACCTGGCAGAGGTTTTTCTAATGCCCTAACATACCATAATTTTTCAAATATTTCCAAGTCCTAGTTGGTTTAGGCAGAAATACAGAAAAGTTCTTACTCAAGCGCAGCTCTCTACAAGAAAGGTGAGCTAGTTTTGCGTAATTAATATAACAAATTTAAGAAAATAGGTGAATGTCCTCCACCCTACAGTTCGTGCCTCTGACCCTCCAGCTGAGGCCAGAATAGTGCCCAAGGGTTGGTGGTGGTGTTCCAAAAGGGACGCCACACCCTCCTGCCCTCCCTGGGCGTGCCTTCACAGTACACAAGCCGCCTCACCAATAAAAACCTCCGGATAGCTTAAATAGCCGGCGGCACACTTCTGGTCCTTCCGTAACTCTTCCCACCCCACTTCCGCTTCCGGGGAGGTGACTCCCTGGCCCTCGGGCTTGAGGGGCGGAGTTAGAGAGGAGCCGGAAGCGGCCCCACTTCCGGTCCGGAAAACTAGCTGCGGCTCTGACCCGGCTTGACAGGCGCGGTCCCTGCAAGTAGCGCTGTCGCCTTTCAGCTCTCTTCTGTCTAACCTTCAAGCTCCTTTGCCGTTGCCGTCCCGCAGCTCCTGCCTTCGAAATCGCCCCTTCCCTATGTTCCGAGGCAGGAGTCCTGTAAGCAAAGATCCGCCCGCCGGTACCCCATCATGTCCGAACTGACTAAAGAGCTGATGGAGCTGGTGTGGGGCACCAAGAGCAGCCCTGGTCTCTCCGATACCATCTTCTGCCGCTGGACGCAAGGTACCCTGACTGGGTTCTCACTTCCAGCCGCCTCTTCCTATGCCCTGCGAGAGTATAGCTGTGACGCCTTTCGCTCCAGACCCTCGCGAGCCCCGCACCCTGTCCTAGTACCCATGCTCGGCGCTAAAACAGGATTTTCTAGAAACGCCCTGCCTGCTTTGTGGGGAAGAGGTTGAGTAGGAGAGTGGTTACAGCTGCCTACTGAAGCGCCTCTTCCACCCACTGGCATGCCCTTCACCTGGGGAGAAGGGGCGGGTGGTCCCTTGCTGGGCAGTGTGTGACAAGGAAAGTGTGCCCTCTGCCCCGTGTCAGTGTCTCAATGCTGTGGTCGTCTGAATCTTTACCCCCTAACAGATTTATTGTATTGGTGTTTGGTCTGTTTTTGCTCCTGACCGAGGTGTATGTTATCTGTGTTTGGTCTATTTTTGGAGGGCGGGGAGTCCACAGGAAAGTTAAAGGTGGCTAAACCAGAAAGCTATATTGTTGTTTGTATTTCAGTGGTTAGGCGTGGTACTCCGAATATAAACAGAATGCTGCTGGCTACTAAGTGTTCTCTTGGCCCAAAGTATTCCCGGTTTTAAGATAGTATCTGTTAGTATCTGATAGTTTCTGTTGCACTTAAAAGCGACTATGGATCACAGCACTTCCTGTGCAGTTCTCCTGTTACCCAGACAGGATTTTTGTTTGTATAAAAATTCTTACTATTACAAAAATAATGAAGTAAAAGTAACCATTTGTTTAATTCTCGCACTATTCTGGGCTCCGTACTGGGTCCTTTTTACTAATAATTGTCCCAAATTCTTAAATTCTAATAGTAAAATAACACATTACTAAGGCGACTTAAATTATGATGAGATTTAAGAGCATAGCCTTTGGAGTCGTCAGTAATGTATGTATGTAAAACACTACTATTATTTAGAGAACAACATGTTCTCAAAGGATTTGGGTGAATTTTTGGCATAGTAAGTAGAAATCCCTACTTCAAAATGTATTCTTTGTAACAAAAAATCAGAATCGAAGAAGTCATTCCTTCTTTTAGATGTCTGTTTTAAGAACTGGCAAAACTAAGATGATTTATTGCAATAAGTTGGACTACTTAGCCTATCATTCTAGTTTTCCACATGAGAACAATGACTTGTGAAGGAATGAATTTCATATCTCCTAACTCCCAACAGCTCTGATTTCATTATTTCCTTTGACTTTCTAAAGCTCACATGTATTTAGTTTAGCTCTTTTTACACAGTTATATCAGCTAACCAATATTTTGTAAAATCACGGATTCCTGCATTTGCAGATTTTATTTTAAAATTTAACTCCCACTTTGACTTATTTATGTGAATAGTGGACAGCTCTAAAATACCCTAAATTGTGAAGGATTAAGAGAAATTTTACTTTGTAATCAGTCAACATTTAATAAGTATTTTACAAGGTAGAATAAGGTAATTTTCAACCCTGTTTATTGTGCAAATTCAAGGAAAATTTTAGGGAGGCAATTCTAGTAGTACTTAAGAGCACAGTCTTTGGATGTGCTTAGGTTCCATTATTTAGTTTATTTAAGCCTCAGTTGTCTTCTCTGTAAAAATGCAAATAGCAGTGTCAGCCTTACAGGGTTGTTATGAGGGTTAAAGATCATGTAAATATTTTGGACACTTAGCACAATATCCAATATACAGTAAATACTCAGTAAATAGTAGTCATTGCTATATAAAATTAAGAATTATTTGATTGTTGACTAGGCCCATGATCACACTGACTTTACCCTGACAATTACAAGAAATTATTTATTTAATATGTAATCATTATTTTAAATAGAACTTTATAATGGCATATTAGAATGCTCTGCCAGCCAACTTTTAGTTTTGTGGAAGTTGCTTAATGGGGTTAAAAAATTAGTTCACTTCAGATTATTTTGAAATCAGGGACTTTTTCCTCCAGGATGGTTATTTATATTGTGGAGCTCTAATTCTTCAAGGTCTTCCATTGGTCAAGATTTTAAGGCAATCAACATAATTTTTTAAGTCATCATCTCTGAGTCAGGTACTGTTCTTGGTTTTGTATGTCGACTGTTGTATTCATTCTGTCATTCTTAGAGGTCATTGCTAACTCTTGCTCTGGAAGTCATTTGGGATTGTGGGAATAGGCACAAAATACTGCTTTACTGCATTAGTAATGTGACATCAACACTGGCTTTATTTTGTAGTCAAGAGCAGTGTTTTGAATTGACAACTGCAATCTCAGTCCTTTGGAAGCAGGATATAGGTATAAAATATATAGGGTAAATGCAAAGTTATATCTAGAGCTATTTCATGTGAGATTGCATTTATTGGTCAAGTTAAATTATTTTGATATTGCTGCCAAAAACAATAAGCTGCAGCAAGTGATAAATAGTTGTTTTTAATTGAATTGACATTTTTAGATTATTCTCTTCTGCAAATATTGTTTAAAAACTGGATAGGGGTTGTTATTTTGCCAGTTTTTATTTCAAAGACAAGAAGCCACTTAAAGGCTTGAAGCTGGTTTGTTTTTTAACTTGAAAATGTATTCTGTATTCTGTTTCCTTCCTGCTATTATCACCTATAGTACTTTTTAAAGAAAAACATACATTTTTTCACTTCTTTAGTTCTTTAGCACCATTCATTCTTTTTTTTCTACAAACTAAACCAGTGTTTCAGGCCCCTGCAGTTGAGACTTAGTAGAGTAGGAGGGAAAATAAACATAAGTTAAGCATATGTAGATGGTGAAAAAAAAATAGGGTATTCTGGGATGGAATGGCCTGAATGGGCCTACCTTTTAAGATGAGATTTGAACAAACATTTGAAGTCGCTGATCTAGTAGTCATGCAGACATAGGAAGAAAGTGTTCCAGGCAGAGGGAATAGTTATTCTAAAAGACAATGCATAATATACCTTGCCTGTTGCTCAAGGACCAGAAAAAAGTTAGTGACTGAAGAGGGTATGAGGGAAGGTAATAAAAGATGAGTGAAGAAATAATAGGGCCCAAGTCATAGAAAACTTTCTAGGCCATTCTAAGGACTTTGGTCTTATTCGGAATGAAGTGGAGATCATAAGAAGGTTTAGAGATACCAAGTTTTTAAAGAATTGTTACTGTACTTGAAGATAGACTGCAGTGGATTAAGTGAGGCAGTAAAGTCAAAAAAGAGACAACTGCAGAAATTCAGGGGAAAAGATAGTTTGGCTTAGGGTAATACTAATGGAGATGATAGAAAGTAGTCAGGTTGAGAAATTCCAACAGAACCAAAACCAAAAACAAACTAGATTAAATAACAGCAGAATTACTGTTATACTTAAAAACATTTGACTTATCGGAAATTATTTTCAAATTTGGCAGACGTTTTCTATAAAGCCTTAGTGACCTTTTTCTCAGTACTGTTTTAGCAAAAGCAGCCATACTGCATTTATAAAGCATATGAAGACAATTGCCAATCTATATTATAAATACTCAGAAACTATTTTTCCCTACTTCCAAGCTTTGTTGTTTTATTGTTTCGAGTGATGATTAGCCAGAAAAGGAAAAAGTTCTGCTATTTACAGCAGTTCAATGTTTTGGGTTTTATTTTTTTGTGGGGGCGGGGATAGCGAGGTGGGGCTGTGTTTGTTTGAAGTTAGAGTTCTAGGTTTTCAATATTGGACAATCTTTATTACATGAAATGAAAAAAAATAAATGAAGAATCTGTTGAAAATATATACGTATGAAGTGTATTAAGAATTAAATCCTTTTGGGTTCAAATTTGAAAGTATGACTGGAATTTATTATAAAGTGATTCAATATTATTCTAAAGTAATAAAATTATATATCAGCATCATTAATTTTTTTCCCTCAAAGTGAGTATGCTGTGGATCACATCATTTCAAAGATTTTATTGTTGGAAGCCTTTTATTTGAGTATGGATTTTCCTTTCTCCAGTACACCTAAATCATAATTCATCTAACAGCAGATTTTTTAAAATTAATTTATAAGAGCACATATGACAAAATTAATTCCTTGATAATTTTAACATGTAATATATTTTTGTTAAAAGACTTTGAAGTATCTCATAGCGTCATACTTTTATATTATGCTTTACAGTTTTTGAAACTCTTATTTAACCCTTACAACCCTGAAAGATAACAAAAAAATAAGTGTAGTTGCCCTCTTAGTTTTTGATAAGGAAAGTAAGGTCTAGTTCAGATATCTGACTTAAACAAGATCATCTTACCTTGTTGTAGTCAAACCAAGTCTTTCTATGGTCATGTGTACGTGGAATGCTAGAATTATAGACACCACAGTTGTCAACTGGTTTGAGTAATATATATATGTATAATAAGTCATGAAAATGATACTGAAAAACTGCAGAGGTTCATGGCTCAGGCTTAAATTACTTATGAAGTACACATCATGAAACAGATTTTTCTGTGATTTATAGTACTGTGACATGTGATATAAGATTATATATTTATGATCAATTGGTTTTTTTTTGTATTTTTATGGTCAGTTGTTAAATGGGCCATTTCAGATCTAATCAGGAAAAAAACCAGTTTATGATATGTTAATTACTTTTAAATGATAAGTTCAGTATGGAAACTCTTGTCAAGAAAAGTAACTCAATGTCCTAAGAAGTTCAAACTCAAAACCTTTAGGAGAAGCCTCCTTGGCATAGTCCTATTGTAGATAAAATACTTAATTTCTATTTAGCTGACTTCATTTCAATTTAGGCTTTAATAGTCTTTGTCATTATCAATTAATACACTCAAAAATGTACAATTAAACAATTTATGTAAATCATATCTACCTAGAATTTTCTCCTTGAAGTTTTAATAGTACAAAAGCAACTCATTATAATGTAGTTCTATCAGCTCCACCCAGGGATCCCCAAAGTTGCATTATATTATTAGGATTTTTAAGGAAGGTTAGAGTCCATTACTAATTCACATTCATTGCATACACAGAAAGTTAGGCAGAGACTTTTTTTTTGGTCTGCACTGAAGATGTACACAACCAGGGGCCCTTTCCTTATTGGGCAAACAGAGAAGGCCTCTTGACTTCACCTCTCGTTTCTAGGTTGGACCTTAAATTTGATTGTCTTAATGTAATAACCAACACTCTTAGTCGTACTTGGCCTTGCTAAATTTTCCTATCTCCTAACCAATTTCCATTTCTCCATTTACCCTCTTACCTAACTCTCAGTCAACTATGTACTGCTGGAGAAAATTCTCCAGCATCAATACAGATGTAATTAAATCCAAGTTGAGTCTTGCTACTTCTTAGTTCTTTATTCTTGTTAGCTTTCCTTAAGTTTTTCAGAATTAGCATTTTCCTCAATTCTCTTTCTCATTTCCCTCACTTTGAATAAGTAACATCTGTTTATTTCTTCTTTGCCCATGTTTAAATTAGAAGCCTTCTAAGACTCATCTTGTGTGCTGGAGACCTTCATGTTTTTTGAGATCTTGTAAAACTTATTGGGGACTTTTATATAAATAATGCAAAATTAAGAAACCCCTGATTGGTTTTGCATTTTTGTAAATCTGTTTAACATCCAGCTTGCTGGATAGCTGCATTCTCACATTTGCCCTCCCATTCAGTTTGTTGCAATATGTTGTTTTGGTTGAAGTGTATGCAGAATACTGGCTTCACACAGATTTGTAATTGAACAAGTTATTGTATTGCTCTTTTATAATAACCATGGATATTCTTTGATACCGTACCAAAACTAAACAGGCAATAGTCTTTGAAGTTGGCAGCCATATGAAAGCTGAAACTGGAGCAGTGAACTTTCCTACTCAGTTACATTGAAATCCATTGATTGATTGTTGTTTTAGTCAGCTTTCTTGCTGTTGTAACTTAAAGACCTGACCAGAACAACTATAGAGGAGGAAAAGTTTATTTGGGGGCCAATGGTTTCGGAGATCTCAATCCATAGACAGCAGGCTCCATTCTGCTGGCTGGAGGTGAGTGTGGTGGAGGAAAACAGCTCACATGTTGATCAGGAAGCAAAGAGAGATATTCCATTCGCCAGATACAAATATACCCCAGAGCCAAGCCCCCAATTAACCACTTCCTCCAGCCATACCTACTACCCTTCTGTTATTACTCAGTTAATCCCTATTAGGGGATTAATTCAATGATTGGGTTAAGGCTCTCACAACCCAATCTTTTCTCCTCTGAACCTTCTTAAGTTGTCTCACCTGAACTTTTGGGGGGAACACTTCACATCCAAACCATAACATTGTTTTGTACTTTGAGTGGCTCTCTTGCCTGTGTCTTAATTTGTAACAATGGATTGATGGTTAATTTAGAAATTATTGGTCTATTGGTTTGTGACAACCTTCTAATTCTTTTAGTTTGACTATTCTCTCCAGCACTGCAAGTCCCCCCACACACTTCCCCACCCAGTGAGAGGTTTAATCCAGTAGTTTTATCTTTATTCAGGAGCATTTATAACAATTGACTGTTCTTTGCTTCTGATTTTTTCTTCCCAGAACCTGTTGTCTTTTTCTCTTACCACTTATTTTTCTAATCTGTTAGTTTACATTGCTGACTAAGCCCCTGATCACTTCTTTTAATGTTTCCAACTTCATTACCTTTGTGTGTGTGCTCATTCATGGTAACTGACATATTTCAGAAGATCCTAACTCCTACTCTGAACTCCAGACTCATATCTCCTACTTCTTCTAAATGTTACTAAAAGGTTTCACATTTTTTTTTTTTGAAACTGAACTTGGCCTTCATAGAAACAACCCTCCACCCCATTATCTTCCTTTTGAAAACATCAACAAGCATTAATTGAGCAATGGCAATACAACATACTGTGGAAAAACAGTCAAAATACCTGTAAGGTAAGGTGGACAATGAATAAATAAACAATATAATTACAGATTACAATAAATGCTGGTTGTGCTTAACGATGATAGGAGAGACTACTTAGATGGGAAATATTTCTCTAAGGAGTTAACTTAGGTCCTGCAGACTAAGAACAATTTAGAGAAGAGAGTAGGGGAAAGAGCATTTCATGCAGAGAACAGCTAATGTGGAAGCCCCAGAAAAAGACCTTGTAATGGTCTAAGTTAGCCTAAGGTCATTGCATAGAATGAAAGGGTGAACTGAAGACTGGTTGAATTGATAGATCATTCTGAGTCTTTAAACTATGAAAAGGATTTTGCATTTTATTCTAATTACAATGAGAAGTCATTCATATGTTTCAAGCAGATTGTGACAAAATCTAATTTTCCTTTCTAAAGTATTGTGGCAACTCTGGTAAATGGATGTGAATTAAGGAGTTAGGGAGGAAGTGGAAGATCTAGTTGAAAAATTTAACAGTATTTTAGGTGAGAAATGATGGCAGTTGAAATGGACATGCTTGAGATTCTTTTGGAGCCTTGAACCAAAGGGTGAAGCCTAAAAGATGAATCAGAATTTTTTAGAGAAAAGGTTATCAGGTGTTTCAAACCCAAGTAATATCATTTACAGAGGGTGATAGAATATTTGAAGACCTGAAAGAAGCCCAGCATGCCTGGAATCTAAAAGAGGGAGAACTATTTGAGGTGAAGTAGGAGAGAGGGGCAGAAACCAGTTCATCCATGACCATATTAAGGAATTTAGACTGTGTGTCTGGAGTTCTAATCCAGGCTTATTTGGGAATTACCTGGTTATTAGCAGTAATGGAAATTCAGGGAATAGATGAAATTGCCCAGGGAGAATGTATAGGATAAAAAGAGCATAGATCCTAAAGTGAGGACCAAGGGAACTTCTACATTTACAAAGAGCTGCTCAGAGAGATTGAGAAGAAATAGAAAGGGAAAACAGGGAACAAGAGGGACCAAAACTCAAGAGACAAAGATTATTCAGAAGTTCTAGTTATATTGAGGTGATTCTCTGGGAGGTTTAGTAAGATTTGAAAAATAACCTATATTGGTCATTGATTAACTTGGATGAGAATGCCTTTGGTATAGTCATAGGTTAAAAACCAAATTGATGTGGGTTGGATAATGTGTGAGGAAAGTAAAGTGAGATACTGCATCTAGTTGACTGGGGAGCTTTGAGAGAACAAAAGGAGCAAGTGTTGAGTTTTTTGAAGTGTGAGATACACATTTAAAAGCTGCTTGGAAGAGAGACTGAAGGAAGAGAGAAGGTAGGAAGGAATGAGTGTTTCTTGTTTAAATTGTTATCACCTTCTTAAGCTAGAAACCTCAGGCAGTTCTAATTTCTTCTACAACAAGGCTTTGATCCACTTATGCATACTAATCAAATCTTGATTTTATCTTACATACCAATCAAATCTTAATTTTACCCCAAATATTGTCTAAAATAGTTTTTCTTCTCTACATGAATGTTGTTTTTATGAGGTTAGCACCATCTCTGTAGAGCTCTTGAAACAACCTTATTTCCATTCTGGTTCTTAAGAAAACATGAAAAAAAATTGAGTGATCATATGACTACTCAAAGGTCTTGCCTGGTTGAGTACTGGTTTAGTCCTTTGCAATATGAACCTCTTGTCTTCTTCAGCTCCTCCCATTTGCCATCTCCTTCAGCTTACCTCATCCTACCCTTAGCTACATTAAATTTCCCTCTGATTCATAAAATTTCCCAACTTACAGTGCCTTTTCTTTTAATAAAACTATTTTCTTTATCTGAATTTCATTTGCCCACTCTTTTTCCCCCTCAGATTCTTATTGGAGATCAGTCTCAAAGTTATCTGTTATGACTTGATTCAGGCAGAGTGCATTGTATCGTTCATTAGCCACAGTATTTTCTTCATTCTCTTGTTAAAACCTTAACGTTTTCCTTTTGATAATCATATGTTTGCATGTCTGTCTTCAGCTAGACTGTTGGCTTCTCCAGACTGATTGTAACATTCATGAATACATCCTAGATGATTGGTATAATATCTAATGTTCATTAAATATGTGGTGGGTGAATGTTTGAGTTGTAATCAGAGTTGTAAAATAAAATTTGATAGATTCCTAGCATGTTGAATTTTAAGAATAAAAACAGAGACCTAGGGAGATGAAATGCTTTTCTCAATGTTATCCAGAAAATTACTGAATTCTGCAGACTTCTGGCTCAGGGTCCTCTGAAGATCTTCTCTAGCCACTGTCAATCAGTGTAGGTAGAATAATGTTTACATTAAGACAGAGCCAGTATAAACACACTTATCATCTATGATGCCATTTAATTTTTAACTTAACACAATGGAACTCAGAGATTGAAATAATAGGAAGATATGTTTGGAAGGAGTTGTAAAAATTCTGTTCAAATTCAGTAGACTGTCTAATCTTCCTTAAAACAAATTAAATCAGGGGCTGAAGGTGTAGGTCAGTGGTAGAGTGTGTGCTTAGGTTCCTTCCTCAACATCAAAAAGTAAATGAAAAACTAAAAGTCAGATTTAGTGACTTTATGACATTTGCCAGTATATGGTTGGATCTAGAGACTATCATGCTGAGTGAAATAAACCAGTCCCAAAAAGCCTAAAGTGGAATGTTTTCTGATATGTGGAGACTAACCCACAATGAGGGGAGGGGAGTGAAGAAACAATATAATAGAAGTAATTCAGTAGATTAGACATTGGGAAATGAAGGGAAAGGAGTGACTTTAGGAAAAGGAAAGACAGTGGAATGAATCTGATATAATTTTCCTACATACATAAATGAAAACATCCCAGTGAATCCCACCGTCATGTACATCCACAATAACGGAATCCTAACTAGAATAAGATATATTCCATGCTTATATGATTATATCAAAATGGATTCTACTGTCATATATAACTAAAAAGAACCAATAAATAAAAATTTTAAAAGTTAGACTTAGTGTCCCTTTATCAGGTTCACACGTTCTCTTCCTGAAGTGGTCCCTAGGTGCAAAATTGTGTGTGTGCACGCATGTATATGTATTCACTCGTGTATTTGGGAGGGCTAACATTGATTGCATAGCTTTTTCCAAAGGGCTTTTTGATGCTCCCCAAAGTGAAGAACTACTATTGTACCTGATGACTTGTAGGTATTTGCTGTTCTTACAAGTGATCTTTCTTTAAACAAAGTACATGAAAGATTCTTTTAGCTGCTTTTTGAATTACATTTTTAATCTTTGCTACTTGCTTTCATTTTTAGGGTTTGTGTTTAGTGAATCAGAGGGATCTGCATTAGAACAGTTTGAAGGTGGCCCCTGTGCTGTTATTGCACCTGTTCAGGTAACATAGACTACTTTACCAACTCCTTAGAAGGACATATTCAAACGTTTCATATTTGGCATTTTGTTTTCTAATGTCTGTACTCTATATAATCATGAGACATGGTCAGTTAATTATTTTGCTCATATAGATTGCTATAAATATCCAAAATAAAAAGGAATTCAGAACATGGGTGAACATGGTGTACAATAGTACCCTTTTTTCTGTTTTCAAGGAAAAAGAATAGGACTTCCCCAACTTTCAAAAAAGTAGGAATTGTTGATCTCAACACTTTTCTAATATAAAGAAATTATTGAGTAATAACATTTTATGCCTTACATAGGTACAGTCATAGTAATCATACTGTTTTCATTTGTTCTTTGTATAAAAATGATTTTCTGAAAAAGTTGAAGATATCTTAGATTTCATGGCCTAAAACTTAAAGTATTTATATGTTGTCATTACATACTACTTCAGCTGTAGCTTTGGCCTTTTTAAATAAACATAGCAACTGATTTCAAACAGAATTTCAGAAATTTTCTTTGCACCAAAGATAGGGCTTATCTGAATGTCATTGATTTTAAAATCTGAATGTTTTTGAATTTGAAAGACTGATTTGCTATAAATTCTAACATTGTTAAAGAATTTTCAGTTTACTGTTAATGTTTACAAGGTCTGTGAACAGCACTGCAACTTTAGAATTGTTAAAAAGAAGCTTTAATTTATTGCTTAAATTTTAATCTTGTTTTTAAAATATATATTTAATATTATATTTATTACTCTCTGGGTATAAGAATATATTCCCGAACTGTCAGCTGCAAAATAAATTTTTCTCCCGAACATTGTATTTCACATAATTTTACATTATTAAATTTAAAATGTATTTCTGAAAAAGAAAAAAAAAAAATCTCTTATGGTGGATTCCAAATTATGTCCTCTGTGGGTCATGATTTCCTTAGAGAATGAAGTTGACTGTTTTTGCATTAGTGAAGTTATAAATTAAGAAAAATGTTGGAATCTTGCCTCAGAATTAACTGAATATTTAAAAAGAAATTCAACCATAAGTTAGTGATTATAGCTGTTGTATAGAGGGAGTGAAGCAAATTTTGTTTACTAGTAAGAATCTTACCTGATTTTGAAGATGCTCGTCTGGTCCATAAATAAATTAGATTTCATGAACATAGCCCCTCTTAATCTGTAATACTACCCCCTTAAATTTTTCGTGAAAGTTTATGAATGTAGGGAAATGCAAGGTATATCACAGGAGTTTAAAATTCTGAATATATCCAGGTGGTAGTTAGTTAGTAAGTGCAATAATTGTATGTAACAAGGGATAACTATAATGTTAAAAATTCTGATGTACAATCACAAAAATGGGAAGTTGTACTCCATGTATGTTTAATATGTCGAAATACCCTATGCTGTCATGTATATTTAAAAAGAACAAAAAAAATTCTGCATCTATCCTTATGGACCTTTTGAGGTAATTATTTTGTTTTTAAGAGGCACATAAATCTTTTCAATCAATAATATAACTTTTTTTTTCTTAGCATTTCAATTTAAACACCAAAACTAAATCATTAAGAGTAAAGGCAGATGGGGTAATGGCTCAGTGGTAGAGCATGCACCTAGTCTGTGTCATGCACTGGATTTGATTCTCAGCACTGCATACAAATAAATAAAATAAAGGTCCATTGACAGCTAATATTAAAAAAAGAGTAATGACAGAAATGATTAAGTCTAAATATTAAGTTAGACTATAACATTTATAACATGGTGATGGTGCTAGAAAAATAGGCATAATAATAGTACCAAATCTATAATTTCATCATAGATCTTCCCTCATTTAGTAATTTATCAGGTTTATTACATAGCATGATAAAAAGAAGGAACTAAACATCAATGGTGAAATTAAATGAAATCACATATAAATGCCATTGATATGACTCCCTAGCAGTCTGAGGGGGCAAAATGAGTTTAGATCATCTGATACCATATACCAAATATATTCTTGAACTGTTTGATCATAGGAAAACCAAAAATTAATATATTGTCAGTACTTTAACAGAAAGGATTACTATAAGCTCAGAAAAATATTTGCAGTGACCTTTAGCAATAAGGGAATATTGTCTTTCTAATGCAAAGAATGTGTACAAATTGGTTAGAAAAACATTTAGGACCTCAGTGCTAAAGTGGACACATAAATATGCAGTTGTAGCAGGGGAAATGATGCTGGACTTAAAAAAAAAGCAACAAGAATCCAAGAGAATGAAAATAAAAAATGAAAATAAAATTGTAACTGGAGCCTATTACCTACTTTTAAAAATTACATGAAATTATAATTGCCAGGGCATGTGCAGATAGGATGATGCTAGCAAAATCATACACTGCCAACTAATACAAATTTGTACTTTTATTTTGGAAAGGGATTTTACATTGTAATTGGAATCATAATCAGATTCTTTTTTTTTTTCAGTAGTTGTCTTCTGTGAATCTTTGTTAAAGAAATAATCATATGGATGGAAAAAGTTGAATTCAAGAATAAGATCATATTTATAGTATCAAAAAATTACAACAAACTAATATAAAATGATTTATGAGATAAGTAGATTTTGGTAGCTTGATAGACAAATACTAATTAAGATTATATTTATGAATTTCTATAGAAATGTGCCCATTATGATTCTCATCTATAAAAACAAGTGTGGGAAAAAGACCATAAAGAAAAACTGTGTATCACAGTGGCAATAGTGGTTATGTTAGTGATGAAATAATGGATGTCTTCATTTCACTTCCCAAATTTCGTAATGTAGTTATATTACTCCATTTTATGGGGTTGTCATTTTGGGGAAAGTCAGAAAAACTTGATTGTAGTATCTGTAGGTTTTATTTCTATGTGAATGCTATTGAATACTAGTTTTATTAAATGTCTTTGAATTGACAGCTTACTAGGTGCCAGGTACTGTGCTGAGAGTATTACATAAATTTTCTCCAATAATTTTCACTGCATGCAACCACTATTTTTAGTAAAGTAATAGAACCAGGATTCAAATCTAGGTCTGTTTAACTAAAAGCAGTCCTCAATCTGTGTTTCTAAAGCTTTCAAACAAACACCCATGATTGAGAATCCTCATAGTAACCTATTTTTCTTGAATCTGCCCTTTAGAGATTCAGATTCAATTGATGCATTTTAAACAAGTCATGTGTACTATGAGAGGTACAATCTTTATTGCACTCAGCTGCTTTCTGTCAAATAACCAATGTAAAAGTTGACTCACTGAAGCGAAGATCAGAAAGTTTGTTTTTGCTTTCAAATCTTACAGCTTTTTGAGTTAAACCAGAAAGTTAGGAGCTCTTTATGATTAAGTGGTAACTCTAATAGTGGTATTCTTTTATCACAGATCAGAGATAACCAGACCACTTTTGTACTTAGATTTCTTTTACCCCAAAGAATCTAAGAGAAATATAGACTTGTTCCTGTTCTGTAGGGCCCTCACTTAGTAAATGGAACAGAAAGTTTCTGTAATTTCTAGTTATGCGTCTATATTTGAGTCTATTCTACTTTGGAGAAATATGTGTTAGAGATGAATATAGATCTACAATCAAGTTCATAGTACTATATTCCTAGTAATTAACTGCACACTTACTGTGAAAATGAAGGGGAATCTTTTGAAATTTTTTGTAAAACTATTCAAAAGATCAGAAGGAGGGACAAATTAATTTTTCCCATTTTAAAATAAAATGATAAGAGGTATGTTTGTAATGCATTCTAATTCATGCTTTAATTGTATAAAGGCATTTCTTTTGAAGAAGCTCCTGTTTTCTTCTGAGAAGTCATCTTGGCGGGATTGCTCAGGTATAAACAGCCATCTTTTAAAATTCTTATTCCATCCTCTGTTTTAAAGATCTATGCAGCATTCATTGTCAACATTTTAACTAAAATTATATATCTTAAAAAGTAAACTATCAGTGGGATATTTTTCTCCTCAGGTTTATTTTTATAGTTTTTCATAAATAGCAACTCCAAATTTAAGATGCTTATTTCCAAATTTGATTTTTCTAATAACTAAGAGATATAAGACAGGGTAGTATGACAGGGAAAAACCTTTGGCCTCTTGCTAAAATGTACATTTCCTAGAACTTTGAGATGATAGTATTCCATAAAGAAAGGTCATTATGGCTTTTGTATTTTATCTTATTTAGCTCTCTAATCAAGAGCTCAGATTATATCTGTATCCCTGCATCTTTTAGTATAATGCCTTATACACTGCAAATACTGCAGATAATTCTCAATTGAATTGCAAATGAAGCTGTAATAGCATCTGCAACATGATTAAGTCAGAGATCTGTAGCGCTACCTGATAATAACATTTGCATTCCACTTGACGGTTTACAAAGATCTTTCCTTCATTTACACAATTTCATGTGAACCTCACAATAACTTCTGGAAGAAGGTAGGATATATTATGATTGCAGTTTTTTATAAAAGGACATAACAGCTTCCATTCCAAACCATGACCATAGAATGTACTAATGATTTTGAATTTAAGAGTTAAGGTATCATACTTATGTACATATGTACTTTGATTTCTGAAATGCAGAATTTTAGTAAAACTAAGATATATTCATAGAATGAATTTTTATTAATAAAATTTGTACTTCTTGCACTGAAATGTATTCACTTTGATACAAACTTGTAAAGCATTGTCATAAATGTCATAAAGGCTGCCATAATTATAAAGTAGATGCATGGCGCAGTCCCTGTCTTTAAAGAATGTCTAATTCATTAGGAGAAACAAAGTTCCTGAGTGATAAAATTTTATATAGAGTATGTGTAGAACTTATCCCTTTTCTTAAAATGTTTCAGAAAATTGTACTACTACTGGAAAGTAACACAGCTTGAGAGAGGGAGAGTTGGCTAAGGTTCAGAAAGAAATGGTCTGTGTGTGCTGTTTTCAAAAAAATTTTAATGCTCAAATCATTATAATACAGTGTCAGTAACTTATGTATTATGTAGCATAACCACAGTGGCCTCTGCTAATGTAATGGATTGTGGTCTTGTATTTGCTGACAATGTATTATCTCATTTTTCTTATTCCTGTGGGACAGGATGATAACACATTAGAATTAAGAAGAGAGGATAAAAATAGAGTTCTCTACAGGCCTGATGGTTGTGCTTGGTTCTGCAGTAGAGGAAACCACAGGTTAAATGTTACATTTGCAGCTTCAGAGGCATGATTAGAATCAGATTATTTCAGGTGGCATAGTCTTTCTCATAATGTTTAATTCTGCACTTTTCAGGACATTCTTTCTAATGATGGCATTATTTAAAATGATGATGTTTTGATCCTCAAGCACACCATGGCATAATTTACAATCTGTTGTTCTTGGGTTTTCCACATTCTTACAATGTTTGATTTTCATTATTAAATCAAAACATTTTAATATTGTTCATGATGGGATTCTTTTTCCAGAAAAAGCTATTATAACTTATACTTTGGTTATTTTTAGAGGACGAGCAGAAGGAACTTCTTTGTCATACCTTATGTGATATTTTAGAAAGTGCTTGTTGTGACAACTCTGGATCATACTGCTTGGTTTCATGGTTAAGAGGAAGGACAACTGAGGAAACTGCTAGTATTTCTGGGAGTCCTGCAGAGTCTAGTTGCCAAGTGGAACATTCTTGTAAGATATATTTTTATTTCCTGAAATAACTTCTTATACTTTTGTTTTAATAAAACTTGAATTTTTTGAAGAAAGTATTTTTTAAATTTCATAACATCTTTTCTAATTTAAGCTTAATTAATAAATCTTAATATTTCCTATTTTCCTTTTGATTATTTTAATTACTATTAGATACATTTTTCAAAAACTCATAATATCTTTTAAAGTTTTAGCTAACTTCTGCTTGATAACAATCTCCCTTGAACTTTACAACTCTTATTTAGAAAGTTAGGAAACCAAAAATTTGTATACTTTAATTTCAGATGCCTTAATGTTTTTCTTTAGCATTGGAAGTAAAAGAGATATTTGACATTAGTAAATTTCTTAAATATTTTAGTTGCTTTCTTGAGCAAAGATGGGGACATTTTTTCTTAATTACATGCTATTTTTTGCTCCTGAACTTTTTGTTATATATGTGGATTATTTTAAGGTAATTTTAATTATGTTTTAATTATTTCTTAAGTTTTACATGCAGCTATTCTTTTTCCTAAAAATCACATATTCTGAGGTGTCTAGCTTTTGAAAATTTTTATGTGATTGACCTAAAAAGTGCAAGAGTAAGCTAGTAGAATGGATTCTTCTGGTACTATGGAAACTAGACACAAGTTGCTTTCCTGATTTGCTATTGAGGAATAAACTTGACAAATAGGTGATTTTTGATAAGTTCTTCTATTGGATAAGTGACTTATTTTACCTGTAATGCATTCCATTTACTATTATCTCTATAGAAATTGTTTAATAAAATTTGATGCTTTGTTTTTGTGAGAGACAATCTTACCTTCCATATAGTATTAGCAGTAAGGCACCTTTGCCTCCCTAGGCTGAAATGTCCTTGTGTTGTCATTGTCTTCTCTCTCCCACTTGTGCAGTTAAAATGCCTTAAGCCTGGGAAATTCTAATAGTACATCTGCAAGGAATAATTTTAAAAATTTAAACAGTTGAGTAATGTCCCCTTCAGGGCCTTTCAAACAAAACTTAATATTTTTGCAGTTGATAATGATATTGAAGATAAGTTGAAAATATTCACAAGGATTATAGTAAAACATGTCATTTAAGATTGGTTTAAAATTATTTTTCAGATTCCACTAGGTTGCATGTAAGCATGTTTAATAGTTCCTCTTAGGATATTAAAAAATTTGAGAGGAGAATAATTAAACTATTCAAAATGTATTTTAAGGACTAAGTAAATGAAGCCAGTCTGTTATATATGAAAAACTGTTAAGCTCTTTTTAATGTGATATTTTTCCTTAGGTTCTTAAAATATGCTGTGTGCTAATCATGGACTCTGCTATACATCTTGTAGTGATAGGTTAAACTGACCTAGATTATATGCCCTCATAATGTACTGGGTTTGCTACTCTAGTAACTAAAGTGGGGATATCATATTGAATTCACCTCCAAAAGACAGGCTGTAGTAATTTTCCAGTTTGCTTTGTGCCTCATTTTAAAAGTTGGCATGACCAAAAACCATATCTGAAATCCATTTTAAATTTTGTGTACATTTAAAGCATTTTGTTAACTGAAAATTTAAGAGCTTAGCTTAGAGAAATGAACTGAATTTAAATTACAATTTTTATTCCATATAACAATCTATTTTTACCTGTTCTTTCCTTTATTTCCAGCTCTGTTCTTTTTCTTGTGTTTTATTTTCCACCATCCCTGCCTGCTAAGCTTTTTATTTTGCTTGCCTTTTCTCTCTAAATTACTATCTTTATGTCAACTTTCATAGTATACCTAGTAAAATTATTGCAATAATTAAGCACTTGGGAAAAAGTAGGTTAGAATTTTTAATATATTCTGAAATTTTAAATGTGAAGTTTTTTCCCCTCTCATTAATATTACATTCTGTACAAACATTAATTTCATTGGCTTATGTGGTGTGTATATTTTTGGCTTGTTGGTAATGCACAGTTGTTTGCAGTAGTGAATACTCGGGTTCAATTTCAGTTTGTTTCCCACATAAACCTAAAGATTATTTAAATTAATCCATTTGGCCTTCTAAAGATTTTTAAAAATTAAGTGAAACATTTGAAAACTTAAACTATGCTTTGAAAAGCTAGCATAATGTGATATTTTTAAATTGTCAGGAAAGTTTTTAAGTTTTGAACTCATAATGAATCAATTTCCATAATCATGAGTTTATATTTGAAACTATAAGATTTACTTTATAAAATTATGTGAAATTGTTTGTTGTGGAAAAAGTAGTCATTTTATTCAGTTATTTAAAAAGACTTTATCTTCCAGAAGACAAGGTTGAATTTAAATCCCCATTGTGTGTTCTTGAGAGATGTCTTCTCTGTACCTCAGGTTGCTCTTCTGTAAAATGGAGACCGGAGGGTTCTTGTGAGGATTAAATGAGATCAGACCTATGCAGCAGTTACAAAAGGGCCTGGTACTTAGGAAAGCACTCAAGCATCACCTTTGACTAAAATGCTTTCTTTGATTTCCTTGGATATTTGAAATTTATATATTTGTACTATATTAATAGCATAATGTTACTGAAAACTTCTCAACAATTACTTGATGAATGAGGAAACAAACTTAAAGCTGTCATTGAACCTGTGTAATTTCAGTGCTATGCCTTTGTATAAACTTTTTTTAAATAATGAAGCTTTTAAAATTAAAGATTTTATATTATAAGGAAGAAGATTAGCTATGATAATTTTACTTGGATCCATAAGCTGAAAGATAATTTGAAAGTGAAGGGCACATGACAATGGTGTGTGAAGCACTGATTGTCATTAGTTTTTCCTATTTTATAAACTGTTCTAGTGTAACTGAATTGAAAATAAATGTTCTTCTACATTCTATTTTATAAACTGTCCTAGTGTAACCGAATTGAAAATAAATGTTCTTCTCCATTCTCAGTTTTTTATCCATTTTAGTTATAACCATTGTAACTAAGATGTTGAAATATAAAATCATGTTATAGTAAACACTAAACAGAATTTTAAGGGAATAAAACAAATAGGGAAATTTTGATTGCTTGAAAGTATTTACAGCCTGCTGTGTGTATCTTGTGTCATTTATTTGCCATGTGTAGTGCTGAAAAGTGTCTTTTATGTATAGCTGCCTTGGCTGTCGAAGAGCTTGGCTTTGAGCGATTTCATGCATTAATTCAGTAAGTAACATTGGAACATTTAAAATACTTACCTTGTGGACGCATTGCCATTCTAAATCTGTTCATACTGTGGATTCTTAGATTTATATAGTACTGTGTCACTTAAACACAAATTTTAAATCCCTTGCTTAAGGATTAATTTTCTTTCAAACTAAAAAAAAAATTTATATGTGTATATTTAATTATTTTAAGTCCCAAATTAGCTATCTAATCATACTTTTAAAAATTAAAAGCTTTTTCATTATTACAATGAAAAAAATCAATTCAGCCTAATGTTTTTCTGTCCTGAATGAATATAAAAAATTTTAGTGGGTAAATATTGAATTATATCCTATTTACCAAAATTTTTCTGTAATATCAAAATGTCCATCTCATTAAAGTATTTAAAATTTTGTTACAAAAATAAGGTCAGGATGACTATGTTGATAGAATTATAGGTGGCATTTGGGAATTTAGTATTAATTTCTTTGAAAGGAAGCCACAAATGCATATGATAGTTTTAGCATTGAGATATTCATTAAACGATTTTCAGGTGTTAAGAGATAAAATGTTTATGGTTATTAAACACCTCTTTAAAGAGAGCTACTCTATTCTCTATAAAACTGTATACTAAAGAATTGCATTAATGCCAGGCATTTCAACTATGAGATGAAGAGGGTCCCCTACCAAGTAGATGGTTTGTTTTAATGGTATATACTGTATGTAGTGGGAGTTGGCAGCAATAGATTTTGCTTTTAGTGGCTAAGCTTGTATTTGAAAATTCAAGATACTTATAAAAATCTCCTGTTCATACATATGTTTTAATGTACAAAACAATTTAAAATTTTTCCCATTTGTGAATGTAATAGATCTCATTATTTTACTAATACTTAATTATTTTTCCCCTCAGAAAAAGATCATTCAGAAGTTTATCAGAATTAAAAGATGCTGTCTTGGACCAGTATTCAATGTGGGGAAACAAATTTGGAGTATTGCTTTTTCTGTATTCTGTGTTACTGACAAAGGTTTGTTTAAGAAGATGCTTCTTCTGCCCTTTATTAGTTTAGTACTGTTTATCCTGCTGTGATGAGTGATTTTATGCTTTCTGCTGCTGCTTCTAAATCTCAAAATAAAAATCACTTAGGTTGATAATAAGAAATTAACTCCTGTTTTCTCTCATTCACTTGTTGCTTAACCACTTTCAGACTTTCACCTCTGCTTTTCTGCACTATAGAGGTTATCAGTGATATTCTTTATGACATGCTGTCAGTTCTTATGAATTTTGTTTTCTTTGTTCTTAGCAGTTTCTGGCATTGACCTCTTAACCCCTTCTGAAAACTCTTGACTCCCACTTCTTTTCTTGACATATCAGTCATTATGCTAGTTTTCTTATGTCTCACAGTTCTTTTTGCTGTTGTTGTTGTTGCCGTTGTTATTTTCTTCAATAGCTTCTTTCTTTCTTTAGGTGTTTTCCTCTTCCCTTCTGAATTTTGGTATTCCACATATTTCATTCTCTGGATGCTGTATGCTTTTTCTTTTGTGAATAGCTCACTCTCTTAGCTTAGCTTTGTGTGTTTCATCCCAGTATGTATACTTCTAGTCCTCCCTTTTTTCCCCAAGTACCAATTTTATATTTCTGGTCACTTGTTACTGTGTATATGATGCCTGAAATCAAAATTTTTTTCATTTGAAAAATGTTTATTGAGCATTGACTTTATGCTAGGGCTTGTGCTTATAGTATGAGATTTTTTTTGTAGGGGGGGCAGGGGATACCAGGGATTGAACTCAGGGTCAGTCAACCACTGAGTCACATCTCCAGCCCTATTTTTTATTTTATTTGGAGACAGGTTCTCACTGAGTTGCTTAGCACCTCACTGTTGCTGAGGCTGGCTTTAAACTCTCAATCCTCCTGTCTCAGCCTCCTGAGCCGCTGGGATTACAGGTGTGCACCACTGTGCCCAGCCAGTACGAGAAATTCTTAATAGCTCTATTCAGTGTTGTAAAAAATACATGTAAACAATTATTTTCATTATGGTTGTGGGTTTTGGTATTTTTTTGCATGTGCAAAGCATGGTGAGAAAAGAGAAGATATGCCCAAGTTTATCTAGTTGAATAATAGGCACACATTATATAGTCGGAACCACTGATGGATATAGGAATTTGATGAATGAATAAAAGTTTTATATAAGGAAAAGCTGTAGTAATATCCAAGCAGTAGGAGCAGCAAGTCTGAAAGCATAAGATTTGAGACAACACAGGTTTGGGGAACTACAAATACTCAGTATTACTCCATCATATTATGCCAGAGAGCTAATGTGAAAGATGATACTGGACACTTATATTAATAAGTCTCCAAATATGAAGGCCTTGTATATTGTGCAAAAAATACTTCAGGTTTCATCTGCTCAAAATTGGTAGAGAAAAAATATTTGAAGGAAGTGACAAGATCTTTTTATTGATAAAAGAAGCCTTAAATTGGAATAAGAGTTTAATGAAAATATTTGTTGTATGAATATAAGCCTAGAATAAAGGTAACTAGAAGAGTGAGTATTGGAATAGGTGAAGCCTAAACCAGGATAGTGACCATAGAGTAGAAAAGAAAGTGAATATATTTAGAGATGAATAATAGAAATAAACCAAATGTTTGACTTCTGAATATAAATAAAAGAACCAAAAGTACCTGGAAATTGGTTGGTCGTTGGGAATAGCACTGATGGTGGTATCTAAGATGATTGATTGCTTCTTGACAGTACATTGTTCTCCCATTTTTTTATGCTGAAAACTTTTGATGCTTCCTGTCTTACCTTTAACAGCCAGTAAATCATTGTGCTAGTTGTTCTTCTTTGAGCTACTCTTTGAAATGATACCTCCTCCTTCCACCCCAGTGACTGTGTCACTTGTTCCTGTTATTCATTTTGACTTTATCATAGCCTACTTTGTGTTGTTTACAAGGATGGCAAATGCACTATCACACAAACATTTGTTTCTCCTACAGTGTTTATACAATCATTAAATATTTTGATTATTGATTAGCCATCTATGTAATTTTTAGAAGTGGCCTACAATGTGATAGAACCAGGGGTTAAAATTAAGTGAATAGCACAATGTTTGTTAGTTTATCTGTGTCATTTTGGAGTTGATGAGATTAAAATACCTAGATCTTCTTGTACTCTTCCCCTATCTAGAACTTTTGCAATTTGGGTGTCCTTTTGGGAGATTAAAAAGTGTGAGGAAACTGGTTTTCAAGAAAATAAACTTTGTATCCTCCTAATTACATTTTATTTTGTTGGTATACAATATATATATATATATATATACATATATATGTATATATATATGTATATGTATGTATTTAAATTGCCAATATTTGGGAAAAATCCTGATCAGAAATAAATTTTCCATTTTCTTATGTAACAGTTATATCTCTTTTATATTTAATTGGTATCTGTTGACAATCATGTGGAATATTTAGTACTAAGTTTTTACTACTAAATTTTTCAGTGATCTCAAATAAAATTTGTTGCTTTAACAGGTATATTAGGTTTTAATTTAATTTAGCTTAAAGTTAAATAAATATTAACTTTTGTATTAAATTTTTTTCCTCTTGAAAGTTAAATATTATCTCTCTATCCTCTCTAATAAACAGTGGATTTATTACCTGTGAGTCTATTGGTATTCTTTATGTAGAGCCCATGAAAGAAAAAGTTTTAAGGAACTACTATTTACAGTTATCTCAAATGTACCCCCACTTCAAAGCTGGGTAATTCTTTGAAAGATTATGTAAATGTATTTTATTAAAGTACAAAGTGGTCGATTTTTAAACTACCATAATTTACATATTTGTTTTTAAATTAATTCTATGAATTCTTGGTTTCTTTAGGGCATTGAAAACATAAAAAATGAAATTGAAGATGCAAATGAACCTTTGATAGATCCTGTATATGGACATGGCAGGTAATTAAGTAAACTCTGTGATCTCCTTTGCGAACCTTAGTTTTTAGGAACTTAAGGTAAAACATGAGTGAGGCAGGTGAATTTTCTTGTCACTGGTGTTGACAACAGGAAGTCTATGGGTTTGAGCAGTCCTAGGCTTTCTGTATTGTTTTCCTTAGTGCGTTGCTTGCTTTATGGATTAGATGTCAGCTTCCAGTTTAGGGTCACAATCCGTTGCATTTATTGTGTCAAGTTTTTCAGATGATGGGAGACATTTTAACAAATTCTTTGTCTCATTTATGAAAAATTTTTTTAAAGATAGAATTTACTATTTTGAATTAGAAACAATATCCTTACCTATTTGTGAATGGTTTCTTATTTGGGAAGGGAAAAAAAATTCCCATTTTCTCTGGGGCCATCCTTCCTCTCAAGCTTTTTTATAGCTTATTTTTACCAAAACTAATAGAACATTGATAGATCATCTGCTTTTTCTTTTTTCTTTCTTTTTTTTTTTTCGTTCATTTTTGTGCTCGGGATTGAATCCAGAGGTACCTTACCATTGAGCTATATATATCCCCAGTCCATTTTATTTTCCTATTCAGAGTCTAAGTTGCCCACGCTGACCTTGAACTTGCAATCTTCCTGCCTCAAGCTCCTGAATTGCTGTAATTACAAGTGTGTTCTACCACACCCAGCTAATAGTTCTACCTTAATACATGAGTCCTTTTTAGACCATTCTGACTTAGAGGTTAAAATTCACATATTTTCCACCAAAGACAAAACATACCAATAATTATATATTTTTAAAGATGATAGTTAATTATCAATCCATTAAATATGATATCTTCAAGTTGTTGAATTTGTATCATTATATAGAATAATAGTTACCATTGTGGCAATGCATTTAACAAGACTAACTATATAAAATGGAAAATATAATGCTCTCCCTAACATTGTTTTTTAACATTATTTAATGTAAAAAGTTACCTTATCCCTTACCGTAGGAATTACTTGACTCAAGGACTAGTTTTTTTCATATATTAATTGCCTTTTATTTTTTTATTAATAGCCAAAGTTTAATTAACCTTCTGCTGACGGGACATGCTGTTTCTAATGTATGGGATGGTGATAGAGAATGCTCAGGAATGCGTAAGTATATTCGTTTGTGTTTGTTTTATTATTAATATTTCAGTAGAACATAGTTGATTGAAATTCATCTATGCAGTGGCTGCACATGACTTAGAAGTTAAGGTAACTATTTTCTGATAGAAGAATCCTCTACAGTTGCCAAGACACCATGGCATCAAGGATATAAGTTTTGGAGCCAGGCAATATTGGGGTTCATTTCCAACCAAGTATGACTTTAGTCAGGCTACTAACTACTCATGCCTTTGTATTCTCTAGTATGATATTGGAATTGTAGGACTAACTCCTTGAGAAAAAAACAATAACTGTATACACATAGCATGAATTTATCTGGAGACAGCATTGAAGTTGTTGCTTAAAGTTGAGGAAAATTACAAATTATTGTGATTTGTAATATTTGCCTTAAGAGCCTAATGGGTTTGCATAGCACTTTTAATAAGCATAATTTCTTTTAAAATGCTGGACAAATTTCATTTTATTATTCGTCAGTCTAAATTTTTTAACTTACCCATTCAACTTATGTTGAATAACTACTCTGTGCCGCTTATTGAAGTGTTTAGAGTAGGACATGAAGCTGAATAGTTCCTTTAATTCACAGGCAAATTTATTACACAGTTTTTTCTAATTTATAATTACATAAAACTCATCAAACAGCAAAGCAAATACTGTGATTGAGAAAATAAGTTACTACTTTTTGCTCCCATTTAAATGATTCTTAATCTTAGGTTTAAGTATTTCTCAAATTTTAGAAATATGTATGGTTAACAGAAACATGAAGGGATGTAGTGTTAAGAAAAGTAAAATTTATGGAAAGTCAGAATTAAAAAGCACTGTAATGGAATCCAGTCATTTTCCTATTTCAGAAACTTAAGAACTTAAGAAATAACTTCATTTCTGTTTTAGTCAGCTTTTTCGTTGCTGTGACCAAAAGACCTGACAAAAACAATTTTAAGGAGGAAAAGTTTATTTGGGGGCTCACAGTTGCAGAGCTCCCAATCTATAGAAGACTAATTTCATTGCTCTGGGCCTGAGGCAAGGCAGAATATCATGACAGAAAAGTATGGTGGAGGAAAGTGGATCAGAATATCCTACCAGGAAACTGAGAGAGAGAGAGAGAGAGCTCTCTTTTTATCAAGAACAAAAAATACCCTAGAGGCACACCCTAATGACCTACCTACTCCAGCCATACCCCTTCTGCCTGTAGTTACCACCTGTTTAATTCCTATTAGGAAGTTAATGCACTGATTAGGTTAGGGCTCATATAACCTAATCATTTTACCTTTTAAACCCTCTTTCATTGTCTCACACATGAGCTTTTGGGGGCATCTGATGTCTAAATCATAACAATTACTGACAGGTAATACATGCAAAATTTTCACTTAGAGGTAAAAAAAATAGAATGAGAGCCTAGTTTTGCTAATTTATGACAAGTATCATAGCTTAAGGAGTGAAATTCTTGGTGGGAAAATACAAAGTTATTTTGTTGCTTATCCTATTCTTAGAGTTTTATTCTGATATATAGCTGAAAGCATTTCATCCTGCCCAGTCTCACTTGAGTAAAGGCAGGTTTCTTTGTTCTCTCATGTTGGCTTCTGCTTACTCCCTACTTTCTTTTTTCTTTACAGAATGAGTTTGTTAATTATCTAAGTTTTGGTTCTTGATAAATATGATTCATCCTTTTCTGTTTCTTGAAATATTGCCATTCAATGCTGCCATCTTGCCATGAATACTTTTAAGTATAGCTTAAAAATCAAAACTCAGCAATGACTTTGAAATATTTTTGCATTTTCCCTTTATCATTAGGACTATTGACTTTAAAGTTCAGTTACCTAAACTTAAGATCAAAATAAATAAATTCATTTGGCATTTATTGGATTAGGTCCTTGATATAATGGTTGGAGATATGTACTACTGGAAGAATTAGAGTTCCTGCTTTTAAAATGCTTAGGCAAGTCACATTACTTCTCTTGACTTTAGTTCATTTTTTTTTTAGTTCATTTTTCATATAATATGGTAGTAATATCTTCCTCAAAGGGTTGTTGTAAAAATTAACATCAGATTTCTAAATGTCTACACTGGTTCATAGGAAGAAATGTTTTCCCTCAAACAGTTATATACCTTGTCCTAGGAATACTAGAACAAGTAAGTAACTATGGAATAAGGTCAAATGAAGCATATTGAAATTAAGTAGCACAGATATTCAGAAAGAGAAAACTTCTAGATTTAGCTTGTGGGTAAGCAGACTTCAGGAATGAACATTTTAATGGCCATAGAGAATGAGCAGAAGGGCATTTGGAAGAAAGTGCAGGTTGTATTTAGGAACAAGGAAACAGAGCAGTTAGAATATAGCAGTGTAGTTTTTAGTCCTTTTTTTTTTTTTTTTTTCCTTTACTAGTGTGGTTTTTAATTCTGACTATACATCATCATTTGGGGAGCTTAAAAATATGTGAATGCTGGGCATGGTGGTGCATATCTGTATTCCCAGTGGCTTAGGAGGCAGCGGCAGGAGGATTGCAAGCTCAAAACCAGTTTCAACAACTTAGCAAGGCCCTAAGCAACTCAGTGAGATCCTGTCTCTAAATAAAATGTAAAAAAGGGCTGGAGTTGTGGCTCAGTGGTTGAGTGGCCATGGGTTCCATCCCTGGTACCAAAAATAAAAATAATAAAAATATCTGCATACTCAGACTCCAACTAGGAACAGTTAAATTAGACTCTCTAGGTGTTAGACCATGGGCATATAATTTAAAATTTCTCCTAGATAATTTTTGATATGCAACCAGGTTTGAGGAAAAAGTCATTGTATATATGACAGACTAGTAAAAGGAAAGATAATCAACATAGGGCAGGTAAGAACATACAGACTCTCGAATGCTTAGTTGACAAGTATGAGAAGTCATTGAAGGCACAGAGAAATAACATAAAACTTGTAAATCAGAATCCTTAATCTGAGACAAGAATCACCTGATTATCTCATTAGATGCTAAAAAAGCATTTGACCAAATATGCATCCATTCCAGTTCAAATCACTAGAAAAACTAGGGATAGTAGCAACATACTTCAACAACGTAAAAGCTATGTATGTTAAACCCAAGGCCAACATCATTCTAAATGGAAAAAGAACTGAAAGCATTCGCTCTAAAAACTGAAACAAGACAGAGATATCCTCTTTCACCACTCAAACCATCTCTATTTGCTAACAACATGATCCTATATTTAGAAGACCCAAAAACTCCACCAGAAAACTTTTAGAACCTATAAACAAATTCAACAAAGTAGCAGGATATAAAATTAACAACTGTGCATCAATGACATTCCTATACAACAGTGATGAATCAGCTGAAAGAGAAATTAGGAAAACTATCTCATTCGCAATTGTCTCAAAAAAAAACCTGGGACTTGATCTAACAAAAGAGTTGAAAGACCTTTACAATGAAAACTACAGGACACAAAAGAAAGAAATTGAAGAAGACCTTAGAAGGTGGAAAGATCTCCCATATTCTTGGATAGGCAGAATTGATATTGTCAAAATGGCCTTACTACAGATACTATACAGATGTAATGCAACTCCTATTGAAATTCCAATGATGTTCTTCATAGAAATAGAAAAAGCAGTTATGAGATTCATTTTGAAAAATGAATTTCCAGATAGCCAAAGCAATACTTCAGTGAGAAAAATGAAACAGGAGGCATCACAATACCAGATTATACTACAGAGCTAATAACAAAACCACATGATATTGGCACCAAACAGACATGAAGACCAATGGTACAGAATAGGAGACACAGAGACACACCCACATAAATAGTGATCTCATACTAGACAAAAGCCCCATAGCATACATTGAAGAAAAGATAGCCTCTTCAATAAATGGTTCTGGGAAAACTGGAAATTCATATGTAGCAGAGTGCTGTCTGTCACCCTGCACAAACCTCAAAGGGGATCAAAGACCTAGGCATTAGACCAGAAACTCTGCATCTACTAGAAGAAAATGTAGGCCCAACCCTCCATCATGTTGGCTTAGGAACCCAATTCCTCAACAAGACTCCTAAAGCACAAGAGTAAAATAAAGTGTCAATAAATGGAATGGTATCATACTAAAAAGCTTTTTCACAGCAAAGAAATAATCAAGGGAGTGAAGAGTGCCTACAGAATGAGAGAAAATCTTTGCCACCTGCATCTCAACCATTAATCTCTAGGATATATAAAGAATTCAAAAAACTTAACTCCAAAAAAACAACACAATCAATGAATGGGCAGAGGAACTGAACAGACACTTCACAGAAGAAATACAATCAATCCACAAATATATGAAAAAATGTTCAACATCTCTAGCAATTAGAGAAATGCAAATTAAAACTACACTGAGATTCCATCTCCAGTCATAATGGCCATTATCAAGAATATTAGGAACAATAAATGTGGGGGAAAAGGTACACTCACACACTGCTGGTGGAACTGCAAGTTGATGCAACCACTCTTGAGAGCAGTATGGAGATTCCTCAGAAAACCTGGAATGGAATTACCATTTGACCCAGTTATTCCACTCCTCACTGTGTACCTAAAGGACTTAAAATCAGCTTTCTATAGTCACAGCCACATAAATGTTTATAGCAGCTCAATTCACAATAACTAAGCTATGAAATCAACCTAGGTGCCCTTCAACAGACATTTGGATAAAGAATTGTGCTATGTATATACACAATGGTATGTTACTCAGCTAGAAAGAAGAAAGACTTTATGACATTTTCCAGTAAATGGATACATCTGGAGACTATTATGCTAAGCAAAATAAGAACTCCCACAAAACCATAGGTCAAATGTAGTCTCTACGTAGATGCTAACACAGTACAATTGGGCAAGGGGATGAATAGAAGTTCATTGGATTAGACAAAGGGGAATGAAGGGAAGGGAGGTGGGCAGGAATAGGAAAGAGAGTGGACTGAATCTGACATAACTTTCGTATGTACACATATTAATACACCACAGTGAACCTCCACATCGTGTACAACCACAAGACTGGGATCCTCATTAGAATAAGATGTACTCTGTATTTGTATAAAAATGTCAAAATATACTCTACTGTTATGTATAACTAAAAAGAACAACAACAAAAAATCTGTCAGTTTGTAGGGTATACTGGAATGGAATCACAAATTCAAAGCTGTATAGCACATAGCCTAGTCAGATCAGAGGTAATATAATGACAAAAGATATAGCAAGAAGAAAAGTAGAGCAACTAGTATTCGTGTACCTCATGCTAAGCAATATGTTTGGGTATTGTCTTTTAAACCTTAGCAAAGTTAAGAAAACTGAAGCCAAAATACTTTAGTAATTTGCCCAAAGTCAGTCAACAGAGGCCTAAACTACTTGGACTTCTGACCCTCGCCCAAAGGCCTGTTCCTCTGGTACCACTTTGCTTCTGGGGTAGAGAGTCCAGGACTGTAGAATCTTTGGAATTCAATATTCTATGTATGAAGGAAAGGTACAAATAATTAGTAGATTTTCAAATAAAACTTGTGAATAAATTAACACAAGAAACATGGCATGTTGTTTAAAAGTACTGTGTAACTGTGTATGTTTTGATATAGGAAAAAAACGATCTTTGCATTCAGGTGTTTCATTTGAAGTGTGATTACAACTCTTGATGTTGATAAGAATGCTCATTATGCAGTGGTGACAGACATTTAACATTCTAGTCACTGTTAAGTATTTGAATATTTTTTTTCCATTTGTTCACTTCATTCCTATAGCTACCATATGATCATCCTCATTTTACAGATCAGAAAACTAAGGGACCAGTGGCTGAGTATTTTGTATTTAATTTTACATAACTTAATAAATAGCAAAACTGAGGCTTGAAGCATAGTAGTCTGATTCTATACATTGGCACACTTAATCAGTATGATATAATCCCTCTTATACTACGTATGTTTTAGACTTGAATGCTCTCATACAAATGTGGGTTAGCATGGAAGTTTATCTTATTTAAATCTCATAATAACCTTGAGAGGCAGATGTTTGTTCCATTGATGAAGAAGCAACTGAGATTGAGTATTTAATCTAAAGGTTCTTTGGATAAAGTTAATAAAGGAGCCAAGCACACATATATTTCAGTCAAGGAAAATGAAGGCCAAGAAGAGGCTATGAAGTTATCAGCAAAGTTTTTCTTTAGAAGCATAATTGAGATAAAAACCCTATTAGGAAGAACATACTTTAGCACTGTAGGGAAGGAAATTTGGTGAAAGGATGAAAAGAGAAGTCCTTTGCCTGATCATAAGAAGGGCAAAAGATAATATGCATAACTTTTAAGAGTTAGAAGTCTCCTAAATTTGTAGACCAGGAAAGAGCCACTTTCAGTAGAAGGAATAGTAAATGGGGTCAAGACTATCACTAACCTAGAGGAGGTGCGCATTCCTTTGAAGAAGTAATATACTGAGAAAAGACAAAGGCATTTTGACCTGTGAAAGAATTGAAACTTTGTTGCTCAGAGTTGGGTATACTGAAGTATAGTTACAGAAGAATAAAAGAGAGAAAGAGTTTGAATTGGTTGCTGTAAAGAATATAGAGATGATGAGAAAAGTGCATTCAGCAGCAAGAGTTTAAATGAGATGAACTAGGATTATTTTAAAGTGAATCCTACCGAGAAAGCTTGTAGTTAGGTTTTTTTGCCTCTAGCATTTAACTTGAGTCGGGCAGTGGGAGAAAAAGTGAATATTTTATATTTAACCCAGGAAAGGCCAAGAAGGTTCAGTGAACAATGAATGGAGTATTTTTCTAACTTTTATTTATTAAGGATATCAATACTTGATCTGTTACATATAGTAAACATTTTTTCTTGTGGTATGTCTTTTACCTTGAATTATGGTAAATATTTTAGACTGTTTACAATTTTGGCTGTTATAAATAATTCTGTAGTAAACATTGCATGTAAGTCTTTCCTATTCATATATTCCTACCAGTTTGATTTCTTAAAGTTCAATGTGTATTGCATATTTAGCATTTAGTTAAATTTTTTATTAATAACTTTATTAAGATATAATTCACATATAAGTAGCCACTTAAACTTTACAATTCAGTGGAGTTTTGTAGTAAGTTTCAAGAGTTGTGCAGCCATCACCACAATGAATTTTAAAATATTTTCCTTACCCCAAGAAGAAATTCTGTTTCTATTAACATGTTTCCTTCCACACTAGCTTTGGCAACTACTAAAATCTACTTTTTGTCTCTATTAGATTTGCATGTTTCAGACATTTTCCTATAAGTAATACAATGTCTGGTCTTAGTGACTGGAGTTTTTCACATATTATGGTGTTTTCCATGTACCAGTACTTGTCTTTTTTATTGATAACATTTAATCTTATGGATATACCACATTTATTCCTTCATCAATTAACAGACAATTGGAGCATGTCCACTGGACCATTATGTATAATACTGTTAGGGACATTGATGTGCATATTTTTATGAGGACGTGTTTTAGTATCCTTTATACCTGGGAGTTAAAATCTGAGATCATACAATAATTCATAAGGTTTAGCCTTTTGAGCAACATGTTAAATTTTGATAATGATAAATTTTCTTCTGAAATTTGCTTCTCCAACTAGTAAAGAATAAATGTCTATCTATAAAAGAGGGGTCCCGTTTTCTTCATCCTGGCTGACGCTCAAAATTGCCAGAATTGTTCATCTTGAATATTTTGTTTGATGAGTTTATTTACCAGTGATAGACTTTTAATTTACATTTCTCTGATTTTACTGAGCCCGAGGTTGATTATATTTTTTCAGGCATTTGTCAGCATTTAAAATTTCTTCTTCTGGCAATTACTTCTTCCTATCCCGTTGGCATTTTGGGGTAAGGAGTTATTTTCTGTCATTCATTTTCTAGGACTCTATAAATTCTCTTTTGGTTGTTTGCATATTAACTGTGTTGCAAATATTTTCTTCCAACCTTTCCTATCTCCTGTTAACTTTGTTAATGATGTCTTTTAATATGCCCAAGATTTTCATTTTTATGAGGTTAAATGATTTGTTATAGATTGGTTTTTATCTTATATTTCTCTTTGTATCAATTTTATATTTCTGCCATCCCAGGATTAAACTGATATTCCCTAGTTATTTTCTTCAAATGCTTTTTCTGGGCCTTATTTTTTTTTTCTCTCTCTTTCTTTTCTTCTTTTTTTTCTCATCTGTTTAGCTCTTTAGTCCATCTTGATTAATTATGAATAGTGTTAGGTAGGGATCTACATTTACATTTTTTTTAAACTGGTTTTGCTTGTTAGTGATCAAACCCAGAGCCTTGCTTATGCTAAGCAAGCATTCTAACCCTGAACTACACCCTCAACCCTACCTTTTTCCTTTTTTTCAAAGAATTATCCAAAGTCCTAATTCCAGTCAATTTCCCACAGATAGGAAACAGCTCCGTAACCAAAAAACAAACTTCCCATATTTGTGAGTCATTCTTCTAATTCATCTATTCTACCTATGTATTTGTGAGGTTATATGCAAAACTACACTGTTACATGGTATTATATTTTGATATTTGTTAGCACATATTTCCTGATAATGTACTTTTTCAAAATTATTAGTTCTGGGGGTTATAGTTACATAAAGGACATGCTTAGGCACCAGTTGCCCTGGTTCAACACAGTGCATTCACACATATACAAATTACAGTCATTTCTATGCTGTGTTTTTCAAATGAACTTTCTCCCTTATTTTCTGGCTCTTGTTCTAAGAAATTTGTAAGGACTTAGATTGAGATCACATTTAATTTGTAGATGATTTTAAAGAAATGATACCCTTACAATATTGAATTTTCCTATCTTGTTTCATATGTCCTTCAGTAAAAATTCAGTGTTTATCACATAGATCTTATAGGTCCTGATTCCCTGTGCCTCATTCTATCCCAAATGTTAAAACTATCTTTTGCTTCAGCAATAGATAGAAATAGACTGCAATAAAACTGATTCCCCCTTTGCATTCTTGCCCTCTTCCTCAGACTTTCACATTAGCTAGTGTGGTATTTCCGATTATGTTTCTCTCTCACTTAAAACCATTTACTAGCTGCTTCCCCTTGCACTTAAAATGAAACCCATATTCCTTACTAGGACTGAGATCTTTTCATGGTCTGTTTCCTATCTCCTATCTGTCTTCATTTTGTACCACTGCTTGTCTTTTGAGCTGAATTTTTTTTTTGTTTTCCTGTAGATGAGTATTCCTATGAACCCTTTCTACCTTAAAGGAATCCCTCTGTATTTTACACTCTTTATTGTTTGTATTGTACCTTTATTACTTTTGTATTTTTATTTTTGTCATGAGATTAATATAGAAATGTCTACTATAAATCAGAAATCTAAAGTTGTTTTGTTTTTAAATTAAAATCACTACTGTAATCTATCAAGGCATATTTATTTTAAGTTCATGAATTCATGATGCATAGCAAATAACAGAATATAAACTCTAAGGAATAAGATCATTTTGAAATTCTATTATTAGGTAATGAGTTGCAATTAAATAACTAGGTGCTCTACAATTTTGAAAAAGTATTTGGTTTATAAAAATAGAAAAATAGAAATTAATATTAATAGAGATTTCTATTAATAGAAAAGATCAGAGTTGCTGTTTTTCTCAAATCTTATTTGCAAAAATAAGTTTAATTGGAACCAGATTGCCAAATAAAATATGCATTTCACATTTAAAAAATCATCTTTAGTATGTCTCCATACAATATTTGGAATATACTTATTACTCTGAAATTTAAATTTAACTGAGTCTCCTTATTTTGTTGTTGTTAATTTTAATAGTGCTAGCTAGATGCCAAGTTGAATAATTAACTTCTTAGGAATACAACAGACTACCAGTAAGTGAGTTTAAAAAGCTCCTTACACTCAAATGTAGCTCAAACATGGGTCAGATTGTAAGTGTCTTTACCTCTAAGTGGACTACTAAACCTTTTTCAGTATATTCCTTTTATTTTAGTTGTCCTAGCATTATTTTTAAAAGTTAATTTTTTTTCATTTTAAACTACAGATTCTTTATTTACTCAAAGACCCTACATAATTCATCCCAGTTTAATTTTTCAGCCATCACTAACTTCTGCTTGAGCAACATAATGCTACTTTCATATCTTTGTTCATGCTTGTGCCTAAAGTTCCACGTTACATTCCTCCTACCAGTGCCTGTCCTATCCTTCAGTGATCACGTCATATGCCAGCTCTTCCAAGAAGAGCTTCTGATTCCCATGGCTGAAAGATCCTACCTCTAAGCATTTTGCTTTCCTGACACTTACCACATCCTACCACATCTCTTACTGCTTATTACCACATTGCCCTTTAGAGGATCCGATCATCCGTCTTCTCTGGGATACCTTTGCACTATGCTTAGCAATGTTCTTTTCCTTACTTGGCACTCAGGATATGTTAAATAAATGTGGAACAGTTAACTGGCTTCCAAGAGTATATAATTTGAAAGTTCCAAGAGTGATTCCTGTAGACACCCTTACAGCATAATTGATAGTGGAAGAGAGGACTGTAAAATAGTAAAATCAAGTACTTGGAATGTAAGTACTCTGCATAGAAATATAGTTAATCTCATTGACTTAATCACATATGTGTAGATGGGGACTGCTCATGATTAATCTTTAAGATGTAATTTAATGCTAGGCTAAGAAAAACAGGTTAGAGAGAAAATTCTAAAATATACTTATAATTTTAAAAAGGTGAATTCATAGAAACAGAGTAGAACGGTGGTTACCAGGACGTGAGTAAGTTGGTGAGATGTTGGTCAAAGAATACAAAATTTCAGTTAGATAGGTAGAATAATGTTAAAAGGTCTATGATAAAATATAGTGCCTATAGTTAATGACAAGCACTTTAAAATCAGAGTAGATTTTAAGTGTTCTCACCACAAAAAGAAAAATGTATATTATAGTTAAGCTAAATAATAATCTTATTTGACACTGTTTATTTATACTCTTAACCTGTAGCACTCCTAAAAATTCAATCAGAAATTAGATGAGTCTTCATGGTTTTTTTTTTTTTACTCATAATAGCCTAATATTGGGAAAGAGAAAATATATAACATAATCATTAGAATTTTCTGCAAGAATAAATAATCTTCTTTGAAACTTGAGAGTCTTACACAAATAAATTCTACAGGTTATAATTTGTGAGAATATTATATTATCAGTGTATTGTAACTTGATAGTAAACACCTTAATGATGCTTTTTAACTGTCAAGAGAAGATTTTAAGTATATATTCTGTTTAAGGAAATAGGCTTAATATATTTTTTAAACATTACCCTCTAAATTAATGCCCAAGCATGGCATTATTGATCTATTTTGAAAAATTCATTACCAAAGGTTTATGAAAATCTAGTTTGCTATATTTAATAAAATATTATATACTATTCTAGATATTTGTTGAAACTCAAAAAGAAATGATGTAGTAACAAATCATAACACTAGGTGGTAGTAATTGATTTTAGAAATTAGTGTTTCTCAACCTGTATTCTTTGAACATGTAAACATTTAGTACTGCTTACATTCAGAGGAAAAAGGAGAGATGCTTGCAAAGCCAGCAAGAATCCATCTACCTCTTTGGGCTATACCCCTACACTCCATTTTATTTCCTTTAACAGCTCTTTCCTAAAGATTCTTAAAATTTTTGGTCATATGTTCTTTATATTCTTAAAAATTATTAAGGATCCCAAGGAGATATTATTTACAGATTCTAAGAAAATAATAATAATTTTAATGTTAGACAGTATAACTGAGAAATTTAAAAATATGCACCAATGAATTTAAAATAATTTGTCCATTACTTGTAATACTTTTAATTTAAAAAAAAAACTTTTTTAAAACAAATAACAAGTGGATTTGTTGTAAATTTTATATACATGATAGTAAAGCATATTTTGACATATTATACATACGTGGAGTATATCATATTCCGATTAGGATCCCATTCTTGTGATTATATATGATGTGGATTTTCACTGGTGGTGTATTCATATATGAACATAGGAAAGTTAGGCCAATTCATTTTACTGTCTTTTCTATTTCCATCTCACTTCCCTTTTCTTCCTTGCCTTTAGTCTAATCCAGTGAACTTCTACTCTTCCCCTTGCCCCCTTGTTGTGTGTTAGCATCTACCTATCAGAGAGAACCTTTGGCCTTGGTTTTGTGGGAGTCCTCCAGATCCATCCATTTACTGAAAAAGTCATAAAGTCATTCTTTAGGGCCGAGTAATATACCATTGTGATCTATACCACATTTTCTTTACCTATTCATCTATTGTAGGGTACTTAGTTTGGTTCCATAGCTTAGCTATTGTGAATTGAGCTGCTATAAAAATTGATATGGCTGCTACATCACTGTAGTATGCCGATTTGAAGTCTTTTGGGTATGTTCTGAGGAGTGGGGTAGCTAGATCAAATGGTGGTTCCATTCCAAGTTTTCTGAGGAATCTCCATACTGCTTTCCAGAGTGTTTGCACTAATTTGCACTCCCACATCAATGTATGAGAGTGCCTTTTTCCCCACATCCTTGCCAACATTCATTGTTACTTTGTATTCTTGATAATTTTCATTCTGACTGAAGTGAGATGAAATCTCAGTGTAGTGTGCTGAATTTTCATATATGTTTATGAATTCAATCTATTGTGATATAACAAATCATTTAGGTCTGTAAAACTCCAATCTATATTCATGAGATAATAAGAGTAAAATAAGCAGTTAGCACTATATTATGAAAATCATTTTGATTTCTTCCTAGAAAGGGTTCTTTGGATCCCAGAGAGTCCTAAACCACAATAAAAGAACCATTGCTCTAACTCATCTGTGCTTGGAAGAAGCTAGTGACAAAATACAAACTGTATCTATGCATGCCCTATATTAATTTTAAATTTTACAAATCCAAAAAGTTAAACTACCTGTTCTTGACTAGGTGTTTTACTTAGTAATATTTATGATTGAGAGTTAATATTCACATTATATTAATTGATAAAATATAGTATCCTAATAGAAAATGGACATGACCGGATGGTAAAAAGAACAATTTTATACACACACACATACACACACACACACACACACACACACACACACATACACACACACACATTGTTTTACAGTGAACGTAAATTGTAACCATGAAAAAAAATTCTATAGACATATGTCTGGAACCAAATATATTTATTATAGTTCTGCTTAATGTTAGGTAATGCTATAGTCTCTGAAAGGATTTTATCATAACTGTTAAATCTCTGTGAAATAATATTAACTCTTCATTCTGTTCATACCTTCTTCTTTCTTATCTACCTCATGACTTTAAAGCTCTAATGCTAATGAGTCCCAAATCTTTGTATCTAACCCTGACTTGCCTGTCCCTATGTCTTCCAGTTGTTTGTCCTAATTTAGAAGTCCTAAGGACATCTCAGTTCCAGCTTGTCTAAGCAGAAAGTCATGTGTTCTATTCATACAACACCAGAATATACTTCATAATTCTTTCTTTTAGTTGATCACTCTCCCTCAGGTTCCCTAGGCTAGATGCATTTAAGGAAGTTTTGACAAATGCTTAACTTAAATAACATTCATTTTTCATACCTCTTTGCCATTTCCTCTACTTTGAATTTTCTTCTTCCTGTTTTTGGCCTGGAAAACTGCATATACTTCAGGATACCACTTCTGTGAGCCTTCCCAACAAGCTGTGTGTGTGTGTGTGTGTGTGTGTGTGTGCATGTGTGCGTGAATGCATACATGCATGCATGCACATATGTATACACAGAGCACAAACATTTTTTCACATGGTAAATTCTTGGTAAATTCTTAGCATTTATAAGGCAGAGACTATTTTCCCTTCAGTATTTCTCCTGTCTTAAACATGCTACCAGTGTCCCTTTATAGGAGAGAGAGATAGCATAAAATGTCCATGTTTTAATTGTGCTACCCAATGATAAATTTTACTAAACAATCATGTCCATTTGTTTTTCAAAATCAAAGTCAATTCAAGTTAATCTTTTTGCATGGATATTATTCTCTATTTTTTCCAGTAATTCTTTGGATTTTCAGGGAAGAAATAAACAAGTTAACATTGAATTTGAAGTCTTATAAATACATTTAATGTATATAATCTTTATCCATCACAAGATGATCTAGTGGTATTTTATAATTAGTGGTAATACAATGATTTGATGTTACCCGTTAATAAACATATGCTAAGTTTTGAAGTATAGTTCTGGATAAAAGTAAGCATTTTGGTATAGTATAAATATATGTGAATATTTAAACACATATACATATAAGTACTTCTCAGGTTTATATAAATACAGTGCTAAGTTTTTGTTTTTATTTTCTTATTTTACAGAACTTCTTGGTATACATGAGCAAGCAGCAGTAGGATTCTTAACATTAATGGAAGCTTTAAGATATTGTAAGGTAAATTGATTTTTAAGATATTTTGAAAGTTTTTTATTCACATGTCTTCTGTTGCAGATACTGTGCACATATGTGCCTGTGATGGCACATTTTAATATATTACTATACCATTCTCTGAATTTTCTCTCTGATCTCCCTACGTAAACTGACAAGGTTAAGGATGGTTAAACTGACTGATCCTGAGATTTCTGTGAGAGGAATAGGGACAGAACTCAGAATAAAATAATGTATTAAATGGAGGTAGTTGAATATAAATTCTTTGTGTAGCCTGAAGAAAAACAAAGTACTGTTTCTTTCATTAACAATAGGTACACTTCACCAAAACAACTGATATTTCATCAAGCAAAGAAAAAGAATTTGCTAAATGTCTGAAATTTTAACTTCACTCTTTTCCATCTGAAAAAATGTTTTCAATCTAAACAAAATTCCAAGCATTTCATAACATTACACTGTTCATTATATGTAATTGGTAGTATTAGGAACTGCCATGAAACTCTGATTTATTGCCTTTCTATACAATCTGAAATGTCCATTGAATATTTCAAATAGTTTTAAATGGGATTTAAATCACTAATGTTTTGCACTAATAAGATATAGAAGTAGATCTTTCTTCCTCCAAGAAATTGTGTGTGCCTTGGAAGAGGTTAAGTTGTGGAGATTTTATATTTTAAAATATCTTTCACATAACCATTAAGATTCTGATCGTATGGACCCTGTCTCTCCTACTGGCCTCTTGCCACTTTCTCAGATATGTCAACATTTAGGAAATATTCTGGATGTTTCATATGGATGGAACTGTGTAGTATATAACCTTTTGTGTCTGCATTGATGTTTTCAATGTTAATCTATGTTTTAATGTGTATTAGTACTTCATTCCTTTTTATGATCAAATAAATTCAGTAAAATATGCCAATTTTGTGCATCCTTTCATCAATTGGTATTTAGGTGGTTTTCATTTCTAGTTATTATCAATAATGCTACTATGAATGTTTTTATACTTCTTTATTGTAAGCATATGTTTTTATTGCTCTTTAATATACCCAAGAGTAAAATTAAGTGGTCATATGGTTATTTATTAAAACTTTTTGAGAAATTGTCAAATTTTTTCAAAGCAATTACAGTATTTTTGTACTCTATTATTTTTTATAAAACATTTCATGAATTCAGCATTCATTTAGCTTTTGATTCTACTACATGAAATCTTTTTTAACTTTTATTTTAAATTCATACACATGCTTTTTCTGAAAAAGAAACAGCATTTATACTGTTTACCATAGGAGGCAGCATGAGGATGCATGAGGATGGAAATCTACCCAAGTAGGAATCAGAAAACATTCTGATTCTAGCTCTGTAGTAGTTGCTTAAATTCGAATCAGGCACTGATGCTTTGCATTTCTGAGGTTCCTTATGTATGTATTGAAGGACTTGCACTGCTCATTGCTAACATCTCACTCAACTCTAAAACTAATAAGGACTTTTCAGTTTTCTTTTTTCTTTTTCTTTTGTTTTTCTCTGCTGTCCCAAAACCATTCTTCTTTACTGGTTCAACATCACTCTGTTAGCACATCTAATTCATCTCTCCTATCCTGGGGCAAAGATAGAATTTTTCTATCCATGAATACAAGAGTGCCTATTTTCTACTTCCCTCCTAGTGATAAGAATAAATTCCACAGGGCCTTGGTGGTGGTTGAAGCAGGGACTGCTGACTGATTAGGAAACAGTAATTGGCTCTGACTGCTGCAAGTAGCTACTTGGAATTTCTCAATTACAGGCAGTCTCTATGAGAAAAGAAAATTCAGCAAATGTGATTGGTAAGATTAGTTGTTACTAAGGTGTCTGACCTCATAAGCACATGGCATTGATAGGTGTACACATGAGGGATTTTATTAATCTATTTGTTGAGTATTAAGCATTTTTTCAATCACACACAAAATTATGCTTTTGAGTTTTTGCTACTCTAATATCTATAAATATATATAACCTGAAGGCAAACTACAAGTATGGCTTTTTATACGTCTAAAGAGACTATTCATATTGTAAAACTTGAAGAGTCAATGACGAGTAGTCTCTTATATTACATGTTTTAGGTTGTACAGTTTTCTTGAGAAATTATTATATTACCCTATATTCCTTGAGGAAAAGGATGGTCCTATGTCATTTTCCCTTTGCTTATTCCAAATCTCATTTGTTAATTTATTTTCTTTACAAAATAATTATCAAGTTTATGACTTTGGATTTGAGATGCCAAGTTAAAATTTTAGAAGTGATCATTTTATCTAGGACCTTTGCCAAAAACTGAAAATGACTCTTGGGGCTAAACTAGTTATTTATAACTGCATTCAATTTATATGACTGTTGTTCTAATGTAAAGGTACAATATAGGTTTAAAAACATTTTATTTATACATGAAACATTTGATCTCCATGGGTAAGGCACACTATTGTAATATGTAATTGCATTTGAGTATGAATTAGACAATATGCTTTAAATATTGTGTATTAATAGACATTGAAATTTTTTCATTTATTTGTTTTATTTTGCTATATTTCCTCCAGGTTGGTTCTTACTTGAAATCTCCAAAATTTCCTATTTGGATTGTTGGCAGTGAAACTCACCTGACCGTGTTTTTTGCCAAGGTATGCTTCTAGCAGGAATTGTTCTTTTAAGTATGAAATCAGACAAACAGGTACTATGTAAGTCTATAAATTATATTATTGTGCAAATGTCAGTCTATTCCCACTAATAAATGGATTGTTCCAAAAATTCAAGAAGTTAATACTACAGAATGTATTATTATATTGCTCTGATATTGGAATCTTTTCAATAAAATTTGTCACTAATAGTAATTTCTTTGCCTTTTCTGACTAAGGCTGTGACTTATTTTTTTCAGAACTCACTTGTGTTATGGAGGACCCACTTGCATTTTGGTTTGCTTTCTTTGGTAGGGAGGATAAAAGTCTAACTTATATGATATAAAATAACTACCTCTCTTTAGAAAATAATTTTAAAAATCTATTCAGTGGTATGAAAGTCAAGTGTTCTCTTAAGATAGAATATTTCCCACAATTTTAATTTGTTTTTCATTATAATATTGAAATAGATGAAATGCATTTATGTGTTTCAAAATATTTATGTAAAACTATTTTAAAATCTTAATCGTTAACTACATATAATACCTTTTCACAATTAAGTGTTTAAGAGCTTTGACCTTAACCTTAATTTAAATTCCAGCTTGCCACTCACTAACATTTCTTAGCCTCTTTTGCAATATCTTTAAAATAGGGATTAAAGTACATAGCTCTTAATTGTCAAGCTCAAATATAAAACATTTAGCAGTGCCTAGTACAAGTTAAATACTCGGTAAAATTTAGCTGTTTTCATTACTGTCTTTTTCATTCAACAAAATTTAAAGATCTCTGGTTTCATAAGATGGAATTGTTAGTTGTTGGACTGAAGGGGAAAATATAAAATTGATCTTTTAAAGGTTTTTAGTTCTAATGCATTTTTCAGATTCCTCCATGAGATTTTTAGCAAGTATTTATCAATGTAAGTTTACTTATTTCTACAGAAAATATGAATTGTATAAATTGTGCCAAAATCTGAATTGATAATGTTAAATTTTGTACATGCAATTCTTTAGCCTCTTACTTTTATTGTGCTAGCAAAAGTCTAGTTTGCAGATTTAGAACAAGAAACATATTAAATTTTCTTAAACTGGGAAAGCTGTCTATGGGCAACTCTAAAAGTACAGGCCTTTTTTACCTTGTTACTTTTAGTCAGAAAATTTTTGCTTTTTACTTCCCTCCCAATACAGGGAAGAAGAAGTTAAAAGCAGAATGTAAACTACAGAAACAGAACATCTTCTAATTAGTGAAGATCTCATTGTTATGTATTTCCAGAAAAGAAAATTTCAATTTACATATATAATGTATTTTTTCAAGCAAATTTTATTTATCTCCCACCCTGTTTTTCAACATTATGAAATGTAATAAATTATTACCAAGCTGTATATTACAAATGTAAAAGATGAGATGAAAATTATTTTAAATTTTACAATTAATATTTAAGAAATGGTTTTGTCAAAAATAAATTTAGTGAAAAGTTAATACACAGATATATCAGTTGAGCTATGTGAATGTGCAGAATCTTGTATTTAATCACCTGAGTTAAAAATGCTAATAGAGCAATAAGAACAAATTATAGACTGAGGCAGGAAAATGGTGAGTTCAAAGCCAGCCTCAGCAAAATCGAGGCGCTAAGCAACTCAGTGAGACCCTGTCTCTAAATAAAATGCAAACTAGGGCTGGGGATGTGATTTAGTGGTTGAGTGCCCTGAGTTGAATCCTGGTACCCAAAAAAAAAAAAAAAAAACAGAACAAATTATATCTTCATGATGAAAACTCTTTTTACCTACCTCTCCTGGTATGTGTTGTTGCTTCCATAAATCTTGGTTCATTGTGTTTATCACATAGCACAGAGTTCCCAGTTCCCACTCTTTTTTTGAATGTTCCATGAGCCTTATCCAGGGCAGGTTTGTCATTCATCTTATTTCTTATCCATAGATCCCAGGCACATACAATGAAATGTTTTATTAGGGAGATGGAATTTGTAAGAGAAACACAGGTCTAGGCCTGACAAAACATGAACTCAGTGTGTGAGTGTATGTGACTGTGTCATAAGGTCACAAACAGGATATTTTGAATCAATCTTCATTTTTTTGCATTCCTGAAGCTGCATAGTCATGACAGGAAAGTGCACATATACAGAAGGTAATTATAGAAATTTTTAGTTTTAGAATCTTTGTTATCAAATTTTCTATATTAAGTTCCTTATCTATCATATAGAACTCTTGAATTTTGAACTAATTTTGTTTGAAGATTTACCTTTGTAGTCTGAGCACCTAGCACACATAGTTTGGCTCACTAGATAGAGGATTCCTTAGTTGAATGTGTTAACCTTCTGCATGCGTTTTCCACTCTTGAGTTCTAGTGGTACTTATATTCCCTAACTATATCTTTTAATGACTCATTTTGAAACTTCTTAAAAGCATAAGTAAGTTCCTTTTCAATGTAATTTAGAAATATTAAATTTGGATTGCTCAAACATGTTATCTTTAAAAAAAGTTGCCAGTAAAGAATTTTTTTCCTTTTGAAATAAAAGACAAAGCTAGAAGTTCATTAAATGGTAAATGGTAAATGAGACTGATAATATATTTATTGGGTTCACCTTTAGATGTTTTTAACTCTAAATTAGTGTTCTTATATTCTTTTTTTAATTCATTTTTATTGTAAACAAATGGGATACATTTTGTTTCTCTGTACATGAAGTAGAGGCATACCATTTGTGTAATCATACATTTACATAGGATAATAGTTTTTGATTCATTCTGTTATTTTTTTTCTCCCCTGCACCCCTCCCACCCCTCTTATCCCTCTATAGAGTTCCTCCCTCCTCCATTCTTGCCCCCTTCCCACCCCCTATATGTGTCATCATCTGCTTATCAGTGAGATCATTCGTCCTTTGGTTTTTTTAGATTGGCTTATCTCACTTAACATGATATTCTCCAGTTTCATCCATTTGCCTGCAAATGCCATAATTTTATTATTCTTTATGGCTGAGTAATAGTCCATGGTGTGTGTGTATATATATATACACCACAGTTTCTTTATCTATTCATCAATTGAGGGACATCTGGGTTGGTTCCACAATCTGGCTATTGTGAATTGAGCAGCGATGAACATTGTTGTGGCTGTATCTCTGTAGTATGCTGATTTTAAGTCCTTTGGGTATAGGCCAAGGAGTGGGATAACTGGGTCAAATGGTGGTTCTATTCCAAGCTTTCTGAGGAATCTCCACACTGCTTTCCAGAGTGGTAGCACTAATTTGCAGCCCCACCAGCAATGTATGAATGTACCTTTTTCCCCACATCCTCTTCAACACCTATTGTTGCTTGTATTCTTGATAATCGCCATTCTAATTGGGGTGAGATGGAATCTTAGGGTAGTTTTGATTTGCATTTCTCTTTATTACTAAAGATGGTGAACATTTTTTCATATGTTTGTCAATTGCTTGTAGATCTTCTTCTGTGAAGTATCTGTTCATATCCTTAGCCCATTTGTTGATTGGGTTATTTGTATTCTTGGTGTAGAGTTTTTTGAGTTCTTTATATATTCTGGAAATTAGTGTTCTATCTGAAGTATGTGTGGCAAAGATTTTCTCCCACTCTGTAGGCTCTCTCTTTGCATTGCTGATAGTTTCCTTTGCTGAGAGAAAGCTATTTAGTTTGAATCTGTCCCAGTTATTGATTCATGCTTTTATTTCTTGTGCTATGGAAGTCCTGTTAAGGAAGTGTTTGTATATTCTTAACCATATAGAAAACACTGAAAAATTTGCTATATTTGGAATTAATAGCTATTCATTATTTAGTCATTCTTTAATATTTCTATATTTAACCTTCCACTTTTGGCCAAGGATTTGTTTTTGTTTTTATTTTTGAGCTTTGGTTTGATTTTGATGAATTTATTCATTCTGTGTTCCATGGCCTTAAACAGCATGTCTCCCTACCCCCAACATTTATTGTAGTAATTGAGGTCTTTTTCTGTAAAACTCTGTTTATGTGTTTGCCTGGTTTAAATAATTTGTGTGCTGACTTCTTTGTACTGGTTACAATTAAGTAAAAGAAATTTATATTTATAATTTTTAAGGCAACCTGTGCTTTAGCATTGTAAAATGCCAATGAAAAGCAGTGGAATTCTTCATGTGCCTAAGGTGATAGTAGTTCCATCTGTCTTTATGTATTCAGATACTTATTTATCAAATTTTATTGGGCATGTAGTTTGCACCTGGCATTATGCCAGATATTGTTAATATAGTGGTGAGCAGAAACAGATGTGGCTCTTGATCTTATGGAGGTATGCATTCTAATTGAAGAGGCATTATTCAAAATTTCACACTTTACAAAATTACAAGTGTGAGTACTGACAAAGCACAGGTCTATAATGCTGTAAGAATCTATGCTAGTTTTGAAAGATTAGTATGTTTCCTTGAAGAATTGATGTCTAAAATGAGCACTAAAGCATCAGAAAGATTGAAGTGAGGGAAGTGGGAAAGTCATTCTCTATGTAGGAAATAGTTGGAACAACAAATGCCTGCAAAAGGGAGGATCATGGAGTGAACAAACACTGGGAAGAGCAGAAGCACTAAGAATTAGTGGAATGAGGTGAGGCTAGAAAAGTAGGCACGCCATGTTACTCAATATCCTTAAGAGGAATGGCAGTCACTAGACTTGGTTAAAAATTGAGGGTGGGGGTAGTTTTGGGGTAGGTAGGAAGGAAGGGAATGGGATTAAATTTACATTTTGAAAAGTTTCCTCTGGCTAATTGCGGGACAGACATTTTGAAGAGGATATAATCTCTTCATATACGATAGGGGAGAGCGAACAAGACTTCAAATTAGCAGAGAGTACAATTTAACCAGGGTAGTTATGCAGAAAGGAATAAAGTACATGAATTTGAGAAATTTATTCCCAAAGTAAAAAGTCAACACTCAGTGATACATTGAATTTGATTGATGAGGTTTAATTTTTAGATTATAATTAGTTTCAATGTTATGTATTCATGTCATTAAATTTTTGTAGAATGAAAGCTTTAAGTATTAGACCCTGTTTAAATAGAAAGGGCAGATGTTAATTTTCATCTTGAAAATTAAATTTAGATAAATAATGAGTAACATTAACTACATGTTAGAAGATAAAGCACAAATTGACATTTCATCAAAGAAATAGTATTGGTTTTGATTTGTATTCATTTTGGTAATTTATAAGTATTTTCTTCAAGTTAGTGACTTTCAAATATATGTGAATTGGATTTTGAAAATATGTTGTCCCAAAGAATATTACTTTTAAATTTTTCAAATATTTTTAATTTTTTTAATTATTTTTTATTTATCTTTTAATTATTTACAGGCTGCATTTTGATTAATTGTACACAAATGGGGTATCAAATATTCTTATGTAGTCTCATGGCTAGCACTAAAATATTTCCAGTGTCAAATGGTTGGTGACTTTGGCTCATTTTTCTAAGTTGTGCAAATAAATCTGCAAATTTTCCAAATACATTGATATATACAAGGAGAAGAAAGGTCTCAGCTCTTGGATTTGAAGAAAATAAAGCCATACTGACCAACTTTAAAAATTCTAGCATTTTTATTTTCCAGAAAGATAATCTTTCACTTTCCAATTTCAGTTTTGTTACAAATTATATTTATTTAAATCTATTTACTTTCTACCTTATTTCCTTCTCCTCCCTTCTCATTTCTAACTTACTTTCCTTTAAAAGTTTAATTTATAAACTTTTGGAATAATCCCAAAAGTGCTTTTTTTTTTTTTTTTTTCAGCTTTTATCTGTCTAAAACAAGGATCCAGTTAAGTTTTCTGCATTGTTTATATTTTTTTGGTACCAGGGATTGAACTCAGGGGCACTTGACCACTGAGCCACATCTCCAGCACTATTTTGTGTTTATTTAGAGACAGGGTCTCAATGAATTGCTTAGCACCTAGCTATTGCTGGGACTGGATTTGAACCCGATATCCTCCTACCTTAGCCTCCTGAGCCGCTGGGTTTACCGGTGTGCACCACCATGCCTGGCCTTATCTTTTTTTTAAATGCAGAACTTGACCTCAGATTTTTGATTGTTGTTGTTTTTTTTTTTTTTGAGCTTTTATATTTATAGATAATTCATTGATTCAAAGAGGTGTTTGTCAGTTAAAATTTTCATTATAACAAAATGTTCTTGGTTTGATGTTATTGTTTCCTGGTACTTAGTGGAAAAACTAAGATTTTATGTCAGAGAGTCCTGTGTGTTAAGTGTTCAAGATATTCTTAAGATATAGTACCATATCCTCAAGATACGGTACCTTTTGAAAAAACCAGTTCTAGTACTTATCATCCTGTAATTGTCACTATTTTGAAAGTTCACTAACATTTAAAGTTTCCTTTTAAATGTAATATGAGAAAGAATGGTTTAGAATACCCTACTTCTTTTTGAGACTTGATAGTATCACCTATACTATTTTAGTTTGAACTTCTCGATGGAAGTAACTATTTGATATTGTCTTCCTTGGTATATTTCTCTTAAAATTACGTAGGTAGTACCAATAAATTGTTTTTATTTTTAAGTAGTTTTGTAAAAAGTAGGTGTGTGCACATCCATTTAAAAACCTTCATGTAGGGGTCAGGGCTGTAGCTCAGTGGTAAAGCACTTGCCTGGCATGTGTAAGGCACTAGGTTTGATCCTCAGCACCACATAAAAATAATTTAAAATAAAACAATGGTATTGTGTTCATCTACAACTAAACAAAAAAAAAATTTTTAAACCTTCATGCATGTCAAAATTGCTTTAATATGACATCATCAAGCTTTAGAGTTTTTTTGCCTTAATCGTCATCTTAATCATATCATAAATGTTTGATTTTTTACTTATGCCTTTTCACATATAGGAAGGAAAGAACACTGATTTGCTCAGGGTTATAGGGCAAGACAGTGACAAATGAGATAAAAATCAAGATTTGACTTCTTAGAATGTTACCATTGATTTTAGGAAGATAGGCCTAGCACTAAGGGTTAAGAATTAGAAATGAGAGAGTCCTTTGGCAATAGAGAATTCTGGGTAGCCTGGTAAGCAGTCAGCACATTTTCAAACAATGAAACAGAATGCATGATGAATTGGTTGGTGGAATCTCAATTATAAAGACAAAGGGCAGGAAACCAGAGGATTTTTCTTTATGCATATTGACTAGTTCAAGAGATAATAAGAGACTGCCATTTGGGCTCTCTCATTGAAATGGCCCAATCAAATAATCTCACAGTGAGGTTTTTACAAGTCCTGCTCACACAGACAGTGCTTTCTGGTTACTTTTAAGTGTGAACAGACCAAGGATCACCAGATTGATCTTACCAAACAGTCAATATTGATCCTAATAAAAATTGTGATATATAGCTATGAGAAACACTGTAAGGAGGGAACTTAAGACTGCTAAATACTCTTTGATTATAAGAATTCCTTAGATCCATTCTACAGGTTAGAAGTGGCCAGTCCTCCAGAAGTTTACATGCTACCCTCTTGTTCCCCAGTATGTCAGTGAGGAGAGGTGATGGAACATTTAAGAAAAGGAGCCTGGTGGGAGGTAATTAGGTCATTGGGGACTTAACTCTCAGCAAGACAGAGGTTACTTCTGACAAGAGTGAATTGTTACAAAGCAAGGCTATATTGCCTCCTTAGCCTCTTCTGCATGTACCCCTCTCTACCATGTTGGGAGGCAGTCAAGGGGCCCTCACTAGAGACGAGACAGATGGACTCTGTCTCCAAAACTTGAAGTCAAATAAACTCCCATTCTTTGGGAAGTACCCAGACTTGGGTGTTTTATTTTAGCAATGGCTATTATGCTAAGCTTAGAAACCAAGAAATAGTACTTAATACTTACTATACCCTATATGGAAGGAATATAGCTGAAGAACTAGCTTTTTTTTTTTTTACCTGATCAATTTAAACACCCGTATAAGTCAACAGACCAGCTTTGTTGAACATTTACAAATAAGCATTGTAAAACTATTTACTGTTATGTTTAAGATTTACTTTCATGGTTTGAACATGTATAAGAATTGTTTCCCTTCAGTGAATCTATTTTGGTTTTCCCTTTTGAAATGAATGATTTTATTCTTATAACTTTTAAGAATTTTAATTATTTAAAAAGTACAAGTTAAATTCATGATTTCAAGTTTGAGTACTGAAATATTTTTTTTAATGTTTTTAGTTGTAGATGGACACACCTTTATTTATTTTATGTGGTGCTGAGGATCAAACCCAGTGCCTCATGAATTCAAAGCAAGTGCTTCACCATTGAGCCCCAGCCCCAGCCCCAGTGCTGAACTGTTTATTTGACATTTATCACTTCCTATTTGAGATGTCCAGTGGCCTAGAACTTAGCTTTCAATTTTACTAGAACCATCTTCCTGACCTATTGACAATCATTAAACATATTTATCAGATTGGAAAAGAGTTTCACCAGTTTTTTGAAAAGTTTATAAAACTTCAGGTTGATCATTTATCAACTATTTCTATCTTTATGAAGATTTTTTTTCCTAAAGTTTTTAAACTGTCTTCCATATTTATAAATCATCTTTTCTACCTAGTATAAACAGATCTTTTATTGTCTAAACATCAGCCTCTGTGAAACAACAAAACTGATACTGTACTCCTTGACATAGTATCTTAGGGAGTCTGTTTATGAGTAATGCATACAAGCCATCCTTTGTAAATGGGAGTTTTATAGTTAGTGCTGAGAGGGAATATCACAGAATCTAACTGTAGAAACCTTATAGGTACTGCAGAGTCATCAAGCTGGAAAATTCCCACAGAACCTTCTAATAGGAAGTTGTGGGAAGGTGAAAGGCAGTAAGTAAATGGACCTCTTCAAAGAAGGAAACTTAATTCCTATGAAGTAGGATAGAAAACTTTCCAGGCAGGTCATCTGAGCTATGGCAGAACAAAACCTTTAGATTTATAATATTGAGAAGGAATGTGTGCTCTGGGCATGGGTCTTGAGAAATCATGTCATGGTACTTTTGCTGAGATTAGTAAAGAACTTGCAAACCTATGGCCAAGGTAAAAAATTTATTTTGTAAAGGAGATGCTTAAAGAATTTAGAACCTGTACTTAAACTCATTTTTATTTGTGAATGGTTTTTCCTAAATTTCAAAAGATAAAACCAGTTCTTGTTATAACAAGGTTGTGTGATATACATCTTCTGACTTTTTTTTTTTTTTTTTCATTTTTCAGGAGTCAGGTCTTTTCTTGATACATATTTATATACTTTAAAGGCTTGTTGAATATTTTTGCTCTCGTTTTTCCCATCATTTCCCTTTTGATTCTTTGGGTTTCTTGGAACTTGGGTTTTAAGAATAAATTATTTGGGCCATTTTCTTAATTTTTCTTCAAGAACTAATAACAAAATTTGTGATACATAATTATGAAATTATGAAATTTGAATTATGAAATTCAAGATGAGGTGCTTTTAATATTATATGGTACTTTTAGTATTACAAGGATATGTGTAAACGGTAGACAAAAGGTTCTTTGGTTTTTGTCCACTTGAATCTCAATGTGGGGTGACAGCCACTGATCCAATATAAAAATAGTTGAAACATACCTATAACATCTAGTTTCATCTTCAGAAGTTCAGTGACTAATTCCCTTGATAATCCATTTCAGATTTTCTTTAGAAGTTGGGAGATGAGTTTGACATCCCTTTTTTGTTCTTTTTTATGGTTATAAAAGGATTCTTTGTATGTGTGTACATAATATTTCCTTTGACCTTTCCTATGATAAAGGAGTTTTTAATTAAGAACATTCACACATTAATGTGAAAACACATTAACATTTAAACACAAAATGTATAAACAATTTAATTTGAAGGAGAAACAAAAAACATTTACCTCTTTCTCTTGGAGTGAACAGTATTCTTAAAGTGGTATCTATTATGGGAGTCTAAATAGAATTCTCTACAGTGGTGTATCTGTTATGGGAATCTAAGTAGAATTCTCTACTGAGCAGGCTGCTTCATGTTTTACTCATTGATGTATATATATTAGGAAGACCACTACAGTTAAGTGTTTAGGTCCTTTTTGTTAGGTGTTTAAAAATTGCAGAGTTCTGCTTTAACATTTATGCATTTCTCTACCTAAACAGTTTTCTCTAAATAAACTATCCTAAGGAAAAGAAGCAAAACGATGCTTTATAGCTTTTACTGCTTACCACAATTAAGAAAATTTATTGGTTAAAATTCATAGGAATTGAAATACTTAATTCACATTTTCTAACAGTTTTCTCTGTATTTTAATGCAGTTTCATCATCCCATCCTTTTATCTTAAGTAAATTTTAGAGTTTGTGTATGTTTAGATTCTTACTACTACAGAAAAAAAATGAATTTAAGAGGCTAAAGTATTTTTTGTAGTTTACATAGCTTTTGTGATTTTTAATACCTATTGTCTAAAATCAAAGTAACAAAATACACCGAAGTTAATCTTCTCCTATCTGAAATACTTGGCAAGTTTGGGTAGAAGTCTATACAAACTAACCATTTTCAATTATTTCAGTTTTAAAAACATGAATTTTTAATCTAACTTTTTTCTACCTGCTTTCCATACTTTGGGACTCTCATCAGCAACTTGGGATTATGTTAATGCTTTGTACCATCCTAATTCTAAAAGTTTTATTTTTAAATATTTTGAACAGAAATATTTTCAAATATAAATTTTCTTGCCTTTTTAAACAAAGTCAACATTAATGTTGACTCTCTGCTCCAACTCTGGATGTCCTCATGCAGCTATATTTGTGTAACTAGTTTTTGGATATTTTCTGAATCGTTTTCTTTTAATTATTTCTTGGTCAAGTCCGTGATATTGTCTTGCTTCCTGGAAGAGGTCCCTTTTCTCCTGAGAATTTGTGTATTTTTAGTCACAATATAATACAAGTAATTGTCTAAATATAAACTGTTGTCAATAGAAGGGCCTAAAATTATAAAACATATAAATTCTATGAGCTTTCATCAATACTGTGGATCAGTGTTGATCAGTCAGCACCTCTAGTTGTGTCCATAATTGGAGAAAAAAAATTGTAACCAGTAGAATTTATAGGTTAGGAAAAAATGTTAGGTATTTCATGTATGACCATCACTAAGTCTTAATAAGTTTGATTTTTTCCTTGTTTTTTTTTTTTTTTTTTTTTTTTCTTTTGCTTATTACCGTCTGCCTAGAATGTGATTATAAAATTCCTGCTCGGCACTCATGGTCTAGCTTTGAAATCTTTTTGCATTATGGCTGCCATTTCTTCTACCTCTATTTTTCCAGTGTCCTACCTTTTTGTGACACTACCTGATTTGTTTTTGCACATTACCTAATATAGCAAACATTTGGCATTGTATTCAATACTGTGGAAATTCAAGGATTAATAATACATTTTAATCGTTTACTGAGTGTTGTCTGCTGGGTACCTTGCTAAGTATCTTACTTGCATTCTTCATTTGATTCTCATAATAACCTATAAAGTACCATTTTCATCTACATTTTATAATCTGTCATCTCCAAAGTCATAAACAAATTATAGGAAAACAAAAACAAATCATTTTGCTAGAATGGAGTAGAGATGAAGGGAGAAGTGAACGCAGATGAATTGACACTTGAATGAAAGAACATGGTAAGTTTTAGAATTATATGAAAGGACAGCTGTTTTCTAGGTCTGGAAAAAAGAGATATGGTATGTGAAAGATCATACTATTTTTGGAGAATAGTAATTGGTTTTATAGTTGAACCATCCTAGTGCTAGGAGATGGAGCAGGCAGAGGCTGGGGTCAAATATCAGACCAGCTTGAATAATCAAATTTATTCGCAAATCATCTTCACATTATATGAATGCTTATCTTGAGATATAAGATGGAACATGAATATCCAAAGCATTTATGCAAAGCAAATTCATTAGAGTAGACCTCTTAATAAACAATAAACTTCTCTGTCAAACCATGTGAAATGTTTTAAATATTGTAAACTTGAGTACTGTGACTGTTTTTCAGTCATTGAAACCTTGTTTAAAATATTAGGGAGATAGAATTGCTTGGGGGAGGATGGAGGATTTCCCTCTCTTTTCATTCATACTAATCCAGGCCTACCCAGGATAGATAATTGGTATTGAGTAGACTCAGTTTCATAATCTTTTTAAGCATTCATTTCCATGTGAAACACAGAAAGTCTGCATATGAGATTCCTTTGTATGTAGCTTATGTTAAAATTGTGTCAGCAAATAGCATGAGGAAGGAGAGGGGAGGAAGAAGTAGGTCAGGTGTGAATGAGAAGAGCAAACATTCATGTGATACAAACAGAATCAAACCCCATCCAAAATACCAGGTTTTAATTCCTTTGTTGTAGTTAACAGACAGCTCTAAATTTCAGTGGTTTCCACAGTGGCATTAAAGAAGAGGACAACAAGAGCTGTCCACCCTCCAGGTAGGAGGAATATTTGACCACTGAGTATTTAGAAATGCCTATGGGGGGGGGTGATAAAAGGATTTTAACTAAGTCTATTATATTCAAATTCTCTACGCCTTACCAATTTTTTTTTTTTGCCTGAACTGGGAACCACCACCACCTCTGAACATTCTCCTAAACATCCACCCCAAAGTTTATTTTTCTCATTTACACATTAGCTGCAGGTGTGCTCAGTGTGCTTCCTTTATTCTAAGATCTGACTTGAAGGAACAGAAGAGTAAGAATGAGACTTCCACAAAACTTGACAGAGTTCTTATAGCTTCTATTGGGAACTGACATAATGGCACTTCCAAGTGCATGTCTCTGGCCCAAAAAAGTTACCTGGTCAAACATATCAGTGGGGCAAGAGAGTCAACCCTTCTCATAGAAAAGGACTTCAGGATCTCATTAATTCGCAATGATAATTAATCCTCACAGTGCAATTCACAATAGCTAATCTATGGAACCAACTTAGGTGCCCTTCAATAGATGAATGGATAAAGAAAATGTGGTACATATACACAATGGAATATTATTCAGCCATAAAGAAGAATAGAATTTTGGCATTTGCAGGTAAATGGATGGAGTTGGAGAATATCATGCTAAGTGAAATAAGCCAATCCTAAGAAACCAAAGGCAGAATGTTTTCTCTGATTTGGGGTGCTGTTTCACAATAAGGTGGGGAAGAGCGCTAGGGAAGAATAGGGAGTGAAGGGAGGGAGGGGATATGGGGTTAGGAAGAATAGTAGAATGAAACAGACATTATTACCTTATGTACATATGTGACTGCATGACCAATGTGATTCTACAACATGTACATCAGAAAAATAAAATATTTTGCCCCATGTATGTGTGATATGTCAAAGTGCATAAATGCTTTCTATTGTAATGTATAACTAATTAGAACAAATTAAAAACTTTTTTTCAAAAGAAGGGGAGGAACAATTAATTGGAAACAATAATGTCATCTACCACAACAGATTACTTTGTGTCCTGGTAACTTAAGTGTTTCATTCTGATGATCCAAAGTCTTTTCTTAGAAATAAAGAGAAACTTTTTTGATTTAGTAAATCTTTTACCCTTTATGTTTGTATAATACTAAATTCCACCATCTGTAAAAGTCATTTTTCTTTAATTATGTGAGTATTCATATGCTCAGGTTAGCCTTTTCACTACTGCATCTCATTAAGAAAACAGCTAACAGCTCTTAAGTGGCATTTATATAAATAAGGGAAAATAGTGATCTGAAAGACTATTTTCTCAGTTCTCCCAGAAATGTCTATAATAGCAAACTAGATGCATAGGAGAGTCATTCACAAAGTGGACACTTGAGGCCCTAGGTGTCCTATGGCAGAAATCAGTTAAGAAGAGCTGATGACTGCAAAGCAAACTGTGTAGTCACGATACTGGGAGGAAAACACCACTCATTAGTAACCATAATGAGTATGATATAAGAATAGCTCATCTATCAAACATTTCCTCCTACTGCCTTATTTCCACTATGTATTATAGTGTTTTTCTGGAGGAAGAACGTCAAAAGGTTTTTTATTGTTTCCTACACTGATGATTTTACAACACAAATTGGTGCTATACGTGTAGCAGTAGACTGCTATGGAGATAGGCTGGAGCTTTTTGTACATTTTGGAAAGCAATGGAAATAAATGGAAAAAGTAATGCTGTACTACCTACTTCCAAGTGATTTTTACATCTATTGAGAGCATTTGATAATTGACTTATAAAAATGATGGGAAAGATTCTAAGTGTAGTTAGTAGGCAAAGAGTTGGTATGAAGTAGATTATAAAGTGATTTTAAAGTAAAATTTTACTTAAAGGTAAATTATACTCCAATTAACTTGTTTTTGGAAGGGGCTTTTAACACTATAAAATGTCTGCAAGCTAACATGTCATTTATTTATGTGTTATATGTACCTGAAGTTAGGTTAGGTTTTTGGAGGTTCTTTAATTACTCACGACAGCAGGTTGTTCTTGATAAATAATGAAAAGTATAATGAATAAACTTCAAAGATCTTTTCAGTAATAAACTACTTATATCTAGCTAACATTGTCCTTATGTTTCACTACATGTTCAGAAGGATAGCCAGTGTTACAGCATTTTCAAAGGTTTATGGTGATCAGTGAATAATTATCCTGATAATACAAAGAGCTACATGAGAAAGGGATATTCTTTCACAATTGTAGGATATTAGATAGTCCTATTACCTCTGGATTTATTCCCCTTCTTTTCTGTGGCACTTTGCCCATTAAGTAAAGGTGAGAGCAGATAATGTTTAAATCCTTATTGTTTAGTAATCCCTGTTGAATAGTAAACTGACTAAATAGAAATTGTTTACCCTAACATTCCTCTGACCGAAGCATCTGATTTTTATCAGACTAATATAGAGGATTGCTTTTAGAATAAAAATAATTTTGATTATGAGTCAGTTTATATAGTTAACAGCAGATATTATTGAAATATTTTTCTCTTATGTTTAAGATGTTTTCCTGTTGATGGTAACAACAGAGTTTAGATGCTGTACTTAATTGAAATTTTCTTCTAAGTGGTACTAGGGATAAAAGTTGCTGCCAACACCAGTAACTTAGAATTACAATATTGGAATCTTAATTGTAATCAGTGGTTGATTTGAGTAGAATAAAGGATTAGTGTGTATTTTTTTGAACTTCATATTAGGTAATAAGAAAATTACCTAATTTTAAAAATTTTTTAAAGATAATTTTTAAAAATATTCATGGAAATATAGCAACATAGTTTTCTTTCATGTGTTAAACTGTGATCCTAAGTGCATCAACTAAGTCTACCATCCAATAAACTTGACTGTCTTAAAAATAAAATATATGGCTGTGTGGGTAGATAAGGAAAATATTCTAACTATGAAATCTAAAGCTGTTACTATATTAAGTCTTAGAAATGGAAAATCTAAGGGGTAGAATACTCTTCATATTCTTCACATTTACACAGGTATTACATAAAAGTTCTATTTCACTTTATCCTTTGTAATTATTTCCTTTATGTACCATAAGAAAAATATGGTAGTTATAATACCTCTCCAAAATATTTTGCTTTAGCCTTGTAAAACACACCAAATTGAATGAAATTCTGTATTTCCATTCATACTTGCACAGCAAATCACTACATTTAATATTAGTATATTACCAAATTTGCAACATGGATCATTCTGCTACAGATATTTATATTAGGAAGCTTGTTCACAGATGTTTAAATTAAATGGTAAAAATTAGTGCTGCAATTTATATTAAATCAAATTTTTAAATTTCAGTATAAAACACTTTAGTGGAATAGAGGATGATTTTATAACTTCTGATTTTCATTAATAAACATTTAATTATATAAACAAATAACTTTTACTGAGACCATTTTCTGTAGTAATCCAAAAGGCATTGTAAACACTCAAAATAAGCAAGCCAGGATCACTTTGGAGGACTGTGTACCAATTTTGACTTATGGATGAGAACTTTAGGAATATTTCCATTAGCATTTACTGTTGTCCTTCCACCCTCCCTTCTTCCCCCTTCTGTTATTAAACACATCTTTAAATAAGTGGTTTGATTAAGAAGAGTTCATTCCTAATGAGTTTAACAAATTGCCTGTTAATTCCTAAAGAGTTTAACAAATTGGCCTATCATTGAGACCAACAGAGCAAAACATGATTTTTCAGTTGTTCAAGACAAAATTTGCTTTATTTGAAACAATTACATATGGTGGTTTTATTATCTGGGACTTGGCCAGTACCATTGGGATGTTTTTGGAAGGAAAAGGGGAGTTTCCATTTAGGTTGTTAACATATGGTTTTGTTATTGTTACCCACATGTGGAATTTTGAGATACTTCACATATCTTAACTTCAACCAGTACATTGCCTGAATTTCTTTTTAAAAATATTCTTTATATTAACCTACGTTCATCTGTTTCCATATCTCTTCTAATGCTTGTGTTCTGTCTTTAATAACCTGTAAAAAGCTTACAGTTGACAAACGTTGAGTGTTCACAGTGTGCCAAGCACTAAGATAACTTCATTTGTTGTACGTGAATGTTTAACCATTACCTCAGAACTCTAAAAGGTCACAGCCATTCATTCTTCCATCAGAGCTGATTTCCCTTTTCTAGCTGCTTCTCCTTTTCTCTTTCAGTCCTCTTCTACTCCTCTGGTTTCCCCACCTTCCAATCTTTCTTGGTTCTCTTCTTTCTACTTAGAATTCTTCATATTGTTTACTCTTTCTGACAATAGCCAAAATATTTATGAAGATGATTAAGACATCTTTATACCCCAAGATCTTTAGAAGAAAAGGAAGCATATTTAACAAATAAGTCAGCAAACTTGGGCCCTCAAATAAAATCAAGCTACCACCTATTTTTGTAAAATAAAGTTTTATTGGAATACAGTCATAATCATTTGTTTTTGCTGCTGAGTTTTTTTTAATATAGTCATGATCAGAGGCAAGAGATATATGGTGTATTTTTCATTGAAGTTCATTATAATTCCTATCTAGATTAGCAAAACATTTTTTTTTTTATTTGTAACCTTTGGAACTTAGAGACAAAGCATCGGGTAGTTCACTTAAATTTATTTTCCACTCCTGCATTTTCTGAAGCCTTTGATGTAAACCTTTTTGTGTAGCTAAAACTGGAATCTTCCTGACTTCCCTCAATTTTATAAACAATTGTAATTTCCCAAAATGTTACTTTGTAGAAATAGTGAAGTAATACTTTGATAATATTCTCCACCATTTCATCCCCCTAAAAGGTGTTTTGTTTTACTTTTATTCTCAATGTTTTATTTTTTATTATAAGTTGACACCTTATATGAATTTCTGGGATACAAAGTGATGTTGTGATTTTTTTAATACAATGAAGAATAATTAAATCATATTAATTAATGATCTATCATCTCAAATAGTTTTTGGTGAGAACATTCAAGATTAACCCTCTTAGCAATTTGAAATGTATAATATTTATTATCTATCTTTACCAAGCTATGAAATAGAAGTTTCAAAAAATTACTTATCTGTAATTTTTATCCCCTTTAACATTTTGTCCCCATTTCTCCTACTTCTATAACCACCACTCTGCTCTCTGCTCTTATGAATTCAGTTGTTTTAGATTTCATATATATGAGAACAAAAAATATTTGTTCTGTGCCTAACTTATGTCACTTAGCATAATGTTCTCCAGTTCTTTCCATGTTGTTGTAAATGGTAATTTCCTTTAAGTCGTATTTCACTTTCTCTATATACTACATTTATGCATTCATCTGTTGAGGGACATTTAACTTAATTGTATAACTTGGCTACTGTGAATAGTGCTGCAAAGAACTATTTGATTTCAGATTTTATTTCAGATCTTTGTGTAAGTACCTAGTAGTGATATTGCTGGGTCTTCTGGTAATTCTATTTTAATTTTTCAAGGAACCTACATATAGTTTTCCATAATGGTTATACTAATTTACATTTATTCCCAACAATATAAAAGGGTTTCCTTTCCTCTATTCACTCAACAACCCTTGTTATCTTTCATCTTTTTTTATAAAAGCCATTGTGACAGGTGTAAAATATTATCTCATTGTGGTTGTAATTTGCATTCCCCTAATAAAAAGTGATATTTAGTATTTTTTCATATAGATGCTGGCCATTTGTGTGACTTCTCTTGAGTAATATTTATTCAGATACCTTGAACATTTTTTAATTTGTTTTTTGTTTTCTTACTGAGTTGTTGGAGCTCCTTATATACTTTGGATATTAATCTATTAGATGTATAGTTTACCAATATTTTCTCCTAATCTGTAGATTGTTTCTGCACAGTTTTCTTTGCTGTTTAGAAGCTTTTTAATTTGATGTAATTTCATTTGTCTGTTTTTGTTGCATGTACTTTTGGGGTCAAGTCCAAAAAATCATTGCCCAGATTGATATCATATAGTTTTCCTCTGTTTTCTTCTAGCAGTTTTACAGTCTCTGGTCTTACATTTAAGTTTTCTTCCATTTTGTATATGGAATGAGGTAAGGGTTCAGTTTTGTTCTTCTACAAGTGGAAATACAGTTTTCTCAATACCATTCATTAGGATCTTCCTTTTTCTTTTATACATTTTTGCCAACTTTTTGAAAATCATTTGACATAGGAAGGTTAATTTCTGGGCTCTTCAAATATTCCATTGTTCAGTGTGTTTGTTTTTATTGTTTGTTTGTTTGTTTTTTGATTCTTTGCCATTGCCATGGTGCTTTAATTGCAGTAGCTTTGTAATACACTTTGAAAGCAGATAGTGTCCAGCTTTGTTCTTTTTGTTCATGGTTACCTGGCTATTTGGGATCTTGTGTTCTATATGAATTTTAGGAATAAGACTTTTCTGTTTCTATGAAAAATGGGGTTATAATTTTGATCAGGATTGCATTGAATCTGTATTTTACTTTGGGTGATATGAACATTTTAACAGTGCTAATTCTTCTAATCATAGTCATAAGAAACCATTATGAACAATTATATCCAACAACTTGAAAACCTAGAAAAAATGGATTTCCTAGATAAATACAACTACCAAAACTGAATCATGAAAAAGTAGAAAATCAGACCAATAACACATGAGGAGATTGAATCAATAAAAAGTCTTCTATCAAATGAAAACCTGGAACCTGCTTGCTTCATGGCTGAATTCTACTAAGCATTTAAAGAACAACTAATACCAATCCTTCTCATACTCTTCCAGAAAATCAAAAAGGTGGGAATCTTCCAAGCTCTTTTTTGAAACCAGCATCACCCTGATACGAAACCAAACAAGGATATTACAAGAAATGAAAATTATAGGCCACTATTCTTGATGATATTGCAAAAATTCTCAACAAAATACTAGCAACCCAAATTCGGCAAACACGTGAAAAAGATAATTTGCTGAGACCAAGTAGGATTTATCCATGAGACACAAGGATGGTTCAACATTCATAAATCAATAAATGTAATACATCACATTAACAGAATGGAGAGAAACTATACAATCATCTCAGTAGATGCAGAGAAAAAACATTTGACAAAATTCAGCATGAATGCATGATAAAACTCACCAAATTAAGTATAGAAGAAATTTACCTCAGCACAGTAAAGGTCACATGTAAGAAACCCACAACTTCTCAACAAGGAAAAACTGAAAGCCTTTCCTGTAAGATTTGGAAGAAGACAAGGACATCCATACTCATCAGTTCTATTCAACAAAGTATCGAGAGTCTTGCCACAGCAGATTGGCAGGAAAAAGAATTAAAAGGCATCCAGCTGGGAAAGGAGAATTGAAATCATCAGTGTACTGATATGTGATCTTATATATAAAACACCCTACAGATTCCATTCAGAACTGCTGAAACTAGTGAACACATACAGTAAAGTTTCAGGATACTAAATCAATACACAAAAATCAGTATTTCTATTCACTAACAACAAACTAAGAAAAAAAAAAATGAGAGTGCTTCCATTCACAATAGCTACCCCAAAAAATATTTAGGAATATAACTAAGGAGGTAAAAGACCTATACACTGGAAATCACAAAACATTGGTAAAAGAAATTGATTCAAATAAATGGAAAAATATCCTGTCTTCATAGATTGGAAGAATTAATACTATTTTGTTTTTTAACCAAGGGAAAAAAACCTGATTTTCTCTTTTTTTCTGTTTCTATAAAGTAATACTTACAAATTCTAAGTACTAATTTAAAACTCATTTCAAATCTTTTCTTATCACTTATTTAAAAAAAAGGTTAAAGTGGAACAAATGTGAATAGAAAGAATGACTGTTATCTTTATCCCATGCCCTATAAATTCCCCATTGCATAAAATTTGGTCTGCTTTTGAGTTTTACCCAAGCCAGAAGTTCAGTTGTAGTGTTCATGTACAAATTTCAACAGTTTTCTCAAAAGGAAGTATTGAAAAATTAATAGATATAACAAGTAACATAAAAATTATACTAGATGTAGAAATTTTTACAACTAAGGTTTTGAGATTGATAAAGGAAGCTGAAGGATTATAAACCCAGTGTTGCTGATTGCTTCCCAAATCTGAGAGCTGACACAACTAGCTGCAACCCAGATTTATAGAGCAAAGGCTGTATTTGTGATGCATTAAAACAAAGAAGAAAGGTTTTAAGAAATATTGTTTGGAAATAGGTTAATAAGCAAACATTAACTCATGAGTGTGGTGATATACCAGAATTACAAAAGCATCCTTCCTTTCCTAGCAGTCTCACTTTGTCTGTTCTTATGTAACTATACATGTATGAAGTTACATGTTCATATTTGCTGCATCATTTATAATAGCTGAAGATTTGACAAAATCAGAACATCCAGCAATAAAGGAAATCTGAAAGGCATTGAAAGATCAAAAGCAAACTTGTCCCTCAACATGTGCATTATCAGCAAAATAACATTGAAAATGCAGGAAAGGGGGATAATGACAAGTTTCTATCAAAGGCTGGTAAATGGGAAACAATGTACATTACTAAATTTGGTTAATGCCAAAAAATAACAGATTTTTAAATTATTTCATCTTTATTGGAATACATAAAAGTTTGCAAAGGCTTGCATAATTTACCTTGTTTTGATTCCCATTCCTACTTTTTCATAAAAACTGAATGTGCTGCTAAGATTCTCAGGAACCTAGGCTCATGACCAGTTAAGAATTACTGTAATTCTTAGTTCATTTGTCTGTGAACAGAATAAAATTTGATCTGCTGTTGAGCTTCTCCTTAATCAGGAGTTCAGTGTTCTGTTCATCCTAAAATTCCAACAATCATCCCAGAAGAGAGAATTGAAAAAATATGTAGGAGTATAAAAAGTTAAGCTAAAGCCGATACTAGAACATATATAGAAGTTAAAACAAAAATTATTATATTTCTTAGAAAAATTATTTCCACAGAAGAGCATTTTAATTTTTATTTAACATTTGTGTTCCACAACTTCTTTAAAAGGATTTGAGATGGTGGGAAGGGAAACATGTTCTCTGAGTTTTATCTCAGCACAATTATAGGCGAAGGTGTAAAAGCTATGGACAGAAGACAACAGGAGCCTACATTCTAGGCCTAGATTCATGTCAACTAAGTAGTAGAATTTTACAATGACTTAGGTGTTTGGAAGAAAGCTTTGTGAACAATCAAAAGATAACACTGAATTTTTGTGCTATGGAATTGTAGTAAACAGTAATGCTCACTGTGATAAATTAGTTATGATAGATTATTTGTTTTATGAGGAAAAGGAATAATTCTGCCTTAGGATGTTTCCAATGAGTTAGAAAAATTAAAAATTTGGACATGTAGAACTTGATTGATTAATCTTTAAAAGCATTGCTGAATCATGATTTTACCAAAGTGATAAATTTCAAATGCATTACTATGTATAATACTATAAATTCTTTGCTGCAAAAATCTTAGTTTTGAGTGTTTAAAAACTAAAATATATTTGTTATAGTTCTTAATATCTATAATCATGTAAAAGAAACTCATAAATCATTGACTGTTGTAGATTGCATTTATTTTATTTTATTTTATTTAGTCAGCAATAGACCTTTATTTTATTTATTTACATCCAGTGCTGAGAATTGAACCCAGCACCTCACATGTGCTAGGCAAGCACTCTGACACTGAACTACAACCCCAGCCCTTAGATTGCATTTTTATAGTAACTACCTGTATAATGTTACTCCTCAAGTGTTCATAGAAACCTTCATGTGTAATTCTCAATGCTTTTCTGTGTTTGAAGTATTATTCCCATTTTTCACATATAAATCAAGGCCTGGGGAGTTTGTAACATCTCTAGTCACACATCTGTGATACCTAAGTAGATCAAAACCTGAGTTCTTATCAATTTTTCTCCCTAATCTAGTATTTGTGTTATTTTTATTGTCATGGTGATAAAGCTGATTGATTGCATGTGTTTTATCTTTTCAGGATATGGCTTTAGTTGCTCCTGAGGCTCCTTCAGAACAAGCAAGGAGAGTGTTTCAAACCTATGATCCAGAAGGTAAAAGATCCTGTGAACTGTTTTATATCTTTGTATATTTGAAATATATTGAGATTTACCTGAGTTTTATCCAAAATAAATGTAGATTGTATTTATGAAAAATTTTAAAGGAAAATGATGAAAACGGAAATTAAAAAAAAAAACACAAGCATTCAACAAGTTTTTACATGGCATAATATTTTTGCATTTCTTGGTAAAATGTCCACTATTACTGTTACTTGGGTATTTTGATCACCTTTACACATGTTCGTGTACTTAGGTAACAAAACTATTACAGCTTATTCACTGACTTTTCAAATGTAACTTCAAAACTAATGCCTTAAGTTCCATTGTAAATCACCACATAGAAACCAAAGTTATTGGATCAGTGAAGTCCTAGGGAACATTCTAATGGATTCAACGGTTTTTATAAATGTACTTTCTTATATTTTTATTCTCGAGGGAATATGCTCTTCTCTGAAAATTTGCATCATGCAGGTTCTAGGAATGAGTCTTTTCTCACATCATAAACTAGGAGTATAACTTTCAACTAGTTACTTTTTTTAAAATTTATTTTTATTGTAAACAAATGGGATACATGTTGTTTCTGTTTGTACATGGAGTAACAGCATACCATTTGCGTAATCATACATTTATATAGGGTAATGATGTTTGATTCATTCTATTATTTTCCCCCCCCCACCCTTCTTTTCCCTCTATACAGTCCCTCCTTCCTCCATTCTTGCCCCCCTCCCACCCACCATTGTGTGTCATCATCCGCTTATCAACGAGATCATTCGTCCTTTGGTTTTTTTGAGATTGGCTTATCTCACTTAGCATGATATTCTCCAATTTCATCCATTTGCCAGCAAATGCCATAATTTTATTATTCTTTATAGCTGAGTAATATTCCATTGTATATATATATATATATACCACAGTTTCTTTATCCATTCATCAGTTGAAGGACATCTAGGTTGGTTCCACAGTCTGGCTATTGTGCTGCATCTCTGTAGTATGCTGATTTTAAGTCCTTTGGGTATAGGCCGAGGAGTGGGATAGCTGGGTCAAATGGTGGGTCCATTCCAAGTTTTCTAAGGAATCTCCACACTGCTTTCCAGAATATGAGTGTACCTTTTTCCCCACATCCTCTTCAACACCTACTGTTGCTTGTATTCTTGATAATTGCCATTCTAATTGGGGTGAAATGGAATCTTAGTGTAGTTTTGATTTGCATTTCTTTTATTACTAGAGATGTTGAACATTATTTCTTATGTTTGTTGATTGCTTATAGATCTTCTGTGAAGCATCTGTTCATATCCTTAGCCTATTTGTTGATTGGATTATTTGTATTCTTGGTGTAGAGTTTTTTGAGTTCTTTATATATTCTGGAAATTAGTGCTCTATCTGAACTATGAGTGGCAAAGATATTCTCCCACTCTGTAGGCTCTCTTTGCATTGCTGATAGTTTCCTTTACTGAAAGAAAGCTGTTTAGTTTGAATCTATCCCAGTTATTGATTCTTGCTTTTATTTCTTGTGCTATGGAGTCCTGTTAAGGAAGTCTGATCCTAAGCCAACAAGTTGAAGATTTGGACCTACTTTTTCTTCTATAAGATGTAGGATCCCTGGTCTGATTTCAAGGTCCTTGATCCATTGTGAGTTGATTTTTGTGCAGGGTGAGAGATAGGGGTTTAGTTTCATTCTGTTACATATGGATTTCCAGTTTTCCCAGCACCATTTGTTGAAGAGGCTATCTTTTCTCCATTGCATATTTTTGACACCTTTTTCAAGTACTAGAAAATTGTATTTATTTCGGTTTGTGTCTGTGTCCTCTATTCTGTACCATTGATCTTCCTGTCTATCGTCGTACCAATACCATGCCATTTTTGTTACTATTGCTTTGTAGTATAGTTGAAGTTCTGATATTACGATACCCCCTGTTTCATTCTTCCTGCTAATGATTGCTTTAGCTATTCTGGGTTTCTTATTCTTCCAGATGAATTTCATGATTGCTTGCTCTATTTCTGTAAGGTACATCATTGGGATTTTAATTGGAATTGCATTGAATCTGTATAGCACTTTTGGTAGTATGGCCATTTTGACAATATTAATTCTGCCTATCCAAGAACATGGGACATCTTTCCATCCTCTGAGGTCTTCCTCAATTTCGTTCTTCAATGTTTTGAAGTTTTCATTGTAGAGATCTTTTACCTCTTTGGTTAGATTGATTCCCAAGTATTTTATTTTTTTTTAAGGCTATTGCAAATGGAGTTGTTTTCCTCATTTCCCTTTCAGCTGTTTCATCGCTTGCGTATAAAAATGCTTTAGATTTATGCATGTTTGTTTTATAGCCTGCTATTTTGCTGAATTCATTGATGAGGTCTAGAAGTTTTCTGGAGGAGTTTTTTGGATCCTCTAAATAGAGAATCATGTCATCAGCAAATAGTAACAGTTTAAGTTCCTCTTTTCCTAATGGTATCCCTTTAATTTCTTTAGTCTGCCTAATTGCTCTGGCTAGAGTTTCGAGGACAGTGTTGAATAGAAGTGGTGAAAGAGGACATCCCTGTCTAGTTCCCGTTTTTAAGGGGAATGGTTTCAGTTTTTCTCCATTAAGAATGATGTTGGCCATGGGCTTAGCATAAATAGCCTTTCCAATGTTCAGGTATGTTCCTACTATCCCTATTTTTTCTAGTGTTTTGAGCATGAAGGGGTGTTGTATTTTGTCGAACGCTTTTTCTGCGTCAGTTGAAATAACCATATGATTCTTATCCTTAAGTCTATTGACATGATGGATTATGTTTATTGATTTACGAATGTTGAACCATCCTTGCATTCCAGGGATGAACCCCACTTGATCGTGGTGCACAATTTTCTTAATATGTATTTGGATACGGTTTGCCAATATTTTGTTAAGGATCTTTGCATCTATATTCATCAAGGATATTGGTCTAAAATTTTCTTTCCTTGATGTGTCTTTTCCTGGTTTGGGTATGAGGGTGATATTAGCTTCATAAAATGAGTTTGGTAGGGTATCCTCCTTTTCTTTTTCCTGAAATACTTGGAGGAGTATTGTAATGAGTTCTTCTTTGAAGGTCTTGTAGAACTCAGCTGAGAATCCGTCTGGTCCTGGGCTTTTCTTGGATGGTAGGTTTTTAATGGCTTCTTCTATTTCATTGCTTATATTGATCTGTTTAAATTGTGTATGTCCTCCTGGTTCAGTTTGGGAGGAGCATATGTCTCTAGAAATTTGTCAATGTCTTTGGTAGTTTCTATTTTGTTGGAATACAAATTTTCAAAGTAGCTTCTCATTATGTTCTGTATCTCAGTGGTGTCTGTAGTGATATTTCCTCTTTCATCATGAATTTTAGTAATTTGAGTTTTCTCTCTCCTTCTCTTTGTTAGTGTGGCTAAGGGTTTGTCTATTTTGTTTACTTTCTCAAAGAACCAACTTTTTGTTTTGTCAATTTTTTGAATTGTTTCTTTTGTTTCAATTTCATTGATTTCAGCTCTGATTTTAATTATTTCCTGCCTTCTACTACTTTTGCTGTTTTTCTGTTCTTCTTTTTCTAGGGCTTTGAGCTGTAATGTTAGGTCATTTAGTTGTTGACTTTTCATCCTTTTCTGGAATGCGCTCCATGCAATGAATTTTCCTCTTAGTACCACTTTCATAGTGTCCCAGAGATTTTGATATGTTGTATCATCATTCTCATTGACCACTAAGAATTTTTTTATTTCCTCCCTGATGTTTTCTGTTATCCATGTTTCATTCAATAGCATATTACTTAGTCTCCAGGTGTTGGAGTAATTTTTTTTTTTATTTTGTCATTAATTTCTACTCTTAGTCCATTATGATCTGATAGAACACAAGGCATTATCTCTATTTTTTTGCATTTCCTAAGGGCTGCTTTGTGGCATAACATATTGTCTATTTTCAAGAAGGTTCCATGTGCTGCCGAGAAGAAAGTGAATCTGCTCGTTGATGGATGGATTATTCTATATATGTCTATTAAGTCTAGGTTATTGATTGTGTTATTGAGTTCTATGGTTTCTTTGGTTGGTTTTTGTTTGGAAGATCTATCTACTTATGACAGTGGTGCATTAAAGTCACCCAGAATTATTGTGTTGTGGTCTATGTCATTCCTGAAATTGAGAAGGATTTGTTTGATGTACAGAGATGTACCATTGTTTGGGGCATAAATATTTACTATCATTATGTCTTCCTGATTTATGGTTCCCTTAAGCAGTATGAAATGTCCTTCTTTATCCCTTCTGACTAACTTTGGCTTGAAATCCACTTTATCTGGTATAAGGATGGAATCCCCCGCTTTTTTACTGAGTCCATGTGCGTGGTAGGTTTTTTCCCATCCTTTCACCTTTAGTCTGTGGATGTCTTTTTCTGTGAGATGAGTCTCTTGCAGGCAGCATATTGTTGGGTCTTTCTTTTTAATCCATTCTGGCAGTCTGTATCTTTTGATTGATGAGTTTAGGCCATTAACGTTCAGGGTTATTATTGAGATATGATTTGTAGTCCCAGTCATTTGGCTTATTTTTGGTTTTTAACTTGGCTCCGTTTCTCCTTTGAGTGGTTTTTCTCTAAGGTAGTTCCTCCCTTTGCTAACCTACATTGTTGTTTTTCATTTCCTCCTCATGGAATATTTTGTTGAGAACATTCTGTAGTGCAGGCTTTCTATTTGTAAATTCTTTTAACTTTTGTTTATCATGGAAGGATTTTATTTCATCTTCAAATCTGAAGGTAAGTTTTGCTGGGTATAGGATTCTTGGTTGACAACCATGTTCTTTCAGAGCTTGAAATATGTTGTTCCAGGCCCTTCTAACTTTTAGAGTCTGGGTTGAGAAGTCGGCTGCTATCCGTATTGGTCTCCCCCTAATCTGATGCTTTTCTCTCGTGGCCTTCAAAATCCTATCTTTATTTTGAATGTTAGGCATTTTCATTATAATGTGCCTTGGTGTGGATCTGTTGTGATTTTGTGCATTTGGTGTTCTGTAAGCCTCTTGTATTTGATTTTCCATTTCATTCTTCAGGTTTGGGAAATTTTCTGATATTTCATTGAATAGGTTGTTCATTCCTTTGGTTTGTATCTCTGTGCCTTCCTCAATCCCAGTAATTCTTAAATTTGGTCTTTTCATGATGTCCCATAGTTCATGATTTCTCACCATCTTCTCTGTTTGGGCAACTTTATTTTCAAGATTAAATATTTTGTCTTCATTGTCTGATATTCTGTCTTCCAAGTGGTCTAGGCTTTTGGTGATGCTTTCCATTGAGTTTTTTATTTGGTTTATTGTTTCCTTCATTTCAAGGATTTCCATTTGTTTTTTTTTTTTTTTTTTTTGAGAATCTCTATCTCTTTGTTGAAATGATCTTTTGCTTCCTGCAGTTGCTCTTTCACCTTGTTGGTATTATCATTCATTGCCTGCATTTGCTCTCTTATCTCATCCTTTGCTTCACGAATCATCTGAATCATGTATAATCTGAAGTCCTTTTCTGACATTTCTTCTAACTACTGTCACTGGATTCTATTAATATAGAATCTAGATTTGTTTGGATCATTTTCTTCCCTTGTTTTTTCATGTTGTTCATGTATCTTCCCCTCTAGCAGTGCAGATCTGGGGTATTGCAGATTTCCCCCTATAGGCTTGTAGTGGCCCTACAGGTTTTCAAAACCCTTTCTTTAAGGGGAGATCACTTTTAGCAGTGCCCAATTCAGACACTATACAATCCTAGACCAAATAGCCCCTGACAACGAGCTTCAAGTCTCCAGCAGGCATCTCAGGATGGGATTTGCCCCACTTAAAGATCAGAGCTACAGCTTCCAGGATTATCCAGGATGGCCACTCTGGCTTGAAATGTGTTGGCAAATGAAGAGCTGCAGCTCAGGCTGTGGCCGTGGTCAGCAGGAGGTCCTTGAGGCGGGATGTGGTTGATGAGGCAGGGGTCCTGGAGGTCGGGTGTGTTTGGTGTGGTTGTGGGTTCCTGGAGGCCGGGTGCAATTAGTCAGTCTGGGTCCCAGTGATAGGGCGCAGTCAGTTGGTCTGGGGGTCCTGGCGCCCGGGAGCAGTCAGTCGACGTGAGGGCCCCAGAGGCAGGGAGTGATTGGTCAGGCTGAGGGATCCTGGAGATGGGGCTCAATCAGTCTGGCCAGGTGTTTTATGGCGCCTGGCTGTTGTCTCAAAATTGCAGCAGCCACATGTAATTAAACCTGCAGGTACTGTAACAGTGAACTTCCTGGCTACAGCAGGCAACTGGTGCTCCACTGGCGGTTGGCGATCAGTTTGCTGACTGTTGTCGGATGATCGGGAGGTGAACCTCGTGCATTGGGTGATGGATAGGTGTAAGGCAGGCGATGGACAGGAGAGAGGCAGGCAAATGGCGGATGATAGCGCCTGACAGTGAGCAATCTGCACTCAAAAAAGGCGATATGCTGGCAGACTGCAGGTCATCACAGCAGACAAATGGGGTAAACAGCAGGGGATCGATAAGCAGCAAAAACTGCCTCACCAAGAAACAGATATCCTCTGCTTGAAACCGGAGTTACAGAGCGACTATGAACGCAGCCTCCCTCTAGTCTGCCATTTTGGATCCCCTCAACTAGTTACTTTTAACTCTATAAATCTGTTTACTCTATAAATCTGTCAAATTTGAAAAACCACTTATTTCTTCATTGTAACAATTAAATGAAGCTGGGTGCTATGGCGCACCCCTGGAAACCCAACTACTCTAGAGGCCGAATCAGGAGGATCGAAAGTTAGAGACCAGTCTCAATTTTTTAAAAAATTGTGAAGGAGGCTAGGGATGTACTGCAGTGGTAGAGCACTCCTGGGGTCAATCCCCAGTACCTCCAAAAAAATTAAAGCATTGTGGAAGGCACTCTGACCAGTGGTGTTTTACAATGAAAGAAGGTGCTCTCCACCCCTCTAGTTAATTGTTGCTTTTACCAGTTTGTTAACTTCGAGTTATTTTCTTTCTTCCTTTCGTTATGCCTTTTCTCTAACTTCAGAAATATCCAAGTTTCTTTCCTCCTAGAATTAATAATCTTTTAATCTTTTGGTAATATTTCATTCTACTTCTTTAGATAAGGAAGTGAAAGGGATTTATAGCTTCATATTTTCCTACCACTGAATCATATTAAGGAATAAATTCTATTCCTAAAATTTTAAAATATATTTTGAGCTAAGCATCAAACGTAACAAAAGATGGTTTAAAAACAATAACAAATGGTGGTTCCATTCCAAGTTTTCTAAGGTATCTCCACACTGATAAGCCAATCTCAAAAAACCAAAGGACAAATGATCTCACTGATAAGTGGATGATGACACATAGTGGGGGATGGGAGGGAGGCAAGAATGGAGGAAGGAGGGACTGTATAGAGGGAAAAGAGGGGTGGGAGGGGTGGGGGGGAAGGAAAAAGTAACAGAATGAATCAAACACTATTACCCTATGAATGTATGATTACACAATTGGTATGCCTCTACTTCATGTACAAACGGAGAAACAAGATGTATCCCATTTGTTTACAGTAAAAATAAGTAAAAAAAATAAGTAAATAAAGAATTATGTCCAGAATCAAGCCATTCTCAGAAGATCCAACAAAAATTTTTAAAAACTTTAATAGGAAAATAAAATTGACATAAAAAGTATAATACAAGATTCAAAGAAATGTGATTAATTGAACTGAAATTAGAGAGCTGTCATGAAGACTTGGAGGGAAAGGGCACTTTGGCAAATGGAAGCTAACAGAAGAGAAAGTGATATATCTAAGATAGTAACTATTGTTTGGCCTGAGTAGAAAGACAAGCTATAAGAAAAATAATGAGGTCGAATTTACTATTGTGAAGTGCTCCTAGAGGTCCACAGTTAGTAGAATAACTGAGGAACTTAATGTTATTAAGTGTTGGATTTGTACTTTAAAGAAATACATTTCAGAAGAGTTGAGCAGTTTCCTGGCGTATACCCTTTTGAAGATTTAAAGAATATTTTGTTTTCTATCATCTCTAACCTCCTTTTGTATACCTTACATCTCAATGGAAAGTGTGACTTTATAATCATGCACATACACACCCATATCCTTCTTTGTTTCAGGACTTCTGTGAGGACGTTTCTACCATACTGATGATAATTAGGGTATCAGAGAGAAATTCCTTGTACAATGTAATACATTATAGCCTGAGGTATGTAGGATGGCATGCAGATTAAGTGGGCATCTTCCCAGAGTTTTTAGTCAGGTCTTTATGGTATAGACTTTTTTTTAAGTGATTTTACAAGATATGAATTATATTCTTATGCCAGGGTAACTACCCAGCACATTCCAAAACCAAACATATGACTTTGTAGTCTGCTTTGTTAGATACTGCTATGTTTATTTCACTAGTGAACTTTTTAGAATCAGAATTGAAACTATGAGTGATGAAGTTCTTGAGAAAATGATCATGTAGGGAGAGTCAGAGGATCTTGAAGATAAGAACCATTAATGTGTAAGGGCACAAGAAATGCCTTCACAGCAAGGGGTGTTCACAGAGGAACACTCACCATTTGAAAAAGTTCATTAGAAGACTGAATGAAAAAAACTCAATAATGCAGGTTTTTAAAGTAGGAGACCTTGTCATAATCAAGAGATTTGTGTGCTTACTGTTTGCATTTTTTAATCATCAGTGAGATGCTTGAACTATTCATTTTCTTTTACAAATTTGCCAAATAAAATTAGAATGTCAATTTATAATCAGTGGCAGTATTTCCAAATTGACTCAAGAGATGCAGTGTGAAAATAACATTGTTCTTCCTACTAAAGAAAATTGTTGATTATTTTCATCTACAAAGTTTTGTTTATATCAACTTAAAGTACTATAAACAGTTATTAAAAAGCAAGGAAAATTTGTTCAGGTACAGAATAGATATCTTCTTTATGATAAATCATGTATAGAAAGACAAATTTTTCTTAAAAACAGTTTTTCACTTTCTGCCTTTTTAGCCATTTACAAACTAATCTGCCCTTCTGCTAATTTTGATTTTTTTCCCCTAAACATAACATACTTTTTCACATATGAGTAAATCAAGCCTGCTCAGAACTTAATGTATTGCTCAGATTCAATGTACTGTCTTACGAGCTTCTAAGTAGCTTCCAGTTTCCATTCATCAGAGACTGGCTTGGGGCCAATTGTCCTTTGTCACTCTCCTTAGACACTTGGAGAATAATTGATCTAGAGAGGAGATAATGAAAAGAGAATTGGAGTTTATTTTTCTATCTTTATCTCACTTCCCACACCACTTTCTCTCCTGCTGCTGCCTTAAGCATATTGTGAATTAAATCAATAGACTTATTCAGGCATCTTGCATATTTTAAGCAAGTGATTTTGGGACATAAACCTGGTTTAGAAATGGGGACCTGTCTAAAAATAACAGTTACTGGCATTTGCATGGAACATTGCAGTTCATATTACATTTTAAATCCATGATCCTATTAAGCTTTGCCATAAACCCAGGAGATAGGCAGGGATTCTGTCATCATCATTGTTCTTCAAAAATAAGCAGTTTTGTGACAGCAAAGCTACATACCAAGCAGTGAGAACCAATACTGGAATCTAGGTGTTCTACGAGATCAAATACTTTCTCCCCCTTGCTACTGCTGATATCTTTTTTAAAGGCTATAATCTTCAAGTAGTACTTTTTAACTCAAGTTTTCTTTAAACTGTTGTTATTAATTTAGTGGAACAAGGGTTTGATATTGACTCATTGTACTTGAGCAATTAGAGTAACTTCCATTTCAGATTCCTTGTATCTTAGGTGCTAGCTTAAGCACACTTAGAAGAACAAAATCATGTTTTTGTACTGTTAATTTTGGTACCATTCCAAATGAGAAATTTTCATTTTAGCAGAACCTTGATACCTCACATCTAATTACTTGACTCAGTTTATTGAGTAATCCCAAGTCACGGAATGAAAATAAACACTAGTATATGTGCTCAGAGTCTCAAGAGTAAAGAGAATTGGCATCGGCATCAAGCCGATGCAAAGCATCATGCATGCACTTTTGAGGAAGTCCATACTTTATTCATTATTGCACCTTTTTGTGTGAGGGGGAGTTTTTGTATGTGTACTTTGTACTCAGATGTCTGTTTTATAGGGGTTTTTATAAAATAAAAAATAGTGATGGAGATAGATTGATCAATGTGATCAGATATTGGACAGCAGAGGAATTTTGTAGTTCTTCCTGAAGAACGTTGTAATATCAAATAGATCTACATAATGGCTCAAAAACACAGAAACTTATCCAAATAATTGTTCCTGCCTCCTGGTGATCAGTTAATGGCTACTTTGCATTTGGAGATTGTAGGCTTTAACTGTGGCTTAACTAAGCAACATAATTTTTCTCTACCTTTCAAATTCATCAAAGCTAAGCTCACAAAGCTTGAAAGTTTTCATAGGTACTTTCGAACAAGTTCTTTATTTTCTATGCTTCAAATTATCAGTAACTTGACAAATTAGAATTACTTTAACCCCTTGCTTTAAAAATTGTGCTTTTTTCCCTAAATGATTTCTAGACTTTAAGTCAAAACTAATATGTCTTCAGATGGGGAAACAAGTGCTTATGATATTTAAGAACAGAAAAAGAATGTTGTGAAGTTATAACTTCATTTCCTTTTTGATAGACAGTGCACACTGTCTGAATGGGCAACCGCAAACTTTATTCTGTAGTTTGATTATAGGAGCAAGGTCTTTGGACATCGTGTTCTCCTTGGCAAGATTTTTACAAAATCAACTAAAGCCTGAAAAAGACATTGTGTGGAATGCTTATTTAAAACTGAGACAGTCTTTAGGAATGAGTAAATGATTAAGGGAACTTGGGCACTGTACATTTAAGGGAATAAACAATTTGCTTGTTTAAAACTACCATCATTTTTAACTACCCTACAAGGTTTTTTGTGTGTCATGTACTATTATATCATCAAAGTTTGAGCCATTTGGCAAAGCTATTTCCTCATCAAGCCAAAAAATTTTTTTCCATAAAATAGTCATCATCAACATTTGATTCTACTCTACACTTCAATTTTGAATTTTTTTCATTAAATCTATGGCTCTTATTTCAGTCATCAAGCCTCTTATAGGATATCTTTTTTAAGTTGTCTGTTACCTAATAGTACTGGATCACTGCATTCTTTCAAGATGTTCTATAACATTGTGATAAAAGGAATTATTAAAGAATTATTTTCTGAATGGGAAATAAGTGCTAACTTTGTTTATTGAAAGATATACATAATAAGTTGTTATAATTTTAAGTAGAAAAAAACTTCACCCATTTTATAGATTTGTAAGACTGCTTAAAGAAGAAGTAATTTGACTTTGTTTTCATTGGAGTTCTTGAGTAGAAATTATGTGATTAACTTTTCTATTTGAAATTTCCCCCCAAAAAAATTTGTCCATGTGCCTTATGAATCTAAAATAAGAGAATCTAGTAATAGTAGGCACTTAAAAAATATGAATGTAATATGCTATTCCTTAATTTTTTTGTATTCCTTTTATGTGATTCCCCCCCCCCGAATCTGATTAACAGTAGTAATAGCATTTCTTGATGTAAGCTCAAAAGTTATTTCCGATTTTTTTTTTCCAGATAATGGATTCATAGCCGATTCACTTCTAGAAGATGTGATGAAAGCTTTGGACCTTGTTTCAGATCCTGAATAGTAAGCTAAATAGGAAGTGTCACTTTGCCAACTCAAAAGAAATTCCATCATATCTTAAACATTATATTTACCTTTTTTAAAAAAGTTAAACCTGTACTATTAAAAACTAGCAATTTATATAAAGATTTAAAAAGCAACCAGATTATAATCCATTATGATAAAAGAGACTTGGCATATTTAAAATGAGCTTCCTTTCCCACCATGTACTTATTGTCCTGCTTTTTCTAAACTGCTGAAAATGTCTTTAAGTTTTAAGTACAGTTATTCCATTTTTAAAGATTTATAGTTTCTGTGAAATAATGAAAGAATCAACAGGCCTCTAACTTTCAATCTTAAATAAAGATAACTAAAGACATTAAATGTTTCTAAATGATTAACTGATCTGAACCCTTTGTGAGTGACTTTAGTATATTATAGGGTATAGATTTTCAGTATTGCCTTTATGTCTTGTCATGTAATTCCTCACTGTTATGTTTTATACATTGTCAAATTTATAACTTCATCCATAGATTTAGGACCTTTAACAAGAAATACTTTCTCATTAATAATAAAGTGGGTGTGTGTATTGATCAAATATGAAAATAAAGATAAGATCTATCCCAATTTTTCCTTTTTTCTGCACAGTTTCTCCTTTGGCAAGTTTTTTTTTTTTTTTCTGAGCAAAATTTAGCTTACAAAACAGTAAAGTCATTCAGCAAAAGTAACATGAAACATTAGTGTACACAGTTTTTAGAATTTGGTCCTTCTGTTTTTAAATAAGTTCAGGTATGCTTTTTTGGAAATATGGAATACTTATAAACTAATCACATCTGAATTAATGTCTCAATCTTCCTAGAACTTTATTCTACTCATTCTTAATAATTAGACAAAATTATTTCAGCTTAGAAGAAATTCAGAGTTGAACTGCTCTGATAAATGATAAAATAGTTATTACTATATTTCTTCTAAACTCTTTCCACATAGAGACCATCTTGTTTGCCCTGCTTAAATTTACAAAAGAGAACTGAACTCAGTCTTGGTTACTGACAGTTTTTAAGATGGAATGAGAATGAGGAAAGGATCTTTTTTGTTATTTTCAAATTCTTGCATGGATACATATATAAGTGCCCTCCTTTCATCAGAATATATAGTGTGCCTTGAATTATAGTTAGTCAGATTGTTTTCTTTGAAGTAGCTGAAAGATTGGACTGAGTTATTCACTCTGTACTTTGGCCTGTTTGCATAAAACACGATAACCCATAAACTAAGATATATTAAACATTAAATAAGTTAAATATAGTAAATATAAAATATGTCTTTGCCCATTTGTTTCATGTTATAACATGGCCTTGCTCAATCCCACTAAAACATTATGCCCTTTGCATAATGTCCTAGAAGAGACACATGATTGTAGAATGTGAATAGCCCACTCATCATCTCACAGGGTTGACAATACATGTGATACCACACATATGATGCAGCCTGCCCTGGGGTTTATAGGAGACATGGCTACTGCAGCACACATATGGCTTTCTTATATCTTAAAGCAAAGTTCACCCTTATAAGGATCACTTAAACCCCCTTTAAGAAAGAAACTCCTGTTAACTGGTTCAGACTAAATACCATACTCCCAAGTCAGGAGGTCCTTAGACGCCCCCCTGACTATACCTGACTCATGTCATGGACTGCATCTGCTGCCCATCTCTTAAGAGCTTGAACCACAGAAGATGTCCAGACTCTTTTTTGACTTGCATTGAACCGAAGAGAAGTGCCCAATGAAACCCCAAACACAATGTTTTACTCGTTATATAATAAGCTAAATTTAACTTAGCATTTATAGTTTGAGATAACAGGGAGAATAAAACTTTTTGAAAAGACCATTTTTGTTTTTTAAAATCCTCCAGACTTCAGTCCATTTTAATATATCTTCTTTCTAATCACACATAACACTGTTAACTAACCTTGACTTCACCTAAATGGCGAGGACTATAGAGTTCTATTTTCTTTAGACTACTGCTGGACCAATAAAGTACTTGCCACTTGCCCTAATTCACTTTACTTCAGCCCTTTAATGATTGTCTTCCCTCTTTAACCTTCAAGGAAGATTGTCTTAAGAATTTTGCCTCATTTAGTTCTTGAAAGTAAGCTTTTTATAAGACATTTTTTATTATCTCATGTACCATTGCCTTTTGACATGTTTTTCTTCTTAGGTTGAACATGAAATATTTTTAAGTTAAATGCTTCATTTGATTGTTAAATTCAGGCTTACCTATGAAGCAAAGAAAATTTGCCTTTGGGAGGTAACAAGACTGAGTTTTTAAGCCTTGGTTTTTAAATTGCCTAATAAGGAACAATATTCCAAAGTCATCATCATAATTTAAATTTTAAATAGTAACAGATTACTCTGGTTTAAAAATAACCAAGTTTTGGCAAATTAAATGTCATTCCTGTGTATTTGTCATTAAGGTTCTAAAAAGAACAGCTTTTAAAATTTTTGGCAGTCACATGTGTTATAGTACCAGTAATTTAATCATAAAAGGAAAAAAATAGCCCACCCCCTTTTGTTATTCACTGTTTTTCTTTTTTCTCCTATAGTATAAATCTCATGAAGAATAAATTAGATCCAGAAGGATTAGGAATCATATTGTTGGGTCCATTTCTTCAAGAATTTTTTCCTGATCAGGTAATAATTGAGGAAATACATTTATTGTTTTGTTCTCTTGCGTGGATCACCTGTCATGGTTTGGGTATTTGTTCCTACTTCTTTAAAATGTCATGAAGTGTATATATGAGACTGAGAATGCTCTGGTATGGAAAGACCTTCCCATGCAGAGAGGCCAGAACCCTGTGTACCAATAGGTCAATGCAGTGCTTGGAGGATACCAGCATGCCAGTACAACAACACCTGCTTGGAGGAGGAAGAGTGGCAAAGGACACTGCTAACACCAATATTTATACATAACAATATGTTTTTTCTACAAGGATAAAATTCAGAAGTATCTGGAATTTAAAAAGATTCCCTTTCTCCATTCCCTCCCACCCCATGTGCATTTTCATATGTAACTATTATTAATAGATTACTATTTCTCTTCTAAGAATTCTTTAAACACAGGGAAAGAAAGCAAAGATGCCTATAGGTAGTAGGAGCCCCTACTAGTAAACCTAAATTCCAGGAGAATTTCAGTTGAATGGAAGAAAAGGTGGTGTTTTGTTTCAGTGGAGCTGTGCTGTTTCATACAGGGACATTTCTTCTGTTGGATGTTGATAGTAGCTCAGTTATTTAGAATATATGCTTGTCACGAAACCCTTGAGTTTTGTCTGTGTCACTGGCAAGCCAATTCTATATCCTATGCTGTCTTCTTATCTAATTATTTTATATTTCAATGAATTATTTAGATACACAACATAGTTTAAATTGAAATTCATTGTTTCAATTGAAATGCCAACTTCTCTTCTACCTCTATCAGGAAAGAAGTGTTTCAACAGGTAGAAAATTGTAAAACAGAAAAAATATTAAAGGAAAATTGCAAGATATAATTATTAAATTTTAAGGTGGTTATTGTTTTCACAGTGTTCTTTTCATTAATTAAAAGTTCACAGTTTTCTGCAGGCTGAGAGATAGGGGTTTAATTTCATTCGGTTGCATATGGATTTCCAGTTTTCCCAGCACCATTGTTGAAGAGGCTGTCTTTTCTCCATTGCATATTTTTGGCCCTCAAAATGGATCAAGGACCTTGGAATCAGACCAGAGACCATTCATCTTATAGAAGAAAAAGTAGGTCCAAATCTTCAACATGTCGGCTTAGGATCAGACTTCCTTAACAGGACTCCCATAGCACAAGAAATAAAAGCAAGAATCAACAACTTGGATAGATTCAAACTAAAAAGCTTTCTCTCAGCAAAGGAAACTATCAGTAATGTGAAAAGAGAGCCTACAGAGTGGGAGAAAATCTTTGCCACTCATACTTCAAATAGAGCACTAATTTCCAGAATCTATAAAGAACTCAAAAAACTCTACACCAAGAATACAAATAATCCAATCAACAAATGGGTTAAGGAAATGAACAGATACTTCACAGAAGAAGATGTACAAGCAATCAACAGATATATGAAAAAATGTTCAACATCTCTAGTAATAAGAGAAATGCAAATCAAAACTACCCTAAGATTCCATCTCACCCCAATTAGAATGGCAATTAACAAGAACACAAGCAACAATAGATGTTGGTGAGGATGTGGGGGAAAAGGTACACTCATACATTGCTGGTGGGGTTGCAAATTAGTGCAGCCACTCTGGAAAGCAGTATGGAGATTCCTCAGAAAGCTTGGAATGGAATCACCATTTGACCCAGCTATCCCACTCCTTGGCCTATACCCAAAGGACTTAAAATCAGCATACCACAGAGACACAGCCACATCAATGTTCATAGCTGCTCAATTCACAATAGCCAGATTGTGGAACCAGCCTAGATGTCCTTCAGTTGATGAATGGATAAAGAAACTGTGGTATATATATACAATGGAATATTACTCAGCCATAAAGAATGATAAAATTATGGCATTTGCAGGCAAATGGATGAAATTGGAGAATGTCATGCTAAGTGAGATAAGCCAATCTCAAAAAACCAAAGGACGAATGATCTCACTGATAAGTGGATGATGACACATAATGGGGGGTGGGAGGGGTTAGGGTTAGGATTCGTGAGGGGGCAAGAATGGAGGAAGGAAGGACTGTATAGAGGGAAAAGAGGGGTGGGGAGAAGGGAAAAAAATAACAGAATGAATCAAACACATTACCCTATGTAAATTTATAATTACACAAATGGTATGCCTTGACTCCATGTACAGAGAAACAACATGTATCCCATTTGTTTACAAAAAAAAAAAAAAAAGAAAAGCATAGGGCTTGGACCTACACTAGGAAAAAAAAAAAAAAGTTCACAGTTTTCAAATGATATTTTTTAGAATGGAAACCCCTAACTCAGTATTGTAAACTAAATTGGAAGCATCAGTACATTGTATAATTATGATCTAAGCAAGAGTGATACTACTCTTCTTCCATATTAATAGGCAAGAACAACTTATTGCAAAGGAAAAAGTAGAGATATATTTTAGTAAGTATTTTTGTGTTTTAAAATAATAATATGCACATAGTTAAACATAAGTGCAAAAGAGCTTAGAATGACAATTTATACTTCCTACTTTCCAGTCACTTCTCCAGAAGCACCAATTGCAGCTTTTTGGTTTTCTGGGAGGTACCCATTTAAGTTATTTGCTTGGTCAAATGATTCCCTAATGAAAGGATGAGGATTTAAGAAACTTGCATTTTATGTTCATTGCTTATTAGAGATTGCCTGATAAAATGATATAAAGTTTTAATTGTACTTTATTTATATAGGGTTCCAGTGGTCCAGAATCTTTTACTGTCTACCACTACAATGGATTGAAGCAATCAAATTATAATGAAAAGGTATGAAAATTCACAAACTAATTTGTCTTCAACTGGGTGAATGAAATAAGAACACATGTATATAACAATATCTAATTCCCATGCAGTGATTTACTAAGGAGGTTATTCCAGGAGTCTCTTTACTATCACAACATATTTTAGAATTGGTCATATTGATTTGCCCAACATGGCACTGTACAGTGAAGATCTACATTGGAGTAGTAGTTTCACTGTGATGAAATAAATGCATCCAATGTGTAGGGTTACCCTTGGCTTTGTATGTATTTCTAAATTGGCATTTATGATTAATATAGTGAACATTGTTACTAATCTGTTTAAATGCAGAAAGAGGTACAATAAGAATTTTGATTTGAGAAAAATAGTTTAAAGGATTAAAATAACCACAATGGCTAGTGTTTATTGAGCATTTACCAGGAATTGTATTAAGTATTCTGTTTATCCCCATTTTGCAGAGGAGGGACCTGAAGCACAGGTAAGCAACCTTGCTGAAGGTCGAGCAGCCAGGAAGTGACAGAACTGGGATTGAAACTTAGGAAGTCTAGCACAGAACCTGCCCTCTTCCCCAAAATGCTTTCCTTTATAACTCAAAAGGCATGAAGATGACTCCCATGATTTCAGCAAAAGTTTTGTCTCACCACCTCACTATTTTGATGAAATACCAACTTTGTGTACACATGTGATGTCTATTATGTTTGCATTTATTCAAGTGACAGTTGTTGTGGATATAGCTAATATTAGAAGGAATTATCCCTGATAGTCCTTTTAAATTTGATCTGTACATGCTCGTTTCATAAGTATTTAAATTGGAGGATGACTACAGAAAATAGATTATAATGTAAATACATGATTTGGTTAAATCTAAAATATTAAAATTTACTTTTCATAATATAAATGGAAAGTTTTATTAGGTCCAAAATCTTTTCACAAAAATAATTTATTGATACATATAACAGAAAATATAAATTGTCAGTAAGAAAACTTGGATGCCATTTCTATGTGTGTTGAGTGCTTCATCTAGACTTTGAAGCTTTGCATAGCTTGAAATGAAGGTGCTTTATAGTCATTAGTTTTTCACCTACACAGTTCCTGCAAGGTAGTCAAATATTATCCGTATTTTACAGATAAGACAGGGAGATTAAGTGACTCATCCAGAGTCACACAGCAAGTCATTGACAGAGCAGGGATTGGAACTGAGTTCCTGATTCCCAATCCTGTCCTTGGTCTGCTTGGCCACGCTACCTGTATATAGTAAGTTTTCAAATTATGCTTGTGAGAAGTATCTGGCATACTAACAAAGATCAGATATCGAAACAGAGGGGATATTAACATGACAGTAGTATATAAGAACTAAAAATCAAAGCATGTAATGTCATTAAGTTGCAGAAGTACCATGTTATACAGTTACTCAGGAGCTAGTGAGGTGCTATTAGAAACATCTGGAGGAAACAGGGAAGTGGACTACCATGCCTGATCCCCCAGGCAACAAAAGCTAGTTGAGGACCTCCAGAAGTGAGCCACCGTACTCTGTCCAGCACTTGGACTCCGGTGCTATGAGCACCTGAAATTCTTTGTGAAAAATAGGTCCTGTCTTACTTAAGTATTATAACTTGAGTTATATTCCTTGCAGACAATTCTTCAGGAAAAGGCTTTTTTGCTTTGGGGAATTGAAAAGTAAGAGTAGTTGTTTTAATAATAAGTTTATTTCATCAATACTAGAAACAAACATATAGTAACCAAAATAAGATATAAAAAAAAATTTCACACTGGAAAACCTTCCTTAAAAAATTAGATATATGAAACCAAATTATCCGACCTAGTAATACTTTTGATGTAGAAATAATGTGTCTTTTAGGGAACTCCCATTTAAGGCTTATAGTTATTTATTTTGACTCCTTAGTCAAGTTGTGACTTATATATTGGAAGAACATTATTATAATCGTGTATCCACCCATTGAATGTGTAAAAGTAATTACATATACTTTGGAAGAGGCAGCTTATATCTTTTTCTATTAAATTATATGGTTATAATTTCTGTTGATGCAGAAAATAATTAATGACCAGTACTTTCATGTACACAGAGGACCTTTTGTAAACAGTTAAGATTTTCATTGGTGTGTTATGTCATAGAAACTTTTGTGTATTTTCTTTGAAATGGAAGAAATAAGAATAATTTTTTTCCAGTATCTAGCAACCAGTATATATGCAATGACAGTGATCGCATCAAATGCTTAATCTATCGGCCTCCTCCTACTACTCAGTTGTACTGCATGAAAAATCATGGAGGAAAAAAACATCAAAAAATATGTCAGGACAAAGTGCATTCATGAGCTGAATTTCGGAAATACTTATTAATAAATTTAATTTCCAAACATACAAATTGTCTTCAGCTCTGGAAATTCATTCTTCAGATTGAAAGGAGAAAGTGGAAGTCCTCCTTAGAATGTATAGCTATATTTCTGTTTTGGCTTTCCATTTCATGAGATTGGCATGAGTGTCCAAGTGCCTTGGTATCACAATAATGAAAGCTATGTAACTGAGTATAATAAAGTTTCCTCCAAATATTATTTGAAGGATGATTTTTATCAAAAATAGTCTGATGTGTCTTGTGATTCACATATACTTTAATTCTAAAAATCATCAGATCAGCTAGCAATTATATCAGTACTTCTTTACAAATTTATTTTCAAATTAATAAGCAAATATTCTTGCTCATAATTTCTATCAAAATAGATGAGAAGCTCCACATAAAACCCTATGGAATAACTTACTAGCCTATAAAAACTGTCTCACACCAAAGAACGTACTAAGAATATTAATTGAGCTTGGTGGCTTTTTCTTTTTTCAACAGGTAATGTATGTAGAGGGAACTGCAGTCATTATGGGTTTTGAAGATCCCATGCTACAAACAGATGACACACCTATTAAACGCTGTCTCCAAACCAAATGGCCATACATTGAGTTACTCTGGACCACAGATCGCTCTCCTTCACTAAACTGATTTGCCTAAGTATTTTAAGGAAGATCGTAATAACAGATGTTGAAAGAGGGATTTATGACTGGCAATTGGCTAAACACTGGTATCATTGATTAACTGTAAATAACAATTAAAAACACATTTTGGTGTTTAAGATATGTTTAAATTATTCGTTTTAAAAGTTTACCTTAAAGATTATCCTATTTTAACCCTTTGTGTTGAAATTTACTAGCAAAATTAAGCTTTAATCAAAGTTCATCACTTTTGCAATCAGATAAGTATCAAAATCACTATATATAAACTTTTGGGTTTATTTCATTCAGACACATTTTATCGTTTGAATGATTCTGCCTTATAATATTATCAGCTTCCACACTGAAATGCAGAAGTTAATTTTTTTTCTTTTCTAAAATCTTTTCCATTAGAAAGTCTGATAAATAACAATTTATCAGTCCAGGTCCTTTGATAATTGGCTTAACTCTGGCATGTTTACAAAATGTAGAAACTATATGAGAACTTCCCATTTATTCACAGGTATAGGGGATGTATTTTTTAAACTGATAGAAAGAATGTTTAATAGTCTTAACACTGTTAACTTTCACTGTATTGCCAAATGCTTTTCCAAATTTGTTCCAAAAGCCCTGTAAGCCAGCTTTCTTGTATATTTATAAATGTGATAAATGCATGAGAACATCTGTTATTACATTAGTATATTGCATTATTTATTATGATCCTAGTTGATAGCCTAAATAAAAACTTTTTTCTTTAACTCTATCCTTGCATTCTTACATTAGTCACAAGTAAACAAATATTTTTATCTTATTTTACTTTTTTGTTTTTTACTAAACTATTTTTTCAAACAATTGTAGATTCAGTATAAAATTGAGCAGGAAGTACAGAGTTCCCCTGTAACCCACAGTCCCACACAAATGCGTAACCTCCCAACCATCACTGTCCCTAGCACGATGGCACGTTTGCTGCAATCACCGAACTTATGTTAATATATCACTCTCTCTCAAAGTCTGTAGTCTACATTAGGTTTCATTCCTGATGTTGTAAATCTTTTTTTTAAATTTGTTCTAATCAGTTATATGTGATAGTAGGCATTTTGACACATTGTACACAAATGGAGTACAACTTCTCATTCCTCTGGCTGTACATGGTGCAGTCACACAGGTAGTGTCATCATGTATGCACGTATATAGGTAATAATGTCTGTCTCGTTCCACCATCCTGCTCATCCCCACACTCCTTCCCCTCCCCTCAGTCTCCTCTGTGCAGTCCAAAGTTCCTTCATCTTCCCTACCCAACCCCATTATAAATCAGCATCAGTTTTTCAGAGAAAACATTTTGCCTTTTTTTTTTAAGTTTGGCTTATTTTGTTTAGCATGAAATACTCTAGTTCTATCCATTTGCCATCAAATGCCAGAAATTAATTTTTCAAGGCTGAGTAATATTCCATTATGTATATGTACCACGTTTTTTAAAATCCATTTATGTGTTGAAGGGCATCTAGGTTGACTCCATAGTTTAGCTCTTGTGAATTGAGCTGCTAGAAACACTTATGTGGCTGCATCACTGTAGTATGCTGATTTTAAGTCCTTTGGGTATTAGCTGGGTCAAATAGTGGTTCCATTCCAAGTTTTCCGGGGAATTTCCATACTACTTTCCATAGTGGTTACACCAATTTGCAGTGTATGAGTGTACCTTTTCCCCACATCCTCACCAACACTTATAAATATTTTTAAATGTTTCTGCCCAGCCATCCTGAAAAACACAGCATCCAAAACATTTCTAATGGACTCAGAGGTCCTTGACAAATAGTTCAAACCTTATGCTTTTACCTATGAGCTCTGCTAACTCACACAGCCAGAAGCAGAAGAGCCAGGGTGGCAGCTGTCTAGACTGGTGAGCAAAGATGCAGAAACTTCATCCTGTTTACTTGAGAGAGAGATTACTTTATTCCAATAGTTTGCTCCACAGAAGTTTGAAACCTGAATTACCAGAGGTGTTTTTGCCTTCACATGTGAAACAGACAGCCATTTAGTATTTTCTTACACATTTCAGAGCTGAACTTTACCTTTAACAGCTTATTTCCTGTGTGAATCTGTTTGGGGTTTTATTTTTGTACAGATACTTACAATATAATTAAATTTTAGCACAGGAAAAAAAGTGGCATGAGATTTTATATATAACTTGGTGGCATTCTGTTCCAGAAGTATGATACTAGCTACTAGAATTCCAGTTAAAAAATATTTTTGGCCAAATCTTGGCTGCCTCTGATGCAACACATGTACCTACATATGCATATATATTTAACATATATAAACATAATGTCTCAATTAATTTATCTAACTCCAGTCTTAAATTCCGTAAGGATTTTGAAAAAGCAAAATCTCTCATAATCCTCTACCCTACAAAATAGTAGAGTGCTCTTACTGTGCTGTGCAACAAATCATTCCAAAATGTCATGGCATAAAACAATCCTTGTGTTAGTTTCACCAGTTTGGTCACTTAGAAGTTCAAATGGTACAGTGGAGGGAAGGCTTCCTGCTTCTCAGTCTGGAGACTCAGCTTAAGACACTCAGTGGCCAGGGAGATGTCTTTACACAGGACAGGCATGACTGACCTTTGCCTGATTTCATTGACAGATGTAGACACTACCAGACAACTCCAGGTACGTTTTACACATGAGGACCACTTACCAAAACAGATTATATGCTGGGGGATAAAGCAAGTCTAGAAAATGCCAAAAGGGTAGAAATTAAGTAACACACTTCTGAATCGCCCAAGGGCCAAAGAAAAGTTGCAATGGGAATTACAATGTATCTTTTACCGATAATGAAAATGACATAATAAAATTAGTTTATAATTAAAGCAATGCTTAGGCAAAAATAGTTTTAAAATAAGTATATTAGAAAAGTAGAAAGTTTGCAAATTGGAAATCGAAGCTTGTATCTCAACAAACACAAAAAAAGGATGTAAGATAAAAGAAGTATTCACATGAATAAGAATGAATTTTAACCCCAACTTACCTTATGCAAAAATTAGCTTCAAATGATTATATATTGGATTTTAAGGACTAAAATTCTAAAATGAATAGAAACAGAAGTAAATCTTCATGACCTTGGTTTAGGCCATGGTTTCTTAGAATATAAAATCACCAGTGACCAAAAAAAAAAAGGACTTTGTCCAAATTTGTATGTCAAAGGTGATACCATCAAGAAAAGGAAATAACTGACAGAATGGGAGAAAATATTGGAAAAGCATATCTCACAAGGAATTTGTAGAGTTTATAAAAGAACCCATAACTCACCAATAACATTTGTTTTAGAGACATTTCTCCAAAAATGATATACAAATGATAAGTACATGAAAGATAAATCTGAAACCTCACACATTGCTTGTAGGAAAGGAAAACGTTTAGAAAAGTTTTGTAGTTCCTTGAAATGTGCAGAACATACAACTTAACAATCCTCATGCTAATTATATCCCCAAAAGAAATGACAACATTCAAAAACCTATGTCAATATTCATAGCAGCTTTATTCATAATAGTCCAAAAGAGGAAATAACCCAAGTATTCAACTGATGGATGGATAAACGTACGGTATGCCTACAATGAAATTTTTATTTATCAATAAAAAGTGAATTACACTTGCCAAAATATAGATGAACCTTAAAAACATACTAAGTAAAGGAGCCAGTTATAAAAGACTACATTTATGATTCTATTTCTGTGAAACGTCCAGAAGAGGCAAACCTTAGACATAAAATGCATTAGCAGGAGCAGGGATGGGGATGAGCTGGGATATCAGGATTGGGGAATGGCTGTAATGTGTATGGAGCTTATTTGGGAATAATGAAATGCCCTACTAATTAAATCACGGTGATGGTTGTAAAACCACTGAACTCTGAGGCTAAAAGAAAAACCAGTGAAATAGAAAGCAGATCTACAGGGGAAAAGAACTCAGCAAATCTGATAGTTCCCTGAAAAAATAAAAGTGTTAAACCTAAGAAGACTGATCAAGAAAGAAATGAGAAAAAGGGGAACAGATTGTCTGGATATTAATAAATTATTGAAATTATAAGCTGTATTATGCCAATGAATTAAAAAATTTAGATCAAATGGACTAGTTATTTAAAACAGCAGAATTGACACATGAAGAAAATCCCATATTCATTAAATTTAGTAAGAATCTTCCCTTAAAATTCCTGGCCTAGATGGCTTCAATGGTGAATGCTTCCCAACACTTGAGGAAAAAAATACCAATTTTTTAAAAATTGCTTCCAGGAAATAGAAAAAGAAATACAACACAATTCAATTTGTGAATCCAGAATGCCTCTGATTTAATACAAAAACCTAATGGACATTACAAAAAGGAAAAATTGTAGACAAATATTTCCCATGATCATGGGAACAAAAATTCTGTACATATTTGAAACACATGAATAAATTATACACACATGTGTTTTTTTTCATATTAACATAATTAAGGAGAAAATTTATTACATCAATAGAGCATAAAAAGCGTTTGGTAAAAAACTGAAATAATAAGCCAAGAAGGGAACTTCATGTGTAAAGAATAGTTACAAAAAAATTATTCTTGATGGTGAAATGTTAAAACACTTTCTCCCCAAGTTCAGGAGAAACTCTGATCTTTTACCTCTTCTGCACAGTATTGTTCCACACAGGTCCTAGCCATTGTAATAAAGCGATAAAGTATAAAAATTAGAAAGTTAAAATGTTACTCATATATAGTAAGTAAAATACTCTGTAGAAACATTTAGAATTCTTAAGTGAATTTAGCAGTTGCTTAATATAAGGTTAATATACAAAAGCACATTTTTAATAGATGTAACAGGCAATTAGAATTTTTTTTGGAAAATCATTTCCAATAACATCAAAAAATCAAATACCTAAGAAGAAATAAGTCAAAGAGATGCACCTTGGGCTGGGGTTGTGGCTCAGTGGTGGAGCATGTTTGCCTAGCACATGTGAGGCACTGGATTTGTTCCTCAGCACACATTGAAAAAAAAAACTAAATAAAATAAAGGTATTTAAAAAAAATACACCTCTCTATGCTGAAAACTAGGAAGCATTGCTAAGAGATGAAGCAATAAAGAAATGGAGAGACATACCATGCTCATAGATTCAAAGACAGTCAAACCTTCCCATATTAAGATTAAATTCAATGAAATTCTAATTAAAATCCCTCATGTTTTTTTTAAAATGTGTAGAATTTTATAAACTTTTATTTTCCATAAAAGGAGATTGAAAATGACAACATAATCTGAAAGTAGAAAAACTAATTTGGAGGATTTAATTACTAAATTTTAAGATGTTTTATAAACTACACTATTTAGATGTGATATTGGTACAAACATAAACAAACAAATCACTGGGGAAAAAATGCAGGTTAAGTATCCCTCTCTTCTGAAATTCTTGGGACCAGGAGTGTTTCAAATTTTGGACTTTTTTCAGATATTTTGATAGTTTATATACATAATGATGTATTTTGGGAATGGAACCCTAGTCTAAATAAAATTCATTGTATTTCATATACACTTTATAGCTAAAGGTAGTTTTATACAATATTTTTAATAATTTTGTGGTACAGAAATTGGTGCTCAAAAAGTTCAGGGTTTTTGAGTATTTTGGATCTCTTTCAAATTAGGTATGTTCAACCTGTAGTTCTAAAACAGACATCCAAATGTATCTGGATTCTCAAAAAAGGTTCTACAGTTAAATAGAAGAATGGTCTAGTTGGGAAGTAGTGTTTATTGATCAGTATTTGTGTGAAAATCATACTTAATCCCTACTTCACTTCATACACGAAGATTGATTTGAAATGGAAAATGAACCTAAAGTGAATTTATAAAACTAACTTTCTAGGGATGAATACAGGGTAATATTTTTATAACTTTGCAGTAGTCAAAGATATCTTTAAAAGAAAACACCTAAAATTCATTTAAAGATTGATAAATTGGACCTTGTCGGGGACTTCTGTTCATCAAAGACATTAAGTGCAAAGGCAATACAAACATCAGAAAAAGATACCTGCATTACACATGTGTGACAAAGGATCATATCCAGGACTTATAGAGAGCTGTTACCAATCAAAAAGAGAACATAGTCAAACTTAAAAGTGGGCCAGAGCCCTGAATTTTCCCCAAACTCACACCAACAGCAGTAGTGCCAAACATCAAGAACAGTCAGCGTCGCCTACACCTTCAAGATCTGATGACTTGGCACAGAGCACATTGAAGACAAGGACTAGTCTCCCCTTGACTGACTGCCCTGTATGTTATTGAACAAATGTGCTTAAATACCAAGTCCCTTTCGTGTATAATCTGGGGTTGAAAATAATATTCACAGGAATTTATTGAACAGTGCTTCATGCACTAAACAAGCTATTAAACATAAAGCAACCTAGCACATATTAGATGATCAACAAATGTTTGTTCTTTCCCCTGGCCTCTTTCTGGCACTTAGGTATAATCTAGACTCAATCTGCTTAAGATATATTTAACAATTATAATTTATAGTAAATATCAATTAAGGAAAATACATAAATAGCCCACTGCCATATGATATAGTACTTACCGTATTGGGTTATGTAGTTTACAATTTTCTAAGCATGAGTTTCTTCCATGAAGATATTTTGATCTAAGACTGACAGTGTAAGTATTTTTTCACCAAGTTCTAGAATCAGAATTAATACTAAACATCTCATCTGAAAAACACTAACTCATTCTATCAACACAGTGGTTACGTTATGCAATAATATTTTCTTCCCTGTCAATTGCCCTTCTTTTCTTGTTCACACTAACTGATGTTACATATTAAATCAATTGACTAATTCTAAACAAATATTCTGAGTGAAAAAGCAAATGTGAGCAATTTCCTGCTGTCTTGGGGAATTAAATTAAAACATTTTGTCTATAAATACATATATAATCTTGTTAAAATTTTAATGGGGGAAATATGCCATGTCAAAAATCATGCTAATCAGAGAAAATAAAATTATGTTTTTTTGTTTACTACATTTCCTATATGATCTTATCTACTTACTGTCAGACTTCACTCATTTTTACATTCCAAGAAAGTCAGTACATTATTTCCTCATCTGGCAGAGTCCCCAAACTCTGAATGGACTACACAGCAGTTCTTTGCCAGGGTCGGAGCCATCCATAGTGGACATCTCTGATCCTACCCCTCACCAGCTACATGACCTTGGACAAGTCACTTGGTTTCTACTCTATTCTCTTGGCTTGAAAAATGGATAACTGAGCTTTTTAAATATTGTGCATGAATTTTCTGACTTAAGTATTCAATAAATGGGGGGGGATTATAATCACTGTTATCAATTATCAGTTTACTCACCAACCAATGACTCAATATTCTAGCCAATCAAAACACATTACTAACTCAACAATGACATATAGGAGAAAAAATATTAACTCTCTAAAGGAGATGATACACAAATACATTGTGTACCAGACCAACAGCAATAACTATTTAAAAGACTCAAGGCAGGGCTGAGGAGATAGCTCAGTTGGTAGAGTGCTTGCCTTGCAAGCACAAGGCCCTGGGTTCGATCCCCAGCACCCCCCAAAAAAAAAGACTCAAGGCCCCAAATAATCCACCCTTTTTTAGGAAACTGGACTAATGGAGCAACAGATTTCAGCAGGGATTTGTGAACTACCTGATGACATTAATAAGCACTACAATAAGTTTTGAGCTTTTCAGCAGCAGCAACCAAAACTTATTCATGCCTGCAATTCTAATAACAATTTATGGAACAAAATTGGGACTCAGTAGTGGGGCATTGAATTGTTAGCTGAACATAGTACCCGTTTGTCATCTACTATAATCTTCAATCACTGAGTAAGGGAAATTGCATGAATTAATTTTTCTCTTAAGCTCTGGGGTTTCAAAAGTTTTCCTCTAGTTATCTCAGTAAATTTAATATCTACTGTAAACCCCGCCTAGGAGATGATTATGGGAAGAGCTTCCACTGACCAGAGCCCCTGTGCACCAAGAAATGTCGATACTGAGTGGCCCAATTTGGGTCAAATTAAGACCCAATGTCACACACTAGTGGCACAATGGGGACTTCAACACAGGAAACACCTACTTGTCCCTAGGATGACAGGATGCGAGTCCATGATCTTCGGAGACAGGAACCAACAAGATTATTACCCTTCCTTCTGCCATCAGTTCCCTGTTTCCTAGATCTAAAATACTCCATTTGGTTTTTCTAGTTCAGCTCTGCTGCTCTGGTCAGCAGCCACTGTCTACCACTTCCTGTCCCTCTTGCCTTGCATAAGAAAATGAGAGCATTCAGAGGAGGTGGCAGAGTCCTGGGTGGTCGTCTTTATACAAGTGTAATATTCATGCTGAGAGACCCCCCTTCCTCATCCTGGGCTTGGGAGTAGGTAGAGGATCTCCCCTTCTAGACACAGGTAAGAAAAAGACTAAAGGAAACATTTTTGAGATGGTAGCTTGTTGCCAGGAGAGACTGCCTGGGGCAGCAGAGACAATGATGTATTGATATGGCCTGAACAAAAGAGAATTGGAGCAGGGTGGCATGCAGGGGGACAGCCCGCATTTCTAACCTTTGGTGGCCCCTGGGAAGTAGCCACATCTGAGTTATCTGTAGGTGGCCCAGCTAGGATGGCCACCCAACAGAGTCCATGCATTAAGGGATTGTGCAAAATAAGGGAGGCCATTGGTACATGCCAAAGGGCTCGCTGGGTACCTCCTTGAGAGAGCAGCATTTGAGAACCCACCAAACACAGAACACCAGTGGCAGCTTAGTGTCATCCAGGAAAGGAGTGACAACCAACCAAGGCAAGACTGCAAGACTTCCCAGTTACAGAAAGAAGGATGCGTCGCCGTCCCTCTCCTGCCTCCTTGCCCCACCACACGGGAGGATCAGAGGCAGGACGGGAGAGAAGGTATCTCAGACTCATTCCAAGCACTTCCATCATCACCAATCCCAGCAGTCAAGGTCCCTAGACAAGCTCAGGGAGGGAGAAATGGAAGCAAGTGAGTCTGACATAGAGTTTGAAACTGAAGCCTCAGACTAAACTGCTTTTAATAACTGCAATTGCGCTGAAAGTTAAGGAACCTTAAAGTCATACTTAATCCCTCTCCTTTTCTTCATCCCACTATCAGATCATTCCAAGAGCCTGTCAGTTCTCCCTTCAAAATGTATACACCATCCAACCACTTCTCACCACGATGCTACTTCCCCTTGTGTACAAGCCAGCATTATCTCTTGCCTGGATTATTGTAAAAAGGCTCTCCACTTGTGTCCTGGTTTTTAGCCTTCCCCACTGTGATGTGTTTGGAACAGCAGGTAGAATGATCTTAGTAAAATTCAAGTCAAATGGAGGTACTCTTATGTCCAAACCACTCCCAAGCTTCTCATACATAGTCTGCACCCTACCACCCCTGTCCATCTCTGATCTTACTTTTGGTAACTTACCCACTAAAGCACTATGTTTCCCAGATGCAACTGACCTCTTTGTTGTTCTTCCAATCTTCAGACAGGCTTCTGCCTCAGGGCCTTTGTGCCTGCTTTCCCTCTTCTTGAAACTCTACCCAGATATTTCAAGATTCATCCTCTACTGATACAAATCCTCCCAGGGTTTGTATGTTGAAAGCATGGTTCTCAGTATGGTGATGCTGAGAGGTACTGGGCCCTTGTACAAGGTAATTAAGATATTGGAACATCAGAAATTAATGTAGGCTCCTCAGAGCTTGGTTAGTTCTCATGGAAGCTGTTATAAAGAGCAAGGCTGGCCCCTCCCCACTCTCTGGCATCCTGTCTTGCCACTGTGATGTCATCCACCATGAGATCTTCATCAGAGCTAAGGCAAAGCCAGTTCCAGTACCAAGCTCTTGAATATCCAGTACTATGAGCTAGATGAACCTCTTTGCTTTATGCATTTTTCCGGCCTCACATATCTTCTTATAGCAATGAAATATTGAAGAATACATCCCCTTACTTCTTTTAGATCCTTCTCTTTTTTTAAATTTTGATTCATTGTACACAAATGGGGTACAACTATTGTTTTTTTCTGGTTGTACACAAAGTAGAGTTGCACCATATGTGTGATCATACATGTACATAGGGTGATGATGTTTGTCTCATTCTGTTATTTAAGATCCTTCTTAAATGACATCTTCCAAATGAGACCACCTTGCTATTTAAATCTTAATTTCTGCTCCACATCCCCTGTATTCCCTCTCTCCATTTTCTTTATTTTTCTACTCAACTCTTATCAATATCTAATGATATTGTGATAGAGCATATTAATGTTCTCAATTACATGCTTTCTTATTTCTTAAGGATTAGTTCATAGGACTTGCTTTGGTCAGTAAAGTATAAGAGAATGTGATGTGGACTCAGAAGTTGCAAAAACCATAGCAGGATTCTCCCTCCCTCTGCCATGAAATCAGCATGTCCTGGAAAAGGTTTGCTCCTTGATACTGAAGGAGATACAGAGCACAGCAGACAACCTACAAACAATCTTTGCAGTTGCTTTCTTGGGTTCATATAACTCATTCTAAGCTAACTGATGCATTTATTTATTTTGTTGATCATCTACATTTTCCCCTACAACATAGTGTCAATTATAACAAGATTTTTCACTTGTATTGTTCACTGCTGTATCATCTGTGTTTAACACAGGGGGAACTTAGTGTTTGTGGAAAGAATCACTCCAGTCAAGAACTTGTCAAAGACCAATAATAGGAAATCAACCAAGTGTGATCTAAATCAATGACTCAGAAAAAATACAAAACTTTGCATTTATACCACCACAGATTTGCGATCACACAACTGCATAAAAATTTTGCTATTATGCCTATCATCCATATTTTTATGGCAAAGAATATCTGTAATTGAAATTATGCTGTAAACATGGAAGGTGTTTTGAGAGTGGAGAACTCTTGTCAGGGTTGGTCACAGGGATGACAGAAAGTTCCAAACAGCCTTGATGTGCAGCTGATGGTGGATCTTGGCTGCTGGCTGGAGTTCAGCTGAAGTTCCACCCTGTCCTCAGTTCTGTCCTATGCAAACTTTCCTAGAGGTGCTTGGACTTCCCCTAGCCCAGGAGCTGGATTCTAGAAAGGATTATTCCAAGAGGACATGGTCCAGAGTGTAAGAGCCATTTGGATCATGTTTGCTGGGTTCCTCTGGCCAAAGATAGACACATGGCCAAGCTCAGAGTCAACAAGAGAGGTCACTATGCCAGGACACTAGCATGGGGAAGTCCAGTTTGTTGCAGCAGTGGGAGGTACAGGCAAAGTCACAATCCATTACAGCCACTTCAGAAAGCATCTGCAGCAAATACAGATCCAGCATCCAAAATACAAAACTCATCACTTATCCAAGGGGGAATTAATTTGAGAGGTCATTTCACACCAACAAACTTCACCAAAGTCTCATTTATTAATGAAAATGCAAATCTTTTAATTTTCTTAGGAAATACACCTATATCAAAACTCAGTGCCATATATATAACAAATATCTGTCAAATGCAGGTTCAATTAGCATGAGATTTTTCACTTGTATTGTTCACTACAATATCACCAGTGCTTAACACACAGTGAGAACTCAGTGCACATATGTGTGTGTGTGTGTGTGTGTGTGTGTGTGTATTTTTTTTTTTTTTTTTTTTTGAGATGGGGAAGGTCAATAGGAAACCAAATTGCAAGTCACTTAGCAAAGAATCAGGAAAAAAGTAAACTCTGCATCATCAAAACAACATTTACAGCAAACTAATGACAGCTTATAGGTTATCCTTCTCCAAGTCAAAGACTGTTTCCATCTCGATCACAGAAAGTGTCTATTACAGTCGACATCATGAGGCCTCCCCAGCTTCCCCCGTACAAATCTAGACAGAGAAACCAGTTTCACCCTCTTTAGAAATTTCTTCTTTAAAGATATAATATGGATTTGTGCAATCATTAATTCAGAATTAAATACCACTGAGTTTCCAAGGATATATCTTTCACTAGTTTAAACTTAAATTAGCAGATTCCAGGTGAAATTCAAACATACTGGTTTCCACAACAAAAGCTACACAGAATACCTCAGAGTTGATTGGGTACCCTGGTAGGCAATTCCATTTACTTCTGGAAGCTTCTTCCTAGCATTGGTTTTGATATTTTTTGCATATAAAAGGAGTGTAGCCTATATGGGCATAAAATTTTCAAACATATGTTTAGAAACATCAGTCTGGTATCACTCCTCACAATGTTGGGAAAATATAGAAAGACCAAAGATGGAAAAACAAATCAATGATGAGGATCATGGAGGGAAGAAGTAATCCAAAGCAGATGGGAAAGAAAGATGAAGAGGGCGAGTTTGAGGACCAAATGTTGGATATGATATACAAAGAGAAGAAATAAAGATGATTGGAAAAATTTTATTGAGGGGGTGAGCAAATGGAAGACAAGAAAGAAATTATTTGGAATACAATGGAAGGAATAAGATGGTGAGTTATTTGCGGGATGTGTCAAGTTTTTAAATATTTATTCATTTGACAGGTATGTTTAAAGTTCTTAACTTTGTGACAGACACTCTCCCAAGTTCTAGGATTCAGTGACCAGTAAAGCCACCTTCCTGCCCTGGGGGAGCTTACATCTGACTGGAGAGAAGCAGACTACAAACATGGCAGCAAATAAAATAATTCCCAATAATAACAAATAAATGCTATGAAGAAAATAAAAATAGGAAATGGGAGAGAGAATGAATGGAACTGACAGGGGTGGAAGGTGTAACCCTGTTCCCTGGGGAGCGCAGGGAGAGCCAGAGACCTTAACATGAGAATGAGCCAGCTCAGCAAGGGTCCTGAGGGAAGGCTCCCAGGTACCTGGAACAGAGGACGGAAAGACCCTGAGGCAGGAACCAGGTTTGCAGGTTTAAAAGCTGGAAATGAGGGAGACATGGTTGGAGATTAGTTTGGATGAGGTCAGATGACAGAGGAGCTTTAGCCCATGGTGGGAGGTTTGGGTTTTATTCATAGTGAGAGGACACCATTGAGAAACAAAAACATCAAACAAGAAAGTGTAAGGAAGCCGGGCACAGTGGCACATGCCTGTCATCCCGGTGGCTCAGGAGACTGAGGCAGGAGGATGGCGAGTTCAAAGCCAGCCTCAGCAATTTGGTGAGGCCTAAGTAACTTAGTGAAGCCCTGTCTCAAAATAAAAAATAAAAAAGAGTTGGGGATGTGACTCAATGGTCAAGCACCCCGGGTTTAATCTCTAGTTAAAAAAAAAAAAAATGTGTAAGGATGTGATTGACAAGACTTCTTTGCCTGCTCTGTGGGATGATCACAAGGAGCCTAAATGGAGGCAAGAGACCACGATGGGGTTATTGCAGGACTCCAGGCAAGAGATGTTGGTGGGATTAGGTACTAGCAGCAGAAGAGTCAAGAACAGTCGAGTCAGTGAATATGCTTGGCTGAAGGAGCCCACAGCACCTGCTGGTGGAATCAAGGAGGAACGTGAGGAAAGGTACGAGTATTGTGCAAGATTGGCATCTGCAGTCCCCAGCCAGCAAAAATGAGAAACACAGAATTTGAGAGACAGCAAGGAAAGGATAGCAAGATACTCAAGATGGGAGGATTCTCCAGGAACCTATAAATGTAGAGCTAGAATTAAGTAAAAGGTTAAGATTGGTGATATAGTTTGGAGACTTATCAGCCTACATATGGTGGTTGAAATTTTCATAAGTGCTAAGCATTGAACAGGAACAGTAAGTCATGCAAAGGGGAATGTCCTTTAGACACAGAGAGGAGGCAGGAAAATCAGAAGCCACTCACAGATTGTTGGTCAGTGTAGGGAGAGACTCCAGTGGGCTGAACCTGGGTAAAGACAGATTTTGGGTCTTGGAGGACGTTTATCTACTAACAATGCCCACTGCCAGGGCCTTATTTGTTGGTTTACCTAATCTGAGACTCAAAATAATTCCTGAAAGCTGGAAGGACGTTAGTGATGCTGGAGGATGAAGGTTTGAAAGAGGTCAATTTTGTAAAAAGAAATCTTGAAAGCCATTGAAAACGGAATCAATTAATAATGAGATACCACTACATTGCATTAGAACAGACAAAAATCCAGAACACTGACAACACCAATCACTGCTTAGGACGTGGAGTAACAGGAACACTTATTCATTGCTGGTAGAAAAGAAAAATGGTACAACCACTTTGGGAGATAATTTGATAGTTTCTTACAAAACTAAACATCCTCTGATCATACAATCCAGCAATCACACTTCTTAGTATGTACCCAAATAAATTTAAAGCCTAATATCTACACAGAAAGCTGCACACTGGTATTTATAACAGCTTTATTCACAATTGCCAAAACTTGAACTTGATCAAGATGTCCTTCCATAGGTGAATGGATAGATAAACTCTGAATAATTCCAGACACGAAATGAACCATGGAAAGACATGGAGAAAACTTAAATGCATAATATTAAGTGAAAGAAATCAGTGTGAAAAAGCTACCCATGATGTGATGCCAACTATATAACATTCTGGAAAAGGAAAAAACAATACAGGGAAAAGATGAGTGGTGTCAGAGGCTGGGGAGGGAGACAGATGTAAAGGCACATGGAGGAGATTCAGAAGCAACGAAACAATTCTGTGTGATGTGAGTGTTAGTTACACGCCATTATATATTCATCCAAACCCACAGCACTCGTACAACACAGAGTGAACATGAGAGTGAACTGTGGACTCTGGGTGATAATCACGTGTGTGTACCTTCATCAATTATGATTGATGAAGCACACCACTCTGGGTGAGGGGGTCATAGTAGGGAAGGTGGTAAATGGATGTGGCCACGGAATTATATGAGAACTCTCTGTTTGCCACTCAATTTTGCAATGCACTTAAAACTGCTCTAAAAGATAGATGTTATTAACTGAAACAAATCAGTAGAGTAGAAAGGGTGGAAGTAAAAGGAAAGAGACCCAGGACCACAACTAGCGAAATCAATGAATAAGGAGGTTGGTGACCCTATTATCTAAACTACAACCTTCCGTTTTCCAGGCCAAATCCATGACTCTGCCTTTGGTCTTCCTCCCTTTCTCATCCCCATCCAATCCATTAGCAAATACTGTTGGCTATACCTTCAAAATATATCAGAAACTACCGTTCCCAGTTAATTACAGAAGCTTCTGAGATCCCTCCAGCACCTCCTTCAGTCCCTAGGGTCTATTCTCAATGCTGGAGCAGAATGATCCTATGAAAACCTAAGGCAAGTCCTGCCAAAAGTCATGCCTTCTCCCCCAAACTGCCAAAGCCTTCTCATCTCACTCAGAATAAAACCAACATCCTCACGTGGCCAGAAAGACCCTGCATGTGCCACCCCCTCACGAGCCCTCCCTGTCAGTTTCTCCTCACCTCCTGGCCCCACTATCACCCACACCACCTCTCTGCTCCACCAGCAGTTCAGTGGGCATGGCCTATGGGCTTCTGGATCTTTCTGCCTTCAGTGGTCTTCTCCAAGATACCACATAGTCCACTCCTTCTTTTCTCTAGATGGTTACACAATGACGCCATATTGGCAAGGCCTTCCTAGTCTCTCCAAAGTAAGATAGCAACAGTTCCACCACCAACTGTCAAACAAGCATTTGCTAGCTCCCTTACCTTGTGCTATTTGACACTCTCTGTCTAGACTGGTTCATTTCTTCTTGCCTGTCCTTCCTCTCTAGAATATATGGCTCAAAAAGACATGGCTATATCCTCAGCACCTGGTGTCTCTCACACTCCCAGACACTTGGAAGTTACAGAGTGGATGGATCAATGCGCTAGTAGAAGAAATTTCCAAATTTTTAAAGGTGGACAAGAAATTGAAAAGTAGAGACTGAGTCTGCTGCCTTGTCTCCTAGTCCAGTTTTGCCACCAACTTTTAGAACAAATGGCACATTCCAACATTTTATCCATCACAGAAGGAAGTCCCTGCCTTTTTTGGTTATTGGGCACTGACTGACCAACCTAATGTATGTTTCATATCTTTGATTTAGATGTCACTTTTAAAACTCATTTGCTGAATACAATCTTTAAGAACTAAATCAAGATTTTAGCACGCATGGAATTGATTACAAACTCCAACAGAGTCTGAATAATTATAGAAGGTCTTTGTCATTCAGTGGGCTATTTTTGGATGCCTTTGCTCATTCGCTACAACACCACATCTGAAAGGAAAGATATAAAACTGTACACACTCCCAAGGACCTGACTACAAAATAATTGCTATGCTTATCCAAACTTGATAAACTTTTCAAACTAATTTTATCACTGGTTTACAGCCAAAGCAAATTGCAAACAGGCTAAGCATGTTTTTGGTAAGATACCAGTTTGCTACCATCAAGACATTCTAAGCAAAATGAGAAATCACTTGTCTCTTTTCTCAGGCCTTTAAAAAAAAATGTGAAATAGCTTAAATCACACTTAACTGAGAAAACAAACCAGCTCACAGTTTTTAGCAGAACACTTAAACAAGGAAGAACACATTTTTCACTGAAATTAAGCAGTGCCACTGGTATTTTCATCTTTCATTTTTGTTAATATCATAGTTAAGGAAGAAAAAGGAAACTTGGAATCCTCAATTGAGCCACTTGAGAATGAGACCAGAATTCCAGATTTTTTGATATTGCTCCAATTGCAGCTATTTCCTTTCTGTAGTTCTGTTATCATCCTCCCCATCACCCCTTCAAACTTCTGTGTTTTTCCAGACAGTAGGAAGAACCACTCCTCCAAGAAAAGTGTAATGACCTTGGAATCTTCATTGTGAAAGAACTAGAAGCTCAGGCTCTGTGTTGTGCTGGGTAGCAACAAAACAGACAAGGGACTGAGGCTCAAAGTTGTCTGCTACTGCAATTAAGGACTTTGCAAGGTTCAATCTCTCCGTGACTCCCCTGGGCCTCTCTCTCTGGGAACTGCAAAGCGGTAACTCGTGACTTTGATACCCAGCCCGCCCGCCTGCCATGTTTGCCACTCACAACCATGGTTGACTACTATATTTGATCTCATATTTCCTAAAATCAGGAAGGGAAGTTTTTAACACTTCTCTGTCCGTTCTGTCTTCCTTCTAGGAATGCAATATTTAGCATAGAGAGATCTAGTCCCAGAAACAAAGAGACCAATGGAGTAGAACAGAGGTCTAGAAATGAGCCCACGCCTGTGAACACATGAGTGTAGAGTGTGTTTAATACATGGATTTCAAATCAAAAGAGAAAGGGTGGATTATTTAATTCTGTGTCACCATAAGAGTACTGGTGGAAAGTTGTAAGCTACTCTTTATGTGACCTTAGGAGGGAAAAAGACGTTCTAAACATCACATAAAGTGGAAAAATGAGAGTACTGACATAAAATTTTATAATTTCTATATGTAGAAAATCATAAGTAAAGTGAAAAAGGAAATGACAAACTAGGAAAAAATACAAATATATGTTGGACAAAAAAAGTTTATATCACCTCTGTATTCCAATAGGAAAGTTGATTTGGGGACTAGCAGTACATTCATTAATGAAAAAGACTTTCCTAATGGGAATAAAAATAATGCATATAAAAAATTTAGTGTTGGCCTTGCACTTAAGAATCTCAGTAGGAATGATTTCATTTGTTATCATGCACATGCGTGTGTGTGTGTGTGTGTGTGTGTGTGTGTGTACACAAGCTCATCTATGCAAACCAACTTTCATGGTTTACACAGAACTGTCCAGTTTTGGAATCAAAAGTTCACTACCCCAGAAAACACCTCTGTCCTAGGCAAGTAATCTCTCTGCTATTTGCATACATAATAAAGGACTTGGAAGAATGTGCCCCAAGGCTTGAATAGTACATAATTCTAGAAAGGAAGAGTTATAGATTCATTTTATTTTCTTTTTTATTCTTAGTTGTATAACCTATTTTTAAAATAAATGTGTGTATTCAATTTATGATAAGAGAAATAACATTTATTCCAACTTGGTATTTTTAATAATCACATACAGCTCTAGAATACTAATATCTGTGGAAAACTTTTTCCAAAATAAAGGCTGAGTCAAATATTAGCAATTCATATGGTATGAGAAAATCTGGCCCCAAAACATGATGGTATGAATTTGCCAGCACTATAGAATGATCTATTTTCCTGTCTTGACTGTTAGCACGGGAAATGCAAAGTGGTTTAATAAAAAGCAAGTTCAACAGTTGTAATAGATTGCAAGAGTTTTAGTGTGTCAGGACACACTGGAGATTCTTCCAGTATCTGACCCATTTAACAAAATGATATTTGTGATATTATTATCTGCAAGGCTGTGACTTACGTATTCAAGTTTGTCCATAATAATTGCGAGTTTATACATAAAGTGAAGTTTAATTAATTATTTAATTTTCTTAAAGTTTGAAGTGTTCCTAATTTAAATATATACTTCGATGTGTGTGTGTGTGTGTGTGTGTGTGTGTGTGTGTGTGTGTGTGGAAGGGCTCTAAGAACTTTGGTGAGAACAAAAAGGATGGCTCATTATTCTTGTAGTACCCAGCTCTCACCGGAGATGCTCACTGCAGGACGACAGATGTGGCAGAGGCCAGACGGCGGGGCAGGCCACCTTGTCTTGTGACTAGGAAAACTTCACACTTCACACAAAGTTTCACCCATTCCAGCAGGATCATCTTGCATTTTCTTATTTTGTGCTGGCAAGCTGTTAATGACTTCACTACAGTCTTTCCGGTTACTGTATTTTTGAATGCTTCCACATGAGATTTAGAATGTCTGAGTTGTTAAGAGAAAAAAAAATATTTTTGGGTGGGACACTAAAAGAACCCAAGATCGCCTCTCATATCCTAACTGCTTCTTAGGGCTAAGATCAAAACACACCCACACCCACACACACACACAGACACACACACACACTCCCTACCTACCTGCTAGCTAAGACCCCATGAAAACTGAGATAGAACTGGGTATCATTCAGAAATCCAGGCCTTCTCATTTAAACAACTCACATCCATCAAATTTAGCCAGAGTTCCCGGGGCATTCGAGCCTAGCGCTTTCTGAACCTAGCACTGTGTTCAGCCTCTACACTCCGTCGCCCCAGTGACCCTCTAGAGAATTGTGTGTGCTTATCACTGTTGGCCTTCACTATGGAGCCCAAATCAAATATCTGGTATTGCATTACTGCTATATAAACTCCTGTCTGGCTTTGCCAGAGACAAAGGTTCTCTTTTTCAGCAATTTCAGCTAATCAAAAACAAATTGAGCTTGGGGCTTTATGGTTTTCAAGAAACAAAACAAAAGCCAAGCATCACCCCAGAGAGCACTCTCTGGTGTTGTCCCTCCTTTCTCACTCACTCCCTCACCCAACCTCCAGGCCTCTGCATAGACAAACTGAAAAAGAATGACACCAGGTTGATTGCTTTTTAAGAATTAAAAAAAAAAAAAAAAAAACTTACTTTGTGTCTACTATATGGATTTTTCTAGAAGCTACCTGAAGCATATCTGGACTATCACCCCAAAGAAGATACAGCCTTATGCTAACAGCACCTCAACAGAAAGAAAGTAATGTGAGTCCTTGAAGCTTTGCCCAGGTTGGTAACAAGCAGAACTCTACTAACTGGTGGTAGAAAGTTTCAGGGGAACTAAGCAATGAGACTGGAAGACCTGTGCCCACAGTGAAATACCTGGGTTCATGCTACCCCAGCAACCCAAGACCAGGGAGCATATGAACCAATGAGTTAAAAGACTTTCATAAATGCAGTGCATTAACTAACTACAGTCAAATTCCTCTCTCTCAGATTGCCCAAGAGTTGGCAGTGGCCCCAATATTCTTTTGGGCTTCCAGGTATACGGGCTTTCTTCCCTCATTCTCCAGTCTATTACACAGTGCTAGGTATTTCCTTTCTCCTGAATTATGCAGCCCCAGGACCTAACTGCCTCCTTCAATGAGCCCCTCACCAATCTTCCTGCATCCGCCTTCTCCTATGTCACCTCACACCTGTGACCCCTCCTCAGAGTCCATCGCTCGCTATTACAGTGATTAAATTGTATTTATCGTTTCCATCAAATCAAACCAATTATGGGTTATAGGGATCTTTACTTGGCATCTTTCCTCCCACATCAAACAACCTTCAACTTCAATTACAAACAGCAGCAACAGCTCTCCTCATCCTTCCCCTCATCACGTCTCTGCCAGACCTGCCAGTGAACCTCGAATGAGTGGACAGTGACAATGCAGTGACAACGCCCCTGAGCTCTTTCATTCTGAGCCGCGAGGCGTGTCAGAGGAAAACCCACATTTGACTCAGACGGTGGAAGTGACTGCACCCACCAGCACTGTTAAAACTGCATGGAATTAGTAAGTTGGAAAAAAAAAAAAAATGCCCCATGCCCACAGAGAATAAGCCTACAAAAGCACTTGAGCCCAGTTAATCTGGGTAGAGAGAAAGACAGAGAAGCAACATTGATTTACAAAGACTCTAGCCCACATTTTTTAGAACACATCAAGAAAAACAAAACTTCTCCCTAAAAAAAAAATCAACTGATAAAGATTTCATCATGCTTGGGAGCAATTACATAAGCAAAGACTAGTTACTTTCTGTGCTTAGTTATTTGGACTTTGAAGAAGAGAAAAAATAAATAAATAAATAAAGGATGTCACAGCACAGATGGGGCAGAACAAAGACCAGAGCCTGGAAAAAGAAGATTCCAGACAAGTCTCGTGCCCACTCTGGCTAAAACCATCATAGTTCACGAATGAGGAAGACTGGAGATGGTTATCACAACCCACCATATGCTCCTTATAGCTCTGAGGGAAGATCTGGAAAGATCTCTGGTAGATTGCATGTAGTTCTCATTTTAGAGTCTGAGCTCAGCCATTCTCAATAAATCCTTCTGATGCATTTGTCATGCCCGTTCTTCCTCCTGTGAAGGCGGGGCGCTGCCTTCCTCTCTGCCACTGAACCCCTTCTAGAGGTCTCTGATTATTCAACCAGCACATTTTATCTAAAACCACAGAAACTCCCTTGGGTGCATCACATTCCATTTCTGTATAAAAAGGCAGCACTTAGTAATGTACATTTGCATATTTCTTAGTGTTTATATGTATTGATGTTTATTTGGTCCCTATTCCAAGTAAGACAATACCAGATGCCAAGTATGTTCACTGTTATTGCTGTCCAGGAGTTCACAATCTAGCAAGATGAAAGAAATAAGAAGTCATGAATTAAAAAATGATGCAGCAATTAAGGAACAGCTCTGGATAGGCAGTAACTGCTTGGGGGATCAAAAGGAGAAATCCCACTGCAACTAGGTATTCTTCTGCAGTTTTTGCCCTCCATGCAGGAGGAGGTATTAATTTTCCTTACAGAGTCTTGCTGGATGTTTTGAGTCTAGCCCCCTCCACCTACTAAAAACTGTTTGGGTGCTGGGTCTGATTTATGGTGTTCTATCCAAAGACATTTTGGGAAGGATTGTAGGTAAAATGTTGCCAGCAACCCAAGAAGTAGTATCTTTGAGAAGAATTTAAATCAGAACTTTGTAGAATAGCTAATCAGGAATTGAATCTAGTTGATCTTCTTGGCTAGGATTTGAGAAAGGAAGATAGGGCTAGAAAATACAGGTCAAAGGAGGTCACCAGCTAGAAACCATGGAAGCCCAGGTAAGTGAAAGATTTAAACCAGGTGCTGGGCAGAGCCTAGAATCATTCCCCAAGTCAAAGAAAATAGTTGCAGCATTTTATATCAAAGAAAAGAGCGTCCTTGGATTTTAGTGGGATAAATGGGGCTCATTCAACATAGACACCATCTCCCACCAGGTCAGACCCTTTCCCACCAGGAAGGAAGGGATGGTGCTTCCCAGGTTGACCCAGGGCAGGTCCCAGGTTTCCCTAGAACATTCTGAGGTAGATGCCTACCCTTTTCATCCACACACTTCACAGTGCCATGTGGGGCTCCCCTAACCTCTTCCAACACTCGCTTAGGACTCAAGGTGGAGAAGGAAGTCTTGACACTTGGACAAGCACTAATACAATTCTAGGGTATCAAGACCTTGAAGATAGCACGTCGCTGAACAGTTTCAAGTTGTGGCCTTCCAGCAGCTGGCACAGGCAAGGTGTGCACTGTGTTTGGAGGGAGGCCCAGACTCACCAATCCCTCCAACCCCCTACTCCACTAGGCCCAGCCCTAGTCATTGAATTCCTTACATGTATATGGTGACAGCTCTTTAATCCTGACCAGCTGTTAGTGTAACAGTGATGCCAGGGATGGCAGGGGACCAGCAGGGGTGAATCAGTGATGGGTATCAAAGGGAGTGTTCTGGCCAGGAAACTGTGGTGACTCACTACAACTGAATTCCGTTGTGAATACAAAGAGCATGTGTCTTTTTCTTAAGGAAGCCATGTTAATCTGGAATTATCATTTGAGTGTGGATGGATATAATCCATATGGCTAATGGTCAGTATGCAGGGGGCAGTGAACATGTGGAGTCAGACTTGGAAGGTCTAGAACAGCCTACTATTTGGTCTGACAGCAGATTCGTCTGTGGAGTTGAGACTACAGATTACTGACTTCCTCCTGGGTCTACTGAATCAGAATATGCAGGGCAGAATATTAGCACACAAATATCCTGAAAGTGATTCCAAGACACGGAGGAAGGTGTCATCCTCTGCTTTAGGACAAAGGTTTCCATCATTAGAATGCAAACTGAAGGCTACTGAGATTCTACAGGGCCAAGCAATGTATGGAGATGTTTTACACTTAGGAAATCTGTGAAGGCAGAAGACCTTCTTGACAGACAGGGCAACAGTTCTTCGCACAGGAATTTGAGAGATAAATGTATCTTCACTCAGAGGCTGAAAGGGAATGACTTCAAGTTCTGTTTGAGGTTATTTCACTTTGGGGGGAACAAGGGAAATGACAAAACAAATCTTCGTCTGTAATCATTTATTTTCTAAAGAACATTGTTTTTGATCATCTCTCTTGGGAGAGAAAAGAGAGGGTGAACATGTTTAAAAGGTTAGACATTGATAATGTTTAAATGTTTTAAAAATAGATAATCAGACATAACCATGGTCTGATTGGACTGACCCAGTCAGATATAGTGCTTTTCCCTAAGTACAGAAGGTCCCCAATTTATGTTGACTTACAATATTTCAAGCTTATCATGGTGGGAAATGACATACATGCAGTAGAAACCACACTTGGAATTTGGAATTTTGTTCTTCTGCTGGGCTAGTGATGCGTGGTATACTTCTCTCTTGGGATGCTGGGTAATGGCAGTGAGCTGTAGTTCCCAGTCAGTCGCATGGGAAATAACTAGTATTCTACAATGTTACTATGTTGCCAGAGTTTTTTGAATACTGTGATTTGTGTTTTGGCATCCTGTTATGTCTAAAAATGCCTTTGTTTGTACGTGAGATATTCAACACTATTATAAAAACAGACATTGTGTGAGATGATTTTGCCCAACTGTGAGCTAATGTAAGTGTTCTGAACACATTTAAGGTAGGCAAGGCTGAGCTGTGATATTTGGCAGGTTAGGTTTACCAAATACATTTTTCACTTACAATATTTTTAACTTATGTGGAGTTTATCAGGACATAACCCCACCATAAATAAATCTGTACTTAATCCGCTAAGGTAAAAAAAGGTTACATCGATAGTATTTGAATCACTACTCTTCTGGTTGGATTTTGGTAAATATGACAATGGATCCTAAATACTTTCTATCAGAACAAAAAGAACAACCAATGGACAAGGCTATACAATAACACCAATGGGAGGGGATTGTGGGCACCAGGAGAAAGCAGAAAGTTTTAAGAAGTGGGATCGCTGCAGGGAACATGTTGATGAAGAGATTCATTTCTTCTCTATGATTTTTCCCATTGGGAAAGCAAGGAAAAACAATATCTCCACAGCAAGCAAGTCTTGGTTCAAGGGGGTCATTAACATCATCCCTCGACAACCACATAGTTCCCAGCCATGAAAATATCCTCCTTGGGAGCTTGGGTAGACTATCTCATTCATTGTTATTACCATGTCCTCCTCTGACCATAATTCCCCATTAAGTAGGTCACATTTCATTCTAAAGTTCCTGGTGTTGAATGCTTAGCTTTATCAAGAGGAGAATGGATTCCAATGGTGCAAATTCCTATAACTAAATTCGTCATTTGTTCTACAGACATGTCCTCTAATTGGCAGCTTAATGAAATGTTGTGGCAGATAAAAGGTCACCAAAAGTCTCTTTGGATCACATTTAGTATTCTGAATCAGGCCAGTGGGCAGCCAGGTGGTGCCAAGGCATGAGCAAAGTACATGAGCTCAGGCATCCTTGAAGGGCACATGGTTATCATCTTCCCATATCCTCTTCTCTGCACTCTTCACCTTCCACAATTTCTGCCTCCTTTCAAGGTAGAGTCATTATATATCCACTATCATTCTGTCATTCTGTTAGCCAGAACTACAACATCACAAAATTTGGGAGCCAAAGGATTCCCCATGAAGGGACTTTAATGACACAGACATTTGTTAACCAAGTGATCAGTTCAGTGCTGAGTGGGTGCCCTAGTCAGTCTACACAATCACATCAAGCATCAGAGGGTAACAGTACAGGTAGCCAGAACAGATTACAGCAGGGTAGCTAAAAGCAGTAGGTTAGATGGACTCCAAACTTACATGAGCACTGCTGTGGATTTTCATGCTGTTATCATGGGAGTAAGCCACTTATTTCTGGAGCGAGTTCCTGATGGAAGGATGTTGGGTCTCTTCCCTATTCTCTCTCACACACATGTACTCTTCCATTTCTGCCTTCTACCGCGGGATGATACAGCAAGAAGGCCCTCACCAGATGCACGTCTCTTGACCTAGAATTCTCAGCCTCCAGAACAAGGAGAAACTAGACTCCTCTGTTCTTTATGAATTACCCAGTCTCACATATTCTATTTCTATTTTACAAGACAAAATGGTCTATTGACAAAATGGTCAATTTTCTCAGGATAATAATTCATTCCTTCAGAGAATCACAATGTTGGGAAAAACTAGAAAGATCGATAGAAAAGAGTCTCAGATTATGTTTGCATAGCATCCTGAATGAGGACAGAGGGACTTTGTGTCATGTCTTAATGCATCAGCACAAAGTATGCACTGTATTAGGTGGAGATGAACACAAGATGGTTAAAACCCTACTCTGATGGGATATTTACTTTGAAGTACTGTGAGGCTTGTGTCACAGGCTTTGAAGGGAAAGCTTGCCATTTGTTTTCCCAGAAATCAAATTAAAATATCTCTGGAAAAACCCTTAGTAATGTTACGGACCAAATCCACCTTTATGAGTTTCACAGGAATAGATGCAAATGAAGACAGTCTATCTTGTAGGGGAATTTGGCAGAAGAATATTATTATGACTCCATTCAGTATAGTTAAGGTTACCGCTGTCTCTTTATTGAAAAGTGATCCCCACTCAGTCAGTAAAATCAAATAAAATCAGTCTTGGTAGCAGACAGATCATTGTTACTGATACTGAGTGGAGCTATTCTGAGGGCGCCTCAGCACACCCCAGAGGCCTGGAAGTTAGGAGTTCCAAGTTTTGTTCCTCTAGCAGACCAAACGAACTATTTACAGGACTTACATAATGTGAAGGAAATTAGACCGGGTCCAAGAGAACGTGCAAAGGACTATCTAATTGATTCCCCCAACTGCTCTCTAGTACATTGCACCTTCCTGAGGGTAAAGCCTTTGTCTCTTCTGTTGTGATCCCCAGTACCCAGCACTTAACAATCTGTGCTCAGTAAACATTTACTGGATGATTAAATCAAGTTCAAAGCAATCTTTCTCAAAGTATCACAATGGTTGAAAAAGAATAGGACTTTTGGTGGAGAGGAAACAGAAAAATTGGAATATTCTGGAAGTAGTTAATATTTGAAATGGTCATCATCTCAGTATGTCTTCTTGCCCCTGTGGGAAATGGGACTGGGGAATGATTGTATGTACTTAGCCCACACACGACCCCATAGGACAAGAAAATATGGTATAGTGAGCAGCACCCCAAACTTGTTCATTCACAATAGTCCTTTGCCTTCTCGTGGAGTGACAGAGGGTCTTGGGAGATCTTGCAAGTCTGCTTAATCTGCCTGGATTGTAACTCCTTGAGGGCAAAGAGTGTGCATCTTGTCCCCAGCACCAAGGATATTGCCTGATATCAACAGAGTGTGCTCAGGGGATGCTTACCAATACCCACATTCTTGGTTCTTTTTTACCAAGCAAAGAGAGTGGGGTATGGGGAAATTTAAGGAAGATTGTTTTATTTGTTGTTTTTAAATATACATGAGAGTAGGGTATACTTTTTTTCAGGAAGCAGGGCTGTATTCTACAACATGGAGGAAATATGCTTTCCTACCTGCCCCAGACATAAATTGTTATGACTCAGGTACTGGCCACCAATTCCCCTTGTGGACCCCATACAGGATTGTAAAGACAAACCAGAGCCTGAAATTCTGAACTTTCTTTCTAAAATCACAATGAAGATATTTAGCAGTAGGTTGTATTTTGACAATATACACACATGGGGTGTAACCCATTCCAATTTTGATTCCGTTCTTGTGTTTGTACATGATGTGGAGTTACACTGGTCATATAATCATATACAAGCATAGGAACGTTATATCCAGTTAAATCTACTGTCCTTCCTATTCCCATCCCCCTTCCCTTCCCTTCATTACCCTTTGTCTAATCCAATGAACTTCTGTTCTTCCCCTCCCCATGCTCCCTTGTTATGGGTTAGCATCCACATATCAGAGAGAACATTCAAACTTTGGTTTGAGGAGACTGGCTTATTTCATTTGCCATGATATTCTCCAGTTCCATCTATTTAAAGGCAAACATAATTTCATTCTTCTTTATAGCTGAGTAATATTCCATTGTGTATGCATACCCCATTTTCTTTATCCATTTGTCTGTTGAAGGGCACCTAGGTTGGTTCCATAACTTAGCTATTGTGAATTGAGCTGCTATAAACATTGATGTGGCTATGTCACTGTACTATGCTGATTTTAAGTTAAGGAGGATTTTTTTTTATTGTAAACAAATGGGATACATGTTGTTTCTCTGTTTGTATATGGCATAAAGGCATACCATTTGTGTAATCATAATTTACATAGGGTAATGTTGTTTGATTCATTCTGTTATTTTTTCTCCTTCCCCCCCACCCCTCCCACCCCTCTTTTCCCTCTATACAGTCCTTCCTTCCTTAAGGAGGATTTTTGATCACAGAAAAATGGAAAAGTGAGCAAAGATTACAATGAAATAGCAAGCAGAAAGGGTTCCGGGGAGAATTTCTAGGATATTGACAAAGGGAATAACACTGGAGAGAATCACAAGAATATTGAGTAGGTGGCATTAATAAGAAGAGAAAGGACGTTGAGAAAGGATGTTCAAAGGACAAGAAAGATAACTAGACAAACACCAATACTTATCTTCCTCGGATGTGCAACAGATGTGATGTGTATAAAAACAGGGAGAGTGAGAGTTTGATTCCTGAGAAGAATCCAAAGAACATGGAAGGTAGAATGCCTAGCCACAAAGGGTTATGCTCCCTGATTTCTATAAATGACAGTCTGGACCAAGTATTTAATAATAGTTTAATAATTAGGAATCATTTACTCCCATCCTTTATACATCCATGTGCCTTTATTCAATACCTGTAATATAAGCATTATATTCTTATAACTATTCTTTCTTAATAAACTGCTAAGTCATGAATGTAAAACACCACAAGTATGCTTAAATTTTGCCTTTGTCATCCTAAAATAGAACTGAGGCATTTGGTACTTTTAGACAAGTGAGGCCTAAAGTCAGCATTTTATTTTTATTTATTTATTTATTTTAAATATTTTTTGTTGTAGATGGACACAATACCTTTTTTAAAAAAATTTATTTATATGTGGTGCTGAGGATCGAACCCAGTGCTTCACAAATACTAGGCAAGCACTCTACCACTGAACCACATCCACAGTGCAAAGTCAGCATTTTAGATGCTGTTAAAAAATCTCCAGCTCTTGTAAAAACCACCCATTACACTATAACTATAAATGAACCCATAATTAATCATACTCTTATTCCTTGTACAGCAGCGTTCTTGACTTTCTGGGGACATGAATACTTTGAGGAGCTGATGAAAGAAAACTATGACCCCGCTCCCAAGGAAAAAAAAAGTTTATCTAATTTATTTTCATTGTAAATAGGTCTATTCACATACACAAAATATACAAGAGATGTGTATGTATGTTTTGCATGGAAAATCAATGTCTATTTCCTGCTATAAAACCTGAATTAAATTAAAAATCATAAATAAAAACAAAAGAAATTGTAAGTCTTACACATTTTATTAAGAAGTCAAATTTCTTTTGCCTCAAAATTTTAAAAAATGAAATGATAGTCAGTCCTTTGTTGCAATGATTTCCACGTTGGGGTAATGTTTAACGTTCATTTGGTTTGTATGTGGTACTGTGGATGGACAGGGCCTCCTGAACGCTGGACACGTACAGTATCACATGCCTAGCCCCCAGTATCTATTCAGTTCTGATATTCCTCTTGGATGGCCATAAGTGCTGTCCAATACATAGGACTCTCTGGTCATTAATAAAATCAGTTCTATAGTTCACAGTGTCAGAGGAATCCAAGTTCAATGCCCCCACAACTCTTTGAGTTGAATTAACGCCCCATTATTTCCTTTGTCAATTGAGGTCACCTTAGGCAAAGTTTGCATCTTGCTGTTTTACTTGTAGATGAAAAGAATTTTTTGAAAAGAGATAAATCATAAGCAGGGACTAAGGCACACTCTGTTTGGAGCCATGGACTTTCTTATCCCGACTTGCTAAGGCTCCCATCCCTTTCAGTCCTATTCCCTTGCCTCCCCACATCCTTGCCCACTTCCAGCCATCAGCAACCTTTGCCACCCCGCTCCATGGAACTGCCAAGGGGCACCTCATTCCCACTGTAACCAGGAAGGACAGAAAGCCAAGTCTGAACCATTTTCCCCAGAAACATCTGTACACACTGGAGCTGGGCTTTGTGACGTACTGTTGCATTACTGAGACCCTTGTAAGCAAATCAGGTGGGCTGAATTTCTGATGATCATATTTGTTTCTATTAGAAAATGTATTCAAGGTTCCATACAGTCCCTAAAACAGACTTTTAGAGCATGATCTGTTCCAAGCCTGACTCTGCTTTCCTGTGATGTTATCTCACAGTCAACAAGAGTTTCTCCCTCATTTGTTTCAGTAAAATAGAGCACAGACCCACGTGCATCTTATTCCTAAGGGAAAAATTTATGGCTTATGTCTATCCATGTCTCATCTGTCAGATAACTGGAGTTAACGTTAAAAGAAACAAACATGGAAAGTAAAATTTCTGTTTTTACCACTGCCAGGCGAACTTCTGTTTTGTTAATATTTATTCTAAGAGCAGAGTAGAGAGAGCTCCCATTTTTACTATGTCCTCCTCCAGTGCTATCTTGGTCCAACCAAGCTAATAGGGAAGCTATTTGCTTTTGTCATAAAGGACTATCTCAGATTAGGGAGCTAACTCCTCTCCAGCCTCCATCTTCCCAATTTGGTAAAAGTTTAGTGTGATACATCCCAACTGATACTTGATTAACTTTGCCTTTCTGTCCCACATAGGCTAAAATCTCTGTGGAACATTAAATTGGACATGGAAGGAATGTCCCTCGTTGGGCACACATTCCTATGGAGAAGGCAACTTCCCACGTCTTTTTAAGTCCTAATTACATCACTGTCATCTTCCCTCTTATTACTAATTATCAAGGATGAAGTTGTGCTTTTTAAATCTAGTGAGGAACATGCAATAAATTAAACACATGAAGACTGATGTCTTCTCTCTCACATTATTATAATCCAGTGGTATCCTGTAGTACCACTAGAAGCACAAACCTTCATTCATGGCTAACTCTCTGTGTTTGCCGTGGCAAATCTCCAAAACAGGGTTGTTTGGCAAAAACAGGAGTGTTTTTTAGCAACAAAATCCAAGACAATTGTATGCTACAATCTGAAACCAGCATAGCAAGGACCAATTAAGTGAGCATCTGTTACATCTGGCCTCCAACTACTCGCTCACAATCTTGATTGTTTTCATATGTGAAGCAAAGCAATCACTCAGGCTACATGTATTTTATTTATCTTTTTTATTCCTCACAAGTTAGAGATTCAAATTTGTTTGCAAATATTCTCAAGATATTTTAAAACCCCCCTGGATAATTAAAAAATCTTTTTTTATGGTTTTGTTTCTTGTGAAGTTTGTTTTTTAAAGACTTACTTAAGTATTTAGTGTTTGTATGCCTAAAATATAACAAATTATTTGTATCAGATGCCATGCTTTGGAATGAACGTAAAACTCCAGTGATTTGGTTATGACTCACTTAACCAAAAGGTCCAGCAGGGAGTGAGGCAGAAGTTAGGCATGATCCATTTAGAACTCTGGTTCCACTCCTCTGTGCTTCTTTTTTTTTTTATTGTAAACAAATGGGATACATGTTTTTTCTCTATTTGTACATGGAATCAAGGCATACCATTTGTGTAATCATAAATTTACATAGGGCAATGTTGTTTGATTCATTCTGTTATTTTTTTCCCTTCCCCCCCCACCCCTCCCACCCCTCTTTTCCCTCTATACAGTCCTTCCTTCCTCCATTCTTACCACCCTCCTTATCCCTAACCCTAAACCTAACCCTAACCCTAACACTAGTCCCTTCCACCCCCCATTATATGTCCTCATTCGCTTATCAGCAATATCATTCGTCCTTTAGTTTTTTGAGATTGACTTATCTCGCTTAGCATGATATTCTCCAATTTCATCCATTTGCCTGCAAATGCCATAATTTTATCATTCTTCATGGCAGAGTAATATTCCATTGTATATATATGCCACAGTTTCTTTATCCATTTATCAACTGAAGGACATCTAAGTTGGTTCCACAATCTGGCTATGGTGAATTGAGCAGCAATGAACATTGATGTGGCTGTATCTCTGTAGTATGCTGATTTTAAGTCCTTTGGGTATAGGCCAAGGAGTGGGATAGCTGGGTCAAATGGTGGTTCCATTCCAAGCTTTCCTCTGTGCTTCTGTCAGTATTGCCCTCCTCTTTGAAAGCTGCAAGCAAAAGCCTTATCTCCCAGCAACCCTAGTTATATGCTACTTGAGCCTGAACCAATTCTTGCGGCTATTTGAATGCCAGGCACTGATTGGTTTATACCTGAGGCACTAATCTCAACCCTACCAATCATATGGGCAGAAGATGACATACGTTGTTTTAACTCATGCCAATCACAGTCTGCTCATAGACTTGATGGTGGGTCTGTTCCACCTGATAGCCTACAATGAGATGAGAAGAGAGGGAACAGTGAACTCTACCCCTGCAAAAGACAGGGGAAGGACACTGCATAAGGAACTAGTGAACACCAAACACACCATTTTCTTTAGAATAGTAATAAGAAGACAAGGCAGAGTTTGAAAATTAGCATACCATTTTTTCATAGTTGGAAGAGAAAGAAATAGTATTATATTTATTTACTCAAAAGAAACATATTATTGGAATTAGAGTAGTTAGAAATCAGTGTTCTGGAATCTGCATCTTTGGGTTTACATTGTACTTCCACACTTAGCACTCATAGGACATCAAAAAAGTCAATAAGTGGTATCTGTATTTCAGTGAATGTCAATAAGAACAGTGCTGACATCATAAGGACTAAGTTAAATCATACATGCAAATAGATCTTGCAAAGTAATAAGTACTCCATAGTTATTACCCAACCACTAGATGCCACCTCTCTGTCCCTGCCTGCTTCATTGCTATACCTAGGTGCATAGCATTTAATAGATGTTTAGTAAACAGTTGGGGGAAGAATGAGTGAATCTCTCTTGTTCTCTCTAAATCTCAAAACCAGAGTAAAGAAGAGGAAAGAGTTAAGGAAACCAGAGGGCCGGCACAGCTGGAGCAAGTTCTTGGTTGAAGGCCAGCACTAAAATCCAGGAGGAATGAGGTTTGGAGTTGTCGATCTACTTTGAGTGCTGTTGGAACAATGCAGCTGACAAGCTCTGGAAAAGAAGAGATAGAAGTGTTGGTTAAATCCCACGGCATAGGCACTTACTTTTTATGTTTTAGCTTTTCTTTTGTTTTTCAGGCTAAGAAGCAAAGGATCAAGATGGATCATCTGGTTTAGTAATGTAATCTTAAAATGGAAATGCTGGGAGTTTCTCTGTGGGAAAAGAGAGAAGAAGAGGATTCAAAGGAAAAAGACAATAGAGGATTTAATCCAAAACATCTAAAAGCAAATATTGTTCTCAGGGATTTCCAGAGATTCTCTATAGAGGGAGAGAAAGACTGACCACTAAAAGACAGAGGGACACAACCATGGAGAAGTTCCAAGCAAGAGAACTGTCCATGCATTGTCAGAGTAGCCTATGGGGCTACCCCGTTCATGCACAGATGCCTGCCCACCCCCAAACCTTCCTCATCTGCTGGGCTTCTTCCAGAACATAATGGGTCCTGCTCAGTGAGACAAAAACAGAACAACAAAACAAACAATAACTCTGTTCCCAAGAAAAAGCAATGAATATTCTCTTTGGAATATTCAGAAATATAAAAGTCATATGAAAAATGTAATTTGCTTTAAACATTTTACCTTAAAATAGTTTTAGATTTACAGAAGATTTGTGAAACATGGTATATACAGTTGGCCCTCTATATGCTTGGGATCTGCATCCATGGATTCAACCAACTAAGGATAGAAAATATTCTTTAAAAAATGGTATCTCTATTGAACATGTACAGACTTCTTTTTCTTGTCATTTTTTCCAAAACAATACAGTATAATGACTATTTAAATAGGATTTACATTCTATTCACATTCTATTAGGTATTATAAGTAATCTAGGTGATTCAGAGTATACAGGAGGATTATGTGGCTTACACACACACACACACACTATGCCATTTTATATTAGGGACTCAAACATCCACAGATTCTGGTATCTGCAGGTTACCAATCTCCTACATATATCACGGGGCAATTGGGCACATAATTTCCATATGTATCCTGCACCAAGTATCCCCTGTTATTAGGACCTCAAATGAGTTAATACGTTTGTCACAACTAATGAACCCATATAATTACAGGGTAATGCGGTATCACTAGTCAACACACAGACCTTACTCAGGTGCCTTTAGTCTCCTGTCTCAGGATTCTGTCCCTGTATCACGTTCATATATAGTTATCACATCTCCTTAGCCTCCTCTAGATGATGACATTTTTTATACTTTGCTTCTTTCTGATGATGCTTATGAGAAATACTGATATATTTTATAGTCTCTCAATTTCTATTCGTTGAATGTTTTTCTCTGTTAAACTGGAGTTACATGTTTGTCAGAGGAGAACTCAGAGGTAAAGTGCTGTTCTCATCACATCATATCAGGGATAGGTTATCAACAGGACCTATTGCTAATGATGTTCACCTTTAGCATGTTTACTCCCTTTTCAAATTATATTCTTTGGAAGGAAGTCTGTAGGTGTATTTGACCTTTAAGGGATGGGGTGTTATGCTCCATTCCTTGATGGGGAAGAATTTGCATAAATTAAAAACTTTTTCTGTAGTATAGGAATTTGTCTAATCTCCCCATGTATTTATTTATTCAGTGACTTACTTATATCAGGATGAACTTATGGATATTTATTTTATATTTTGAGTTATCATTCATTATCATTCATGTATTGTTTATGTTGTTGTTCAAGTTGTTCCAGCCTTGGGCATTGCAAGCTTCTTCAGGGGACTCCTGCATCCCTTTGACATCTCCCATCAATTTGTTCCTGAGCCCTCTCATATTTTCTGCATCATAGGTCACACCAGGTTAAACTTGTGTATTACTTGCCCCAGTTCTAGAATAGGCCATTTCTCCAGAGAGCCTGACATCTTTTATTGGAGAATGGTGTTAGAAACCAAGGTAAGATTCTAGGCTGTGATTGTTGCTTCTGGGGTGTCACTGCTTCTTGTCCCTCTCAGCAGTAACACTTGATTTAATGCTTCTTATTTTGACTTCTCAAACATTCCTAGCAAAGAATGCTGGTATGCACCTATAGTCCCAGCTATGCTGGAGGCTGAGGCAGAAGGATCCTTTGAGGTCATGAGTTTGAAATCAGACTAGTGAAACCAGAGTCGGAGAGGAAACTCCATTCTTCCCTTCTGTGGGCAGATGGGGCCTGTGCAAGCTGCAGGCTAATTAATCATAGCAAGGGATGCCCACCTGTGTCAGCTCTGAGGGTCGCAGCTGGCAAAGTCCAATTCTCCCCTACTACCACTGAGTGGTGTGTTGCAGCTCTCAGTATTGCAGCTCTGAATGGCAGAGCTATATCATATGACTCTGGAGGCTGAGACAGAGGATTGCAAGTTCAAAGTTAGCTTCAGCAATTTAGCAAGACCCTGTCTCAAAATAAAAATAAAAAGGGTTTGGGATTGGCTCAGTGGTTAAGCTTCCCTGAGTTCAATCCCTGGTTCCAAAAAAAAAAAAAAAATTAGAACTTCATAGATTAATTTACTAACAAACAAATTCATCACCATTACAGAGATAGTAGACTGGGAGAAAAATCAGAAAAAAAATATTGAGAAAATAGCAGAATTTAAAAGATGAAGTATAAAAAAATATAGGCTGTATTATGAGGAGGCATAATATGCATGAATTGGAGTGTCAATAGGTGGCAGAGATAATGTAGCAGAAACAGTATTTGAAGCTGTTGTTAATAGAAGGGACTTTTTTCTAAACCATAAGAGATATTAACTCATAGATTAAAGAAGTTCTTTACCTCTAGAAGTATGAATAAAGTAAAACTAAAAGGAAAATCACAACTATATACATCATATTAAAGCCACTAAAAACCAAGGGCAAAGGGAAATATGAAAAGCAGGCAGTTTTTAAAAATTGTGTATTACCTTCAAAGTAACAATGAGGTAAGAGGAAAGAAAGAAGGAAGGGAGGGAGGGAGGAAGGGAAGGAAGGAAGGCAGAGAGGCAACAATGGAGTAGTATATTCAGAGTGACATAAATAAATAAATAAATAAATAAATAAATAAATGCAAACAAATTGTGAACCACAAATTATATACACACTAAAAACATCTTTCAAAGATAAAAGTGAAATAAAACCATTTTCATCTTCAGTAAACTCTACCAAAAGGATGTTCTTAGAAGGGTAATGACCACAAATGAACATGCAGAAATTCAGAAGAAAGGCCGGTGCCGTGTTGTATGCCTATAATCCCAGTGGCTCAGGAGCCTGAGGCAGAAGGAGTGGCAAGTTCAAAACTAGCCTCAGCAATTTAGTGAGGCCCTATGCAACTTAGCTGGACCCTGTCTCGAAATGAAAAATAAAAGGGGCTGAGGATGTGACTCAGAGATTAAGCGCCCTGGGTTCAATCCTCAGTACTCCCCACAAAAAAAAAAAATTCAGTAAAGAATGAAGAGCAACAAAAATGATAAACATGTGAGAAAATATAAATAAGCATTGCTTGTATGAGGTAATTGCCTGTGGTGTTCAATTTTGAGAATTAAAATATATTAAAATATAGCAGTTAATTCAAGAATGGCATTATAATATTCTAAAGTGTCTGGAAATTTCTGGGAAGAGGTAAAATGTTAACTTACAGTAGAACTTAACATGAAAAGGGTGCACATCTAGAAGAATAGTAACTGTGTAATTATAAAACTAACAGAGGGAAATAATAAACACACTTCAACAGTTTAAAGCAGTCAAGAAAGGAGAGCAGAACGAATATGGAATGATTAGAAAAAATTGAAGGCAAATAGAAGATAGTAGATATTTAAATCCAAATCTATTAATAACTATAGTAAATGTAAATTCACCAAATGCTCCTATTAAGTCAAAGGCTTCTCTCACTTTAGCAATCTTGTTAAGAAATCCAATTCTAAGCAGACATGGTGAAGATTTGGGCCTACTTTTTCTTTTAATAGGCATAGGGCCTCTGTTCTAGTGCCTAAGGCTTTGATCCACTTTGAGTTTTTTGCAGGGTTTAATTTCATTTTGTTGCCTATGGATTTCCAATTTTCCCAGCATCATTTATTGAATAGGCTTTCTTCTCCAGTGAATGTTTTTGGTGCCTTGGTCTAGAATGAGATAATTGAATTTATGTGGGTTTGTCTCTGTGTCTTCTATTCTGTACCATTGGTCTATGTGTCTATTTTGGTGCCAATACCATGCCATTTTTGTTACTACAGCTCTGTAGTATAGTTTAAGGTCTATTATTATGATGTCTTCTGCTTCACTCTTCTTGCTAAGGATTGCTTTGGCTATTCTGGGTCTTATTTTTCCAAATGAATTTCATGTTTGCTTTCCCTAGTTCTATGAAGAATGTCTCCTAGAGCACAAGAAGTAAAATCAAGAATCAATAAATGGGACGGATTCAAACTAAAAAGCTTCTTCTCTGCAAAAGAAACAATCAATAATGTGACGGGAGAGCCTACAGAATGGAGAAAATCTCTACCACATGAACCTCAGATAGTGCATTAATCTCCAAGATATAAAAAGAACTCAAAACACTTAACATAAAAAAAAAATCACAAATAACCCAGTCAATAAATGGGCTACAGAACCGAACAGACATTCCACAGAAGAAGAAATACAATCGATCAACAAATATATGAAAAAATATTCAACATCTCTAGCAATTAGAGAAGTACAAATCAAAACTACTCTAAGATTTCATCTCACTCCAGTCAGAATGGCAATTATCAGGAACACAAGCAACAACAAATGTTGGTGAGGATGTGGGGAAAAAGTCCCACTCATACATTGTTGGTGGAACTGCAAATTGGTGCAACCAACCTGGGAAACTATATAGAAATTCCTCAGAAAACTTGGAATGGAACCACCATTCGACCCAGCTATCCCACTCTTCAGTTTATACCTAAAGGACTTAAAATCAGCATACTACAATGACACAGCCACATCAATATTTATAACAGCTCAACTCACAATAGCTAAACTATGAAACCAACCTAGTTTGGTCTTTCAATAGATGAATGGATAAAGAAAATGTGGTACATATACACAGTGGAATATTACTCAGCCTTAGAGAAGAATGCAATTATGCATTTGCTGGTAAATGGATGGAGATGGAGAATATCATGTTAAATGAAATAAGCCAGTGCCAAATAATCAAAAGCAGAATGTTTTCTCTGATATGCAGATGCTAATTCACAATAAGGGGGAGCTAGGGAAGAATAGAATTACTTTGGATTAGGTAGAAGGGAGTAAGAGGAGGTGAGGGGTCATGGGGATAGGAAGGATAGTAGAATGAATCAGACATTATTACCCTATGTACTTACATGACTATGCAACTGGTGTGATTCTACATCATGTACAACCACAAGAATGAGAAACTATACTCCATTTATGTATGATGTGTCAAAGTGCATCCTATTCTCATGTATAACTAATTAGAACAAATTTTAAAAAGTCAAAGACTAGCAGACTAGATCAAATAACAGAACCCATCTGTGTGTTACTTAGTACACAACATCCACATTAAAAGGACTGAATACAAACGGCAATCACCAATAATCTTTTATCTACCAATGCCATGCCAAGGTGTATATCCGATCACAATCCATGCCCGTGAGTACCATGAGACACACATATCACAGTGGTATCATTTGTAAAAACACAAAAATGGAAACAATCCACATCTTTGTCAATAGGGGAGTAGATAAATAAACCACAGTGTATTTATATGATGGAATACTACTCAACAGTACAAAATAATGAACCATTGATACGAACAATAACATGGATGAACTTCAAACATACATTGAGACAAAGAAGCAGATAAAAATGAAGACGGTGTATTATTCCATAGATAAAAAGTTCAAAACAAACCTATGCTATACTTTATTCATTAGGAACAAATGCTTTATTTATGCTTTACTCCTTATTTTTGAGGAGGAAACAGGTGGGTTTAGGGTTAGGGTTAGGGTTAGAGCTTTGGAGATGTGATAATATTCTATTTCTTGACCTGGGTGATAGTTACAGGGTATTTTTCTTCATGATATCCCATCATGAATTATATTTCTATTTTGTAATTTTTTTGGTATTCATTAAGCTCCAGTTTTGAAGAGTTGACTCTTCCCGCTGTCTCCTGCCAGTCACTCACAAGGTTCTGCTCACTCTTCCTTAACACGTGTCCCATCTGCACATCCTTGTTGCCTTATGCCATCCCAATTTGACTTTTATTTTTTCACATATGGGCAAATCTAAGAGGGTACTCAATGTTCTCTATTTTTCCTAAGTCACTAACTGTCAGATGAATATTCCTAAAACATCATTTATGATACCCCCCAATATTCAAAATAATTTGGTAACCTCTCTATACCCTGCTATTACCTAAAGGGATATTAACCAAGAAGGCTCAACCAAGACAGCCAGGCATTGTGCTCAAGAGTATAATGATTTCCATGCTAAGTTCCAGCAAACAGGAGTCCCTGAGGTCCCTGGTGAAGGGCAGGCATGTGTGGGAAATTAAAAGCAAAAGATAACATCATTCCATAAATAGTCCATAACCAATTAGAAATGTAAGTAACCAAAATGACTAACATTTATTAATGCTTTTCCTGTGGATTCTTACATGTTAATATATTTTAATTGATTGACTCCTTAAGTCCAGGTAATATACTGTTGGTGTGTACATTTTACAAATGGGGAAACTGAGGCAGAGAACTGACAGGTCACCTGACTAGGGTCCTATAGATAGTTGGCTATGCTGGGTTACAAACCCCTGTATCTGGCTCCCAATCTATTCTCTTAACCCTTGCACTATGATGACTTTGTACCTGTACACGACACTGATTTCCAAGTAGAATCAAACCATAGCCAAGCTGACCACAAGATTTACAGCCCAAGAGAGAAATGTTAACTCTGTTTAGAGGTCACGTCTCACCTCGTTTGATTGAGATGCACACGCATGAGGTCACACCAGAACTAAGTGCTAAACAAACAATCCATAAAATGAACTGTGATTTAGATCCTTTCTGTCCCTGTGATGACCATTATTTCCCTGGTTCGGTATAACATAAGTAGTGGTGAACAAGTTTTCAGGGATTCTATAGGAAATCACTCTCACATCTACTTTGAACAAATCCTCCATGCCAACCAGTTGAAAAATGGGCTAAATGAATCCATTTAATTTAGTTCTTTCTCCTTCTGGCAATACTGCTTGGTGCCTTTCCTTTTTCCTTCATGAGAGGACTTTAACTTTCATCAGCTGGTTTTAATTTAACTTGTCATATTTCTATTTTTTGTACACATGCCCAAGGCCTTTGGGGAAAGGACACATTTTTTAATACGTCAGAACAATAAAACCAGAGAGATCAATTTAAGTCAATTAGTCATATTTTAGGTAATCTAAGTAGAAGACAAGAAACTCACTTCTCAAGTTATTCTTTTGAAGATTGCTAAGTATGCAAACTGGCTAAGGCAGTTTAAAGTGACCACGGCCATGATCTTAGCTCAGGCAGGCGCCATCATGGATCACCATGGAAGATCCTCAGATGAGAAGCAGGCAGGTTGTTTGTTTGTATTTCAGTACTGGGGTTGGAACTGAGGGCCTCATGTATATTAGGCAAATAAATGCTTTACCACTGAGCCATATCCTCATCCCTTTTTATTTTGTTTTTGAGACAGGGTCTCACTAAATTGCCCAGGATGGCCTTGAACTTGTAATCCTCCCTCCTTAGCCTATTGAATAGCTGGGATTACAGGCGTGTGTCACAGTACCTGCCACCAGGAAGCCTTTTTATGTAAGCTACACAGAAGCTGAAATGCCCGGGTACCATACAGGAGACATTTGGCATTCTATAGGAGCGCTGAACATCTTAACTCCATTTCATGTGCACAGACTTATGCAAAGAATGGACTTTTCTAAGTCCATGCCCTAGACAAGTCATTTCTTATTTCCCAGAACTAGATGAGGGGGGTCACAATTATGTCATGAATAGTCCATTTTATTCTTTGATTGGTCACATGGTTTTAGTCTTCTCTATTGAAAAGTATCTCATAAAATTCCCCAACTTACCTCCACCGCCATTATTCTCTAACACAAAGTGCTGTTAGTTTTTCTCCTGACATTTTTCTATTTTATTATATTCTTATCTGTTTTCTTGCTTGTTTTGCACCTACATCCTCACTATATCATATGGTCTGGCTGCTCCCCAAACCACAGTCTTCCCTCAGTATCTGCACAAGATTGGTTCTAGAATCCCCATGAATACCCAGATCCAGGGATGCTCAGGTCACTTATGTAAAATGGTGTTGTTGTATTTTAATATAACCCATGCAAGTTCTCTCATATACTTTAAATCATTTCTAAATTACTTGTACATAATACAATGCAAATTCTATGTAACTAGTTGTTAACACTGTATTGTTTAGAGAATAATGAAAATAATGGTTATACTGTTTTGCTTGGAGGGAAAACGAAACAAGAAAAAAATAGGAAAAGTTGGTTTATGTTTGGGACAGACTTTTTTCCTGAATAGTTTTGATCCAGCATTGGTTAGATCTGGGGTCAGGCCTGTGGATGTAGAGTCTGCTCTACCTATCTCTTTAGTTCATCAGTCTATCTCCAGTGCTGGCAGAGTGCCTAGTATATAATCGGTACTCATATTTGTTGAAAGGATACAAACAATGAATAAATAAATCCACAAAATCAGGAAGGCAAGTGAGCTAAGTCATAAATTTTGCAAGGATGACATGGAAATCCAATTTGGATTTTGCCATTAATTGGGAAAATATTAAGTAGCGGTTATATGGGCTACTTCCTTGCTGTGTCCCTCCCATCCTTCCTTCCTCCCTTCTAGCCTCTCTCTTTTTTCTTTCTTTTTTTTTTTCACACAATGTTTGCAAAACTGTAACAAGGAAATAAAAATTCTTAAATGTGGGAGAGATCACCTTAGCATTTGGACATTTTTTTAAATAAAAAATATTTCAAATATCCATTTGTGAAAGTCACCTAAATTGTTATGAGGCTAAGTCATTTTTCACAAGGAAGATTTATTATCCATGGAAAATCCCACGCACTCAATAAGATCACAGACACTAGAGGGCAGCCCCAGACACCCTTGTGTTGCCTCCTAAAGACAGAATAAACACAGCAGACTAAGCTAGGGTTTCAAACACTGGCATATCAACATACAGATGCTCCAACCTGCACCCACCCCACCCCGGGATTGGAGAACTTCCTCCATGACTTCTCCACCTATTTATAGGAGACCTTCTTTGGTGTCCTGCATGAGTCCTGGAGCCTCCTCCAAGAACTGAATGAAGATGATCTGGCTGCCCCCCAAACCACAGGCATTGCTTCCGCCACTGTCTGGGGTCCATGAAGGAGCCTGCAAGCCAACAGATTGTAGGATTTGCAGGATTATGGAATGAACTGGTCTTAGTTGAAACTTGTAAATCAATCAAGTTGCTGATTATAGGTTTCCAATCCCCACATCCCAAGACTTGCTCTTAGGACAATTTAGCCCCACATTTCCATGCTTGGAAAGAACATATGTTTCCTCGACCTTTCCTTTAGAGAAAGCATTGTTTTATCCATTTTTATTTTGCTTTAGAGCAAGGTCATTTTTTAAAAGTTTTTATTCTAAAAGGAAACAAGTTAAAGTTTGGTTCTGACTAGTGGGAATTTTCCTTCAGCTAAACCAACTGTTGGCTGTGCTTGAACCTCTCTACCAATACGGGGGCTATCACTGCAGCACTTTAAATGTAAAAGTGGCTAATAAAATTATAAAGAAAAATCATAAAAGAGAATTACAAACAAAATCATCAAAAAAGAGAAAAAATGATTTGACTATGATGAAAATCACCCTCCAGAGACCAGAATAGAAAATTTGCAGACAAAAAGCTCATGTCAGCAGATACTTGACAGATATGAAAGTTGTTTTTCCTCGGTAAGTTGAACTCACCAGTTTCCACTCATCAGTTGTTTTTAAAATTGCAAGAAAGCTAAGTACAGTTGAGACAAAGAAAAATTCAAAATCACCTCAATGGCCCAAATTATAAGAGATTGGAAAACAATTTTCCCTTTCCGGTGCATTTATTTTATTTTTTCCACATTTTTTTATTGGTCCAGCATATTTATTTTTAAAGCTCATGGAATCTTTGAGAACACATTGCTGTCATACTGGCTTATTTCATAAGTAATTTAGCTAACATATTGAGAGTGTGGTGGTATTAATGAAATAATTATGTCAGGACTCTCATACCTTTTGATTTTGAGGTGTGATCACATCACAACAAAATAGAGAAGCATAATCAGAAATCAGTTGTTTCGAACATATTTGGTTTAAAAGTTTGTTCTAGCTGCTTAACTACTGCAGAATTTCTATTTTTAAGCATTTCATACATGGCTACAATTCCAAGATCATTTTTTCCTCTGGTACTCTTTACGTGTTTATTTTTGGAATGTTTGTGCCAAATCTGTTCCAACTTTAACCTTTGGGTTCTTTTCTTTTCTTTTTAGGGGAACAACTATGTATACCTTTCCCAGTATTAAACATACACACGTATTCACATGCACGATAAACAATTCCCAGACTTGCTTTTCTGACAAATAAATCAGTGCCAGTACAGCTTTGAAATGTCAAACTTCTCATTCAGCCTGAGACCTGTCACTGTCCATGTGTTTCTCTGACAACACCTCAGATCTTAATGATTGGCATGGTTCCCAAGTGTCAGAATGCTGAAATGTGCAAGACACCTATTCAGACTTATTCTGTCCCTGGAATTACTGCAGTTTCTTTTTAATTTTATTTTTCTGGCTTCTTGGAAGATTTACTACTCTCCCAGACTTTTGGTCTCCCGGGAAGGTCAAAGAGCTTCAAGCTAGTTTACTTTCCCTCAACTCTCTTAAAACCAAGGTGCCACCAAACTTTTTTCCAGTATCACTTAAAAAAACACAGGACTGATTTATGCTATCTCACAAGTAATGCTCACAAGCATGCCCAAAGAATAAGCCCCAAATGCCTCACTGCCCTAGTGCAGTGATTTTTTGTTACTATTGTAACTTTAAATACATTATTCCATAGAGACATAATGGCCTAAGGACCTGGTTTTAGCATCTGATAGGCTTTGGGTTCAAATCATACCACTTACTTGTTTTGCAAGCATGCATATCATAGTAGTTCCTAAACCTTAATCTGTGTCCTCATCTGTAAAGTAAAAAGTGGCAACATTAAAGATATAGACTTCTGTAATTCAAGAGCAAATGTGTTTTAGAAGAAAAGAGCGAGAATATATTCAATTACATAACAAAAAGAATTTTTTTTCCTTACCTACTCATCTTAAACAAAAAGCTTAATAAAAAAATAAAAAGTTAAGATGTATGTCAGGAAAATCATCAAGTGGGTGCAACAGGGGATACTCTGGTGATGTGCTGCCCCAAATAAACCAATACATTGTGCAATATACAACTCATTCTCCCTCTAAAACATGGGCCAGATGTACCTTTAGGACCCTGCTGTAACAGTCTATCTATATAGACATTCCTCATAACCTAAGGCTTGCCTGTAACATGATACATTTCCAAATTTTAGCATAACAATGTCAAGAAATGACCAAGTTGAGGTTATTCCCTAGCTTTAGTAACAACAACTCTGAACATTCCCTTGTGTATGGAACTTGCATATTACTCATTGAAATTTACCACGGGGAATATTAGATTCATTAACAATAGTATCTTGACCAGAGTAGCTGATTCTGTGTTCAGAAGAAATGGACTTTTGGATTAAGGGGGAAAAAAGTCTTTTGCCATCTATTCTTAAGTCCTTATCTGGAAAAGGACTATCCAGTTAGGAAATGATCCAGATGTGATGATTTGCCAATAAATACTGTTTATTTTTAGCATTTTTATAGAAACAAATAGAGACATGAAATTCCAATCTGTCTACCAAGTGGGTTCCCTTCAGATGGGAGGGAGATGAGAATATCTGATTTTTCAGTGGGTTCGGAGATTTTCCTCCAGATAGTCTCCCAAATCTGTATCTGATGGACAGCTTCCAAACTACAACTAATGCCAACTAATCCCATGCTAGTAACTCATTCAACAGGTCTGGCATCTAATTCACCACCTATTTCCTGCACCTTCTCACTGCAACCGCTACTACTATCTGTGGTTCTTCTCTTCTAAATGGTTACTGTCAGACTCACCTCTGACCCTTTCCTCTTGTCATCCCCACTCTGACCCTTTCCCTCTCCCTAAAATTTGACCTTAACTTTCTTACTTCTCCCAGTCAAGTAGGGTACTTCTTTTCCTCATGCATCTCTGAGAATCAGCTTCTTTGCTTTCTCTTCCTTTCAATAACGATGCCTACACCCACCCTTACTTCTAAACTTTTGAATCCCTGTGTGCAAGTCCTGTCTCTCCTCTAAAACTGGCTCCCTTGCCTTAATACACATTCTTGTTATTAAGATCAGGAGATCCATCCCACCCTATATCCCACCAATCCCTAGTCCACTCCTTTTGTCCCAGTCTTGAGCACAACTATTTAATCTTGGCCTTTTTTTTTTTTTTTTTTCTTTAATAATGTCCCCCTGACTTTCCCTCCTAAAATATCCATGTTTAATTCTTGCCTAAGTCAACATCTGTCCCCAAATCTCCTTGAAATACCTTGGAAACTACTTACGTCTTCTGACTCCAGTCTTCTTTGCTTTTTACCCTCAGCCCTATACTGTGTAAGCATTAGTCCTGTGACCCTGGAAGCCCCACGTGCTAAGTAACTGCAACTATACTTCAATTCCCTTCTCCTCCCTCCTCCTCCTGTTTCCTCAGTCCCTCCCTCCTCACACAGGGACATAGAAAGCGATCAACAATTAATAGCCGGGCATGGGAGCTGAAGTTTAACTCTTGTTGATTCTAACCTTCAGCTTTTACCCCTGCTTTGTATAAACCGTACATGGCAATATTCCTAACTTTGCCCTATCACAATCACACAGGGCGGAGATGTACTACCAAGTCATTTTCAATATCCAAGATGCCTTTGAGAAAGACCCCAACGCTTTCTTTATTAACTGCCTCTTGCGAGAAGTAAGGAGGAGTTAAGGGAGGAGGGGATTGCTGCATTTCAACTTTAAACTCGCAGCCACAGATGAACAAGCGCATCGACCCCTGTAGAAAAGATAGAAGCGAAGATAGCGGTTCTGCTCCGCCCTGTGGTGCAGCACGCCTTCCCTTTCCTCCATCCAAGCCGCGCAATGGGAAAAAACTGAAGCAAACTTGAGGAATTGCTTCTGAAAACAATGGCCGGAGGTGGCATAGGGAAGACTCCGATAGTCCATGCAATGCAACTGCAATAGAAATCCGGCAGCCCCCACCAGCGCCAGGCGTCCATCTCCAGCCTCCCAGGACGGCCCCGGGGTCGCGGGCTCCGGTTCTCAGCCAGAGAATCGGCCGCTAGGAGGCGCCGCGAGCGCGCCACCCCCGCCCGCGGCTGGAGGAGGTCTAGCGCCGGATCCCCTCCGCCAACCCCCGAGCCTGCGGGGCAGGCAGGCGGGACCAGACTCAGGGACTGTCACCACGGACGCGCCGCTAGTACCCGGGACGCGAGCATCAGGGGACCTCCAGGCGCCACCCCGCCATTTGTCCGGCCGGAGTCCTTGGCTCCCGCTCCCCAGTGAGCAGCCTCCACGGCAGAGGGCTATGTCTGCTGGGGCCCGCCGCGGTCCCCTGGGGAGCCGGGCGCAGCCTTTCGCTTCCTTTTGGTGCTTCTCGGTCGTTCTGGGGATGCTGTGGTCCCCCGCCTCACGGGCTTTCAACTTGGACGTGGACAAGCTCACCACGTACAGCGGCCCGGAGGGCAGCTACTTCGGCTACGCAGTGGACTTCCACATACCTGATGCTCGCATGTAAGTCGCTCTCCTGGGGAGGTGGCACGCGTGCGCGAACCCGCTCACAGTTCGGGTCCCTGCTCCTCTGCTCTGACCCCTCGTCCGTCTCCCCAACCTGCAAAGGCAGTGTCTGAGGTCCCATCCCGCTGCTCACTCAGGGTTCCGTCCGGTTTTTGACTCGCCATCAGCCTCTTTCCCTTTGCAGGCTAGATGTGCCCTGTGAACTTTGAACTAAAGACATACCAGTGCAGAGAATTCCCGGTTCAAAGACTCGGGCATCACATAAGGGAGAGCGGGACCCAGAAGACTCAAGCCAGTTAAAATCAAAAACCCAGTATGGTCTGTTTATAGGTAGCCTGTGAGGACTGGGAAGAGTCTGGGCACAAGTGCTGCTGGTTGACTACAAGCACCTGGGCTCTCGTCCTCTACTTTCTCCCCGTCCACTCTCATCTCACTGTATCTATATAGCTCCACCTAGAGAAGAATTAGGATCACTTGCACCCCTTCCAAACCAGGTTTCTGACGCCCATTTATTACCAAGAGGAAATCCACCTTGACAGTCTCTCCATCATAAATACGCTGCTTTTGCCCTCCACCCCTGCTGCAGTCTCAATAGACATACAGCTCCCGGCTGCACTGCGTGAGCACACTTTTATGATTTCCATCAGGTGACCTTCTCCAACCCTTTCGCAGAGCGAGTGTCTTGGTGGGGGCACCCAAAGCCAACACCAGCCAGCCAGATATCGTGGAAGGGGGAGCCGTCTATTACTGCCCTTGGCCCATGGAGGGGTCTGCACAGTGCAAGCCGATACCGTTTGACACCACCAGTAAGTGCCATTTGTCTTTCTGGACTCTGGGCCCTGGTTTGAAAGAACCAGAGCAATCCTGGAGTTAACTTCCCACTTTCTTTGTACTCACTCCTGTCAGACTCGTCGATATTGCCAGCTGTGCAGGTTAGAGAAGTAAGTTTTCAATCCTGAGTGAAAATGTTTGGTGAACCCTAGAGAAGGAACAGTGTCTGACCCTGAGTGTTTGGATGCATCCTGGTAATTTCTAGTTTTCAGAGTGAGTGGATGCTTTGCAGAAATACAGAGTTACATCTTAACCTTGAGGATGGAGCTAATGTGATTGCTTCCCAAGGACCAATTTGGGAAGAGACAGATTCTTAGCTCAGTTCCAAACTCCAGAGGCAAGACTCAGCGGACTTAGCTGCAGCAGAGCAGACATCACTCCATGTTGCTGTTTAATTCTTTACAGAAAGAAAGAATTTTCTTTCAAAATATTGGACATTGGATGCAAACTAGTACAGGCAGAGTGTGGATGGATTACATTCATTTCCAAAATCCCTAGACAGATGTTTCTTATTTAATTAAAGGGAAAATACATTTTAAACAATTCAGTCTGGTTATGTTTCCTCTGGTGTTTTCTCTTTGGGTTCTGAGAAAATAATTTAAATGTAATGTGTTCAAAAACATTAACACTGAACTTTTAATTTGTACCACCAAGCCTTTATGAATTCAAATGATAAGTATTATCAGAAAGCAAATATCTCTTTCCAGAAAAATGTGGCTATGTCAGTTCAAATGACCCTTTGATGAACAATCATTTAAAATCCCTTGTGCATTGCTCAATTATTTTATGACATCATTCTTTGTGTATTTTTTGGTATCTTATAGTATGCATTTAAAATGTAGAATGCCCCTTTTCAAAGAATTTTGATGAAATTGACTGGGTAGTATTTACTTGTTCATTTATATCTTTTATGTTTAGGAGAAAAAAATTCAGTTCTATGAATATGGAAATCATTTTAAAGAAAAAAATTCTGTGCAAGAATTACCTTGAATTATGACCAAATTAGGAAAGTCTTTCATAAAAGCATTCTTAAATTATGTTTTTCATGTCTGTCTATATATGGTCATGATACCTTATTTTGCCATTTCATTAAATAATTGAGTTATTTCATAACCAAGTTTTATAAACTTTTTTCTTTTAAATTTAAATACCAGAATGGAAAAATCAAGCTGCTTAATGTTACTTTAAGACAGAAATCCTTTAATTACTTGTTTTATCAAACTTGAGATGCCTCCTAGTTACTGACCCTCAGCTTAAGAATAACCTTCCTAAATCAGAAGAATGATCAGTTAAGCTTGAAATTAATGTCATTTTAATCATTTATGCCCAAATCATTTGTATTTTTAAAATATTTTAAATTCAGACCTTGACAAATAAAAACATCATTGACATTAATTAAATTTACAATCAGGAAAATAGGTGATTTTTTTTTTTACATGTTTGGTTTGTTTTCACCAAGAACCAATCTATAGTCATGGAAATGAACTTAATAACCCACCTAGGACATTTCTTAGCACATCAGGTCAGGATCTAATTGGTATATTTTTCCTTTGATAAACAGTGAATCAATGTCTGCCCAGATAAGTTATTCCTGAACACCTTCTACACCCCCAATCCTAGTAATGCCATGCTTCAATAGATAAAAACTAGAAAATCCAGAAATCAATATGAGTTTTTAGAAACTGACCACTCCTGACCAAAATTTTCCAGTGTTAAATCATAATAGGTAAAAATTTCCAAGGTTCATTCTAAAGCACTTGTTTGGAACTTTGAATTCACTTTCTCATAGAAAACTAATGCTGAAAGATTGGGCTTTGGTTTCCAGCATAGCCCACAGGAATGTATTTAACCCTTACTGTAGCTGAATGTGACCTGACACTTGGGGACCAGCCAATACAATATCAGCAATTAAGTAAATAGGAAAATAGTGTCAGGGAAAAACCAGTGTTGCTTAGAGAAAGATGGGAGTGGGGATAGATGAACTTTTGTGCAGGTTTTGACAAAGACAGTTGGATGTCTCAAAGGGCTTCAGAGATTGATGCTGCTGGCTCCAAAGTAGATCTTACTTCTACATGTTCAGAGTTTTTCTTAATAGGTAGACAATACTTCCTACCAATATCAGTAATTTGAGGATTCATAAGTGGAACAAAGTGAGGGGGCAAAAGGAGAAAGAAATAGATGTTCCTGAAATAACTGAGCAGGAATTTCTTTAAAAAAAAAAAAAAACAAGTCAGGAAGACTGTACAAAGTTGGTAAGAAATGAGTGGTTCATGATGGAACAAACAGAGCAATTTTCTGTGGAAAAGGGTGTCTCACTGAGAGAAGGTAGGAAACCTTGGGAAAAGAAAATTCTCCTCGTTAGCCATCAGGGGGTACTGTGGGCCCAGAAACCTCGATTGCTCTTGTGAATGGCCTGGAAATGGGGAGAGGAAAAGGAGTCAGGACCACAGCTGGGTGTTTGTTACTGAGTGGGCACCAACACTCTGTACCTCATGTCTACCAGTTACTTTATCCACATACCAATGGAACTGGCTGTGGCTGCCCTCTGACATGGAGCTGTGAATGTGAAGAAGGACCAGATGCCAGCAGAGCTAGCTCCAACCTGAGCAACCATTTTGTGGGCAGAGTAGAATCTTGGGAAGGTAGAAATGGAGATTGCTGACCCTGGGTCTTGCTCTCAGTAGTGCCAATTGTATCATGTTTATTGATTACTACCATGTACCCGTCACTTTGTATATATGATTCCTAATCTGTAATATGAATAAGGAAACTGACAACAGGGTATGTCCAAAACCATACAATGGCGTGATTGAGATGAAGGTTGCCTACTCCAAAGCCAGTCTCTCTTCACCTTGCCTTCCTTCCAAAGATGGAGAGAGGATTATTAGTTCTCATGGTGTGCAAGTGCAGGGGCATGACAGGGTCCTAAGGAGCCCCAACAGGTACTGTGCCCCTTCCCTGCCTTTCCTCCATCCCTCACCCTAACATGAGCTCTACTTGTTCCAATAGAAGTGCCCCTCCAGAGAAGAGCTGAAAGGAAGAAACAGTTTTGCTAGGAGAGTTGTAGAAACCAGAGGTTTAGAAGCAGGGTTCGTCTTGGTTGTGTATGTTTCTGCTTTGCTCAAACTCCCACAGAATGGTCCCCAGAGTCCCCCATTACATCCTGAGTTACTTTCTGCCCAGTGGCAACAATTCACTGTTTCCCTACAAAGAGGAAGCAAATGTCCCTGCTTGACAACGTAATGGCTTCCACCGGGGAACATCTACAAACCTACACCCACATAACAGTTTATGATGCGTGGGGCATAAATATATATTATCTTGCCAATGTTCTTCTGTAAGAATATCTGTGACTTTTGCTGTCTTGTACCCTATCAACTTTACTTTTATGTCTGAATTTAAGACATGCCAAGTAGATTTGACCTTTTAATAAAGTTGTTTCCACTTGTTTCCCAGGCCTCTTGGGTGTCTGTAGTTTAGCATTTTGCTGGAGTAACCGACTACATTTTCTCAGCCTAGGTACTAAAGCATATTGGCCTGGGATTTTGGATATAGCTCAGTCGGTAGAGTGCTTCCCTTGCAAGCACAAGGCCCTGGTTTCAATCCCCAGCACCAAAAAAAAAAAAAAAAAAAAGAAAGAAAGAAAGAAAAAGTAGATTAGCCTATAATTTAGTCTCTGAATCTGGCTGTGATCCTGTACCTCAACTACCTTTAAAAAAAACTACCTGTTAGTTTAATTTTTTCATTAAGTAATAATGATTCATAGCTTATCATTTAGCTTGCATTTCTTTTCTTTTCTTTTTTTTTTTTTTTTTGGTATCACTTCTCACGATGAATTCAAAAAGAGAGGAAGCTTTGACTTTGCCTAGCACTTCAAATGCATGAATACTGTTAAATTCTGCTCCTTTCAAGTACGGAAAAAGGAAATTTTAAGGAAGCATATGGTGGTGGGGGAGGTGCAAAGAGTAGATAATTTTCCTGCTCTGCACAAAATCAAATGGTTCCAAAAAACACTTCTCTCATCTCCCTTCTGTCTTTTCCTCTTACTTCAATAGAACAAAATTCCTCCCATCACCAAATTGATTTCTTTCACTTTTGCCTCAGGAGCTCTCTGAACTATGCCATGTCTTAACCAACTTAAAACATCACATCTGCCCAATTCATGGATCTCGTCGCTCCAACATTTATTTCTTCTTTTTCCAACACTTCCCAAACTGATGTGAAGATTAAGTAATGATGGCGAGATTAGAACCCTTCTGATAAAAGGGGAAATGAATGAAAAAAATTAAACAGACACTTCGTTTTGGGGATAATGCATGGGTAAGTTGCAACAATAATAGCAAAAGCACAGAACATGAAATATTTGATTGTTTTCAATGCTCAAGTGACACATTTGGAGGAGGAAGATAATGGCTTGTGCTAATAAATGATGATAATCATCATAGCACTGACAACAGCAGAGTCGGTACAGCTGGGAAACATGCACAATTAGGGACCCACATAAAAGGGGAACAGGAAGAGCTGGGAGGTGCCATTGAGATTTGGAAGTCATCTGAGAGAAACTACTAGAATTTGCCTGGCCTTAATTTAGTATCTTTGTGCTTAAAACAAGTAAATGTAAAATCCCTTCGAATGGAAGATGATTTGGTTAGGATATTTCAAAGCTCCAGAATGGTAACATTTTTCTTGGAATTGTATTTTAGCTTGGAGACCGGAAGCCTTTGTTTTGGGGGGTCTGTTTTATTTTGTGTCGAGTGAGCCCACAATAAGAAGCAGCTTACAGCATCTGTTTCTGTGACTGGTACAGGACTGGTTTTTGATAGTATGGGGTGTGCCCTCTTTCTCATGTGAGGGTTGGGAAACATATTGGTCACATAAGTCTTGCTTTTCTGGCTTCCCCAGAAAGAAATTAGGTTTTGTTTAGGAACAAAGAAAAGAAAAATGTAGGTCAGAGCTATTCAAGTAGATGACAGAGGAAATAACATAAATGTGATAGGATTCAAGAAGAGCAGAAATCTATGGTCTAGTTAGCTCAGTTAAAAAAAAAGTAAGGGAGAGCCCAAAGATTACCTACTCCTTTTAAGTATTGATACTGCCAGGAGTAGAGGAAGTTTTGCTATTTGCATATATATATATATATGTACAGACATCTTTCTCTACTGAGTGCTGTTCTACTGAGTAATCAGGTCTTGTTTTGCTAGATGTTTACTTTTTCTGCAAGCAATTCACCAGTTCACCATAGCTACTATGCTGAGTATGCGGACCTGTCACAGGCAACCACCATCCATCCCTAAAGGGATCCCTAAAGGGAACCAGAATGGCTCAGACTTCCATGCAACAGAATGCAATTGAGTCCTGATATGAGCAGAGAGGAGGTAGTGGTCCCTACAGCACAGCAACCAAGGAAGCAATTGGAAAAAGGAAGTCCTTGAAACTCCAGCTAGAAATAGGAAACAGACCTGCTCTACGGATAGTTGAGTACTATGAACATAGGAGTCTGTTCCTTAATCTGCAAAATTCTTTCAAGAAGCTAGAAGTTCGTATGAGGGAACAGGCTGCCAGGTTCTTGGCAGGAATACTCTATACAGCAGCTGCAGAATTCTGGAAGAACTGTCCAAAATAGTCTTGACATTATTCTGGAAACAAAATGTGTTTTGACATTTAAGCTGACTGTTTGAGATGTGTGGTTTCAAATATTACGCCCTGTGTATAAAGAGTTTTGTACCTGAGAGTTGTGTTGATGAAGAGAATGGCCAACATCACTAAGAGCTCCACTCAGTTGTGTCCCAATTGACACCATCCAGACACACAGACAAGGATTTTTTTGAGGAAGATAGATGAAAAATGAATTTTGGTCTTATTAAAAGCACTCATTCATCTTTTAACCAGTAAGCATGTGTAATACCTTTAAAATACGTAATTTTTCAAATATGTCTGAAGACGTGTTTAAAATACATCTTCAATGCATGCTTTAAAAAATATGTATTGGATAAAGCAAAGTGTACCTGCATAATGAATCCTAAAATAGATTAAAAAATAAAGTCAATTCTGGGTTATGTTAGAGGGAGATTTAAAATGTGCAAGTAAATTGTGATTCACTGATAATTGATTGATACTCAAAACATTCCATTCATTACCCCAGTTGGATTGTTATAGAATACAGGCAAGCAGCTCTTAGATGAATGTCACCAGTCTAGAAGAAATGGAGCTCAACCTCAGCAATGAAGAAAAGTCAGAACTTGGATCTCTGATGTTTAGTGTAGCACCAGATGTCTGCCAAATTGAAAATCTTTTCTCAGTCCAAAAACATAGTGAAGGTGATCCTTTAGTCTTTTCATTGTTTTAGTAAAAATATGGCATAGATTACAAAAATAAGTCTTTCTAGAAGAATAGGTCTTTCTAGGCACTGAAGGTAGAAGCTGACTTTGAAGGAGCAGCATAAGGGAATTTGGGAAGGGTGATGGAACTTTTTGAATCTTTACTGCGGTATGTACATGTTTGTCAAAACCAATAGAACTGTATGTTACTAAAAGTGAATTTTACTGTAAGTAAAACCAAAAAGAAAAGAAAAAAGAAAAATATCTCCATGGACTAGTATAAGATCAAATGTGATCATTCATTCATATATATATATATATATATATATATATATATATATATATTATCAAATTTGGTTTTCTGACCTTTGCTTTGAACATGTTGGCATTGAGCTCTTTGGCAATGGGAAGTTCTGCTATAATAGCACTTGGAAGTCTAAGAACACATTTTATGACTGAATAGCATAGGTCACTGCTCCCAAATAAGGGTGAACAACAAAATCATCATGCAGGCCCTTCTTTATCATTCTGTAAATAAAGGACAGAATGTTCAGCATGTATTTGGTGGAAGAACTGTGAAAGAGAACATGTTGAGTAAGAGTGACCCCTGTACAATGCAGTGTCACACTGTGTAATTCCTCTGTGCTTATGAAATGCCAGGGGTGGGACCCCTTCCTGTTGGTCACTAAGCTAAGGAGGTCTCACTTCAAACACATGATGTAATTATCTGAAAAAGTACAACTGTACGCAGGGATTTTACTCATTAACATTAGGTCCACATTTTTCTTTAGCTCTGGTATTTGATGTGTAGATACAGATTTGGATATGACATTGCAAAAGCTCTGTATCACTCTGCCCTGAATTTCAGGGCATACAGAAACTTGGGAGAACGGTACGCACCAGTGCTACAGGAATAGGTTTATTGAAGGAGTCTGTGTGGCTCAAATTACACCCAGCAATCCTCCCAGAGGTAATGATGGAAGCCAGCTCCTGGTAGCTAGGTAATGGCTTCATTTCAGCTGCCTCAGTTCTCACCTCCTGTGATTTATCCAGATGTTTCCATCCAAAGCTTCTCACCACAGTACTTGCACAACTTACCTCCTTATCCCAGTTCTCAGGCCACAGTACAGTACACCCACAGTACATGACAAATATCCACTCCACACACATGTCCCCCCTCGCCCTGGGCCTCCATTCTTTCTTAACCACCTAGAACATCTAATCTTTCAGTGATGACTTTCTGGTACTTTCAACTTCTCTTTTCCTACATTTTCCAACGGATATATGTTTCAGAAATTAATTCTAAAATCTCTAACTATCCTTTTTTTGGAAAAAGGACACAACACTTAGAAATGTTTCAAGCTACCACAAGTCCATTAAGTGATGGCATAAGATTTAAGATTAAGTACTATACATTCATAAAAATGAAGTTCACAAAGTATCATCATTCATATGGGAAGATGATTTTGCTTTAATATTAAATGAAAAAACAAAATCCAAAATTATGTCTACAACTCTTTGAAGAGTCTGAGAAAGGAAATGAAACCAAGTGATATGTGTGGTAGAAAGTGGGGACAGGTTGAGGACTGATTGCTGGTATGAAAGTCATGCTCACATCTTCAGATCTGCTGACAGAAATGTCTTTCTTTCCTTGCCACGTGACTTGCTCTCTACCACACATGTTGGGCTTGGGGTGAGAGCCCCAAAGAGCAATGCCATTTGAGTGTTCCAAAAACATCTCCAGGAAAAAACATTTATTAGAAAAAGAAGTAAAGTCAGTGTAAACACATATCCCTAAGACAACCTTTTATGTTGCATTTCCTTTCTTTGAAAGGCATGGATACCATTTTGATAGGTGTAGATAATAAATAAGGTATTCATCATTTAAATAAATTGGAATGGCCACCTCCTAGGCATGCTTTGGCCTATGAAATGTGAGAAGTAGTGAAGATTCATTCCAGGTGTATAGAGAGTGTGCAATGTGCCATCTCCCCTTTTCAGGTAGGGAGAAGTTGGACACATGTATCCATAAGGAACATCCATGAGCTAGGAACCCTGGGTGGTTTGAATAAGCAGAATATTCCTGTCAACTTACATGAAACATATAATATGAGCAAGAAATAAACCTCGGTTGTATTAAACCAGAGATTCGAGGTCTTATCTAGGCACTTTCTGGCCTAATAGTACATGTGAGGAGCAATGATGTCGATAAATGTCCTATCCATGAATCCAATTATTTTTAAGTTCATGAATTCTTGGTACCTTTTCTATAAGGACATGCACTGTGAGTCTCATGGGAAGAGAGCAAATGCAACCATCTCTGCACCTATTGGACATGGAACCATTTTTTTACCCTTTGTGTTCAGTCAAAATACTTTTTAGAAGAGATTCTGGAAAATGCTGTTTTGGTTTTCACTTTTCCAGTCCCCTCCTACCCGCAACTGCTTTTCTCCTTTTCTGCTCAACCCTTATTGTTGACGAATATGTTGACATACTTTACATTTATGTAAACAGACACGTCTTCACAGAATTCTTAGAAATTTACTTAGGTCTGCGTAGAACAGTGTACCCCCAAAGAAATACTCTAAATAGATTTGTAACTCACTCCTGGAGAATATATAATATTTTAAAGGGAGGAAAATTTTATTATTGAACGTAACAGATCGAGAGCTAGTCATCAATTCATATTGTGAAATTCAACACCATATCATGAGTTTACCTGAGTGGATGAGTGGAAATGAAAATAGAACTTAGCATTTGTAACATTCCACACGCAGTGTTCTTCTAGACCCTGGAAGATGGCCACAAAGCTCAAGGCCTTGCCCATGTGTGGTTTACAGTGAACAGCAGGGACCAGCTGAGAAAAAGTAAGGTAAGGTTGAGGGGACAGAGTGGGGAGATGTTGCACGTATGTGCACATTATTTTAGGCTGGGGGGCATTACTTTTCTATTGCTGCTATAACAAATTACTACACATTAAATGACTTTAACAACACAAATTGATTATCTTACAGTTTGAGAAGCCAAAGACTAAAATAGGTTTCCCTGCGCTTGAATCAAGGTCTTGGCAGAGCTGTGTTCCTTCTGGGAGCTCCAGGGACAATCTCGTTCCTTGCCTTTTCCAACATCCACAGGCTGCTCACATTCTTTGGCTTATGGCCCTTTTCCATTTTTAAAACCAACAGTATTGGCCAGAATCCATTTCCACTGCCCTCTCTCTGATTTCCTTTTCTGTCCCCCTCTTCCACCTTCAAGTACCTAGTGATGATGTTGGGCTCATATTGATAATGCAGGATAAGCTCCCTTTCTTAAGGTCAGATGATGAGCAATCTTAATTCCATCTGCAACCTTAATTCCCTTTCTTATGTAAGAACATATTTATGGATTTGGGAAATTAAGGTGTAGATTGGGGAGAGCTACTATTTTGCCCATAACAAGTGGTCAAAAATTTTCATTGAGTAGCTGATATATGAGCAAGGGTTTAAATTAAGTGAAGTCTCTTAGGGAGAAGTGTCTGGATTGTATCAAAGTCAGTGTTAAAGTCTAGAGGAGAGACTGGGTGTGTTTGGGAAATGGAGTAAAGGCCTTTGGACAAAAGAAACGAGTCAAGGAAAGAAGGATAGGAATAGAAAACTGGCCAGAAAGCCAAGATCATATAGGGTTTGGGACATAATCTTGAAAGAGAGAATCCCAAATGCCATAATCCCAAATGTTGAAATCCCAAAAGATCAGAATCTTTAAATTCTAAAATCCCTAAAGTCTAAAATTTCAAAAACGTAATTTTGAAAATACAATTTTAAAAATTTACTTTGAAGACTATTTACATTTTTTAAAGGAGATTTATTTGAGAGACATAAAAACAGGACTAAACACTTCATAGGCCTCTTTGCATAATAAAACAGACAATAATTAGATGCATATTGTTGCAAACATAAACACTCCGTTATACTAATGACAGTTGCAAATGTGACACCTGCAAGCAGATGAACCATATTCATAAGGAAATGGTCAAAAAGTGAAGAATACAATTGCATCTCACTGTGGTTGGTGATTGTGTGCACCTGGCTTTAAAACTGTCATCTCTGAAATTTTGTGATAGACAACCTAAGCTTTTGCAAGAGCAATCAAAAATCTCTGTAGGTCACCACTGCAGGTTGCTAAAAGAGCTAAGATATTGAGAAATTTTATCTTTCACAACTGCAGATGTATAAAAGGAAGATCTCTTTACTTATTGAGGAAATGCCAAGGCTTTTATGTCTATGCTCAATGCTTGCAATTATTTTATGATAATACAATTTCATAGTCAAATTTTCAAACAGATACATCAAGTGAATTACAACTCTTGAAAAGTCATTACACAATTAAATACTGCTCTTATTGGAAATTATGCAAAGACGAAATTCAGACAAAGCAAATTGTAAAAAGAAAATTATAAGATTTAAAATAGTGAGAGAAAAAAGGAAAAAAGAGAAAAAGAAACTGAAAAAGACTGAGGGTCTGAGAAGCTCCTGGTATAAATCCTGAAGTCCAAAAGCTGGAAAGCCTGGAGCTCTGATATCCATGTAGCAGAAGAAAATTCTGCCCCCGCTCTCGGAGACCAATTCACCTTTCGTGTTCATTCTCTCAGGTCCTTGGGCCAAATGGACACATTAATCTCTGGAATAAACCCAAAATTGTGCTTTAGCAGGTTTCTACTATTCATTCTGTGTAACAGAATGCATCTATTCTGTGTACAACCCAAAACATGCTAATCCTTTCCCCAGAATTTGGCTTTCAATCCCTCTTAGATAACCTCCCCCCAACCATGGGAATTGTGGTTTGGGGAATTTCAACTTTGGGGATTCAACATTCTGGATTTTAATCTTTCAGGATTATGATTTTGGGGATTTTTGATTTGTGATATAGATTTTGATCTTTTGGAATTTCAATATTTGGGATTGTGGGCTTCAGGATTGTGTCTTTCAGGATTATGATCAGATCCAGGATCAGGATTTTGAATTTTATTCTAAAGAGTGATGGGAAGCCAAGGGTGAATTTAGAATAGACGAGTAACATGATTTTAATTATATGTTTGAAAGAATCAGTTTCAATTCTGGATGAATAGGCTGGGGTCATGCCAGAGCAGAAACAAGGAGACTAGTAGGAGCCTCTTACCAATGTCCAGTAAAAGAAATATGCCTTGGCTTGAGTAAGAGCAGATGGCTGAGAAATGGTTCGACATGGGTTTGGGAAGTGCAGTTAGTAGAATCTCATTATGGGTCAGATGAAGAGTGTAAAAGAAAAATAGAAAAATTTGCGTTGAGTTTCTGGAGGGAAGATATTGATGCAGGGAACTGTGGGGAAAAGAACCTGTATTGGAGGAAATACCAAGAGTTGGGTCTAGATACGTGAAATTTGAGATGTGAGTGGAACATCCAAACAGAGGTCAAATGGGCAGCAGGATAAACAAACCTAGACCTCAGGAGAGATGTCTTGACGGCTTAAATTAGGAATCAGAAGTATGTAGATGATGTTTAAGAACATGAATTAGGCTGAAGTGTTGATGGAGAGAAGAGATGTGAATCAAAGAGAAAGGAACAGAAAAGAGATAAGGTCAAGATTGGAGCCCTCCTGGAGTACCCTGAAATTGAGAGAAACATTGGGGAATAGAGGAGGATGCATAAAAACTGCAAAGCAGCAGCCTGTTAGGTAAAAGTCAGAAGCCAATGAAGAATGTGGGTGAGTGTCATGAGAACTGAAACTTAAACATTCGATTTTGCAATGGAAGATTATCCATGGCTGAAAAAAGTAGTTGCAGAGCAATATCTCAAGAGAGAAAGTGGCAGAAGACAACAAGTGACATCAGTGTATGCAGACAAATTTTAAAGGAGTGTTGTTATAAATAAGACCAGAGAAATTTAAGTCAAAAAGGTATCATCAGGTGTTAGTCTAATAGAAATTATCCAGAATAAAGGAGAGGGAATCAATGATGACCAAAACAGAGGACATGAACAGGAGCATCCTGAGTGGATGAGACAAATGGAGGGACTGGCCTGAGAGCATCACAGAGAGAAGGCAATTCAGTCTCTGCAATAGACAGGAAGGCAGAGAAAGGAAACGACCAAGGGTAGGTTCTTGGATTTGGTAATTGGAAGAAAAAACGATCTTTTCCCATTTCTTGCATTTTCCCAATGAAAGAAGAAACAAGGTCATTGACTGAAGGTGAGGAGGCAGAGGAGAAGGTTGGGGGGAGAAGGAAGCATGACTGATAAGAGCAGAATGGCGGAATGAATCAAGTAGTGAAGAACTGGGATGTGCTGGCAGCGTGCAGACAATGTGAGTCTGAACCTGTTTGTTGAATGAATAAACTTTTGCCTCTGCTCACCCCACAGAATGGTACCACTTATTTAGGGTAGGATATAAGAAGATCTCCCAGAGAACAATTCCATTGTAATATTAGGAATGGTGACTTTAAAAAATACAATCTGAAGAGATTTGTGAGATGCATGGTTGGGACCCTTTTTAATACAGTATTTCTAGAAACAGGGGCAAAGTCTTAGAGGAATACACAGCTATGCAACAGGAGGGAGTGGGAATGTATTTTCAAGTGCTAAAGGGAAGTAAGTTTACACAACCTTCATCCTGAAACCCAATCACATCCTGTATTTAAAGTGGTCCTTTGAGATTATACTGAAGAAATTTGTGTCAGTTAGTTGGCTTCCTGAGATTCCCATGCGGAGAGGTTTTCATTACTTCTTGAAGCAAATAAACAAGCACTAAGCAGAAGCCTGCTGTGTTCCCGACCATCCAAAGGTGGTACCTAAGCCATATGGAGAGTTCTCATATCTCAGTTGTACCTACAACCATGATATGTGAATCCAGGTAATTTACTCCAAGGGTGAGAAAACCCAAAGTTGAGAGAAAGTGAAAAATTCAAAGAGCTGAAAGAAAATCACTGTGGTTGAGAATAACGAGGACAATCCTTGCAAGGTCAGGGTTTATATTGGTTTCATATTGTAGAAAGAACCCTGCTCTATGTTAGAGAATGGGCTTGAGGTGGCAGACCTAGAACAAGAAAGGTGAGCCAGGAAACTGTGGCAGTAACCAGAGCTAATCCACATGGCAGTCACCAGGAAGATAGTGGAAATACAGATGGAAAGGAGATGGACTGAGAGATATTTGGAAGGAAGGATCAATAGGAAGTGATGACTGAATGGAATTTGCAAGCACAGGATTGGTAGTTGTCAAGAATGTATTCCCAGTTTATGGCTTGGTTAATGGAGCTACCATTATATTGGGAAAAACTAGTGAACAAGGTAGACACACTCTCTGACCTTGCAATGCTCAATTCCTATGGCAGACCTGTACCTGGCAGTTCTAATCCAGGTAGATGTGCCATAGCAGCAGAAAGTGAAGAAGGCTTTAGGTGTGCAAAAAGGTCCCATTCCTCGCGGAAGGGGATGCTTTGGGTGTGTGTCAAGGAAGATTTTTCAGAGAGAATGGTGCTAAAGGTCAGAGCTAAAGAGTGATGTGAGTGTATATGTGTGTACAGGAATGAATGTGTACATTTACATGTCCATCTCTGGGATTGGCAGACAAGAGAGTAAACTGTCCCAACCAATGTGGATGTAGTGAAGTCAGTTGTAAATGAAGTCAAAACTGATGTTTTAATCACTACAACTGGAGTCAGCTCTGCCTATTGTGTCACACTTGGGACTTGTGGTATTTTGTTTTGTTTTAATCTGATCTGCTACAGATGGCTTATGTTTTCCCTTTGAAGAGATCATTCATTCTTTAACTCCTAATTTCTTGCTCTTCTTGTATCATATCACTCAGCATAATACCCACCCCCAAAATGGCTCATATTGTACCAACAAAAGTCCGTATTATTTCCAAAACATATCTTACATAGGACCTTAGTCAAATTACATATGAAAAACATTTCAAATGATATTGAATGTAGAAAGCTTATTCATTTTTATTACTAAACAAAACTCTAAAGAACGCCAGCTAGCTACTCTTGGCTATTCAAAACAGAGAGTTGGAAATGTGATCTCTATTCTAGGGAAGATGATCTTGATATGGAAATAATTATAGCAGAAAATATGTATGCTGATCCAGAGCAGGAAAACTATATAAAACTATATAACAGGAAGGTTACAATACCATCTATACTATTGTTATTCCAAATTCATACATATAAAACATAACTCTTAAAACTCTAAAATTACAAATTTATCTCGCTTAGCTTTATTATTTGGTTATGTATGAAATTGAACATTTAATTACTGATATAAATGAATGATTTAAAATAAAAGTTCCAGAAAAGAATAGTTTCTTATAAACTAGAGAAATGAGCTAGAGTGTCTTAAATTCTGAATAGTGGGATGAGTTTATCAAATTTAACAGCAACTAGACACAAGGAATTGAATTCTAATAGACCTCACTAGCTACTTCATTTAATTTTTCATATAAGTTTTATTACCTTGTATTGTTAGAAAAAATTTTGAACAATAATCTGAAATAAGTTCAATTTATAACAAGTTTGAGACTCTGCATTTTAAAACAGGTTTTTAAAGAATTGATTTGGGCTGGGCACAGTGGTACATGCCTGCAATCTCAGCAGTTTGGGAGACTGAGGCAAGAGGATCACAAGTTCAAAGCCAGCCTCAGCAACCAAATGAAGCCCTAAGCACTTTAGCAAGACTCTGTCTCAAAATAAGGAATAAAAAAGGCTGGGGAGGGACTGAGACTGTGGCTCAGTGGTAGAGCACTTGCCTAGCATGTGTGAAGCACTGGGTTTGATCCGCAGTACTACATACAGAACTAAATAAAGTTATTTAAAAAAAAAAAAAACTGGGGATGTGGTTCAGTGGTTAAGTGCCTCTGGGTTCAATCCCTGGTTGAAAAAAAAAGGTGATTTGGGGAAATTGGCAAACAAGAGGGAAATGTATTTGACAAGATAGATCTGAAAAGAAGGCCTTGGAGTGAGACTTGGCAGGGAACAGAAGGGTAGCAACTGAACAAGAAGGATACTCCATACCTAGAAACCAGCTGTGGTCAGGGTCCAGAGGTGCAGAGGGCAGGACATCTACACTTGATCCAGTAGAAAGACAAAAACACTGTGTGCATGTGTGTACAATGCACTATGTACCTATCTGTAAATATTATGCATATATGATATAAATCATTAATTCATTATATATTATATCCATTTAATCAGAAGAACACATTTCTTGAGCATCACATGGAAAATGAAGGAGTGTGACATTTCCTTAAATACTTGAAAATTCACAATAAGATGACCAAGAGCTTGAAGGCTACAAAGGTGTTCTTTGTATAGATTTTAATAGTGATTTTGCAGTATCACAGATCATACATTCAGATGTTTAATCTTCTGAAAAAAAAAATCAACTCATGTTCTTTTTTGGGATTTGTCTGACCACTGCTATTTTATCTTGAATTTTAACTATGAGTGTTCTTCATTCTCACAATTTCAGTGAAACTTTTACAGCATACGTTTGACTATGGTAAAGATTATGAACAATCATTTAAAGATTTCTTTTCCCCTTTTTCTGATTAAAACTGTCTGCACAGCTCCTGCAACGACTTTAAGAAAGTCTCTAAGGGAATGAATTTGGAAGTGATGACTGAAAGTTATAGGGAAACTTACTGCTTTTTCCAGTACAAGATCAAGAGCTTTATAGTTTTCAAAAATTACACTGTCTGCCAAAATGTTTGGTCACACCTGTGTCAGTTTCAGCTTCTCCCTCTCTCACCCATGGTGATCTATCTTCACTTCTTGTAATTCCCCCGTTTTGCTAAACTAGAAGATTGGAAAAACCTGTTGTAGCCCATGTGCGTACCACATTCTATGGTCCCTCACCCCTGCTTTCTGAAGGGCACACTCCCAAGAATGAAGGACCCCAAAACCAGTAGGCCTGCCACCCACTGGGAATCATACTGAGACCGTTCTACTCTGCCATTTTAAGGAAGATTGCATCAAAGTCCAGAAATGTAGGATGAACCAAATCAATTTTATTCCTAAATAAATTTTCTATCTTCATTCACCTATCTAAATTTCCCAGGTTAGTCTACAATTTTTTATGAAATTTTCTTCTTTTCTTATTTTTTCAGATCAGAAATGTAATAATGTCCACTATAAGCGTTCATTCAGTTAAGTGTCTACACACACACACACACATACACACACAGAGAATATTTGACCTTTCAACAAAAGTGGAATCTTACTAAACAATGAATGTATCAGACAAATTTCTTATTGAACAGATGGGCAGTTGGTCATTCATTCAACAAAGACTTATTGACGGTCTATTATGTACCCGGTACTGGTTCTAAAAATGGGAAATTCGTTGGAGAAGCAGAGGTTGTCTCTATTTATGAAATTTATGAGTATTCTCAAGGGCATAGTTGACCAAAGTGCAAACTCACAAGGTCATCTGAGATTGTGGTCAGTGCTACGAAGAAAACTAGAAAGAGTCACAGGAAAGTGAATGACAGAGTAGTCTGACTGAGTGGCGGAGGGGATGTGTGTCTGGGGACATGGGGTTTGAGCTGCAACCTGAGTAATGAGGAAGAAGTGGCCCTGTGGCACACATGGGAAGAACATTCCAGGCAGCGTGAAGAGTAACTGCAATGGCCAGACTGAAAAAGTGGGGTGCGTTCAATGGCCAGATAGTCAGTGTGGCTGCAACTTCGGGAAGCTGAAAAAGTGGGAGTAGGTGAGGCCTGAGAAGCAGGCAGGGCCGGGTTGTGCTGGCCCTGTAGGTCACCTCAGGACTTACTCTGACAGAGGTGCTATCATAAATCACTGAGCAAAGAGAGAGATTGATAAATGGTATTGGGACACCTGACTCTTTATACTGAAATAAGCAAGATACTCCTGCCACATTATATACAAAAATAAATTTCAGGTGGACGATGATCTCCATATAATTAAAAAAACTAAAGAAAAATTGGGAAAGAGAATTTGCAACACATATGTGGAAAGGAGAATCAAGATCCCAAATGGGTGATGAATTCATAGTAATCAAGACCAATAACCAAATAAGATGAATAAAGGACACAAACAGGCAATTCGCAGAAGAAAAAAGTGAATGGTACATAAAGATGAAAAGATGATCCATCTTACTAACAATCAGGGAAATGAAAATGAAAACAAAGCAAGATTTATTTCACAGCCACTCAGGGTGGGAATAACTTAAATGGCCTGCAACATCAAGAGCTGAAGCTCCCTCTCTCACACGCCACTGTTGGGCCCGGAAATTGCAGTTGCTTTGAAGTGCAGCTGGCATATCTGATAAAATGGATATGATCATTTTCTTTGATCCAGCAACGTCATTTCTGGTCTGTTGCCAGAGAGAAACGCTTGTACACATGCAGATGAGGATGGACATAAGGATACCTAGAACTCATGTTCATCGTAATTGTAAAACTGAAGATAAACCTAATGTTTTTTGTTGTTTTGTTTTTGGTACTGGGGATTGGAACCAGGGGTACTTAGCCACCAAGCCACCTTCCCCAGACTGGTAGATGACAAGTATTAAATCCTTATTGTTTTCATTTTATTTTGAGACAGAATCTCACTAAGTTGCTTAAGGCCTTGCCAAATTGCTGAGGTGGGCTTTGAGCTTGTGATCCTCCTGCCTCAGCCTCCCCAGCTGCTGAGATTATGGACATGTATCACCTCGCCCAGCTTAAACCTAAAGTTCTATATGCACATGAAATGGATAAATAAAATTTAGGTGATTATTCATTGTGATTTAATACTTTAGTAGTTATAAAGAATGAACCGCAGATATCCATTTGTCTTTCTATATATTCATCCATCCATTCATCCATGTCCTTTGTATCTAGCCAGCTAACTCTTCATAGACATATCATCTCTCACAGACATAATTGAATTTAAAACACAAATACAGGCTGCTACATACAGATAATATAAAGTCTTATTTTCAGTTAAAAGGAATACATAAAAGAATACTCTATCAATTGTTGGCAAACTACAACTAAATCTGATCCACCATCTGCTTTTGTACGGCCTACAAGCTAAGAGTAGTTCTTAGATTTTTTTTAATGACTGGAAAAGATTTTCAAGAATAATAATATTTTAAAGAATAATGTTTCATGACACATGAAATTATACGATATTCAAATTTCTGTGCCCGTAGATAAAATTTTACTGGAACACAGCCAAGGTCATTCTTTGATACATCATTGCCTATGGGTTGCTATTGCCTATGGGTTGCTGTTTCTATAAAGATAGAATTGAGTAGTTGTGACAAAGACCATAGAGATGGCATAGGGAATAACTTAAATTGACATCTTATTATCTGACCCTTGACAGAAAAAAAAATGGAGAGACCTGCTCCATATTATACATGGACATTATGTTTTAAGTGGCCAGAAGCACACACCTCCAATTCCTGATGGTGGCAACCTCTGGATGAGGAGGGAAGGGGGAAAAGTGTAGGGATGGGCATTAGATGGGACAGCCATCAGTTCTGCACAGTGGTACGTGTGTTTGTTATATTAAGTCCTTGTACTTTTAAAAGAAAAAATGTATTTTATACACATTATTCTGTACCAATGCATACAGCTCCATTTGGATATGTTTTAACAGATGGATAGTATTCTGTTTTATACATAACAGAAATTTCTTTTTGAGATCCTTATATATGTGCCTTTAAGTTCCACTTTTTTATATTGCACCCAGAACCGTAGTATCTTCGTATTGTATCTTCAGGCATTAGTGTTGTTATTTTCTTTCTTTTTTTTTTTTCGATTTTTTTTTATTGTAAACAAATGGGATACATGTTGTTTCTCTGTTTGTACATGGAGTAAGGCATACCATTTGTGTAATCGTAAATTTACATAGGGTAATGTTGTTTGATTCATTCTGTTATTTTTTCCCTTCCCCTCCACCCCTCCCACCCCTCTTTTCCCTCTATACAGTCCTTCCTTCCTCCATTCTTGCCCCCTTCCTTAACCCTAACTCTAACCCTAACACTAACCCCTCCCACCCCCCATTATGTGTCATCATCCACTTATTAGCGATATCATTCTTCCTTTGGATTTTTGAGATTGGCTTATCTCACTTAGCATGATATTCTCCAATTTCATCCATTTGCCTGCAAATGCCATAATTTTATCATTCTTTATGGCTGAGTAATATTCCATTGTATATATATACCACAATTTCTTTATCCATTCATCAATTGAAGGACATCTAGGTTGGTTCCACAATCTGGCTATTGTGAACTGAGCACCTATGAACATTGATGTGGCTGTATCTCTGTAATATGCTGATTTTAAGTCCTTTGGGTATAGGCCAAGGAGTGGGATAGCTGGGTCAAATGGTGGTTCCATGCCAAGTTTTCTAAGGAGTCTCCACACTGCTTTCCAGAGTGGATTCACTAATTTGCAGCCCCACCAGCAATGTATGAGTGTACCTTTCACCCCACATCCTCGCCAACACCTGTTGTTGCTTGTATTCTTGATAATCGCCATTCTAATTGGGGTGAGATGGAATCTTAGGGTGGTTTTGATTTGCATTTCTCTTATTACTAGAGATGTTGAACATTTTTCCATATGTTTGTTGATTGCTTGTAGATCTTCTTCTGTGAGGTATCTATTCATTTCCTTAGCCCATTTGTCGACTGGATTATTTGCATTCTTGGTGTAGAGTTTTTTGAGTTCTTTATAGATTCTGGAGATTAGTGCTCTATCTGAAGTATGATTGGCAAAGATTTTCTCCCACTCTGTAGGCTCTCTCTTCGCATTGCTGACAGTTTCCTTTGCTGAGAGAAAGCTTTTTAGTTTGAATCTATCCCAGTTGTTGATTCTTGCTTTTATTTCTTGTGCTATGGAAGTCCTGTTGAGGAAGTCTGGTCCTAAGCCGACATGTTGAAGATTTGGACCTACTTTTTCTTCTATAAGATGCAAGGTCTCTGGTCTGATTCCGAGATCCTTAATCCATTTTGAGTTTAGTTTCGTGCATGGTGAGAGATATGGGTTTAGTTTCATTCTGTTGCATATGGATTTCCAATTCTCCCAGCACCATTTATTGAAGAGGCTATCTTTTCTCCATTGCATATTTTTGGTCCCTTTGTCTAGTATGAGAAAATTGTATTTATTTGGGTTTGTGTCTGTGTCCTCTATTCTGTACCATTGATCCACCTTTCTATTTTGGTACCAATACCATGCTGTTTTTGTTACTATTGCTTTGTAGTAGAGTTGAAGATCTGGTATTGCAATACCCCCTGCTTCACTCTTTCTGCCAAGGATTGCTTTAGCTATTCTGGGTTTTTTATTCTTCCAGATGAATTTCATAATTGCTTACTCTATTTCTGTAAGGTACATCATTGGGATTTTAATTGGAATTGCATTGAATCTGTATAGCACTTTTGGTAGTATGGCCATTTTGACAATATTGATTCTTCCTATCCAAGAACATGGGAGATCTTTCCATCTTCTAAGGTTTTCTTGAATTTCTTTCTTTAGTGTTCTGTAGTTCTCATTGTAGAGGTCTTTCACCTCTTTTGTGAGATTGATTCCCAAGTATTTTATTTTTTTCGATGCTATTGTGAATGGGGTAGTTTTCCTAATTTCTCTTTCTGAAGATTCATCACTTATATATAAAAATGCCTTAGATTTATGTGCATTGATCTTATATCCCGCTACTTTACTGAATTCACTTATGAGTTCTAAAAGTTTTCTGGTGGAATTTCCTGGTTCCTCTAAGTATATAATCATATCATCAGCAAATAGGGATAGTTTGAGTTATTCTTTTCCTATTCGTATCCCTTTAATTTCTTTGGTCTGTCTAATTGCTCTGGCTAGAGTTTCAAGGATGATATTGAAAAGAAGTGGTGAAAGAGGGCATCCCTGCCTTGTTCCAGTTTTTAGGGGGAATGCTTTCAGTTTTCCACCATTTAGAATGATATTAGCCATGGGCTTAGCATAGATGGCCTTCACAATGTTAAAGAATGTTCCCACTATCCCTATTTTTTCTTGTGTATTGAGCATGAAGGGGTGCTGTATTTTATCAAATGCTTTTTCTGCATCTATTGAAATAATCATGTGATTCTTGACTTTAAGTCTATTGATATGGTGAATGACATTTATTGATTTCCTGATGTTGAACCAACCTTGCATCCCTGGGATGAAACCCACTTGATCATGGTGCACTATCTTTTTAATATGTTTTTGTATGCGATTTGCTAAAATTTTGTTGAGAATTTTTGCGTCGATGTTCATTAAGGATATTGGTCTGAAATTTTCTTTCCTCGATGTGTCTCTGTCTGGTTTAGGTATCAGGGTGATATTGGCTTCATAGAATGAGTTTGGGAGGGTTCCCTCCTCTTCTATTTTATGGAATACTTTGAGGAGTATTGGAATGAGCTCTTCTTTAAAGGTTTTGTAGAACTCAGCTGAGAACCCATCTGGTCCGGGACTTTTCTTTGTTGGTAGACTTTTGATGACTTCTTCTATTTCATTACTTGAAATTGGTCTATTTAAATTGTGTATGTCCTCCTCGTTCAGTTTAGGCAATTCATATGTCTCTAGAAACCTGTTGATGTCTTCGAAATTTTCTATTTTGTTGGAGTATAGATTTTCAAAATAGTTTCTAATTATGTTTTGTATTTCAGTCGTGTCTGTTGTGATATTTCCTTGTTCATTCCGAATTTTAGTGATTTGGGTTCTCTCTCGTCTTCTCTTTGTTAGTGTGGCTAAAGGTTTATCAATTTTGTTTATTTTTTCAAAGAACCAACTATTTATTTTGTCAATTTTTTGTATTGTTTCTTTTGTTTCAATTTCGTTGATTTCAGCTCTGAGTTTAACTATTTTCTGTCTTCTACTACTTTTGGTGTAGGTCTGTTCTTCTTTTTCTAGGGCTTTGAACTGTAGTGTTAGGTCTTTTATTTGTTGAGTTTTACTTCTTTTATTGAATGCGCTCCATGAAATAAATTTTCCTCTAAGTACTGCTTTCATAGTGTCCCAGAGATTTTGATATGATGTTTCTTTGTTCTCATTTACCTCTAAGAATTTTTTAATTTCCTTCCTAATATCTTCTGTTATCCATTCATCATATAATAGCATATTGTTTAATCTCCAGGTGTTGGAGTAGTTTCTGTTTTTTACTCTTTCATTGATTTCTAACTTCAATCCATTATGATCTGATAGAATACAAGGTAGTGTCTCTATCTTCTTGTATTTGCTAACATTAGCTTTGTGGCATAATATGTGGTCTATTTTAGAGAAGGATCCATGTGCTGCTGAGAAGAAAGTGTATTCACTCTTGGTTGGATGGTATATTCTATAAATGTCTGTTAAGTCTAAATTATTGATTGTGTTATTGAGATCTATGGTTTCTTTGTTCAGTTTTTGTTTGGAAGATCTGTCCAGTGGTGAGAGACGCATGTTAAAATCACCTAGTATTATTGTGTTATGGTCTATTTGGTTTCTAAAATTGAGAAGGATTTGTTTGACATACATGGATGAGCCACTGTTTGGGGCATAGATGTTTATGATTGTTATATCTTGCTGATTTATGCTTCCCTTAAGCAGTATGAAATGTCCTTCTTTATCCCTTCTGACTAACTTTGGCTTGAAATCCACATTATCTGAAATGAGGATGGATACTCCAGCTTTTTTGCTGAGTCCCTGTGCATGGTATGTTTTTCCCCATCCTTTCACCTTTAGTCTATGGGTATCTCTTTCTATGAGGTGAGTCTCTTGCAGGCAACTTATTGTTGGATCTTTCTTTTTAATCCAATCTGCCAGTCTATGTCTTTTGATTGATGAATTCAGGCCATTAACATTCAGGGTTATTATTGAGATATGATTTGTATTCCCGGTCATTTGGTTCATTTTTTAAATTTTATTTATTTTTTTTATTTTTTGACACAACTTGGTTCCTCCTTTATTTGACAGTTCCTTTAGGATAATTCCTCCCTTTGCTGATTTGCTTCTTTGTTTTTTATCTCTTCCTCATGGAATATTTTGCTGAGAATGTTCTGTAATGCTGGCTTTCTTTTTGTAAATTCTTTTAGCTTTTGTTTATCATGGAATGATTTTATTTCATTTTCAAATTTGAAGGTAAGCTTTGCTGGGTATAAGATTCTTGGTTGACATCCATTTTCTTTCAGAGCTTGAAAAATGTTGTTCCAGGCCCTTCTAGCTTTTAGGGTCTGGATTGAAAAATCTGCTGATATCCGTATTGGTTTCCCCCTGAATGTAATTTGGTTCTTTTCGCTCACAGCCTTTAAAATTCTGTCTTTATTTTGTATGTTAGGTATTTTCATTATAATGTGCCTTGGTGTGGGTCTGTTGTAATTTTGTGTACTTGGAGTCCTATAAGCCTCTTGAACTTGATTTTCCATTTCATTCTTCAGATTTGGGAAATTTTCTGATAAGATTTCATTGAATAGATTGTTCATTCCTTTGGTTTGTTTCTCTAAGCCTTCCTCAATCCCAACAATTCTCAAATTTGGCCTTTTCATGATATCCCATTGTTCTTGTAGATTCTGTTCATGATTTCTTACCATCTTCTCTGTTTGTTCAACTTTGTTTTCAAGGTTAAATATTTTGTCTTCAATATCTGAGGTTCTCTCTTCCAGGTGTTCTATCCTATTGGTTATGCTTTCTGTGACGTTCTTAATTTGGTTTATTGTTTCCTTCATTTCAAGGATTTCTGTTTGGTTTTTTTTTTCAATATCTCCAACTCTTTATTGAAATGATCTTTTGCTTCCTGTATTTGCTCTTTTAACTGTCAATTGGTGTGATCATTCAATGCCTGCATTTGCTCTTTTATCTCATCGTTTGCTTCCCTGATCATTTTAATTATGTACATTCTGAACTCCCTTTCTGTCATTTCTTCTGCCATGCTGTCGTTGGATTTTATTGATGTACAGAGAAACAACATGTATCCCATTTGTTTACAATAAAAAAATTAATTGGCCTTCTATCTAAAACAAATCCATAATGGAAGAGAAGATTCAAGACTACCAGAGTCCACATTAAGTTTAAGGTATGGTTAGCTCGAGAATGTAAAACGAGAGGAAATACTTTTTGAAATTGTGAAATGTCATGTACATATTTTCATTTTGCATTTATGTAACGAAAGTCATCCTCTACCTTGGACTTAAAGAGAAATCCCCCTTGTGTATGAAAATTAGTTTTAAGTATATTTTAAATCAACAAATAAAAGTTGTATGGATTTATAGTATATAATGAGGGGTTTTGATTGATGTATATACTGGGGAACAATTAAATCAAGCTAATTAATCTATGCATCATCTGTTATGGTTACCTTTTTATTTGTGTTGAGGTGAGAACATTTACTACTCTCTTAGCAGTTTTCAAGTATACATTATAGTAACTATCGTCACATGCAATACAATCGATCTCAAAACTTATTCCTCTTAACAAACTTTTTACCCTTTGACTAACATCTTTCTACTCTCTGCTTCTGTTATTTCAACAGAAATATTTTTACATTCCACACATAAACAAGATCATGCACTATTTGTCTGTTTGTGTCTGGCTTATGTTGCATAATATGATGTACCTCCAATTCATCTAAGTTACCACGAATAACATAATTCCCTTTCTTTTTTTTCTCGCATTATTTTTAAAGTTTAATTATTTATTTTTTAAAATTTTTACAGACTGCAATTTGATTCATTGTACACAGATGGGGTACATCATTTTGTTTCTATGGTTGTACATGATGTAGATTCATACCATTCGTGTAATCATACATGTACATAGGGTAGTGATGTCTGTCTCATTCCACTATTTTTCATACCCCCTCCCTCTCATTTCTCTCTACGTAATCTCCATTCTTCTCTCACTCCCCGCCACTAATCCCCATTTTATATCATCATCCACTTATCAGGGAAAACATTTGGTCTTTGGTTTTTCAGGATTGGCTTATTTCACTTAGCATGATATTCTCCAATTCCATCCATTTGTTTGCAAATGCTATAATATTATTCTTCTTTACGGCTGAATAATATTGTGTATATATGCCAGAGTTTCTTTATCCATTCATCTGTTAAAGGGCATCTAGGTTGGATCCATTATCTAGCTATTGTGAACTGAGCTGCTATGAACATTGATGTGGCTGTATTACTGTAGTACGCTAATTTTAAGTCCTTTGGGTATAAACCGAGGAGTGGGATAACTGGGTCAAAAGGTGGGTCCATTCCAAGTTTTCTGAGGATTCTCCCCACTGCTTTCCAGAGTGGCTGCACCAATTTGCAACTTCATCAGTAATGTACAAGTGTGCTTTTTTCCCCACATCCTTGCCAATATCTATTATTGTTTGTGTTCTTGATAATACCTATTCTAATTGGAGTAAAATGAAATCTTAGAGTTGTTTAATAGAAGCTGAGGCAGGAGGATCTCATGTTCAAAGACAGACTCAGCAACAGTGAGGCACTAAGCATCTCAGTGAGACCCTATCTCTAAATAAAATATAAAATAGGACTGGGGATGTGGCTAAGTGATCAAGCACCCCTGAGTTCAATCCCCAGTACCAAGAAAAAAAAGTTAAATAGTATCCCAAGTGTATATATGGCACATTTTCTTTATCTATTCCTCCATTGGTGGACACTTATCAAATGACATAAATTTGCATTTCCCTGATGATCAGTGTGATGTTGAGCATTTCGTTTCATATTCTTGTTCACCATTTGCTTTTTTTCTTTCTTTCTTTTTTTGTACCAGAGATTGAACTCAGGGAAAATCAACCATTGAGCCACATCCCCAGCCCTATTTTTTATTTTTTTAGAGATAGGGTCTCACTGAATTGCTTAGTGCCTTGCTGTTGCTGAGGCTGGCTTTGAGCTTGCAGTCCTCCTGTCTCAGTCTTCTGAGCAGCTGGGATTACAGATCACCATTTTCTTTTGAGAAATATCTATTCAGGTCCTTTGCTTAGATTATGATTGAATTATTTGTTTTCTTGCTATTGAGTTGCTTGAATTCCTTATATACTTAAGATATTAACCCATTTTCTTCCATTCTAGAAATTGTCTCAACTCTGTTGGTTGTTATCTTTGCAGTGTAGAAACTTAGTAATTTGATGCAATCCCATTTTCCTATTTTTGCTTTTGTTGCCCATGTTTTTGGGGTCATATCCAAAAAATATCAAGAACAATATCAAAAAATTATTCCTCCATGTTTTCTTCTACTAGTTTTACAGTTTCAAGTCTTCCACTTCAGTCTTTAATCCATTTTGAGTTGATTTTTGTATATGGGGTAAGGTAAGAGTTCTTCTGCATGTAGATATCCAGTTGTCCCAAGATCACTTATTGAAGAGGCTATTCATTACCTATTGTGTGTTTTTGTCATCTTTGTTGAAGATTGGTTGACTGTAAGTTCCTGGATTTACTTTCGGGCTCTCTATTCTGTTCCACTGGTCCTTGCACCTGTTTTTATGTAAGAACTATGTTATTTTGATGACTATAGCTTTGCAGTACACTGTATTTTAAAGTCATATGGTGTGATGCCTATAGCTTTGTTCTCTTTGTTTAGGATTGATTTAGCTATTTGCTGTCTTTTATAGTTCAATACAAATTTTATGATTGTTTTTCTATTTCTGCAAAAGTGTCATTGAAATTTTAATAGGGCTTGTATTAAATCTATAGATTGCTTTGGATATCATGGCCATTTTAACAATATTTATTCCTTTTACTTCATGACCACAGGATACCTTTCCATTTATTTTTGTCTTCCTCAGTTTCTTTTATCAGTTTTTCACGGTCTTCAATGTACAGATCTTTTATGTCTTCATTAAGTTTATTTCAAAATATTTTAATACTATTTTAACTGATATTGTTTTCTTGATTTTACTTTCATGTAGTTCATTGTTAGTGTATAGGAATGCTGATTTTTGTATGTTAATTTTGTATTCTGCAATTTTACTGAATTCAATTAGTATTTCTAACAGTTTTTTGTTTTCTGGTAGAGTCTTTAGGGTTTTCTGTATAGAAGACCATTTTTTTCTGAAAACAGAGATGAGTTAATTTCTTCTTTTCTGACTTAAATGCATTTTATTTCTTTTTCTTGTCCAATTGCTCTGGTTAGGACTTCTAATACTCTGTTGAATAGAAGTGGCAAGAGTGAATATCCTTATCTTGTTCCTTCAACTTTTCACCATTTAGTATGATGTTAGCTATGGGCTTGTGATAAATGGCATTTATTGTGTTGAATTATGGTCCTTTAATAACTATCATGTTGAAAATTGTTATGAAAGGATCAATGTTGTCAAATGTTTTTTCCTGCACCTACTGAGATGATTATTTTTTTTTCATTCTATCGATGTGTTGTACCATGTTTATTGTTTTGCATATGTTGAAACATTATCCCTTGCATCATAGGGATAAATCTCACTTGATCATGGAGAATGGTCTTTTTAATGTGCTATTGAATTCGAGTTACTAGTATTTTGTTCAGAATTTTTGCATCTCTGCTCACCATGGATATTGGTCTATAATTCTTCTCTGGTAGTGTTCTTGTCTGATTTTGTTATCAAGATAATGTTGGCCCTTGGAAATATTCTCTCCTCTTCAGTTTTTTGGAAAAGTTTAAGAAAGATTGGTATTAGTTCTAATATTTGAATGCACAAATTTATTACTGTGTATTTTAACGGGATGCCAAATTTTACAAATTATTAATAATTATATCCTCCTTGTCAGACAACAGAAAGATCAGAGTTAACGGGACCAAAGAACCTATAGAGTTTAAATCGAATCAATGGTTTGGAGCAACAGTGAAAACTCACAAAGGAAAAGTTGTGGTGAGTACCAAATGTGTGATTGTGGTGTTGCTTTGGAATGACAGGTGCACTGACATGTTGTAATGCTCATATTTAGAAAAATTCCTTTACCCAGGAACATATTAGACTTTCAAAGGCAAAGTTATTGACTTCCTAAAGAAATTCAGTGCTTAAAATTAAACAATCTAATTTAGTGTTCATATCTATAGGAAATGAAGCTTATTTCCCCAAAGAGCAGTTAGATACTTTCAAATGTTTCAAAAATAACTAAGAAATATGAAAAAGTAAGAGTTAATTATTCAGGACGTAAGTAGTTTATTGATTAAGATTTAAAGATCTGTCTAAAATTTGACCAGAAAAACAAGAACACTCCTCTAGGGGTGTTAAACAATCTAATGCAGTATCACTGATTCTTTTTAGAATAAAAGCCAAGCTTTCTTTAATATAATAATTTTAGAAACTACTAACTACCTGATTTTATGATCTCAATAATGCTCTTATAGTGGAAACTCTCAAATAGATATCTTTTTGTTTTAAAATATTATGACTATGATTCTTATTCTCTTATTGTTGTAAATAATAATACATGTCTAAGTTGTTGAGAAATAAGTAACCACTGAATTAATGTGAAAGATTTTTTAGGTTAGTGATTTTTTTTAACCTGTTGGTTTTAATTTCTTTACAACAATACAGAAATAACTTTGCATTTTAGAATTTGTTTAAACCTATTTGAATTACAGTTTAATAAGAATAAATACCTAAAGAGATGGCTAGTTTTATTTAGTCTGTGGTTAACCTCCCCCAAAAGATTTTGATATAAATAGGGGAAGTGCAAAATATAGTCTTCTTTAGTTAGAAATCCAACATTTACAACGCACCCCCTGTAGAATTGTATTTGCATTTATATAGTTTTCTTTTAGAATTGATAAGATCTTTTAAAAAATTCTTTAGTGATATATGGCTTATGAGAATTACCATTGAAAAACTAAGTCCAGGGCTGGGGAGATAGCTCAGTTGGTAAAGTGCTTGCCTTGTAAGCACAAAGCCATGGGTTCAATTCCCAGCACCACAAAAAAAAAAAAAAAAAAAAAAAAAAAAAAGAAAAACTAAGTCCATTCTAACGACTGTTTGGGATTCAAAATATCTTTTGGGCACTTTAGTTTTTTGAGTCTTGAAATTTTATCTGTAGCATGTAATTTATTCAATATTTGTAAGAACCTCCAAAACTATTGAAAAAACAATAATATGTTCATATTAAGAATGTTTTATTTTTGATATGCTTACATTTTTAAAATTATGTGATGAAAAATAGATAGTGCAAAGTGTATTTCCTGTTAGTCTTTTCTTTCATTTGAGTGTCGAAATTTAGCAGAATGAAGAATTAAATTCTACCCTGTGATGCAATTATTAAAATTAATAACTAGCAATGAAAAATAATTGATTATAAAAAATGCTGCCTACAGAATACCCATGTATCATGGGTATACATATTAGGTTTAGGTCAAAACCTAAACATATCATATAAGTGAAACTAAGCAGATATATAGAGAGATTATATCTTTATCATCTGTAGTAACCTTTTAGAATGGACATCAGTGAAGGACTGGATACTATCAGGCCTACAAATGACTCTCACTGCCCTTACTCACCCTGTGTTTCACCATTCATACTTCGCATTGAATTTATTAACCAGTTAACTGACAGTGCCCTAAGACAAGGGAGCCTAGAGGTCTTGGAGATTTGGGGGCACTGGGCAAGACTTCATATTGTATAGAAAGGCAAAACCACACAGCCAAAGTTGCAGAAAGGTGATTGACTTGAGAATATGGGTTGTCTTTGCTAAAAGTAGTTATGTATTGGACTAGAGTGTGAAGGATACATTTAGAAGCAGAAGATGACTTTAAAATCTGACTGTCTGCACTTATCAAATGAGAAGATAGACTAGTAGCTCCACCTTCTAGGATTCTGCAGTTCTGTGTCCTTAGAAATGAGGCTTGGACAATTGATTCAAGTTAGCAAAACAGAAGTCAAAAAAGTTGCCTATGTTTTGTACACATTTACTGCCTCTCTCATTCCTAGCAACATTAATATTAGTTAAAGTGGATTTCATTTCTATCCTTTTAAAGAGCATGCTCTCGTCAGAATCTAAATTCTGAGGAAGAAACCAGAGTATGTCATTTAAAAAAATAAATCACATTTTTCTTACTGTTGTTTAAATTAATTTTTGTTGGTAAAATCCCTAATATTACATAAGATAATTCAAAGGCAACTCTATCTTTTCACCACAAATTATTCCTAGAAATAGCACCATAAGGTAGAGTATAATAAATATGTCTTATTTTCTCCAGAGGACCATTCCTAAAATTAGAAGATGTGGGTGAGGCATCAAATAAGTTTCTAATATGACAAATTAGATATCATAAAAACAAAGATATGATAACTAATGCATAATATTTTAATATTGTAAAATTATGCTTCAGTTCCTATCTACTGGGTATGCATTTAATTTAATTCAACATGCATTTATTAAGAAACACTTACATGCAAAACTCTATGTTAAATGCTATTAGCAGTTAAATAAATTCCAAAAGAGGCTCCAGTGTGTGAGCAAATGTATAACATGCACCCTTATCTAATTTACCACTTTATAGATTAGCTGGAAATAAGCATGAACATTTCATTTCCAATCCTTTGGGACTTTGCCTCCTTAGAATTGAGACTGCATTTATGGAATGGCTTGGATAACTTGCCTCTTTTATTTTTTAGCAGTGCTGGGGATTGAACCCAGGGCCTTGTGCATGCAAAGCAAGTGCTCTACCAACTGAGCTATATCCCCAGCCCCGATAACTTGCCTCTTTCAGAAAGGTGGTCTGTGGCCTTTAGAGTTTATCAGAATAAATTTCTCCATAATAAGAAGAGTCAGAGCGTTGAATTAGTTCACATTCAATGTTGATACCTTGGAAATGCTTATAGGTGCTTTCTGAATGACTTTTTGATTACTTCTTATAAAATTGCTAAGACAGGTGGAAGACACTGTCTCTTACCTTCAGTTTTGCTGTGCATAAAAAAAACACTAAGTGAAAATAAAGCCCAAAACACCGTGATAAGGAGGTATTATGTCTAGATGGAAAGTCATTATTTAAAAATTCATAAGAAGCAACTCAGGCAATCCACAAAACAGAGGTTTATAAACTTTCATGCATTCTTTGATTTGGAAGTCATTTTTTAAAAATATGACAACTAAACAAAGAGAAGAACTCCTCATTTTAAGACATCACAGTGATTCATTCACTGTTTGAATGATCATTTGCTTTCATGTAGGTTCAATTAAAAATAAACAAAAAGAAAATATGAGTTCTTTGCTCTTAGGAAGTAATTTTATTTTGCCAGTTTACTTTTATTTAACTAAAATTCTGTGGAGGAGGGCTCATTCCTTCGTATGTTTAATGTTTGGCAGTTATTGTGTATAATCTTAAAAAGTAACTTTGAAAGTTTAATTAACTCTGTCAACCAAGGTGCTCACTAGGATAATGAAGGCCAATTAATTCGCCTGACAATTTAGAATAGTAGGTCCTAATTTTCAGTACATGAATTGATAATTCAAGTCAAGCTGTTGTTTAAGAAAACTACTCCCAGGAGAGAAGGGAGAAGTGCTGAGAAGTGATATTGGCCAAATTTCATTGTAATATTGTATGCATGTGTGAATATGTAACAACAAATTCCATCGATATGTACAATTATCATGCACCAATTAAAATGTGGGGAAAAAAAGGAAACTATATCAGAAATATGTTTATTTTCTTTGATGTTTCATAGGCCTGTGCTCCTTTATATCACTGGAGAACTCTTAAACCAACACCAGAAAAAGACCCAGTTGGCACTTGCTACGTGGCAATTCAGAATTTCAGTGCCTATGCTGAGTACTCCCCTTGTCGGAATAGTAAGTTATGTTTGTCCCTCGAAACTGAACTCTAGCTCGATGGCTTTTGTAGTATAGATAGAAGTGCAGGTAAGTTCAAAACACCAATAATACATTATAACATTATGGGATAAAGAGAGGAAGGCATAGATTATTGACAGCTTTGCAGGATGTCTTGCTGTGATAGAAAGGCCAAGTTTCAGAATTAGGCTGATTCTTTACCCTGTTTTTGGAAATTCAGTTTTTAGATATTCTGCAGTGGAATTGATTGGTTCCCTGTTTTAGGTCTGAAACTGTCAGTTACCACTTAAAATTTAAACATTGTATTCTAAAAAACACTGGCGGCCCACTCTGCTTGCTTATGGGAAGAGTGGTGTTGGTCAGCATGCTGGGCCCAACTCAGCATCAGCATCCTGTCTGGCGTGTGTTCTCAGGGGCTGTTGCTTTGATTGGCGGACACTTTTCTCCTTAAGGTGTTGAATCTCCCCCATTTTTTCCCCCAAAAAAGACGCTGTACACTTCGAGTCCAAATCTCTTCTGGCAGTTCTAGGAATCATCCAACAAAGCATCTTTTAAAGCAAGGCTGTGAGTGCCATTTTGGAGGCATTGCTGTTGAATCCCTTTATTTTGTAGAATATCCAAGGTCTCTTGAGATGGCATGATGGATGGATAGATTTTTCTTTCTTTCTTTCTTTTTTTTTTTTTTTTTTTTTTTTTTTTTTTAGTGCTGGGGAATGAACTCAGGGCCTTATGTTTGTGAGGCAAGCACTCTACCAACTGAGCTATGTCCCCAACCCTGTATGGATAGATTGACTGATTATCTGCTTAGAGTCTTTTGGGGAACTCTTCTGTTTTTCCAAGTGGCAAGTAGATCAGTGAGATTTGTGGACAAGCAAACAATGAATTTTGATTCTTGTTCTTAATAATTTAGCAAACAACATTGGAGGGAGGAAAATGTCACTGGAATGAATTTTCTAGAGACTGATGTCAGGATTTGGGTTTTTTAAAAAACTCAATCCAAAGTTAGCTTAACTCAAGCAAATGTTCCTCACTTTACATAAATATTTTTAAAATACAAGATTTTGGGGAACTTAGTGAGCATTTCTCTCAAAATAATCAATGAAAAGAACTGGTGATGTAGCTTAATGGAAGAGTCCCCTGTGTTCAATCCCTAGTACAAAAAAAATAAAATAAAATTCATGATTAATCTAGCCAAGATAAGATGAGAAATAAAAGTAATATCAAGATAATATCAAACAAAAGAGCAAATATCAGGGCTGGGGATATAGCTCAGTTGGTAGAGTGTTTGCCTCGCAAGCACAAGGACCTGGGTTCAATCCCCCCCAAAAAAGAGCAAATATCAGAAATAAAATAATTAAGACAATTAATGTATCAGGGACATTAGAGAGTTAAGAGAGAGGTCACCGAATTTTACATCTCTAAAAACTGAAAGTGGAATTTATTTTTAACCCTGAAGGGTTTTGATGAGGATTTGGACAGGGTAAAGACTATAATTTTCTAAAAGTTAGCTGAATAAATAGTCTGTGGAATAAGGACTTTATTGTAAACAGCGTTATGAAGGTTCTTTGTAGATAACAAGATTTCATTATTCATTCAACACATGTATTGAATACATTAGCACTAACCCCCTACATTTAGGGGATACATCAAAAAATAAGAGAAAAACAAACCCTTGTGTCCAAGCAGTTGACTCTCCAGTGGGAGAGACAGACAACACACAGGTAAATAAATAAATTCAAATATAATATCAGGTGGGGAAAAATGCTACCAAAAAACATAGCAAGGCAAGAGAGAGAGGAGTGATCTGGGCCTGGGGGGACAAGAAGAAGGGAGGGAGCTCCTTAGACTCAATGATAGGGAGGAATTCTTTTAGCAAGTGGCAGTTGGGGCGGGGAGGGGAGCAATTTCCCAGGCACAGCCATCATCAAGAAGAGGCTGGCAGGCTCACCTTGGAATGAACCCACCATTTGACCCAGCTATCCCACTCCTCGGCCTATACCCAAAGGACTTAAAATCAGCATACTGCAGAGATACAGCCACATCAATGTTCATTGCGGCTCAATTTACCATAGCCAGATTGTGGAACCAACCTAGATGCCCTTCAATTGATGAATGGATAAAGAAACTGTGGTATATATATACAATGGAATATTACTCTGCCATAAAGAATGATAAAATTATGGCATTTGCAAGCAAATGGATGAAATTGGAGAATATCATGCTAAGTGAGATAAGCCAATCTCAAAAAACCAAAGGAAGAATGATATCGCTAATAAGTGGATGATGACACATAATTTTGGGTGGGAGGGGTTAGTGTTAGGGTTAGAATTAGGGTTATGGAGGGGGGCAAGAATGGAGGAAGGAAGGACTGTATAGAGGGAAAAGAGGGGTGGGAGGGGTGGGGGGAAGGAAAAAAATAACAGAATGAATCAAACAACATTACCCTATGTAAATTTATGATTACACAAATGGTATGCCTTTACTCCATGTACAAACAGAGAAACAACATGTATCCCATTTGTTTACAATAAAAATAAATAAATAAATAAATAAATAAAAAAGAAGAGGCTGGCAGGCTCACCTTCCATTCCAGGTGCTTGGCTCTTGGGTTTGGTAAGAGGTCAGTGTCGTTAAGCCCAAAAGCTTCTTGTTTCATCATTGCTTACACCTGTCCATCTCACATTTTGTATGAATCTAGCCTTGTGGGACACAAGTTTCAGTGTGGGTTTGAAGCTCTATTTAACTGTAAGTTACAGACACTCACATCTTGAACTCCTTTCTAGTGCCGATTTATTTATTCTTTATTTTCCTAAGTAGAAGAATAGCCAACAAAGGCAAAACAGAGCGCGAGCTGAGTTGCAGAATGGCTGAGTAAATGGCCAAGAATGTTTTGGACTCTGATATAACCCACAGTTTTCACATCCTCAGGGACTCCCTTTTCCTACTTGTACTTCTTCCTCTTTAAATCATCCAAAGAGCAAACTTCCTGTCATGGCTAAGAAATTCACAGTTCATTAACACAAAGCCAGCTTGTTCATGAGCATATGGCCAATATCACAGAACAGGAACATCAGCAATATTATTTTCAAAAGAGAATTTAAAGAAGCATTTCTGGTTCATTCTGCACCACAAACCCACTCCATGACTGTGAGCAATGTGGGAACTAACCTGTTCCTTCATATTAATGTGGTATCTTCAGCTCTTATGGTTATTCACCATCCCAGTGAGAAGAATTGACACACACTCCAATTTTACTTTGGATGCCAAAAACTAGCATCAAATGAACAGTATCCATCCTCACATTCCAGATTTCACTGGGACATAATTAAAAAGTTCAGAGACATTCTGAAATTCCAGGAAGAAGGATGCCTTCAGCTCTTATAATAAATCATAATTCAATCAGAAAAAAGAAATGGCTTTGTGGAGGAAAGAACTTCACATGCTACTCCAATTGCCACTCAAAATAAACATTTGAAGTTGGTTATTTTCTCAATGAATTTTTTTAAAAATTAGGGTTTTCTCTTCATCTTTTTCAGTTTCTTGTTTTAAAGCAAAATAACTTCAAAGAATGATCATGTTCCTTTCCTGTTGAATACTTTACAGTATTAAGAGTTGATTTTTTAAAAAAAGGTTTATGCATCCAATTTTAAAAAGACACAGAAGGGAAATCAGGAGAGTAGAGAAAGGGGATCAGAGCGAGGGAGTGGGGTAGGGAAAAGAGGGAGGTACTAGGGAATGAAGTTGATCAAATTATGTGCGTGAATGAATAAGTCATAATGAACTCCACAATTGAGTATAATTATAATGAAAAACAAAAATTTTTTGTGTATTTAAGAATACATTATTAAGTATATTGAGTAACACATGTAGATTCACATAGTAGTATATCATGCATTCACATGTACTTCTAGATGTGTATGAATATTTACACCTATGACCGTATAGAAACTGAGGTTATATAGATGAACTTTTAGGGAACTTAAAAAATTCATAACCATTAGTCACAAAATAAGGTCATAGAAGAAGTAAATAATTATGTCACAATATGTTGTATGAGGTAGAAAATTTTTAAATGTAAAAAAAAATTTAAATCAAAAAGAGAGAGAGAGAGCTCTGGAAGAACTGATGATGACAGTGCTAAAATTAGCTAAGTACTGACCAAAGGCAGGAAAAAAAAAAAAAGGAGGACAGTCTAGGAAAAGCTGGAAGGACCAGATCCATTTCAGAAAGCTTCTGGAACAGGCCCACATCCAGCCTATGAGTGTTTCCTGTGATGATGTGTGTTTCCTTTCCTGCCCTCTCATTTCAGTTTCCATTCTGGAACATTCTTGATTTAAAAAAAGAAAAAAAAAAAAAGAAAAACAAGTAATTAATAGCATGTTTATATCTAGCTACACACACACACCCACCCACACACACACACACACACACACACACACACACTTTTTTTTTTCTTTTTGAGAGGGGGTACTGGGGATTGAACTCAGGGACACTCCTCACTGAGCCACATTCCCTGCCCTATTTTGCATTTTATTTAGAAACGGAGCCTCACTGAGTTCCTTAGCGCCTTGCTTTTGCTGAGGCTGGCTTTGAACTTGTGATCCTCCTGCCTCAACCTCCTGAGCCACTGGGATTACAGGCAGGTGCCACCACGCCCAGCCCATATCTAGCTATATTAACTATTAAGATTTCCCCTACTTCACTACATGTTGGCTATAATTTAAGCACTTTAGAAGTTACAGAAACTTTTAAAGTACAAGTGAATAAGCAGTACATTTCTAATCTTAATGTCATAAAGACTTTTGATAACGAAATTATTGGACTCCTGCTGGTCTGTGTATAATTTTCAAAAGTGTACAATGCGATCTTTTTGGACATTCTGATAGTGAATAACACTGAACAGAATACAAAACATACCATTCCTAGAGTGTCTCTTTCGTGAACATCAGCATTGCAATGTACCTGTGAGTCATTGCAATCAGAAATGGAATTTACCAATTTATCTAAACATAGAATAATCTTAAGTTCAGTTCTTAATGAAAAGCACAAAAATGGAAATCTTTTTTTGGTGTTCTTCCAGCCGAAAGCAAGAACACAGGTGGTCTTTCTCCAGGTATTTCTGTTAGGAGAGGCAGATGTACGAGAAGGAGTAGCAAAGATGAGACCTTACTGCCACATGGGCAATTTGAAACACAGTCCAAGGGTGGAAATTTTATTTCTTCCAATGAACATGATTTGTAAAACCCAGTTTAACTCTTGTTTTTTGATGTATTCCCTAAATGTAGAATAGTACTCTATGTGAGCAGTAGATCCAAAAAGATATTATTCCTATTGCTCTTACTATAGAACCACAATGATATTTGAGAATAAGAAAATACATGGAAACATAGTTAATAAATTACTTGGAATGAATTTTTAAATTAAAGCACATATTAATCATTTTAGGTTGAGAAGTCTATAGAGAAAACAAAATATCTTGAACTGGGTATTAAAATATATCTTAGAAATGATGATGTTATATAACAGTTATATATCTTGATCTTTCCAGGCAATGCAGATCCTGAAGGCCAAGGTTACTGCCAAGCAGGATTTAGTCTGGATTTTTATAAGGTGAATTCTTTTAGTCTTGCCGTTTCTAACACTGCATGTGGTTTGTTGCTCTTTAACTGTCTTTACCTCCCATGCCCCTCCACAATAGCAACAGCCAATGAACCTTAGGTACCTGTGTATCCATCTCTGGCAACTTTTTAAGATTTTTTTCAGTTGGCTCTTTATTTCTATAAAGGAATCTATGCACATGACAATCTACTGATATAACCACATACAATGACATACGTACATGAATACCAGGAAAAGCAACCATCTTCTTTCCTATCCCCGTAGCAATTGTTTGTAAATGAAAATCTCAAAAACTCAGAAAAAAAATGTGTTTCTGAATGATCAGAAGAATCTATAAATTATTTTATCTCTTAGCTGTGACTGATTTGTTTAAACATATGAAAATTCACATATCCTTTCACAAAATTAGAAACAGAGATGTCTAGTACAAATACTTGAGGACAAAAATTCTATGGTTTTGAAATAGAAATACAGCAGAAATTTTTCATGGACATATGTTGTTTGTCTGTTCATTGTATTTTCTGTCATTGCTTTTTTGTTTTGTTTTATTTTTTCCCCACAGGGAGTTACAGATTTAGGGTACCAAAAGTGGGACTGTAAGCAGATGAAAACATATTTATACTTTCTAGTCTGGAGGGTTTGCTTTCTTTTCTGAGAAGGGGTGGACTTGCAGATATATAAGAAAATAAACCAGGCATTATTGAGACCTTGAAAAAAATCAGGACAGAATTTTCCTTTTATCACCAAGGTTTTTCAAAAGCCTGCTAAATTGTACCGCATTTAACATGCAGATGTTTTGTTTATCAGAGGCAGTGCCAAAAAAATGAATTTATATATTCTCAAGGGAGAGAGTTCAGCTTACCTGAGTCAAATTAAAATTATATAATATGATGACATAATAAGTAATTGAAAAGAAATTTAAAAAGGAAAGAAAATGACTTGCATGCCTCTGATACAAGAACTTCTTTGAAAAATCATCTTTTAATGAGAACAAATTGTTAGAGCAGTGCTTATTAGTAGTGATTTATCACCCTTTAAAATTTTTTCAGTGTTTCTTTTCCAATTGTTCCTGTTGCTGCTTCTGTTTTGCAGAATGGAGATCTCATTGTAGGAGGACCTGGAAGTTTTTACTGGCAAGGTATGTTCTGTTAGGAGAGGAGAAAAGCACATTTATCATTACTAATAAGGAGTCAACTGTTGACTTTTGATTACATTAATATTATATCCCTATTCATAGCTTATTCATTAAAGCATCTTATGATTTGTCCTTTGTTGAAGAAATGCTATTTTAAGATATTCTTGCAACTTAACCATTCATTTCTCCCCCAACAACTTCCTGAAACCACGCCAGGTTTTGTGTTAAATACTGGGAATACAATAACGTGTGAAAACAGACATGGTTTTACCTTCACAGAGGTTAATACCTGGGGAAAGATCCAGACGTCAATTGAATAGTAACATGAGCACCTAAGAAACTCCAGTCATGACATACACAGGGAAGGAAAGGGATGTATGTCATGATAGGGCCATGAAAATATAGGAGGCTTTTACAGGATGCCTGCAATAGGTGAGCTTTGTATTCCGATCATTGGCTGACCGGGAGACCAACCCAGGTGCAAGACAGCACCTACCCAAATAGGGTAACTCCCTCTAGTTCTTTTTTGTTTGTTTGTTCTATTTAGTTGTACATGACAGTAGAATGCATTTTGATTCATTGTACACAAATGGAGTACAACTTTTCATTTCTCTGGTTGTGCATGATATAGAGTCACACCATTTGTGTAATCATACATGTACATAGGGTAATGATGTTTGTCTCATTCCACCAGCTTTCCTTCCCCCAAACCCCTCTCTTCCCCTCATTTCCCTCTACACAATCCAGTGTTCATCCATTCTTCCCTTATCCCTTCTCCTATTATGTATCAGCATCTACTTATCAGAGGAAACATTTGGCCTTTGTTGTTTTGTGTGTGTGTGTGTGTTATTGGGAATTGAACTCGGGGCACTTAACCACTAAGCCACATCCCCAGCCCTTTTAATTTTTTAGTTTGAGACAAGGTCTCACTAAATTGCTTAGGTCCTTGGTAGACTACAGAGGCTGGCCTTGAACTCGTCACCTCCTGCCTCAGCCTCCTGAGCCACTGGGATTACAGGCATGAGCCATGGCACCTGGCTCTTCTAATTCTTATAAATGTTCTGCATAGGCCAGCAGCCCAAAGATCAACTAATTTGGAAGCAAGCAACCCTGAACTGAGATTTGAACCTTAAGTAGGAGTTACATAGGTGAAGAGAGGAAGGACTATTGGCAATTGTCCCACAGCATAAAAGAGAACAGTGCAGGTGAGAACAGAGGAGAGTCAAGGTGACTAGGATTAAGAGAGTAGAGTAAGAGCTGCCAGAGATGTATGGAGTAGTCCTACCCACCACGGAGGTCTTGCAGGCCAAGGTAAACAGCATTGTCACTGTCCTACAAACAAGACACCGCTGGTGGGTTTAGAGAGTATAAAAGGGTGGGTTTAACTGGAGTACTGAGGTGGTGGTATTTATCCTGAGAAAAATGGGAAAGTGCTGGAGAATTTTATGCATGGCATGCTATGATCAAATTCATTTTTTAAGACCATCACTCTGGCTACAATATGGAAAGCTGATTGGAAGTTGGCCAAAGTGAAATATTAGTAAACTAGTCATAAGATTGTTATAAAGTTATAAGCTAACTATAAGTTTCTAAGTTCAACTAGCTATAGGTTTCAGGTGGACATGTTTGCTCCTTAAGAATAGAGATGTATATATTGAAAAGGAGGAAAAAATTGCCAGACATGGTGGCACATGTCTGAAATCCCAGCTCAGGAGGCTAAGGCAAGGGTATGGCGAGTTGAAGGCCAGCCTCAGCAACTTAGTGAGGTCCTTGGGAACTTAGCGAGACTCTATCTCAAAATAAAAATAATAAAGGCCTGGGGATGTGGCTCAGTGGTTGAGTGCCCTGGGTTCAGTTGCTACCTGCCCCACCCCCAAAAAAGGAAAAATTTACAATATACCTTACCCTGAAGGCAAAATAAATAGCCTAAATGATAGATTGAATGTATAGTGGTGAGGGGAAGAAGAATGTATAATCAGAAAAATGTGAGATTACTCTCCATTTCTGTATGATCTATCAAAATGTATAAATGTATTCTACTGTCATGTAGAACAAATAAAAAATTAAGAAAAAAAAAGAATATGTTACTAACTTCTGCAACTGAAAGGTTGTGGGTGGATACTACTTGTTGAGTTACAGAACATTGAAAGAGCACAGATTTGGAAGGAGTTGGAAAGAGAAGTTGTTGAGTTTGCTTTTGGTTATGTCGAGTATAGAAACATCGGACCATCCAAAAGTTTTTCACTTAAGTATTTAGATATCAAGGCTTAAGTTCTAGGAAGATATTGTGGGTGAAAGATAACCTTATGTCACTTGCATACTGGTAATGACTGAAGAATACAGAGAATTTAGAATAAATCTTGGCTATAAAGTTCAGGATAAAATAACAGTAGAATGTGAGACAAATGTATAGATGAGGAATACTTTTTTTTTTATTAAATGGAAGAGACTGATAATATTTAAAAGTCAATGGGAAAGATCCAGGAAGATGAGTTTATGATAAAATTTTATATGAAATTGCTCTTAAGCTTAATTCACACACGTAATAGTGAATATTCAATGATTAACATTATGGTCTTTAAAGGTTATTTTGCAAACTGAACAACATTATATGTTTTGCAAGAGATAGATATAAAATTATGTTTATTTTTCAAAGATTATCTTCTAATTCACTTGGTTAATTTTGCATAATCCATTCCTTTGTTTAAGTTGGGGAAATGTCTGATATAAATGATTTGGTGTAAATCAGTTCTGGCAAGGACATATAGAAATATTAGAGATATATAATTCATTTTTATACAGGCTTAAAATTATATTTATAGAACCAGCTGAAGGAAAAAAGCAAAGGCAGAATGTATGTGGGAGGAAGGGAAGGGGTTACAGAGCTTTAATGCAAAGAAAATTGGCAAACTCTACAGATATTGTTCATAAATCCATGTGTAAACACCATTGTCTAATAGCAGAACAGTCATTTCAGTCCTGGTGACTTGGGAATATGTATGACTTCGTTTGAAAGTTTTCTTTTTTTCTTTTTTTCTTTTGGACTTCAAACAGAAAGATTGTGGGAACTTTTATGTGTGAGTTTCTAAAGAATAATTTGGCTTCAAAATTGATGTTAAATATTAGTCTTTTGAAAGCATTTCTCCAGTTTTCTTCCAAAGAGCTTGTGATCACACTTTTGCCCTAGATGTCCATAAAAGATGTGAATGCATAGAAACTATAGTGGAAAATAGCTATCTGTTACATTCTCACATACCCCAATACTTCATATTTTGAGACTTTCAAGAGTCTTTATTTGGGAGAGATTAGCAGAACTTCTTATCGTATCAATGTTGAATTCCTTTATTGCTAAAATTCTGAATCTCATTGAACCTAGATGCTTCCTACTGTCATCATTTTATGCTTTCTCAATATATTTCAGCATAAAAAGCAAACAACTCAGTGATCATGTGATTCCTTCCTTTAACTTAAGTGATACGTTTACAGTCTATTGAATATAAGTAATTTAGATTTAATACTCCATCTGTACTTCACAGGATTACAAAAAAATCTTGTTAGAATGCCAAAGGAGACCTTGGTCATCATGCCAGATATCCTACTTGCAAAATCATGTGAACTTAGAGAATGCATTCAAAGGCTTTGAGCCTCATTTTCCCCATTTATAAGAAGTGATATTAGGTTAGATGATTTCAAAGTTTCCTTCTAGCTAGAATATTCTAGAATAAAAAATTTAATTATGTAAATTGAAGGTGAAGGGAGTATGTATGCTGCAAGCAGCAGGAAGACATAAAACGTTGTTGTTCATCTCTGGTCTTCTGTGCAACTATAATCAACTCTACCTCTCAGTTCTAGTGGCAGGATGGAAAATTTATCATCAAGAATGCAAGCAATTCCATGCTCACTTTCAAGGGAGCGTGTGGTTCTGGGTTTGCTGAGGGCCTGCCTCTTGCTTTCATTCAGTTAACATATTAATTTGTTTAAAACAGGTCAAGTGATCACCGCCAGTATTGCAGATATTATCGCAAATTACTCATTCAAGGATATTCTAAGGAAACTGGCAGGAGAAAAGCAGACAGAAGTGGCTCCAGCTTCCTATGATGATAGTTACCTTGGTGAGATCCATTGCTTTACATATTTTTTTCTCGAAGAACAAGCAGATAAAAAGTAGAGGCGAATCCCACTGATTTGATGTCATGTGTCATCTCATATAAGTTTTTTTTCCTTATTAGTTTAGAGTAAATGCTTAGCTTTTCTCTTTAAATACAACTACCTTTTTTTAAGTCATGTTGTATATTTACATAATTTGAGCAGCTATTTTGTTTGTTTTTGTGCAACTATTCTGTAGGATCCATAACAGTCTTTTGCATACAAAATAGTGTGCTGATAGTAGACGCCATCAGGGCTGCTACTGATGCTACAGGGACTACATGGTGGTGGCCCTATCCAGTGTCTAGATCAGCAACAAGAGATTTTCCAGCTGCTATAATATTCTCAAACTTTATCATATGCAAACCACACAACATCATTCCATCACTACTCTTTCCCACCTTTGGTATTCTAGTGGCATCTTGTTTGAAAAATTTAGAAATGGTAGTTACGTTTTACAAGAACAGCTAGTACCTCCTTTTGGAGCTAAGCGAAATTTGTGAAAAGTAATTACTAAAGGAATTAGGAAGCAGGACTTGTTGATGATCAGAAGTAGTTAAACTTGAGCAAAAAGGATATCTTTCAGAGTATCACGCCTCATCATGATGAATCGGCAACTCTTACCATGTAATAGCTGCCATTTTCAGAGCATGAAATATTCATGCTTTGAAAATTGACTTCAGAATCTGATTTTTTTTTTGCATGTTTCTACATAATGTCAGTGCATCTAGGACTTAGTATGAAAGTATTGAGAGTAGTGTGAATTGCTTTTCCCCCTTATTAAACCACTAGCTTTTATTTCATAATGTTGATAAAGATTTCTGAATAAAGAAGTACTATAGTATTTTTTCATTTCTTTCTAGATTATCTCATTTAGTCTGATTACAGCTTCTTTCTTTTTTTATTTTTAAACAGGATACTCAGTTGCTGCTGGAGAATTCACAGGAGACTCTCAGCAAGGTGAGAGAAATCACTGAACTTAAGTCATTCTAAAAGCATGGAGAATAGGTAAAATGACATGAAAAGTTCTTTTATAAATATGCTTTCTTTGCTATACACCATGTATATAAATGGAACCCCAAATATATAATGATAATATTTTGTGGAAAATATATATGTATTGGTATAGCATTTTCAGTCTCAATAAATTCCATAGGAATTGATATAAACCTTAAGCAACAAAATTAGGGCAGTCATCCTATGTTATGCAGGAAAAATATACAAATGGTTAAATGAATTAGACAATAGTCATGCTATTAGCAACAGATCAAATTTGAGAAATTAAGATCCCTCTTCTTACTTTAACTTCTAAGATATTATATTGCATGTGTCCAAAATGGACTCTCCATCTGACTCCTATAGCTCATGCCAACATTATTTCTCTTTTTCCCTTTGGAGGTGTGCAGTCTCAAAATAACAGCACAAATTAATGCCTATTCTCATATGTGACATGTATTCTCCTGTCCTCTGTTCTTCGCTTTGGCTGTTGGGTCTGTTTTCAGTCCTCTAATCCTGTATCCATCCCCATCTTCTGTTGGCCAAGTGCTTTTATTTATTTATCTCTTTTAAGCCAATTTCAGATGATGTCTTCTCCAGAAATCCTTCCTTAACCTTCTTCTGTAAACTCCTATGTTATCTTGCTTTTCTCTCTCCTATAGCATTTGCCATTCATTCATGGAGCTTTGTGTGTGTGTGTGTGCGTGTGTGTGTGAGTGTGTGTGTGTGTGTGTGCGTGCTGTGTGTTAAGTGTGGGACATGCAGAGGTGAACAAATGGTCCTTAATCTCAGAGTTTTCCATCTCCTGGGGTTGACAGATGCTAATGAACACAGAATACCTAATCTGAAATTGTGTGAAATATTGTGATAAAAGCCAATTTTGCATTCTAAAGTGTGTAAAAGATTGAAATTTTCAAGGAATTCATTTTGACTGGCTGGACTTTGTTACTAATAATGAAATAAGATTGGTTTAGAGAATGGGTGACAGGGCCCAGATCATGTAGGGTCTTGTAGGTCATGAAAAAGATTCTAGAATTTATGCAGAACTCATGGGAGAAGCCAGGAATGGTTTAAGCAGAGGAATAAATATAATCCAATTATGCTTGTGATCTGCAAAACAAAACAAAAAGAAAGGAAGGGAGAAAGCAAGCAAAGTGAACCACCACCCTGGCTGTTCCATCTAGCTCCTTGAAAGCAAGATTCATGCTTTTTTCTTTCTTTTTCTTTTTTTTTCTTTCTTTCTTTCTTTTCTTTTTTTTTTTTTTTTTTTTTGTTACTGGGAATTGAACCCAGGGGTGCTTTACCACTAAGCTACAGCCAAGTCCTTTTTATTACTTAGTTTGAGACGGGGTCTCACTAAGTTGCTCGTTGTTGAGGCTGGCCTCAAACTCAAAATCCTCCTGCCTCAGCCTCTGGAGTCACTGGGTTTACAGGCATGCACCACTATGCCCAACATGATTTTCTTTTTTTCTTTTTTTTTTTTATCATAGAATTAAGGCACTTATTGAAAAAACCCTCCAATATAGTACTCAGTTCTGACTCAAGGAAATTAGTGATTGATGCACATCAGCACTTTCTCAGGGAAGGTGGTAGAAAATAATTGTGATTTTCTATTGGATCTTGGGAATATTTAGAAAATGGATCAAAATTCTAAGGATATCTAAAATAAAATTTCTGTGAAAGCATACTACAATCACTTCACTAGGCCATTATGAAACCAAGGCTGTTCATATTCACTTTTACTTAATTGGACACAAGGGACTTAGAATGCTACAAAAACAGATTTGGTGTCCTCTAGATGAACGGTTTTTAATATGGAATCTTTGGACTGTTGGGTGTTTCATGGATGGGCTTCACTGGTTTTGAGTTCTTAAGAATTATGTATATGCAAAGTTTATATGTATTTGAATTTTTCTCTTGAGAGGATGAATAAGTTTCTTTTAATTTCAAATGTGTTCATGACTTAAGAAGATTTAAAACCTCTGATCTTATTTTGGAATCGGATGTGGTGAGCTAAGACCCAAGAAAGTGATCTGAACTTGACCCATATCAAGAAAGTAATTGTAATGGTAGAAAGAACATTGACTTGACAATTCTTGATTTCTTTTATTCACCAACTATGACCTCTCCAGTGACTGAATCTCTAAGCCTGAATTTCCCTATCAAAATAGGATATCAATCCCTCCTCCTTAGGGGTTAAATGAGGGAAATATGATAAATCACATGGTATATTGCTTATTTAAGAGAAGACTTTCAATGAATACTAGTCTCCTTTCTGCTTCTCACTGTTCACAAATTTCCAGGTCAAAGACCTAAATTTTTCCTGAGCATATTGCTGATATTAAGAAACTTCTGAAGGTTTCACCATGAGTTATTGGAACAGATCTAAGAAAAGTCCCCTATTTTCCCAAGTGAAAATTTGTGTAGTTGAGTGACAGTTCTAATTTGCCTTTGACCCCAGTAATTAAACTGTCCTAATCATTTACAAATGATTATAAACATCTTTAGTCAACATTTCATTTAATAGCTCCTTAGTGGTGTGGTCATGGGAGGTTGCAGATTCCAAAGTTACTGGGTTACAACAGTTGATTTTTTGGGAACAAGATTTTAAACGTTTGTGGGATATGAGAAGTAGTGGTTGCCCTACATCTCAAATGACATAATACCCCTGAAGCTGCTGGAGTTGACAAGTCTGACCCTGAAATCAGTCGATTCCATTATATTAGATTGTGGTTTGTTCTCAGTGTCAGGAGAATTTAATTAATACCCTCCAAAAAAAGATGACTGAAAACTGGACTGTGTACTACAAGTGCTAGAAGCTTCCTTGACTAGAACCTTATCTTGTTCTTCAAGAGCACACCTCACTTTCCCTCCTGTTGCTGTAGGTAGACTATTCACATGCTCTCTCCAGCTAACCCCTCTGCTGGGCCCCTTTTGCTGTTGGCCTCAGAGATGAGACTCCAGCAATTCTTGCTTTTCTATCTCTCGTAGAATCATTTCTTTCCTTTCTCCTGCATCATTCTCACTAGCATACAATCATATTGTTATTTCTCCCATTTTAAAAAAATCCACTTGTCCCACTTCCCCCTGCAGCTACGGCTTACACCTCTATTTTTCTGCAGTGAAAGAATTGTCACTTTTCTCCTCCTGTATTCTCTGTGTGACAGTTCCTCAGTTCCCTTCTCCTCAGCCTCTGCCTGTTGATCTGTGCTTCTTCTGATTTTGTCCAGCAAACCAGGGGCCTCCATGTGGCTCATCTTCCTTGAACCTCAGGAGCACCAGGTGGCCCAGATCCCTTGCTTCTCGTCTCTCCACTTGGCTTCCCTCCAGGGCCCTGGAAACTCTTTCATTTCCCTCACCTCACTGGAGTGACCCAGGACTAAATCCACGAACTGTTTCTACAGAATTCGAGTTCTCTCTTGGTAATCTCCTAGTCCTCATTTCTCCAGCTTAGGCTGATTTCCAGGCTCATGGATCCAGCTTCCTACTCTATCTCTAATGGAGTAGCTGCTATCCCAAACTTGATGTGCTGGTACTGAAGGTCTGCCATTCCCACAGAAAGAGGTGCGGTCCCCCATTGTTGCCCTCCCAGGGGCAACCTAATGGCAGGGTCTTCCCTAAGTTGCTCAAGTCAGATACCTTGAAAGTCAGCCAAGTGCTCTCTCACCATATCCAATCCATAATCAAATCCTGCTAATGAAACCTTCAAAATAGAACCAGAACCAGACCACTTCTTTCACTTCTTTCCTCCTGCGTATCTTCTACTCCGATCCAAGTTTCCATCATCTCACACCATTATTGCTGCATGAGCATCCGTTCAGGTCTCCCTGCTTCACCCATGCCCTCCTGCAGTCTGTCCTAAATCCAGAAATCAAGTACAATTTCAGAAACAGACGTTAGATCACGGAAATTCTTTTCTCCCGATGACTTCCCTACTCCTTCAGCCTATAACCCAAGCCTTTATGATGACCTAAACGGCTCCATTCATTGGCCTCAATCTGGCCTCATCTCTTGTTCCATTACCCCTCACTGGCTCTACTCAAGTCACTTTGGTCAACTTGCTGTTCTTTGAGTAACTCCAAACACACTCCCACCTGAAGGCCTTTGCCCTTGATGTTCCCTGTAACTAGAACAGACTCCTCCCAGAATCTACAATAATTATTTCTTCCTTTTCTTCAGTCTTTGCTCCAGTATTACCTAGTCACTGAGTCTCTCTTGACTACCCTAATAAACTGCATTTCCTTCCCCATCCTAACTCCAACACCCCCTCTATCAATTCATCATTTAACTTTTCTCTGCAACATTTATTTTATCCTATTATGCCATTTTATTGATTCTAGTTTTTAATTGACTGCCTTCTCCAACTAGAATATAAGCTCCATGAGACCAAGGCATTTTGTCTGTTTTATTCACTGCTATATCCTATGGTCACATGTAAATATTTGTCACCTGGGTAAATGAATTTACATTTGAAATAGCTAACATCTGATTTAAGTGAATCTTCCGGATAATTAATGCTAACACTATACACACCCAACTCTGTCAAAGCACAGAACATCAGATAACACTTAATGCAAGAATATGTGCTGTACCTTTAGGAGCTGTTTTGGAGGACAAGTAGCAATTTGGATAGACTAGGAATCTATTCCATGCCCATTTTCTTTAAATTATACTAATTTTAAACCCTAATCTAAAAGATAGTTTATATTTATAGAAATGAGAGCTGAAAAAATTTTTGACATAAGTCCAACTCCCATAGATTACAGGTGATTGGGAAAAATTAAGTTCAATGATTCATCTCAGGTGTGTGGCCGACCCATGACTGTAACCACTGTTTTCTGAACCTAAAGCCAGGCCACTGTCCACTGGAATATACTGCCTCCTTCCCGAGCGTTTTCTGCTCTACCATGGACACTTCCTCCCTGCAATACGCTTAGCTGCCATGTTGCCCAAATGCTCTGCCAACATTCCCAAGATTTGCACTTAGTTTTAGTGTGTTAGTGTCATAGAGCTGTACTTCTGTACCAGCAAAAGAAACACAAAAAGGTCCCCCTAGTGAATGCTGGCAAATCAGAATAAGAGTTCCAACTTAGAAATCGCTTACAGATTTGAGAAACCAGGCTGATGTTCCAGAGGAAGAATGGCCTGAAGACTGGTATGAAAACTGGAAAATCTCAAAGTTAAACTTGCTCTTCTGTTTTCTATCATCTGCTAAGAAATAAAAGCTAAAAAGTAATGTGAAAACCTGACTTTCAACTTTTAACCCTCTACCTGATGGCTACTCATTTTAAAAACACTGTCATTACCACTTATTTGATACAAAGCTTTAAATATACATGCAATGTCCCTTCTAAATGGCTATTTTATCCCCAGAATTGGTTGCTGGAGTTCCAAGAGGAGCACAGAATTTTGGATATGTGAGTACTTGAGAATGCATTCTAGAATAGTTCTTGTTTATGAAGAGAAATGTTGTCTTGCGAGCTATTTTTAAGTCTTCAAACCTTTTCTTTAATAATGAGTTCCTCCTATTAATTCATGCTGTTTGCTTACTGAAATAGGAAGGAAAACAAACGAGGTTGGATTTGTTCAGATCCATGTACAGGATAAGCTGCATGATTTGTGAAGCCAAGTATAAAATGAAAATGTGGGGCACTTTAAAAAAAATTTTTGCAAAGAGTCATAATTATCAAAGATTTTTAAATTATTAAACTGTCAGGATAGCAAGAACAAAGCATTAAACTAAGGTGGGATCTGGTGGAGCCCAGGGCCTTGTGTGACTACATAGGCCACACATCCAGGAAGCCGACCCTATCTGTGTGCATAATTGAGCAGCGTTGTGAAGGCTTCCATTGCTACAATCAGCACTTTAATATATCTCATGTGGTAGAAATAATAAGTCAATAGTGATTTCACTAGTATATTAGATTGCTAAGATTGCTGTGTAGAATTGTCACAAACACAGAGTGACTTTCATCAACATGAATGTGGTCTCTCACAGTGCTGAAGGCCAAGTCTGATCCAGGTGTAAGCAGGGTCCTGGTCCCTCCAACACCTTTAGAGGAGGATTCTCCTTGCCCCTTCTAACTCCTGCTGACTCTGGTTTTCCTCACTTTGTGACAGCATCTCTCCAGTGTCTGCCTCCAACTCTCCACCTCCCTATAGCCATAGCCCCTCTGTATCTAAATGTACCCCTCCTCTTTTTATAAGAATTCCATTCATTGGATTTAGGGCCAACATAAGATAATCTCCTCTTGAGACCCTTAACTAATTTCGTCTACAAAGACCCTGTTTCCCAATAAGGTCACATTCTGGAAAGGTAGACACGAATTTGGGATGGATATTAGGCAAGTCCATCATAACTAGTCATCATGAAATTAGGAAAAGAATATATAGAGAGTTTGTAAAAAGAAAAACATTGTGTTCTTAAATCAATTTTCTTTTTTTTTTCTTTTTTTATTTTTACAGACTGCATTTTGATTCATTGTACACAAATGGGGTACAACTTTTCATTTCTATGGTTGTACATGATGTAGGTTCACATCATTCATGTAATCATACATGTACATAGGATAATGATGTCTGTCTCAGTCCACTATCTTTCATTCCCTTACCCCTCCCACCCCATTTCCCTCTACATAATCCAAATTTCCTCCATTCTTCTCTTGGCCCCTGCTACCCCCACTCCCATTATGCAAAAACATTAAATTATTTAAGTTGTGATTTTTTAAAAAATAATTTCTTTAACTTTATGTTAAATGGTGCTCCTATCTAATTTCTCTGATTTCAGGTCTCAATCATTAATTCTACAGATATGACCTTTATTCAGAATTTCACTGGCAAACAGGTAAAGATATTTTAATATGAAGTCATTAGGGTCACTCTGTGCTAACATACTTTAATACTTATATCATTTATTCATTCACTCAAAAAATACTTAATGAGCACCTGCTATGCGCTGGAGACTGATCTGGGTACTGAGAATACAACAGTTCAGCAGAGAAATGAATCCCTACTCTCCTGCAGCTGTGTGTGGGGTGTGGCAGGACAGGAGAGTTAATTCGAAAATATTGTTCATGATACTGTCAGATAGCAATAGGTGATAGAAAGAAAATAAACAGCTATATAATTGGGGTGTGATGGGGAGCTCTTAGGTAGGGTGGTCAGGGGATCCTCTGGGGGGCAACATCTAATGGGAAGCTAAGGACAGCTAATAAAAAGATTTTCAAACAGGAACCAACTGACCTGTCTGAGGAGTCCACAGTGAGGAGTCCCCAGTGTGTATATGCATGAGAGACAGAAGTAGGAGCCAAAGATAAAGAGGGGCAGGGGCTTCTCTCATGACCTTTAGTCAGGAACCCCCTGGTTTCAATTTATTTTTTAATAGATTCACATTCAAAATCAAGTGCATGCTTTGAAGCTGTCATGAACAGCTTGGTGTCGAGCTGTCTTTTGAGGTGACAGAAACGTAAAGCTCTTTAGGGGATCTTTTCCTGGCGGTGGCAGAGAGATAATTCCGTGTTCCATTCAGGACCATCTCTTAGCCACTTTATGCTGCATTTAAAAATGAGTTAACTGAGGTCATGGTAGAATGGACCAGGGTCTGAATGAAGTGACCAAGTAATTACTATTAGCAGCCCAGGTGGAGTTGATACTGCATGTAGGGAAGTAGTCGCAAATGATGAGGAGTCTCTGGAATGCCAGGAGCCACAGGTCCTCCATAACAGAGGACAGAAGTTCCCGGAGACTGTGAATGCGAGGGTGTGTGTGTGTGTGTGTGTCTTTGTGTGTGCGCGCGTGCATGTGGGTGTTGGGGCAAATAAGTCAAATACATCTCTAAGAACTCAGTAATTCAGCACAAGAGACTGCAAAATCAAGAAATGCAGGTGGGATTTCCTCTATTTTCCAAATATATTGTTGGGGCTCTGGGAAAGGAAGAATCTAGAAGAGCAGGTTAGAACTCTCATAGACTCTCCATGCTAGTCACTAAGCCAGGATTGCACAGCAAGGCAGACTACCCTCCTTAAAAGGAAACCCCAGTACCTGCTGTGATCGAGAACAGTCTTGGTGTATTGCAGATGCTGTTTAGCGTACCTGGTGGTGAGCTCTCAATCCCTCCTTCCCTCTTAGATGGCACTTGCTACTCTGAGGTTTGATTCCATTGGTCAGAGCAGATGGGCCTGGACCTGTGCTGCTCTTCTTTCCTGTAACTGGAACCCTCTCCTGAGCCTCAGTAGTATGTGGAGTATTGACACTCCTTTCCTCCCAGAGACTACTATTGCTCCTTACCCATGGTCACTTCCTGAGGTCCTACTGTGAATGGGTCAGTTCCTGAAAACAGGATGCTACCAGCCTCTTGACCAAATACAGTCTGAGGCCACAGTTTATCTCCCACCCTGCATGCTCCTGGGTATTGTGATGGCGAAGCTTCTTTAAGCACTGAATTTGGTTCTGCTGTCTGAGAGGCATGTCAAGAGAATGGATTCTCAGGTTTTTAAACGAGCAGAAAATGCTCATTTGACATCTTGCTGCCAAAATGTGGGGACTCAGTCCACCTCTTACTCTGAAATGTTCCACAAAGCCGTTCACATCTTTCATGATACTCGTATGGAAGTTATGGAGAAATGAGGTCGGGATGGCAGAGAAGCCGGGGGGGTCTGTGAATGTTGAACAACTATGAGTAAGGGGATTTGATCCATGTGGGCTGGTTGATGTATGGCAATGTCACACTGAATCCCATAAATTCATATAATTAATACATGCTAATAAAAAAGAAATCAAAAGAGAAAGTGTAGAACATCTTCTTTAGCCAGATCTCTTTTTACATTTTTGTCATTAGAAGCATTTTTAACACTTGCTAAATTCAGTCCTTCTATAACTTCTCCTCTTCAATACCACCTAGTTCTGTAATCTTGAACCTCAGAACTTAATGCATAAATGATGGAATTTCTCTGAGTGAAGGCCACACAGCATCACCCAACGGATAAGATTTGCACTGTTTATGTTTGGAATAAAGGAAAGAGAATGAGAACTGAGATCGTGTGATGCTTAGTAACTAGGGTTCTCTCCCTCAACAATGAAAATTGGGTCCCTGGCACCTACTTTGGTCCAAACACTGCTTAGGTAGAAGAGAGAACTAAACCGATCATTCTTAGCCTTCCATGGACATGCTTTCTAGAAGTTGATTAACTTAGAAGGTGGCAGGAGGCTCAATCAATTGAAACTTCAGACCAAAGAAACAAAATTGGCAAGCTGAAATGATTAGCCAAATCTGAAACAATTATAACTCCTGGAAACCTAGACTGAACAATAAAAACTTCCAAGGGAAAATATGGGGAGGTTATGGTATGCCACTACACTTGAAGAAAAGATTTAGGAGCTTTCATTGATTATGAGTTCAATATAAAATTGATACTGAGATGTAGGTTTCCCCCAAATTAAAACTTTCCTTATGCTTTAATAATATAAAGGACGCCAAATAGAGATTATCAATCCCACTTCACTCATCTGTCACTGTACTCCTAAGAACCATCCATTTTTTGTTTCCCCATGTGGCATTTCTAAGAAAGAGGGACTAGATGGTGGACCATCTGAAAACATTTGCACATGAGACTTCACATGGAGGTGGAATTAGATTCCTTTTGTGGGATTCAAGATTATAGAACTAGGTGGGATTAAGGACTAGCAGTTATGAAAAGTTGCATGATTCAAAGAATATTCTAATCGTTGTGTGCACAGATTGAATGGGCTGATTGTTAAGCATAACCAGAGGATGTCCAAGCAGATGTCAGGGTTATTATGGGGAAAATTATTCACTGGGTCAGGGTGAGACTAAATGAGAGTAAGTGACTCAACAGTCAGTCCATGTCCAAGAATTTAGGAATCTAAGTGCAAAAAATGTACCAAGATGAGATGCATCATTCAGGAATAATTAAGAGGTGACTATAAAAATGAATTTTTGAACACAAAATATGTCACTTTTGATTTTCTTTTGCAGATGGCATCTTATTTTGGATATAGCGTTGTTGTATCAGATGTTAACAATGATGGGTAAGTTTATAAGAACCCCCTCACTCTCTATATATCATGGTCATCCATAAAGATGTGATATTTTTCCTTCCTAAAGTACATCCTTCTGTACTTCCTCAAAAACATAGAGGCTCCCTTGTTTGAACTTTTTTTTTTTTTATTCAGGACAGGAGGATGTATCTAATAAAGAATTCTGTCATCCTATTTTATGTCTTTACTGAGATTTTTCACATCTGCCACTTCTAAAAGAGGACTATTTTATTTGGTTTTATTTTTAATTTTATGCAGCAAATAATCCTTGGCCATTCAAAATCCATATTCATTGAGGAATTTGTTCATTTGTCTCTTCACTCCTAAGACTTTTCCCCCTAGAATGTGATATAGTCATAGCACATTTGCACAAAAATGTATTGTTTCCTCCTGACATTGCTAGAACCAACTGTTAGCAACATCCAAAGGGAAGATGAAATAATAATAATGCTATTTTTCTGACTAGAATAGTAAATTACAGTCAAACTTGGACCAAACAGCACTATTGAATTGTGGTTGTCATTACAACATTACTTCAAAAATCATTTATTATCAAGTATCTCTTTTATTCACTGTAAGTTAATAAATCATGAAATAAGAAAATCTTTAAGTTGAGATGTACCGAGTATCCATGCAGTAGATACTGTTGGAGCACAACTGTTCCAGGCAGGGTTTACAATGCCCAGAACCCTGTACAAAGTTATTAGACTGGGTCTCTGTTCTCATGAAGTTCATGGTTTTGTAGAAAGGAAATATCTGAAAACTCTTATCACATTCCAGGATTTGGAGCAAGTACTTTAAATAGATCTTTGATAGACATTTTCCTGTGACCTTGGTATAGTTGAAAATGTACTTCCTTTATTATGCTGTGGTGTATGATTGGAGATAAGTTTAGTAACTTTTACAGCTTTTGGAAAATATCCTTTTGTTATCTTTTCATTGAACACTTATTTCTTGAGAATCTGCTATACCCTGGTTCCCTGTGCAGAATATAACAATTTCATGAGGTTATATATACTCGAGTTGGAAAAGTGGGAGCTACAGAGAAAAAATAAGTCAAATAAAGAGTGTGTTAAACGGTGATAAGAACTCTGTAGAAAAATTCAAAAACACCAGTACTGAAAGCAACCAAGATACCCTTCAGTAGGTGGGTGGATAAATAAACTGTGGTACATCCAGATAATGAGATTTTTATTCAGCTGTAGAAAGCAATGAGCTATCAAGTCAGAAAAAGACATGGAAGAACACTAAATGCATATTCCTAAGTGAAAGAAGCCAATCCAAAGAGGCTACATGCTACATCATTCTAATTATATGACATTCTGGGATAAAGGAAAACCTATGGGAACAATAAAAAGATCAGTGTTTGCCAGAAGTTTGGGCGGGGGGAGGCAGGAAGAGATGAATAGAGGGGACACAGAGGATTTTGAGGATAGTGAAGCTATCATAAAAGATACTGTCATTACACACTTTTAAATCCCATAGAACATACTGCACCAAGAGTGAACTCCATGTGAACTGGGGATTGCAGCTGATAATGATGCAGGAGGGTCAGTTCATTGATGTAACAAAGGCACCACACTGAGGGGAGACGTGGGGGTGGGAAAGGCCATGTATCGGAGGGCAAGTAATGTGGGTCTGTACTTTCTGCTCAGATTTGTCTGACTCTCAAGCTACTCTATAATATCAAGTTTATTAATTAAAATTTAAAAGAAAAACTGAAAGGAGTACTGGGAGGTTTTTTTCTTTTATTTCATTTTAATTCTTTGGTGGTGTTGGGGATGCTAGGCAAGCCCTCTACCACTGAGCCACAACCCCAGCTCTGTGCATGCAGTTTTTTCCTCTTCTCCAATTCATTTTTAAATTGATTCTTTGTAGTTACACGTCACATTAGAATACATTTGGTATAATCACAAAAGCATGCAATGTAATTTGCTCTAATTGAGTCCCCAGGACTCCCCCCGCCCCTTTCCTTTTCCCCCTTTCTCCCCATGCCTCTACTCTGCTGATCTTTCTGCAATTTATGTATAGTTTTTGATTTCAATTAGTGTCTTGTGGATATACTTCATGTTGAGATTCACTGAGATATATCCATGTATATACTTAGGAAAGTGTGGTCAGATTCATTCCACTGTTCTTCCCTCTTCCGGTCCTTCCTCCCTCACCCTCAATCCCCTTCTCTACTTTGCTGATCTTTCCTCTATTTTGATGAAATTCCCTCTCCACTTTATTTTCCTTTGTCTTCCTTTCTTTTTGTCCCCTTCCCTTATTTTGGATTAGCTTTGGCATATCAGAGGAAATCTTCAACCTTTGACTTTTTGGAATTGGCTTAACTTGATTTAGCATGATGTTCCCCAGTTCCAACCTTTTATTGGCAAATACCATAATTTCATTCTTCCTTATGACTGAGTAATACACCACTGTGTTTATGTACCACATTTTCTTTATCCATTCATCTGTTGAAGGGCACCTAGGTTGGTCCCACAACTTGACTATCATAAATTGTGCTGCTATAAATATTGATGTAGCTGCAGTTTTAAATCAAGTACATGGAGAAAACCTCAGTGGTGGTTACAGTGGAGAAAAGACCTGAGGGAGATAAGAAAGGAAGCCATTGATGACATAAAATGGGGGGAGGAATGTTCCCAAACAGTAAAAAGAACAAATTCCTGGAGGTGGAAACTCCTGGCATATTTGAGGAACAACAAAGAGGCTCAGAGAGGTAACAAGGGGGAGCCTGAGGATAAAGGTGCAGAGGCCGCCCAGACTCTGCCATGATCTAGGATGAGTCTGTCTTCACAGGGACACCATATCCTATGAGCCATGGAGGATTCCAAGGGAGGGAGCAGCCTGCTCAGACTCTGGTTGTCACAGGCAGGCTCTGTCTGCCTGGTCAGTTGCCATATGCCAAGGTACACATGGCAGTGTTGGACCAGAGCAGCAGCCGTGGAGAAAACAAAGTCCTTACACTCTGGATATATTTCGAAGGTCTAGTTCACTACCAGTTTTATCCTGGAAGCAGTTTTAACTTCAAATTAAGTCACATGAATCTCTATTCATCTGAGTATGAAGAGGAAGAAAGATTAGGACCACCAGTCAGGAATTCCAACATGGACAGACCATAACTGTCATCACAGGCTCTCAATCATTTAGGAAGACAATTCTTGAAGAAGAACCCGAAGCCCAAGCATGGCATGCTCTTCGGGTTTGGTGAAGCCACTCTGTACGGAAAAACACTTCTACGGTGGCCTTTCGGATGTGTCTAGATATGTTTCTCTCAACAGAAGGGCACATGAGCACAGGGGCTTTTCCCCATGGGTCTGCGTGGCATTTTAGAGGGCACAGATTCATTCCATGTGTGCCCTTCCGAGGCCGCTCCTGTTTTGAATCCCTGCAAAATTTCCCAGGTTTCACAATTTGCCCTGGAGGGTCCTCTTTCCTTCCTGGAAACATCCTCAATTTAGACTATAGCAAAGTTTCGTGACAATGTTTATAGTACATATTTTTGCCATGTTAAGGACAAAAACGCGTGAGAAAAGGACTTCAATGGCTTCCTGCTGATTGAAACAACACGATAATAAGAACACAAGAATTTTCAAGTGATAAATTAGTTCTTTCTGGATGTCCTTAAAAATTGCTGTGCACATTACTTCTCTTTTTTATTAGGTAACATTTTCCAAATTCTTTAGACTGTATGAAAGAATAGGTCCTTTAACTTAACACTGTCTACTCAAAGGTAAAGTGTCCAAAGATTCCCAGTGTGATAATAACGCTTTTTGTAATTACTTAGATATCTCGAATTTAAATTCAAGGTCCTATTAAAAATGAATTTATTCTAGAAGCAATTGTGATTGGTCAAAGAAAAAAAGATATATAGTCAAAATAAAGATATATAGTCAAAACAAAGTCTGAGATTACAATAATGTTGTACATAGTATATACAGAGTTAAGAAAATCATTTGGTGGGGCTGCGTTGTGGCTCAGCGGTAGAGCACTTGCCTTGTGTGTGTGAGGCACTGGGTTCAATTCTCAGCACCAGACACAAATAAGTAGAATAAAGACCCACTGACAACTAAAAAACACGTATTAAAAAAAAAAAAAGAAAATCACTTGTCCAGGTAAAATTGTTCATGGTTCAGGGGAGAGACCCCCCTCAAACACAGACAATTATGGGATTGAACCAGTCTTTCCATTCTCCAAGAAAATTAAGTATGATCGTACATACATAATGAACATACATACATACATACTAATGACCGTACATACCTAATGAACATCTTCAGGCAGTGAGTACATTCCTTATTGACTATGCAACAAAAGCAAGGTCCCTACAAATGCCCCAACATCTCAATATCAGGAAAATAAAAGTGTCATTAAGTAAATGACAAGTAAATTGGTGGAAATTTTCTCCAATACTTTTACTAAGAAAAATATTCCAGTGGATTTTTCTAAGTCCAATCTGAGTGGACTCCAAAAATTTAGACCAAACAGTTGAGTGCCTGCTGGCTGGGAGATGATATTGTCAAGGCTGTGATGGTTTTGAAAGTACCGTGTAAACAAACTGGCAAAATTAACTTCAGTTTAGTTATCTTTCGGCAGCCAGGACCACAACTCTGTCAATGTAAACTTTGTTAGGAATTTCTGGACAAACTCCTTAACAAGTAGGGATGGTATTTTTCATCTTGGACTCAAGGAAGCAATCCGTTTTGTTTTGGTTTGTATTGTTTTTTTCCTTGGGGCTTTTGAATCTTATAGTATTTATACTATTTCAGAAATTCACAGAATTACAATTTAATCCATTGGACATCTCCATATGTCTATTGTTTCCAGCCTCTGTGAGGCCAAAAGGAGGTAAATGTAATGAGATTCATTGCAGTTAGTTAACTGACAGCATTTTAGAGAAATCTGTTTGAAAGCAAGAAGCTTTGGGTGGCTATGGCTTTATACCAGATTTAGTACAAGTATAATCATTTTTACAGGAAATATCAATATGATTAAATTAGGTAGAAAAATCTAGAAAGTTATACATAAAAAGGTGATAAGTTAAACTGATTTCTATAATGTAATGTATTTGTTCTTGCCTGTAAATCAATTAGGTTGATTAAATAGTAACTCTACTGTATAGTCTACTGATCTGCATTCTTTTAATGAATAACTACATTCTGAATATTAGTCATGGAATTTAGCATAGAAACAGTACTACTGAAAAAAAAGAGAAAAAGTAAAGTTTGTATATTAATTCAAATCATTAATACCATTTGACTGCCAAAAACTTGAATTCAGATTCTTCATCTTGAACATTCTCATTGGTAGGTTCTCTCAGTTTATCAAAATATTTGCGCTTTGCTTTTGACAAAAGTGTTTGTAATGTTCTGTATCAAATGATGTGTGAAAGATGAGATGAGTCTCACATGGTATTAGATTATCAGAGTGGACTTAGACATTAAAGTGAGATGAAAATAAAACCTGTATGAAGGATGCACTGAGATTTAAAGAGTTTGACATTTCCAATAAAATGAAGTTTATGTACACATCCTATTTTTATGAAATACCTTTACATAATGACTTAAATCTTGTCCAAACAACAACTAACCTGACCCAGAGGAAATGGTTTTTAGCAGCATCACATAATTAATATTCTTTTTTCATCATTGTTATTTTTTTAGATTAAAATATATTTTTAAAATCTCTCTTTTCATCATTGTTTTTTTTTAGATTAAAATATATTTTTAAAATCTCTCTCTCTCTCTCTGTCTCTCTCTGTCTCTCTCTGTCTCTCTCTCTCTCTCTCTCTCTCTCTCTCTCTCTCTGTATGCATGTGTGTTTATTCTTTTAGAATGGTACCCAGCTTGTTATACCTATCAGAAGGTCAACAAAAGTCATCTTTACTAATAAGTATTTTAAATTTTTAAGCTTGATTTGTGTTTATTTAACAAGAGGATGTGGCAATTTTTGAAATAGCTTAATGGCACACATAGTCTACTACAGTGGTTTTCCAACCATTCTTTGTGGTCCATAGATAGATATTACAACCCAGTACACCCACATGCACACACACACACACAAACACACACACACAACTGAAATGAAAATTTCACAAGACAATATTATCTTTATTATGTACAATGCATTTACTCTATCCTCTATTATTGTATTCTATTTTATTTTTAAAAATTGCTGGCAGAGACCCATTATGTTGATTTCATAACCCACTAATGAGTTACAAATCAAGGTTTTAAAACACCAGCCTAAACAATAATATATACCATGATTAAGTGGTATTGCTAATACAATACTAAGTCCAAAATAATCTACGAGGCACACTGGATCAATTAAATCCAAGACAGTTATTGTGTCTCCACTCTATGAGAGCATAATCATAAATTAAGAACAAATGCCTCTTTGTCTTTTTGGAGCTAAAAACATTTCAGGACAGTTAAGTATCTGGGGAAACATATTTCTAAGAAAATAAATCATATTACTTTGTCATATTACTTTGAAAATCCAAGGATTCCATGGATGTGCCAGGCCTTCACAATGATAGGTCAAATAATTTCCATTTCTAGAATCCGATGTTTGCAGTGAGGAAGGTATGGAGCCAATTGGGTCAGTCCGTCATGTTCAAACCCTCAGGGGCCAATTGTATGGCTTGTTCCTTCTCTACTGAATCAAACATGGCCTTGCTAAATCTCTGCAGTAAGGAACCAGTGACATTGGATGTCTTACTCTGAGGTAGGAGGCAACCATATACACAACTAGGTGTTTAACAAATGCCACTTCATAGGGACAATAATGACAGGAACAGGTAACTAGGGCTCCCCGCAGGCAAGGCCAGGCACTGGAGGACCACAGATCCCTGTTCTCCTCTATCCAGCAGGAAAAGCCATGTGAACAAACCTAAAATTCTGGGTTTACAAGTTTACAGAAAAACTGAGTAAGGACAGAGAGCTTCCCTATAGTCCCTCTTCTTCCCCTTCAGTTGCCCATTATTAGCATCTTGCATTGGTGTGGTACCTTCGTTACCGCTGATGAACTAACATGGATACATCATTAATAAAAGAGCATAGTTTATGTGAAGATTCCCTCTTTGTGTGATATGGGTCTTGTCAAATGCATACCAACATAAAGCCACCATTACCATGTCAAATGGAATTGTTCACTGCCCCCAAAATCCCCTGCTCTTCCTGGTCATGCCCTCCATCCCCCATCCCTGGCAACCAATGCTCTTACAGGCCCCATAGTTTAGCTTTTCCCTGAACATTATATCATTGGAATCTCACAGTATGTAACCTTTTTTGCACTGGCCTTTTTCACTTAGTAATATGCATTTTAGGTTCCTCCATATGGGCTACATAACCCATTTTTTAAAAATTACTGAATACTATTCCATTGTGTGATATACCACAGTTTGTTTATCCATTCACCTACTGAAGAATATCTTGGTTGCTTCCAGGTTTTGGCAATTTTGCTATAAACATTTGTGTATAGGTTTCTGTGTGGACATGCTTTAAAAACTCATTTTGGCAACCGCCAAGGAACACAAACATGAGATCGAATGGTAAGGCTATATTTAGCTCTGTAAGAAACTGCTAGACTGCCTTCCAAGGGGCTGCCTCACTTTGCATTCCCACCAGCAATGAACGAGAGTTCCTTTTGCTCCTCATCCTTGCCAACATTTGGTGGTGTCAGCATTTTGGACTTTAGCCATTCAAGAAGATTTGTAGTAGTATCTCATTGTTTTAATTTGCAATTCCTGATGATATATGATGTTGATCATATTTTCACATACATTTTTGCCATCTGTACCTTCTGTAATGAGGTATCTATTCAGATCTTTTGTCCACTTTTTATTTGGGTTGTTTTTTTCTTGTTCTTTATTATTATATATTATAAATATATAATGTAAATTATAAAAATAGTATGTAGTATTATGTAGTATTATATATAATAATACTATAGCTAACATGCAATTGTAATATATTATTCTTAACTCACATTGTTGAATTCTAAGAATTCTTTGTATATTTGACTTTTTCAATCAAATATGTTGGAATCCTCCTAGCATGGAGCCACCCCACCCCCACCCCCCAGGGGGCCTTGACTTCATTCAGGACAACATTACCCTCTGGAAACACTACCCTCCAGGCCCCCCTGTCAGAATTGCCCCCAGGGTCCATGCCATTTCCTCCAAGGAGCCTTCCCTAATTCCCTCTAAGTACCCAGCCTCTAGCTTGTCTGTGATTCCAACTTGAATCCCCCATATTACTGTTCCCAGCCTGCCTTGTTTATACTTATATGAGTAACAATTTAACCTCACTTGTAAATTAATCAGAGACCTAATTAATTCATCTACAAGTCATCATTGTATTCTTTAAATAACTTATCATATGATCTTCATAGTATCTCAAACCTAGTAGGAACACGGAATCCCTGTGACTTACACTGAGAAACAGACAGTAGACAAACACCATAGGCAAGGTGAAAATTTAAAGAGAACAGACACAGTGCTGCTGGTGTCTTTCAGACCACTCAGATCTGCAAGCAGATTCTGGCTATCAGTAACTGCCCTGAGCTTATCCTTGACCTTACATATTAATGAGTTTAAAAATATACAGCATATATATGATTTACATGCTATACTAATATTAATAAGGATTTACATTAATATATCAATAAGGTATACTTTTAGTACATATCTTATATATGGTATTAATATACTTGCTATATTAATGATATAATACTGGTAGTAATATATTAATGATACAAACTTAAATTATATCATAATAATATTTCAGCAATTATGTTACTTGGCAAACTCCAGCATTACCTAATCTACATACACATAAACATCATATGCAGATTTGTATTTATTTCAGCTTTAAGTGGCCTTTCATGTCATTGCATCTGCCAGGATAGAGCTACCTTCAGGCAAACTTTGGTCATCAGTAGAGGGCAAACCATGCATTTTTGTTGGTGTGACTCTTCAAAAATTTTTTTCCTTTAAAATTTTTGTATTTGTTCTTTTTAGATACACATGACAGTAGAGTGCATTTTGACATATTATACATACATGGAGTATAACTTATCCAATTAGGATCCCATTCTTGTGGTTGCCTATGTTCATATATAAATACACCACCAGTGAGACTCCTTATCATGTACGACCTTAAGAATTGTCTGACTTTTTAAATTTTTAAAATAAAAATCAAATAACTGAGAAGGTTCATGGCAAAAAAAAATAAGTTTTCTGTTCTATTCTTCTCTGTGAAGGAAGCACCTTTGAGTACTGCCGCTGTTTTTTATTCTCCTGGTGGTTATGTCTTCATCTCTAAGTAACTTGTTTAGGTGTCTGTTTCTTGAATTTTTAAACCTTAAAAATCATCCATTTGTTTCCTGCTATAATTGACATATACAAAGAATGACTATAAGTTTTCATTGGAGATGAAAATTGTTTCTGGTTTTCTAGCCAGCACTATTCACTTCTCTGGTTTCTTTTTTATTTAGCTAGAGATAGCAAAAGGAAAGGGAAAGACAAATTTTAAACCTTATTACTGCAAGAAAACTGTATAATTAGGTCTATAGTTACATACATTGTAGACAAACTCTAATCTCCTTCTGGAAAAAGCTCCTTAGGTGTTCTGATACATTTTCCTTGTGTAACTACAGCTTCTGGAAATGCACTAAAAAGGTGGAAAGGGTGAAAAATCTGTGGTTTTCTTAAAGCAATCATTTTCAACAGAGTTAAAAAGTTCCCTGTGATAATTTAACAATTTGTATGTTCTAACAACATTCTATCTCATAAGACATAACAAAGCCATGAAAGAAACACAATCATTGTAAATTGATCCTCGGAAAAGGAAAAATATCAATAAAAATGTACAAATCTAGCCTATTAGGAATATACCACAGTCTTCTGTCTTCTGGTTTGCTGACTGCTGTCTTTGATCCCTACAGGATGGATGACATATTGATTGGGGCACCTCTCTTTATGGAACGTGAATTTGAGAGTAACCCTAAAGAAGTAGGGCAAGTCTACCTATATTTGCAAGTGAGTGCCCTCCTCTTCCAAGACCCACAGATCCTCACAGGCACCGAGACTTTCGGAAGATTTGGTAGTGCTATTGCGCACTTAGGGGACCTGAACCAAGATGGATACAATGGTAATTTAAATCAATGCATGGAAGTTATTTATGTCTAATTTCATGTTACTGCTGCATGAAGGAATCAATGGATATTTTAAAGTATTCATATGGTGTGGACAGTATAGTTATTTTTGGTTTTTAATAAACTATTAAACTCTCAAGGCAACTTTAAGTTTCATGGTTTGACTACTGGAGATATCACATGGAAATTTCCTCATGTTCAACTAAGGTGTCCTACAAGAGCTCTCAATGGTGACTCAAGGCCAGCTAGAGAATCTTCTATATGTAAAGAGTCAAGAGAAATAAATACATGCTGATATATTAGCAAATATATTGCCTTCTGACTAACCTATATGGATTATGTATAGTTTATGCTGAATTGTTATTGGTTTGTAAACTCCATTTTAAAGGCATTTTCAATGTTTGCAATGAAGTGGTGCTAAATTTTTAGTATAGGATTGCAGTTCTTTATGTTGGAAAGTCACAGTTGCCTTTTAACTCTCCTCAGAAAAATATGCAAGTTCACACAAAATTTTATATACATTTTAGGATTTTTAAGTTAAGAACCTAGTGAGTTTCTAGATTACAGTTGATGATATAACAGGAACTTGCTGTACAAAAATAACCTTGGGAGTATTCACATCAGATCAGAATTCATTTGTATTTTGACAAGTGTTATTGAACTCTTGCTTTCTTTGAGAAAACAATTTTAGTCAGGTACAGTGGTGCATGCCTCTAATCCCCACTATTTTGAAGGCTGAGGCAGGAGGATCACAAGTTCAAAGCCAGTTCCGGCAACTTAGTGAGACCCTATCTCAAAAAAATAAGTAAGTAAAAAGGGCTGGTGGTGTAGCTCAGTGGTAGAGCACCTCTGGATTCAATCTCCAGTACCACAAAAGAATATTTCTAGGTAATGTGTGTTTAGTAATTTTAAAAAATATATTTTTAGTTCTGGATGAACACAATACCTTTATTTATTTATTTTTTTAATGTGGTGCTGAGGATTGAACCCAGTGCCTTACAACTGTTCTATCATCGAGCTATAATCCCAGCCCTAGTAATTTTTAAAGTACCAGAAAACATATTAAAAGCTATGATTCCAGGGAAATGACAAATGACGAGTTCTCCTTTAAGTGATTTGCTGCTGCTCATCATATGCAATTTCCTAACACCCCAGTGAAATAATAATGTGCAATTATCTATGAGTGGTTGTTTTCATCTCTTAAACCCTTTATGATACTTTTAAGAGAAAAAAGAAGCCGTTTTAATCCCGTCAAAAGGGTCTTAGACTCTAAGCCTTGGTATCTGGAGTCAGGAGTAGGTAAAATAATGCCACGTTACAGGGGCTTAACGGAGGGGACAGAAATCAAGTCACTGACTCAGAGGAAGAGAAGGAAGTATGCATTTTCCCTACCCCATGACAATGTACCTTCTATGAGGTCTGAATTCTGACCTTTCATTTATCTTGACCTGCTAAATGAAAGCAGACTTGTAATCCTTATTAAGGTATGAAGTCAAGTCCCAATTCACTCAGTTGTATCCTCTCTGACCCAGGAACAGAGAAACTAAAGAACGTTACAAACAAGGACCCCACCGTGGTCCACTATCTTGGATTCTTATGTTACTGTTTTGAGGAAATTCTTTTTCAAATACAACTATGTTTTTGTGCTTATTGCTCAGGAAAAACCTGAAAAACAAACCGTGTGGCAGGTAAACTGTGTATCTGGGTGGGAGTCAGGTACTATGGTCCTCACTAGTTTCCCCAATATCCTCAACTATTAAATGGGTCTTGCCTAGCTCATAGGACTAGGTGACCATTTAACAGTGTCATCTTTGAGAATGAGGGTTTTTGTTTGTTTGTTTGTTTTCTTTGGGATTGTGTAGAGGGAAATGAGGGGAGAGGCAGGGGGTAGGAAAGCTTGAACGAGGCAGACATCATTACCCTATGTACATGTATGATCACACGAATGGTGTGACTCTACATCCTGTACAACCAGAGAAATGAAAACTGTACTCCATTTGTGAACAATGAATCAAAATGCATCCTGCTATCATGTATAACTAAATAGAACAAGCAATAAAAAAAATAAGAAAGAAACAACTCTTAAGTACTCACAAAGGTACCTCACTTGGTCCACCGGCCCTGTGATCTGACCTGGTTTTCCCCTTCCCTACCTAGCTCCCGTGGAGGTCATCCTTGGGCCATTGCCTTTGCTTGGAGTGTTCCTCCCTCTAAGGTTCATGTGGTTGGTCCCTCTTTGTCCTTGGGCTTCAGTTTCTTTGCCAGCCACTTGACACCTTCTCTGATCACCTCATCTAAAACAACACTCTCACACTCTAGATTGTATCAATATTAAGATTCTCTACACAGCGATCACCTTTGATATTTTTTGATTATGTCTCCATTCTAAAGGTCTGTTCCCTGCACTAGAACATACAGTTTCTAAACACAGGCAGAGACTTTGAGTGTCCGACTCACTGTTGTACCCACTCACCCAGCATGTAGTAAACACTCAGTAAATACTTGTCAGATAGATAAAAGGCAGCTGATAATTTTCTGTTGCTGCAGTACTACTGAATCCTTCTAGAAAATATAATAAACCCTTTGGATTTTAGGATACTGCTCTTCGATTGTCCTTATGTTTCTAAAACGTTCTTCTGTATTTCAAAGTATGTTTCTGTGTCTCTGCTTGTAGACATCGCCATTGGCGTGCCCTTTGCAGGCAAGGATCAAAGAGGTCAAGTGCTCATTTTCAACGGGAATGAGAACGGCTTGAACATCAAGGCTTCCCAGATTCTGCAAGGGCCTTGGGCCTCACAGACTGTCCCTTCTGGATTTGGTTTTTCTCTAAGAGGCGATTCAGACATTGACAAGAATGATTACCCAGGTAAGGTTTTCTTTCTTTTCCCGTGTGAGAGTCTACTTCCTGGCAAGGTTCCATTCTCTGCAAAAGGGATCATGTGTAAGCAGTTCTCTCATAAAGACAAAGGTTGAGCTTAGACACTTTCATGAGAATTTGAAGGAAAACAAAACAAACTTCCCCTTTCCAGGCAAGAGACAATGTTAAAAGAGGCAAGATGGTTTAAAAAGCTGCAGTGGACATAAAACTTGTCAACTGTGCAGGCCCGGTTTTCATTGAAACCCTGCAGTAATTTGGTCTCTATTGACACGCAGTGTACATTAGACACCTTTCTAGAATAATTTATTTTAGCCCAGTAATTCCCATTTATGCTCACTGTTCCAATTAATCAATGTATGAACCTCAACATTTTCTGTCATAAGACTCATGTTTTTAGAGCATAAATATTTTCCAGCCATATTTTGGAACCTTCCAAAAATAGACTGAATATTTTAAGTAGAAAAAAAAAGTGATCTCTGATAGGAATCGTAAACTCTTCTTGATTACCTAAATCAAATTCAGGGTGCAAGGAAATCCATAAAGTGCTGATAGATAATTCATGTCGTGTATGCCACATGAAAATATGGGTTTGTCTTAAAGGATTATTTCAATGGTCAGAATATGTAGCAAAGAACATTAGGCTTCTGGGTTTTATGGTTCACTTTTCACTTTTATGTTGGTTATTTTAAAATGGTTTCAATAAATGCTGAGAAATCATTAATAGTTAACTGACAGCTTCAGTTGTTTATTAAAACCTTGTCTCTTCCCACCAGTGCCTCCCCTGGTTGGGAATTTTCCATATGTAGGGTTTTCTCTGGTTTGGGGCAGCAGTCCAATAAGCTGACTGTCTAAATATACATCATTAATTTCAATATGTTGGCTTTCTCTTCTCCTCTGGGATTAGGCAAAAAGGATAACATTACACATTTTTATAAATTTGCCAGAAACCTTTCACAACACCAACATAGATGTTGTAGTGGGCTCAAAGAGGATTTGCTAGTATGTTGTATTCTAATGCTTTCTACCTGTGGTACTGTCAAGAGCATTTAGTTATTTTCTTAGGCCATGATATACTAGAATAGTTAAAGATGGTTACTTTTTCTGTTTTTGGAGGGGGGCTTGGGGTCTCCTGCATAATATATTCTAATTTTAAATAAGTCAAAATTCTAGATCCCTTATGTTATTCCTACCCAACATATGTCAAGGTGATTAGTGAAATTCAACTCCTGGGTTGCAGTTTAGGTGTACAGTTAATTTGGAAATCAATTGGTATTCACTGGGCCTGAGCTAGGCTTCCTTCCCTCACTCTCAGAACCAGGGAATTTGACAGACAGAATGGCTGTGCCTTCCACCAGGCAAAGGAAGTGAAGGATGTCTTGTTCAAAAAAGGCAGTCTATCACTCAGGAGAGTAGGAGGCCGGAGAGAGAAGCTGGAGTTGGATGGAGACACCATTTTGGGTTTGGTCTCTATGATGAGGAGAATGAGAAGGCACTTTGGAAGCTTCACTCTGGCTTTGGTGTGAAGAAGAGGTTGGCAGGGAGTCCCACCAGTGTTGTTAACAGTGACTTGGATCCCAGGAATGGCAATGCAGATGTGGAGAAGTGGATGGTTGAAGAGTGCTTTGGGAAATGGAATCATTTGGTGACAGTTGTATAGAGGATGGGTGAAGGAGAGGGAGGATTTTATAATGACTTCCAGTTTTCTGGCTTTGGTGACTAGCTGGATGGTGGTGCCATTTGTCAAAACAGAAAGCACGAAGGAGGACCAGAAATGTGGAGAAAATAGTGATTTTCAAACATTGTGAGTCTGGGATAATTTTACCCACCCATGGATGGGTGGGATGCCCCCCCAAGCAGTGGGAGGCATGGGTCTCAGCCAGAACTCTAGGTGCTGAGGGAGTTGGGACTAAGGTGGTAGCTGTTCTTGACACCGGTCATGAATAATTCAGATTCAGCAAGATTTCCCTTTGGAGTCTGCTCAAAGCTTCATGACCCCTCTGAACGTGCTCAGTGTTAGTTTCTCAGTTCCACAAACTGGGTGTTCAAGACATGAAGGAATCTTCGTGCTGAACTGAGAGATAATTCTCTATCTTGGCTCTTTTCTTGCCTTTCTCCAGGCAATCCATAGAATGTAAGAATTTGGGAATTCATGAAATATTTAAGTCTTGCAAGTACAAGTCTTTTTTGGAACAGAATAATATAGTTCTTGAAAAAATTCAACATATTGCTGAATATTATGCTTGTGAATTTTAAAATATTTTATGAGGAAAATATTGTTGGCTTTTAGAAATTTTATAATCATTTGGTCTTAATTAAAAGCATTACTCGAAGAAAATGTACAGGCCCTGTAGCCCTATATTCAAGCACCTCCAGATCCCCTGATTACTTCCAGAACCTGAGCTAATTCCAGGACCAGGGTTGCTGCAAATGTACAGGTTATGCCCAGCCAACGAACAAGTGGGTGCAGATTCATATTCCAGGAGATTCCTTCCACTCAGGAAGGGGCAGGGGCACATTTTAAAATTCACATGCATTTTAAAAGTCATGTGTTCTCAGTGGCCCTGATCCAATTCTTCCATTCTAAATAGACCAGACACAAAAATCCCAGATCTCATGACTGCATCTACCTCATCACCTGTAGCATCATGAGAAAACAAATGCAAAGACAAAAGAAATTAGAAATTCTGAATTGAAACAAGTCAAACCACTTGGAATCCTTATGAAATGGAACACACCTAAGAAACTGTGCTTACCAACACTGATGACATCCATCAGGGTTACTTTTCCCATTCTTGAGATGAATGAGCTTGTTTTCCCCTTATTAGGTACCGAAATGGTTAGCAGCCATGTAGAAACAGATCGAGGTGTTGACTTTCTTTGTCCTCACTTCCTGGGCAGCCTGTTAGGAACCATCTCAAATAATGGCAGAGCATGCACTTGACTCATTGACAGCACAGTACTGTACCTGTTCTGACTGCTATTTACACAGAAAGAGTAGGGATGATTATGATGCTTTATGATTGCTTATTGTGCATTATAGCTGTTTCATCTCATACACTGGCTAGAAATAAGTTCACCTGGTTCCTGAATTAACTGAAAGCATAGACATGTAAAAAGATGCATGACCATACTTTCTAGGATGATGGGAACAGATAGCCCTCGTTTAAAATTTGACCCCCCTGCTTTCTAGCTGTGTAAGAGTAATACAATATTTTGATCTCTCTGAATTTCAGTTTCCTTTCTATAAAATTAGGTGAGAATATGCTGATGTAAGAATGAAACAATTGGATTATCATATGATCTGTTCTGCAAGTTACATATATCTTTAAGCAGGACCACTCAGCCTTCTTGTCTTTGGGAGGGAGGAATGTTAGAAAGAGCAGGAATAGGGTCAATTTATGTTGTTAATATTTTTGTAATTATAACTACTGATATAATTATAAGTCCAAAGCATACTACCATTGTGTAGAAGATAAATACAGGGCACAGTCATTAGAATATTATCATTAATCTTTCATACACACATAGATGTACTCATATATATGTGTGTGTGTGTGTTTATATTTGCTTGTATGTATATGTTTATACATATCAGGTGAGTGGTAAGATTGACACACCACTTCTTTCTTTTTGGAAAACATCAAACTAATATAAAAATAACCTTATTAAGGATAACAGGGTGGCTGTGGACAGGGGAAAGGAAAACGGGCTGTCTGATTTTGGATTCCCATCCAACACTGGTTCAATTGGCACTCAGTGGGTTATTTGACTTTTTTGAGTTTCCATGTCCTTATCTGGTATTATGGAGCCAAAAAGACCTACTTTGCTTGGGTGGGGGAGGGCAGCTTGCACTTTCTAAGTTGGGAGAGGATTTTTACAAAATGTCCTGAATAACTTAGAATAGCAAAGAAAATAAATTTGAATGCCATGCACAGAATTGAAACTACTTCCCAGTCACATTGGGTTCACATATGATTTTGAAAAACTACAGCCTAGGACATCAGAAACAAACAGACTGGGTTTTAAAATTGGACCCCACTGGTTTCTAGTTATGTAAGAGTAAGGAAATGTCTTGGCCTCTCTGAGTTTCAGTTTTCTTGTATATAGAAATAGACAAGAATATGTTGGTGTGAAAATGAGAGAAGATAACTTTATGAAATGAAGTGAGATCATATATTTAAGTTACAATGAGATTGTATAGAACTTGTTTAATAAACAGCAGCTCTTTAAACGACTTTTAAAACCAAACTGTATATATTTTGGAGGCATTCTGCACAGCTTGTTGATATTCTTTTCTTTTGCTCAAATAAGTAAACTTCCATGGGTTCCCAAGTTTAACTTACAGTGCTACATTTGCTTCCTCTGGCCCAGACAATTGGGAATATGAGAGTAAAGATGTATTTCTCTGCTAAGTAGAGAACCACTCAAAAAATTCTTCTCAGTAGAAGGTTCCCCCCAAATCATGAGGTTGTTGCCCAGTGTGATGAAATTCACTCCGCATTCCTCTTCACTCCCACCCCAAGGTGGGAGATGAGGGACCAGGGACTTCTCTCATCCCTCACTGCTGTGCTTTACAGGGTACCAGGGATGGAAGGCGCTCTTCCCTCTCAGCCATTGAAAGATATTTAATTACATATGAATCAGTTGGGAACCAGTGTGATAACAGTGGGCATTGAAGGGAAGGAACCAACGAACTGGTGTAAGTGAAAAACAGACTTGATCTTGACCAGCTGTGATGGAAAGCAGAAAAGCAGCAGCAGTAAGAAGAGGTGACTATAAAAGACCACCTGGAATTTTGAGCAGGGTACCTGAGAAAAGAACCATATCTTGGACAGACATGGGGAGAGTTGTGGAGATTCTATTACAGAAATGTGGGCAATCATTTCCCTAATGTTTAATGTATCTACCCAATACTTTTTCAGAACTTTTTTTTTTTTTTTTTTTGGTAACAAATATCGTCACTGTCACATACACAGAAATAGGAGTCATAAGTATTTTCCTTTCTAGCACCCAACTTAACTTTTCTTATTCAAAATGTAGATGTGTTTAGGTTCCCATGTTGGTGCTCATTGGAAATCGAGAATTGACCGGAAGGGTATCTTGCACACATTAATTGAGTGAAAGCATTTCAGAGGAAAAACAGCTGTGATGGTCAGGATTCCTAAAATTCAGTGATCTAGTTTAATCCCGTTAAACATAATTGCATAACAACACCATCTGTTAAATGCATAGCCCAGACATGAGAGGGTGGAGGAGGGGGAATGGCAGGTTTCGTTGAGGAGCAAAAATCTTTCAGGCAATAAAAACTGAAGGAAAACATGGGCTGGATGCCAAGACTATTACTGTTTCATTCAAGCCCACTAATATGCAATGATTATGTCATGAAGTCATTTCATACAATTACATTCAATGAAATAAAATGACCCATCATCTGTTTTAATGAGTGGTGTGTGTGTGTGTATGTGTAATGCGAGCAAATAAGTGAACAAAGAGAGAATCTACACTCAAGTGGAAATAAAGGGGTGTCTCTGCCCAAGGAGAATAATGCATTTTAATTAATTTTGAGCTTCCTTGAAATTGATCAAGTTTAGCTGAACTAAGTTCAAATCTTGTAGTAAAAGTTTATTTTTACTTCTCAAACTGCTACTCAAGTTTGTATGAAAAGCAAAACATTACATTCCTTTAGAGCAAGATTTTCATAATTTCATTATAAACACATTAGAAATTAGAATGTTACATTTCTTGTAAAAATATCTTTTGAATTTGGATTGAATTGAATTAATTATACTGAAAAAGTTCATGGACCTGAATCAAGTAGTGTCACAAAGTGGAAGTAAAAAGGAATTGGGAGTTAAAGGGCCTGAGTTCTAGAACTAATTCTCCCAACTGTGATGTTAATACCTCAACTTCTCTGGGCCTTTCTTTTTCTACCTACAAATAAAGTAGGTGTATGAATTGTTTTTTTACAATTTTTTTTAACTCTAAAATTCTTTAATTCTATTATTCCACAAATATCTAGATATTCTGCCTCCACAAATTGCTCTGCAATTTTGAGTAGATTACTAAGGATTTATCTTAAAAAAAAAAAAAAAAAAAAAGCCTTAGTGAAATTATACAAGACTATCTTAACTGTTTTTTGGAAAAAAAATCCAGACTCACAGAAAAGTTGCAAAATATGCTAGTGTCTGATAAGTCCCTCACATGGTTTCCCCTCGTAGCAACACCTTGTACCTCTGCAGTACAATGAAATATTACATGATCACTAGATCTGTTGGAAATTCTACATAATTTCATCATTTGTTCCTTTTATATTCTTTTTTTTTTTAAGCCCAGGATCCAATCTAAGATCCCTTGTTGCATTTAACTATCTCATTTGCTTAGTCTTCTCCACCTTGTCACAGATAGTACCTTGGTCATTCTTTGCTGTCACAAATTCAACACTTTTGAACGGTATTAGCCAGTTTTCAAGAGTGTCCCTGAATTTAGATTTCCAGATGTTTGCTCACAATTAGACTGAGCTTATGCATATTTGGCAAGAATACCACGTGTCATGTTGGGCCCTGCATCGTGTGCCTGGGGGTTTGTGATGTCTGTTGACTCTTGCATTTTGATCCCTTGCATAGGGTGCTATCGGCCAGGTTTCCCCAGGATGTTTTCCCCTATCTCCGAAGAGCTAATATGAGACTATACAAATATCTTGTTTCTCATTGCACTCTGGTCCACGAATCTAAGCATCCACTGATGATTCTTACCTGTAACAATTATAACCGTCCAGTTGGGATTTTCTCTTTTCATCACTCCTTCTAATTTCATTAATTGCAATTCTAACATAAGAAAAAGAATATGTCTTCCCCTCCATTTGTTTATTCACTCATTTATTTATATTGGTATGGATTCATAGATATGTATTTTAATTTATGGATCATAATCCATTGCTCTTTTTACTTTGTTCCTGAATTTGTCCCATATTTGGTGTTCAGGAACTCCTTCCAGTTACCTCCAGTATCTTTTTTTCCTTTGAAGAGTGGCATTTAGCAATCAGGAAAGATCCAGACACTAGGTATTCTCATGGCCACTAAGACTTACAATGCACTGAATTACATAGATTATCATGTTCTCATGTGTTAAAGCAATATTCTTAACCATCAACATTAGTTGAAATCAATAAACTATGTTTTTATTATTTGGTTTATATTCTGTAAGTGAGAGTTTCTGTATTTTAGTCAATTACACAATTTGGGCATTATTTGGGCAATGTTAATATTGTTCAGCTAATGTTGACAAGAGCTACCAATTTTCTTTTTTTTTAAGATGATGATGATGGTATACTATTTACAGATTATACAATGTTTAAGAGATTGTGCTTTTAGAAATACAGCTATTAATTTATTCAACAAAGATGTCTTGAAGACCTTCCATGTGCTTGGCACTGTTCTGGAAGTTGAAGATACAACACTGAATTAAATAACAACAACAAAAAATCCCACTCTTGTGGGCCTGAGTTCAAATCCTGACAGTAACAATGACTGAATGTGGGACCTTGACAAGTTTCTCTATATTCTTAAGCCTCAGTTTCCTTATTGGGAAATAGGTATAACAATGCCTAATAATAGCTTTCCTTTAAAGGAATGTTTTGAGGGTAAGTTAGATGTTATTAAGTGCTTGGCACTGTGAATAGCATCTAGTACCAGCCATTAATTAATTATAAATGACCTAATGTATTGACATATGCCAGCCCGTAGGGAACAATGTAATCAAGGAGAGAAAGCATCCGACAATTAGCTGCCCTACGAGGCAACCTATGAGAAGTTTATTTAAAAAGTCAAGAAGTAACAAATGAGTACAAAAGAGAGAATGCTTCTTGCTAAGGCAATCAAAGAAAGTTTCATGAGGACATAAGTAAAGCAGGATCCTAGATCGAGGTACAATTATAAGTAGTGATATGGAGAAGGTAACCCAGAAGAGGAACACAGCCGGAGCAAAAGTTCCTGCTTCAATTAAAAAACAGAAAAGAAAAAGACAAGTATCAATGAAGCATGTATCAATGAAGCAATTAACAGAAGTCAGAGCAGGTGAGACAGAGCAGAGGGTCACAGGTATTCAAGGTATTGTGACCATCATCTGACCCAGGTGATTTCCAATTCTTGAGAATACTTTATTATGCCTGGGAATACCACAATGTGAATTAATTATTTGACTCAGTGATACATGAGTGAGGAAAAAGGGACACAATTTTCTAGGACTACAAGGTACAGAATTTTGTTTAAGGAAGTTGGCAAGAAAAACGCTGACTCTTGGTTTTCTGTGATGAAAACATTACCTAGTATGTCTTTGTTAGTGTGCCTTGCAAAATTTTAAAGACACACATTTTTGTATTTTTTTGATCATCTAAGAAAGAAATTAAAGGGAATATCCTTTTTTAAAAGGCAATTTTTGGAAGTGATTGGTCCAAATTAATGAAAGCATAAATGGAGAAGTAAAGTTGAAAGGTAAATTGGGGATAGCTAATTAAAGGCCTTGAATAGCATGTTGAATAATTGAAACCCTATTAGGAAAATAATGAGAAAATACAGTATGTTTTAGAATTCAAAGCGATGTTTTAAGGACCTTGGTCTTAAGCAATGAGCAGAGCGAGTTGTAATAGAAAAGAAACTTGAGTTTGAAAGCCATTCAAGAATCCCAGGTGAAGGTGATAGACTGAACCAAGTGAGTGTAGTGGAGGCGTTTGAAAGTGAGAAGCCCAGGTCCACCCTCAGCTCCTGCTGGGTGAGAACTGGTGGACTAAGACCCTGCCTCCCATCCCTAGGACAACTGGGGAGCATGCTGCACACCTCTCAGGAGGTCCCGTCCATATCATTAACTTGAAATGTGCCCTTATACTTAGGAGTATGTTGGAAAATGTTTAACAACCCCCCCTCCAGAGCAAAAAAGAAAAAATCAAGATTTGGACCTTTTACCAATGTTCACAGTGTAAATAGCTCCACTACAATTGATTTCAAGCTGTATTGACTCCTTCATGTTACGAGTTATGTGATTACTATATGTACAGCTGAAATGAACCTGGCATACCTACCTACTGGTGCCCAGTCATCCATAAACACACTCCTGTTTTTATGATGTCTTCCCAAGGAGGATATCCACAGACTGAGCTTGAGAATGACTGTGGTAGTTAAAATTTGCATTTATGAAAAACAAAAATGAAAATTATCTGCAATTATTTTCAAATCCAATAGCATTATTATGCTGAGTTTTTTTCTCCCGAGGCTTAGATGAAAGCATGACAGCTTGGGAACTGTCACATCTCTGGCCAGAGATATTTCTATTTTGTTTATTCTGGTATGAAGACCTGTGGGGGTCCCTATCTGCCTTACCCCTGGTTCACCTTTGATGAGGCAGCCATATTGAAATACGGTACATCCAAGGTCACAGCGATGACTTTAAATTGAAACCCAAACTCTCTCACATGCCTGAATTATGTTCTAAAACAAGACTTCCACAAATAATAATCTTTCATACATAATTCACCCTACAGTCTGTTTCAGAGAAGATTTAAATAATATCCTACTTAAAAGTAGTAAAAAAATAGCACATTTCTCTCACCAGATAAATGGATTCTTAACTATACATGACTGTTATATCTATATGCCACAGGGCATCATTGAGCAGGAGAGAATATCATTTACCCTTGATCTTGCTTGCAAAGATACGGTTCATAAAAACGTGGTGCCTTACCATGGTTCCTTTGAGTGAGAGGAGGGGGAAGTAGCATTAGAATAAGCTATCCTCGTACTTAGCACCTCATATTTTTTCTGCCTTTCCACTGACCATTCTTTCTCTAAGTCATTTTTAACTCATTAATATGCAAATCTTAAATCACCTTTTAGTGTCATTCACTTAATGGATCCCTTTGTGTCAAAGTTTTTGTGTGCCCTGGTCATTCTTGCAGGAGTTCCCTTCCCACTGAGGAACTCAGGAATAATGTCACTTCCTCAGGAAGTCTTCCCTGGCTGAAGAGCCTTTCCCTAAAAACATGTATTTCAGATGAAAATTACACACAAGTGTTTGATTACATGATAAATGTCTCTCACCTCACCAGATTGGATGCAATATGATCTGAAAGCTAGGGCTGGATTTGGTTTTACTCACTTTGGAACTCTCGTGTTCAAAACAGTGACTGATATAAATGTGCTGGGTCAATACTGGGTGAATCAGTGGATGACTGATAGAACGAATGGGGTGAAGACATGAATGAGTGAGCAGACCATCTTCCTCACAACCACACGTCTTTGCATATAAATTATTGCTGTCTCCTCTCTACCAGTGCCTTCCAGCCCTGCTTTTATCCAGCAAGCTATTTAATTCCTGTGCAGAATGAGAATCGAAATAGAAATAGAGATGATGAAAATAAACTTTGGTATTCCTCTCCCGGGAGCACAAGGAGCTCCAAAGTGGCAGACTCATTCTTGCCAAGCATTCAACTCTTGCCCCTGGTTCTATCTTAGCTGGGAGTTTAGGTGCTAATTTGCTGTTCAAGTCACTAGATCAGGAGGGTCAGTAGCCAGCATAATGGGAAGAGCACCACACCAAGGGTAGGGGCCCATGTGATCCTTTCTTCACCCACCGTGGACCAGCTCTGCACCCTGGGACAGACTTATACCTGGGACAGACTTATAACCTTAGCTTATCCAGCCATAAAAGAAAAGTGACTAGACTAAACTACCACCAATCAGGATTGTTGTGGGCAAAATCCGCAAATTCAAAAATTACTCTACGTAGTCAATTATTCTTATTTCTTAACTCTACTGGCCAAATGGAGGTGGAGGGGTAGAATCAAGCTCTAAGGTTAAGGTCTGGGTTCTTTGCTCCAGACCCATTCCTGTGCTATAAGGTGATTATTTAGGTAATCTATATCTAAAACCACTTCTAAATGATAGATGGGCAATTTTCAAAATAATCAGTGTAGTGAGAAAATCCTCTTCAATCCTTTCTATATGCAAACGTTGTCACAGAATATTCTTCTTTCTGTAGGTCAATCATTTGACATATTTTACTGACATTTTCCTGTGATGACATTAGTGCTTGTAACCTGAAATCTATCAACCCTAAAAGTTGCTCATAAGAGGATGCAAAAACAACAAAAATCCTGGAGTCTGACCAGATCTCAGATGAAACTATGGATTAGTGAAGCTCATTTGGGGATGCTCAGTTCTTCTCTGCCTCAGGTTCTTTCCTTTCTGTCCCTAAAAGCTGCCTCACACCAATTGTAAAAATGTGTACTATTTCCCTTACTCAAATGTGCGCTGGAGAAGGATTTAATAATAATATCCTCCTCTGCATAGGAGTGATTAAAGAGAAGTAGGTCTCACCTAGAGACTTTGATTCAGTGGGTCCTGGTCGGTGTTTTTAACATGACCCGTTGGCAAGTTGATTGATGGACACTAAGTACCTCAAGTGCTGGGAGTGCCCATATACTAGCTCTCTGCAGAACCCTACCTGTCCAGGTAGGGAAGAGCCTAGCTACTGGTGGGTGCTCAGTGAAGAGTTGCTGACTGGGCTGGGAATATAGCTCAGTTGGTGAGTGCTTGCTTTGCAAGCACAAGGCCCTGGGTTCAATCCCCAGCACCACAAAAAAAAAAAAAAAAAGTTGCTGACTGAGGGTACCCAGCACAGGAAACCACTGGTCTGAATGTTCTTCCCTTCCCGGATGCTTCCCTTGCAAATTTGCACATTTGTCTCCTAGGGTATTGGTTTGCATGGGCTACCATAACAAAGTACCATGGACTGGGTAGTTGAAGCAACACTCAGGACTTTTCTTTCCTCCCAGTTGTGTGAATTAGAAACCCCAAATCAAGGTGTCCACAGGGTTGGTTTATTCCAAGGCTCACTCTTTGTTTTGTAACTGACCATTGACTCTCTGTATCTTCCATGGTCTTCCCTCTGTGTGTGTCCTGATTTCCTCTGATAACACCAGCCCTACTGGATTAGGGCTCACCCATGTGACTCATTTTTAATTCATTACCTCTTTAAGACCCTCTCCCCAAATCCATACACATACAGAAGTACTATAAGCTAGAACTTCCACACATGACTTGGGAATGGACACAATTCTGCCTACAACACTTAGCAAACCTATAAAGCCCCACAAAGTTCTAATCATGAGTTTATCCATCAGGCTGGTCATGAAGGGAAGTGTCTTGTGAGCTGCTAGACTCTTCTGGAGCCTACAACCATTCCCAATAGTAGATACTTATAAATGACCTACTGGTCCTACAGAAATGAACTTTTCTCTAGGACATTCAGCACATATATTGTTTATTGGTGTGGCCATGACAAGGATACAGTGAAATGTCTTTGACGCAGTGACATGGAATTCAGCAAGTGGATCAACAGACCAGAGAAGGGGAAGAAATAATCCTTGCAGCCACAGGATGCTAATAACGTACAGAAAACTATTTTCATAAGGCAGACTCATCGTTTGATATTTCGCTCTTATTTTTTTTGTGGGATTTTTTTAAAGGAAAGCAAACGCTTAGTAAATTAGAATGTTGCAACTTAATACCATGTTCAAGCTCATAAATGTTTTTCTTCAGAGTTCATTTGGAAGCATTTCAGACAGATTGTTAGGATTATTACTTTCTGGGATAAAAATCATGCATTTTTTTTTCAAACATTTCTTCCTCAACTCATAACCTTCCCCTCAGTAATATTTTGTATGTTGCAATAAAAAAGCCAGGAAGAAAGGCAGCCTCTGTCTATTTTTAGATTAACACATTTGCCAGACTTAAGGAGACTTATCTAAATGCCTCCTTCCCACAGACTAGAGCTGTTTTTCTAGCACCAGACTCACCAATGTCATAGCCCACTCACAAGGGGACATTGCCAGATTTACATGCCATCTTTAACCACAGCATTTCATAGCATGTCTCTAATCCTGTTATTTCTCTTAATATCATCATTGTCTGAGACTGAACAGACCTTGGTAGGTCCAAGTGAATGACTCTACTTGACAGCCTTCATTCATCTTAAAACGCTTGGGTGCCTGAGGAAGAAGCTAACCACAAATGGAGCCTGGTCAGTGACAGGCAGTGGCTGGAGGTGACTCCATGAGGTGAAGGCAGCAGCAATGCCCAGACAGGAGCCATGAGTTGTAGAGTAGAGTCACAGAGGTGACGTGCAGGGTGTCCCATAGAGGACTGATAAAACCAGGGAGAGTGTTAGAAACTGACCATCCATCAATAGAGGCAAGAAGAGACCCTCACCTGCAGGAAGAATTTTGTGTCAAGAGACTAAGATGAGTCCTGGATTGTACACAGAGCATAGAGAATGCAGTTGTCCCCAACAAATTCTCCTGCGCTCTTGGCTTTCCCATGTAAAACCCTTAAAGGCTTCACCAGAGAAGTGACAATGAACAGTGACTTCTCCAAGGTTGTTCAGAAAGCCAGCAGCAGAGTGGACTGGAATGTAGATTTCCTAGCTTTTACCCTTCATTCATTAACTTTCCACCTGAAGAACTACACTGCATTTAAAAGAGGGATTCGAAGGCTGTCGAGAGATTCAACAAGAGACAATATGTAAATCAAAATTGGCTTGTAGATACACAAAAACCTGTATACAAGTATTTACAGTGCCTTTTCAAAACCCAGAAATAACTCAGGGGTCCCTTGGACAGAATGGACAATCAAATTGTGGATCATCCAGGGCCACACGCAGTGGGACACCACTCAGCAACAAGTGGAGTGAATTCCAGACACGCACAACATCATGAGTGAATCTCAGACACACCAAGGTGAGTGGAGGAAGCCAGATCTGAAAGGCTGCATACTACACGTGTCATTCTGGAACAGATTGGTGGATGCCAGGCAGTAGGCATCAGGGCAGGTTGGACTGCAAAGTTGCTTGGGGACGTTCTGGGATGATGGACTGACTGTGGTATATTTTAGCTGTGGTATTAGTTACATGACTGAATGCTGTTATGAAAGCTCTCAGTCTATTTATAAAAAAGAATGAAATTTACTATGGCAAAATATATTGCAATTTTTAAAAAACCTTAAGGAGAGAAAAAAAAGCCTGTAATATGCTGCTAGGAGGCACCATGGTAAGCAGGTAGGAGTGTGGCTCAGCCCAGAATATCCAGGCTTCAAACTGGGCCCCGCCTCTCTGTCACTCCCCTTCCTCAACATCGTCATTATTTAACACCCATAAAGTGGGCATAATAAAAGTATCTTCCCCACGAGATCGTTGCAACAAAGGAGTTAAAGTAGTTCCCTCTTGACCATGGGGGATACATTCCAAAACCCCTGGTGGATTCCTAAAGTTGCTTATGATTTTACCTTGTATATTCTGGGGTTTTTTTTCCCTTATGCATAATTGTGATAAAGTTTAACTTATAAATTAGGCACAGTAAGTGATTAATAACAATAACTAGTAAAATATAACAATTGTAACAATATACTATCATAAAAGTTACGTAAACGTGGTCTCCCCCTCTAAACACCTTATTGCACTGGAATCACTCTTCTTGTGATGGTGGGATATGGTACAAAGCTTACAAGATGAGGTGATGATAGATGACACAGGCCTTGTGATTTAGTGTCAGGCTACTCTGTGAGGGTTACTTGACCACAAACACTGTGACACTGTGATAGTCAATCTGATAACCAAGATGGCTACTGAGTGACTGATGAACAGATAGCATCTATAGTGTGGATACTCTGGACACAGAAATGATCCAGGGCAGGATGGAGCCTCTGTTACAAGATTTCCTCATGCTTACTCAGAAGGGCGCACAATTTAAAACACACATATTTTAATTTCTGGAATTTTCCATGTATGGATTTATAAATTCATAAATATATCACTGTCGCCACCCGCAGCATTTGCTACCGCCTGCAGCAACAATTGCGCGGGTATTTTTCGGAGGTGGACTGGAAACTGAGCTACTTCTATTATCTTTCTCTTTAGTGCGCTGCTTTCTTGCTTATTTGCTAATTCTCTAGCTTATAGAGGAAGAAAGGCTTTGAGAAGAGAAAGAGAGAGAGGCTTTGCATAAGAGAGAAAGAGAGACTTTGCTTAAGAGAGAGAGACTACACTTTGAGATCTATATCTTCTTAAAGTCCTGCATCCTGCAAACTAAAGGTGCTAGCTATCAGAGGTGCTTCTTCTGTGATCTGCCATCTGCCTTCTGCCTTCTGCATCTATCAGAGGTGCTGCTTGTACAACGGTGCTTCCTATAGGTGTGTGTCTTATATACCTAAGGCAGCCAATCAGCTTAGGATTAGCACAATTGAGGCACACCCCTCAGTACCAATCAAGAAAGAAAAATGAGGAATATCTGTTGACCACTAACGCAGAGGAGACATTAACTAATCAGGCAAAAGTAGATCATGCCGTGTTAACACTAGTTATGCGCCACCTCTTGGCTCAATGCCAGCCGCCATCTTAGGGTTAGCCAAACGTGTCTTCTGCATATCACTACAGTTTTATATATTCATATTAAATGAATATATAAATATTTGTTCAATATTTTCAGATCACAGTTGACTGCAAGTAACAAACTACAGAAAATGAAACTGCTCATAAGGGAGGATTACTCTAATTGCATTTTAAATGATTAGAATGTAAGCTTTTTGTTTGACATTTCCTGTGCAATTGTGCAATATATCTCAGGATAAATGCCGAGAAGTGCAAATTCTATGCATTGTCACACCTACCAACAAACTACCTTCCAAGAAAATTATATACCAGTTTATTCTCCCACAAACAGAACAAGCGGGTTTTGTGTGGTGCGGTAGCTTGGACCACTCTGGTGGCATCACCCTCCCTGTGTGCATCACCCTCTGCAGTTGCAGGACACCAGGTGCAGCTGCTGGTCCTGGCCTTGTGGCGGCTTCCCTTGGGACCAGCACTCTGCAGGGCCAGCCTGACCCCAGGCCTTGTGCGTAGCCTGCACAATGGACCTCAGTTAGAGGAGTGGACACTGGGAGAGGGATTCCCAGAGCCAGGTGTTGCAGATCACACTGGTCCCAAGTTTGACATCCATATGCTGGTTTCACTTCTGAGGCAAGAAAATGCAAGAGACATTTGTATGATCAAGATTCCTCCAGAAATGAGATATACAGATTACTTTGTGATTGGTAATGGAACTTCCACCTGACACTTACATGCCTTGGCTTACTATATTGTGAATATGTACAAACACCTGAAACTGTAAAAGTGAACTTTATGTTAAGACGGAAGGGAAGGGTACCCATGACTGACTTTGTGTGGATTTTGCGTGGTGATTCGTTCGATGCTTCCCGAAACCAGAGAAACCTATGAATTACAGAAATTATGGACCCTATGTTATGATGACCAGTTAGCTCAGATAGCACCTGAGACATTTCCTGAAGACTTCATTCTTGGACTAGAAGATGACATTTCATTCCTGACTCCAGTAGCGTTCAAGTGTGAATAAACTTAGATGAATTGCTTTAGTCATTAAAAAAAAAAAAAAATAGAGCATGTAAGTTTTTTGTCCTCTGCTCTGTGCCAACACTGCCTAGTTCTAATCTTTTCATCATTTCCAATTTGAAAGGCTGAAAATGATATTTCATTGACCTTTCTTTTGTATTCCTTTGATGACCAGTGAGGTTGAATATCTTTTGATCATAAGTATTTTTACGTGAATTGCCTGTGTATAATCTTTTTATTAGAATGTTTATAGTTTTATTAATTTTTAGGAGTTTGTTATAAATTTGGCATCATAATGATAATTAACATTTATTTTTTATTAGGTGCCAGACACTCTACTAAGCACTAAAAGATATTAACTAGCATTTGATGGAGCATACACTTTGTAAACATTTCCCTGCCTCTGTCACTTTTCTTTTAACTTTGCTTAACTTTTATGTTTTCTGAAGAAGTTAAAATTTTATAAATTCCTTTATGATTGCTATGTTTTTGGTGATATTTAAGGAGGTCTTTCCTTTTGAGTAATTGTAATCATTTTATTCAACTAGTGTTTTTATGTTCCTGTGTTTCTCATTTACTTGGAAGTTCTTTATAGCAATTCTCATTGGAGAAGTATTCTAAAACAGTAAATATATTTTTTGTACCAGGGATTGAACCCAGGGGTGCTTAACCACTTAACCAGGTCCCTAGTCCTTTTTATCTTTTGAGACAGGGCCTCACTAGATTGCTCACAGCCTTGCTAAATTAATTGCTGAGGTTGACTTTGAACCTGCTATCCTCCTGCTTCAGCCTCCTGAGCTGCTGGGATTATAGGCGTGCATGACCATGCCCAGCTAATAAATGTTTTTAATCCCAAAATGAAAAAAGGAGATATCTGATGGCATTTGTAGCAATAATCTTCAATCTCCATCAACAAGACAGAGAGTGAAAGGTGAGAAAATGGTCCTGGGGGAGGTGATAGGTGGGAAAGGCTGATGGCTTATGGAATGTAGGTGCTGGAGAGGTCACAGAGACTTCTCCCATGAAATGACTCTGGGTGCTTCTTTAATACTGGCCCCTCTCTTCCCCCTGTCTGCCTGTTCTGTGTGCCACTTCTCCTAAGAAATCTCCTCTCTCCATCTCCCTGTACCCTTACCCTGTGCACCTGACCCAAACCTCAAAGACACATTCAAAACAGAGCTCATGTTTTCAAATAGCACTTCTTCCAATGCTAAGATTTCCTTCACTGTTAGTGAAATCAGATTCAACAATCCAAGCACTACTTTAAAGACTTGGCTCTTCTTTCTCGCTTAAGAATAACAGTTTTGGAGAATGAAATACAAAACAAAGGTGTAATACATCTCCTATGACCTCACATATTTAGGGTGATTTTTTCTTGCCAACTGATCCTGTGTTTATGCTAACAGCCCTTTTGTTTCCTTAAAAGTACTCAGTTATTCCATCGAAAGCCAAAAGGAAAATAAACTCTGTTTCTCAGGCAATGTGAGGCAACAAGAAAGGCCTTGAGCACTTTGAGAATATTTTTTGATTGAGTGGAAAGAACCAATTATAGTTGCCAGTTATTTCTTCCAGGGGGGCAGAAAAAATAGTGTCTGTGTAGAAGGAGGGAAAAGTGTTTCTTTTGTTTTTAGATCTGCCTTTAAGACATTTCTGTAAGAAAGACAAGTAAACATTGTGAGACCTGTTATCTCAAAGAAAGGAAAAAGGTTCACAGAGATATGAATTCAAAGATTAGCACGAAAATTATTTTGTCTCTAGATTATCATTTAAATTCTTAAACACAGAATTAAGCAAGAATTTTCAAAGTGTTTCTACATGTGTGTATGTATACACACAAATATATACATACAAACATAATTGTACATGTATACATGTCTGTAGCATATATTAAAGTATATGCACATAAACATGCTACATATATGCAATATATATGGAATATATATATATATATATATAGAGAGAGAGAGAGAGAGAGAGAGAGAGAGAGAGAGAACTACTACATAGTACTTATCAAAACCAATCACATTTTTTGGAAATACAAATTGGTTAGAAACACAAACCAGCAAATCAATTCTTCTCCTCTAGAGAGATCTGACCAATTTAAGATCCCGAGTATAAATTCTCTGACCTTTTCCAGCAGGCACAATACCAAGGTGGTGTCTCAAAAGACAAACATACTTTTGTGGTAGATAACTGTTTTCTTGGCCTCTAAAGAACCATGGCCACATTCTTATGAAGAAAATTGTGGCCTATTTTGCCAGTTATTTTCTCTTTCCAGAGTAGGAAAATTCCCACCCTAAGGCATAGGAATTAAAGTTTCTAAAGGAAAAGTTCTCTTCCTCAGGACCATCAGGAGGTATCTCAAACGCTCTCCTCTAATTCCAATCTGGTTGTGATAAATCCTCTCTATTACTTTCTAGAATCTAGGATATGTACGTGTATGTGTGTGTGTGTGTGTGTGTGTATGTACACACGTTTCTCTCAATACCTTGAAGTACACATGCAAGAGTCTAGCAGAATTTAAATGTGCTTTACAGTTAAACACATCTGAATAACGGTCTCATTTTTTTCATCCCTCTTATCTTTTGTGTATTATCCCATTACTACTTACTCTCCTACTCAGCAGGCATTTACAAGGTCTCTCTACTCTGTATCTGACAAAGTACCTGATAATGTGGGTGCAAAGAGGATTTCTTTCTTCATTTATTTCAACCCATACCAATCTATGAAGTATTGGGGACATGCAATCCTAAAGATTCCTGCTCTGCAATGGTTTATGATCTTATTTTCTTTGCTATCCAGGGAGTCCATTCATAAATTTCTCCTGTTATTTATGCAAGTTCTACTCTTAGTGTATAAATAACCATCTTACTCAGAGTCAAGAGCACAGTTTGTAGTTCCTCTTGAATCAGTTTTCATAATGGAGCACTCCTGTCTGGTGTCAGGTCAACACATATGGATTTAGACCAGGGCCTCTTGTGTTCCACTTGTCTAAATATGGGAATCTGTGATTTCACAGGATGGACTGAGTTCATGGGTCTGAAAATCAGTGGCTCCTTTACCTGTGACATAGAATAATGCATTGATATGCTAAAAGAGGCAAATGTAACAAAAATGCATGAGAAAATCATTGAAAAAGTTGAAATTCTGATATAATTTATCATTGTAATTTTAAATATTGGTAGACTTAGAAACTTTGGTATCTGGCTTCAAAGATTGAAGTCCTTAAACAGAGTTTTATTCCATGAGCCATAGTTGACCATTTGCTTAATGTTTTTTTTAATTTCACGAATACTGAGCTCTTTAGATGACATCTGTTTGACATATCTGAGCATTAGCATAGGTATCTTTTTAAATGCAGAGATTAGACATCAAAATTCTGAGCCTATTGCTGTAATCTGATTGTGTTATCTATAAGACATCTTACTGTGGTTTTGATCTTAAAGATGTTTGAGTTCACTTAAAAAAAAATTTTTTTAACTAGAATTTTTGTGTCTTAGGTTGAATTGTCACAGAGCAGATAGTAACACAAGGATTAGAAAACAAGTGGTTGGTTTGAGAAATGATCTCCAGAAATACTGGCAAGGGAGTAAGGAAGAAACACATGGGACTTATTTTTTTTTTTTTTTTTTTTTTTTAAATCACGGTAGCTGCCACTATGGACAACTGGAACTCCACCTGGGTGGGAAAATCAGTTGGGGACAAACATGTCTGAAAGACCCCACTTGAGGGACAGGAAGTTGTACTAGTTTTCATTTTTGATAAGTGGCCAAAGACCATTCCCACAGGCACTGAGCCCTCAGGAGGAGAATCAGGTGCTTGCTGTCGGGAAAGGTGGGTGCTGAGGTGGCTGTAAATCATTCTGCCCTGCTGGAGCAACAAACTCAGGTCCCTTTCCCTCCTTTTTGGTTTTTTGGGGGGTTTGATGTTTTTTTCTATTTTCATTTCTGCTTTATTATTAAATCGAACCAATTATAATATCAACTGTTTTCCTCTGGTTGGCCCTTGTTTCTACAAAATCCGGTTTTGTTACATCTGAATTTTACTCTGTAGATTTAGCTATTATCATTCCTATTTGTGTTGGATTGCTTCCACCAAGAATGAACTTTGTAAATTAGGTTGAGAAAACAGGTGTTTTCACCTATATACTAACCAATCATTAAAAAGCCCCAAGACAACTGTTAGTGCTACTCCTCCAAATACTCCAGAATCATCTGTTACTGTAACCCAGCTTCACCTCTGACCTGGTTGTTGAACTTTAGTAAATTTATAGCATAGCCTTCTTAAGCCTCAGTTTACTCATCTGCAATTCTGTACTAATGATAGAAACTTCCTGACTTCTTGTTAGGAATCAAGAATTTTTGGTGACAAATAAGTGTTCAATCAATATGGGCTATTTATTATTATTGCTTTGTGATTTAAGATCATTAGGATATATGTCACTTATTTCACTGACTACTGATTGCTTTGCTTTGCTAAAAGCATACTCACCATCCATATTGTCTTTAAACTGCAAATGGTTGTGTCAGAATGACAATTAGATGTCCCCCTCCAGAGGTAATCATCCTGGATTGTGGCTGGTAAGGGTATAATAAGACACTATGCATAATGAGCCTGGGACTTAGTAGACACTGCACACTGCTTTGTCCCTTTTCCTCTCCTTGGAATGTGTGCCTTGAGTCTCGAGGATAGGAAAAATGACGTTATGTTGAATTTCGTAAGCACTTCTAGAAAGATGGCTTCCCTGAGTGCTGAAGGATTTGAGATCAGTTAACTCTCCTGTCATATCTAGTTGCTTATCCTGACACTCCAATATCCTTTCCAAAATGTCTTAAGAAAGATTTGATCTGTTATTCTTCTTCAACGGCTCTTACTCTGCAATCAGCACCTCCGGATGTTCATGTGCTACTTATGGTGCTGAGCTTAGTACAGGGTGAGTACCCCTGATCAGAAGTGTTTAGGATCCCCAGCATGGGGAGGTGTTGAAATATTTGCATATACATAATGAGATATCTTGGGGATGTGACCCAAGTCTAAACATGGAATTCACTTACATTTTATATACATCTTATACAAGTAAACTGAAGGTAACTTTATACAATATTTGTAATCATTTCGTGCCTGAAACAGTGTCATAGTGTGGCATTTTCCACTTGTGTGCCATGTCAGCGCTCCAAAAGTCTTGGCATTTGGAGCATTTTGAATTTTGGATTTTTGCATCAGGAATGTTCAACCTATGGATTGTTTCTATAAACTGTGCATGTATTTTTTGTTTTTATGTTTTTTAGATTTACTTGTGGGTGCGTTTGGAACAGGAAAAGTAGCTGTTTACAGGTATGTGGTCGATGGTATGCAAATTCTAATTGTTTTAGGTACATTTTCTTTATGTCGATAGTTTTGCATTATAAACCTATTTTAACTATTCTGGAAAATACTTAGATGCTCTTTTAAAATCTGGAGGTATTTCAGCCCTCCATGTTTAGCCTTTCATCCTTCTGTATTTTTATTTTCATACTTGATGATCAAACTTCCAGCCCCTACCAGTGTTACATTAAATAAAATTTGAAACTCAGTAAATCATAAAATGAGCCACTTTTTAAATGTTATTGTGTTTGAATTTTGGAAATCATTTAAATGAGCAGTTCTAGAGGAGTTTGGAGTGGGAAATTTCCTCTTTACCCTGGATGCTATAATGGAGTGTGGACACTAAGTTAAGGAATAGAATATACCATGAACTGGTAGCCTTTAAACGTAAGTGCTGATCAGTATTTGAAATGCAACAGGCATGGAATTCAAGCCAAGCCATTCCACCTACTCACTAATTTGTAAGCTTGCAAAAATGCCTAAAACTTTCTAAACCTTAGATTTTTCATCTGCAAAATGGGAATAGCAATGCTTACTTTACAAGCTAACCTTTGTTAAAAAGAATTCAGTGAGAATCTGCACATGAAGTACCCGGAACAGTAACTGGTTAGATAGTTGATGCTCAAAATTTTTGGACTTTCCTCTAAAATATTTTATAGGAATTTCAGAAACTAGGTCAGGATATTAAGACAAAAGCCAGAGAGCATACATAGCTGTCCCTAAGTGTGCAGTGCTAATACAGTCAGCTCCCAGAGAGAGTCTAAGGTTAGGTTTCCTGCTGCAGATGGATTTTCTTCCTCATCAGTCCCATACAATTCAATTGAGGGCTGATTTATACCAATGACTTCCCACTTCAGGTTCTAGAGAACCAGGCAGCTGGAACTCCCGAAGTCTCTAAAGTATGGGGCTTGGGGTTTGTAGTGGCCATGAAGGTGTGCCACTTGGAGCTGTTGGAGAGAAGTTGACCCATGGCCCCAACTGCTGTATTCTGTGTCTGCCACTGCCCTTGTGTCAATGTCCTGTTTCCCATGAGCAGCTCCCAGCCAACTACTGAACACAACAAGGACATAAATAGAAGCCTATTCCTGCAAGACATGCAACTCCTCTCTCAGGCAACTCTGATCCAAGGACACCCCATCACCCACACCAGAACTTTCTTATTCAACCTTCTCTCCTTCCCTTCATCCTTTCAGGTATCAAAACTCCAAACCTCCTCCCTTCATTCCCCTCTTTTCTCATAGGTGTTTGCCACAATAGATTTCTTGCATGTCTAATTCCATTTTATCATCTGCTTTTCTAAGGACTGGAATTAACACAATATGGAAAGTAAAATAATAAAGTACAGCTATACAGCATAAAGCAATTTAGGAAAAGTCTCAGTGGGTCCCCTATGGTAATGATGAATTGTTTGAAACAGTGTCCTAAGCAACTTTCTGCCCTCAAGTCATAGCCCTCCCTTCCGTCTTCAAAGAAGACTTACCCAATATGGTGTCACAGCATTCTGAAATCTGGTGGCTTTGACTCCCAGACATTGTGCCTTGTAAACTTTAAAAATTGCTCCACTCTCTTCCATGGTGATTTACTCTCTTGTCTTTTTATCCTCACCTGGATGACCAGAACGGTGCTAACTCCATCAGTTCCTCTCTTAAACTTTGTGCATATTAGAATCACCTTCCAGTGTGGTCCTTGCCCTAGAAGCTCCCCTTCAGATGGGCCAGAGCATTGTATTTGTTTCAAAGCTCCCTGAGTGATTATATTGAGCAGTCAGGATTAAGGACCACCACTCTGGGTTAAGTATGAAAGTATTCCATAAACCCACCCTCATGTATTTAGCTAAATCTGCAAAGCTCAGATAGAACATTACCAATCGAGGTAAAACATTGTCATTGAGTCAACATTTGTCAAATTTCAGTACTTACTGTGAGTGACTGTAAGATGATGTATTTCCTCAAATATGGATATAAATATTCTACCAAATCGTAAAGCAGTATTTTACACCAATGTTGTCACAATATTGTGAGTCCATTCCATAAAGAAAGCAGCTGTACTTGATAGGCCCACAGCATCCCTTATTTGGATTCCTGTGTTATCAGATGTGTTTAGAGGTAGCTAGTTGAGTGGGCTACCCACTTTTTCATGCAGACAGCAGAATTCTTGGCACAAGGCTGGGAATGTTGGCCGTGGCCTTTGGAAATAGAGTTCTGTCTTTCAGGAAGTGAGCTTCTGCCTATCGCTGGTAAGGTCCATTCAGCCCCTGTGTTTTCTCCCTGCAGAGCCAGACCAGTTGTGACTGTGGATGCCCAGCTTCTGCTGCACCCCATGATTATTAATATTGACAATAAAACTTGCCAGATTCCAGAATCTTTGACACCTGTGGCCTGGTGAGTTCACCCAGTGCTTCTCAAATGTGGATTCAGATTTCCTTGGTATCTTGTAAAAAAAAAAAAAAAAAATTGCAAGATTTCAGTGCAGTAAGTCTGAGATAGGGCCTGAAGCTTTGCATAGGTAGGAAAAAAACTTCAAGAGGGTACTGATGCTGCTTGTCTTTGGACCAAGTTTGAGCAACAAGGAAGTAGTCTTTCATATGCAACTATGGCATGATGCTAACCTTTGGCTTGTTCTCTGATCTTTAGGCTCTGAAATGAGAAGCATCAAAACCTTTGGGGAAATTCCCAATGAAACAGACCTTGGAGATCTCTTTGGCATACTAAACTGTTAATCAAACTAAAATTAAAACAAAATACCCCCTCTTGCATTTTCATATGCATATAGATACCACTTTTCAGATATTTACTAAGCAATCTCCCCCACACACACACTTTTTTAATAGTCTAGGTTGGGTTAAATCAGTCAGTTTCCTGTGCTGAAAACAGATGTCAATTTTGTAACATAGCATGTACAACTAGACAGAAGGGAAACATTACAAAAATAGAGATTTATTTTTGTGGTCACAATCTCATCATCAGGAAGAGTCACGGCCCCTTAGCCTGGATCACAGGAGAATATTGCTTATCCAGCTTTTCAAAGTGTCCCTTGGGAATTGTGCCAGTCACCTGAAAGGAAGACAAAATGAAACCAGATTATATCAAAGCCCAAGAAAATGCCACCTTGTATTTCAAGAGTAGGTCTTAAGGGTCAGAGGTCATTACAAGGGATTACGCCGACTGGGCTTATCCTCTAGAAAATCAATAAATCCCTGAGGTGTTTGAGATTTGCCCTCATTTTCCAGGCGATGTGGTCGGTACAGTATGTTCAGTTTCTCAGAATGTCATAATGTAGAACAAGCCAATCGTGACCCAAAGGGGTTATTTCTAGCCCATGTGAGTGTGTTGCTGCTGGTCTCTCAACAGTTCATACCAGACTCAACACTTGAGGTGGAGGGTGGGGAGTACAGTGGACCCTGAAGAATTCTTCTAAAAACATCCTGCTGCTGGGAGTTCTCATTGCGGGGAGGCGTGCCCTCTTCCTTAACTGCTTTTGAAAGTAGTTGGGAAATGCCCTGAGCGCAGTTTTAAATGGTTTAAACCATAAAATAGTATAATGAAAACCTGATCTGAGAAAATATGTGAAAGAGCCAGCATTTTTCTTAGCCTGGTATGATAAAATGAACATTAAATGAACTGTGAGTGCTACTTGAGCGTGAGTATTAAAACTTTAATATCCCCCTGTAGTCTTCCCTTTGTGTCTTTGTAACTCCTTGGATTTCTAGAAGGAATTCTTTAAGCATGGACGGTACACTGATATAGAGTGTGGTGGTGGTTTTGAACTAGATAATTTTTTTCCTAAGGATTTTTAGTTTTGTGGATAGTTTCCTTAAGATTTAAGTAGTTTTAAACATGATTATGGGACCTGTTTGGTTTTACAGAAAGCATATTATTTTTTAACCAGAAAATGTCCTCTTTTCATGAGCAATTTTCCTATTGCATCAAATGATTCTATTAAGATGAGATGCAATTTTTATGTGGAACAAATTATATTATATTCCTTTAAAGATTATTTATCTAATTCTGTTGCATACATTTCCTGAAAGGCATTTTCTTTTCTTTCTTTTTTTTTTTTTTTCTGTATTTATCATCTCTTCTTCTTGCTTGATTTGTAATTTTTCTTTGGGAAGTTGAAATTTCCTGCTGTGTTTCATTTCTCAACTGCCACCAACCGTTAGTACAACTGCCATACTCTTGGAGATTTCTGAAATCTCCCCTTATAGGTAGGGTTGCCAGATTTAGGGGGGTGGGGAGAAAAAAAGCAGGACATCAAGTGAAATTTGAATTTCTGATACAACAATGAAAAGTTTTTTGGCATAAGTAAGTCCCTTACAACATTTGGGTCATATTTATACCAACATTTATTTCATTGTTTGTTGACATTCAAATGTAACTCAATGTGTTTGATCTGGCAACCCTACCTACAGGATTTCACCCCAAGCACTGACACCAACATGGAGGTTGTCATTTATCAAAATTACACCTTTGTAGGCTTTGTGCTCATTAATTGGTCAGTTCCCAAACATCCTTAAAGAGACAGAAAACTGCTTTACCTTCCTTCACACACAGGCCTTGCTCAGAGTCATGTGTTAGGGAAGGGAGAGTCAAGGTCTGATCTCAAGTTTCCCTCATTTGACCAGCAAGCTGCCTTCTGTCCTATTAACTGAGGATATTTGGTTTGTGGATGTTCCATTAATGCCAGATATCAGAGCATTTGAACACTAAGCTTAGATTTCTCCTTTTGTGCCATTCCTGAAACTGGTTTGACCTTCCAAATCTCCCTGGGGCTCTCCTTGGGACACAGAAAACTTTTCTCCCTTTCCAGACATCAGAAACATCTTAAACTCTCTCTCATATGCCTGTTAGCGTACTAAGTTACAAAGTAACTGGATTTGCTTTGGGTGCATTCATTTCGTTTTTGTTGTTTACCCTACAGAGACATTTCTTGGACCTGTCTCTTCCATTTCACTTCTCCAGCCTGCTCTGTGAATTTGATATGACATCACCTAGAGCCTATACTGTCACAACAGCATCCTAGCTCTTCTGTTGCCCTACATCTGGGTAACTCCTTGCAAACTTATCTTTTTTGTTTTTATTATTAAAAATTTTTTTTTAATTTTTACAGACACATTTTGATTCATTGTACACAAATGGGGTACAACTTTTCATTTCTATGGTTGTACACAATGTTGTGTATGGTTGTACACAATGTTTATTTTCATTTGCAAAATTTCTGAATGGTTCCTCAGAGTATAAAAATAGAGAGGTAACAATTCAGTGCAGAATGTGTCTCTCTCATTCTTTATAGTTATTGTTATTATTCTAAGAATTTAGCTTAATTTTTTCCAAAGTAATTGAAAGGCCTCTGTGAAAAACCTTTTATTGAAGATCTGAAATGGTTCCTCACTTTCATCAATATAGGTCTTTCTTTCTTTTCTTTTTCTTTTCTTTTCTTTTCTTTTCTTTTCTTTTCTTCTCTCTCTCTCTCTCTCTCTCTCTCTCTCTCTCTCTCTCTCTTTCTTTCTTTTTTCTTTTTTTCTTTTTGGTACTGGTAATTGAACCTAGGCTTGCTTAAACACTAAGCTACATCCCCAGCCCTTTTTATTTTTAATTTGATACAGGGGTTCATTAAGTTTCTTAGAGCTTTGCTAAGTTACTGAGCCTGACCTCAAATTTATGATCCCTCCTGCCTCAACCTCCTGAGTTGCTGGGATTACAGGAATATAGGCATATACTACCAAACCAGTTCATTGTAGATTTCTTTCAATCAGCTATGTAGTTTTATAAAATATCTGCTATTGACATTCTAAGTTAGAAAAAGAAAATAAAATCCAACTCAATAAATATTAACATAATTGATTGTTAACCAATTAGAAAAAAACTACTGGAAGTTTGCATTTTATAAATGCAAAATTAACTAGTTACTTCTCCAATCTGGGGAAAAAATATCTTTCCAGATTTAAGTAACTTTGTGTAAAATCTTATATTTGCCATCATCAAAAAAGGATGAATTAGCGAGAATGAAAAATGAATTGTTTTGTACTTTTAAATTGTGTTTCATATTGATCTCCTTTTCTCTTCCTCATACACAGCTCTGAGCAGACTCACATCCCAGGATCATTATTCCAACTGTGCATGGGTAGTGATTAGTGTGAGGATTGTGTATTGTCCTGACCATATCAGAAGCACTGTCTGTGAAGAGTTTCATTAAGATTTATGTGATGAGGGATCTGGGTGGATTTCATGGTTGTTGTTCCAATCAGACCTACTCAGAATAATGGGCCATGCCAAATATGATCATGAATTCAGTAATGGTTCACAGCTTTTCCTGACAACCCAAGTGTACTTCATAACTATGTACTGACCTGCACGTGGTCCTGATTCTACGGCATATAAAACACATGATGTATGTGCATGGGTCCGTAGATAACAGAGTTTCCTGTGTTGAGAATGAATATGCCAGTCCAGTGCTGAAGAGCTTTGAGATTTTCTCTTTAGATTAGAACAGAGTTCTTGAAAACTTGTGACTTAACAAAGAATTTTCTGCTAAAGACATCTTTAAGACAACAGGTTCAGGTTCGAGTGCTGTTGTCAATAATTCAGGAAGTTGTAGTGGTTCTATTAAGCTTTAGGAAAGATGTTAGTCATCTAGTTGTTAATGGTATTGAAGGTATGGAAAGGAGAAACTAAGAAAGAAATATAGACATAGACTGACATATAATCTATAAATCAAGAGTAACCCTTCAGCTGATAACTTCATTTACCAAATACCTTCCCACAAACAGGGAATAATGTCCACTTTCATAACTTTATTCCTTTTCCAAAAACTATATTGCTTTTGAGCTGTTCATATTAAACAAAACACAATATCTAAAATTATTTTAATTTATATATGTTGATAATTTCATTACATAGATGAATTTATCTTCTAAAAGCTAATGAGCTTTGTCTATGCAGAATAATGATAAATGGAAATAAAGGTCAATAGATGACTTTAACACATAGCCAAATACTTCTCCCAACAAAAAGTTGGGCACAGAAAAATCTCCACCTTTGGAAGCTGGACCTACTATAAAATTTAAAGATGTGATTAACTAGTCATCTCCCTTGAATTCTTCTAATCGAAGTAGAAGTGCACCGGAATTTGTGATTTCTCTGGGGAGATGGTATAAACACGTGTAATGGCAAAGACATCTCAGGAAACTTTTGGCTTAGTGGTATGTGGCGAATTATTTACCCTAAAGGGAGACATTGACTGGGGTCACAGAGATAGATGAATCCCAGATGTGACACATTTTCATTATGTTTGACACAGGAAGCCAACATATAATTAAAGTATGATTAGGGGTTATTTACTTTGTTAGAATTCTGTGGAAATATTTAAATCATACTATAGTATTTTATTGGTAAAATCTTTAAAACTGTCTTTAATCGTAATAACTATTTTCTTATAGTTCTACTTCCTTTGAAATGTGAAAAGGTCCCATCTCTCATGCTATTAGTTAGAACTTAGAATTTTTCAAGAGGGAGGTGAGAGCATTTGGCAAACTCAGGCACACAATGGGACGTTGCTTATTCCCTCTGTGGTCACAGACCAGGGCCAAGGGCAGGTCCTCCCACAAGCTATAGCAGGACATTTCCTTGAGTTGTGATTCAGTCATGTTCAAGGCAAAACCGTGAAGCGTCTTCCATGCACATCTATCTTCTCATTATTGTCTTCATAGCCTATATCATTGCACCTACCTAGCTAAACAGCAGCCTTAAACTCCTTATTTTCTTTCTCTTTGCCCTCTCTTTTCTTTTCCCTCTACTGCCAGTCTTACCTGACTCCTAGCATGGTACTACCAAGTTCCAGTCCTTTCCAAGCAGAGTGGGTGATGTAAGTTAAGCAGAGTGTGCTGCTCCATGCTTTTCAGGATTAAATTCCCAGTAACGAACATGACTTCAAAGCCCTGTTTCCCATCATTCCACTAAGTCAGCTGTGCCTCCAGCAACTTCCGCATCTTGCTGGATGCTCTGACCACACTGGATCTTTCACTGTTGCAGATGGAGTCATGTTCCTACTAACCCAGGCTTTGCCATTACTATCCTCCCCGTGACCTGCCTTGTTCTTCACTCCATGGCACGCAGAAGATATTCATTCATAGGTATTCACTGCATAAAGGCAGCAGGGTATTAATTGATCAATTGTTCAATCAATTAAACTCTAGTAATTTTTTTCAAGTATTTCTTTCCTATAAAGAGTTGCGTGTCTTAATTGTCTTGGTGCTGTGGCACATTGGTGGGAGACGTGTGTGTATGTGTACACAATTAAAAATATATAAAGAAAATTATGTATTCATTTTACTGGGGAAGAAGGAAAGAAAGATTTCTGCTTCAGATTCAAAACTGCATTAACCCATCAATTATTGACTTATTTTTTCATAGCTTTTCTTTAAGAGTATGTGCATCTGTAGCAGGCCAGAGCATTTCAAACACAGTAGGTGAGCATGTTTTCATTTTTACTCTCCTGTACTGTATCAAGCAAACTGAACAGTAAGCATCTCTGTGCACAGACCATATAAAACTAAAGATCCCTTCCTTAACACCCAGATTTCTATTGCATTTCTGGGAACTTGTACATAATATTACTTCAATAACTGGTATTAATATTATGTATAAAGTATATAATCATGGGGAAAATGACAATCTGTAAAAACATTATGAAACAATTTTAGCTTGGGAAATATTTTGTAACTTTTTTTTCCATTCATATATGTGTTTGATCTCAACTATTGAAAAAAATACTTCCTGAATAAGCAATTTAAAATAAGAATTCGTATCTGAATACTTTTCCTCACCTGATTCTATTTACTCTATTTCCTTCCTTTAGCTCTGACAGCTGAGGTGCAGTTAGATTCCCTGAAACAGAAAGGAGCCATTAAACGCACACTCTTCCTGGACAACCATCAGTCCCATCTCCTCTTCCCTCTGGTGATAAAGCATCAGAAATCCCTCAAGTGCCAGGACTTTATTGTTTACCTTCGAGTAAGTGTTCCAGAAATCACTTTTGAGGCCTCTCATGTGCAAATCTGAATTCCAGCCATTTCCCCCCTATTTAATCATCATATTTGTCTCCAGAGATTCCCATCTATTTTCATTTTCATAGGAGGAGGAGACTTTAAGGTTGAATACTCTTCCTGACCCTGACTTCCACTAACCTAATGATCTGTTGCTCTTAATTTCTAAGGCTTCTTTCTGTTTTGAACAAAATCTTGATAACAGCGCTCAACTCAGGTGGTTTTCATTTCTAAGTGCCTCCCCCCAAGGAACATAAAAGTTCAATACAATTTATTTGAATTTTTATCCTATGCAAGGTTGTCGTGTTAGATTTTTATCAGTGTGCATTTCAGAGCCAACTTAGGAAAACATGAGGCATTCAAGGCTTTTATTAATACAAGTAATTTATAATTATGCTTTTTAAAAGTAATATGTTTTTACAATTCTAAAACCTACCATGAAATTTTAAAAGTCCAAATATTTATACCACAATTATCTGTCTTCACCTTGCCAGTGGTTGGGTTATGGTCATTCATTCTCATTTCTTCTTCTCTAAGGGACTGGTTAGCAAGGGGGACATGCAGGAAGACCAAAGATTCACAACCACACTCACACATGAAAAGCCAGGCGTGACTTACACCTCTTACTGTGACCTTAAATGGCACAACTAAAAGGTGACATGCCTTTTTATGTGCTTGCTGCTGGGTGCTCAGCCTCTCCTTGGAGGAATTCTGTGCCTTTTCACAAGGGAACTTGAAATGTGCTGAAAGTGTTTTGAAGTTCATATAAGCCAGGCCTTCAAGAAATAATAAGGGAAGAAGAGAATCAAGATGTTTTCTTCCCCTGAGCTCAAGAGAACTCCTAAATTCTGACAATCTCCTGAAAACAAAAATCCTAATTCTCGAAGGTTTTCATTGCATTGATGGTGTATAAATGTAATCTTTTGCTTTGTGGCTCAACTGAATCCTGTCTGAGTTGTTGACAATCTGGAGATCCCGAAGTTTCCCTCTAGAAGCACATGTTAGTGAAACTGGGGCTCTAAATGATTTCATCACTGAACATAAACTAACTACGCTGGCTCCTATATACCACATAAATCAGTGTGTCTAAACCTGTTGCCATGGTAGTTGCTCTATCAGTTGCTTTCATTGAGCAGTGTCAAGTGTTGCCTGCTTTTTGCAGACCAACATCTTGCAGCTATTTCACGGAACCTCTCTTGAGCTTGTGCTTATTTTTCCTAGGATGAAACGGAATTCCGAGATAAATTATCTCCAATCAACATAAGTTTGAATTATAGCCTAGATGAATCCACCTTTAAAGAAGGCCTGGAAGTGAACCCAATACTTAACCACTACAGGGACAATGTTGTTACTGAACAGGTATGTCCTTGATGAACTTTGATGACATTTTGTACAGGTAACCTCTGAGAGTGTGGGTTCCTATGACCTGAAATGAAGTCTGGTCCCCTCTGTTCTTTCCTACACATAGCTGTGTAACATTTGGGAGTTTTTTTTTTTTTTTCTAACATGTTTCCTGAAACACTGCATCATTGTGTTTTTGGAAGCCCTTCCTCTTGTACAACCAAGATTTAATTTGTTCAAAATGTGGCAGTAATAGAAGCAACACAGCCTACAATACTCAAAACAGTGATAGCGTATCATTCTTGACAGACATTTCAGAATGAATTGGAATTAGACAACAGTGTAAACTAGTCCATGTTGAGAGGTCACCTCATTACCTAGGGTATTGGACTGGACAGAATCAGGCATCATAAGATGAAAGCTTTGGTTTAATTTTTGTAATTATCTGAAATTTTCAAGAGAAAGGATGTGACTCAGGTTTTCCCAGATTATTCCTGATGTGTGGTTTGTACAACATAGGCTCACATCCTGGTGGACTGTGGAGATGATAATCTGTGTGTTCCTGACTTGAAGCTGTCGGCTAGACCGTGAGTTTAAATAAATAAACGTGTGCATTCTATCTAATGGAATACAGGAGTTTATTTAAAGTTTCTGTGGCGAAGGTACACACTTCCAACAACTAGAGAAAATAAAAAGCGACTTACTTGAAATTCTTGAGCTTGGCAACACTTTGGGTTAGCCTGGGGTTTGGTTAGTTCTTTGTCATTGGCATTAAGTGACACATCCTGAGATTTTGCCTGGGCTATTTCATCTTTCAGCAAAAGTTAAAAAAAAAAAAAAAAGCAGTGTTTTTTGTTAAAAGTAAACTCACATACTGGGAGGTTAGGGTTATATTTACTTGCCTCAGTCAACTGAGAAAGCATTCAAACAGGAGGGTTCCATCTACACCTTAACCAAATTGGTTTTCACAGCACCGCAGATACTCAAAGCCATCCGTAAAACTGTCAAAACAAAATTCATTTTAGTTTGCTGGAAAAAAGAACTTAAAATGCACAAAAAGGCGTAAAGCAGATGTCACAAGTCAAATAAGAAGCAAAGGGCTTCCTCATTGTCAGTAAATGGGAGCCCAGACTCCAGCATCTATAATTTCACTGTATTAAGAAAGAATTCAGACTCAGACATAAAATATCCTCTGGTAGCAAAAATAGATTTGTACTCCTTCCTCTCCCAGAAACTGTGTCACTGCCTTAGTTTGGAATCTATATGGTAATTTCTCAAGGGGACTTTGACCAAACTTCATAATTTAACAAGTGTCAAAAGCAATGGATTTGAGGAAAGGTCAAAAGTGGAAGAGTCATTTCTAAATGTTGTTTGATTTGGAGTTCAAAGTGAATTAAGTTTCCTCAAAATCCTTCAAAACCCTCTATTGGCCACTTAGGATCCTGTTTCATCTGCCTGTTTCTTTCTTCTTATCACTATTGTGTCATGTCCCCTCTTACTTTCTAAACCACCTCTGTTTTCTCATAGCCCATTTTCTTCCTCATATATGTTTTCATCAATGTCCTGGAGCTGCTTTATTCTGGCTTGCAAGCCAAATATTAATTTTGTAGGATTTTTGCTAGCAGATTACTAATATATTGGTAGCTTGAAATTGACTATAGCTAGACAATTGATACCACTGGAATCCAAAAATGCTATAAATCAGTTTTTGTTATTGGGGACCTGGCTGTCAATCATTTCCAATACCCCACTGGGTGTCTTCCCACCCTTCCCTTCCAGACACAGTTCTCTCGACTCTTCCCACCACCCCTTCATGATGACCTATCTTTGTTGTTGCAGTTCTAGTTTTGCATTTGCTATTTTCCTTTTTCCCTCCTAAATTATTTTAAAAGAAAAATTCATGAAGTCAGAGAAATAGAATAACTGATCATTCTTCCAAACTACATTTTTAGAGATAAACACCAGATTATCATTGGAGATGAGAATCACCTTATGCTCATAATAAATGCAAGAAATGAAGGGGAAGGGGCCTATGAAGCGGAACTCTTTGTAATGATACCAGAAGAGGCGGATTATGTTGGCATTGAACGTAACAACAAGGTAATGCCTGCAAATTATTTGAAGTAAGGAGCTGGGTATGTTTTTCAATTCAAGAATGTTTAATAGGTCATTCAGCCTGAGTTTCTTGCTAACCAAAAGAGAACAAAATGGCACCTTGTTCTGTCAAATCATGGTAGCAATGAAGGATTTAACACAGTGTTAACATCTGTCTTTGCCACAGTGCAAAGGTAAGTTTGCCAAAGACCAAAAGCTGAAGCAAGAAAGAGAAAAGTACTGGACAAAACGGTGGGTGGCTAATTTCCCAGGCTAACTCCCCATTCTCAAGGGCTTTTCAAGGTTTGTTTTGAGTTCCTTTTAGTTCCCAGCAGATCACTGGAGGTCTGGTTTTGATTATGGGTTGGGGAAGAAGGTCCAGCCAATCCTGCTGAGCACTGATAACAACCTGAACAGGAACTGGAAAGGAAACTAGTTCATTTTTCTTTCTTCTTGGTCCACTTTGGGATTGTGACCAGGGGAAAAAACCCAGTTCTTCCTCATGTGCCAGTTCTCAATGCCACTATTAGAATGATACTAATGCTGTTTATAATCTTCACATTCATTATCAGAACATGAAACTTCCCACTCTGCTCCTGCAGTGTTCTTAATCACTTGATCTAGAAAACCATTATGAATTCATTATAGATTAATGGAGGGTCCCTCTGTTCCAGATGTATGCAAAACTCACAACTCAGGATAGAGACCAAGCTTCACATTTCTTTCGTAGGAACAGGCACATCATAGGCACTCCTTACACACTTTTGAAGGCTCTATTTAACCAAAGTTTATTAAATGTCTGCTTGTTTCCAAATACTGCAACTGCTAAGGAGTTTGTACTTTCTAATAATTGAATAATTTAATAAAAAGTGATTCCTCTGCTTTGATATTGCCATCTTAAAGGCATTTTAATACTTAGGGAATATAAAACACTCAGCACTTCTAGTTTCATGGAATTTTGTTTTAGTTGTATTATCTTCCAGTCAAAGAAAATAAAAATCCAGATGAATAAGAATTGAATATCTTTGACTCATTTAAAATCATTAGGAGTTTCTATGGAAGAAATTCACAGAACGAATATCTCCAAGTTCATCAAGTTGTATCTGTTAAATATGTATAGCTTTTGATGTGTCAATCATACCTCAATAAAGTGGTTTAAAAAATAGTCCAAAAATTTTCTATCTTTTCCATGTCAGCAATGAGACTGGAAAAGGAAAATTCATCCCACTTCTTTTCAGGAATGTACGAAGCTCTACAACCTGTTCCTTCCGGCCCCCGTTTAAGACATGATAATCAATTTGCACCCTTATTGCCTCTAGTGAATGACTGATGACCATCCCATTTTCTTCTGCCTATAGTTATGTGATTTTTCTTACTCATTTCTCCATTAAAGTAACTTCAAGATATAAAAAAACGAGAATAAGTGGTGCATTTATATATATATACTTATAAAGAGGGTGTTTGATAACCATTTTGAATTGAAAACTGTCATCTTGTAATAAATCTCTACAAAGAAAGAAAAATAACCTACAAACACTTATATGCAAATAATATACAAACAAGTACAAAAATGAAGCTCGAGTATGATATTTAAAAAAAAAATTCAGAGCTCCACTCACATTTTTGTTTTGATTCCCTTTGAGTCACTCCACCCCTGACTTCATTAAACAAAACATCTATGTTCTTTCAGCAAAACTTTCAGCTTACTGGAAGTTCCATTGGTTGCCATGGAAAACCTGGGAGAGGGCTTATCACTCTTGTGGTTGTTATCCATAATCTCAAATGAACCCTTGACGAATTTTTCTCTCCATCAGATTCCCTTTGGCCAAGACTTTTACTCAGTCTTTGAATTTTACAAGGAGTAAGTCACATTCCGTTTCCTTCTTTGTCTTTATGCAGTTTTGAGGTTTGTGAAACTTTTCATTTCAACTCAGTTTAAGTTTTTTTTTTTAAGTAAAATTTTCTAAGGGGAAAAATATTAAGAATTATCTGATTGTATATGTGGTCCGTTGTTGTTCTTCAGAGCATTCATCTTTTAGGTGCTAATCAATACTTTCTCTAGATACATGAATCAAGCCAACCTATATACTTTCATTGACCTTTCCTCTAAATTTTTCTGGGAATAAAGGTCTATGTGCCTTATTCTTGTCATTGTAGTAAAGTATGTATGAGGTCACTTTCATCATTCGTAGTGTGCAATCCAGTGGTATCACAATCACACCGTTGAACAGCCATCACACCTATCCAGTTCCAGAACTTTTCATTATCCCAAACTGAAACTCTGTCTTCATTACAAAGTAAGTCCCATTATCCTGTCTCCCCAGACCCTAGTAACCACTCTTCTCTCTGTCTCTGCAAATCTGGTTCTATTCTAGGTACTTCATATACAGCTTCACTTGAATCTCTCCAGCCAGCTCACTGTCAGCATGTCCCTAACTAGACTTTTCGTCTTCCTACCACACACTCCTCCTGTATTTTCTATATCAGAGAATGACACCAGTCTTCACCTGATTTCCTAAACCCTAAAATAAGTGGCACTGTAACCACCTTCCTCCACACCGGCATCACCAATTACTCAGATGATTGCAACAGCCTCCTAATCCAGGTTCCCATTTACCTGCCACCAGTCCCTTCACTACAGAGAGAACCACCTTGTTAAAATGCACATCTGACCTTGTCACTTTCTGGCTTGAAATCCTCACTTGTTCCCTGTTGTTTTTAGGATAAGATCCAAATCCTTCAGACGACTTCTGAAATTATTCATTCTGCCACCCCAGCTCACCTCTTCAGCCTCCCCACGGCTTCCTGATTCTTTCTGTTGACCTAACTTACCTCTCTTTACTCATCCTGTAGGCATTGATAATAGTTGAGATGCACTAATAACTGAGGCTTAATAATAATTGAGGTTGCTTATATCTATTTACAGTGGCTATGGGCTGGATACTGCTTTGAGCCCTTGTATGTATATAATTTACTCAAGTCCCATAACAACCTTATAGAGAAACTGCTATCATGATCCCCATTTTTTGGAGAAGAAGAAATTAAGTAGCATGCCCAAGGTCTCATGATATAGCAGAACCAAGATTCAAATCTCATCCATCTAACCCCTGGCAAACATTGCCCCCATCAGCTTAGATGCCACCCCCTCCAGGACATCTCCAGTTGCTCAAATCCTGTGCATGTCCTCCTTTATCATGATTTATTTCTCCTGTTATAAAACTTACCTGATCCTACTGTAATAATATATTTCCATTGCTTTTTATAATTGCCAGTGATTGCTTGCTCCAATTATAATAATAATTAGAAATTCAGCGAGGGCAAGAGGTCTTATCTATCAAGACCTGGTAAATAGCTGGTCCACAGTAAGTATTTCTAGTGAATGAATAGGTGGATGAATAATACTCTAAGAGTTATAAATGGATCAGCACAAAAATGTCCCTGGAACTGCTGAGGAAAATAATCTAGAATTATCTAGAAAAACAATCATTGCTTTTCTCATAGAGAGGAAATAAAGGTTAAAAAAAGAAAGAGGGTGGAGGGGATGTGGGAGTGAGAAAACTCTTTGATTGATGTCAGAGAACTATTGCTAGAAAGCTGGAAAAATGTCCACATAACCTCTAACCCTTAGATAAAATAAAAATATTTTCTATTTTCTATAGAAACTAAATCCATGATATATTCAAGGAACATATGGGCACATGTGAAAGCTTTTGCTGGGTTCTTCTTTTTTTTTTTTCTGTTTTCGTGTCTGAATTAATAATCTCAACATGAAACATCTCTGTGTAATTAGGATTAGTTATGGGTTTTTAAGAAGTTGAATACTTGCTAAATTGACCTTTGAGAAAAGAAAAGATTACCAGCTTTTGGAAAATATGTTTTTTAGTTCCTTCAGTGTAACTAACATGTCATTCAGGGGATTTGGAGAGAACGTATACTAAATGTGCCTCCAAATGTCAGTGATTCACTCCTTTCTCTAGTTACAGTGTCAAAGTCTCAAAGTGTGTGATTTGCCCAGGGAATTCTCTAGGCAGATGTGTGGAGTTTGGGTTTGTCGTTTTGATTTGGGTTTGGGTTTGGGATTTTTCATTACAAGGGAAGAAAGAAAGGAACAGAGGATCTTTTCTGAAACTTTCACTTGAAAATTTCATATTTCTTCCTTTTATAAAATTTCAACAGTTCTGATGGGTAAAGGACCATCATAGTGGTAACTGTCTCCCATGGACAGAAATCCCCAAAAGGGTGCTCCCTTGTGAAAAATCATCACATTGCAAAGCTGTCTTTGGGAATTGATGACATGTAATAGTTAGAGCAAGATAATGGATGAGCATAAGTAGCTATCATCAATTGCAGAGCAGGAGCATGGGCCAGTAGGTTTTGAAGTATGGAAAGAGAGTCAGGGTAAGGAGCAAGGGAGGAATCTCTAAACAGCTGGGAGTCTTGTGAAGAGAGGAAGCAAAACAAGGAGAAACAGAAGGCAGCAAAGATAAACTCCTTTTACCTCCCCTTCTCTAGGGTAGAGTTCCAAGTGCTTCTTCCAACTTGAGTTTTATGAACTAATCAGAATAGGACATAGGGAGAAGCAAAGAGATTGGAAGTACTGGTTAAGTATAAAAGTCTTCTCTTTACATATTTGGAGTATTGAACAAAATTCACTTTAATTTCGAAACAAGACCATGGTGGATAGAAATTTGTGTTCGGGAAAGTTCCCTTGCAAATATTCATCAAGTCTTGTGACACACTTTACTTAGTACTGAGATTTTATTTTTGCAAGATTGTCATAAGGAATACCTGTTAATTCATGTTTCATTATTTGCGATCTTCATGTCCTGAGTTTAACATTAACATCAGTGAGAATAATGTCCTGGAGCATTGTGCTCCTCTGTGAAACCCATGTTTACCATTCAACACATTTTCTTCTAAAATTTACTTTTCACTTTTTCTCTCAGCCTTCTTCTGAGTCCGTGGTCACAGATTAATTTCTGTGCAGCCCTTCCCACACAGGTGTTTGAAATCAAGGGCAGCTCCCAGGCCCCACATTGCTTCGTGACAGGATGTAATTTATTTTGCCCCCTGAACTCTAAGCTGGTGTTCTTTCCCGTTGTAGGTATTGCGTCCGCTGAGCTGTGAGTACAAGATGGAAAATGTGACCCGGATGGTGGTGTGCGACCTCGGGAACCCTATGGCGGCTGGAACAAATGTAAGAGAAAACCAGCAGAATCTACCCATTTCTGTCTGATTGAATTTTACAGAGAACTAGTGCTCCCCGATTAGCACCCTCCAACCTATCCCACAGCACTGAAGACAAATGAGGCAGGAAATTAACATGGTGGAGGAATTTAGCACTATAACCGTAGATTAATGATCACAGGTTAAAAATGCAATAAAATGTTGGCTTTTACATGGTTTCTCTTTAGACTTTGCACTTATGGATCTTTTCCTGCAAACCTATGAAGACTTTTTCACTACATATTTTTTCTTTAAATATTTTTTTGAATTTTAATACAGACTTTCTCCTTTGAATTAAAAAAGAAATAAAATGTAAGGAGGGAAAAGACCCTTAAAAATAACTTAATTTTAGCAAAGAAAATTAACATTTATTTTCAGTATATGTTCCCATCTGAATATTATTCACAGAATTCATATTTAAAATATTGCCATTCTCTAGCTTTTTAATCAGTTCTGCTAGGCCAGCATTTGAAAAATAATACAGAAAATTGTTAGTAGTAAGGGAAAAATAGTGGATCATTTTCTCCAATGTGCTTGCAAAAGAATAGGAGTTATTTTTCTCCTTCTCCTCCTTCTTTTAGTTCTGTTTCCAGATTTAGGAACTTTCCACTCAGGATTACTTATAGACAATAGATTTATTTTTATGTAATCATAGTTTAAGTCCACACATAGTAACTTCTTGTGTTAAATATCATCATGGTAATTATAAAGTCATAAGGCAAGGAAAAAAATTCTGAAATCTGAAAATGCTCCATAATTAAATCTTCTATAAGCAGAGTTTACATATCCCTCTGTTTAAAATTATTGTTCATATTTATCAATGAAATGGTTTCTTTGAAAAAATTTTTAATGAAAGTTATAATTATTTGTAGGTGTGTATTCAAATGATTTCTCAGTGGATTCCAAAGAGTGCTACTCCACTGTGTGCTATAGACCCATCACTAGGGAAAGAGGGTAGCTTTTATGTTCTTTTATTTAATTTTCAAAACAACCCTATGAGTCAAGTATTCCTGTAATTTACAGATGAGGAGACTGAGGTACAAAGAAGTCAAATGAATTACCGAAAGTCACACAAAAGTTGAAGGACAGAAACAGGATTTAAATCAGGTCTAATCACAAAGACCCTATTCTGTCTGGTCTGTAAAACTGTGAAATAAAACTAATGAATAGCAGATGAGACTTTAAAATGAATCCATGGAAGAGAATGGGATATCCAAACTGAGATATTAGAACATTTTTCATTATAATCCTTCAAGTTAGAAGCTAATAAGTTCCTTTACTCATTTTCAAGAAAAAATATTCAACCACCCAATATTGATATAAAGAGGTTTACCTCAGGGCAAATGAAAATGAAATGAGTTGGCACCACAGGGTCAGCCTCTGTAGATGTAGTCACTCATTCCTTCTCCAGTATTAAGCGTTAAATCTAGACCAGAGATTGCATAAGGTCATCAATAACAGAGGATAGTGTTGGAGCAAAAACTGGCCACCAGTGTCATTCATAAAGGAGGTTAAAAATGGCAGTGTGGTCTGAACCATAAATGTGTTTATGTGAAAGGATATCAATCCATTTTACCAGCAAATAATCTTTAAAAGTCAGGGAAGTAAATTGTTTACATTCATTTATCTCTGAGTTCTCTAGTAGGAGAAACCTAATAGCTTTCTTATCTTACCCCTTAATGCCCTTAAACACATCAAATTTTATTGCATTCAGTTTTGTTATAAAAGACTTTGATTTATTTACTTCTTCATTTTGTACTTTTAAAAGACTCCCAGTAGATTGTAGTAAAATTCCAAATTGAAATGCGGTTCTAAATTTTTTTTTAAAAAAATCATAAATCCACATGGAATTTTTATTTCAGTCCCAATATTTTCAAAAAATTTATCTTCAAGTGACTTTTAATTTTAACTTAACAAAATACTGAAGGTATTTAGAAGTTTTACTCCTGGTTTTTAAATAGTAAAGTCATTTTCTTGTAGTAGTTAGAAAATATTTCAATACCCATAAGGTTCATAATGACTCACAAATTTTCTCAAACAGGAAAATGAAAAGAAAAAAATAGGAAATCAAAAGTTTTTTAGAATTAATGCCCAGAGAATCTGGTGTTAAGTATAGTTAAGACCACATGTGCCTCTTATGGATATGACTTTGCCATGTCTTGATTTGTCTTCATCTCTATGAACTGTACTATACTGAGGCCACCTCATTCACAATATAGTAAGATTCCCATCATGGACGTGTGCAAACAAGGGCATACTCCATCATTCTTTTAACAATTTTTTCTGCATCCCTTCTATGTGCCTGTTGCTAAAGTAGAGTCTGACAATATAAATATGAAAATACACAATCTCCTTTCAGTATGAAAACTCAAAATTTGCAACATCAAAGGTTGAGTGATGATAGAGTAGTAAAGGAGACAGAAAAAAAGAGGGAAAAATTCTGCCTGACCTGGTTGGTGAGGACAGAACTTTTGTTACAGAAGTTACCTCTAATTCTGAGTTTCAAATCCTGCATAAGAGTTCTTCAAGTAGAAAAAGAAGGAAAAGACTAAAAAAAATCTCTCAAAGAAGAGAGAAGAGCATGTGCAATGGCCTGACCAAAAAATCGCCCATTTGGAATTGGAGAGGACTTACTTGTTACTGGAGCATGAGGGTGCACATGCTTTATAGTCAAGATATATCTACGTTTAAATACCAGTTTTGCCACTTATCAGCTGTGATGCCTTGAGCAAGTCACAGGGAAATGGGGAAATGCTTACTTGTAGAAAGGTTTGAAGAAAGACATTGAGATGACTTAAGTAAAACTACGAGGATGGTGTTTGGCACATTTAGCACATTCCATAAAGTTCAGTGAAACAATGAGGATGACCTACGACCAAAACAATAATTTACTCTTAGAGTATTATTGATTCTCGTTAAAATGTGTTTTTATATCTGATTTTATGCTCATACTGTAGTAGCTGTGATTCTGGAGTCAACTTGCAGGGATTTAAATTCTAGCTCTGTAGTTTATTGCTCTGCACCTGGGTAAGGCATTTAATCTCTCTAATCCTCAGATTGCTATTTATTTGTAAAATGTCAACCATGGTACCTATCTCAGAGTACTTGTCGTGGTTACAGGATATGAGGAATTTAGGCATAGTACAGTGATTGGAAGAGTAACATAATTTTATATACATGTTAACTTTTATTTCTACTTTCTCATTTTATATTATCATTTTCTCCATTTTTAAAATCTATTTTCAAATTATAAAAATAATTAAGGTCAGTTTTTTAAATTTGGGAAATACAGGAGGAAAAAATAATCCATGCAGCCCTAACGCTAACCTAACTATAACATACTGTTATGGAATATTTCCCTACAGTACATCCCCACTCCTATATGGTAATTTTTCCATGCATAGACTTTTTAAAATACACGGCATAACTTTTATTCTTTGTTGTTCATTATTATATTAAAAGCATCATCCACATTTTTGCATTGACCTTATAGCTATAATTTCAACAACTACATAAATATCTATCAAACAGAAGCATCATAGGTTTCTAAACCAGTTTCCTCTCACATATTTGGGTTGATGCCAATGAATGCATTAGGGAGTGGCATGAGAAGTGGGGGTACAGGAGAAAATGTAGAGTGACCTGAATCTTCTGAACCTTGTAGTCCATGACTTCCTCTCAGCTCTCAGCCACCCAGAACAGAAGCAGATAAAAGGATGTTACAGAGGCTAAGGTTCCATTTTTGGAGGAATTTCTTAGGAAAGTTTTTCACCTGTGTATAAGGTCCTTCCCACATGATAACTTTGTGTCCCTTGTGTGATCTGTTGTTATTGTCATTGTTTTTAGTATTCTCTGGGCCTCCGGTTTGCAGTTCCACGTCTTGAGAAAACCAACATGAGCATTAACTTCGATCTCCAAATCAGAAGGTTAGACCTTTTAAAGCTTACATTATGGACAGCACTCATAAGCAAAGACATTCGTAATGAAATATATGCCACTTTTAAGCTCTTTCACCTGAAAAGTTCTTCTGAAATCAGAACCTAGACTTTCACAGAGCAGCTATTTTTCATTTTTCTCAATATTGTCAATATTTTGGTTTTGACAGAGAGACATACATTACATTATGAGATAATCATATTTGGTCCTGGACACTCCCCACCTCGCTTCACCTCTACTTTCCCTCATTCCACACACATGCCTCATGCCTTCTCCCATCCCTGCCATAGTCTCAGTGAGACATCAGCTAATCCTTGAAAATTTGCATAAAAGCATAGATTTTGCATGTGCAATCTTGAAATTGCCTAAAATTTCAAGAATGATTGAGTCTCTGATTAGTTTACTTGGGAGCACCATGGCAGGATGAAGGTGAAAGAACACCATATTTGGGGGGCAGAGCCTTCTCCAGCAATGGTAAACTGAGTCATGTAGATAGCCAACCCCCTTTTCTAAGGATAATCCCCTTCAAGGATTCAACTGTAACTTTACCCTTTCAGTGTTTATTCTGTTCACTCCTTCATGGCCAAAAGCAAGGCATGCAGGTCAGGGCTTCCTGGCTGTGAACTTCAACCCATTATCTGGCAATGGAATAAATTTAATGACTCAAAACCCATATTAAAAACAAAAAGGAGCCAGGCATGGTGGTACATGCCTGTAACCCCAGCGACCTGGGAGGTGGAAGGAGGAAAGTTGCAAGCTCAAGGCCAACTTCAGCAATTTAGCAAGAACTTGTCTTGAAATAAAATAAAAAAGGGCTGGAGGTGTTGCTCAGTGGTGAGACTGGGTTATATCCCCAGTGACCCCCTACACACACACACACACACACACACACACACACACTGAAAAAGAAAAAGAAAAAAAGGAAATATACTACAATACAATATAATATGTTAGTACTGTACATGAAACATTTTATTCAGACATATGTAAATGTGTATATCAAGATGCCCTGTGAAGTAGATATGTATTTTCTTTTTGTGGTCCGTTTTAGTCAGCTATTACGCTGCTAAAAGACTAAAAGACCCAACCAGAACAATTGTGGAGGAAGAAAAGTTTATTTGGGGGCTCGTGGTTTCAGAGGTCTCAATTCATAGACAGGAGGCTCCATTCCTCGGGCTCAAGGTGAGGCAGAACATCATGGCAGATGAGTGGTGGAGGGAAGCAGCTCACATGAAGATCAGGAAGAGAGAGAGACTCTACTTGCCAGATACAAAATATATCCCCCAAGGCCACGCCCCCAGGGACCCGCCCCCAGGGACCCACCTCCAGCCACACACTACCTGCCTTCAGTTACCACTCAGTTAATCCCCATTAGGAAATTAATTCAATGGTTAGATTAAGGTTCTTTTAATCCAACCATTTCTTCTCTAAACCTTCTTTCTCTGTCTCACATAGGAGCTTTTGCGGGCCACCTCACATCCAAACCATAACATGATCTAAAGTTTTAAAACTTCCCAAAACACTGATATAGATGCACATATGTGCCTTCCATAGTTATTTATAATTTGCTCAGCATGTTGAACTCTTGCACTAATTATAGAAATGACTACCATTTGGTGCTTAGAATTTGATTCTCAAATACCAATGCATTGTGGCTAATCTCTGAATTTATCTCAATACCTTTCAAGAAGTGTCATTAGCATGTGATAACTTTTAGAACAATTACTCTGTGCACCAGGTTACCTTTTAGTACTATATCAATGAAAGATCTAGGGTTTTTTTTACATATATAAGCTTAGAAAAGTGTAGCAGATTTTAAAAATCTGCAATCTGCACCACAAAATACCCCTCCTCAAACTTTGTGATAGATCTCTAGGGAGAAAGGTGCTCTAACTTAGCATAGGTATTCTTTTCTGATCTTACTTAGGTCTTTCTTGAATTTAACTTAGTTTCTGCTGAATCTTAGAACATTTTTTATTTTCTCCAAATAGCAATGAGATGCACACGGAATGAATTCTTCTGAAATATCTCTTCATGTTACCAAAAGATTATTAAATTGCTTCTTTGTATTGGCAAAACTATGTAGTTCCCAAAAGGTTCAGATAGTTGTAAATATTTTCATTTTGGAAATCTTATTCTTGTATTACTAAGTTTACAGGGGAAAATTGCCAAAGTGAAGGACCAACATCACTTCTAGACAGTTGCCTGAAGCTTCTATTTCTCTCCATCATTGTCTATCACATTGATCCTTCAGTGACAAAGGATACATCTCTCATAAAATGCATGGATTTATGTAGGAAGAAAGTGTGGTATGAAGGAGCCAAGCAAATTCACTGATAATTCCTCCTTTCTCTTGACTGCAGTTAGGAATAAAAGAATGGAAGCAAATAGTTGTTGACTCAAGAGGCAAGAGACGCTAGATAATATTCTAAGTGCCACATCCAAATTCATCTTGTAGATCATCACTTAAGTAATTCAGTAATGAAGTGCTGAATTGGGCAGAAAATAGAAGTGGGTACATCTTTAATATCCCCTTCAGCTAACAGTGGGTCATGATTATATTCCATTTCTACTTTAACATTTTCCTAAAAAATAAGAATGCAGATATGCAGAAAGAACTATAACATAAATAAAACATCAAATTCCCAAAACATATATTATAGAGATAAAAGTATTTGAGAATACATTTAAAACTCAAATACTGAAATATTTAAGAGATGGACATTTATCTGTCTGCTTATGCTGACAGGTTCCAAAGATGTAAATAAGAATCAAAGTGTGTAATTTATATTCAGTTTAACTGCTCTCAGGCCCAAAATAAATTAAACCAATGTTCTGAAGTATGAACTGTTATAACCACATATTGATCACCATTACCTATGCTTAATTCCCTTTTCTACAAACAAAAAACAAAAGAGAAATGGGCTTTATAAATTAATAAGCTTAAAATACCATCTATTAGCAAATATTTGAATTAAATTGTCTTTCCCTGCCCCTGAACTAAATGACATAAACATTTCCCTCCCTGAGTAGAGAGGTTCTCATACAAACAGGGTTTTGCAATTATTCTTGAAGTCACTTCTTAAGTAATGTTGAAATGAACACTATATTGTCCTTGCTGACATTCCAAGGACCACAGAAAATATAAAAAGAATGTTAGAAAATAGTGAACAACAGAGAAAAATGGCATTGGTGTAATAAAGTGAAAAATATGCTTTTCTGTGGTGTATGCCACAGGGCTAGATAATATTCTAAGTGCCACATCCAAATTCATCTTGTAGATCATCACTTAAGTAATTCAGTAATGAAGTGCTGAATTGGGCAGAAAATAGAAGTGGGTACATCTTTAATATCCCCTTCAGCTAACAGTGGGTCATGATTATATTCCATTTCTACTTTAACATTTTCCTAAAAAATAAGAATGCAGATATGCAGAAAGAACTATAACATAAATAAAACATCATGTAGTCATGTAGAGGAAATCCATCCTTCCTTGCATAGCTCAGCATTGTGGCAGTGATGGATTGCTTGTTTGCATATAGCAGGGATATTCATGAGGGACACTTCCTTCCAGGAAGGCCAGAGAAACATCTACATTGTATATCAAACCTGGTTCCTTTATTACAAGGAGATCTTGTCAATACCACTGGTACTTGGTAGCAAGTGTTATGGCATGCCTGTGTGACAGGGGCTGATTCTGACTAACCTACCAGAGGGTTTGGAATCTGAGTCTGCTGTTGCCCTTGCTGCATCTCAAAACAGCCTCTAATGGCCTCATATCAGACTCAAGTTCAAAGACAATTTCAGTGTTTGATATTTATTTACATTTTCAGGGTGTCATAGTGAATATGCTGTTATCCTAAACTAATTGCGAACAAAACTTAATAGAATTATTATGCAATAGCTTAAATGATACTTTTTTCCATAAAATTCTTATTTCCACTATTGCAAAGCAATGATGAACTGGAAATAGAACAAAATCTGGCTAATCTATGGAGCAACGATATTTCAATTTCAAAACTAAAGAATTACTCAATGTTTGGAACCATAAAGTCTGCAACAAATAGAATTATTTAATGATTTTGGTGGTTAGAAATTTGAATCCTATCTTTGAAAGAAGAAGAGGAGAATAGATGAAAAATGAAAAGAAAAGATGTGATAATAGTTAAATGAATGGCCTGGGAACTGGAGTTCAAACTCCAGTGAACATGTTCTTGCAGGCTCCTTCAGAAGGTTAACATGTTGCTCCATTGCAGGAAATGATCCTAGTACCTGCCTGTTTCTGTTTTGTGTGTCTGTGGGTAGTATAGACAGTGGATCAGGACTTTTCCAAAGCATTGTGGGAACAATTCTGTCTCTTCCTCCTTTGAAAGTAGGACTTCATCCTGTTCTTTCCAGCTCCCACATATTGGAGAGCTTCAAAATCTAGTCAGAAACTACTGCATTACCATCACCAGGGTTTGTCCCTTGAATCTAAATGAGATTCAATGATGAACAAAGAAAAGTCTTTCTCTTCTTAATGAGACCAGAATCTAAACATGACCCATAAGTGATGATGTGGCCACATCCCAGGTGGGTAAAAGCTACCTAGTCCTATGGTCACTTCAAAGAAAGCACAAAGGGACAACAACAGCAAATGGCCCGGTGACCAAGCCTCTTGGGAAGTACCTTTTATGTTCCTTAAAACACTGACTGCTTAACACATCTGTTTTTTGGAGGTTAATTTTCATTCCTAATTATAGTTGATTAAGGGAATAAAACAGCAAAATTAAAAATAATTTTGTCATTTTTCAAAGAAATCTTATATTAAACACACACTTTCTAGCTTGAGACTCTTGACACTTCTTCAGAAAGAGCCATATCACCTCCAAATTGCCCGTTTATGAAATGCCCAACTTCCTTGGGTCTTGTTTCTCCTTGCCATTAGTCATGTTTCCAGTGTACTCCCCACTCCTCCCCCTAGACAGTGAGTATGCCATGAACGTACACTTATTTTAATATTAACTTTAGAAATAAACCAAAAGGAAGATAAAGTTGCTGCCAAAACAATGTATGGTATGAGGCATTCCAGAGCCAAATGCAAATGCTTTTTCAATTATGTGCTGCTCTGGATTATTCATGCCAATTCTCCTCCTTATAAGCATGGAAAATCAGGAGTTGACTGTGCTGTCATTTCCCATTTGATGGGCAGTGAACATGATGCTCAGAGATGTTAAGGAATTTGTCCAAGGTAGAAGCCAGAAAATGAACTCAGCTAAATGCCTTTTTGCTTTAGCCATTGAAACTAAAAAGTGCTGGCTTCTCTAGATCTGTATTATATTTCCAGATAAAATGTCTCCTCATGGAAAGTTGATTACTTACTGTTGGTCATAAAAGATCTTAGCATTGCTCTGTATGAATGGTTATGATTTTGTAGAATGAATGGCCATTGTTTTCTGAATGATCGGGTTAGGAATGCATGTTGCTCTTGTGATCATCAGAATGTCAGATAGTGTGTGACACACCTGAAGAAATATATTTAAATCATATATCATTGTGTTTCAGTTCCAACAAGGACAATCCAGACAGCAATTTTGTGAGTTTGCAGATCAACATCACTGCTGTAGCTCAAGTAGAAATAAGAGGGTGAGTAATAAACAAGGCATAAAATAATATAATAGTACATAGTACTAGTATAGCTCTGTGTATGTAAAGACTTATGATGAAATACTAGTAAGAATTACATGGAATATTCCTAATGTGTTAGAGGTCATAGTTCACTCTGTTATCAATTTTCATTCTTTTCTACTGATCACTAACCTTCTATCAGAATTACAGTCAACTTTGTATAATAATTAACTCTAAAGATATCAAAACAAGACATCAGTTAATCCCCAAAACTGACAGTTCAATAATCAAACTATAAAAACCAGTTGATGAGAAGCTAGAAAACAGACAACCATATGACTGCCTGAAAAACAAGGTCCTTTTTCAATAGTTGTTTTAGACACAGTGACAATTTAGCCTCACTATATCACATGTTGAGTTTAATAAAAATCTAACTCTCAGATGCAAGAAGAGTGGATGGAATCTATATTCTGTATCTTTTCCCTTTGGTCCTGTTCTTTGAGGAAGGTGCCAGTAAGCAATCAATCAAGAAACAGGAGGAAAGTGGTCAAGGAAAGACTTGAGTAACTACCAGCCAGGACATCCATGCCTGTGGGGCAGGAAATCAGAAATGGACTGCCAGAGTTCTTATCTTGCACAAAAATGGAATTCTTTGGTTTTGTTATTGTAATCCTGCTTTTTTTTCAGAACAATCAAGGACTTGGTTAAAATTATCAACTGGTGTTTTAGACCAAATCGTCCCTGGGGATCCAGGATACTGGTTCCCTTCCTTTTCCCTAGGTCCTGAGTGGTTTACACTCCTCCACAACAGTGGATTTCAGTACCCAGAGCCACTGTCACCATGGCCTCCTTCTTGCTGTCCCATGGTGCTTTCACTGGGACCCTGTCCAGGTGTCTGGGTAACACTGAGCATCCCCCTAGTGGATTGGATAGTAATAATCATAATAATTGTAATATAATATAATAATAATATCAATAATGCCCAACACCTATCAACATTTTCTGTGGGCTATTTCATGTATTATATCTTACCACATACTAGTATCCTAGTACAAGTAAAGGAATTGTGGGACAAGAAGTCAAAGAAAATAGTCAGATTGTGTATACTATCAGCCTGTCTCCAGAGCTCATGCTCAGGAATAAGCACACTATCCTGCCTATGAGACAGAGGTTTTTGGACCCTATGTATAAAATTTATTCATGTATGCTCCATGGTTTTTGTATTCAAACCAATATTTTATTTTCACCCATTTTTGGTGCATTTGTTTGTAGTTCACTCATTTTATTTGCACAACAGTCTTACATTGTAAAAATATAGCATAATTCATCCATTCTCCTCTTGATGAAAATTTGGAACTTTTCTCTTCTCCTTTTCACAAACTGGTTCATACATGTCTTCCAGTACACAATGGATGAATGTCAGTCAGGTATATGTTAAAAACTAGAATTTCAGGATCAGAGAGCTTACGCCATTTAACTTTACTAAATAATTTTAATCTTTTTTTCAGAATAGTTATGTCAAATTGAACTCCCACCAAAAGTGTATGAAAGTTTTCATTGCTATACATTATAAGACAGAATGGTCCAGTTTTTAATTTTAAGCCCTTGATGGATAAGAAAGAGCATGTATCTGTAAGTTTGATATGCAGCTCCTTATCCTTTATTGAAATTGAGTTTTTTTGTAGGTTTATGGTTCTTTGTTAGTCATATTAAGAAAAATTCTTGCTAATATTATGTATATATTTCTACTTTTTCTTTTTAATGCATAGAAACTTGTTTATGTTCAAGAATTTAAACACTATTAATTACACTTGCTGCAAATATCTTATCACAGTTTATGGGGTCTGTGGGTTTTTCTAAAGTCAAGTTTACGGAGGTGTAAATTACATAGACTAAAATTCAACCTTTGGGAGTCCAGTTTGAGGAGCTATGATGTCATGAGAACTTTCAATATAGAATAGTATCACCACCCCTGTGATTCCTATTGATTCTTTTTTTTTTTTTTAGATTTCTTTTTTTTTCTTTTTTTTCTTGTAAACAAATAGGATACATGTTGTTTCTCTGTTTGTACATGGCATAAAGGCATACCATTTCTGTAATCATAAATTTACATAGGGTAATGTTGTTTGATTCATTCTGTTATTTTTTCCCTTCCCCCCACCCCTCCCACCCCTCTTTTCCCTCTATACAGTCCTTCCTTCCTCCATTCTTACCACCCTCCTTGACCCTAACCCAAAACCTAACCCTAACCCTAACACTAACCGCTCCCACCCCCCATTATATGTCTTCATCCACTTATCAGTGAGATCATTCGTCCTTTAGTTTTTTGAGATTGGCTTATCTCACTTAGCATGATATTCTCCAATTTCATCCATTTGCCTGCAAATGCCATAATTTTATCATTCTTCATGGCGGAGTAATATTCCATTGTATATATATGCCACAGTTTCTTTATCCATTCATCAATTGAAGGACATCTAGGTTGGTTCCACAATCTGGCTATGGTGAATTGAGCAGCAATGAACATTGATGTGGCTGTATCTCTGTAGTATGCTGATTTTAAGTCCTTTGGGTATAGGCCAAGGAGTGGGATAGCTGGGTCAAATGGTGGTTCCATTCCAAGCTTTCTGAGGAATCTCCATACTGCTTTCCAGAGTGGCTGCACTAATTTGCAACCCCACCAGCAATGTATGAGTGTACCTTTTTCACCACATCCTCACCAACACTTATTGTTGCTTGTGTTCTTGATAATCGCCATTCTAATTGGGGTGAGATGGAATCTTAGGGTGGTTTTGATTTGCATTTCTCTTATTACTAGAGATGTTGAACATTTTTTCATATCTCTGTTGATTGCTTGTACATCTTCTTCTGTGAAGTGTCTGTTCATTTCCTTAGCCCATTTGTTGATTGGATTACTTGTATTCTTGGTGTAGAGTTTTTTGAGTTCTTTATATATTCTGGAAATTAGCGCTCTATCTGAAGTATGAGTGGCAAAGATATTCTCCCACTCTGTAGGCTGTCTCTTCACATTACTGATAGTTTCCTTTGCTGAGAGAAAGCTTTTTAGTTTGAATCTATCCCAGTTATTGATTCTTGCTTTTATTTCTTGTGCTATGGGAATCCTGTTAAGGAAGTCTGATCCTAAGCCAACCAGTTGAAGATTTGGACCTACTTTTTCTTCTATAAGATGCAGGGTCTCTGGTCTGATTCCGAGGTCCTTGATCCATTTTGAGTTGAGTTTTGTGCAGGGTGAGAGATAGGGATTTAATTTCATTCTGTTGCATATGGTTTTCCAGTTTTCCCAGCACCATTTGTTGAAGAGGCTATCTTTTCTCCATTGCATATTTTTGGCCCCTTTGTCTAGTATGAGAAAATTGTATTTTTTTGGGTTTGTGTCCATGTCCTCTATTCTGTATTCTGACAGGTAGACGTTGATCTACCTGTCTATTTTGGTACCAATACCGTGCCGTTTTTGTTACTATTGCTTTATAATAGAGTTGAAGGTCTGCTATTGCAATACCCCCTGCTTCGCTCTTTCTACTGAGGATTGCTTTAGCTATTCTGGGTTTTTTATTCTTCCAGATGAATTTCATAATTGCTTGCTCTATTAATGTAAGGTACATCGTTGGGATTTTAATTGGAATTGCATTGAATCTGTATAGTACTTTAGGTAGTATGGCCATTTTGACAATATTAATTCTGCCTATCCAAGAACATGGGAGATCTTTCCATCTTCTAAGGTATTCTTTAATTTCTTTCTTTAGTGTTCTTTAGTTCTCATTGTAGAGGTCTTTCACCTCTTTTTGAGATTGATTCCCAAGTATTTTATTTTTTTCAATGCTATTGTGAATGGGGTAGTTTTCCTAATTTCTCTTTCTGAAGATTCATCACTTATGTATAAAAATGCATTGGATTTATGAGCATTGATCTTGTAACCTGCTACTTTACTGAATTCACTTATGAGTTCTAAAAGTTTTCTGGTGGAATTTCCAGGTTCCTCTAAATATATAATCATGTCATCAGCGAACAGGGATAGTTTGAGTTCTTCTTTTCCTATTCGTATCCCTTTAATTTCTTTGGTTTGTCTAATTGCTCTGGCTAGAGTCTCAAGGACGATGTTGAATAGAAGTGGTGAAAGAGGGCATCCCTGCCTTGTTCCGGTTTTTAGGGGGAATGCTTTCAGTTTTTCACCATTTAGAATGATATTAGCCATGGGCTTAGCATAGATGGCCTTTACACTGTTAAGGAATGTTCCCACTACCCCAATTTTTTCTAGTGTTTTGAGCATGAAGGGATGCTGTATTTTATCGAATGCTTTTTCTGCATCTATTGAAATAATCATGTGATTCTTAACTTTAAGTCTGTTGATATGGTGAATGACATTTATTGATTTCTGGATGTTGAACCAACCTTGCATCCCTGGGATAAAACCCACTTGATTGTGGTGCACTATCTTTTTAATATATTTTTGTATGCGATTTGCTAAAATTTTGTTGAGAATTTTTGCATCGATGTTCATTAAGGATTTTGGTCTGAAATTCTCTTTCCTTGATGTGTCTCTGTCTGGTTTAGGTATCAGGGTGATATTGGCTTCATAGAAAGAGTTTGGAAGGGTTCCCTCCTCTTCTATTTTATGGAATACTTTGAGGAGTATTGGAATGAGCTCTTCTTTAAAGGTTTTGTAGAACTCGGCTGAGAACCCATCTGGTCCCGGACTTTTCTTTGTTGGTAGGCTTTTGATGACCTCTTCTATTTCATTGCTTGAAATTGGTTTATTTAAGTTGTGTATGTCCTCCTCATTCAGTTTAGGTAATTCATATGTCTCTAGAAACTTCTTGATGTCTTCGAGGTTTTCTGTTTTGTTGGAGTATAGATTTTCAAAATAGCTTTTAGTTATGTTTTGTATTTCACTCGTGTCTGTTGTGATATTTCCTTGTTCATTCCGAATTTTAGTAATTTGAGTTTTCTCCCTCTTTCTCTTTGTTAGTGTGGCTAAGGGTTTATCAATTTTGTTTAGTTTTTCAAAGAACCAACTATTTATTTTGTTAAGTTTTCCGATTGTTTCTTTTGTTTCAATTTCGTTGATTTTGGCTCTGATTTTAACTATTTCCTGTCTTCTACTACTTTTGGTGTTGGTCTGCTCTTCTTTTTCTAGGGCTTTGAGCTGTAGTGTTAAGTCGTTTATTTGTTGATTTCTACTTCTTTTGTTGAATGCGCCCCATGAAATAAATCTTCCCCTAAGTACTGCTTTCATAATGTCCCAGAGATTTTGATATGATGTGTCTTTGTTCTCGTTTAGTTCTAAGAATTTTTTTATTTCCCTCCTGATGTCTTCTGTTATCCACTCATCATATAATAGTGTATTATTTACTCTCCAGGTATTGGAGAAGTTTCTGTTTTTTATTCTGTCATTTATTTCTAATTTCAATCCATTATGATCTGATAGAGTACAAGGTAGTATCTCTATCTTCTTGTATTTGCTAACAGTAGCTTTGTGGCATAAAATACGGTCTATTTTAGAGAAGGATCCATGTGCTGCTGAGAAGAAAGTGTATTCGTTCTTTGTTGGATGGTATATTCTATAAATGTCTGTTAAGTCTAAATTGTTGATTGTGTTATTGAGATCTATGGTTCCTTTATTCAATTTTTGTTTGGAAGATCTATCCAGTGGTGAGAGACGTGTGTTAAAATCACCTAGTATTTTTGTGTTGTGATCTATTTGATTTCTGGAATTGAGAAGGATTTGTTTGATGTACATGGATGAGCCAATGTTCGGGGCATAGATATTTATGATTGTTATGTCTTGCTGATTTATGCTTCCCTTAAGCAGTATGTAATGTCCTTCTTTATCCCTTCTGACTAGTTTTGGCTTGAAGTCCACATTATCTGAAATGAGGATGGATACTCCAGTTTTTTTGCTGTGTCCGTGTGCATGGTATGTTTTTTCCCATCCTTTCACCTTTAGTCTATGGGTATCTCTTTCTATGAGATGTCTTTTGCAGGCAGCATATTGTTGGGTTTTTCTTTTTAATCCAATCTGCCAGTCTATGTCTTTTGATTGATGAGTTCAGGCCATTAACATTCAGGGTTATTATTGAGATATGATTTGTATTCCCAGTCATTTGACTCATTTTTGTTTTTTGACATGATTTAGTTTCTCCTTTATTTGGCTATTCCTTTAGGCTAGTTCCTCCTGTTGCTGATTTGCATCGTTGCTTTTCATCTCTTCCTCTTTTAGCTTTTGTTTATCATAGAAGGATCTTATTTCGTCATCAAATCTGAAAGTAAGTTTTGCTGGGTATAAGATTTTTGGTTGGCATCCGTTTTCTTTCAGGGCTTGGTAAATGTTGTTCCAGGCCCTTCTAGCTTTTAGGGTCTGGATTGAAAAATCTGCTGATAATCTTATTGGATTCCCCCTGAATGTAATTTGATTCTTTTCTCTCGCGGCCTTTAAAATTCTGTCTTTATTTTGTATGTTAGGTATTTTCATAATAATGTGCCTTGGTGTGGGTCTGTTGTAATTTTGTGTATTTGGAGTCCTATAAGCCTCTTGTACTTGGTTTTCCATTTCATTCTTCAGATTTGGGAAATTTTCTGATATTATTTCATTGAATAGATTGTTCATTCCTTTGGTTTGTTTCTCTAAGCCTTCCTTAATCCCAATAATTCTTAAATTTGGCCTTTTCATGATAGCCCATAATTCTTGTAGATTCTGTTCATGATTTCTTACCATCTTCTCTGTTTGGTCAACTTTGTTTTCAAGATTAAATATTTTGTCTTCAGTATCTGAGGTTCTGTCTTCCAGGTGTTCTATCCTATTTGTTATGCTTTCTATGGAGTTTTTAACTTGGTTTATTGTTTCCTTCATTTCAAGGATTTCAGTTTGTTTTTTTTTTTTCAGTATCTCTAACTCTTTATTGAAATGATCTCTTGCTTCCCGTATTTGCTCTTTTAACTGTTGATTGGTGCGATCATTTAATGCCTGCATTTGCTCTTTCATCTCTTCCTTCAATCCCTGCATTTGCTCTTTCATCTCCTCGTTTGCTTCCCTGATTGTTTTAATTATGTACATTCTGAACTCCCTTTCTGACATTTCTTCTGCTGTGCTGTCATTGGGTTTTATTGATATAGTATCTAGGTTTGTTTGGGACATTTTCTTCCCTTGTTTTCTCATATTGGTCAGATGTCAGTGGGACTCTGAGATATTGCAGATTTCCTCTATTGGCTTATAGTGTCCCTGTAGGCTTTCGCTGGGTGGTCTGCTCCAAGAAGCTAGCCTCGAAAGGTGCCTCCTGCTAGAAGGAGCAGGGCTGCTTGGGGAAGTCCCTGGTTGCCCTGTCCTGGTCCCTGAAGCTGCCTGCGGGCCGGAGCCGCCACTGGCCTCCTATTGATTCTTTTCTAGTCAGTCCTTCTCCTGCACTATAGGCCTTGAGAACCTTGATTTATTTTTCTGTCACTGTATTTTTACCATTTCCAGAATGTCACATAAGTGGTCTCATTCATTCAGAATATGTCTGACTTCTTCCTCTTAGTATAATGAATTTGAGAAGCATTCATCTGCTCACATGTATCTGTAGTCTGTTTCTTTTTGGACTGAGAGGTATTCCATTATATGATGTCCAGCAGGCTATTCATTCATTTACCAGTTGGTGAACATATAGGTTGTCTCCAGTTTGGGATGTTAAGAATAAAACTGCTATGAGCATTCACATGTTGTTCTTCGTTGGGCCATTTGTATTCACAAATGGAATTACTGATTTGTACATAAAGTATACATTTGTAAGAAATTGCCCAATTTCCCAAAAAGGATGTACCATTTCCATTTTGCATCCCACTAGCAATGGGTAAGAGGTCCAGTTGTGTTCATCCTCAACACCATGGACTTTGTTTATATTCAGTTATGCTAATAAATGTGTAGCATATCTCCCTGAGGTTTAATTTTCATTTGCTTAATGACATTGAGCATCCTTTCAATGCCCATTTGACCTCTTTTTGGTGAAGCATTTCTATTTTTTCCTCACTTATTATTTGGTTGCTTGTCTTATTATTGAGTTGTATAAGTTCTTTATATAGTCTAGATAGAAAATCATTCATCAGTTATGTGTCCTGAAAATATTTTCTTCCAGTCTAAGTATGAGTTTATATTTTCTTAACTGTGGTGTTCGAACAGAAAAATTCTACAGTTTGCATGAAATCCAGTTGATTAATTTTTTCACATTTTGTGCTCTTTGTGTCCTAAGAAATTTTGCCTTTCCAGAGTCACAAAGATTTTTTTCTCCTTTGTGTTTTCTACTAGAAGTTTTGTACTCTTCGGTTTTACATTTAGGTCTCTGATTAATTTTAAGTTAATTTTTGTATTTGGTGTGAGGTCAGAGCCAAAGATTGTCCATTGAATTTTGAATACGCCAAACAGATTGATCCATTGATGGGATTAGAGCCCTCATGATGCAATCACCTTCAAAAGGCCTATATCTGAACACCACTGCCTTGGAGATAAAGCCTTCAACACATGAGTTTTGGGGGGACATTTCAGATTCAACCCATACAGTGTTATAATTTTTTCTTCAAGATTTTCTTGAGTAGCATTCTAAAATTTTGACATGTTGGAATTTCACTATAAATCTATTCAAAATATTTTTAAATTTCTTTTATGATTTTTTCTTTAAGTCATGACTTGACTCATGGAAAAAGATTTGTTTGATTTAGATATTTGGAACTAATCTAGATGTTTTATTTTTGTTGATTTCTGGTTTTTCTCTAGGTCTTGATGAGAAAAAACACTGTTTTTAAAAGTCAGAGAAATAAACACAAGCAATCTTTTTTACTATTATATTTTTGTTTAAAAATTTTTTGTACAATGAATCCAAATACAGTCTGTAAAAATAAAAATAAATTAAATTAAATTTAAAAATTTTTATGGTATTGAGAATTAAACCCAGGGGAGCTCTATCTCTGCACTACCTCCCCCGTCCCCTCTTTTAAACTTTGAGGCCAGTCTCCTTAAATTCCCCAACTGGACTTGAACTTGAAATCTCCCTGCTTCACCCTCCTAAATTGCTGAAATTATAGGTGTTCACCACCATGCCTGATACTATCTTATTTTTACGATCTTTTCAAAAATTTCAATTACTATATGTGAACTTCTGTCTTACTCTTTAAGCTTGACTTAGCTTAATTTTGCTAACCAAAATTAAGTTGGAAGTATTTAGCAGTTCCAAAATAAATTTAAAATTGGGAAATGTTTTTATTCAATAAGACAGTCCAAGGCTTAATGGAACTGTCTTTATTCTCATATATTTATTTTATGATATTAATGTTTTAAAATACATTTCTGCCATCACTTACAGTAAAAAGAAAAGAAGGAAATTTCTATTCAATTTTTCCAGTAACCCAAACAGTTTATTAAAGTTAGGTTTCTCACATGGGTACAGTTGTTTTAATTGTTAGATTAATGTCCACAGTCTATTTGCTAAGACAGTGTTGAAGTTCTTTTGGGCCACTTTATATACTAAAACTCATTCCTCTGAATATGCAGCAAAAATATGTGTTCTGGTGTTTATTTCTTCAAGGAATGAACAACTGCTATGCTAAATAACTTTCATGTTCAGTCTTCAAAAAAATTTGATTTTGTTTTGGTCAATGGTATTCATCCCAGCTTATTTTATCTTTCACTAACTTATACAGTGTTTTTTTGTTCTTAATTTAATGTTGCTCTTACAGCAACATTTTTTTAAAAACAAAAAAAAATGGATTTTTGTTGAGAGTTGAAAATTACAAAGAACTATTCCATTTGTTTCACAGCTAGATAACACCAACATTGTCTTTGACCCAATTTACATGCCATTTGTTGGTACAAAGGATCAATTTAGCATAGATTTGTGAGAAGTAAATTTGGTCACTAGAGACATCAACACACATACTGAGCTCATGAAAAGTAAGATAAATTGCAGTATTTGTGAAATAATCAGAATTGAATGAATTTGTATAAGAAACAATTACAATCATGACTAACCAAGGTCTATAGAAGATACTGTCCACAGCATTTTTCAGACAATAAATGAAAATCTTTGCTATTTGAAAGTAATAGGATTTGAAAACAAGGTTATAAAAATAGGGTTTTCATCATACTTCCAGATCCTCAGATTTGAACTTCCAGACAGCATACACACTTCGACCTGTCAAAGACCTAGTTTCTTTATTCTAGAAAAACTTTATTCCAGGAAAATTAGACCAATACAAAACCCATACAGAAATGCTTATAGCAATTTATTTAACTAGTCCCAAACTGCAGACAACTCCAATGTCCTTCAACAGGTGAATGATAAATGAACTGTGGTACATCCACACCATAGAATATTATGAATTATTATTGAGAGATGGACAACTTGAATGGCACTCAGAATTATGCAGAGTGGAAAAAAAACAATCCCAAAAGGCTGCCTACTATATGTTTCCATTTACATAACATTCTTGAAATGACAGATTATAGAAATAGGGAACAGATTAGTGGGTGTCAAGAGAGGAGGGGAGGATGGGGGCAGAGCAAAATAAGCGTAGCTATGAAAGAGTATCTTCGTGGAGATAAAAACGTTCTGTATCTTAACAACATCAATGTCAGTATTCTGGTTGTGATATTATATACAATAGCACATCTTCATTTTATAAGATGTTATCATTGGGGGAGATTGATTTGTACAAGGGATCTCTTGATATTATTTCTTAAAACTGCACATGAATCTATAATTATCTCATAATGAAATTTAATTAAAAAAAAAAAAAAAAACTAATCCTTGCTTCCATCCAGTTTTCCCTTCATGATTCAGTGTTACCATTAACACTACAGATTGTGGAATCTTTTTACTAACTGAGGATCTCCATGAATAATGCTCAATCTTCAGAGGGAGAGCTATTCAGTAGGGTTAGTTAGATTACCTCACAGGCTGCTTATCCCAAGAAAATCAGTAGACTTGCTTCCTTCTTCCTAAAAAATTTCACTTTGAAAACAAGGAATAGTGTGTCACTGATTGACTTGGGAACCTTTCTCTGCCATTGTTTCTCCAACTTTCAACCAGTTTTCCATGAGTAAATAAATAAACCATACTGTTATGATCCATTTTAATGATTTTTTTCTATGCTCCATGATAGATTATGTTTCTTCACATATCTCTACTTGATTTTGTTACAAAACCATGCCAGGAAGTTTAGGTTGTGCCTACTAATTATCACTGCATCTTAGGGGCCCCTAAGGTACATTGTGTATTAGAATACAGTGGATGAGCTGTAGTCCTCACCTGCAGCTAACCCACTATTCTCTGTATATCTGTTTTCCTTTTGTGTGGAAAATGAGAAGTTTTGATCAGATTGTCTCCACAATATCTGTCAAGGTCTAAAATTTTGTGAGTCTATAATCCTAGAAAATTTATGACCAGTCCTATAGGATTGAAAACCATAAAAGCAAAATTTCAGAGAAAATGTGTTCAGTTTCTATTCTATGTTTGTTCTCTATGAAAAAAAAAATTTCCAGAGATGCACAATAGATAATGGATGTTAAGCATGGACTCCCCTTTCTCTTGCCAAGATGAGAAGAAAGTAAAGATTTGAGTGGGGAAGCTGACCAGGTCTTTGGCAATGGAACCCAGGATCTCTGGGTTTCCATCTAGTTGAAAGCAACACACCATGTCCTATGCTCTTCTCTCTACCTCAGGTTTGAGCATAACATGATCTAATCAAATCAAGTAGGAAAAGAGAACACAGCATAATGACAAGAACGTGGCATGACGACTTTACAATTTTAAGGAGATATTTCTGAGGTGTTAGCATAGCAAAGCTGTGCCCTGCATTTCTTGCTCAACAGTTGCACATTAAGGACATATGCAAAGGGACTGTAAATTTACAATCTTATAACGTTTTTGTGGGTTGTCCATTTTGAAATGTCCTTCTCCCACCCACCTCTAGAAAACAATTCAGCCACATGAACTTGGACTACAAACATTGGAGATGTTTTCCAATCATTTGTGGTATACAACCCAAAGAGTTGATCATAATTTTCAAAATGAGGTAATACAGACATACTGACTTTAAGTTACTTGCCCTTGGGTCAGAATTTAACCCAATAAATTGTGCTCTCTGCTTTGGAAAGAGATTACCCCAAGGAAGAGAAAAACCAGTAACATTTAAAGTTCCTAGACACTGTGGTTAACTATTGGATATCCCTAAAAGGGCATTTGGGGCTCATCCTTGTGTTGTGTACTCTGGAACTCATTCATGCTTCATTATATTTTGGCTCTAAACCTGGCCTAGTGAGAGAGCTGATTGCATTAACAAGAAACTGAAAAAAAATCTAGGAAAAAAGGAATATACAATGACTGCTTTTCTATTCTGAAGTCTTTAGCCATAAACAGTATTTCTTTACAACTGGATATATATCACATAGGATCCTAGCATGCACACACACAGAGTCTCGCTTTGCAATATGACTTAAAGCAAGAATTATGTAATCTTTAAAAACACAGACATACACAGGATAGATAGATGATGATGATGAAGATAGATAGGTAGATAGGTAGATAGATAGATAATGATGATGATGAAGAAGATAGATAGATAGATAGATAGATAGATAGATAATGGGCAGACACACCCATGTACATGTTCAATTACTCATCTCTACTCGAGAATGCTCTCTGCTCTGCTTCCTAGTGTCCAAGGGTGAGGGATCTTGGACAGGAGTTCTGTCATTAAAAGTTTACAGAAACAGATGTTTGAGATCCTCCACTAATTCCTTCAGTCATTTTGTTGAACATCGCTTTCAATACTTTTCCATGTAGACAATATCTTGTGAAATAAATTGAGAGCCGCCTGTTTTGTCTGATGACAGAGCACTGTAGTGAAACATTCCTGCCTTGACCAGCAGCAGCAATTAACACCGTACTCCGTATTTCAGAGTATCCCACCCTCCGCAGATCATTCTGCCCATTCATAACTGGGAACCAGAAAAGGAGCCCCACAAAGAGGATGAAGTTGGACCATTGGTGGAGCATATTTATGAGGTAGTTTGTTTGTTTGTTTGTTGTACTGGGGATTGAACCCAGGGATGCTTTACCACTGAGCTACATTACCAGACATTTGTTTTGTTTTGTTTTTTGAGACACCTCAATAAGTTGCTGAGGGCCTCACTAAATTACTGAGGCTAACCTCAAATTTAGATCCTCCTGTATCAGCCTCCAGAGTTTCTTGGATTACAGACATATGCCATCACACTCAGTGAAATATCTATTTTCTGTTAACTATTTTCTATTTTAAAGTTTTGTCATGGTTTTATTTTTATGTTCTTTATTAATAAACATACACTGTTTTGAAAGACACCAATCCAAGTTCTGAGCTTTATATACTGTTTAGATTCACGGTGTTATGCTATCGCATTGTGGAGTGGGTGGTGGGAGGTGTCTTAGGCACTCACAAACATGGTCACTTGATTCTTGGTGGTGAAAGCCATTACATGGTAAGAAGCATTTTATCCCGTTATTGTTATTCTTTATTAAAATGTTCTTTGTTTGCTTTTTTTTTATTATTTGAATAGCCTATGCATAAAAATGACTAGCTCCCTAGACCTTATTTCATTTCTTCCTAGATTTCCAGATATCCTTAAAACCCGCCCATCTCTTAAACTGAAGTTCATCAATTAGAAGATGACAGATAGAAAACTATATTAATTTTTCTTATACTAAAAAATTTACATGTAATATATAAGATGGGTGTGTGACAGATAGATAAGAATAAATTTATTTTTCATTCAAAGAACCCAATTAGATATTAACAACTTATTCTGAAGTTTTAAATAGTCTGTTGATTAGTAAAATGTTTTCCAGAAGCAAAAAGTCACACATGAAAAGAACCTGATGTTATTTTCCCATTTTAAGTGTTAAATTGTGAACAGGGTAAAGATTTATTGACACAGGGCTAAAATTTAAATTTCTTTTACAGTTATAACCCATTACAGAGTAAAGGGTTAGTTTATTCATTGTTTATGGTTTTGGTGTGTTTTGTTACTAAAATTAATGCTGTTTGTGGAGAGTATTCATTTTCAAGGGAATAGAAACAAATTTTTGGTAAAATGAAGTTCTAAGGTGTTTTCTGATTGAGGTGTCTTCTTAAGAGTGGTAATGCCTTATGTTCTTTTCCTATGTAATTCATGCCACTGATTCAATGATCCTGGCCATGACTTTCATCTCAAGCTACAAGGATCATGAATAACATTCTCTCAGGGCAACTATAAAGCCATTTCCAAATTGATGAGCTGTTTCCATAAGTGCGGGAAAAGTCCCAAGTCCTGGGTAGGATTAGCATGGGAACCTCTATCATTTTCCCAACCTGCAGCTCAGGTTTGGAAGCCCTGTCCAGAGCTGGATCAAAGTGTGGCCCTAAGCTCATCTGATAGTGAAGGGATAACCCTGTCCCTGTGGAACTCACATCAAGAACCTCACCAGAAAAATGAAAAACTGTCAAATAATTTATTAAATTTGCGTGTGCCTGTTTCAGCTCAAGAATGTTGGAACTTTAAAGTTTGAAAAAACCATCCAGACTCAATCACTCCCAGGGCAGCGATGCTGCTGATCTTAGCATAAACGGATCATAAAAGTTTAGGGTAATTACCAGCAATGCCAAAAGCAATCATCATATGTTTCTTACATGCTAATCTCATGTCTCATTATATTCTGCATCAATGTATGCCACACTTCTTTGATAACGTCAGCTAAATAGGCCACCTAAATAAGCAAAAGCAATTTTGCATTGTTTCATAGACCATGATAATTATCCGAAGTGGGGGTAGGGGAGATCTCTGTTAACTTTGAAGTGAATTTCTAAGTCCATGATAAATCTAAATATACTTAGTGCTTTTGGCAAGCTATTTTGTGTACTCTGAATATGGGATTTGTGTGTTAACAATGTCCATCTCTTTACTTAATGTGGCCTTTCTTTCCCGGGGATTTTTTGATTAAAACAAAAGTAGCTCAGCTTTGAAATGTGCAGAATGAACTGTAGTGAGCACTGGCTGACTTTTGCACTTGATCGATAGCCATTTCCCAGAGGATAAAAGAGAGTGCATCACATATGGTTGCAATTGACAAGTCAGTAGTTAGGGAAGAAAAGGCAGATTTCAATATAAAGAAAAAATCAGTATGTTTTGAAAGCATTTAATTAAAATTGCATTTCTAGTTCTATCATTAAGTTAATATAAATTCAAGGTAAGCATGGCAATTATCAGGCGTGGTTTACATAGGTTGGGTATGCCTATTCTGAAATTCAAAAATGTGCTCCAAAATCTAAAACTTTTTGAGAACTGGCATGATGTCCCAAGTGGAGAATTTCATACCTGACTTCATATGATGGGTTGCAGTCAAAGATTACCTTCAGGCTTCAATAATTAATATGAATTATTAATGAATTTTGTGTCTAGAGTTGGGTCCCATCCCCAAGATATCTCATTACATAAGTGCACTCTTCCAAAATCCAAAACACTTCTGGTCACAAGCATTTTGGACAAGGGTGTCCAATCCATATGATCTTCAATGAAGAAATCCACTCTCAGAGCTTCACAGACCAGACCAAAGAGTCTTCTCTAAACACTGTCAATGTCACACTTTCAGAACTCCTGATGCCCATAGGGACTTTATTTTTTTCCTTCTTATTTACTAGAGTTATTGTCCTGATGACTTACAACCAACAACACATGTCTTTAAAAATAGGTAAAGGTAGATGGAGTTGGATTTTGCATCACTACTCCTGCTGTACCATTCTATAATCTGTCACTTGCTTACAGCTGCACAACATTGGACCAAGTACCATCAGTGACACAGTTCTGGAGGTGGGCTGGCCATTCTCTGCACGGGATGAGTTTCTCCTTTATATTTTTCATATTCAAACTCTGGGACCTCTGCAGTGTCAAACAAATCCTGATATCAACCCACAGGATATAAAGGTAGGAGTCTGATCTAATTCCTAGCTTTATTTAATTTTTTATGGTAAGGAAAAAGTAAAAATGCTGCTTGTTTAAAATAGCAAAGTAATTATATGTTGCTCCAATGGTCATTGATCAGACCTTTACTTTTAGTTTTCTAGTTAAGCGCCAAACTTATTTTAAATATCACCCTTAAAAACCTTAAATTTTCCTAGTTTTTATTGCTCCAAGTAACTTGTCATTTATTTAACCCATCTCAACATGCATCTTTTATATAGGGTTCGATTAGTAGCACTACCAAACCAAAATCATTAATAGATATGTCATGTTTTAGAGAATTAGTACGAAATTCTATTTTTAAAGTCTTTTTGGTATATTTCCATAAGACATGAGTATCTTTGCCAAAAAAGGCTCTTCCAGCTGTTGCCAATAGCAAGTGGTAAAATGCAAGAATTTGCCAAAGGCTTCTCATTGCCCTGAAAACCCCCAGACTGGAAGCTTATGGAGAAACCTAAAGCAGCATGCTGCAGCTCTTAAATACTTCCAAATCACCTGGGCGGGGGGGGGGTCTATGGAAATGCAGAATCTGGAGGACCCTCAGATTCCACCTCTCTGCAAGCTCCCACCTCCTGTGCACGTGATGGTCTGCTGGAGTTCATTAACAAGGAGCTCAAGTGTCCAAAGAGTTGATCCCATCCAGATTAAGATCCAAATTTGGCTTAGGCTCCTTCTGGGAAGGAAAGAAATGAATTAGCATAAGCCCTAGAAAATGTCACATTTGTATGAAGACAAAACAAAACAAAAAACTTAGTTAATCAGATGGTGTCCTCAGAAGACAGCTTCATTTAAGAACAAATAGTCCCTTAGTAGCTACAGGGACATAGTATCTCTGGGGCAAGGGCAGGTTTCCTGAAGTACTGACTTAACCATCTGGGGCAAAGGGCAGTCTTGACCCTGGGCCCAGGTGTTGGGTCATTGGGGGTCATTACAGGCTTTCTTTGTCAACCCAACATGCCTCCTTATGCAAAGAGAGGAAGACAAAAAGGAGGCTCAATGATAAAGGACTTGTGGGGCAACAGTCTCTTTCTTCATAGGGAAATAATAAATGAGGCCACTTGTATTCCATAATGTTATTTCAAATACTTGCTCTGAGATTTTCCCCCCATTTCTTCTTTCTTCACTCTTCATGGGGATGATTTTAACATCATAAGGGTTCGTAGCACCTTATAAAATAATGTCTTCAAATGTTGATGTATGACATTGAAGTAATTCAAACTTTTGCATATGCTCTCATATAGTACATATTTCATATGTACTATATTTTGGTCATGGAGTTTTAAAGCACATGATAATGCAGAAAGCTTCTCTCTCTGAGTGCAATGTTTAGTTTATATCTGACACTATTTATATATGTTTGTATATATTGTGTAATTGTTTAATGTTCACTATGTTTGTTCTGAGGTCTTTTTTTTTCTTTTTTTTTTTCCTTTTGTGGCAATTTAACAATCATTTACAGTGACTGGGATAGTACTAATAGATAATTTGCCTCAAATGTTGACAGATTCATGAAAACCAAATGGAAGTATATACTAAGCACATGGTATCCTCTGCTTCCCACTTATTCTTTAACATACTCATAGATTTTCAGTAAAAATCTGTCCAAGACTAGGAATTGTTTTAAATGCAACTTATGCTCATTTTCTGAAGTCCTCAATTCATAAAAATTGAATGTAATATTTGGCAACAGCATAAAGCAGCAGATTCCTAAAGTTACTAATTAAAATAATATATGAATTCTTGAAATTCTGAATTCAAGGAAATGTTGAAATGACATTACTTAAAGATTCTCAAAGTACTTCTACATATATTTATTTAATATATGACCCAGAGAGTGTAAAATAATTTTTACAGATTTTAAAGTTGATAATCAGTATATTTTATATCAGTGAGTATAAACAATTGAGAACATCTGAATTATTTTCCTCTTAAGATATTAAATAATTTCTTGGTGAAGTTGCTACTAATTCACTTGGCAATTTATCTGTTCCTAGAGAATAGAAAGATAAACTGTATTTTCTGTCTTAAATACAAAGCAGAAATTAGTGAAGAGCAACTTGCGGGTTTTCTTATATGTTCTTATTTTTAAAACAACAGGCATGAGAAATTTCTGATTTTAGTATCAATTTTTAATACTTGCATCAAAGGTAATTGCTGGGTTGTTTTTATTTGTTTGTTTTGTTTTTTAACATGGTATAGAGAGTTTTGTTTATTTTTGGTAAGAAACAGAGAATGTAGGTTTACTCAAAGGACCAGTGAGGCAGAAATACACTCGTTAAAGCAAGAATTTAATCCTGGTATTCAGTCTTACTTAACCCAGGCATAAGTTACAATTCCGTATTACTTGTGCTATGGTGTGGGTGTGTTCTATCCCTTCCAAAGCTCATGATAAAATTTGGTTCTCAATGTAATGGTGTTGAGAGGTTGTGGGACCTACATTCAGTGTTTGGTTCGCAGGAGCTCTGCCCACATGAAAGGGATGTTCAAGTTAGTTCTCAAGTTAGTTCTCTTTACTGTGGCAGCAGCTGTTAGGAAAAGAGTTCTACTCCCTCTGCTTTCTCACTGTGTGACTTCTTCCATTCTTCTGCCATGAAGCAAAGCAGGTTCTCGCTCCATGTTCTTGCATACCCCAGCCTCCAGAGCATGAGCTAAAATAAACTTTCTTTTATAAACTATTCAATCTCAGCTATGCTGTATAGAAATAAAATGGACTTAGACCATTTGCTCTATAGTTTCTTTATAAGGACAACGATAAGTAGGAAGTGGCTCTGACACATCTGTATCTATAAGCAGTTCACTTCCCACATGTCCTTCTGCCTTCTGAAGATGTTCCACGTGCCACTGGACCAACCCCGCAAATGTTCTAGGCCAACCATGGCTGTCATAGAGGACCTCCACCCAACTTTCTTAAGCCAGGAGATTTTCACAATTCTGCCACCACATTGTCCTCCTCAGCCACTCGGTTGATTTCGCTTCAACCAAATCCCTTTCTCTGACATTAGACACACTTCTTAGCCAATTTTTTCCTCCCACGTATTTCTCACTTTTACTCAATTATCACTGAAAAGAGAACTTTTCTCTCTTCTCAACCCTCTCACAAATTTCTAGAAAACCTTATTATAAAAAAGAAACCATCCAGATTTTATTAGAAGCATTTTCTAGGCCACCCACTTCAAGGAACCAGTGCTACCAATCTAAAGCCTTTGAAATGTGCCAGATAGCCCTTAGAATCTCTACAAAGCTTCCACAGACTTTCTCATTTCCCTCTAATTCAACCTATTTCCACCTTAATATCAGCATTCAATATCATATGCTTAACACAATGATTTTTCCCCCTATTTTTAAAATTACTTGTATGGCCACAGTCCTGGATACTATTATTTTTATTGCAAATACACAGTTTTATGGCATCAAAACCATATTGAGGCTTAAGTAGGCTTTTTGTGGACTGGCTTGAGAACTGAACTACCATTCGAAACATCACTTCTGAAGAGAAATGCATTCTGAATGCCAAACATCCAGCCCAAAGCTTTCTGAAATCCAACCCATCTTTAAACTGAAGAAGTGTTCCAAATGCAACATAAGGCTCAAAGTCTTCTCACATAAGCCTCAGAGTCCAATAAGTTCCTAGCAGGGTTCAGTTTTTACAACAGTAACTGGTACAGTTTGGTTATCCCCCCAAGTTAACAAATGTTCCCCAAGTTTGAGGAGGGAATACTGACCACGTGATCATTTTAACCTGTGCCTCCTTTAGGAAACAATGGTCCAACTTATCACCACGTCCACCTCTTAGTTGCACAAATTGGGAGCATCAGTAACTAAGCTGGGGTGAGGCAAGAGTGACCACACACAGATGCTGCTAGAAGTCCGTGTACTTTTTTATTTGAAAGCCTGCCTTCCAGCAGAATTCAATCAGACTCATTGAACTTGATTTGCTGACATTGTTCAAATCTCAGAGTCTGAGGTAGGTAGAAATATGGGTGATAATGGAGGTTCAGGAGAAGATGAGCTATACAACCCCTTGTTTTCCCACCTGAGAAAACCAAGATCCAGTCATGTCTGCATGGTGGTACAGAAGTGCCTTGGGTTCACTCACTCTGCTTTTACTCTGGCCTTCAGTGAAATGGTTGCTGCCCTTGGGTTTCTGTTCCACCATGATGGCTTCCACCTCCTCAGGTTCATTCACCTGCCTTCTGTGATTTTAGGGACATTAGCAGACATCCATGCAGGTTCTGCCACCAGGCTTCACCATCTTAGGTCAGAGGGAGAAAACCATCACATGGAAATTTCTTCACATTCTACCATTTAAAACATTTTGAAACATTCAACTGTCTGCAACATTCAGACCAATCCATTAAACCTAATTTGTTCCAGATCCTTCTTGGAATAAGATTTTAGAGTTGAGTAAAGTATTTCTCAACTATATTAAAGGCAGTAAAATAATTATTTCAAACTATCAATTTTGTTATTTTGGTGGACTTTATCCTGGGGTTTGGAGAGGCCTTCAAACATGCTATGATCTTTTGATAAGATGAAGTTGAAAATGTAAAATCTACTAAGGAACCAAAAATTTCATAAAGAATAAAGGATTTTTTTTTCAGTTTGTCAAGATTTTGTAATAAGCAGTGAGAGATGCAAAGGAAAGGTAATGGAATGTGAGACTGTACCTAGGAGAGAGATGCTCAGACCTGTGTTAAGATCACAGCACATTCTGGGTCTGACTTCAGAAAGTAGAATCCTGAGATCAAAATCATCTGATGGAGACTACGCTGGAAAGAGTGTAATGCAAGAGAAAGCCCACACTGTTTATAAGAATTGTCTTCAGGGCCTGGGAAGCAGGAGGTTGCTGCTGAGAACTAGTCTTTTCAACAACACCAATCCCACAGGAAGCCCAAATTACAACCAGATAGCACAAACATGGATTGCAGAGACACAGAACCAGTCCATTTGTCAAGGATTACAGCCCTGCAAATCGCTTTTTAGAATCAAGTGGGCCCGCAGACAGTGGCTTGGCAAATTTGCATAGTTTTGTCTTATCCTCATGAGTACTTTCTTCTTTCCTAACTGCCGCCCGATTGATTACTGGTTCTCATTAATTCAGAATGCAGTGACCCTTGTCAGTTCTTAACTCTCTCTGATTCTCTTTCTCCTTAAAAATAAGACAGAAAGGAAGATCATTTCTTCTTTCTTTATGTTAGCTACTGATTTCTTTTTATTCTTTTTCTTTTTAAAGCATTTTGAGGACCTTAAATATTTGCAGCCCCAATTTATTTCACAGCCAAAGCATTGTCTGATGTCTGTTACTTGCCCTGTAATGCACAGGCTTCTGCTACAAGTTCTCCTCCCGGTTGAGGGAGGGGGTGATCTATTCAAGAAAGCAGTACCCAATTTAATTTTCTTCTCCGCCTACTGTGATGCCATAGGGATAGCTACCACTAGCTCCTGAATTTGTCTTCTCCATCCCATCTTATGTGTGCCTTCTTCTGGGAACACTTACTCTGGCAAGAGGAATTTATTCACCTTGTACTCTTAACAGGCCTGTAGATCAGATTCATAGCCGCCAAGGAAAATATACTCCTTGGGACCCATTTCCTTTTGTCTATCTTCTTTTTGAAGTAGCCTTCAAGCGCGTGGATGTGTAGACACATATGTATATGCATACGTGCATGTATACATATATACATCTGTATGTATACAAGCACACACATCCCTGAAGGCTATCTCAAAGAGAAGATAGGGAAAAGGAAATGGGCCCCAGGGAGTATATTTTCTTTGTATATTCATATATAGATGTAGATATAGATATAGATAGATATATAGAGATATATAGAAATGTGTGTGTGTATATATATATTTTTTTTCTTTTTTAAAGGGTTAATTGCCAACCATAGAAAATTGATATATGAAAGTACCAGTTCCTAGATTAGCTATATTCATGCTATTAAACCCAACCTGATTCCTGCAGCCTTAAGAGTGAGAACCTAAGCCCATCAGCCCATGTATATTTTTAAATGCAAAAGCACCATGGCCAAAGACTAAGAAAAGCTTCAGTATCACCCCTGGAGTGAGTGATGATTCTTCTAGTCATGCTTTGCATGAAATTTTCAGGAGAAAAAAACAGTGTTTTTTTTTGTTTTGTTTTTGTTTTTTTTTTTTTACTTTCCCCACAAACCCTTAACATTTGTCTTAATTACAAAGTAGACAGACCCTTGGACTTTTAATTACAGACCAAGAAACCCATGAGAACAGTTGACTTTCTTGTGTGCTAGGAATACCTGGCATCCAAAGGCAAATCACAGACAATATGACACAGAGAAAGATAATCCGTGTGGCTTTGCTTTCCAGCCCCTTTCTTCCAGTGTTGCACTTCCAACTGCATTGCACACTCCAGCTTCTCAGTACCCCTCTTGGTTCATAAATTTAAACCTATGCCAGAGTGAAGAGTTTGGTGAAGAGTTATGAAAATAACTGTTGCTGGGGTCAAACTTGGAGTAGCAGCTGGAGAAACATATTCACTAACAATTGTTTCCTTATTGCAGAAAGAAGCCATGTCATTTGTTCTGAGACAGGTACTGAAGTGCTTACCAGCAGCTCCTCATAGCATTTAATGTCTGCCTAACAGGGTGCTAGGAAGCTGGACTCCTTCATCTCCCGCGAGTTCAGATTTGGGAAAAGCGTGGTCCATGGGTTCATGGCTCCAAATGTTCATCTAGAAAAGGACTTTACTGTTTACATTTCTTAGATAACTTCTTCCTTGCTTTTTGTCTTGTTTTGTTCTTTGAAATAATTTCTGGAATGCTATTTGAGAAAACTGGTTTGCAAGCCACTTGAAGACCTTTTGACCATGGTGTTGTGTGGTATTCCTCTACTTGTAGAAAACAGTGTTACAAAAACAAAGAACCATGTTCCATGGATCCCTGCCTTGCAAAGGACTTTTTCTCTAGCTTAGAATGAGCCCTGTGTTTTATTGAGAGACCATTACAAATATTTGTGACTAGCACTATCCCCAGTAGAATGTGTTCCTTATTTGTACACAAGTTGCACCTGATGAAACCACATAGGAATTTCTTGCTGTTGGGCTATTGTTGAACTAATGCTAATACTGATGTTTCTAATACAGTCATGGATGGTAACATGGGAATAAAAACTCTCCCTAGTTCTTTCCAGTACCTCTTCTCTGTAGTTTGGTAGCTACAAAATTAACCCCTGCAAGCCTAATAATTGGCAACCTATAAAACTAGAAATTACACATGCTAGATCTAAAAGGGGAAAAAAAACCACATACATCAAGTATATGATAGAAAATAAAGATTAAAGATATCCCCAATTCTCAATTTTCTTTCCAAGCTCAACTTTTTATTCTAGGCTATAAAGACTTCTTTCAGATCCTCCATCACTGAGGGCTCATGAGCACTCTTGGGTTTATCTTCTTTTCTGGGCCAGGTTCTGCCATTGTCCTGAAAGATGCCAGTACCTGTGGGGTTGAGCCATGCAGGATCTCACCACAATTCCTTGCTTTGCATCATCCCAGGGCTTCAGCCACTAGTCAGCATTGCTTCTAGGTACTCTGCCTCTGAAATAGTCAGCAATCCATTCTTCAATCCGTTTTTCTGTTTATATAAGGTTCCCTACTCAGTCTTTTCTTCCATGCTTTGAATACTTACTCTAAAGCAGTTAACCTACCCCACTCTCAAGATTGCTTTTGGCCATACTTTCTTTCCCTCCACTCCTGGAGTCCAAGATGAGTTACTTGAAACCCCATCTTACAAGTTGCCTTAACCTCCCTTCTCCAGTATCCCTCCAGATCCCTGCCCTGAAAATCTTAGCTCCTCTACCCATTATGGATTAATGGTGGGAACTGCTCATGGGACAGCCAGGCTCATGGGAAATTCTGCTCTTCTGACAGTCTGTCCCTTTCCTTCTCCTCAATGGCTTCTCCAGACCTTCCCTACTCTCCTTGAACTTCCTGTCCTCTTTCTCTCACATATACTATTAGGTGATCTTAAAATGATCCATTGCCCCATCACAACCCCCTGTCCCATGCCAGCCCACTGCACCCCCCACACACCTCCTAATAAACTCTCATCCATCCTCAACTCCTCTCCAACACTTTCAGAGGAAGGATAACTCTTCCTCCAGCTCCCTGTCTAATTTTGCTTCATCAAATGTCTCCCCTGTTTCCTGCATACCCAACCTCTCCCTTTCTACTGGTCCCTTCCTTGGATCCTATAAACTTACTTAAATTTCCTCCAACTTTAAAACAGTCAATCAAATAACACTGCCCTGTGTCCTCTTCCAAGAATGGGTCTCTTTTTTTTCCATTTATAGCCAAACTGAATTTGATATCCCTACTTCGTTATTTCTCATTTGCTCTTCTTGTAATTGTAATGTTTTAAAATTTTCATATTGAATAAAACCTAAATATTCATCAGAAGAATATATCTGGCAATATGTGAAGGGAATTTTAAACCTCTAGTGGTGTTCCCATCCATTTATTCTCATGTTTTCTATTCACTTATGTTTTAGTTTATTTTTTCATTTTACCTGTAAGTATTGCACTGCATATTGCCAATAGATTAGAATATTCTTTTAAAGCTTACAATGTCATTGTCATACCTAAATAGAAATTGGCAAAACTTCCCTGATATCTATCATCAAATCTCTACCACTGGCAATACTTTGATGACTACTCTTCCAGACTTTTTCTATTTATAGATACATAAATGGGTGTACATCACTTTTTCTATTGTGTAACCTGTCTTTCCCTTACTAATACATGAATCTTTCTAAATTAAAATGTAGCTCTAGCTCTATATTGCTTTTTAAAATTATCCAGTCTTGTATACATGTTCATAATTCATTTAATCAATTACATATATATATATCTTTATCTAAATATATATATGTATATATCTGTAAAGTTTAGATTGCAAAATGTTCTTTTTTGCTACTTTATTTGGAGGAAAAGGCTCATCTCAACTCAGAGCCATTAGAAATTATTTTAATATGAGAATGATTGAAGGATTTAAATTCATACTTTTTCAAGTAATTATTTTTCTATTCACTCTTTAACTCTACAGTTTGATTTTCACCTGCACCACCAATCAAAGGGCATCCATGATTTCTTTTTTTTTTTTTTTTTAAATGGGGGGTGTGCTGGGGATTTAATCCCTAGGCAATTTACCACTGAGCCACATCCCCAGTCCTTGCTAAGTTGCTCAGGGCCTTGCTAAGTTACTGAGGCTTTGAATTTGCCTCAGCATCCCGAGTCACTGGGATTATAGGTGTGCACCCTTGTGCCCAGCCATCCATGATTTCTTAATCAACAGATTCAGTGAATACTTTTGTTTCTCACCCTTTTTTTACTACTTTTCAGGATTGCTTGGCATCCTTAGTTGTTTGTTTTTGCAATTTTCTTTTCCTCATCTTCTATAAAACCACACTTTCCTGGACTACCTCTTACATTTGATTTCCCCACCTGGTTTTCCTGGCTGGATCTTCTTCCTCAGTCTGTTTCCTTCCTGGGAGGTTGAATGTGACTCTGTTCTTGCTTTTCATGTTCTCACTGGGCAACTCAGAGCAGTTAGCAGCAATCTTGGTTCAGTTTGACAGACCCTGATGGGCACCAGAGCAAGCATGTGGAACACCAAACAGGTTAGGCATCAGTCTGGTACAGCTCAGGAGTGCAGCGTAGTTCTGCCTACTGGAGCTCTGGATGCCAGAGGCTCTGGGAGAGAGATGAAGCTGGAAAAGCCGGCAAAGGCAAGACCAGTGGGTAGAGACCTGTGTGTATCATGCTAGGGATTGTGGACTCAACTCTGTTTGTCTAATAGATTTCTCCAGGTCCTTATGACATACTGAGCACCATCATCTCATCTTGTGTGGTGCATCCTATATTGCAGATGTTTCTTTTCTCATTCCATAGAGATGAGTATTCTAGTATTGCTTCTGTTCCATGACCTGAAGGAAAAACAGGTAAAAGAAGACAGAATTCTCAGGATGGAAGTGGTAGGGGACAGAAAATGAGATTTGTATATTCAGTTCATCTAAAATAAAGAATGTGAACAGGATATTATGCGTGATGTATTGGAACTCACAAAATATTTTTTCAACCATCAAATGTACCCAGCATGAAGCCTGAGATAAAATCACCAGTTCTAGAACACTGGCAAAATAAACTCAGGGCTGAAAGCAAGCTCCATTACAGCACCATGTGCTTGGGGCATGCTTTGCAAAAGTCATTTTCACTAGGACATGGTTCTCTCCTGAGGGGCACTTCTCTCAAGCACTGCAATGTGGGATGCAGCCTTTGCAAACATAAGGTCCTTAACCACATTGGCTTATTTCTCCACTTTTTGTCACCTCAAAAACCATATCCCCATCCAGAATGTTCCTGAGTTTTGCCAGCTCCAAATACAATTAAAGGAAAGTAACAAGAGAATAACTCATGCCTGAAGAGTCAGCTACACGTTTTCTAACCTTCTGAGGAAATTGCTTCTGCTTAAAATCTTATCCTTACAAGATAAACTTCCCAAGAATGTGTTCCCCCCATGCTTCATGAATTCCTGTAATTGGAGAGTGGAAAGGCTTGTTCCTTGTCAGTGCAGGTCATTTTGCTGTTGCACATCCTGCTGGTAAATCACACGTTTGAATTCTCATATGAATCCAATTCAGTTGGAAGCAAAAACTGCCTAGAGTTCAAGGCTAATGAAAGGTAACAACTGTTAATGCAATTGTGTATGATTTCTCCTGCTTTCTGTTTGCAGCCTGCTGCCTCTCCAGAGGACACCCCTGAGCTCAGTGCCTTTCTGCGAAACTCTACCATTCCTCATCTTATCAGGAAGCGGGATGTGTCTATGGTCCAGCTGCACAGACAGAGCCCCGCAAAAATACTGGTGAGTTGTCTCTGTGTGCATAGATCTGAGGGAAAAGATTGGATCAGTCAGAAATCCCAGATACAGATGGTTTTAACTTCAAGTTTTATTTTCAGTCTCCTCTGATGCTCAGATATGCCTGACATATTTTGGCAGTACATATTGTAAGAAATCAAAGTGATTTTTCCGTAAGGATTAGGGAGCATTTGTGATATAACCTTTTTGTTCTTCTAAACCTGTCACAGAGGCCACTTTGAGAAATAAAGATGAAAACATTAAATGTGACCTTTAATCCATTCAAGACCATGAAGGTTCAGTTATTAACCTGTCCATAGAGAGTCTAAAGTGAGCTTGAAGGAGTGCTATTCATTCTTCCAGTGAGCCCTTGCTGTGTTGTTCCTGTCCCTGAATCTCAGAGTCCTCTGTCCATCCAGAAGAGTCAGGATGGTGTGTTCAGATTTCCTGGGTCATAATCCCTGTAACACCATAGCATTAAGGTCTGTATTTGGTCTAGGTTGAGCCTAGGCAGGACTTTACAAAAGTGTACAAAGCCTTCATGAGTCAGTGTTTTTGATGCAATTCTCCTAGTCACCCCAACGTTGTTTCTAGAACTTTATCTCCTCACATGAATATCTATCTTCTTCCCTGACCATGTGGCAAAGGCTTAAAGTGAGCATCAAGGAGAAGTTTAGCCCTCTTCCACAAACCAGTTCCATAAAGAGTAGGACCATATAAGCACATCTTCCTGCCCTGCACATGTAATCACCCCAGAACCCATCATCCTGGGCAGACACACCAGGGGCTTGGGGTAGGGACAGGCTATAACAGTGACCCAGTACTTGGATGGGACAGGGACACAGCTTCTGTGCAGAAGCTCAATCAAAGATGCATTATCTTGTGGTAGCGCTCAATCAAGAGCCATGACCCCAAGCCAAGAACTGTCAATCCAAAGAGGTTAGCAAAAAGGAGAGACAGTTGACAGGGTTCCTCAAGGCCAAGGAAAGAATAAGGAAGAGAAGACAGCACCTGAGCCAAAGAGGGCTCTGTAGTTATTTCCACAGGGGCTAGAGTCACCCTCCTGGCTGTCAGGAGTCATGAAACACCTGACCCACACTGTCAGTCCCTGTTGGACTCACTTATGGGCTCATCCAGGTACCACCGGGCTCTGACCTTTGGGTACTATTCTTTCTCTACCTGTCCATTCTGTTGAAAACCCATCAGGATAAGAATATGGTTTGCTTAGTATTTTTTCTTCAGGGTGCAGCTCAGTGCCTGGCTCATTTGTTCAGCAAATGCATGAGTGACACAGTGAATTGAGTCATCAAGGCCACTACTAATGGATTTTACAGTCACCTCCAAAATGCTCTTGGTGTAATATTCCACCTAGTCTTACTCTGCCCCCTGACCTTCAGTGCTCTTAAGCCTCAATCCAATTCTAAACAAATATATTGTAAGCAGTTTAAAAGATAGGTTGATAGGTACTAAATTCACTAGCTGCTCTACCTACTGAATCTGAAATAAAATTACTGTTATGACAATGAACAGCATGCTTTGGGCAATATAATTATATGAGCCAGTAATGAAACTGTAGTCATTCACAAAGAGCTAAAGGGAATAAGTCTATGCTCTAGGATTTGAATTCCCGATTTTAGCATTTGTATGACTGGAAGAGAAGTAATAATCAGCTGAATTTATGGAATTGAAAAATTGAAAGTTAGCAAGGAATTGCAGGAGATGAAGCTTAGAATGATGGTAGGAGTGAAGGTTACAAATAATTTGACCCCTTAACAAAAGTAGAGGATGCACTGGATATAAATAATATCATATTTGGCCAAATTAGTGGAATCAACTACATGTGAGTGTATGATGGAGAGAGCAGAGGTGGGGAACTTCCAACAAAGGCCAGACTCAGGAAAGATGGATTCAAAGGCTGGATCTGAGCAGCCAAGGACAGCCGTGAGATCCTTTGCCTTCCTAGCTGGGAATAATCATTTATTCCCAAGTCCCAAATGAACATCCCCTACCTGCAGGCTCTGCTTCTCCTTGAGTTCTGAGTCTAGATCAATTCGTTCAGGGCCCCTGTCTGAGCCAGCCACATGCCGAGAAACGTGAGTTTTGAGGAAGACAAATCAGATGGTAAGTGGGGAACTGGGGAAGTCCTAAATAGACTTCTTTTCTGTTCCCACCCTCCTTTATTAACCTTGAATTAATTTATGACTTTTTTTAAAAAAAGCAGAGACAAATATTTTTTAAACTCTGATAATCCTAATAATTTATTTTAGTTCAATAAAGTAGGATAATGCCACATCAAATTATTCATCGCACTGAGAACCCAGCATGTGGTTAACCATTTATTAGTAAAAAGCCATCAAAGAGAGGGTGTTAGGGTGAAACTGACACAAATCCCAACTCTGTATTTCATAGATTTAAAAAAAATTTTTTTCAGGAACCATAATTTTAGTTTGAAATGATGAAAAAGTTCTGGAGATGGACGGTAGTGATGATTGCAAAACAATGTAAATATACTTAATGCCACTGAACTATATGCTTTAAATGGTCACAGTGATGTTTAAAACATATGTTGCAAACATTCTCTGGCATTCATTTATTTTATCTTGACATTATAGAAGTTCAAACACTGAAGTGGACAGAAAAGTACAAGCAAACAGTGCAATCAAACCGAGGTCAAGCAAGGAGTGTTTATTAAAATAGAAGTACCTGAAATTACATAGCAAAAAGCTCTAATTGGCAGATTATGATTCAAGTACCTGTAAATTTTATGACTGTATAATGTATACATACCTGTCCCTTTCAGGAGAAATCAATAAAACTCTGCATACCGTCTTTAAGAAAAAGCTTCCAGGATGAACAATGAAACAGAAAACAATGATTAACATCTGCAGAATTCTAATATGTCCAGTAAAAATGGGAAAAGCCCTCTGGAAAACCAATATCCAAGCCTATAGAGAACTAACCATGTGAAAAATAAATATTCATATTTATTTTTGTTTTTGTTTTTAATTTCCATTTCTGTGTATGTCTCATGAGTACACTGAGGCAAAGAAGAGCAATAACTAAAATTCTTTTGAAAATTGTGTCTTTGTGTTGTAGGGTCAAATATTTTTCCTTCTATTGTTTCTCATTGAATATTTTGACGTCAGTTTTAACTTCTGAATATCATAGAAGCTTACTTGCTCATAGATGATTGCCAAGACAATCTTTCTTTTTCTTATCTGATTTTAACTCATTTTTATTCACATTTTCTCTTATAGGTTCAAAACTTGCAAATCATACACCTCCCTGTGTCCTCAAGTCAAAACAACTCTGGAGAGTGATTATGCAGAGTTTATTCCAAAATCAAAAGCTAAATAAGACCTCCCACTGTTTTTGTTTGGTTAAAAACAACTTACTGAATCACATTTCTGATTAGGAATTTAAAAGTGCAAAGTGCCAGCATCCTGTGTTGGGATCATAATTTCTAATTTGCATAACATTTTTTGTATCTATAACACTGAAACATTATTCTCCTCCACCTAAGCCTTTCTTGTCTGTTCCCCTGCTGCTTTTGTTATTATCACCTCCTTCTACTCCTCTCCAGACTTTTCTCTCTTCCCTTTCCCTACTCTTGTTACAGAAACCTTATCTTCCTCAATCTCTCTTCAGCTTCTGATACTATTGGTCACTTTCTGGAACTATTACATCCCTTGGCCTTCCCCCAAAATCATTCTCTCCTGGGTCTCTTCCTACCTTTTGGCTAGCCCCATTTTAGAATGCTAAAAGGACATCTCCTCTTCCCATCCTTAAATGCCCTTATACTTCACAAGTCCATCTTCAGGACCTCTGCTTTTCTCCCACTGATTTTGCTTTTTTAGGGAAATTTCCTGCATGATTGTATCTCCAGTCCTGCCTTGGTGCCACCTGCCATCTTAGCCCTCCCTTCCTGCAGTCAAGACTTGAAGGGTTTACCTAGATGTCTGGTAGCCACCCCAGTCCCAACGTGTTCAAAACTCTTGTCTCCAAGACCACCCTAAATGTGCCTCTTCTCTAGAAATCTCAATCTTAGTAACACCACTTACTACCAGTACCCATCCACGCTGTTCTAATACATAGAGCTCCCTTTCTCTCCCTCCACTCCTCTTTCTCCTTCATTGAATACTCCAAGTGTCTATTCTACTTCCTAAACTTTTCTAAAATTCACCTTTCTCTCTCTATACTCACTGCCTCAGTTCAGAGCCTTAGCATTTCTCATTTGGACTCTTGCTACAAGCTTCTTAGTTATCCTCCTGCCTTCAAATACCACCTCTCCCTCTATAATCCAAACCTGATCATGGCCCTTGATTTAAAAGCTCCACCAATTCTCCAGTACCTTCTGAATAAGATCTAAGCTCCCTAGCAGAAATAGTCTCCTTCACTACCTAGATTTTCTTTCTCATCTCATTTCCATCTATCCATCTTACCCCCATGTACCCTGCCCTCCCCTTGCCTGAGTGTGCCCTCCCATGGTTTGGGAGAACTACGTGCCAGTCATCTCATTCTTCTAGGTAACTCTCACTCTTCAAGGGCCATTCCACTCTTCAACTTCTCCAGAGTTCTCCACAGAACTAGCTAACCAGGATCAACATCTCCAGAGAGGTCACAACAGCTACCAACTGGCTTCCCTGTTTCCTCCTGGGTGTGGGATTAACAGTGGGTAACATCTTAATTATGGAGCATAGGAAATATAAGAGTTCCCACAAGTGCCAGGAACTGCAGAGCTTTGAGATCTCCTGCTTCCATCACCAGCAACCTCAGGGCCCAAATCTAATAATACAAGGATAGCCCAGTGACCTATATTTGGAAGCGTCATATAGAAATCTGACTTTATCAGAATTTATCTGATATATGTTACTGATTGCCTAGTTTTTAGAGAATTCCTAGTTCATAAAAAGATTCTTATGATAATATGTTCTTCAAGTTATTATGTCATTTATCAATTTCATTAAAGTGAAATGCTTCAGTCAAGTATTTCACATAATATCCAATAGAATTATTTTTGTTGGACACCTCGAGTATAGGGTCCAGTGTTTGAGACATGAAAAACAAATACAGATAACCCCTAAGATAAATTCAAATCCATGAGGGAACACATAAAGAAGTATCATTCTGCACTTGGCACACAGAAAATGGGCATCCATTTATTTCCATACTGTTATTCAATCAGAAATATGATTGATAAAATATGATTGGTTCGAATTGGTAGAATGTCATCATAATGAATACTTTCCAGGATCGTGCATCTCATGTATTCAGAGTGACCCCATTAAAAGTTGGGAAACTTAAGGAATTGGTTAAAAACAGCCTGATGAATAGAATTCACAAAAGGGCCTGCTCTATAACTAGGAAGTGTTTGGGGCAAAGAGAAGCATGTTATGAAACAAATGTGTATCAGTAGGTCAATAACTTGGAATCTCTGAGGTTATGAACTCGAGAACTTCCTCTGTAGCCCTCTCTACACTTGCTCAATGCACCAACCAATGGAGACAATGTCTATAAGAAACATCTTCCCAAGTTCTGAGAAAATGAAACAGAACAACTCATCAGCTGCTGCCGGAAGATGAGTCCTTAGAACAGAACTTGCATTTTATGCATGTTCATTTTCTCTCTTACTACTAACATCCATGCATCATTACCACTAACCTGCTTGTCCTTGGTTGTTTCAGTAAGTTTGTTCTTTCCTAAAATTAAATTTGCAGATAAGGCAATGACTTCTGAGGAAATAAAATGGAAATAAGCTAACTCCAATGTTGATTCTCTACTAGCATTTAACGACACTGCCTGTTTTGTTCAGCTTCTTCACTGCTGTGACTAAAGGACCCAACCAGCACAATTATACAGGAGGAAAAGTTTATTTGAGGGCTTACGGTTTCAGAGGTCTTAGTTCACAGAAAGTTGACTCTATTCCTCAGGACTCGAAGTGAGGCGGAACGTCATGGTGGAAAAGTGTGGCAGAGGGAAGCAGCTTACATGGTGATCCGGAAGTAGAGAGATGCTACTCTCCAGATACAAAATATATACCCCGTAGCCATACCAGCAATGAATCACTTCCTCAGTCACACCCACCTGCCTCCAGTTACCACTCAGTTAATCCCATCAGGGATTAATTCACTGATTAGGTTACGGCTATTACCCAATCATTTCTCCTCTGAACCTTCTTACATTGTCTCACACATGAGTTTTCAGGGGTCACCTCACATCCAAACCATAACACAGCCCCTGTCTTTTAATGTGCTGTCCCTGATGTTGGGTTTTTGTGTTTTATTTTGTTTTTTGCAGAATTGTACAAATATCGAGTGTTTACAAATCTCCTGTTCAGTGGGACGACTGGAAGGAGGAGAAAGTGCAGTTCTCAAGGTCAGATCTCGACTGTGGGCCCACACATTCCTCCAGGTAATAAAATCACAGATGCACCTACATACCACTCACTAGAACCTCTTCTCAAAAGCTCAGTGAGAAGTCTTTTTAAAATAAATTTTTAATTTGAAAATTTTTAAATATTTTTTTTAACTTTTATTTTAATTTATTGATGGACCTTTATTTATTTATATGCAGCGCTGAGAACCGAACCCAATGCCTCACATATGCTAGGCAGGTGCTCTACCACTGAGCTTCGACCCCAGCCCAAAAAATTTTTAAATATTCTAATTTTAATGTTTTTTCTTGCTGTACTAGAGATTAAACCCAGGGCCTCACACATGCTAGGAAGTTCTCTACCATTGACCTACATTCCCAGTTCTTGATATTCTCATTTTAATTGTTTAGGTTTTATCTTTTGTAAAATTTTTAATTTAGATGTTTAACATGTTAAAATTTGAAAATTTAATTGCTTCATTTAAAAACATTTTAAAGAAAATTTCTGTGGAGAAGTTGAACCATGATCATTTGGTCATTTTCCTCACAGGTGAAGATGATTTAACCACCCCAAGGCCCCCATACCTAAAGTAGTAACGTAAAGTCAAGCAAATGTTTTTACTTAGCTCACCCCTATCTGCCTAGTGCCAGGCACACAGTAGGTCTCCAATAAATATTCGTCAATGAATGGATGGTGAGTATAGAAAACAAAGTCAAGCTGTGTGCCTAGTAAAGTAAAAAGAGGAAATCAATTTAGATGGGAAAAAGGGGAGTGATCCAGAAAGTTCCTTAGATCATGTGGTCCTACAACACAGGCTCCAACTACAACAGCATCTCAGCAGAGATTCTGGTTTGTGGGAAGTTACAGATTGCTCTGTGCTTTGCCTTATCTTTACTGTGAGTTTCTGCACTGCTCTGGATAAGTCCATTGATTATCGGCATTTAAAAAGTTTAAAATCTCTCTTAAGAAAATGAAATTCACCCAATTGATTAAGTACTGTATTAACGTCTTACTAATTACACAGGATTCTTCTTTAAAAAACTAAATTAAACGCCAACCAAGTCTATGTATTCTTGCTCATTTTTTAAGTACTAAAAAACTCATCTGGCTCATTGTGCCAACGAAAATACTTTTGAGCCTACCTATAAATATAGAATTTTATTTCTCTTTTTTCATGAGTTCTACCATTGAAAATACTTCTCTCATCTCACAATTCTTTCAATTTTGTTTCTAAAACAAATGAAAAAAATTAGTTACTTTTTAAAGGTCATTTGGACACCTTCTTTATTATTATTATTATTATTATTATTACTATCTTTTTATCTAAGGCAAGGTTTCTCATCTCCATTAACATGTTTGGATAATTCTGCATTTTTGGAGTCATCCCTTTAGAATGCTCCACAGCACCACCCACTAGATGCCAGTAGCACCCCTAACCCACACGTGACAACCCAAAGTGTCTCCAGACATTGTCAGTTTCCTAGGGACAAAATCCTCCCCAGTTTTGAACCACTAACCTCTTTTATTTTTCTTTTGGCCAAACCATTATTTATTTGTTCACCCAACAAATATTTATGGAGCATCTACTCTGTGCCAGGCAATGCCTCACAGAGAAATAGCAGTGAGCGAAGCAGATGTAGCACCAATCTTCACAGAGCTCTCCCCCCATGAAAGAGTTGGAAGTGACAAAAACATACACAAGCCTATTTTAGATAGAGCGAAGTGCTCTAAAGACAATGCAGCAAGGTTGTGGGATAAAGAGTTGCCTCTATAGAGAAGGTGGTGTAGGATCTCAGGAACATAATGTTGTTCATCCAAGTACAATAACAAGCAAAACCAAACAGTTCATTGTAGAACTGTGAATAAAAACACAAAATTCACTAGAGTAGTAAGTGTTCCTGGGGTAGAGGCCATTCAGGGAAGAACATACAGAATGTTTCAAAGTACTGGTGATATTTCACTAAAAAAGGTATGTCCATGTTCACCTTGAATTTTCCCTATCACCATATGTTATTAATGATGATTTGCATTTGCCCAATATTCAATTGAATAACTTTCATTCAAAGGAAAATACTGGAAGGACTTAGACAGTTTGGAATCTACTATAATAGTTCAAGGGAAGAGGAAACTAAGAGCTCTGTTACGATTTCATAGTTCTGACTGTATTAGTTGTCTATTGTTGCCTAACAAAATTCTGCCAAATGTGGCAACCATAAGCCATTCATCCATTCACCCTGAGAGTCAGGAATCTGTCCACAGCCTCACTGGGTACTTCTGACTTGATGTCTCTTCGCTGAATGATACAGTTGAGATGTCAGTGAGGGCCAAAGTTATTGGAAGGATCAACTGGGGCTGGAAGACCATCCACAAGATGGCTCAAGGGCATGCTTAAAAAGTTAATGACTGATGTTAGGAGGGCCAGGTCCTTGCTCTTAACACGGTGCTGATTGAATGCCCTCCTAACACAATGGTTGGCTTCCCCTGAGTGAGCCAGGAGAGCAAAGCTTGTATGTCTCTTGTGACCCAGCGTTGGACGTAGCATTCTGTCATTTCCCCAGTTTCTTAGAATTCACACCTATCAGCCCTGTTCAGTATGGGAGGGACCCAATTATGGGTGTGAACACCAGGAGGCAAGAATCACTAGGGCTACCTTGACTGGCTACTCCAGATATATTAACCAGTTCTTTACTTTCCTACTTTTAGGTGCAACTTATCTCAAAGCATAAGCCATAAATTCTTTTTTTTCTCTAATCATGTGAAACTAGAAATAAGTGATACTATCATAACCAATATGTCAGTGCCCTAAAATCTGATGCAACAACCACAAACTGATTAACTTCAAGCAGCAGACGTTTACCCTCTCACAGTTCAAAAAGTCAGAAGGGCAAGACCAGGGTGTAAACAGAACTGAGGGAGAAACCATGCCAGGCCCCCTTCTGGCCCCTGGTGCTGCTAGCCATACTGGCATGTGTTGGTCTATTGACACATCACTCCAGTCTCTGTCCCGCCTTCATAATCACCTCCTGCTCCTTGACCTTGTGTCATCTCCTTTCTGCCTCTGATGAGGACACTCACTGGATTAGAGCCCACTCTGATGAGTAGAATCTCATCTCCAACCTTTCCTTAACTGAGTCCATAAAGATCCTTAGTTTAGATGAAATTCTAGATGACCATGAATTTAGTGGGGGACATTATTCAACCCCCTACAGTCAGCAATCTAACATCCCTACTGCAAGCTTTGCCATTTGGCAGGGTATTGTAATTAATTAATCTAGTAAATGTGCTTTTCTTCCCTCCCACCCCCAGTACTAAGGATTGAACACAGGGCCTCTGGCCTGGTAGGTAAACTACTGCTGGGATACATCCCCAACTCTTTTTAAATTTTATTTTGAGACAGGTTCTCCCTAAGTTGCTCAGGCTGGCCTCAAACTTATCCTTCTGCCTCAGCCTCTGGAGAAGTTAGGATTATAGGCATGTGCCACCCCATCCAGCTAATACACTGTTTAAAATACGTCACTAATCTTAGTAGTGTAGGGGGAAGTGATTAATTAGGGTTTTAGGCATTTTTGGTGTGACTGTTTCCTTTCAGTTCATTACACACTTTTAAAAATATACTCTCAGTTCATCACTAATCTTGGGCAAATTTTCTAATCGATATAAAGTTGGTATAGATTCTTTCACATTTTTGGTAAATACTGGCAAAGTGCATATATGAACATGTGGTTGAGTGTGTTTTATGAATTTTATTTATTTATGTTTTTGGTACTAAGGATTGAATCCAGGGAAGCTTAACCACTGAGTCATATCCCCACCCCTTTTCATTTTTTATTTTGACACAGGGCCTTGCTAAGTGGCTTAGGGCCTTGCTAAATTGCTGAGGCTGGCTTTGAACATGTGATCTTTTCTGCCTCCTATTCACTGGGATTGCAAGTATATGCCACCACACGAGCTGAATTTTATATTCACATCTTCATCTGTGAAAACTACCAATGAGCAAAGTGTTAAAAACTACATGTACACACTGGAACAAGTTCTAAGTGTGCAGACCCTGATTTCCTCTGTGTTAGCTCTCCTTGGATACTGGGTCAGGAGGCAAGAACCCAGTGCTATTCTTGACTGACTGTGTTAATTTTCATGGGACTTTTTTCCTCCACATTTGAGATGAAGGAATTGGACTAATGGCTCCTTTCATTTCTGAAACTTCATTGATGTATGGGAAGCTCACATGGAACCTCTCCTAATAAGTTATTTATGGTGTTTATTCTACGTAGCTTAAGTCAGCAATGACTCTGCATGCTTTATTAATAGTCTCTTTTGTATTGTGTTGATACTTAGGTTGACTCAGAACAGACTATATCTAAAGGAGCAGTCAGCCAACCTTTCCAAAGAGATCTGTCTGCAAATAGCCAGGTTTCTATTGAGTGATCACCACATAACTAGGCTCCAGGATAAAATACTTGTGTGTGAATTATAATTTATGCTCACAGAAATCCTGTGGGATACATACTCTTAGTATTAACTGCATTTTACAGATGAGCAAGCTGAGATGTGGAGGTTAGTGGCCTTCTCAAGATCACATAACTAGTAAGAGGAGGAATCTTCGAACTTTTGTCCTTGCTAAACTGCTAGAGATTTCTATGTGATAACTGCTGCTGTAGATTTTACATCATAATTGCTATGCTACAGTTTGCTAAACTAACTCAGATTACTGTACTGTAAAAACTATGTAGAATTTTTATAAATAATATGTATTAAAGCTTTTTGCCCTTTTTAAGGATCCAATAAATTATATATCATGCTGTTTCAGAATCCAGTACAAACGTAATTCTTGAATTGTATTGCTCAATATCGTAGTAGTAGCCCCATGTGGCTATCTAAATGCAAAGTATTTCAATTTAAATTAAAATTAAGTATTCACCTCCTCAGTCTCATTAATCACATTTCAAGTGTTCAAAAAATAGTCACTAGTCTTGGTTACTCTATAGGACTGTGCAAAAAGCATTTCTGTCCTTGAAGAAAGTTCTATTGGGCTGCACTGTCTTAGAACTTTAGGGAAATATATTTCCCTTCAAACTTACAAAATTAGTTCATGTAGTCAATATTATATCTATGCATGAAGATTTGGATTGTGCTGAAGACTAGCTTCCTGACTTTCATTATATTCCCTGATAAGGTAAGAATGAGCCCCCACTTTTGCCTCATGACAGTATCATCTGCTGCCTCAAAAGTCAAAACCTTTGTCAAGAATCCACTTTTCACTAAGTGCAGCATTCCAGGTTTGAGTAAACACAGTCAGCTCCTGCTCTCCCTCCTATTCAGCAAGGACAGCAAAATGATGTGATGTTCAGACCAAGAAGCAAAATGTGTTGGCTTTACTTCAAAGCTTGGATGTAATCATGGACTATACAAGTAAACTCTTGGATTCAGAACTGCTTAGCAAATAAAACACTGAAATTCTGCTATATACAATGAAAAAACAAGTAGGGGGGTATTACATCCTTTGGAAGTTAGATTTGGAGGAAGTCTTCCTGAGATTTATAGCTAACCCTGGAATGTGAGCTCCTCTAAGGCAGAAAGAATGTTTTGTCTTTGATTTGCCCAACGGCCCTGTAGCACCTTGCCCAGGGAAGCTATGCCTGGCATTCCTATGGTTGAAACACCTATGGACAAGTTCCAGGGTTGGTTGGGCCACAAGTTCTTGACTTATTCAGAATGAAACCAATCATGCTAACCAAGAAAAAAAACATAATCAATTATCCTTCTTGGTCTATTGCTGATGACCCTAAAAGCAGCCAATATTCTGGCAAAGTAAGAAGCATGTCACCAGAAAACATGAACAAGAAGTGGCTTGAGGAGATGTACTTCTCTGGAGTTTCTGGAAGTGTACCTTGACTGGTCCATTTGAGATGCAAAGTGCAGCTGAATGCACAGATAATCCTATCTGGACATCTCTGCACAGCTGACCAGTTTCCTGAAAGGTCTTCAGTGAGGAGCCATGGGTCATGTTTACTATCACATTTGGCTTTTCTTCCAAATCCTTGCCACCTTGTCCTGTGCCCAACCCACAAGCTGATCTGGTTTGGTGACTTTAGTAAGGACTTCTTGCCTTGTAGGCAAAGAAGTCATCATTTCACTTTCTTACCTCTCACAAATAAAACACTTCTGACTGAGATGATAAGGTTTTCAAATTGAGGAGAAAACCTTAACAGGGTTTTAAGAATGTCAAAAAGTAGATTGCCTCTTCATTTGGAGCTACATCCTCATTTGATTCTTTTGGTACAATAAGTCAGAGAATTCAGGATACCAAGTGACAGAAACAAGTCCAAAGGGTCATTATTGTCTCTTCATGCCCTGTCAAAGATGATGATCAGCACTATTAGTTTCTGTCAACACTGTTTCCAGCCCTCATCCCAAGGTGAGATAGCTTCAGAAGTCTGGGTAGTGCAAGACCCTCCCCACACAGCTGCCATATATATTTAGACTTAACTTGGAGAGAAGGTTTTGAAAATTGTCTCCTATAACCCACATCTATGCTCCTTAAACACAACCAAAGGACATATTCCTTTGTTGGATAGGGCATTTTGATCCCTTTTATTTCTTCTGCTGATACAAAAACTTAGGACCCTTGTGGACATCCAGTCATACATAATCTGTTCCCTTATTTGAGGAAGGTCCTACTATCGTGGCCAATTATAAATCCTTTCCCATTTTAAGGAAATGAGAGGCAAATTGCTTCCTATTTTGTAGTTGAAAGATGCAGAAGCAAGCATGCACTCCGGAGAGACTTTGCAAAATATTCTACATCTTAGAATGTTACACATAAATCTTCATGTCATTTACTTAACAATTAATCTGTTCATTCCCTTGCCTTGTAAAGGAAAGTTTAAACACAAAATTTTGTGTTAAAATGTCAAATGGCTTCTTGAAGGGTCTTTTATAAAATTTGAAACTTTAAACAAGATAAAAGTGAGAAAGCATAAAAAAAGATAAGTTAAAAATATCCTATTTTCACTCTATAATAATTCAGAGAATGAAATTATTAGTGTCCCAATGATAAATTGTCATGTTGGATTTTATTGTTTAATTATTTTTGGCATGCATTTATTAATACTAGTTTCTTCAAAAACTGAACAAAAAAAGGTATATCGTTTCAATTCCTTTGAAATGACAGAAATTTTAAAATTATAATTAGCTCTTTCAAGTCAGATTCTACTTTTCATAAAAATAGCACGGACTTCCCTAGGGTGCCCATTTTCCTAATTACACAACTTTTCAACTAAATAGCCAGAAGAATGACTCTACTACTCATATTCCATCAATTTGCCTAGGATTACTCACTGCCTTTTGCTGTTGCTTCTTATCTAAGAGTTGGAAGAGAGGTGGATTAGGGAATCCCAAGCCCATGTCATACATTTCTCCTATTACTGAGCATCACATCATACTGAAATGAGAAAGAATGCTTTTTCCTTGAAAGAATCATCATTACAACCCTAAAACTGAGGGAAAAGTAAGTATTTCAGTCTACATTCTTCCACTCTATGCATGACATTCTATTGCAGGGTCAGCAGAATATAGATTGCATCTTCATTTTCCTATTAAATAGGATCCAGTGTGTCAGGAAGAAGTCCCTGGTAATTGACGGACTGACCAAACAGTAAGTAGATAGCACAAGGAGTCAAACAGAACAACCTACATCAACATTCTGAAGTCTTTCCAGGGAAAAGGGTCACTTCTAGGAATACCAGAGAAAGTGGCATGAGTCACCATGTGTCTAACCTCACCTGTAGCCCAAATTTCTGTACTTTCACAGTTTCCGCTTATTTCAGTATTTTAGTCTTGGAAGCCTAATGCCAAAAAGGAATGCATTACTGCAAAACTCTCTCTCTCTCTCTCTCTCTGTATGTTTTTTATGTGTATGTATATATGTATACACAGACACATAGTATATTGAGGATTTTAAATAGTTTTATCACATAATCCAGAAGGAGGTAAATATTTTCTTCCTTCCTAATCCAGGCTAGAAGGTTTACAATTTGTGGTTGATGCAACTTGCTGCCTTATATTTGTTTCTGTTCCTCTGGTAAACATGCAAACCGAACAGAAAAAAAAAGTTTTTATTTTGGCTAATCCTAAATGAACCCCTTGTTCTGTGATTGTTGCTTAAAATGGAAACCTCCTTTATAATTTAAAGCTTCACCAGCAATTCCTTAGGTTTTGTCACCTCACAAAGCTTGGTTTCTAGGAAATGTTGAGTATTTAAACATGGCTCATAACATGCACATGTGTTTTAAAATAATTGTGGGAAAGGAATTAAGCTGTTCAAAGACAGAAAGGGATCGCTTTTGACCTTGACAGACCTGCTTAGGTATTTAACCAACACAGAAGCCTCATCTCCTCCCCATTTGTTGCCAATAATTTTTATTTGTACCTTTGTTGTAAGCAAACCATTGTGTGAAAGTACATAATAGAGACAACCAGTGGGCTACAAACCATAGTTTAAATAATGCAGTAATGACAGAGAGACCGGGCATTTTTCTGGAGATTAATAGCTATCTGAGGTAAAATGAAGGCCCAAGATATTGTCAAGGAATATTAAACAACCTAGTTTTTCTGTCCTAAATCACCTCTAATATGATAGAGTACTTGCTGGACAGGAGATTACTTTAAACGAGAGAATATTGCACTTGTTTTGTGAAGAGTACAATTGAAATCATTCGATTTTGAACATGGAATCATTACTGTCACAATGCCCATAATTATTTCTCATGAGTTAAATACTCACCTGTGCCACACCTTTGACCTACAATGCAGAACTAAGGTCTTTGATGTCAAAGCTGCTGATCATGGCCTATTAACTCACATTTCCCATTCCTTGATGCTCCAGAGCATTTTTTAAATAACAAAGATACCTTTTATCTGCTATAAAAGGTAGAAGAAATTTTGTCTTTGGAGACTTTATTTTTTTTTCTAGAAAACAGCTTTATCTCAAATATGTAGGTATGTAACTGTCAAGTACACTTTCATAACACCTTTGTACATCTAATCTGCTTCACACAGCCACATCCACACCCTTTAAACAGATAACTTACTATACTCAGTTACCATTTTAAACAGGAGTAATTCATTTCTATGAACATGATCTCAACAATGTTCCTAAGCATTTAGTAATCAAGGTTTTCTCCAAATCCAATTTATACATGTTATGTACATATGTGTACATACTTTTAATATTTCTGTAATTAAGTCTTTAACTTTGGAAGCAGTACCATAATATATATTTTTCTTTTTTTAATTTGTTCTAATTAGTTATACATGACAGTAGAATGCATTTTAACACATCAACCATAAATGGAGTATAAACTCTCATTTATCTGGTCATAATATATTTTGATAGTGTTTGATAAAGGGTTTTCAGGGCAATTAATTTTCTTGCAAATATAAATCAAGCTTGTTCCAATTCTATAAGAACTCCCCCACAGTCTTTAGGATGGAGAAAAATAACTGGTTTTCCATGTGCTCCTATTTTGACCTCTTCACTTAGAATACAGATCTTCATTTTTTTCAAATCCATCATAACTGCATTTATATTATCCACCTCAATGCAGATGTGATGCATTCCTCCAGCCTTATTTTTCTGCAGAAAACCTGCAATTGGACTGTCATTTCCCAGTGGATGAAGCAGTTCCATCTTGGTATTCCCCAGGTTGACAAAAACAACAGATACTCCATGTTCAGGAAGAGGGACCACCTCACTTACCTGGACCCCCAAAATATTCTTATAAAATCCTGTGGCCTTTTCCAAATCTGGCACTGCAATGGCTACATGATTGAGTCGACCAAGGTTCCATACAGGACCTGCCACCCGATGCAAAGACTGTGACACAGAAAAAGTTCTCACTGCTGGAACTGGAGTTGGGAATCTTGAAAAATGTCCTGCAGGCTAAGGGGTTGACAGGCTGCGAAAAGCAGCTCGGTGGGGCAAGACGCTTTAGACCTAGGAAGTTGGCCACCCTAGATCTCCTCTGCCCGGGTCCCGCGCGCCACATCCCACCCCACGGTGATCCCAGTATTCACCTATGGCCCTTGCAGCCCCGTCCATGGACGTCAACACACGCGCCATCTTGGTAAGTCACCTGCCTCTTTAGAGACTTTAAAACAAAGAACAGACTGATCTAGGAGTTGTAGTCTTTATAGTTTCATTGCCTACCACCTAATTGACTTAGGCCCTAGTCTGTGTTGGTTAGCATGGTTGAATGGATAATGAAGGCGAGAGCACATGAGTATCACCTCATTGTGAACTGCAGCCCTCGGAATACATCACTACCCTCTCTTAAGACTTCCCAAACTTTCTAATCCAGTTAAGGGAAAGTTGCCTAATTCAATAATTGAAAAAGTTAAACCATTTATAAGATGCTCTCAAATGACTAGTACGTGGAGTAAGGTCACCAAAAGACCAAATAATTAGATGCCTTCAGTCATCATCCATTCAGGTAGTCAACCAACCAGAACTGATTAAATCCGAGTGCACAGTTCTAGGTGCCATGGAAGATTGAACCATCTAGTTGGGAAAAAAGTAAACCTATGCATCCTTTAGTGTTATTCAATGACAGAGATAACAGGGATGCACTCAGAAAGATGCATCAGTAGGCAATGTCATCACTGTGTAAACATCACAGTCTACTTAAATAAAGGCAGGTACGATGGCACTAGGCAATGTAATTGTATGGGACCACCATCATGTAGGTGGTCCATTGTCGATTGAAAACATCATTTACATCTCATAACTATAGCAGTTTTAAAAAATAAAAAGCTAAACCACAATGTGAAAATTCCAAAAAGTGTGTCAAATGTATTCTCATCCCAGACTTAATGAATCAGAATCTCTAAGATGGATCTCAGGTGTTTCTGAAGCTCAGCAAAGTCCAGTGGTTTGTGAACCACTGGAAACAGCGGTGCAGATTGGGGATGAATGGCAATGGGAGGAATCCAAATGTGATCAATAGTGGGAGGGATAAAGGGAAGAGGAAAGAAAAATCCCTCAGAGAAATATGCGTCTCTGCATTTTGCATTCTAGAATTCAAATCCCATCTTACATGTGCTAAGAAATTTTCATATTTTATCCTTTCATAAATGCAGAAAATCAAGTAAGAGAAAATCTTTCTATCTAGAATTGATGCAGAGATGAAGTTCTTGCAGCTTGTTTACCAGAGATATGACTGCAAGGGAAGGAATATGATTTTCTACCAATTTTTAAAGTGAACTTGGAAATTAATGAAAACTTCTTTGTTGGAGGTTTGGGAGCATGGACATTCACTTGAGTATTCAACTTAAAACTTTCACACACACAGAATCGTCTGGCTAAAATTCTTCCTTGGTATATAGTGAAGATGGTAGGGAATTAGATTAAAATTGTCAAGTACACACAAGATTTTATGAATAAAGATTTCCAAACTTTATTTTTAAAATTCTCAAATTTAGAAGTAAAATTCAACTTTCAGTTAAAATGGAAAAACCAGAAAAGAAGAGAACAGTAGAAGAATGATACTTTCAAAAGGATTTTTCCCAAATGAATGGAGCTATTTACCCTGGAGGGGTAGAAAGAAAAAAGTCAAAGTAAGGTTTAATAATGACTCTGTTTAACAATTGACACCAAAATTTCTGAAATTTAACAATTGGCTGTCAAGAACCATTATGGACCCAGCTCTAGCACAGCACTGGATTTAGTCATTGTTTCAGGTGGAGGAGAATCACAGAAGCCTAAGTTCTCAAAGCAGCTTTCCTAAGTTATTCCTAAATATTTTCCCTTTGACTTTAATCAGCAGTTAACATGATTGTTTCCTTTGCTGTGAAGAAGCTTTTTAGTTTGATGCCATCCCATTTATTGATTCTTGATTTTACTTCTTGGGCTTAAGGAGTCTTATTGAGGAATTTGGTTCCTAAACTGACCTGACAGAAAGTTGGGTCTACATTTTTTTCTAGTAGGCATAGGGTCTCTGGTCTAATGTGAGGTTCTTGATCCACTTTGAGTTGAGTTTTGTGCAGGATGAGAGATAGGGGTTAATATAGGGTTCATTCTACTTCCTATGGATTTCCAGTTTTCTCAGCACCATTTGTTGAAGAGGCTATCTTTTCTCCAGTGTATGTTAATAGCACCTTTGTCTAATATGAGATAACTGTATTTATGTGGGCTTGCCTCTGTGTCTTCCATTCTGTTCCACTGGTCTTCATATCTGTTTTGGTGCCAATACCATACAGTTTTTGTTATTATGACTCTGTAGTACAGTTTAAGTTTTGGTATTGTGATGCCTCCTCCTTCACTTTTCTCAACAAGGATTGTTTGGGCTCTTCTGGGCCTCTTATTTTTCCAAATGTATTTCATGACTTCCTTTTCTGTTTATATGAAGAACATCATTGGAATTTTAATAGCAATTGCATTAAATCTGTTTAGCGCTTCTGGTAGTATCACCATTTTGACAGTATTAATTCTGCTTATCCAAGAACATGGGAAATCTTTTCATTTTCTAAGGTCTTCTTTAATTTCTTTCTTTAGTGTTATGTAGTTTTCATTGTAGAGGTTTTAACTTCATGACTTTTGTTGGTAAATGGATGGATCTGGAATCTATCACGCTAAATGAAATAAGCCAGTCCCCAAAATCCAAAGGTCAGATGTTCTCTCTGATATGTAGATGCTAACACACAATAAGGGGGGATATGGAGGGGAAGAATAGAAGTTCAGTGACTTAGACAAAGGGGAATGAAGGGAAGGGAGGGGAATAGGAAAGACAGGAGAATGAATCGGACATAACTTTCCTATGAGTATATATGAATATACCACCAGTGAAACTCCACATCATATACAATCACAAGAATGGGATCCTAATTTAAATAAGTTATATTTTGTGTATTTATAATATATGTAAAAATATACTCTACTGACATGTATATCTAAAAAATAAATAAAAATGAATAAATGTCATAAATAAATAAAATGAAATAAAAGAGTTAACATGAGAATCTACTAAACAAAGAGAACTTTTAGGTAAGTTCTATCAGAAACATTGTATGCTATAGGTCAGTGGTTCTTAACTGTGGTGATTTTGCTCCTGGCTAGAGGCATTTCTGATTGTCACACTGGGGCATCTAGTGGGAAGACATCCCCAAACTTGCTAACAGCATTGAAGCTGAGAAACCCACTCTGGGTCTTCAGTACAGAGTGACATGTGATACATTTCTTATGAACTTAGTACCAGTATCTCTCCTAAAATATTTTCCTCCATCAGATAACAAGGATTTTGTAACTCACTATGTCTTCCCTTTGTCCTTCATTAGGAGTAACTATATTAATCCTTGCACATTTTTTAGGACCCTGATTTTCTGTTTTTCATATTATTCTTATATACATTTTTTATTAATAAGATAAATTATCTTTAGAAATAGAAGAGCATGAATGGTCTGTTGGGTGTTTGGATGAATGAATGGATGGATGGATTTTTGGATACATGAATGGATGGATGAATGAATGGGTGAATGGAAGGAAGGAAGAAAAACAGTAAAAGAGAAAAAGAAGAAAAAGGAAGAAGAAAATTTTGTTTTGGAAATGGAAAACACTGAAAACAATTTGGTGGCTACCAATAGAACTTGTAAATGCTTTATCAGAAATAGAGTTAATTAAATATTTTTACTTTTAGAGAAAAAATGATCCCTATGCTCTTGCATCCCTGGTGTCCTTTGAAGTTAAGAAGATGCCTTATAAAGATCAGCCAGCTAAACTTCCAGAAGGAAGCATAGCAGTGAGTATCTTTTAAAAATATGTGGGTACAAATAATATAATTGAAGTTATTTTTTAAAAATAACTGTCTAGCATGTGTTTGATTTAAATGTTTACATTGAATTGAGAACAGTTTCCCATTTTTACTTCACCATTTTTTATTTCAGTCTGGAAATTTCCTACTGCCTTTTTATCTTTTTTTTTAAACTTCCAATATAAATTTCTATCTAAAAAATTACAGTGCATTACTAATAGTATTCATTATTTATTAATCAAACTCATTTGTTGCAGAGAAATTCAGATAGCAATGATCATCATAATAAAACTGTACTTAGTCTTTAATTTTAACAGCAGCAAGGTGAGTCTCCTTGGGGAGGGAAGAAACCCTTCCTTAGGGCAAGGTAGCCATGATCAACTCCATGGCATTCAGAGTCATTTCTTTCTCCTCTATGCAAAGAACCATGATTCTGACTGGAAAGAAACAACAACAACAACAAAAATAGCACACTATGAGCTTCAGTTGAACAAAATGTCATTTTTTCAAAATGGGTTTATTAAACATCACTGACACCCACATATCTGTCACAGAATAACTTCTGACATCCTCATTAATGTGGCAAGGGCCATGCAGAGTGATGAAGGTGTGGGTGAGGGGAGCCTAGCAGGCACCATTACTAAAACTGTGCCATTCAAGTTGTGAAGATGGTCAGAAACCTGTGAGAAACAGAGTACTCTGAAGAATAGTATTAAGATTTCAGCCTTCATCTCTTGATCATTTCATGGATATTTACAACCCCCAACTGGAACTCATTGGTACTCAAAGTGTGGTTTGCAGGCTGAATCCTTGGCATCAACTGGGAGATGAGTAGAAATATATGGACTGGCCTCACTCCAGGTCCACTGAGTCCAAATCTGCATTTTATCAGAATCATCAGGGCATCCATAAACACAGTCAAGTCTGAGAAGCTCTCAAACTGTGTAAGTTGATCCTGTTGATACTTCTTTCCAGCTGGGTCTTTATTTATTACTTCATTTTAGTAGCTAATCTTTGTCACCTAATCTTCTTTTAGCAATTTAAATTAAACTGATCCATTGGTCAATGATTCAACTTTGACCAATGGATTAATGCAACAAAATCAACCTCATGAAACTTTTAAAATATCTCATATACATATATGACTGCATGACTGATGTGTTCCTATATGTACAGTCAGAAAAATGAGAAATTACACTCCATTTATGTATGATTTATCAAATGTATAAATGCATTCTATTGTCATATACACCTAATCAGAACAAATTTTAAAATTTAAAAAAAGCAAGGTGCTCTGCAAGTAAGTGAGACCTGTCTCTAAATTTAAAAATACAATATAGGACTGGGAATGTGGTTTAGTGATTGAGTGCCCCTGAGTTCAATCCCCAGCACCCCAAAAACAATAAAAAATTAAAAATAAACCTCAATTCTTTAAAAATAAAAACCATAAATATAGATATGTGCTAGGATTTCACCCCACATGTCTGAACTGAGTAGATTTGGGGTGGGGTTCTGGTAGTGTGCTTTAAAAAAAGCCTTACAAGTAAAATTGATCAAATTATGTTCTGTGCATGTACAAATATTTCAAATGAATTCCACTGTAGTGTGCAATAAATATATACCTATAAAAGAATTTTTTAAAGCCTTACAAGTGCAAATTGTGTAGTGGATCCAGAGTTAAAAACTTCAGCACTTGCAAGTCAAATCACCTAGAAGAAAACCTAAGACTTGCAAGATAGAGTTGCCTGGGTTTGATCCTGGCTCTGTCTTGCTCTAATTAGGAAACCTTTGGGAAGTCACTTCACTTCCCTGAGGATGTTAACCTCATCCACATGTTGGTACTGTGAAGGCAACTTAAAAAATTATATACATAAAGCTCTAATATTGTACCTGGAACAGGTAAGTCCCAAGTCTCAATGAATGTTTATAATATTCCTCAATCTTCTCAGGAAGCCCACATTTATGATAATCAGGATTTGCCTAAAGTATTTTGAAGCCAGCGTGGCCACATCTTTCTTTGTTTAGATCACCTCTTTTTCTCATGAGATATCTGCTAAAGTTTAGATTTATGTTCAACCTAGAAAACAGAGGCTTTAGGCTTTTAATATAGAATGTTCATCCAAAGAGGTTCAAAGGCTTATCGCTTGAAGGGAGATAAATCCAATCCCTTTTGTTTTCTCTGAGCACGTGTTTTCATAACAGAAACACATGTTACAGTTGATTCCATCAACAGAATTGCATCTTTCTGTGCTGGCCACAGGTGATGGCCTGCTGTTCTCAACTCATCTCAAAAGATCCATGAAATGATCAAATGCATGCTTCCTCCAACCCGCCTCCTGTTACTATATTGCAAAAAAAAGACATATCTTATGTAGATGATTTACCACACCATTTAGGTAAAGGTTATTGGAAAAACATTTAAGAATGGAAGTGCTTTCAAGTCTCCCAATATCTAACTGGAGATTTTGCCAGTACTGAGTCAGCTATGTAATACAGGCAAATAGTTTTTCTATGGATTAATTGAGAGAAGAACTCTGGTTGGATCTGGCAGACATTTTTCACATCAACATCTTTTCAAAGGTCTTGTCATTCTCTTGAAAAAAGACCAGCAGAAGAGAATTGTTATAAGGTAGTAAAATCCACTGGAATAGGTGGTATGAGAATCATGAGTTCCAATCAGCCACTGGGAAAAGACTTTGTAATGACACTAAATAATATGTTCTCATTTTCCTAGACATTTGTGTGGGATGGTTAGTTAGTTTGTACATCTTTCCAACATGGTTCTAATTCGCCCATTTCTTGAAGCCTATTTAAGCTTTACATATAGAAGAAAATAGCAGTCTTCACCTGCTACTTGCATAATATCTGTGTTTATAACAAATGATGCCCACATGCAATGTGACTTCTGTTCAGAGATGAAGCAAAGGTTGTCAAAGGGAATGAGTGAACACTGAATCATTACAGCAGGAAGAATAAAGATTACTTAACTATTTGAACACTATTTTGGTTTACCAGTTGTTATGGTTTGGCTATGAGGTATCCCCTGAAAGCTCCTTTGTGAATGCAGGGATGTTCAGAGGTAAGGTGATTGGATTATGAAGGCAGTAACCTAATCAGTTCACTCCAGTTGACTGGAGTGACTAGGTAGTAACTGTGGGCAGGAGGGGTGTGGCTAGAGGAGGTGGGTCACTGGGGGAGTGTCCTGGAAGCTTTCATCTTCTCTATGATCCCCTTGTGCCTCTCTCTCTCTGCTTCCTGGCTGCCATGAGTGGAGTGACTTCACTCTACTGCCCTTCTGCCATGATGTTCCACTTGCCTTGGACTTGGAGCAATGTAGTTGGTCCATCAAGGCCTAAACCTTGAAAGCATGAGCCAAAATAAATTTTCCCTCCTCTAAGTTGTTCTTGTCAGGTATTTTGGTCAAAGAGATGCAAATCTGGCTAATACCCCAATCAACCTTGGCATTTGTATGCCGTGTGACTAATGCCCAATTCTATAATTTACATCTGGAAAAAAGTATTATTGTCCAGTGTAATTCCAAAGGTGGTCATTATAAAATATTTTGTGGAAAACTTATTTCAAAATTCATGTGTAAACTTCAGATCCATTTGGTTTTAAAATTGTTCACAAAATTTCAACATCTGACAATATAATCCTGATATTAAATAATTGGTGTATAGACTTATGATAGTGACTACTTACCTTGTAGGAGCTATTTAAATGCTAAATATGAGCTCAGCTGATCCACTTTGTGTTATTATTTTGTTCTAAATTGTACTGTAGGTAAGGTGGCGTGGTATATTTATTTAAAACATTCTTCTGACCCCACCAAAGTGTGTTTATATGAGATTTTGTGATACATAAGTACAGATGTCAACATTAATTACAGTTGCTAATACAAGGAGTATTTTTCTTCTATTTTGGTATTTTTTGTAAAAATATACAAAAACGTATCATAAATGTCTGTGATAAAATGTAGATATATTAAAAGTTTATGGTCCTCCAACCATAATAAAAAACAACAAGATTTATGATGTGATGAAGGTAAGATTAAATTTTTCCTACTTAAGATCACTTTAAGAAAATCCAAACCACTTACAATTTATGGATTCCACTTCCTAAATAAGTGAATTGTTAAAATTTTATGCTATTTCTTTAAGTAACTACCAGTTCCTGATCAAGAGAAAAAGTTTTAAAACAGATTGTTGATTAGTTGGTGCACAATTGGATTTTCTACCTAACTTTTAATTACTCCAGTTAACTCAACAGTAATTTTTGCGAGGCAAGCACTTTACCAACTGAGCTATATCCCCAGCCCAACAGGAATCTTCTTTTTAAAAGAAGTTTAAATATCAAGCCACAAGCCCATATTATGAAAGTAAACTTTTGTTTCAACATATACTACATCTTCTGCCTTGAGTCACTATCTTGGTGAAAGAATCTTAACATTGAGGGACTTGGGCAGGTCAGCTAACCTCACTGTTGTGTGAGATTAGACAAAAAGCTTAGTAGCTGTGCAGTTCAGTGTGGGAACTGCCAGTCATAGGTGGACACTGAGTTCCTGAAATATGTCCAGTAGGATGGAAGAACTGAACTTGGAGCTTGATTTCACTTACACTCATTTAAATGTAAACTGAAAAACTGAAGCTGAATGAACTACTTCTCCCATTAAATGTTGCTTCATTTTTTTTTTTTTTTTTTTTTAGGACTACATTTCACTTTAACCATTGAAAATTTAGCCACTGTTATGTGCTGCTGGTGTATAGTGCACACTGGATTTTGGAGACATTTAAAAAAAATAAAAAGAATATTAAATGTCTTTTAAAATTTTTATATCAATTACATATTTAAATGATAATAAGTCTAGCAATAATAGATAATAGTTGATATTTAGTGTTAAAATATATTAAAATTAATGTCCCCTATTTCTTTTTGCTCTCATGTTGCTACTAGAAAATTGTAAATTACACATGTGGTTCATTAGGAGTAAGCTATAGCCAACAATAATACAGAACTTCAGAGAACACAGAGTGTTTAATAAATAATGTTTCAAACAAATGGAAGAATCTTACTGTAAGTCATTGCTTAGTCATTAGAAACCCTAAAAAGTATGACCCATTCTTCTAATTGTTTATTATCCAATGAATTCTTCAGTCCAAGATTCTTGTGGGCTTGTCAAGATGAGCTGTGAGACAAATATAAATATTAGAAATAACAAAGTTTTGGTATCTGTCAACATTTTACTTCCTGCTCAAGCTTATCCAAAACGCAGGCTGCAATTCCATAGACCTGGCACATATTCAAATAAACCTTGGTCTTATAAAAGTGATCGATTCAACCCTTTCCTTTTAAGCTCACTGGCAGTTTAAGTCTCTAGTTTATTGACACAGTATTGAGTTTCAGGAAAAGCTGTGCTTTGTTGGTTTCCTCATACAGGTGAAATGCCCCATTGCCACTGGCAGATTTACGGATATGAATGTGTCACATAACTCCCTAGTTGTCCTCCCAGAAGGATCTGTCTTTCCAAGATTTTGTATGTGACTTTTGTAATTATGCATCACATTCAGTTCTTCCCAGGGTCAGAGCCTCCACAATGCAAATCTGCAGAACTTCTCTGGGCCACTGTTGTTGATATTTTGTGTTTGCACTGCTCTTAGTGTAGGAACTTTCTGAATATGCAGCAAAAAGTCGAGAGAAAGTTTAGGCAGATGCCAAGCCGAAGGAAGATCTCTACAGTTGCAGCCACTGTAGACTACGATTGGGCAGTCTCAGTGCCACAAGGTTGTCCTAAAGGCAGAGAGTATGGAAAGAAGAACGCAGGCACAGAGAGAACCCCCCCAAGCTTGTCTTTGAATATTGTGCTTCCCATTCCCTGGTGAACTACACAGGATACATGAAGGCAACGTATATGGCATGCTTAATCCTAACACTTCAAGGAACTCAGAGAAAGGGTCTGAAGGGTTCATTTACTTTTTAAATGAACTGAATGTTACTGGAAGCAGACTGGCAACCATTTTGATAATGAGAATTTCAGATTTGGGAACTGAAAGGGAATTTTCAAAATTCTGGATCACTGCATAGTGATCATTTCCTCACAGACTGTTTTAAGGCCCTGCTGTCCAAATTTTGGGAAGTAAAAGGAAGCAAAAAGTCAGCAGGTTTTATAACTATCCCTATAAAGTAGTACCCTGCTTCAAGGGACTCTATTAAATATATCTTGATCTATTTCATGTTTTATTTGTACATTTCCATCAATATTGCAGAAAAACATCCTTCAGATATCTTTATTAGCTCTTTTAAGTGACCTTCCCTGCCTCTTTCTACATATAGGCCAGTTTTATAGACACTGCTCTAACCAAGTGGCAGATGCACCCAGCATTCCATAAAATTTCCTTAGTATTAAATTAACAATGTGGAGAGTCTATGCTGCTTATTTCTACATCTTTAAAATTTCATTAACTTACAAACTAGGATTGTTTCCTAAGTTTACCATGAAATAGTAGGAGATGACTTAAGATATTACTTAGGTAAATCAGGAAACTGAAGATTCAGAAGCATCCATTTCTTTTCTTACCATGAATTTCTCTGTTAACAAATCTGGCTGTTAACAATTTCCCTGTTAGCAATTTGGCAAGCTTCAGCCCCAGCAAAGAGAGAGAGAGAGAGGAGAGAGAGAGGAGGAGAGAGAGAGAGAGAGAGGGATTGAGAGAGAACAATGTTTTCTTGGTGGACTAGCGCTTAGGGAGAAAAAACTTTTATTTTAAAAAATTATCAGAATTGTCCTTGGCTCCAGATTTCTCCCTCTGGGTCATTGTAACTGGCCTGTGAGTAGATGAAAACTACTGTTCCTCTCATTTCCAAAATTCTGAAATTCTCATTACCAAAACTGTGTCAGTTTGCTTCCAGTAAAATAATGTTGAAATACTACTTCATGCCCTTTAGTACTTAAGATGTGAGGATTGAGCAGTGATTTCATGTGTGTCATCAGATGTAACAACCAAGGCAAAGGGACATGAAGAGAAACCATCCAGGTTCTGATGTGCTTATGTAGCCACATATACACCAAAGATCATCTTAGAATAAATCACTCAGGCTGTAGAATCCAAGTGGCATTGCAACCATTTGGAGTCCTTGAAATGCATTTCTCCAATATGTGAACCATGTGTTCATCCTTAACAGTGGCAAGCAGGCAGCCATGATGCCATCATTGGGTTGGAATGTCACCCTTCTTACTGATGAAACAGGGAAACATTAATAGGCAAAGGGAGGAAGTGTTGTGGTGGGTAGGTTAAGGCCAAGCTTTTTCTCATTGAGAACATCCATCAAGTCCCTGACACTGCCATCAATGTGGAGTGACTACTGTTCTCACTACTCTGTGGATTCCATTGTTGACTCTGGATAGAAATGATACCCGGGGCTATAGAATCAAGTGAATTTGGGCATCACCATGTCTGCTGCATAAGAGAAGAGGACAGAAAGGGGAAGAGCAATAAAAAACCAGGACAAGCTAAGAAGGGCATCAGCAAGGTGCCCATATCTAGTTAAGAAGGCAGAGCAGAACAGAGAGCATGGTTAGGGCCCAATACTTGGGTTCAGGCTATGAAAATATCCAGACATTTCCTGCCAGGGCAAGTTCCAGAGCCACCAACCTTAGTCATGATTTTATCCTCTCCTGATGAGTGGGTTGCAGAATTGTGGTCTAGAGTTCTTGGGCATATGTCAGGATTGGAATCATGATCCTTTCAACCAGCACACTTAAAAAGGAGCACTTAGACCATTAGTGGAAACCATGCTTACTCTCTGTGAAAACCTGGCATGCCTGCATTGGTGGGTAACATTTGAGTCCAAGAATATTATTTTTTTTTCTTTCATAAAAGGTTTTAGCAGCTTGGCCAGGTCTCTCCTTGCTTTTGCTGGGGGTAGGGAGCAGACTGGAGGTTCCTTACAGAGGCTCCCAGCACACAAGCAATAGAAGTGCTTCTTCTGCCCCCTCTGGGAGACAGGGGTGGTTCATAGGTATGGAGGATGCCATCCAGCCAGAACTTAGATATTCTAAGCTCTTTCACAACAGTGGGGATGAAATGGGATCCAATCTCCAGATGCTTACTTCAATTCTGCACCTGAAAATTGGATTTAGCATTGAAGGGAGATCCAACACATTGAGATGACTTTCACTTTGCACAATGCCATGTCAACCTAAATAACAACCAGATATCCTCCAAGGGAAAATGGTATTTACTTGAGAATAGAACAGCAGTGCAGTGGGAATTACATGCTGTAGTCAACTGTGAGTGTATTTAAAATGTTGCAACAAGGCAAAATGTTTAAAGGCAAAAACAAAGAGCATTTTATAAGATAGGTTGAAATTATAATCCCGAACCACAAGAGCCTTCAAATAAGTAAGAGGAAAACATTTTTGCAAAGCCCTTTGGCCAGCAACTCTCTGTTCAATTTCAGACTGGCATCCCCTTTGTTATTAAATAAATCAGGCTGAAGAAGGTATCAGCAGGTGATCAAATCAGCTAGAAATCATCAAGAAGGTTAGAAATCATCTAATCTAATCTGATCATTTTATAGATGACAAAACTGAGTCCCAGAAGAACTAAGCAATTTTCACCACCAATAATTGTCATTCGTGGCTCTCTTTATATTCTGTGCTCTATCAGTGAAGGAGAGCCCAGTACTTGAAACACAATTTGAGGTTCTTTCTTCCCAGCTTGTTGGATCCTGGTCCATTCTAGTTTTCCCACAATGATAAGTCAGTCAGTCATGAAGCATCTGTCATTAGACTTTCATCCCATATGCCCAGACTTGGGCATATGTCTTGTTTTGTGGAGTCCATGTTCAAGTACTTAGCTTAACAAATCTCCCCTTAAATGATTTCAAGTATGATGTGGATCCATTCAGAATCATTCTCAGTCTTATACGGGCAATTACTGCCTTATTTCACCAAATAATTTTTCAAATCAAAGCTCATTTGCTTTATTTTCATTTCAGATCAAGACATCGGTTATTTGGGCAACCCCAAATGTATCCTTCTCAATCCCATTGTGGGTCATAATACTAGCAATACTTCTTGGACTGTTGGTTCTGGCCATTTTAACCTTAGCTTTATGGAAGGTAAGTTGATTTCCTTTATTTTTTCTTTTGGACTGCAGAGGTCACTCTCCAGGTATTGATAGAAGAATATTATTAGGGATTTAAAAAGAATGCTAAAGGAATCATTTATAGATTTTTGAAAGATCTAAAGGATATAAAGGGAAAATTGTGTCTTATTTGCTTTGTCATACTTGATATGTTTGTGTGGCTCATATTTAAGAAAAGAAGGAGTACTCAGTGTTTTTTCATCTTGAGATTTCTTGTAAATAAATAAATAGAAAGTTAGGCTTTATTAATTAGGACCTGTGATCTTCTGCCAATATGCTTGGAGTGATAATGTTGTTATGAAGTTTCATTGACCAAAATCTTATTAACAATGTTAATTCTCATTAACATTGTACTATCATTAATCCTTTGAGGATTTTCTTTATAAGCAGTGCACTGATGCAATTAATATGTCAGTTCTAATTTTTTATTTTGACTATCTAGCCAAATAGATCATGCATATCATAAAAAGCTTGAACTTGTTTTTTAATCTTGCCAATACATTTGTCTTTATTAGGAAGCCATAACTTATTCTGTGATGTGTTATACTGAGGTTTATTCTGAAAGTCTGCAATGGGAACTGGCCCCAAAATCTGTACAACTGCCAAGTTGTAAAGAGCTTTCCATTCTAAAAGATAAACAATGCAATGATTATATAAGGTTAACTCAGTCACATCTTAGTTACCCACTCTTGTAGTTCCCTAAAAAAACAGTGTGTATTTTTATTTTGAAACAATATGCAGTATGCCTAACAGACCCATACACAGAGAAAGCATTGACTTCCAGTTAAAGAATAGTTTTTCTAATCATTATCACCTATTTTGTATCATCTTGAGCCACATAGTGAGTGGCACACATTAGAAATGACTTTAGTATTATTCTGCCATTTTTATAACTATCTTTCTGATAAACATAAGGTACAACCCAAAGTGCCAAATGACACTAACAATACAGAAGAACCCATGTTGGGCTTCCAATATGAGAAACAGTAAATAAGAATTGAAGATCCAGGTTCATAGGAAAAGATACATCCTCCTTGGTGGAATTGAAGAGGAAGAAAATTCTGAAATCATCTCTTACCAAGTTAATTTGTGTTAAGTCACTAAAATGCCTAAATGACCTATCAAATCTCCTTCTATATACTGCATGTCCCACCCAGTGCAGAGGGATCTGCAGCAATCTCACTTCTTCCTATAATCCACCCATGGCCACCTACAGAACTCTTCAGGGGACAATGTTCCTTTTCTGGTCAACAGTTAGTACTTTTGCTAACTCAGCAAACATGCAGAAAAGCAGGTAGGGAATCCTTAGGACCCACTACTGTAATCCCAGAAGAATATCCAACTGTGAGTGGTTGGTATAAAACAAGTACATTCTACCTCTACCATTATGTGGCGGGAGGAGAGACCCACACACTCTGCCCTTTCGCCCACCTTGGCCCATGCCATAAATTCTCTGCAGGTAACCCAACAGGCTGCTTTCTCCTCTTATATGGAGAAGAGGGAAGGTTATATTCACACAGCTCCAAGTTCCTTAGGAAATACATAAAGTGAAAATTCTCCAAATAAGGGAACTTTCACAAGTTCTCCAAATGGCTTGATTTTATAGCCTGTTTTTCTTTTTGTAGTGTGGGTTCTTTGACAGAGCGAGACCTCCTCAGGACGATATGGCTGACAGGGAACAGCTGACAAGCGACAAAACTCCTGAGGCATGACAAGGAAAAGCAATGACCAAAAATTCAAACACTGAACCTGTTCAAAGAAAAGAAAGGACATCAGGGCTAAATAAAGGCTTTCCTGTACCTGCCAGTGACCTAGAACATGAAGGGCCCCTGAGATTATCACCTCATCTACTCCACACTTTGGGAAAAGTTTCCATAGAGTCCAGAAAACCTTCTGGAACAAGGAGACACCAACAGTGTAGAAGCAATCAGCATCATGGAAGATTTCTTTTGCTTTCTTCATTCCATATTTGACAGACATTTTGAAATGGTTGAAATGGGAATGGGAACTCAGGTTGCAGTCCAGGTAAATATAACTTGAGTTGCAAAGTCAAAATGTCAGAATCACAGTAAGATTTGGGTAAACTAAGACTGAACTATCCAACACTACTGTATCCAATGGAATATTTGACACCTCCCTATGGAAAAGAAACATTTTGAATGAAGTGATGGCTCAGGGAGACTAGCAATATGTGTTGGTACTGTGAAAGTACTTTTGAAATGACAAAGATCATTCTGTAAGTGAGCAGACATTTTTATTTATTTATTTTCCATTTCTCTAGGTTGAGATTCTGGTTGTCTAGAGGATTTGGAAATTAAGATTTGGTTAGGTAGTTTTCTGATTCACCCACCTCTTTTCCTCCATGGTAACCACTTTGTGCAGTAACATTAACAGTAACATTAACTTCAGAATTTAGGCTATCTTAGGAAAAAGCAAATTGATTTAAGAAGTTTGTTTCATTTAATATTTTCCTGCCTCATATCAGAAGTCACTATTATTTACTCTCCAGAACTCACATCTGCTTCATTAGCTTAACAAAAATGTTGCATTTATATTTTCTCTCATATATATAAAAAAATCTTTCCACTGACTTAGTTAATACATGACTTTCAAGGTACTTATCACCCTATGTGGTGGTTTAAAGTAATGGTAAATTTTCTAAAGTCCATTAATAAAAAATAAATTTATCAATATGGGTAAACATTATTTTTAATAGCTATAACTAGCAACACCAATATTGGGATTGAATACCTGTTTTCCCTGCTATGCATCATACATGTATACACAAAGAAAACATGTTGAAGATAAATAGGATGGAAATATATAAGTTATATAGATGTGAGACAAACCTAGAAAACTAATTCCTAAAGATTTTATTTAAAGTTGCTTCTTCCAACTTTATTATTCATTTTTACTGCTAGACTTTATAGTATATAACCTTGGAGAATAATCTTTTATTTAAGCTATTTTCCCATCATCTTTAATTTAACCATCAAAACTTTTGTTTAAAACACTTGTAAATAATCCATAATCATGTGTAATATTATCATTTTGAAGTAAAATTGGCCAGCCAAATTAATAGCCTGCACAATTTTATAGACTTTTTTGTATACTTTTTATAATAATGGGAAATTACTATGAAGAAATGCTGAATAAATTTTTATGTGCAATACTTTATAGACCTATGTATCTAAGGCATGTTTACACTGGCATTAGTTTTTTTAGTTAATATCCTGAATATTAAGTATGATAGAACAAGCTGACTAAAATCCTTAAGTTTACACAGCAGTTGGAAAAAAAATTGTGTCCCAATTTCAACAATCACACTTTATTTGAAAAATGAGCCAAACTCACAGACACTAAATTTTATGTTGTGCATTAACCTGGAGAGAAGCCATTTGGCTACAGCTGCAGAAACTTATTGGAAAGCAAACGAAAGGCACATGGAAAAACACATTGTTGCAGTTCATCTTCTTTCTGCTTGTGAATTAAATCCTGTCATAGTAGCTGCTTCATGTCTGTCAGGAGCTGAAGCCAAGCTCCCAGTCTGTGCAGCTGATGGTGAATGAATATGGCACTTGCCTCAAAGAGTTTGAGGGTCCCAGGCCAGCCTCTGGGAGTCCTTGGTGTTTAACCTTTAGGTGGAACTGGTTTTATGGATTGTTGACCATCTGTAAGATGTGATCTGAGGGATGCCAGGTGGCTCTCTCTCCCCTGGATAATGTTCTAACTCTTGTCATGGTTCACTTGTGACCAAAAGAAATTAGCCTTGGGATTTTTGGTCATAGAAGGTTCCTGATAAAGTGCACCCCTTGCCTTGAAGAAACTCTTAGACCTAAACATAGGGAACTGCATAGATAGTTCATGCAGACACCTTAGGAAACTAGTGTTGCCAGGAAGGAGACCCAGAACAGAGTAAGGCACGAGAACTTCAAAGGTCAACCATGGTTTCTCACCCGAGATAGGGCACTGCTGCCTATAGGCATAGTGATGGAGCATCCATGCACAAAGTTCCTCAGAATGTGGAAGCAAATGGAGGGAGGGATGAAAGTAAGATCAGGTGAACCTTCCAGTCATGGGTCCTTTGGCATTCCCTGTGAACTGAGAGCACTCTGCACTGAGGAGATGACACTTCCAGCTTTGCCTATATCTTTCCTAAGTCCTAATGACCTATGAATTTCTCTTTGAAGAATTTCCTTTTCCAATTCTTGCAGCTGGCTTTTAAGATATGGGGAAATGGGCAAATTAAGTTTTATAAACTTGGAGATTTTTATGCAGTAAATGAATGACGTGTACTAGTCACCACTGAAACCCAACTCTTAAAACTCAACTCTTGTTTTATTTAAATACTTTTGTAGATATCTGTGAAGAATTTTTAGGTACCTAATTTACCTTGTGATTAATAAAATTAAAATTGAAGATGTGATGGCATATTTGTGTTTTATTTCAAGCACAACATACAGCTTTGCCTAATAGCCAGAAATCAAATTTTTCATTCTTATACCTTTATTCTTTGTTAAAAATCTTTTAACATTGGAAGAAAATTAAAAGTAGAACTACATGCTCCTTGGAATGATGAAGTTGCTACTTAGATTGTGGTGTTGGTGGTACAACTATGAAAATAGACTAAAAACTATTGAATTGTGTACTTTAAGTGGTAAGATTATGGTGTGTGAATTCTATCTGAATAAAAAGGTTAAACATTTTAAGTGATTTCTAAAACTTCCACCCTTGAACAACTGATTTCTCCACATTGATTTCTAAATTTTGTCCACTTGCACATCTTAGCTCCTTTTTTGGGGCGGGGGATTGCTGGGGATTGAACCCAGGGCTTTGTGCTTGTGAGGCAAGCACTCTACCAACTGAGCTATCTCCCCAGCCCACATTGTAGCTCCTTTATCTTCTTACTTCCCTTGCATCTTTGGCCAAGATCATTTCTTCTCCCATCCTCCAGTAGCATTTTGTAAATGACTTCACTTTTCCCTTTGTTTGTATGACCATATTCCAGCTGCACTAACCCTCAGTGAAGCAGTATCTATAATTTTTCATCTGTGTATTTCATAAACCAAGCAACAACACCTAGTATATAAAAGATGCTCAAAATTTTTTCTAGAACACTTGAATTAATGTATATGTGTGCATAGTAATAATCATGGTGAACATGTATTTTGTAACCCACTTCCATTACTAAGCACCAGAATACACACAAAAATGTGTATACATCCTCCTGTTTACAATGCTCATACAGTGCTATTACCAGTTGAGCATCCTTAAATCCAAATATCTCAAATCTGAAGTGCTCCAAAATTCAAAACCTTTCGAGCAGTGACATGATGCCACAAGGGGAAAATTCCACACCTGACCTCATGCAATGTGTCACAATCAAAACACAGGTGAACTAAACATATTGTATAAAATTGCCTTCAGGCTCTGTGCATGAACGGTATATGAAAAGTAAATGAATTTCATGTTCAGACATGTCCCACCCCAAGATATCTCATCATGTATATATGAATATCCCAAAATCCAAAACATTTCTGATGACTAGCATCTTGGATAAGAGATGATCAACTTGTATAATAATTTCCCAATGTTCTTTTCAACTAGCAAACCACATTTGTTTAATCATCTCCCTCTTATTGTGAATAACTGTTTACAGCTTCATATCTTAAGAATAGCATTAGATGGAATACTATCATATGTGGGGCTTTCTTTTTTTATTTCAATGAATGAACTTTTAAAGAGGGATTGATTGGTCGAAGTATATAAAGACAATTGTAGTTCTTGATCACATGTTGCTCTTAAGAGGACTGTATCAGTTTGCATCAACTTAAACATCATTTTCTTCACAATTCTGACATCATTATTTAGTTTGGTGATAGTTTTTATTTATATTTCATTAAAATTCAGTAAATTTAATGCACACATTTAACATTGAGTTCTGATATATAGCAGCCACTCACTACAATCAATTTATTGACCACATCTCACAAGATATTTATATACTGCCTTTTCTCTCATTGGCACTCTGAATCTCAACAAGAAGAACCTACTTCCTGGTACTTCCCTGTAGCTCAGAGCCAGCAGTCGGATGAACCCTTCACTTCATATTGTATGTCACTCACACTTCAAAACCTTGACATATCTAAAAGCTTATGGTGGTCCCAAGGTGCCTGGGTATCCAGGAGGATAAACAAATCTGAGAAGGGGGAATATTGATGCTGAAGATCAAGATGGAAGCACCCAACCCAGTAAAAACTAGTCTGTGTAGGGTTAGACTCACCTGAGGCACACACAGAAGGTTCCATCCTGAATCAGCTCTACAGGTTAAAGCCTGCACACACTCATAGTGAGCAAGAAGAGGAACTTTTTTCGTAATAGTAAAATACTTAATATGTTTATATATGAGGTGGAAACTCAGCCTTCTCAACATGTCCTATTGATATCTTTGCTACTTTCCCACCATTTTATGTGTAAACACTTCACTGCACCAGTACTTTCTAAACGTTGAGATTTGGTTTCCTAGATGTGGAAAAATGAGAAAAGGCTCACTCCTCACAGAATTCTCTGGAAAGGTAGAATTCCCTTACAAGTTGCACATTTTCTCTGTGAAATTTATAGCACCCATTCAGGTTACCCCTCTAGAAAGATCCTTCTGGATCCCTCAGGAAGAACATAACATGAAAACCTTGTTCTGATATTCATGAATGCTCAACCAGTGACTCCCTAGAGTCTAATGCTCTTTTTCCAAACAGATTTTCTCTTGCATAATTCTGATTACAGTAAAATGTTGGTTTCTTTAGCTTGAGAATTTTAGAACATTTAAAATTTAGACTCATTTGGGAGCTCAGTAAAACCCTAATTCCCCCAGTAATGCTTAATTCAGTGAGGAGTTCGGAATGGCCAGTGTACATAAGGTACAACTTTGCTTGCCATTTTAAAATTTCTCCACCCCACCCCCAAAATACCATCTGCCTGACACACTGCCTTTGAAATTGTTTATGAGCAAGTTCTCAGTTATTTATGATTGTTGGCCAAAATCCATATGGAAATGTAGCCTGATACCAGGGCCTCTTGACAATAAAAAGTCTTGAATTTAACTTCTATTGGCGCCATGATATGACACAGTGGGAATGTTCTTAATATCTCCATGCCATTGCTTATTTTGATTGTGCATTGTGTTATAGAAACAACCAGGTCATCAACAAATTATTCTGCTATCCAACTGTTAGGTGGAATTCTTTTTTAAGCAGTAACAGTGGACCTCCCTGGTTTCAAAGTTTTAGATTTCAACGTTTATTCACTTAATTAACCATAGAGTACAGACATATTTACAATTTTTATTTCTATAATTTTTAATTTTAAAATACTCCATATATCTCCTCTGTTTTAGTTTCCTAAATCTACCATGAACAGAAAGTTAAACAACAGAAAGTTACTGTCTGACAATGCTAAAGACCAGAAATCCAAGATCAAGGTGTTAACAGGCCCATGCACCATCTGAGAGTATCAGGGAAACACCTAAGTGCTTCCAGCTACCGGTAGCCTCAGATATTCCTTGGTTTGTGAATACCTCTCTCTAATACCACCTCTTTCCATGGAACTGCCCTTGCATGTCATCAGCCTCTTCCCTCTGGGCCATGTCCATGTTTCCTCTTTTTGTAGACACTGGCCATATTGAATTATGGTCCACCTTAATATTCTCATTTTAACTTGATTACCTCTATACAGATGATCTTTCTGAATTAGATCATATTCTGAGATGCTGGGGGTTAAACAATTCAACATATAATATCTTCCTTTAAAAGTGTCTGTCCTATAAGATAGTTTGAAAAATGAACCCAAGATGAGAAAAGTACATTCAAATTAAGGATAGGCTGGATTTAAAGAGCACAACTTCACATCAGTCTTTGATTTCCACTCATCCAGTTAAAGTGCTAGGTTTGTCAAGTGCATAAAAGATTTACAAATATTTATTTATTTTTCATTCACTTGCTACCACCATGCACAAAATTAAGATGATTGCATTTTTTATATATTTACTCATCTGTCCTACTTTTCTCTGCAAGTTCTTTCTACCAACACATTCATGCAGGCATTCTCACTGCTGCATGAAAATTTTATGAAAGAAAGACTGTGGCTTCCTCATATGCTTATTCTCATTCTCTGCTTTTCTTTTCCCTTGAAATAATCATCTTATTCTCATGGGCAATATGAATAAATGTGAGTTTTGTGATTGCAATAGTTTGGATGTTGAATGCTCCCCAAAGGTCCATGTGTTAAAGGTTGAGTCCCCAGGTGGGTACTATTGGGAAATGGTGGGACCTTTAAGAGGTGAGGCCTAGTGGGAGTTTTCTAGGTTACTAGAGGCATGCCCTTAAACAGGATTTGGGGACCCTAGTATCTTCCTCTTTTTCTTGCTTCTTGGTTTATGATGTAAGTAGTTTTGCTCCACCCACATTCCCCAACATTGCCATTCAAGCATCCCCACCAGAGGCCCAAGGCAATGGGGTCACTTTATCATAGACTAGAACCACCAAGACTATGAGCTAATTAAGGCATTTCTTTTGTAAGTTAATAAGCTCAGGTATTTTGTTACAGCATCGGGAAGCTAACTTACACAGTAATATGAGTGAATAGATCCTCACTAGTTGGAAAACAAAGGCATTGGTCACTAAGTTAGTAGAAAGTGGAAGGGAATTTCCTGCCTTCAAGTTGGAGAACTTAGTCCCTAATGACACTGTTCATTGACAGAAAAGGCATGGTTTAAATCTGCAATGATCCAGACCTGAGAAAAATAGCTATCATAAGGAATGACAGAAAGTAAAACAAGACAACATGTGCCATTCTCTGGGCATATGTTTTATATGGTACCCAGCCACACACCTGCAATTGGAAAGAGTTTGCAAAACAAATGAAGGCAGGACTTTAGTGCCACAGATGGGAGAGAGAGGTGCTTAGCAACAGATGTCAATCTGATTTCACATATTGGGCAACAGGCCATACTCAGGGTTGGCAGACCACTAAGCTCAGCTCCCCTGGCTTCCACTCCATCTTCCCACCATCTTCCTTCCCATTCCTTATAGGGGAATTTCCATCAAACTGCATGCAGGGGGTGGCTCCAGCTTCCAGTGGAAAGCACAGAGCATCTTCCTTAGCCAGTTGCCTCACAGCCTACACTCAGGTGCAGGAGTTTGAGCCCAGGAGCCACAGGCATCAGCTATATGGCTCTAATTCATTGTTGAAAGTAAAGAAACAAGCATAGGAGACATCTCAGCATATCATGTGAAGAGATCTGGGGTTGTTCAACCCAGAGAACTCTGGGGGGAAATACTGACCACAAGTATCCAAGGAACTGTGATGAGGAAGAGATCATAAAAGTAGAAATTAGTTGAGGAGGGAATAATAAAAGTAATAATGAAGACAATAAAACTGGAAATGCATTATGCATGCATCTGTGACAGACTCTGCTAAGTGCTTTACAAGCACTTTTCATTTAATCCTCACCACAACCATGTGAGGCAGATAGCGTCAAAGAAAAATTATTCTGACCCCTGTTAAAAGGTAAGGCAGACCATTCAAGATCATTGTGATTTGTGTGGGGACCACTCTAATGGGGTTTTGCAGTAGGGAAGGGAGACTGAACTCAACCACAAATACAACAAGGAAGAGTATGAATTTATAGCCAAGGGGCAGAGGATGGAAAATTACCAAAAGGAGACATCAAGGGAAAGGGGGATTCTGACTAAGGGATCAGTCAGGGTGATTGGATATTACCGGGGAGAGAATGGGAGTGAGAAATTTACAGACATGGAGAACAAGGATTCTTTTACAAGTTTCTAGTCCACAGTGGACTCTACAAGGACAGCTCAAAGTCCCATTTCAGCTCAAGTTGAGTAGCGGGCTCTGAGGAATCTGACTACAGTCAGGTCAAGGGGAGAATCTTTGTCATTTACCAAGGTTGAAGCTGACCCCCAAAGCCACAGGGCTTTCCAGGGCTTGAGAACACTGTTCTATTATATAATTTTCCTTATATGAAAAATTCATTTGTTAAAAGTCCAAATGGCAGAATAAAGTTAATTTGTCAAATCAAAAGAAACTTGTCTGTTTCAATTGAGGATTTTACATAAATGTTCTGCCAGGGTCTCAAACAATTTGTCTAATGATCTCATTATCTAAAAGATTAATCTAATATTTCATTTTCATCTTTTGGAAACTAAAAATAATGAAGGATTAAGCATGGCAACTAGAATTGCAATGTCATCCTCAATCTTAGAGGTTCTGCTAACTGCATCCACATCAATCTCTGTCCATAAGTAATTCAGGTTGTGTGAGGTTGCAATGTTGTGCACTTTTTAAATCAAAATGTAACATGTAAAGCAGAAACAAAGACTCTCTCCTAACTCACTCCCCTCTGGGACCCAGATGGGGAGAAAACAATGGTACTTACTGGCTTGAACTCTGAATCAAGGAAAGGTAATGGTATCATGTTATCTGATGTGAAGCCATGTTGGGACCAATAGCATTTCATTTGAATTGGGTAGGAAGAGAGAAAAATCCAGAAAGTATTTTTTCTCTTCATGTGTTTAGACTACACTGTCTTCAAGAATTAATATTATTCTTGGGAGTTGGAAATGATGTGTTTGAAGGGTGTGTGTGTATGTGTGTGTGTGTGTGTGTGGTGTTTGTGTGTGTGTGTGTGTGTGTGTGTGTAACAGAAAGCAAGAGAATTCTGCAATGTACACTTGTGGAAAAACCTCAAATGGAGCTGCCCATTGCAAGTCAAAAGGTATAAAAATGAACCTTAAAACATTTTGTTAGCTTAAAAGGCATGAGGAAACTGTTTAGAGAGAAATGGACTCTCCCCTATAGAGAGGTCTGTTGAGAGGGAAGCAAATTTCCCTCTGTGCAGATGAGATTTGCAGCATGAAGATTAGAAAACAGAAGACATATAGTGACAGAGCTGAGGACATGGAAGCAAAGAAGAAGAGAGATATCTCTATAAATCTTCATCTCATGCTGGTCCACAATGGACAATGGGAAAGTCATGTTTAGTGTGATAGTAATAACTTATCTCCTCCAACATGCAATGCTGGTGAACCCATACCAGGGGAGTTTGATGTGCCTGTCAATGGTAGACTGAATGGCCCCAATTCTTCACTTTTCCTGTAACTATTCCCTTTACCACATGGCTTCATTGCTCCTTCAGTCAAAATCCACCTGTCATTTCTCAAATCTTGTGTGTTAACTTTTCATCACCCTGACTGAAATACCTGATGAGAACAATTTAAAGGAGAAAACATGTATTTGGGCTCATGATTTCAGAGGTTCAATCCACAGTCATTTATCTCCTTGGCTATTATGGTTTGAATGTGAGGTGTCCCCCAAAAGCCCATGTATGTGACACTGCAAGAAGGCTTAGAGGTGAAATGATTGTGTTATGAAAGCCTTAACCCAATCAGTGAATTAATCCCCTAATTGGATTAATTGTAAGTAACTGAAGGTGTGACTGGAGGAGGTGGGACATTGGAGGGACATTGGGGATGTGCTTTTGGAGCATATATTTTGTATATGGCAAAATCTCTCTCTCTCTCTCTCTCTCTCTCTCTCTCTCTGCTGTCTGATCATCATGTGAGATGCTTCCCTTTGCCACTTTCTTCCACCATGATGTTCTGCCTCACCTCAAGCCCTGAGGAAGGGAGCCAGTTGTCTATGGACTGAGACCTTTGAAACCATGAGCCCCTAAATAAACTCTTACTCCCCTAAAATATTTCTGGTCAGGTCTTTTAGTCACAGCAGTGAAAAAGCTGACTAAAGCAATGACTTTGGTCCAAGATGAAGCAACATGGCCAAAGGGTATGACCAGGAACAGCTACTCAGCTCTTGGCAGCCAGGATGCAGAGGGAAAGGGGGAAGAGAAAATGAACCCTTCCAGGGTATGCCCCCAGTGACTCACCTTCTCCAGTCATGCTCACCTGCCTACAGTCACCACCCAGTTGGTCCATTCAAACTGGGATGGATTGATTAGGTTACAGCTCTCATAATTGAATCCTTTCACTTCCTGCATTAACACAGGAGCTTCTTGTTATAATAAACCATAACACCTTGCTTCTGAGTTCAGCCAGCTGACATAACCTGATCAATTGGATCTGAGCAAATGGGGAGCAAACATGTCGGAAACACACATGCATAATAAATCTTGATCACCTTCATCTTAAACATCACCAGAGAAACACATGCCAGATGAGGCTCCTGATCCCAGGTGGAGAAAGAGAGACACCAGGAGCAGAACTAGCTCCACTGAAGCCCAGTGGATTAGAGAATCCTCTGCCAACTCCCAGAAATTTATATACAGAAAAAGATGTAAATCTTGCCTGAGAAGGAAGAGCAGAAGTTCAACATCAGAGTCCACTCTTCACCATTATGCTATGTGGTTCCTCTGTAGGATACATGTGCAGGGAAATTAAAGAAATGCCTTAAAAACTCACTTGCACTGTAGCTTATGCAGAGAGAGGCAACCTACTGAAGTGGCAATAACCAGGAACGCCTAGTCATAGAAGAGGGTCCATGATAACCTGGACGCAGGGAATGTATTTCCTCTCAGCCCCCATTCACCCATGCATTCATTCATATGCAGGTTCTTGAGATAATCATGACAAAATTCTGCCTAATATCCCTACAAGAGAGTCTCTTTGCAGAAAAGGGAACAGGGGAAGTCCCTCCTGGGATGCATTCATCCTGTTTTAAGTACAATGAAGTGTGTGTGTATGACTATATATACATACAAGTACATATGAATATATACATATATGTACATGTATACATACATATGTATATATATTCATATGCATGTGAATATATATTGTGTGTATTGAATATTTTAAAAATTTTGTGGGTAAGTGTATAGGTAAATAGGAATTTCTACATCCAATCAGTTATGTCTTTCTAGGCTTCTTGCTCTTAAAGTCACTCAACTATTGTCACCTGAATGAGCCAATGCATACATTATTGTCTGAGCCAGTCATCTAAGTGTGTTCTAGGGTGTTTCTCTCTCCCTACCTCCTCTCATCCTTAATGTTATTGTCTATGAGAGAGTTGTTAGAAATTAATTGTCCTTTTTAGTTTAGAGCCGGGATATTCTTTTGATAAGAATGATATTTTTTTGAAGTCTAGTCCTTTGGGCCTCTCTCTGTGAGGAATTCCTTTCCCCTCATTCCATTGCCCTTACTTGTCTATCCATGAGGCAGGCAATAAACCACACACTGCCAAGTATTTATCACTGAAGTTACAATTCAGTGTCTCCTACTTTTGAGTTCACATGAGAAAAAAAATCTCTTTTTGTTGTTTCAATCAAGACAAAAATTATGAGGAAGGAGAAGGAGTTTACATCTGGAATGAGTTAAGTTCTGTGACTGGAGAAAGCTGAGGGGAGAGGAAGGTGGCGGCTTCCCTCCTGCAGCCATTTTGCTTTAGCTTGAAAATGTTTTTTTTTTTCTAATGTTGTGAGATTCCTGAACGGAGGAAAAATGCAGCATGTTTTCAAAGAAAATTCAGTAGTTTATTTACATTGTTAAACCACTTTTTGTTCTAAATATTTTAACCAGGAATATGCTCTTAACTAAAATTGGGAGGGCTTAGGTAAATTCTAAATTTTGTACCGTAAATAATAATTGGGCACAAGTGGAAATTTTGGTAAGAGTTTGTGAAGAACTTCTTTTAAATAGTTCGGAAGCCTAAAGTCTTATATCTGTTCGTGTTTGATGCCTGCTTTGATAATCCAGGCTTAAGTCACAGAAAGATGGTGACTAGCAGCGTTGAGTATAGTAATCATGTCCCCATCCATCTATACCTTTGTGGGAGTTGACTTTCTCTTCCTCTCTTATCTGCCTATCTGCACCATTTAACTCATGAAAAAAATAATGATTCTGGTACATAAAATTGTTTGGGAATGGAAGAGTCTCCATCTGAGCATAAAATGATACTTTCTCTATACTAAAATGTGACCTACTACGCAAATTGCTACCCCAAGTTGCTCAAAGAACAAAAATTGTCAAAATGTTTTAAATCCTTCTTTAGGTTGGATGGGAAAGAATCCTTTGGAGGAGTTCTTTTATTTACAAATAAGTTAGGTTCCAAGAAGTAGTTCTTAAATGGGTTTGTAAATTCAAAGGCAGCAACGCCTGAGGCATTTCCTCTAAATAGAGAGTGAATTGGCTCTTTGAATCTTGAAAGCTGGATCATAAACTCCTCCCACTTGCTGAGAAACAGTTCTCCCACGGTATCCTTGGAGAATTTGTTCCAGCATCCCTAAGAATACCAAAATCTGTGGACGACGCAGTCCCTGATATAAACTGGCATAGTATTGGCACAGCACCTATGCACATCCTCCCCTGGGCTTTAAACCAGCTAGCTCTACCTTACTCATGATCTCTAATACAACAGAAATGCCATGTAAATGGTTGTTACACTGTACTGTTTAGGGAACTACAAAAAGTCTGTACCTGTTTGGTACAGATGCAATCTTTTTTCAAATATTTTCTATCCATGTATGGTTGAAGCCACCTATACAGACCCCACAGATGAAGAGAGCCAACTGTACTCTCTCAGGATTCATCTGTCATTCCTTGTCTTTTACAACATAACCTCTCAAAAGAGTCGTACCCAGCTGCCATGTCTGTTTCCCCCACTTTCCTATAACTTTATATGTATGCCCAGGTCCAAGTTCATTAAGCTCAACAGGCCACCCTGTCCTTCCAGAAATACAAGTAGACGTTTGAACCCTTTGGTGGTTGGGGACACTGACACCCATGTGGTTGAAAATCTGCTTATAACTTTTGACTGGAAGTCAATAAGAAGAGGAGATAGCCAAGAAATTAGTTAATTTTATGCACTTATGATTTAATACTGCATCTTTACATTTGTTTACATTTCTCTGGACTACCAATGTTGTGCTTATAAGTTTTGATAAATTCTCACTTTTTATAATAGATTTGGGTGTGTTTTGTAGTACTGAAACCTACAAAGGACTATTCTCTACATATACTTTGTGCATTTAAGACATACTTTAAATTTTTTATTCAATATTTCTAGGCTACAAAGTGGATTTTTTTTCAATTGTCACAAATCTAAAAAAAATAATAATAATCTGTGTAAAAGTGGACCCATGCTGTTCAAACTCATATCATTAAGGGTCAACTATATTCTCTTTTCCTGGTTCTTTCTTCACCACAGCTATCTATATTCTGATCTGTGCTCATCTTTGGTTTCTTTTACATCCCTTTTTTCTATTGGTCGTCTTCTGAAGTAGGGGTCCAGCATGACCCACCCTGATCCTCTCATTTGATATCTGTGCACTATCTCTAGATTGCCTCCTCTACTCCATAGATTTAGATACCATCTCTCTGACAATGATTCCAGTTCTGTACCATGAATACATCCAGCAGGCTAATCTGTCCCAATGCCTGCTCAGCACCTCCACTCTCCAGTAGGATTCCCAAACTTTAGGTATTCAAATTGTACATGAAATTATCTTGTTCATTTTGTGTTTATTTCTTTATTACCTGCCTTCCTTTGCCCCTTCCCCTACCCAAACAGCAAAGACCATGTCTATGGTTTTGACCACTGTTTTCTCAGCAAATAAATAAATGTTGTGCATTAATTTGCATGTAAATGGTTCCACCTATATGGAGTAGCTATAGGACTCAAATTGGTACAGACATAGGGACGGGGAGAGCAGAAAGAGGGAGGTCCTATTTCATAGGTACAGAGTTTCAGCTATGGACGATGAAAGAGATGGAGCTGGGTGGTGGTGATAGTTGAACAACAGTGTAAGTGTTGATGCCATTGAACTAGACACTTAAAAATGTTTAAAATGATAAATTTCATGTTACATTTTTTGCCATAATTTTAAAAGACCAACTTCATCAATATTGCACATCAGTTGAAACAAATAAACCTCTTTATTGAGGACATCCACGAATGTCACTGCAAATTCCTTAGCTACAACATTCATCTTTTCACTGCTTCACCAATGAAATTGTCTCGATCTGATGGACATGACCACTACTCATCCCAAAAGTAATATCAGCAGTTCATTCAGGTTGTTTAATCTTCTTCTGAATTAGTGTTAGATCAAATAGGCATCTATTTTTATGCTAAATTCTTCACCAAACATTCTAAATTTTTTTTCATTCTGTCAATCACTTTTCTTATTTTTTTTGCTAATTTTATAGATGTTGTGGACTTTCACATGCTGTAGGATTCTCTCTTTCTTTTTCAAAATCATGCCCACTCCCAAATAATTCCAGTATGTATGTGCAATCTCAGACCTTCCCTCATCACAAATTTGTGTTTTTTTCTCACTAAAGTCCTTCCATCATAAATGTCTGCCTTTCCTCACTAGAGTTTTCAACAATCATCACTTTTGCATCAATGGAGCAGATCAGTGTTAATAATGTCCCCAACACCTGAAAGTGAAGCTTGTGAACAGTAAACACAACTAGACTAGTTGATCAGATTTGTTCTCTATTGATTCAAATGTGAGTCAACTTATTCTTATTTGACTCCTATATGTGGAGCTTTGGAACTGTAAATATCCAGATTTCTGGTCTCTTTGAAAATCTAGAAGATCCTCAACAGGGTCTACATTCTTCTGCAGCAACAAACACTGGTCCTGAGTGGCAGGGCCCCTTCAGATTGATGTGGGCTTTCTGGTCAACCACAATTACCACCCGCCCACTTTACTCATTACACCCTGGCCATGGTAAGCACTTGAATTGGTAAGTCTGGCCCCTGTAAATGAAGCCTAAACTCTAAGATGAGACTTCTACACAATTGGAGAAAAAGCTTTGCCCTTTGAGTCTGAATAACCTAATGACAAGATATGCCTCATTAATGCATACAAATTCAAACTGATGAGTTTTTAAAAAACAAATTAGTTAAATATGAGGAACCCACAAGAAAACAAATTATTTAGTAAATACAAATCATTAAAAAGTTATTTCACATTAAAAATTACCTCCTGATAATAACTGAAATTTGTCATCTGTGGTGGTATCCACCTATAGTCCCAGTTACTTGAGCGGATGGATCGTGTAAGCGGAAAAATTCTCTCGAGGCCAGCCTGGGCAACAGAAAGAGACTCAATATCAAAAAAAAAAGAAAAGAAATGAAATGAAAAACATATTTAAATAACTTAGAGTTTCAAATAAAGAAGTGTTTCATTATGCTAAGCACACAAAGATAGGACAAAGACTTGTTGCAGCAAAATGCAATAGTAGGATACTGCCTTTCAGATATCATCTGATGCTAACAGTCAGGTTGAGAATCTGTCTATATAGAACTACAGCTGGTGGTGTTGTGGGTAGGGGACATTTAACTGAGATCTTTACAAAGATGAAAAGGTAACTGATTGAAAATGACTGGACCTATGGTCTATGAGAATGCTTCAGTGTATAATATATTAAACACATAGATTTGAATATGTATCTTATGGATTATAAAAGATAGAATTTTTCTGTCACTTTCCTATGCCTCCTCGCTAAAAATTTGGTGATAGAATTAGAAAACCAAATTAAAACTAATTTATGCAACAAAGAAATGTATTGGTTCATGTCATAAGAAAATTCGGGAGCAGTTTGATCCAGGGACCCAGACTTGGCTCTGAGCTCCTCCATGTTGCCTTAAGTTATATGGTGATAAGATGACCCCCACATCTCCTGGATTCAAGACCATAAACCCTGTTCCTGAAGGTCAGAGAAAAAGTCTTTACTTTGACTTAGCAATGCCCAAAACTTAACTAATCATTGTGACCAGGCAAATGTGATGCTCTATTAGTCATGCCTGAATCAATGCTCACATATGATATGAAAGAGGAGTTGACTTTACCCAAAGCATACAGACAGGGACTGAGAACAGGAGCTCTTCAAAGAAGAATCAGTACTTTTAGCAGGAGACAGGTGAGCATCAACAAATATCTACTATCTACTCCAGAACACAATTACTATTAATGCCATTTCAGATTATCATAAAGTTGGTAGCTGAAAACAACACAAATTTATCTTCCAGTTCTATAGATCAGAATTCTGAACATTGGTCATATGGACTAAAAGCAAGGTGTTAGAAGGACTATGCTCCTTTGGAAGCTCCTTGGGAGAATCTGTTTCCTCGCCTTGTCCAGCTTCCAACAGTTACCTGCTTTCCTTGGCTCATGGTTCTTTCCTTCACTTTCAAAGTCAGCAGTAAAGAATCTTCACCTTTCTAATTCTTCTGTCCTTCTGCCCCCATATGTCACTTTAAAGGACTTTTATGATTACCTTGGGTCCATAGGGATAAATCAGAATAATCTCCTTACTTTAAAATCAGTCAATTAGCAACCTTAGTTCCATATGTAACCTGAATTCCCCCTAATATGTAATATGACAGACTTACATGTTCCATGGATTCAAATATGGCTGTCTTTGGGAGAGTAGTATTTTACCTATCAAAGAGTCCAGGTGGAATTTTCTACAACCTCAAGGCGACCCAAAAAAATACTGACTATGTGTTCAGAATTCCTTCATTTTTCTTGGTGCTTTGTATTAACAATAATCCTTGCTTATGGATTCATTCATTCATTTAGATAATACATAACAATTGAGTAACAATTGTAGGGCAAGCACTATTTAGGTATGGACTACACACACAATGGTAAATCAGATGTTCCCTTTGACATGGAGTTTACAGTCTGACTGATTAACAGACTATAAATAAGCTAACTGATAAGTAATATTTAAATTATTATTATCCATCTATTCCTATGGAAGATTTATTTTTCTCCAGATTGGTTTGAAAAAAAAATACTGACTGTGTTTTTGGAATTCTGCTGCTTTCTGTTTTTCTGATTGAACTCTGTGCCTACATTCCTTCTAGATGGTCAAGACTGAAGAGAGGAAATGGCCTTCTCTAAAACATGGTGGATAATAACTGGCACTTTCTGCTGGTAGTCCCAGTGGAAGCAGAAGCCCATGACACAGAAATAGGCAGTCATGATTCTGCATATAAATCTTTAAACTTTCACACCTCCCTTGCCATATGCTCTGCCCCCACCAGAGCAGCAGCAGTTCAAGAATATTTACATTTTAATCATTTTACTTCTAACATCATGGTGATTAAATTAGTAAATGTTAAAAAAAAAAGCTCAGAATAAATTAAAGGGGAAAAAGGAAACAGTTCCTATAAGTTAATCAAATCAGAGATAAGATTGATATAAGATGGACTCTTATTCTGAATACTATCTGCCTGTAGTTCATATACCATTACATAAGGAGCATTACAGGTTTCATTCAGTCTTTCAACTGTAACATTTTGGCCAAGTCTGTACCATGATGTATTCATAGGAGGTGGGTGGAAATGTGGCAGTTCTTCATACAACTATAATAAGACTATTTTTAAAGAGGTTTAAGGCTCAGGACAAGTCTTAGAACATAGGTCAAAGGGTTTTGTATACAATCACTAAAAATTCCTTCAGTGCTTCAGTAGTTCAAGCCACATTTCATACTTGTTATTGTGCAAGAATCACAGGTCCCTTTAAAAAAATTCTTGTAATTAAGTGTTGACAGCAGAACCATCTACTCCTTCCTTCTCCAGCATACTTTCCTCGCCCATCAGAAATAAAACAAATATTCACAAACTCTAAATCTCTTCTAAGCACATTTTGCTAATTGCTGAAACCATTAGACAACTTTCTCCCAAAATAAATGCACCATCAACTATGGACTTTATTCAGTATATTTCCTTATAACCCACAAAGTTTTGTTTACAGCACTAAAAAAAATCTACTACATTTGTCAGTTTTATGTGATTTCCTCCTGTCTAAAACTGTAGTTTCACAATACCATTCATTTCTATTACATTCTTAAGTCCTAGCAGGACACTTTTAGAACATGCAAAGGAATTCCATTTCTAAGGATATCCCCCAAAGAATTGAAAACTTGCATGCCAATATTCATGGCAGCATTAGCCAGAAGGGGAAGCAATCGTAGGGTCTACTAAAAGAAGAATGGATAAACAAAATGTGGTCTACACATACAACAGAATATTATTCTGTTTTTAAAAAGAAGGAAATTCTGATCCATGCTACAACTTAGATGAGCTGTGAGGATACATACTAAGTTAAAAATTTTTGACACAAACAGACAGATATGGTATGATTCCACTAATATGAGGCATCTAAAATCATCAAATTCAGAGAGGCAGAAAGTGGAATTGTGATTGCCAGGGACTGGGGAGAGGTATTGTCTCTAGGCCAGTGTTCAAGTCTGATGCAGACACAAGTACAAAAGGTCCACTTACTCTTAGGTGCTGCACGTCCAGTTTGGACACAGGCTTACCCTCCCTCTTCAGATCCCCCTCTGCCCTGTCCCCCTCCTGCATTCTCTAACTCATTCAGTTAGAGAATTCAGTTTTGTATTTGGTTGTCCAAACATCCAACTCATTCTAGACTCCTCTCTCCATACCCACCACCCAAGGGGTAAGCACCCAAGGGTGCTTCTGTTCAGTCAGAAGCACCTTATCCATCCCTTGTGTTACTGGGCCAGTCCAAGCCTGTTTTATTTTTTACATTTATTGCCACCACAACTTGCTAATTGCTGTCACTACCTTCAATCACTCTTCATCCTTTTTCTACCCTTTTGCCAAAATGATCATTCCCAGGTACAAATCTGATCATGCCCTGCCCTCCACCCCAACGTCTCTGCTCACTTCCCAGAGGCGGTGCATCACCCTCTGAATGATGGTACATGAGGTTTCCTACATACCCCTTCCCACAAGCACCCAGCTGTTTTGCTACCCTGAGTTACTCATCATGTGTCTATTGACTTTGCCAAAGCTGTTGTCCTACCTGGAACTTCTTTCTAATCTTCCTTGTTGAGTGGCCCTACTTCTCCTTCTCTGCCCAGAGGCAATTCAGACATGGTCACATCCCCAAGGCCTTTGTGACTGACCCTGGTCCCACCCCCACTCTGGGTCAGCTGGCCCTCCTCTAGGTTCTCATAGCGTCACAGGTGCTCATATCTGTATTCATTTCCGCACCTTCCCCATCATCAGCTCAAATGGCTTCTATTCCATAGAGCATATTACTGTGCCTTGTTATGTCCAGGCACACAAGAGATGTTATGTTCAACGCTAAGACAGTGTCATTATTTCCTGGGATTTGTAACGTAGACAAACTTTCCACCAAAAAGCAAAGGAAAACTAACAAAAAATCCATCAACTGTACGTTGACCTATTCCTTGCACACCCTGTCTCATTCTGGTTTTTTAGACTATTATTGGTCAAGCAAGGTATTTTCTCATACTAGAAGAGTTAAATGGAAAGATTCATGCTTGCCCTTCCCTGGGGACTGATTATATTAAAGAATGCAGACACAGAAAATAATAAATCACAATTGGAAGCTAATGAAGTGCTCATTTTGAATCCTGCTGGCCATGCTTCTACATGGGAGTGATTCTGTTTACATCTCCAGAAGGGAAATCTGGGTTTCATTTTGTAAACTCAGAGCAGAAATCAGCTGCCTGAAGACGTCCTGACGCTGTTGTAGCATGTTAGGGAAATTCCATGTATTGCAGTTTCTGGTCACGCCTCCACTCAAAAATGTGTTCTTTCTTCATGAAGGAGAAACTGTCCCCTGCTCACAACCTGACAAGTCACCTGTGGAAGCCCAGTGTAGGGTGGATTGGATCCTAGTTCCCAGAGGAACACAGACATGAGAGTTCTATTTATAGGTTAAATCTGGTCACCACAAAAAATGTACAGAAACCAAAGATGGCTGCAGCCCACGGGGGTACTTAAAGAAAACCCATTGATCACTGGGAAAGCACAGACCATGGAAGATTTAGCTCAAGTCTTGCCTCAGTGGAATTTGACCTGTGTTACATCCCCGCTGCTCACGTACCAGTTCTGCACCAGGCCTTCTTCACAGGCTTAATCCAAACCTGGCTTGCTGCTTTTCCTGGTCTGTTTCTGGCAGATGGTATTTTGTGGGGCTGGACTGAGTTAAGATAACTAGACAGTTTCAGTGGTTAGAAATGTGAGCATATGAATGAAGGCAAGGCCAACTCAATGCTCTCTCTTTAAGGAGGGGTAGGAATGGGACCCATATAAAAGAGTGCGGGTAAGATCTCTCTCCTCCTGGCCCTAAAATATTTTTTTAAATTTCACACTACGAATAAAAAACTCGTTCTTTCTATAGATGAACATTTCACACAGTGTTCTAGTCACTAGTGTTCATGCTTGCAATCTATCACTTCCCACATTCTTATTTAAGAAAACAAGCAGCACAGGTATCATGAGTCTATGAATGTGAAAATTCTCCCTTTGAAAGGAACACATAAATCAGAATGAAAACAAAGATCAAAGTCCTATCATTCTTGCCAGGCTGGCAGCGCATGCCTGGGCTCAGAGGCTGAGGCAGGAGGATTGCAAGTTCAAAGCCAGCCTCAGCAACTTAGCGAGGCCCTAAGTAACTCAGCAAGACCCTGTCTCTAAATATAATATTTAAAAAGAGATGGGGATGTGGCTCAATGGTTAAGTGCCCCTGCATTTAATCCCCAGTACAAACAAATAAAATCTTATCATTCTCTTTTTGGCCCTCCCTCACCCCATTCCTGCCTTCAACTCTCAGTCTTCAGAAGGCACATTCATAAGCCCTAGAAGCATCATCATTTCAGAATACTCCAAACATGCACAGACACTCTCAAAGGTCTGAGCCAACACCCAGAACCAGAACTCTGTAAATATACTCAATCTTGAGGATTCCTGAAAGAACACACGAGACCAGGCCATTCAGGTCTCCAACACCCTCAGAATCTCAAGCATCTTATGGGATCTCAGATGGGTGAATTCTTTCCTCACTCCGCATGACAAGGACTGGGCTAGGGGAAAAGTACAGAAAATAAGTTTAAAGGTTGACTTGCCAGATATTGAAATGCACTAGCATGCCACATTAACTTAGAAAAGTGCAGAACTCATCTAGAATGAAAAAATGGACCAATGGAAAAGATTGAAGAATCCAGGAACAAGATGCAAACACACATATATACACACACATACACATGAATTTATTGTATGATACAAATATTTTATGCTAGTGTTTCATGTATCATCCCAGTTACTCAGGAGTCTGAGGTAGAAGATCACAAATTCATAGTCAGCCTGAGACACAGAGCAAGACTTCATCTCAAACATGTGTGTGCATGTATATGTGTGTTTCATGGAGAAAGGACTATTAACTAGTACTACTGAAACACTAAACCACCTAGTTTGGGGAGTATATCGAAGATTGATCTGTATCTTATATCTTATATCCAAATAGGTTTTGAATAGATTGAGGTTTATCACATACAAAAAAAAATTCCATAAAATATTCAGGATGTGACTCAGTGGTCAAGTGCCCCTGCATTCAATTCCCGGTACCCCTTAAAAATTTTTTTTAATGAAAAATGAGGATTGGGTATAATCTTACCATGAGGAATGTCTTTTTTTAAGTATGAAAAAAATACTTAGATTTTCAAAGGTAAAAATGGGTTTGACAATCTAAAAGTTTTAAACTTCCCTATGGCGTGCACACACACACACACACACACACACACACACACACACGCAGATGTGGGACATATGACATTTGTAAGTTTAAAGGTAATTAACAAGTTAGGAGAAATATTTGCAGACCATCTTTTAAAATGCAAATAGAGAAGGCCATCTTGCAAATCAATAAGGGAAAGAGAAACTCTCCACTAGAAAAATGTGCAAAAAACAAAGAGGCAATTCACAAAGGTAGAAATGTAGATACCATGAAATACTGTTAGGGATCAAAGATAGTCATATTAAACAATAACGGTATATCATATTTCAACTATCAGATTGGCAGAGACTAAAAAGAGTGATACTACCCAAGGTTAGCAAGTGGAGGGAAATAAGACCTTTTTAATCCACTATTTGTGGGAGTGGAAATTGATATCCCTTTTTAGAGAGCAATCTGGCACTGGGTATTTAAATTCAAAATACACATTTCAGTGGACCAGCGATTCACCTCTGGGAACCTATCCTAAGGAAGCAACCAGGTATGGAAAGATGAAGTCACAGAACATTGTCAGCTACATGTGCAGGGGATGAGAGCACAGATACCCAATAGACCCTGGGGACCACAGAGTTGGGGGTTCTGGCAGAATTCCATGAGGAGGGGATGCTAGAGGCAAGACTGGAGAAACAGGTGGAAAGGAAAAGAACTTAAGGAGGTAAGGCCAAGAAAGAACATTATGCAATTACAGACAAAAGTTGGAGCAGGGATTCTGTAAGAATGGCGCAAGGGAAGATAACTACTAATGATGACCACTTTGTGGGTGAGGCAACTGAGGTTTGGTTACATAAGTCAATATAGCTGTTCCCATGACCTGTGAGGGTAGAGCTGGAATTGGAACCCAGGACCATCAAACTATTCCTTACCCTAGTCATGGTAAGGAATTTAGGCTCCATCCTCATGGCCATTAGCTACAGCGGAAGATCGTGTATAGTTAGATTTGCCCTTTGGGAAGTTATCTTTGGAGCCTGTGTGCAGAGCACAACAGGGGTATCTCAGGCAGAAAAGGGGGCAAGTAGTCAGGTGTTGATTGCAGAGAGACAGTCTAGGAAAGATGAAATAGGAGAAGATCTGTGGTGGAATCGAAAGATACTTAGGAGATAAAATTCACAGGACTTGGGGACCTGTTGGCAAAATGTGGAAGAGGTAGAGGAGGAATCAGAATGACTCCAGATTTCTAGCTGACATCACAGGTTGAGTCTTAACTAATACCCAAATATTGCCTAGTGCCCTGGAACACACCTTATCTTCTCACATTTTGCTCCCATTCTTCCCTCCCCCTAAAACATTATCCCCAACTGTTTTCAAAGTGAAATTCTACCATCTTCCAAAGCCTCTCAAGTACCATGAGACTTCTCTCATGAAGTCTTCACTGGAAACTCTCAGGGCATTTTCCTGTTATCTGTATTTGCCTTTATCTACCTGATAATTTATCAGTGATGCAGATATCTTGTTTTCCTCCTTTGACAGCCTTTTGATGGCAAGGGCCACATGGCCACATCATACCCCTTTGAACATTTCCCACAATACCCAACAGAGTCTCTGTGCATCTTTGACATCTAATTCGTTGACAAAACAAATAGCTCTCTCCCTTCCCCCTCTTAGATTTTGCCTTCTCAGCTTTTAGCACAGAGATACTATGAATGTTTCTTGCTCCAAAAGAAACCAAAAGAGTTGGAAGGAAGTTTTGGAATGCCTGAGGGAGATTTTCTTAATCCTCATCTGGCTGATAGCACCACAGGAAACAATCTTAAGGAAATACAGTGATGGAACAGTGGGGTCCTATTACCCCTTCCTTGCTATACTGAACAGAACCATTTGAGAGTGATTTCCAGCGGAATGTCTTCCAAGTGTATATAAATAGTCACGGTCAGCTTGGTGAAAGTGTGTTTCCAAGATGAACTGATAAACCAAGCAAGATAAAGGAGGTCAAGTGGACAAAGTGAATTGTGTGGCATTTTTATAGACGTAGTTTGCTGCACATTTCCCCAGAAAGCAGTTGCACGAGAGTCTACCTCCTTTTAGGGAGCATAACTCAAAACTTTAATCTCAAAAAAATTAAATTAGATAAAGTAAATAAATAAACCGAGGAAAGACTGTTTACTGAGCTAAAATATTCCTAATTCTGCAGTAGGTCAAGTACATATTCATGCAAGTTGTAAGGCTGGTCCTTGGGAAAAATGAGTCACCCCACTGCCCTTTACCACATATGCATCTACCATTGTGATGGCATAAGTACAATGAAGTTGTCTTTCCTTTCAGTCACTCCATAGATAAACCAGAATTTCTCAGAGTATAACCAGCTAAAACTGTAGTCCCCCAAAAATTTCACTGAAAAAGGGAGTGCATCTAGGAAAAATTTCATGTTCTGTTATCTGTTGGACAATCTCAGTGTACCTTGCCATGATGTTTGTTTCAACAAGTCCTACTACAAATATACTCTTACTTTCTTTAAAAATGTGCTCTCCCAACTTTTTTGATCACGGGAACTTTTGAGATGTGTAAAAGACCTAGTAACACCAAATTGAAATGGTGTTGCCCCAAACCCACTTGGGGAATCTCAAGAACTTAGCATCTCTGTTTATTCTTCCTTCCTCTGTGTTTTAGTCAGCTATTTCACTGCTGTGACTAAATGATCTAATCAGCACAATTATAGAGGAGGAAAAGTTTATTTGAGGGCTCACTATTTCAGAGGTCTTAGTTTATAGAAGGCCAGCTCCATTCCTCAGGACTCGAGGGGAGGCAGAACATCATGGCAGAAGAGTGTGGCAAAGGAAAGCATCTTGCATCATAAGGAAGTGGAGGGAAAGTCTTCACTCAACAGATACAAATATAAACCCAAAGCCATGCCCCAATTCCCACCTCCTCCAGTCACACCCTACCTGCCTCCAGTTACCACTTGATTAATCCCTATCAGGAGATTAAATCACTGTTTGGGTTAAGACTCTCGGAACCTAATCACTTCCCCTCTGAACCTTCCTACATTGTCTTACACATGAGCTTTTGGGGGACACCTCACATCCAAACCATAACACTCTGCATGTCACCTCTTCCTTTCAAAATCCAACAGCCTCATTGCTCACTTCCTCCAAGTCTAGAGAGATGACTAGGAAACATGAAGAAATAATTTAATTCATTTGAAATTACTACTGGGTTAGAGTGATTTTTATATTAACTCTCCCTGGGAGTATTTACATTTTTACTGAGGCCATTTGAAATATAATGATTTAGTTCAAAGAACAGTGTGAATGCCAAGAACTTTATGCCTCTATATAGTAGAAGAAAAGTTACTTCCTCTTTCCATGCCTAAGGTCATCAGCAGAAAGGTGATGACCTCCATGCCAGTAACTGAAACAACAAATACTCTGCTCAACTCCTTTGTAAACTTTGTGTTAAGAGTCACCCCGATCTTTGACTGGCACACTCCTTCTTATGCATTTGGAATTAAAACAAATGTTGCTCCTGTCAGGGAGAAGGAAGAAATCAGCTAACTCCTTTCATAAAACCCATGTTTCCCTCTCCCTTGCTCCTGTAGCATTTATTATTCTTCATGCAACTACTGTTTCCTTCTCCTTCTCGTTTAAAACTTAAAGTTTGTCAAGTCAAAAATGATGTCTGTCTTATCTTCTCTGTATGCCCCAAACCTTGCCAAGGCACATAGTAGCATAAAGAATAGAGAAATTGTGAGTGTGTGTGTGTGTGTGTGTTTAATCCTATGTAACTAATAACCCTATTTTCAAAGAGAAGAGGAAAGTATAAAAATGGATAATTTGGTAAAAGCCCAATGATTGCATTCAGTCATACCCATTTACTACACATGGTACATTATGCATTGTTAAATAAATGTTGGCAAGGATGCGGGGAGAAAGGTACTCTCACACGTTGCTGGTGGGACTGAAAATTGGTTCAACCACTATGAAGGCAGTATGGAGATTGCTCAGAACACTTGGAATGGAACCACCATTTGACCCAGCTATCCCACTCCTCAGTATATACCCGAAGGACTTAAAATCAGTATCCTATAGTGACACAGCCACATCAATGTTTATAGCAGCTCAATTCACAATAACCAAACTAGGTGTCCTTCAACAGATAAATGGATAAAGAAAATGTGGTATGTTTACACAATGAAATATTACTAAGCCATAAAGAAGAATGGAATTATGGCATTTGCTGGTAAATGAATGGAACTGGAGGCTATCATGCTAAGTGAAATAAGCCAGTCCCAAAACACCAGAGACTGAACATTCTCTCTGATATGTGGATGCTAACCCACAACAAGGGAAGGTGGGGAGGGGAAGAATAGAAGTCCATTGGATTACACAAAGGGGAATGAAGGGAAGGGAGGGGCAGGGGAATAAGAAGGACAGTAGAATTCATCAGACATAACTTTCTTAGCCTTGTATTTGAATACACAACCACGGTAACTTTGCACCATGTACAAGCAAAAGAATGGAATCCTAATTAGAATAAGTTATACTCCATGTATATATAATATGCCAAAATACATTCTACTGTCATGTGTGTTTAAAAAGAACAAATAAAGTAAAAACATTTTTAAAAGACTTATAACATTTAATTTATATCTTCAAACAATTTCAAATAATGAAGTGACTGCAGTAATCTCTCCACTGGCCCTCGAACATGAGCTACCATTGCAGAGATCTGAGCCTATTCTGGGCAGATTGGCCACCAATTCCCTCTGAGTCCTCTCACTAAAACCCAATGTTTATTTGATTGAAAGTTTCACTCTGACCCCCAATGCCAACGACTTACAAGAGGGCAATTTCCTGTTGCATGGAGGCTTGTGCAGAGGAGTCCTGGCTGCATTAGTGTGTTTCTGCCACGCCACACTATCCAGGCTCCAATAAGCAGTCCCAAGCACAAGGGACAAGGCATGAGGGGGCTAAGGAAGCGGGGGTGGGAGCCATACAGCCGTTGCTGGTGTGTGTGATATCAGCCGAATGGAGAACATCTGGGTCCTGTCAGTTTCCCAGAGATCTTCTCTGTCTAACTGTAGTGCAAGCAAATTAAGATTGATAAATGGTATGGCTCTTTCTGGCTTTAAAGATCCCAGATGCTCTGCTAAATTAATGGGTGCTCTATCTCCACTCAATCTGACACCAAAACAGAACCCTGGAAACATACCAGACTCCCTCTCCCCCAACCTTCAGAGCATACCCAGGGCAGTGCAATTTTCCTAGCATGGATGCCAGTGTGCACACTTGTGCCTCTGTGCATGTGTGTGCATGGGTGTGCATACACACGTATGTCAACTTTGGGGCTAGAACTTTCCTCTACCACAGGTGCATGTGTACACATAATCTTGACCAACAAAAGTACATCTGGAAATAGAAATTACTCAACTTGTCCAAAGTTGCTTCAACACCAAACTGTCCACAATAGAATAACACCAAGAAAATGAGATCATTTGTGTCATTTGGAAAGTATTGTTTTACACAAATACAACACGTTACTAATAATAATACCTAAGATTGTTCTGTTCTTATTCTCTGGCACTCAGTTCAATAAACTGGTTCACCACACAGCAGACAGCATTTTTTTGTTTATATGAATAGAAAACAATCATATATAGCTTGAGGAAAAGAATTTGAGGCACTTAGCTAATGCTCTCACGTCTCTGCGAGATTTTAGTGATTAAATAAGGATAGGAGGAATGGCTTCTTGGTGGTCACTCAGATATTCCTAGTATGCAATTTCAAATGAAGTATCTCTTACAACAGTGCTTCCTTTAGAATGGAATTGACTAAAATAAAATAACCCAAATGAAGGATAAGCATCCTAAGAAGACACCTAAGCAGTCAGATACCATGGCATATTCCTTAAACCCAGAGACTCAGGGACTGAGGCAAGAGGATTGCGAGTTCAAGGCCAGCTTAAGCAATTTAGCAAGACCCTGTCTCAAAATGTAAAATAAATAGGACTGGGGATGAAGCTTAGTGATAAAGAATCCCCAGGTTCCATCCTCAGTAGAGAGAGAGAGAGAGGCAGAGAGAGAGAGAGAGAGAGAGAGAGAGAGAGAGAGAGAGAGAGGAAGAGAGAGAGAAAGAGAGAGGAAGAGAGAGAGAGGCAGAGAGAGGCAGAGAGAGAGAGTGAGAAGAAGGAGGAGGAAGAAGAGGAAGAGGAGTAGAAGCAGGAGGAGGAGAGCAAAGTCAACTAAGAAATGTCCTACAAATTCAGGTCATGAAATTGTCCACTTTTTTCATACTCTCTTTCTGATAAGGGCACTAAAAGGAATCGGATAGAATTTGTCCTCTATAACATTGTCCTCCAAAGCTTAAAATGTTCCTAAACATCCTAAATTCCTGGCCCAGTGTGGTTAGCGATCTAAAACAATGACTGCGTACCACACTCTTCCTAGTGAAATGTGCAGTCCTCAAGTCAGAGGCTCCCACATGGGAACTACATTGCTTTCCTCAGCTGCTCATTTGGTTGTAGAAATTCTCTCACTTCCAGAACCAATGATAATATTAGCTAACCAGCTTTCACCCATTCATCCATTCAACAAGCATTTGGAATACATCGGTAAAAAATAGACTGATAACTCTCAAAATGTGGGGTGTGGACCAGAAACATCAGCATCACCTAAAATCTTGCTAGAAATGCACATTCTTAAGCTCAGAACTACAGATCCACAAACCCTGGGGTAAGGGCCCCAGCAGTTTTCTGTTCAACGAGCCCTCTAAGAGATTCTGACTCACAATGAAATGAGAAAACCATGCTAGGCATAGTGGTGCCCAACTGTAATCTCACTACTCAGGAGGCAGAGGCAGGGGATCACTTGGGTCCAGTATATTCTGCTAAATTAATGGTTATTCTATCTCCACTCAATCTAACATCAAAAGAGGAGTTTGAAACCAGCCAAGTAACAGAGCAAGATCCTGTCTCAGAAAAATACAAAATAAAATGAAGTTATAGAGCCAGTGACATGGACCAAGGTCCTGCCCATGAAGTGTGCTTTCTAGTGGAAGAGGTAGGCAATAAATATATAAGATGTGCAAGATCATGTCAGGAAATGATCAATGGTATCTTTAAAAAAAAGTAAATCAAGGAAATAGGGAGAGAGTAATGGGAGGGCTATGTTAGATAAGGCAGTCGAGGAAGGAAAGGCCTCCGAGAGGAGAGGACACCAGGACCGCATAAAGAAGGAAGTGAGGGAGGGGGACACGTGGCTGTCTGGCATAGCATCATAGTTCTGTATTCTGTTTCCCTTCAGTTTCCAGATAAATATCAGACCACACTGGAGAGAAGCCTGTCTTACCAGCCATTCCAGAATTCCAATGGGAATTCAACTCCTGAAGAAAAACGTGAAGATCTAATACCTCATCCAAACCATCAAACTTTAGAAAATAGAAGGGAGGGACCAAAATAGCCAAGAGCCTCAGGAATTTCAATTATCATTTGTAATAGACATAGGAAAGAATTTCTTGGTAGCAAAGATTTTGAAAATACAGAATGGGCTGCCAAAGATGGCAGAAATCTCCCTTGAAGGAAAGATTATTCTCCAACACTTACGTTCAAGTGTGATTCTGAGGAAGGCGAGCCTAAATAAGAGACTTCTTTGGGGTCCTACTTGTCCCCAAGAGGAGACACATCCTCTTGCTTTAGCACTTTCCCCTGTGCTTTTGTAAAATTTCTCAAGCATACAGAAAAATAGAATGATCACACATAAATCCATTATCAGGAATCCAAAATTGTTAACATTTTTCATGTTTGTTTTATCTAGGTGGGTAGATAGATGGATTCTTCAAGTTGCTTGAAAGTAAATTACAGGTATCATAATACTTTACCACTAAATGTATTATCAGCATCTACTAAAAACAAAGATTTTTTCCTACATAATTACAATATGATTATTACCACTAAGAAAATTAATAACTTTCTGATACCTCATCCATATTTAAGTTTCCCCAGTTGTTTCAAAATCTTCTTTAATGACATATCTAGATGAGAGTTCTGATATGCTTGCCTTGTTTGGGTAAAGAATTGGCTTCCATTTGGTTTTACATTTAACTATCAACGCAGGCATTGAAATCATGCCAAAATTTAATAGAGTGAGGTTTACAAACCCAATAGTCATGACTCACAAACAATTCATAGCCCGAGAGATATACATAGAAATGTGAGAGCAGGAAGTAGAGAGACAAATAAACACACACACAAACACACACACACACACACACACACACACTGAGGGCTGAATTCATTGAATCATTTATTCAGCAGAGACTTACTCCTGGACATATGTGATGTGACAGAGGGACACCATCCCCGAATTCTGAGGGTTAACTGAACCAGTAGAGAAGGACTCAGAAGCAAAGATAAAACAGACATGCGAACAAGTAATGAGAGTCCTGTCCTTGGCTCCGCATGTGCCCATCACCTATCTCTTTTCCTTACTGCCATCCTTGAAAAAATTTTTCAACTTACTTGTAGTTTGGGATCTTGAAGTTGACCCACTCACTGCTTATCAGGACCATTCGCCTCTGGGAAGTAACCTGGAGGATGGGGTTGAGAGTGACAAGCATGTGGATGTGGGACCATCAGGGAAACTCATCTTGGATAGAAGCATGTGGCACAAATAGAGCAGCCAAGGAAACCAAGTAGAAGACTTGGGTGCCGTGCTACACACTTCTTGATTTCTTCAGTATGTATGTAGAGTGCAGACAGGAACATCTCTCCTGTACTCCCTTTTTAAGGTGTTTGTCCAAACACTGGCATGTGAGAGGTGTAAAACTCAACTCTCAGTGACAAAAATAATCTGTAATACCATTATGGCTGACTAGAATGACAGAAATGTAAGAAAAGGTGAGGCCTGTTCCTTTAACAGATATTTACTAAATATCTATTAGAAATCTGTTAAGCAATGTAGAGGACAAATTAGATGCCGGCTCTGCCCTTCAGGAGGTTACAGAGCAATTTCCCAAAGGTTAAAGCTATTTTGGTGATATAGTAAAAGTTTAAAGAAAAGGTTTCTTAATTTGCCACCTAAGGTTTCTCCACCTATCATATTGGTCTTGGTGAGATTTAATATTGCATATGTTCTTTGTTAGTGGTATTACAAATAAGTTTCAAGGGGCAGGCTTGAATTTGTTCCCTCATTTTATCTCTATACAAGTAATTAACACAGGTGTTTTATGTGCCTGGCACATAGTAGGTATAAAATAAATTTTTAATGAACTGCCCTCCAGAGGTAATGCAAGTATACTACAATGTCTTCTCACATTTTGTACTAAGTGCTGTTAATTTGCATTTAGCTTGCTTGACCTTCCACACTTTAAAAGACAAAGAGGTCAAAGGGACCATTTTACTCAGATCTGATCTTTCTTTTCAAAAGTGACTTTATTCTAATTTTGGTCTTAAATAATGAAAAACGTACAGGCACAAAATGATTCTACTCTTTGACAGAAAAAAAAAAAAAAACACACTATGGAAATTTCTGTGACTTCTGCATTAATTCACTGGTTCTCTTCCCACTTAAGAAATCAGAGAGAAGCTGGCACATGCCTGTAATCCCAGCAACTCAGGAGGAGGCAGGAAGACTGATAGTTTGAGACCAGCCTCAGCAACTCAACAAGGCCCTTGGCAACTTAGAAAGATCTTATATCAAAATAAAAAGGTCTGGAGATGTGGCTCTTTGCTTAAGGGCCCCTGGGTTCAATCCCCAGTATGGAAAAAAAGAAGAAAGGGGAGGGGGGCAGGGAGAGAGACTGGGGTGGGGGAGAAGAGAAGAGAAGAAAAGAAAATTAAAGAAAGAGAGGAATGAAGAAAGAGTTGCTTTGTAGATTTTCTATGACTTGACAAGACAACAGATTTACAGGTAGATAATTTAAATAGCTCATGTATCACTTGAACAACTAGCTAATTAGCATTTAACCCATGAATAGTGTTCTCAATAACAAATACAATTTAAAGACCTAATTTCCATTGTCACCGCAGGACTTTGGTAACTTTCCTAACTGTTCCTCAACAAAAATTGGGCTTAATTTTTAACTCTGAATTTCCTAAGACACTAAATGACTTTTCAGTCTTTTCTGAGAAATATGCCAGACATTTGGGATAAATGGTTAATAATTATCAAGATTTTGGAACTTCTGATAGTCTGTGAGATCATTTTGTACTAAGGATTATAGCCATCTATATAGCTCTCATCAATCCCAAAGTTGATATGACCATTATTATATTTGCAATTTTTCAAACACTCTACAGGGAGGTTATGATATCTTTCTGTGGAAGTGGAATACCTACCAGCAATGGCCCAAATCTTATACCTCCTGCTTCTTAGGCTCAGCTGGAAGACCCCAGCTGAGCTCCTGCCCCTGGCTAAGATCAGCACGGGGGCCTCCCATGGTGCCATTTTATTAACTCACTCCAGGAAACAGTGGGGTGAACAAGGAGACTCTGTGTTCTCCGATTTACTGTGATCAGAAGGGACTGATCCCTTGGCTTTGGTTTCACTGCGCCTCCTCCTTTCCCAGCCTGTGACCCTGCCAGGTCATCACAAATGACATTTTCTATTTACCTTTGTGAAGAGCATGAAAGGACCGGAAGGCATTGGTGAGAGCCGGGCTCTCAATGGCTAAACTGGGTTCACTAAGACCTACTTGTCTTTCCATGCTTTTCTCCTGACCTCCAGCAGAAGCTTCTAAGGATCAGTTAACTCTCAGTGTTCCATGATTTTTAAGAAGGAGCAAAAAAGAGCACAGGATTTAGAAAAAGATACTATTTGAAAGGTGCAGGGGAGTCTGACTTTCCTCCCTTGCCCACCTGCCCACAATCAACTTTAACTAGTACTAATGTGACCAGCAACTCCTGTTCTAAAGGCACTTTAACTCAAATGCTAGACCAACCCCTCCTTCTTTTGAAATGGCTCCAAAGGCTGGCCCCTCCCACGCCTGAGCGGGTTAAAGGGCCATTATCAGGGGAAGAATGTCTGGTTTACCTTCCCCTCTCACTAAAGTCTTCTGCACTGAGTACCACATGGCCACAGCCATCAGTTTATCCCAGAAGCAACAGGTCTGCACTTCAATTAGCCAAGCCTGGGTGGGACAAGACTCCTGACCTGGTCAAGAGTTGCTGGAGCCAGCAAAAAGCAAAGTTACAGACTTCCAAGATAGCAGGCCTGTATGCCTTTTGGTATATTCTACAGCAATGCCTCCGTAGCATAGGCTTTCTCTCTCTCTCTCTCTCTCTCTCTCTCTCTCTCTCTCTCTCTCTCTCTCTCAATTCCTCCAAATCCCTCACTTTCACTTCACGACCACTATGATACCCTGATTTCTCAGCTTACTTACTTATTTATTTATTCATTTATAGTTCACAATGAACAATACATCAGCACTTGAGTCTACATTATCCTTGAGTTTCACTTCCTATGGGTAACAAACTCAGTCTTTGTTCTCCAGTTACAAATTTCTGGATAAGACTATTCACAATCCAGCTTTGGACAGTTGATGATCAATGGCCCATTATCTGTACCCCAAAAGGCCAAGTCATACAGTAATCAAAGCTGTCCTATCTGGGCTCAACATGGAGCAAATTCTCTATAAAGGGGTTATGTATAAGAAAGAAGCATTGAAATCTCTAGCACAGGACAAAAATAAGTTCTTTTAGCATCCAGGAAAATGTGCCATGCAAACCTCCAACTTCAGGAAGTAATTGACCAAGGCATCCACCTGTGGGCCTTGAAGTCCATCATCACATTGACATCAAAGTCACCCTTCACAAGCTGACCTCCAATCAATGACACAGCACAGCAGGGTACCCCTGGGAGACATGACACCTGAGACAAGAGACCTGCCTTTGTTCACGGGCTCCCCAGTGACTGTATTGAACCTTCCTTGAACTCCACGGTCATCTTGGACATTTCCACCCAAATTTCCTTCCCTGGGTCCTCGTTCTGCATCCAATTTACATAGTAGTAAGATGCTTCTCAGCCTATTCTGGCTCCTGTTCTATTTTCCCTCACACAAGTATTCAACCTATACAAGTATTCACACAGTAATCACATCTTGGCATCCACTTCTCAGAGGACCCAGACTAATCTGGCACATTGATAGTTCTACAAACTACAGCTGTGGATGGACAGATTTCAAAGAGAGTCACAGGTGGCACAGATCCTCAGAGCACCTGGACGCCCGCAGGTATTTCTTTCTTGTTGTTCTTGCTTTTTCCTCTTTGAAACATGTTATTTACAGTCCAAACATGATAGAATTCTATGGCTTTTAGAACCCATCCTCCAAAAAAAATGAAATAAGCTTTTTCTGGACTTATTTTAAACTTGCTCTGGTTCCTTCCTCCCTGTCAGCCATGTGTGTCTTCTCACTAACTTCTGACTCCCCACTTCAGATCAGATAATGAAGTTCATTCTTCATTTCTGTCATCTACAACATGAGAGGAATCTTCCTCTAAGAGTCAAAGTGCAATTAGTCCCTTTCATTTCTAGGGGACTGTTTTTTTGCTGAGGTTCTCTATTTTTAATGCCGTGGCTTCTGTCCACCTTTCATGGAGATTTGTTGGTCTTTGTCCACCTTACTAACTCCTTTGAAAGTGTCAGTAACTTAGCATTCTCTGACCCTCCTGTCCACCTCTTCCTCTAGGAATATTGGAATCCAAAAGTCTTCTGGCTAGGCTGTTTAGGATATCACTCTTGCAAGCCAAAGGGAAGGCAGCCTCACAAATTCAAATTCAGAATCTCCAAATCAACATTCCAGAAAGGATGGCCTTATTCTTTAGTAATTAGGAAGAAAAATAAACAACTCTTTAGGAAAGTAAAGTCCTTTCTTTGATGAGCTCTGAGTAGCTCAGGGACTCCATGAGGGGCATTTCCTCCTCAGGGTGAAAGGCAAAGAGTCCTGGGGAAGGTCACTGCCTCAGATGCTGTGGTTTCAGGTCTTACACAGGGAACATTTTATCTTTTCAGTGATGTAAGATTTGGCTCTGGCTCATGGTTTCTTGTGGCAGTTTACGTGACCAGGCCAAAACCCTTACAGAGCAATGCTCAAAGAGATTAGGGAGGTGAGACCCCCCTCCCCAAGGGTGCACAAACAGAATCATGCCATGGTGGGGAGGAGGCTTTGATTTTTACCCTTCTTTCTCCTTAGCTAAGGCTACAAACCTGTCTTCAGATCACTCTGTATCAGAAAGTCTTGGGTTGTGATAGGTGAGATGGCCCAGAGACCTAACCCATGCAGGACAGCACTGGTATGTTCCCCAAAGAGCTGACCCAGGCATAGAGGAGTAAAAAGGGATCCCACCCCTCCAGATTTGGCCAACTAACTCTTGAATGTTCCAACACATCTGACCAGCGCGCCTCGGGGCACTCAGTGAGCTTAGGATCCAGTGTCCTCATTCCCTTGTTTAACCAAAATGACTAAAATAGAAGTCTTTCCTAGACAAACAAATAGATTTTTTTTTTCCTACTGCTTGTTCCTGTTTCTAGTTTATTGTCCTCAGGGAATGTAGAAAAAACAAATATTATCTATGGCGATTTCCTCTTATCAGAGGCCACATGCATGTGGCTTTATGTCCCCAAAGAATTTGTAGGCTTTCCCAAGGAGGCCTGCTCTAATATTCCCTCTTCAGTTATTTATTGTGACATTTCCAAAATAAACAGCCGTACAACCAAAACACAGTCTTGGATAGAATTGCTGGAAGCACAAGGCTGTTGGTTTTCGGCAGCAGACAGGACGCCTGCGTGGGGAGCAGAGGAGCTGATCTCTTTAGCCTGTTGAACTCCGTTCAGTTTCTCCAGTCACCCGTGTGTCCTCGACAATACATATGACCTCATTTCCTGCCCTACTATGTGGCGACCACTTTGCAATGCAGAAACCTCCATTCATAACATGGATCTCTTGCTGATATCCACACTCTTTGTGCACCATTCAGGCAAGATTTGGGGTTTTCTTAGTTCGTGGAAACTGAAACTTCAACATTTATTCTTAATCAAGTTTAACCCTGGGTTTCAAATAGCCTCACAAAGAAGTAAGGAATTCTATCCTTCTTGGTGTGGGTGTACTGTCTTCCATCCAAAAGTATTCCTTCTAAATCTAACTCTATTACAAATCTCCTAAAATGGAAGAAATCAAGTGGTGATTGTGTCACTAGAGTTCGTGACTAATATGTTAGTGAAACCGACCAAGGCTTTAGGAAATACAAAAATTCCTGAATGAGAGAAAAGAAACAAAGCACTCCTGACCAAGGGGAAGGATTTTGAGCACATCAGAGATTCTATTCTGTGCTATGCACAGTGCTTCCCAAGAGCAACCTCTTAAATCATTTACATCTCATTTTCATCTCCAGAGAATATTTCAGAAATGAATTGCTATTTTTCAGGTGTACCAAAAGCTCCATGCCTCACTGAGAAATCCCTATTGAGCTAAATTTTTTAACCTGACAGTACAGGAAATCAGAAGGTCCAACAGTATACAGGTTCTGTGAAATTGTTATATCAACAGCTTAGTTGTTTATTTTTCATTTTCACTGAAATTAAAATGGATGAGAAGATACATCATATTATTTTCTTGAGAAATTGAGTTGGTAACGAATTAAAAGTAAGCTCCTTTGAGAGCTGACCATCGGGCATCTTTGTTAGTGGCCTGGATGATGAAAAGAGGAGAAAGTAAACAAAATTTGAGAAAAACCTAGAAAGAAAGAAAATGAAACTAGAGGTGTGAAGTTTTAACCCAGGAGAAGTTCTATATCCTGAAGATTATCCCCAGTGCAAATCTTGAGCAAAACTGGAACAGGAAAGAAAGTTAGCAAGGGTCCAAGTGGAAAATCCATTAGTGAAAATCTCACCATGTAATAGCAAATTAAAAGACCTGTGTTCTTTGGGGATCAATGAAACTGTTCCTTCCTGACGAAAGATTACTTTTCCTACTCCCTACAAGTTGATTTGCTTTTACTTCCAGTTAAAGCAGAAAAACTAAATTTCAACGACCTTTAAACAACAGAAGTTAGATCTTGCTGTCTCTAGTATGACAGATTTTAGGACCAAGATCCTGAGCTGCCTTGGGGGTGAGGATCCACGAGATAAGCATATGTTGTAGTTATGTTTATAACAGTAAAAGGTGTTTGTGTACTGATGCATTGTACTTCACTCTGTGCATAAACACAATGATCCATGATTTTTTTTTAAAAAACTCAACTTACGTGTTTTAACTGAAATAACTGTAGGGAAGAATGGAATGAATGTAGCACCACACTCAGGTGAAATTTGTGCATGTAAGAGGTCTTAGCATGCAGTGGAAAGGAGAGAGGGTAAGGGGAACATTTTGGTGATACTTAGAGGGAACAAAAGAATGCTGGTCACAACAGTGACTTTATTTTGAAGAAGGATTCCCAAAATGAAGAGCACAAGTCACTTTATCCTGGTTCTATAGTGCCAAAACCTTGCAGCCACCTATAGAGATGTTAAAAGTAGCTTAGAAGTACTGTGAAGAATGGAAAAAGTGATACCTTTTTTCTGGAACTAACTACAGTCTCCTTCCATGCAAGAAAATGCAGAGTTAATCAAGTAACAAGTATATATTGAGAATTATTAGGACTTTAGGGACCACTTTAAACATGCTGAAGAAATATGTACCAGAATTACCCTCATTAAAAATATTTTAAATTAAAAAACAAAACATATCAATGCTAAACTGCATAAGTTATTGGTATAGTCAGGAAGCCCCAGAGAAATCTATAGGAGAAGGAGAGCAAGAATGTTCATTTGGGAAGACTGGGTCCTAAAGGCTGAGGAAGATGTGACAAGGCAGGGAAGATTGTCCTCTTGACATTCCACAAAAATATAAAATAAAATAGACAGTGAGCAAGGCTGCTGGGGCTGTGTTCTGGGATTAGTGAGGAGGACACAGGTCATATCAGATCAGAGGGTCTGTAATCAGGATTAAAAAAGGCACTAACCACTCCTGGAAGGGTAGAGAGGCAGATGAGGAAGGATTTTAATCCTAGGCAGGGATGTGTGCAGTTTATGATGAGTAAATAGGGGGCTACTTCAAATGTCTAAGCAGGCAATCAGGTCAACCAACTGGCAAGACCAGTAGAGGAATCCAGGCCTGGGTAATGAAAGTAAAGATGAAAAAGTGGAGGTTACGGGCAACATGGAGAGGGGGAGAGAAGAAAAGCATTTCAAAGGAAAGATGAGAGAGGCATTTCAAAGATGCAGTCTGTAGGACTTTGGGGCTAACTATCCAAACCAAATCTCCCTGGAGCTTGCCACCAGGAGACTGCCAGGAACGACTAAACAGAACACCATGTGGAATTCAATTTTCCAAAACACTCTTGGCAGTGGAGAGATGCCAAGCAACTGGTAACACAAAAGGCAATGTTTGAAGATTTGGTCTGAAGACCACTGTGTATTTTTCAAAGAAGAAAGTAATGGTGGGTTAAACCTGAAGATCACATACTGAAAAGAAGATGAAACGAGGGGAAACGTGGCTTCTCTTGTAAAGATGAAGGTCCTCAGTTCCACAGAGGTTCCCCTCCCTGTTAGCAACTTTGCTGATTCCTAAATGAGACAAATGGGGGACAAGGGACCCTTCCTTCATTTAAAAAAAAAAAAAAAAAAAAGTTGAACAGAGAAGAAGAATGGCTGACACCATCACATTCCTACCCTTCCCCAATTCAGCCCCCAGACCCAAATTCTTCAGAGCCTCCACCTCAGGGATTTACAATGGCACCCTTCTCCCCAGTAGTTTCTCCCAAGACCACTCCTAAGCTTGTCCATATAGAAGACTCTGGTAAGTTTCCAGCTTCTTATCTTCTGCTTTAGCTCTGGCCATTCTTCAAGGTCATTCTTCTGCCTATAACCAATGACAGCAACTCATGAGGGAGGGCCAGTCAGGTCACTTCAATGATTCCAAGATTATCCATTATCTCTATTCCAATGGCTCCCTAATCATTTGTTCTAGAACATTAAACAAAAAGCAATAATTGTTATTTTACTGCAGTCAGATGACTAGTAGATACAGAAAAGAAGCCATTACTGGAAGATAATGATGATGACCTCTTCCCTAGCACTCAGTCCTCTCTTGAGGCCAGACTCGTTTTGCAGTGAGTGATTCAGAGGTCTCTTGGAGTATAATTCTTCATTTGATCAAAGTTTGCCAGAGGGCTTAGACGTGCTTCCCTATACTTCCTATTCTTATTACTTATTTTAATAGTCAACTGAGCCCATAAAATCTCATCAAAATGAATAGAATAAACACAGAAACAATTGATAACAAAGTAAAAGCACTATGCATAGCATTCAGGTAGAAAACACTAGAAAAATTGACTCTGTAAATGTGGGTTTAATAGAGATTTCATAATAAAACATCAATTCACTCATCACTCAGATATTCCTCTGAATTGTTCTCTTAGAAGAATACCCATGGTCAACTCACCTCACATATAGCTTGTCTAGAGACCTCCTTCCTCATGTTCATTTGCTATGTAATCAAATATAACAAAATTATCAGATGGAACCAAACAATCTTAATGCATAAAATCAGTGTTGAAAAGCAATTGTAAAGTGGATTGTCTGTTCCTTGTTACTATGTGCTCATTCTGTCTGGAATGTCCTATCCCTTGCTCCACATCAAGCCCAGCAAGCTCCTGTCAATCCTCCAGAATTGCTATCAGGTTGGACTTCCTTGGAAAAACTTTTCTTGCTTCCAGCACTAACCCCTTCTACCAAAAACACATCCCTCCTGTAGTAACCCTATTACTTTCTGTCCACTCTCACAACACCACTTTTTCCTGGGTTTCTCCTATTCTGCCCTTGCCTCCTATTTTCAAACAAAAGGTAAGGTCCTATGATTTGCAAGGAACCTTAACCATCATCTAATTGTCTATTCCTTTTAACTGTGCTCTTTAAACTTCTCTTTTGCCCCTGATTAATCTTCCTATTGGTGTGTCTGCCTTATTTAATCTGTCTTCATAACAAACTTCCATCACAACCTAGATTAGTGAGATATGAATGCATTTACATGCCAAAGTTGGAGGGTAAGAAAGGGGAAGAAGAGGTAGAAGAAAGTAGACAAGTGACCCAGAAGGTTTTCCTACCACTTCTTCAATCAATATTATTCCTAAAGATACTCAGGTAGATTAAGGTCTCCTGCATCTTCTTATCAACCATTAATGTGGTGTGAGCCTTCATCTCTTGGTGCATTCACATGCACCTGAAAAAAAGACTCCCTTTGATTATGAAGACCTTGTCATATCCTGCAAGGACTTTGAGACTGCACAGTCTAAGCAAACATTTTCAGAGCAACAAAAGGAAAATGAGCTTCAGGTATGCACAAAGAAGAGACAACTATCTAGAGAACAAAGTTCAACTTCATTGTCAACTCCTTCTTTCAACCAGTGCTTACTTAAGTGTGCTACATGCTGGGAATCATTCTGGGTGCTGGGATGCAACAGTACACATGACAAAAACCCATGCTCTTTGAAGCTTGAGGGAAAGAGTGTTTTAAAATAATAAAATAATCTTGATGATTTCTGTGAGGAAAATAAAGCAAGACAAAGAGGGCCTGAATTAAGAGAAGAAGGCAAGGATCTGTTGATCTGCTTACTCTGTCATACTGGAGGCCAGAAGCCAATCTGTCTCTGGTTTGACTTCCCTTCATTTTCTGTGCTCCAGTTCCCTTGACCTTCTTGTTGTTAGTTGAATACATCAAGTCACTCTCTCCAGCATGGTCCTTTTCATGGTTAATTTTAAGTGCTAACTTGAATGAGCTAAGGGATGCCCAGACAGCTGGTAAAACACTATTTCTGAGTGTTCTTTATGAGGGTATTTCTGGAAAAGACTAGCATTTGCATCAGTAGACTGAATAAAAAAGATCTGCCTTTACCAAAGTGGGTGGGTATCAACTATCCAATTCATTGAGGACCAAAATAGAACAAAATAGTGGGAAAAGGATGAATTCTCTTTCTTCTTGAACTGGGCCATTCACCCACTTATCTTCCTGTGCCTTGGACATGAGAGCGCCTCTTCTTGGGTGCTCCTTAATTCTGCCTCCCCTGTAGTTCTCAGATCTTCGGCCTCAGACTGGGATTTATATCAATAGTTCCTCTGATTCTCAGACCTTCAGACTTGAACTGAATTATACTACCTGTCTGATTCTCCAGCTTGTGGGTAAGATACCATGGGAATTCTTAGCCTCTGTAATCTCATGAATCAATTTCCAAAATAGACCTCTTCTCATATACAGTATTTTCCTCTTATTCATGTGAGATATATTCTAAGATCCTCAGTGGATGCTTGAAACCACAGATAATACTGAACCTTATATATACTAGGTGTTTCTGAACACATATACCCATGATAAAGTTTAACTTATAAGCTAGATACAGTAAGAGATTAACAACAGTAACTAATAATAAAATAAGACAATTTCAACATAACCATAGCAAGAATTATGCAAATGTAGTCTTTATCTATAAAGAGTTGACAAATATTAATATTTTGGGATTTCAATTACCTGCAGACTACTGAAAGTTCAGAAAGCAAAACTATGGATGGAGGACTACTATATCCCTATACATCTATTGGTTCTGTTTCTTTGGAGAACCCCTGAATAATACAACCTTTATATTTTAATCTTTCTCCACATCTCATTGGGTTGTTTCTTCTTCTTTCTCTTCCTCATTCTTCAGATATTTAGTCCAATACCACCTTTTCAAAAAGGCTTCCCACCAAAACCAGACTCAGAAATGAAAGGGAAAAATAGTGGCTGCCCAGTACAAGGAGACAAAGTCCTTCAAAGCAAGTCACTAAATAAAAAACACTACCACAACAACCCTCAAAGAGAAAAGTCAAAACTGAGAGTTGCCAAACTATATTATCTAAAATATCAAATATTTGACAAAAACGTATGAGTCATGAAAAGAAACAAAAATAGATAGATAGATAGATAGATAGATAGATAGATAGATAGATAGATAGATAATCATATGGCCTACACTCAGGGAAAGGGGTCAGTCAGAATAAAAACCTGTCTCTATGTGCCCCTCGATGTTCAAATGAGCAAAGATTTCAAAGCAGCTTTCATAAATATGTTCATAGAACCAAAGAAAATTGTTTTTAAAGAGTAGAGTATGATGATAATGACTTAGTGCCTAGGATATCTTAATAAAGAGCAATTTTAAGACAGATGAAACGGAAATTGTTAAGTTGGAAAGTACTACAACTGCAATTTTTAAAAAAAAAAGTCACTGGAAGTTCTTATTAGCATTTTTGAGACAGCAGAAAGGAAAAAGATCAATAAATGTGAAAATATTACAATAAAAATTATCCCATTTTAAGAACAGAGGGGGAAAAAAGATTGAAGAAACTTCAGAGGCCTAGAGACTTGGGAGACAATATCAAGTATCAGAGTATATATAATGGGAATCCAAGAAGAAAAAAAGAGAAAAGTGGGAAGAGAAAAATTTAAAGAAATAATGTCCACAAGTTTTTCAAGGTTGATGGGAAACATCAATCTACAGATCCAAAAGGCTCAACTAAGCCAAGTAGCATAGATATAAAGGCATCTACACATATACCAATTACTGTCAAACTGTTGAAAGACAAAAACAAAGAGAAAATATTAAAAGTAGTAAGAGAAAAAAATAAGTACAGGACCTCAAAAAAGTTATTAATGATCATTTTCTCAAATATACACATATGTGAAGAGAAACAGAACTCTAGATTCCAATAAAGGTCTTTTGTTCACAGAAGAGTGTATGTCAGTTTCACATGCCCCAGTTCCTCACAAAACAATGCCATGAAAGCCAGATGTTACTTCAACATGTAATGAGATTTATGCTGCAGAAGAATAACCCCCAAATTATGAAACTCAGAGTTTATATAGAAACTTCTGGCATATCTTCACCTGGTGGGGGAGTGATCTTTTATTCTGGAAACAAGTTTTCTTTGAGGATACTAAGAGAAGTTTATATCACCCTTTAGGGAGATGTCCTAGATCTCTCTGGAAACTTCTACTTGAGCTTCCAAAGCTTGTGTGCCATCCAATCATCTGTTAATCAAATTCCGTCTCTTTATTCAGAAAGACTTGACTGAAAACATCCATGGAGTACAGTCCTTTGACAGTCAGAAGCAGTGGAATAACATTTTCAAATTACTAAAATAAATAAAAAAAAACCAAACACTCTACATCCAGGACAACTATGGTTAAAAAATTAAGGTGAAATAAAGAAAATTCCAAATAAGCAAGAATTTGTCATTAGCCTTTGTGCCTTGTAAGACATTCTAAAGGAAAAAATGAAATGGAGAGTGTTAGAAATGGTAAACACATGAGTAAATTAAAAAGACTATAAAAACCATGTTTTTCTCATTACAGTTCTTGACTTCTTTAAAATAAAAAAGATTGACAAAAATAATATGTATGATAAAATATATGCTAATTATCTATACTTAGTCAATCTACAATGTGGACATTTCAAAACATGTTATACATAAAAATACAACTTTGACAATTTAAAAACTTTGTTAATTAAAAAATTTTTAAGTGGTGAATCAGTAATTTAACAAAAGGAGCAATAGGAACTGGGTACTGTGACATATGCCTGTAGTTCCAGCTACAGCCTGGAAGGCTGATACAGGAGGATCACTTAATCCCAGGAGTTTGGGGCCAACTGAGGCAACATAGCAAGACCCCATCTCAAAAAGAAAAAAGAAGAGGTACTGTAGACAAAATATAAATGGATGAACCTGGCTGTGTTCCAATAAAACTCTATTTAGAAAAATACATAAAATTATATAAAGCAATAATTATAACACTTTGTTATTGAGTTTATAACAAAAGTAATATATATGATAATAATGGCAAAAGGGAAGGGGGAAAATGATATCACATTGAAACAATGCTTCTGTGTTTTACTAAAATTAAGTTAATATTATTCTAAAAGAGATTGTAACAAATTAAGATGCATGTTGTCATCCCTAGAGCAACCACTGAGGGGAAAATCTAAAAATTTTGTGATGAAAAAATCAACAATGATTAAAAACAATATGCTCAAATTCTTTGCTTATATTAAAAATGTAATAAAAGATGAATAGAGGGGGAAATATACATAAGAAAAATAGAAAACAAACACCAAAATGGCACTTAGAAATTCATCAATATCATAGGAAACTGACATGGGAAACTTACATTAAAGGTAAATGGACTAAATGTCCCATTCAAAACAGAGATTAAGTACTTGGTTAAAAAAAAGAAAAAAAGCAAGGAAACACATGTATGCTCATTGGCACAAACATATTTAAAGTAAGAGAATGGAGAGAAAGATTACCATGTGACACACTTCCATAGAGAACTGGAATGACAATATTACTATCAGATAAACAGATTTAAGAAACATATATTAAGATAAAGAGAATTTCATGGTGATAAAAGGTTCAACTCATCAGGAAGATACAATTATTTATGTATATATACCTGATATTAAAGTCCCAAAATACATGAACCATAAACTGACATAAATCAGAGAAGACACAATTCAACAACTGGATATTTCAATACCCTACTCTAACTGATTGGTAGAACCACTAGACAAAAGATTCAGTAAGGATATGGGAGTAAAAATACTATCGATGGAAGTGACACTTGTAGAACACTCTAGGCAACAATTGTAGAGATCATAGAAATCTTCTCAAGTACATAAGAGACATTTTTCTGAGTAGACTTATGCTGAACTTTAAAACAAATCTCAATAAATTTTAATATATTAAAATCACACAAAATATGCTTTCTGACCACAACAGAGTAAGAGCTTCACACAAGAAATAATTGGGGAAATCTCAAAATCTCTGAAAATCATGCAACATATTTCTAAAAAAACCACAGGGCAAAGAAGAAAATATAAGAAATTTTTTAAAATATTTTGAATTGAGTGAAAATGAAAATACAACATCAAAATGTATGGGATGCAACTAAAACAGTGTGCAAAGAGAAATTCCTAACTTGATACCACTGCCAGAAAAGAAGGTCTCCAATCATTGACTGAAGATTTCACTTTACCAAACAGACAAAGAACAAATAACACCAAGCAAGCAGATGAAATGAGATGATGATAACAATTAGAGTGGGGACCAATGAAATCATAAACAGAAAAACAATTGGGAAAATTAATAAAACTAAAAGTTGATTCTTTAAACATATTAGCCAAGTTGCTACAACTTCAATGACATTCAGAAAGAAGACACAAATTACCAAAATCAAGGAGAAAAGGGGTAACACTACTGTTACAAAAATGAGAGGATTATAAAGAATATAACAACTTTATGTCCCCCAAAATAGACAATGTAGATGAAATTTTTGAATTCCTAGAAAGACATAAACTGACTCAAGAAGAAATAGGAAATTTGAATAGGTCTATTAACAATAAAGAATTTGCATTAACAATTTAAAATCATCACACAAAGAAACCCCAGGACCACATGACTTTCCTAATAAATTCTCTTAAATATTTAAGAAAAAAATAATGCGAATACTTCTTAAACTCTTTCAGAATTTAGAGGAGTTGAAAATTACCAACGATGAAGTCGGTATTACCCTAATACCAAAGCCACACAAAGACATCACAAGAAAGAAAAATGCCAGACTCCAGATCCATATATCTAATAGATATACGAATCTTTAATGAAGTATTAGCAAAGTGAATGCAAGGTTGGTTTAACATCCAGAAAAGTAACATATTATACCATATTAGTGAAGAACAAAATTCACCCAAGCATTTCAATAGATGCAGAAAAAGCACTTAAATGGCTATTTTTAGAAAGAAAATGCCAAGTGTTCCCAAAGATTTGAAGAAATTGGAACCCTCAGACATTGCTGGTGGGAATATAAAATGCTGTGGCCACTTTGGAAATCTGTTTGGCAGTTTCTATTTTTTTGGTACTGAGGATTGAACCCAGGAGTGCTGAACCACTGAGCCACATCCCCAGCCCTTTTGTTTATTTTATGTACAGACAGCATCTTACTGAGCTGCTAAGTGCCTCGCTAAGTTGCTGAGGCTGGCTTTGAACTTGAGATTCTCCTGCCTTGACTTCCAGGGCTGCTAGGATTAGAAGCATGCGCCACCACACCGTCTGTTTGGCAGTTTCTTAAAAATTTAACCAGAGACTTCCCATAGGATCCCTTTAGGAATGTACTCAAGAAAAATGAAAACACATGTTCACGAGAAGTCTTGTTTATGAACTTATATACTGCTTGTAGCAATATTATCTCTAATAAGTAAAACTGGAAACATTCCATGTGCCCATCAACATGAATAAATAAACAAAATTTGGTATATCTATATAATGGGATATTATTCAACAATAAAGATGGATGAAATGCAAATAAATGCTATATTATGGATAAATCTCAAAAACTTGATGCTAAATCAAAGAAGCCAGATACAAAAGAATACATATTGTAAGAATCCATTTATAAGAAATACCCAGAAGAGGTAAATATATAAAGATAAAAAGCAGATTTGTGCTTGCCTGGGACTTGGGAGTAGAAATTGACAGCAAGTGGTCTCATGACAATTTTTTGAGATGATGAAACTGTTCTAAAATTGGATTGTGGTGATGGCTGCAAAATGATAGATTTATTAAAGCTCAAAACATAAAATGGTTTGTAAAAGGAAGGCCAGAAGAAGAGTTAGGGGTTGGATCAGATAAGGTCTCATAAGACCTGGCAATGAATTTGCATTTAAGTCTATTGAGAGTCACAGGAGAGCTTTAAGAATGAGCTACATGTTATCTAATTTCCAATTGTGTTTTTTTCTTTGTTTTAGAATCTCACATACTGTCATGTGGAGAGTGGACTGTCAGGGAACAAGAGTAAAAACAACAAGGCTGCAGTGAAGGCCCTTACTCATTCAAATAAGAAATAAGGAGAGTTTTGGTGAAGACAGGGCTCCCCTACTGAATTTAAGCACAAGAAAATGAACTCATTGTCACTTAGCTCCAATAAATAAATCAGGAGCCTAGGGAATGAACAATACCAAAACTTTCCACCTTTGGACCCATCCATGTACAGTGTAAAAGGAAACAAAAATCACAGAAATGACTCCCACAGAGAAAACTAAAAAAGTAGATAGCTTATTCTGAATCACCAGGTTCAGTGGTTTCTAAGTAATGAACGCAAAGAGTAAACAAGAAAATGGAATGATTTTTAATCATGCAGCATCCAGGCTGGTATTCAAAATGTTATTTACATTTGAAGAACATTTTTTTCCTCCAAGGATCTTATGTTTGTTTGTCCTAAAGAAATCATCATCATCAAAAATCTGGGGATCTGTGTATAGTTAGCAGTTTCATATTTGTGTCATACATGCACGTCTGTTGGTGGTGCAGGCATCCGTGGCCATCGACAGAGTCCATAAACTGGAAAAACAGAACACAGGCATTGCTGATGAGAGACGCCAACTTTATATTCCTGCACTGGCATTGAGAAGTCTTGATATTTCTGCATGTAGTTGAGTCTCCTGCTTGTTTTAATTATGTTCAACCAATTCTAAGTGATGCATGATATCAAGCATGACCAAGAATGGAAATATTTCTTTGTGGAATTTTTAAAATCTTGATTGCTGCAAGGAAAAGACCTTTAAGAAAACACAGTATCTTTCCAAATGCAGAAGAGATTCCTGTAACTAAGACCATTCCTGAATGGAAGAGGATGCAGGTTGTAGCCTATGTGCCCCAATACTATTAATCATGATGTTGCACCCCAAAAGGACAGAAATCAGAGGCAATGCTCAAACAGACCACAGGAAACAGGACAAGCAAAGCAGCGAGCAGGACCCCAGAAGTATTTTTCATGTCTTCGTTTGTGAGAGGAAAGAGCTGTTTATTCAAAAAGCTGCTTCAGGGGACAGGAAAACAAAGAGGAGAACCTCGACCTAGTGACCTCCCAGAATTGCTGGCTATAGCTCAGTCTCTCAGCCTGGTCTGTAGGAAGCCAGCCATCCAGACTCCGAACTAGCAGCTCTAATCAGAAGAGGTGATGGGGCAGGCCTGGAGCCCCAAAGTCATGAGAATGCTATTAGCCACGTGCAAAGTTCAGGGAGACGGTTTCCTCCCTGAGCATTGGGAGAACACCAGACAGAAGCTATGAGGCCAAGAGGCCACGGCTGCTACTTCTAGGATGGGAGGCAGAAGATGTTGCTTGTCTCCCCAACCGATGACAGTGGGTGGTCAGCTTTGGCTCAGAGTCCTGGCTTCACAGGAAATCCTAGTTTCTTCTGGGTCACTGAGTCACTGTGTCTTGGAATCACAAGCTAGACAGGAACCTTATACAGTCTCTGAGTCCATGCTTCTGACCTCAGGTTAAGATTGCCTTGACTAGTCTCTGATGTTATGGTGACAGTATAGTCTCCATGAACTGTGCTATACCGCCCCCTGCCGACGGGCCTGGTGACCCACCCAGGAAAATGGCTTTGAGGCACTGTAAGTAGGACAAAGTCCTCTTTGGACCATCTGCTTCTCACCATTGGCACTCTGTTTTAATACCCATGTTGATAGCCAATGAGGGCATCGCAGGGTTATGTAGCACAAGTTACATTTGGAACTGAGAACATATTGTATCTAAATATGTCCTTAGTTATAGCAAAAATCACAGATTTGAAGAATTAAAAAATAAAAAAGAAAGAAAACCTCAAAGGACATTAAATTCCAATGTGTATCCAGAGCTCAAGTTCCCTCTATACCTTCTATTGCAAGTTTCCAGTCAATCTGAACTCAAATATCCCCAGGATCAGGTCAATCCTCTTCTTTCTGGGGTAATTGCTTCTATGTGAAGAGTCTCAGTGTTAAGCTAAAATAAGTTTCTTTATGACTTCTGTTCAACTTTAAGGTCTAGAATGTAGAAACCATAAGCCCCCCTCCTGGGGTTACATTTCATTGTGTTCCTCCCTTTCACCAGTGAGGGTACCAAGAGTGATCTCATCAAATGCCTCATTGGAATCCACAAACACTACTTCATTCCCTGGGAAAGCAGCCTACAAACTCTGCTGCTGAAAAAAAGTTACTTTCACACATGCCATCTTAAGTATGTGCTGTAATTAATACTATGTGATTAACTTGTTCTTAGGGAAAGGATGCTGGTGGGTCCTACCTCTTTGAGATCTCACAAGACATTCCTTTATTAATCCCATCTCAAATCTTATCCAGGGTTGACATAAGGCTCTCCAGCTCTAGTCTTAGGATATTTGGTAGTAATGATGACTAGTTCCTAACACAGACCTCAAAACCAGTATTCTGTTGAGGAGCCACATTTCCATCATTTCCTTTGGTATAATTTGGTGTGAGTTGTCTGAGAAGTGATCTGTAAATACACAACAAGAGTCTGTTGTGTTCTTCCCCTTGATCCAGGTCAAGGCATGTATTAGTCAGCTTTGCATGGTTATGACCAAAATACAGGACAAAACGACTTAGAGGAGGGAGGGTTTATTTTGGTTCACAGTTTCAGAGATTTAGTACATGATGGGCTGACTCCATTGCTCAGGATCCAAAATGGAATGGTGTGGTAACCAGGAAGCAGAGAAAAAAAGGGAAAGGGCTACAGAGAAGGTAAACACTCCCAGGACAGGCCCCCAGTGACCCGTCTCCTACAGTTATGCGCCACCTACCTATAGTTACCACTGAGTCAAACCAGGATGGACTGATTAGGTTATAGCTCTTATAATGTAATCTTTTTACCTCTGAATATATCTGCATTAACACAGGAGGTCAGGGAAGCAGGGGGACATTCCATATCTAAAACATAACAGGACACAAAGACATTTTCTTGAGTCTACCTTTTTAGTACTCCAGTTCATCTCTGGGAAGAAAGCAAATAATACCTATGACCTCTGAATGAAGGCTTATATGTAATAATAGAGATGTTTATGACTGCATTTTTGGTGAGACAGAACTTGGGAAACATTTTAAATGCTCGACATTGAGTGTAAACTGAATTCAGCTTTTAAAAATATAGTGATCACTAAAACCAGGAGTTTTGAAAAATAATTTTGATGGCATGATTCATACTACATATATCTCAAGTTGTTTATATATATACATCTATATGAAATTGTATGTAGTCTCAATTCTGCTTAAAAAGAAACACATCATTATACATAAAAAATTAATTGCCATTAATAGAATTACTCTTTGTTTTTATTTTTCTGTATTTTTCAATCTGTCAGCTTTTAATATCAGATTTTAATTATCTTTCAAGTCATTTTTTAGTATTACAGTGACTTAGAGTTTTATACATAGAGCCATACCAAAGGGGACTGGAGTCCAATAATACCTCTTATCAAAAACCACACAAAGGAGCTAGAGTTGAAAGCAAGTACATCGATGAAGTTTTTTGGGAAGGAACAAGTGGCAGTGGGAATATAAGACCACTGCTCTTGTATAAGCCATTTAACACTGTGCTAACTTTTAAACTATGTACATTAAAAAAATCTGTGAATAGTATATTTAATGCTAAATTTAATTTTTTTTAAATAAAACCAAATGATTTGTAGAAATCATTTTTTTGAAAGAGGAAAGACCATAGAGACTGTCCATAGATACTGACATTTTAATAAAGTATCAAAAGACATTTAAAGAATAATTTTTGAGCATCTAATGGGTGCTAGATTCTACCACAATCATCCTAAGATTGTGTTCGGTGTCTCCATTAATTTCTGTTAATGCAGGCATATTCAGAGGTAAAATTATTAGATTCAGAGAGCTGTAACTTGATGAATTCATCCTGATTTGAATGGCCTGGGTGGTAACTGTAAGCAGGTAGGATGTGTGTTATGGTTTGGATGTGAAGTGTCCCCCCAAAGGTCACAGGTGAGACAATGCAAGAAGGTTCAGAGGAGAAATGATTGGGTTGTAAGAGTGTTAACCTAATCAGTGAATTAATCTCTGACAAGATTAACTGAGTGTAACAGGCTCAAGTGGGGTGTGGCTGGAGGAAGTGGTTATTGGGTTCATGGCTATGGGCTATACATTTTATATTTGGAGAGTGGACTCTCTCTACTTCCTGATCACCATGATGTGAGCTGCTTCCCTCCATCACCCGCTCCCGCCATGATGTTCAGCCTCACCTGGAGCCCTGAGGAATGGAGCCAGCCTTCTTTGAACGAAGACCTTTGAAACCATGAGCCCTCACATAAATTCTTCCTCCTCTACAGTTGTGCTGGTCAGGTCATTTAGTCACAGCAGTGAAAAAGCTGACTAAAACAATGTGACTGGAGGAGGTGGGCCATTGGGCGCATCCCCCACTAGGCTACAGGTTCCCTGTGGCCTCTTCCACTGTCCTCCTCTCCCTCTGCTTCCTTGCTCCTGGGAAGGGAGCAACTTCTCTCCACTGTGCCCTTCCACCATCATGTGCTGCCTCCCCTTGGACCCAGGGCAATGCATTCAGCCACCTCTGGACTGAGACCTCTGAAACCATGAGCCCCAAATAAACTTTTCTTCCTCTAAGTTTTTCTTGTTGCATGTTTTGGTCACAGAGTTAAAAAAAAAAAAAAAAAAATGCTAATTAAAACAGAAGGCAATGGGAGTAAAATACTGATCAGGACTTTAGGGACCTCGGATATAGAGACAGAAGTCAAAGGAAAGTGAGAAAACACAAAATAAAAATTTTAAGTAAAATTAGAATATGAAAGTATATATAGCACATGTTTTGGCATTATTAAAAGAAGGAAAGAACATATGGGGAGAGTCTGAAAGTTGCTGTGACAGAAATCACCCCAGAAGTAGAAAAATGCCTATGATTTAGTCAGGAAGAGAAGTGGGGCAGAGTAGTCACCAGTCTGAAGAAGGTAGGGCAACAAGAATGAATGGGGCCCAGAAGGAGAGCGACCTTGGTGGTTGAGTCAACTATTGAATGCCAAATGGGTCAGGCTGAAATGGCATCATGCAAGGCACCAAAGGCACCAAAGCACGCCAGCTCTTTTGTGTGGTTTTTGACAAGAGGTTAGGTATTCATTGCTACCCTTCCAACAACACAGTTGGCATTTAATCCAGGAAATAATGGCAGATAGTAAAAGTGTTTGAGCCAAGGAGTAATATGATCCGAGTTGTGCTGTGTTTTTTTTCCTTGTTTGTTTTTTGCTTTGTTTTGCTGGGGATGGAATCCAGAGCTTTACATATGCTGAGTACTCGCTCTACCACTAAGTTATACCCTTAGCCCCAGAGCTATGCTTTACAAAGATTAGTCTGGCAACCTCTACAGGACAAAGATAAAGAGACATCAAGGACTAACTGAAAAGATTCAAACAAGAAATGGAAAAAGCTTGAACCTTCAGAGAGGCAGTGTCTAAGTCTGCTCAGGCTGCCATAACCAGATGCCACACAGCATGACAGCCTCACAATTTGCACACGGCACCTCAAAGCTCCCAGAGCAAATGTCCCACAGACAAGGTGATAACTGCATTTCCTCTTAGATAAAGCCTCACAAGTCCTAAGTGTCATCTCCACTACTTTTTATTGGTTATAAGCAAGTCACTAAGGACTGCCCAGATTCAAGGGCACAGGACATAGAATCTCCACTCCCCAGTGGAAAGAGTATCAAAGAATTTGCAGACATTCTTTCTGTTTAGTTTCTCTTTTATATGTCTTCTTCCTGTCTTTGATTTCTCTCTTCATTTCTTCCTCTCTTTATTCCAGAACAGAAGATTCCTTTAACTTCTGTAAACCAAGTAAACTATTCAGACATTCCATACACATTCCTTAAGCTTAGGTATTAGACAGGGTCCTTCCGTCAAAGAGCTTGGAGCCCTGATATGTTTTCCCTTAACCAGGAGGCAATCTGGGTGCCAGGAGTTTGGTCAGAGTATTGTGAATAACCTTCAGACATGAATTATTTCATAAACCTCATTTTAAAAAAATATTTTCAAAACAAGAACAATTAGTTCACATGACTCGCCATGAACATCTCTTAAGAACATCAAGTTTAAAGGTTATGTTAAGTATCTTTTAGAGAAAAAATAATAAAACCACAGAAAAGGCATTGGATCGCCATATAACTATTGTTTGATTAGGGAAATGACAGTAAAAATGCTTCCTTCATAAAACATGGAGTTATGAACTTCCTTAATTTTACAAATAATAAACTGAATGCCCTGAGGGAACTCCATATATAGTCATCTGATTTCACATGACTCATTTCAGTTGACGTTGGACTCCTTCACAAAATTAAGTAATGTTAAATGCTAATAGAGAAAGTAATTTTAAAAGATGTGTGTTAAGAAATGATACATGTTAATTGTCTTTCTTAGTCAAATGAATACAGGGAGGTCATGAGGTCAGTCACAAACATCATAATATGATTCCATGAAAAGCAACTAAGGAAAAACTCACAATTAAACTCGAAGAGTCCTTATAGCCCTAACAAGTCTTCAGTAGCTTGATGGTGAGCTTGGGATTCAAACTCAAGGGGTACTAAAAGGATTGCCTTGGTGCAAGGCACCAACAGAGTTCACTCAAAAGGAACCCTTTTTCTTCATGCTTCATGTTTCCTTCTGGAGGGAACTCTATCAGAGCAACACTCCTGGCTTCTTCCCCCAGTTTTTATTTATTCATCTCCAGAGCACAGGGTGCCTATTTGCAGGTGATGGGCAATGGTCTTCATTTTCCGACTAGACAAAAGTGTTCTACAAAAAAGATGATAAAGCAGTGGGGATTCTGTCTCTTTTCTTCTCTTTCTTCTCCTCACTTACTTCTCCCTGGAGTAAACTAGCTGATCAGTGAATTTAGAATGAACTAGGCATTCAATTCAAGACCCTTCCTTCCCTCTCTGGACACATGTGTTCTGACCTGCTCTCTGCTGACAGAAAGAAGTCTACCCTTTGTGAAGGTCTACGGTTGTCACTCTATACCAGCTATTCTCTAAAAAGGTACAACTAATTCTAGTTGAAGTCTTTGCAAACCTATTTGGTTGCAGACCTAATCCACTTTCTCCCAACAACAAAGGAGAATATTTTATAAACATTCACCTGACTTCTGAGTCTTTCAGTTCCTTCTAAAAATCCTGGAAGAGAGATATGCTAATTGTGTACCCCCTAAACTCCCAATGCACAGGTAGAATAAACATTTTTTTATTATAAATACATTCGAAAATTCTAGAATTGTGTAGGGCATCATACTTTTAAAGTACCTCTATATCTGTCATCTCATTGAATTGCCAATACACTGCGAGGCAGTCAGAACTAATGTCAATAAATCCTGTTTTGAAGGTGAGAAATATAAATCTTAGGAAGGCTAATGTGTTTTGCTCAATGTCACACAGCTAAATGGCAGAGCTGTGACTGTAAACTAATTCTTCTACCTTCTAGACAGCTGAGTCTGTCAGACTCCCACGTCCAGCTGGATGGTGTTTGCTGGGATAAACCATCACCCTAACTCATTGGCCCTGGCCAGTCAAGGTTAACTGATAGAGAAGCTACTTTGAGTGGGTTCACACAGCCCAGCTTAACCATGCAGCAGATGACAGAATCACTGTTTCAACTCACTGAGGCCAAATTCCTTGATAGCACCCCTGAACAACACCTCCTGAACTAGATAGAAAAGCCCTTACAAGCTCCAGCTGGCGGAACTGAGTTCAGAGATGAGGGTGGAGAACAGAAGCTGCTAAAAGGCCCTCGAAATGACACAGTCTGGGCATCCCTGTTTTGTACATGAAACTGCTACGACAATCAAATGACCTCAGGAAAAGGTGTGATAAAAGAAAACATTGGGCGGATCAGCACAGAGACAGTACATCTAGAGAAGTGTGGGAAATCCAAGCATTTTATTTCATTAAATTGCTCAGATGAATTCCACAAGTTTCTTGAGATTTCTGTGAAGCTCTTTTTAAATTTCCAAATCAGTATAATTGAGTGAATTTTTACTTCTCATCCGGATAACTTCATTTAAAATAAGCCGATACAAAAAGGAAGTTTTCTCAAATAAATTCTATGCTGTATTGTTATGGTTTAGATATGAGGTGTCTCCCAAAAGCTAATGTGTGAGACAATAGTAGAACATTCAGAGGTGAAATGATTGAATTATGAGAGCCTTAACATATTCAGTGCCTTAATCCATTGACAGGGATTAACTGGGTAGTAACTATAGACCTGTAGGGTATGGTGGCAGGAGGTAGGTCACAGGGGCATGCTTTGGAGTATATATTTTGTCCCTGGGAGGAATGCTATCTCTGCTTTCTGGTGTCACAGAGCTGCTTTCCCCCTTTTGCCATAATGTTCTGCCTCACCTCCAAACCAGTGCCCATGGAATCAGTCATCTATGGACTGAGACCTCTGAAACCATGAACACCAAATAAACTTTTCCTCTTCTAAAATTGTTATTGTCAGATCTTTTGGTTACAGTGATGAAAAAGTCAACTAAAACATGTATCTATATGTATATGTGTGTGTAGGTATGTACGTGTGTGTATGTATGTATATGTATATATGAGTTTGTGTGTATAGAGACACATGCTGAATATAACATATATGCATATATGTACATACAGGTAGAATTTTTAAGAATACATATAAATGTGTGTATATGTATTCTTGAAAATCTTAACATATAAAGCTGAAAGATGATAGAAGAACTGATTGGTCAAATGTTTCCCTTTCTGCAGTGTTTTTACGGGAAAAGAAGCAAAGATGATCTTTCCCAGCTGGGTAACACTTCAGTGGGTGACAATGCTGATAACAGAATCAGCTACAAAATACTACACTGCACTTAGAATGTGCTCAGGAGCTGCACACCATGTTGTTCATCAGTGCAGAAGGCACGCAGGGCTGAACTTTTGAAAGGCTCCCTGGACCTACTAGAGATTAATGAAGATTAGAGAACCACTGGCATATGCCCCAAAGTTCTGGCTCTTCAAGGGTCAAGAAACAGAAGCCTAGAAGTTCATGAAAGTGTAGCAGCCAGAGGTGAGAGGAATCTTCACATGTGTGATGGCAGGTGGAAGAGCAGATGAAAAACACAGTTTGACTTTAAATAATGCAGAATAAAGCAGTAGAAAGAACTGCTAACTCCCCTTCTAGAATATTCTAGGGATTCAGTCAGATGATTTTATACAATAGAGAAGTGAGCACAAAGTCAGAAAATAATTTGAGCTGGTTGCAGTGGCGCATGCTGTAATCCCAGCGGCTCTGGAGGCTGAGGCAGGAGGATCACGAGTTCAAAGACAGTCTCAGCAAAAGTGAGGCACTAAGCAACTTAGTGAAACCCTGACTCGAAATAAAATAGGCTGAGGTATAGCTCAGTGATCGAGTGCTACCCCTGAGTTCAATCCCCAGTACCAAAAAAATAAAAAGAAAAAAAGAAATAATCTGAAAGCACTACAAGGTGCTTTCAAATAAAAGTAGGGGACTAATTACATATGAATTATGTTCTAAATTTTGTGATTCTATATGTGTACATCAAAATTTTAGAATGCTTATCTCTATCTCTAGTAATTCAGTTTGCTGGTGATGTTTATTCATTTCTTTGTATTTTCTAATTTTTTTAAATGTTCAGTTGTAAGTACATGCTATTATAAGTACATGTAATTACCATTATGAAAAAGAAAATAGGACTGGGGTAGAGCGCTTGCCTAGTACATGTGAGGCACTGGGTCCGATCCTCAGCACCATATATAAATAAATTTTTAAAAAAGAAAGAAAATATATTGTAGATACTTGCTATTTAATTTAATGGCTTATAAAAACTTTTTGTGAGGCATATCAAACTAGTGCTTTTTTTTTTCCCTAGTGCTTTTGTGTAGCAAGATTAGACTTTAATTTTATATCCAGATACTTCTACTTAAAGCACAGAGGTTGCCTATTATAAAGAAGCAATCAATACTGGGTTTGTAACATCCTTTCTTCATAGTTATCAACATTTGGGAAAGAGGGACACCTAAACAAATTCTCCACCAAATGTTATTCATTCATTAAATTACATATTAAATGTACTTATATAGATATTTTCCATATATTACTCAAAAGTGCAGTGTTTCTGTCGTTTTGTTTTGTTGGTACTAGGGATTGAACCCAACAGTACTTAACCACTGAGCCACATCACCAGCCCTTTGCATTTTTTATTTTCATATCTCGCTAGGTTGCTTCCAGCATTGCTAACTTGCTGAGGATGTCTTTGAACCTGCAATCCTCCCTCCCTCATCCTCCAAAGCTGCTGAGATTACAGGTATGTACCTTGGTGTTATCATTTAAGTAATAAAGAATATTTTTAAATATTTAACAAGATGACTAAAGTTCATCAATAGTATTCCAAAATATCTTGAAGATCCTCATTTATAGGAATCACTCAATTATTAAAGGGTCCCTTTAATTCCAACCCAAGCCCAGCCTGCTGTAGATTCAACAATTCATCTCTTCTTTATTCAAGGCAGAGAATCATTAGGAGGAAAATCATGTAGCTATGTTTGTCAACCTGGCAAGACATAACAAATGGACCAACCAAACTAGATCAGAAGTGGGAGGAGCCTATACTTTGGAAGAACTCTGAAGGGTCTCTTAAGATCTAAATCAGGTGCATGATGGGACACATAAGACCTGTACAACAGCCTCCCATGGTGGCAAATATTTTTCACATGAAAATTCCCTTACTAGAATCAGGTATTTATAGTCTGATTACTCTGTCACAGAGAAAATGAACAGCCTGATCTGATCTAAAAGCAAAATGTCCACCCATCTGAGTCCCCCAAAGAGAAGGTAATGGCACATGGCTTGCTGTGAACCTTGTAACCTCCTTTTCAGTGCACGTGCAGATGACTTCAGTTCCACTTCATGAAATGGAGGTTACAGGGCCACCCTCCACACCAGGAAACAGGCAGGGATTTTCCTGTTGGTTTATATAAGGTTGTGCTCTCAAAACAAGACATGAGGCAGCTGCTTGGGAGGAAGCCCTATCTCCAGTGCAGCTCTCACACACACTGTGTTGGTGTTGGCACTCCAAGGAATCACACAAGAATCCAGTTACCATAACCAGCAGGGAATTAGGGGCTGGAAAACTGTGCCAAGGAGGAAGAGAATCCTTTGATTTCAGGACACCCTTCCCCTGGCTGTCAATATATCATGGAAAATCAAGCAATCTTCTTGGTGGTGTTTCTGGATCATCTGAATGGTGATACTTCAGGATTTTCAAGCCTTTTGAGCCTGTCTTTTGTCTTACGCTTTCAGGTTTCTGCCCCATTCTGCTCCATGTCATGCTTGCTCATCTGCTGAAGATTCTCGTGCCCCTTTGACTTCCTGTAAAATAAATATGACCCTCCCTAATGCTGACCTGCTTCTTCCTTCTGGGATGTGGCTGGCTGCCATAAAGTCAAGGGTTGAGATCAAAGGGAGGCTGCTCCCACACAAGAGAAAACATACATTGTCAGCTGCGGTCTCCGCTTGCTCTTCCAGACAATGTGACTCAGAAGAAGGGGACAGGGAAGATTTAGGGATGCTTCCCACCTCCTAATGGTCTGAGTGAATGAGGCTGCCCGCCAACAGGGGGAAGGAAACCATTTTCATTGAGATTTATGACCAGAATCTAGTGTCGCCTGCTGGAAATTTGCTAAACGCTAGGCATGAATCTCCAGCGCAGAGATTTTTCTGTTACATTTTGATAAACAAAAGTTCGTAATAACAGAATGAATCAAACATCATTACCCTATGTAAATGTATGATTACGCAAATGGTATGCTGTAACTCCATGTACAATCAGAAACAACATGTATCCCATTTGTTTACAATAAAAATAAATTTTAAAAAAATTTTGTAATGACTTCCTCATTCTTCCTCATTACACCACTGTTCAAAAACAAAAAATAATTAAATAAATAAAGTTACTCCAAAATGATCTTTCTCAAAGCCCCTGAGATTCCCAGCCTTATATTCACTTATCTACAGGAGTCCCACACTCCATAAAAGGACCCAATGGAGGAAGGAGGGACTGTATAGAGGGAAAAGAGGGGTGAGGGGGGTGGGGGGGAAGGACAAAACAACAGAATGAATCAAACACCATTACCCTATGTAAATGTATGATTACACAAATGGTATACCTCTACTTCATGTACAAACAGAGAAACAAGATGTATCCCATTTGTTTACAATAAAAATAAATTAAAAAGTAAAAACAAAATAAAATAAAAGAACCCACCCCTGGGACTTCCAAGTCACATTCTCCTTACTTTTATAAGCCCAACACTGGCAAACGAGCGTCGGAATAGTTTGCTCCACATCTAAGACAAAGCGTATACTTCCTCCCTCCAGGCTTTTTCCATTTAACAAATTGAATTAATACCTGCAAGAAAAATTAACATAGGTGACCTATGTCCACTCAAAACTGGTCCACGTTTAGGAAGGTACAACACATATCCTCTGAGGGAGATGTTGTTAAAACCAAGTACATATTCAAGGATGTGAAATAAAGTTACTTGTACTTCCAAATGAATTTGGAAGACCAACTTCTCTAAGCAATCTATTTCCTATTGACTTACTTTAGTCAATTTTCAGTTGTGTTCCTCCCCAAAATTGGCGGGGGGTATGAAATTGCTAATTCTCATTTAACATAAGGAAAAAAACAAATAATAACAGCAAAAAGAATAAACCATACCTGAGGCTAGGGGTAGAGCTCATGGGTAGAGCATATGCTTAGCATGCACACAATCCTGGGTTTAATCAACAACACACAAAAAAAATCAATAGGTAAAAACAAGAAGAAGAAAAACGAAGAAACAATAGAGACATCAAATGTATAATTTGTCTCTGATAAATTAATGATATCTTAGACTTTTCAGTTGTTTAATCAATAACTATTATCCTTAGGGTCGCAGGGATATCGGTATTGCTGCTGCTGTTAGTACTTTTACATATACATGAAAAAAATGGGCTTACTTTCAGCTAAGCTTCTCAGACTGTTTCTACATGAAACAATCATATTGAATTGGAATTGAAATAGAGTTTTACTCTAACAGACTGCTTAAAATATTGGCAACATTGATCCCCACTTCTTCCAGAGTCTGAATGTACCAAAATTTCATATTTACTTCCAGCTACAGTTAAATGTTTTACTCTATTTTATCATGAACTAGGAAATCCTCTTATTTGTGTATGAGTGAATTTTGACCACAAAACAGGCTTCTTCTATAGCATTGAAATTTCCATTTTTGAACAAGGTTTTGCTGTACAATACAAAGGCTTCATATTTTGAAAGCCACATACAATCCTGATATGCAAATTAATAGTTAGACAGACCTAACAAAAGTTTCATCCTGATTGGTAGTTCCCAAGACACCTGTGGGCTCATCAAGTGCCAGTAATGTGGTATTTTTGTTTTCAAAAATATTTACTTCATTTTTTTTTAATTTAAAAGAGTCAATTACCTGGCAAAAAATAAGTTGTAAACAGCCACCATTTAATTAACATTAAAATATGGAAGGAAATTAACAATTTTAAAGTTTAAAAAAATGTGTAATAAATGTAATGATGAATTTAGTTCATAAAAGGAAGCACTTCTATCATCCTTGTACTGTACTTACTGCTTAATAGTGGTTTTTCTTAATTGTGGTAAAATACACATAAGATTTACAGCTGAACCATTTAAGCATCCAATTCAGCAACATTTAGTACCTTCACAATATTGTGTAATCTTTGATGTTCTCTAGTTCCAGGACATTTTTTTAACCCCAAAAGGAAACAGTTGCTCCCACTCCCCCACTGCAGCCCTTGAAAAACGCTGACCTTGTCTCTGTGGATGTGCCTGTTCTAGGCATTTCACATAAATGCTGTCACACTGGGTCTGGCCTCTTTCACTTGGTGTAACTCAAGCTCCTATTTCAGTGTTGGTAGTGTGCACCAGTATCACTTTTGCCCTCCCATTAAGTTCTAGATTTGATTTCCATTGTGAATTAGTGTCTCTCCCCTGATTTCTGATATTTAATTCAGAACTTGAATTTTTTTTTTCCTTTGATGAGCTTCAAATCATACCAGAGCCAAGACTGGTTTTGCTCAAGGCTTTGGAGCCAATGACTTCATGTTTCCATTTGTAATATTGCACTAGTTTTGCGCTGGGATCTGTTAGAATGCTTTTCAACGGCAAGTTGCAGAAAACTCAGTTGAAAGTACATTAAATAATGAAAGGCAGAGTATCCTTCACAATGAAAAAAAAAAAAATCAAAAGGCAGAATTGTTCAGCATTTAGGTGATATCTTCAAAGACACAAGTTACTTCTCGATTTTTTCCTCTCTCACCCTCAGTTTCTCAGAAGTATCATCTGATCCTTTTCTCCCTCCCAACAGTGGCAAAATTTTCTGTGATAGCTTCCAAAGTCTCCTCCTTGTAGACTTGTCCAGAGGTAGAAAAGGTGTATTGTTCTTCTCATACTGAGTTTTTTGAGAGTCAGGAAAACTCCAAGAAGATTCCCTCTCATGTCTCATTGACTCATGTCACAAGCCCATACTTCAAAATGGGGTGGACAAGGGAGTGAACTTGCCATGCTAACTTTTACTCTGACACTGCAAAAAACCCACCAAACATATTATACCAAATACCTCCAAGTCCCATGGTTCTGTGAGGAAGGAAGGCAGGTAAAGGATACATTGACAATCCACTGCAATGTTGCTACAGTAATTGTGGTTTTCAATCATTACTTTTCCAACTAAATGTTTCTCTAGGGTTGGACAGACTGACACAAAGACTCAAAGAATGTGGCTGACCAGACATTTATTGAAAGGGGTTGTTGAGATTGAGCTCTCACAACTCACATTTTACTTGACCTGATAGCTGATTCACAGAAAGTGATATAAAGTTATCAATATAAGAACTTCTTAATTGGCCGAAACAAGAATAGAATTGCTATATTGTGGGCACATACAGTGAAGAAGACCATGTCAAGGAGATATTTGGTAAAGGTTCCAAATTTCCTGTCCACAACACTACAGTAGTATATTCCCTGAGTTACTTACCTACATTTCAGAGGTTACTTTGACAGATTCTATTCAGTGGATCAGCACTTGGAGAAGTTATTTTCCCCATTGATTTAACTACTTTTTTCAGGGTCAAGACCAAATTCACTAGTTACTGTTCTGTAGATAGAGTCTTAATTGAAACAATAAATCTAGAAATCCATCAATTACAATGATGGCCAAAGTGCGTGAGGAGCATAGATCACTCACAACCCAAGAGCTAAAAGAAAGACCAACCCAGAGAACTGAGTTGTCCTCTTCCTCCCCATCCTGTGGGAGAAGAAACCTTATGAAATTTGAGCAATCCTTGAGCCAAGAGAATAATGAGGCTTAAATCCTGCTGATAGTGAGAAGGCAGCTCAGGAAGTAACACCATCAACCAAAGGATCCTCCAATGCTAGGGACAATGATTGATGACGTGAACATGACACTGCTATATGGCTTGGAAAGGATTTGCACAGTTGGTTTTCACTCAGGGAGAGTGATTTGCAGATACCCTAAAAGGATTTAGGTGACCACTTGGTCTGCAGAGCAGCAAGTTCAGGGAAAATAAGAGAGTGTGCTTCTAACCGTTTCTCTCCTACTTGAAAACCTATTATCTGTGCATTTGGGGTAAGCTGGCTTCCCTATAGTATGGGAGGATGGGTTGCTGATGTTAGAATTTGTGGGAGTGCTTATCTACAAACTCCAGCTTGCAGATGGCTTCAGGCAGAGAACTGCATTCTTATCAGAAACCATTCTCTTAGACTGTCCTCTGGGTCTTGGATATTGTTTGTGGGGGACAGGATTGAACCCAGGGCTTTGTGTGCACTAAACACATGCTTTGCAACTGAGCCTAATACTCCCAGCCTCCTGTTGGTCTCAGACATGAACATGGGCATAGCATGGACGTCACATGCAAGCTGAGCAGAATGCCCTTTGGACACTCAACTCCTACCACTCCTTCAGCTATCCATCACACCTCTTCATCACTAAATTTTAAATCTCACTTATTTCCCAGAACACAGGAGAATTGAACTGAGAGATCAGTAACTTCACAGTATCTGCCAGTGAGGGATGCTGAATTTTTTGAGTCTAAAATAGAGAAGTAGAGAAAGCAGAGAATTCCTCTGGTTACTCAGTGATCAACTAAGACATAAATAGATGAGCAATTAGGTTGCTGGAAGAATTTGAGCCAGAGAAGAAACTGTCAGTTTCTCAGATGGCACTCTGAGGTTGTTCTGAGTATTTTGTTACCTTTTGCAGATACAAGCATCTCAGAGTTCCAGCATCTCCCAATGGTTCCTTTAAAGTTGTTATCAGAAAACCACTATTATTCCAACATTACTCTCATGCTTAAGAGATTTTCAGAACTGTGTCCTCATCACTACCAGCACTAAGAAAATTAGTCTCATTATTCTACACTTGTATTTCATTGCTTTGAAATCAGAATTTTCTAGTTTATATACTCACTTCCTTCACTTGTCTTGTTTCTGAATAATATTTTGCCTGAAAGATGCCTTCAAAGGACCAAAATCTGACCCATAAAGAACATCCGGCTGGGCATGGTGGTGCACACCTATAATCTAAGCAGTTCAGGAGCCTGAGACTGGAGGATCACGGGTTCAAATCCAGCCTCAACAAAAGTGAGGCACTAAGAACCTCAGTGAGACCCTGAAAAAAATACAAAATAGGGCTGGGGATTTGACTCAGTGGCCTAGTGCCCCAGAGTTCAATCCCTAGTATCCACCCTCCAAAAAAAGAACTTCTGATTGGCATAGACTTGGAAGACTCTTTTCTTTTCAAATGAGAATATTCTGAAGGTGTTTGATCAATAAGAAGCATATAGAAATAAAGACACATTAATTTGTGAATATATTTGTTAAAGAAAAATTAACTTTATTGCTACATTATTATGTCATTTAGTTACATTAAGAGGCTAATTGCTGGGGTGGGGAGATAGCTCAGTTGGTAGAGTACTTGCCTTGCAAGCACAAGGCCCTGGGTTCGATCCCCAGCACCAATTAAAAAAAAAAAAGAGGCTAATTACCTTTGGAATTTCTGTCTCTGCTACAAACCATCCCCTGCTGTCAAATGTCTGTGTGTTGACAATACTATTATAATCATTCTATTGTTAGTAATTTTTCCAGTTTCTTGCCTGTGAATTTCTTCAAATAAACAAGACACATATAATTGCTAAGTTGAAATAGTGTAATGATACCTGGACCAGAGAAAGAAGCTGTTGGGAACACAACAAAAAATCCATTGGTTTTAAGCTTTTGTATAAATGTGGTAGATGAGAGCCTGGTTGAGACTTTGGGTTCTAGAAGTCAGGCTAGGATTTGAATTCTGGCAGTGCCAGTGCTAGAGTTGTAAACTTTGCAGATCACTGAGCCTCTCTGTCAATTTTCTCATCTGTAAAGCGTAGGTAACGGTGTTACTACCTACTGTGCACTCTGGGAATAATAGGACGTAATGCACTTAGAGATCCCAGGTCATTCTGGGCACATGAACACTCAGGAAACATTTTTTTTTTCTAGTAGTTTCCATAAGGCTGAAATTTTAAATGGAACATTTTTTCTAGTAGAGGACTTTTTTTCCTTACTTGCCTATTTTACAGTAAAATTTTATAAAACTGAAATTTAAGAAATTTGAAAGCGATTTTTAAAGGTTTTTTCCCCCTTTTTCAGGTACAGGGGATTAAACCCAGGGTGCTTAACCACTGAGCTAAGTCCCCAACTCTTTCTTAAAATTATTTTTACTTTGAGACAGAGTCTCACTAAGTTGCTTAGGGCCTCCCTAAGTTGTTGAGGCTGGCTTTGAACTTGCCATTCTCCTGCTTTAGCCTCCTAAGCCTCTGGGATTACAGGTGTGCACCACTGTGTCCGGCTAATTTTTAAGTCTTGCCTAAGATTTGATCTATCTTCTCCTCCCAGAATTACCCTCTCAACCAACTAAAGTAATTGCCAGTACAAAATAGCATGCTCTTTGCACCTGATGTGACCTCTCTTGTCATTTCCATTAAAGCCAAGTGTCAGTCTACTTTGAAACATGGACTTGTCAAACATCTGAAGATAAGTCCACGAGGTCATCTCATTTATCACAGAGGAATAAAAACATCATTTACAATTGGTGACTGGTTGCCTAGACACTACAGAAATCAACACTGAAATAGCATGACATCGAAACCTACTATTTCTATTAAAAATACCACAAGGCTATATGTAGAATATGTGTTGCAGAAGGACATCAAAAAAGGATACTGTCTTGGTTGAACGAAAGGAATAACCACAGTTGCCAACTGTACTAAACTAAAGATGTGGGTATATGGGTTAGGATATGAGTTTGGCTGCTATAAGGAAGAACCAAACCAACTGTAGCTTTGAAGTCTGTTTATTTTTCTCTCACACAAAAATCTGGAAAGAGATTCCAGGGCTAATATGGAAGTACATAATCATCACAGACCCAGATTATTCTTTCTTGGGTTCTATAATCCTCAAAACACAGGTTCCATCTCGTGGTTTAAATTGGCTTCTCCAGTGTGCCTGCATCCTAGTCTGCAGAAAAGAGAACAGGGAGTAAGAGAAGACCACACCCTTTCCTGTGAGGGAAAAATCGGGAGATGCAAATCAGAAAGTCATGCACCTCACTTCTATTCATAAACCATTGACCTGTACTGGTCACTGGTCACACCCAGCTAAAAGAAAGGAAGTCTTGTGCTTGGCCAGTAACTTCATTAGTGCACAAGAAGAGAATAGATATCAGGAGATGGCTGGTTGTCTCTGCCATAGTTGAATGTGTTTATTTTGTTCAGCATGGCTGGAAATTGGCTAATTACTAATGATACCAAGAGTTATGGGTTCAAATGATACCTCAGCATGCTATTAAGTCCTGTGTAGAAAAGCAGTGGATGTTATTGGTTTTTTGCATTCCATAGCTTACTAAGTAGACATGAAACTGGAAATCATCTCTCCTTCTAGAATAGTCTGGTGGTTGTATATCCAGGTTACCTCTGCGATTTTAGATGTTTGCTCTGCAAGTACTTTGGCCATACCTTAATTTCCTCTCTCTTCTAAACACCAGATGTTTCCCAGGACTATTACAGGTATCATCTTTGCTGGCACAGCACTCTGCAGGCTGTCTTCATATTCCATGGCAATCACTGAATTCTCTGCAAAGGTGTTTTCATGGTGCAATCAGCCAAACACTTCAGCCTTTATAACCAACATAAAGAGTGAATCAATTTGGCTAAAAGAAGCAGAACATTAAACCAAACTCTCATGGAGTTTAGCACTCATTCTATAAAAAAGGTGTATTCTGTTGTTGTTACTGTTTCATTAAAACCCCTTTATCTTTGAAAACCTTGACACCATTTGCCCCCAAACTGTGCAGCAGCTTCAAGTGCCCTGGCAAAATCTTTGTTCAGGGGCCACCCTGCTTTGACCTCTCTTGCTACCATATGTCATGTCCGTGCCTTGTCATGTTCTCTATTAAATTTATTATCCCAGCCACAGTTCATCTCCAGAGCTTGGAACTCATTGTCCCTGAATCTGGAAAGAAGGGAAAGTTGCTTCTGCTGGCTGAGTGCAGAGCCACGGCTACCCTGGTGTCTGGGAGTGGCTCATTTGCTCCCATGAGTGCAGGAGATTTTGCAAGATGTCAAGCCAGGAGCCTGCACAGTCACATCAAACTGAAAATGGTCAATGAGGGTACAAAGCACATTGGTCTCTTCTTCCTACAGAGAAAAAATAATCTTTCTCTATGCCAATCTCTTTTAAAAGGGGATTCAAATCTAAATAGCAGAACTAAGAGTCAACTGGCATTTTAGGGGTGTAGGGCTGGGGGAGACTGACAAGGGACAGAGCCAAAGGGGTGTGCAGTCTAACATAAGGGAATGACTGCCTTTCCTCAGAGTTCTTTAGATAAGGTTGGTTTCAAATATAGAAACACATTTCCAAGGAGGATTGACCCCACATTGACCTCCATTTTTCACACCTTTTGTCTATACTTTGATCACCCAAGGACATCCAGAACTCTCATAAGATCAATGGAGGGTCCTTACATTTGCATCAACTCAATGACAGCAATAGTAATAATGACACTACACCCCTGTAGAGCTGGGGAAGGGGAAGAAAGGGATCAAGCTCCACAAGCCCAAAGGCTCATATGCAAATAAGGAAGGCACAGATAAAGCACAAAATGATCCTTTAACTCAAATTTAAAGTGCAACTTAACCTATTACATAGTCCACAGGGGAAGTGGGAGATGTAACAAAAGCTTCCCCTCCCCTAGATTTCTCACTGTGTGTGAAAGTGTGTGGGTCTATGTGTGCATGCTTGTGTGTGTGCCCTTGTGTGAGCAATGTTAGGAACAAATATGTATAACCACAATTATAGGAAGAGAAAGCTCTCTCTCCTTGGACTTATTTCTTTTGGCCCATCCCTGGGGTCCTCTGTCCTTCTCATCCTCTTTCCCTCCTCACCTCCAGATTCCACTTCTCCTGGGTCCTTCACTTCTATGAGCTCCTTGCTAAATTAGTGTCAGTCCTGGTCAAAGACTTTTGCAGTGGTCCACCCTAAGGAAATGACATGTGCCCAGTACTTGGCCTTTTCACACTTCCCAGATTAACAATCCTCTGGCAACTCCTTTATGCTATTATACTAAGAGTATCTGCACCAAGCCCGTTATCATTACCGCTGTTATTGTTGCTGCCACTGATGGATGTCACAACAATGAACTTTGTATTTGTTCTGTTCCAGTCAATGCCCCAAGTCCTGAACTTAGCTCCTTCAGTTCTCACAAATCCCTGTAAAGCAGGGTCTGTTCTTATTCCTCATTGTCATCTGAGGACCTTGATGTTTGGAGACCTTAACTAACTTGCATAAGGTCACACATCTGATGAAGGACAGAGTTGGGATATGACAAACCTGAATCAATCTGGAAACTTTGAAGCTTCCCAGTACCTTGTGAAAAAAGAAGCTAGTTAAGGTTGGAGTCTACAGAGAAGATGTGTGTAATTGTTTCGTCATGGTTAGTTTTAAGGATGGCCAATTTCCCTCACTTAAAACCCTTTGCCTGCCCATTACGCTGCAATGACATCTGAACCCTTTAATCTAGCTTACAAAGGACTTCAAAATTGGGCCAGCCTGCTTCTCTACTTCATTTCTCTACATCCTGTGCTCTGTCTTCTATGCTCTAGCTAAATGTGGGCAAAATCTTCACAGAAATCCACTCACTGGAGGAACTCACACAACAGTTTTGCTTTGCAGTTCTGTATATGTTGAGGGTAATTTTCAGTTCTTTCATCAAACAGACTGTAAACTCCTAGAAAGCAAAGAACATACTTTTACTCAGTAAAACTCATCAGCTACCACTTTGGTTGCCACTGAGGAGTACAGTGAGATGGGACACATTCACTCAGACCTCCCTGAGTGTGACACTTCCATGGAGAAAATGACAGTTGCTAAGCCAACCAAGAGAAGCACTTCACCCAGACTTGGAAGACTCAGGAGGGTCTCCCTGAAGAAGGAAGGGCCCAGCAGAGACTTGGAGGATGCATTTGAGCTGATGATGCAAATGTGGGCAGGGCCAGGGGACCCCAGGGTCATGCTCCAGGCTGAAGAAACAGCACAGAGCAAGACTGGAGGCCAGCAAGAGCTTGGCTGGTGGCAGAAGCTGGAAGAAATCTGGTGAGGTTGGAGTGGAGCTGGTGATGAAGCTAGGAAGGTAAGTAGAGAAAAGCATGAAAATTCTTCTCCAGGCAGAGTCTGTACTTCAACCAGTGAGCAGTGGGCCACTTTTAATATTAAAATGCTTTGCACAGAGGAGCAGCCTGAGCAGATAATCATCACCTTCTCCATTTCTTCTGTATTTTCCTACATGATATTGAATACAGTTCTTTCTACAAGAATTTAAAGACACAGGTGCTTAATCTAGCTAGATTTCCCAAGAAGATGGAAATTGTGTTTCGTTTTCTATTTTGTTATTTGCCTCAGCCTTAAGTAGAAAAAGCCAGAAAGTTGCATCCATCCCTACAGAAGAAATCCCTCCAAGTCAGAAAAGGATACCAAATTGCACCATGGCATCTGCTGTCAAGATACTATATTGCCCTGGAAGTGTTTAATCAGCTCTTTGTGTTTAGGTTCAGTAAGGAAAGTTGCAGGGGCCTGGGGTAGGCCCTAAAGATACTGGCTTCAAGACGGCAGAAGAATGGCTTTATTGCAAGAGGTCCTGGAACTGCCTCTGAGGAATACGGGTAGGGGGGTGGGCAGAGTGTGGAGAGCTCAGGGTCCCTACAGTGGGGAACATGATATATAGCCATCATTATGTGCCAAGCACTATTGTAAGGACCTGACACATGTATTAGCTCAGTTAATTCTAACAACGACTCTGGCAGAGCACCCTTTAGTAACCACATTCTCCGGATAAAGTTAAATTCCCAGAGAAATTTAAAAACCTGCCCAGGCCACCAAGCTGATGAACAGCTGCGCTGGGATTCAAACCCTATGCTTCCAGAGCCAGCTATGCCCCTTCTCCCAGGCCTGTTTTACCCTGCATAGCAGCTCTCCAGGAATCCAAGGCTTTGTTACCTCTTTCGCTTCCATCACCCCACTCAGACCAACACCCCGAGCCTAGCCACCACCCTGACACTGCCCACCCCCCCAACTTGGCAACAGTACAAGATACCACTCTCTGATCTCTCTGTGTTTTGGGAAGTGGAGCCCAGGTCCCACACTCTAGGGACTAGACTCCCTGTGGTACATCCTGAGCCAGAGGAAAAGAAAAACACTCCCTAGTTTGACTGATAAAGCGCTCACATGACTTGGTAACCCCTTCATTCCAGGTTCATTGTTCACTCTTGGTCCCTCATAGAAGCCCCTGACGGCTTATCTAAAACACACACGCACTCATTACATCATTCTCTGGCTCTGCCTAATTTTTTTTTTAATAGCACTTATCGCTAGCTAAAATTACACAGTCTATTTGCCCTGTGTCCCTTACCAGCATATGATATATGTCATATGCAACAAAATATCAATCCCATGATGGCAAAACCTTGATCTTTCACTGCTATAGCCCTAACTCCTAAAACATTGTCTGGCAACAAAAGAGGACCATTCTAGATATAGCTTTTCAATTCATTATTTGCAGGAGAGCTGAAAATACCATTGACCAAATTCCCAGTGCTCAGCTCTACCAGGACTAATCTAGCTTTAGAAACTCCAGAGCTGTCCCTTCTCACTTCTTGTTCTCCTACTCTTACTCCTCCAAGTTGTATCATACAAAACAAGAATAAAAAGCATCTTTGGGGCTGGGGTTGTGGCTCAATGGTAGAGGGCTTGCCTAGCATACGTGAGGCACCGGGTTCAATTCTCAGCACCACATATAAATAAATAAATAAAATAAAAGTCTATCAACATCTAAAAAATGTTTTTTAAAAAAGCATGTTTGGAGTTCTTCCTTACCAGTTCTGAGTCTGCTCTGACTTATTCAGACTAACTTCTTTCTATGTAGGGGGAGGAAGACTGTATGTGTCTATTTTGGCAGGAACCAATTCTCAGTGTTATCCCACATGTCACACTGGCTAAAGCTTCACCAATTCTCCTCCCTCACAAAAGTGATCTATGTCATTCCACAGCCCAAAGCAGTCAGCAAACTCTTGTGGTTAGAGTTTTATCCGGATGATTGTTGGGAGTTTGTCTAAAGATAAGCAGGGAGATTTGGAGGACACAAATAAGCATAAACCCCAGAGGAAAGGAATTCTGTCATCAGTGAGAACTTAAACAAACCTGTATGGTATCTGCCTGCAACAAAGTTCCATTTCCTGTGATGAAGGAAGGTGACTCTCTTCCCTGCTTTTCTGAGCAGCTGACTTCAAATTCAGCTTTCTGTCAACTGCCTCCTGGGTTCTTTCATCCCAAACAAAATCACACAAGGCAGAACAGGGAGAGAGAGGTAGGCCAGCTGGACTTTGACCATAAAAGGAAATCCAGTGCAAAGCAAGTTCTAAAAGAAGGGAGGTATGTTTTTCAGATTGTGATTGTTTTTCTCATTCTGGACTCTCCTACAACAAATTTTGTGCTCTCAAAATGGAAAAAACAGCAAGTCATTTTCTTCACGTAACTATTGAAACAGAAGAGATGCTCTCCAGAAGATAAGCATCCCAATGGAAGCAAACAACTTGGAGATGTTTCTCTAAGAACAGCCAACACACGAGCCTTCAGAAAACTAGTAAATATTCAGTACCAAATCTGGATGATTAGGAATAGCACATGCTTTTACAAAGTTAATATGAATCACTAAATATTTTATGTAAATATGATTTTAATTGAGATAGTTATTTCTATTTGGAACATTTTTTTTAATTATTATTTTTTTATTTTTTACAGACAAACTTCTAAGACAAGAGTCAATTAAATTGTTTGCTTAGATCATGGCTTTAAATTCTTGTTGTATACTTGAGGAAAATGTTTTATTCTATTACCTATATTTCAAAAAAAGTATTCTGAAGTCACTTATCACATTTGGACATGTCTTACCATTTTCTTTTTTTTACTCACAAAATTCCCCCTTTCTTCATAATAAACTTTTCATTACCAACAACAATATTTACTGAGCAGCATGCTAAATACTTTCATCTTGGCCAGCAACTGTTGGGGTCAATGTGCCATGAAAGGCTCAATTGTCATAAAAATCCTCTTATACATTGGGTTCTCTTGGTCTGCCTCAAAACACTTCCTTTTGATTTATTTTATCACATGCCTTTGAAATGCTGGATTCTCCCCAAAGCTTCATTATGTCTCTAGTCTGAATTCCTTTTCCCATTTCAACAGCTTTTTAAAAATAATACAAATGGAATCACATTAAGAAATATTTAAATTGTCAGCACACTTTAAAAATGTATGACCTCAAAATGAAGTAAATATGAAGCAATCATTCTCATTCGAATCCAAAATATAAATCTCCTTATAGTATGTCTTTGAAATATCAGCACGTTGTGGAAATTTGTCATCTTGACATCTTTTACAATCGGAACTTAGAGCAATAACTTTTACCTCTTCCTCCAAGCTCAAAGGAATCTTAGTTTCCAGGTTCAGATAAAACACAGTAACTATCTTATTCAATCCCAGATCTTCTTCATCCTGAATATCAGTTGCCATCAAGATGCAGAAAGAAAAAGTTTACAACCTGAGACAAACAATTCTGATGGTTTCTCTCTCTGATTTTGTAACCGACTGGTACAAACAGCAGACATATGATTCGCCTGCCACACAGATTTATGGCCCATGTTCTATGCCAGCTGCCCACCGCTGATTTTGTAAGTGCATTCATGAGCTTCCTTTACCCAGATTTGAGAGGGAGATGTATAAATACAAATTACTACATAACCACATTTTAGATGTGATGCTTTTGACTCTGATCAGGAAAGTGTTTAAAATTCTGATGGTCATAGACCAATCTTTATGAAAAGGAAATCATTTAAGATTTGGAGAAGGTGATGGTATTTTAAATGAGGAAGAAGAAAAATTTAGCAAAATGAAATAGATGAATTACAACAAGATGTTTTGCTTATCATTTTTTTTTTTTTTTGCATTCTTTTACACAGTTTGGATTTCTTTGACCACACGTTATAACCAGCTTTGTGTTGCTGTGACCAAGATACTTGACACAACTTAGAGGAGGGAAAATTTATTGGGAGATCATGGTTTCAGAGGTATCAGTCCATAGATGGTTGACTGTATTGCCCTGGGCCCGAGGGGAGGCAGCACATCATGGGGGAAGCCCCAGGAGGGGAACTGCTCACCTTATTCATGTTGGTCAGGAAGCAGGCATTGGGGAGGGACCTCAGGGGCAATGAATTCTTCCAGGGCACTACTCCCCATCCCCATAGCCCACCTCTTCTTGCCACACCTTACCTGCCTATAGTTACCACCCAGCCAGTCCAACTAAAATGGACTGAATGAACTAAACATTCCTGCATTAACAGGATGTTTGGGGGAACACCTCATATCCAAACCATAACACTATGCACATGCAGCACCAGGTAGAAAGAACTAGAACTTTTAATGGCTGTGAGGTTGAAGTGTTTCATCATAAAACTTTGTTGGGACACCTGGTGCCCTCCCTTTCTCTTCTACCAGTCATCCCACCCCTTGTTTTTCCCATTCTTAGCATTCATCTTCTCCTTTCTCCCAACAGTCAACTAATTCCAGCTAAGGTATTCCAGTTTTAAAATATATAACCAAGCATGATGGCGCATGCCTGTAATGCCAACTATGCAGGAGGCTGAGGCAGGAGGATTACAAGTTGAAGGCCATTACAAGATAGACCTGCCTCAAAAAAGAATGGAATATAAGGGGATGGAACAGGATGGAACAGAACATAATGGAACAAAACAGAATAGAACACATAGGTCTATGTCTAAAGTAACGCTTAACTCTAGAGCCCTCTTTAATAGATACAATCAGATGTGCCCCAGGTAAGGCATAAATTCAGGCCCCTCCTTGCCTCATATTGTGTGAATCAAAGGTAAGGCAGAGAAAGAAAAGGAACTTACATGTGTTTGTCAAAATGTGACAGGTTTGATCCCTTACATTCCCCAGCTATGATTAATCACTCTGTCAACAACATGCTGTGTCAGGCATCTTGCTAGGGGTTGAGGATACCAAAAACAGAAATTGAGGCAAGATCCCTATCCTACAGCAGAGAGCTGTCTGGGAAGGGAGTCATGTTAGTACATCGGTGCAGTCTTCTGACAAATGACTAAAATGCAGCATTTCAAATGCCTCCGAATCCCAGAAGAAAGAGACCTGTCATTGAAGGATCTTAAAAAGCAAAGATGTGTGATCATAAATTCCTCTCTGGAAGACCCTTGCGAGACTAGAATCCAGGAGGCCAAAGAGAACACTCTGAAAACTGCCCAGTCAGAGCAGGAGGTATGGAAGGCAGGGGAACAGGCAGAATGGGCCCATCCTCCTACAGAATGTTAATGCAGTAAAGTATCCATCATGTCATTGGATATAGATAAAGGGAGAGAGAGGGTGCATGTCACCCTCTGGTAGCTGACCCACAGAGTGGAAGACACAATATATTGTGTGTGTGTGTGTGTGTGTGTGTGTGTGTGTGTGTGTGTGTATCTCACCTCCATTTTAAACATGATTCTGCAGATGGTGCTGTTCCTGAAGTACATAACTGAAAAAGATTGAAAGAAAGCTGTTACATTAATACAGTCCTTTTTGTGAAGTCTGAGTTCAGGTCTGTGGCCATAATCACAGGATAGCATTTGTTCATTACCTCCCAACATCTGTCCACTGTAAGTAACATATTGTTTACCTGCTAATGAACTGTGTGCTAGGACAGTCTATAATTACTATGGATGGAACTCATCAATAATCCAACTATAGCAACTTTGGAAAGCTCAACACTTAGTCACAAAGAAAGTTAGTTACTATCCCCATCCTGCAAAACACTTTCTGTGTGTTCATAAATACTCTCATTCGTCTCAATGTAAAAAAGCACATTATTTAATCAATCAATATCTATTTACTTACTTTTCAATACGTAGATCTCATTTTTAGAGGACATTTTAGAAAACTGAATTTAAACACCAATAAAGGTAATTAAAAACAATTCTTTTTAAAAAAACTATAGTGAACAATGACTCAATATTCTCCCTCCCCACAAAATGTATTTACATATGAAAATCTTGTCATAGCATGGCAGAAAACACCCAAAACTAAGGACACTGTTATTGACACACTCTATATCTATCAAATTAAACCAGAAGTTTCTTCCTTTATATTTCATTAAGTTTGTTAGATGAATTCTGAATTCAGAATTTAAAGATAAAAAGGATAATAAGAAATTAAATTTCAACACTACAGCCCTCATTTTTTCTCCTGTAACACACTGTTCATCAAGACTGAATTGAGAAAATGTCCTATCACTTACCTTTCCCTGGAATATTTTTGGAACAATTAACTTTCACTTTATTTGTTCTATCTTCTCCTAATTCAACCAAACAGTCAGGAAACATTAAAGGATATCTTGTTTGTTTTTTATTAAAGAAAAAAATAAAAGAGAATTTTAACTTTCTTGAACTCCAATCCTGAATGCACTGAATGAAATAAAAAGTAAAATTAGATTAGCAATTGAAGAAAGAGCAGGGACCTGCCAGATCTAAAGCACATGAGGAGTTGTTTTTGGCTTAGGAATTATTATGTCCATGCAGCAAATGTCAATCCGAAGAGTCCCCTCCAAGATTATTGTCAAATGTAGGTAAAGAGAGAAATGAAAAATCACATAGAACATGTACATGCATTCACTGGGACTAGTACCTCTCCTTGTCTAAAACATGAACTCTGTCCTGGCAGGGAAGCCCAAGTCCTTGACTGGAAGAGGTCTTGAAAGGAAGTAGCAGGGCAGTTTACAAACTGTGGGACCAAAAAACAGTCGAACACAAATCTGATCAAGATCTGACACCAGTTTTAGAACACACAAAGTCTTGGGAGTATGTTGACATGGGACATAATCAGCAAAATCCAAACTGTAAGAACTCTGCAAGGCAAACAATCCAATTTTTTCAGCAAACACTGTTATGGTTTGGATGTGAAGTGTCCCCTAAAAGACTAATGCTAGAAAATGCAGGAATGTTCAGGGGTAGAATGATTAGATTATGAGAGCTGTAACTTAAATCAGTAGAATTAATCCATTTGGTGGGTTAATATATGGATGGATTAATGGGTGGTAACTATACAGCTAGGGCACGGCTGGAGGAAGCAAGTCACTGAGGTGTGTCCTTGGGATTATGTATCTTGTCCCTGACTCCTCCTTCACTCTCTGCTTTCTGACTGTCATGAGCTGAGCAGTTCTCCTCCACCATGTCCTTCCCCCATGATGCTCCACCTCATCTTAGACCCAGAGCAATGGAGTCGGCCAAACATGGACTGAACCTCTGAAACCAAGAGCCCAAATAAACTCTTCCTTTTCTATATTTGTCTAGCCAAGTATTTTCATAACATCAATGAAAAGCTGACTAACCAACTTGACAAGGAAAAGAAAGAGATAGAGGTAAAAGGACCCACAGATTAAAAGATATTTAATTAAGAGACCTATCAACAGCTTCAATATATGAATCTTACTTTAAAATGTGCATCAAACCAATCATAAATGTTTCAAGACAATTGTGAAAATTTGAATGTTGACTGGTTACTTTATGTTGTAAGGAATGACTTTTGGTTATTTTAAAGTATGATCATGACATTATGGTTATGTTTTTTAAAAAAAGAGTGCTTATATTTTAGAGTAATATTCTGGAATAAGATTTACTTCTAAAAATCAAAAGGAGGAGGGGTGTGCCTGGGAAGAGGGATATATAATTCAAGATTGACCATAAATTTGTAATTGTTAAAATTTTGTTATAGGTACTCTTTTTAATCAACTTTTTCATTGCTGTGACCAAAAGAACTGACAAGAACAAAACAGAAGAGAAAATTTATTTGGGACTTAGATTTCAGAGGTCTCTGTCCAAAGATGGCTGAGTCCATAGCTCTGAGCCTGTGTGAGGCGAGGCAGAACATGAAGGTGCAAGGGGATGGCAGAAGAAAACAGCTCAGTACCTGGCACCAGGAAGCAAAGAGAAAGAGTTCTGCTCACCAGGGACAAAATACATACCTCAAAGTCACATGCCCAGTGACCCACCTTCTCCAGCCACACCCTACCTGCCTATAGTTACCACCCAGTAAATCCATATCAGTGGATTCATGGACTGATTGGGTAAAGACTCTCATAAGCCAGTCATTTCACCTTTAAACTTTCCTGCATTTTCTCACACGTAAGTTTTTGGGGGACACCTGATGTCTAAACCATTACAAACTCCAAAAGTTGTCAGAATCAAAATGGAGTCACTGTTGTGAAGACCTAACCAAAAAATAAGTAAATAAAACCAGAAGATTTGAAGGAGACCTCAAGCTCAGATCCCTGACTATGGCAAAAGATTTCCAGAACCACAGCCTGGCAGAAAGACCACCATAAACTTCACAAAAAAATACTGCTGTGGAATTCTGACTAGTGACTGTCTTTAATTTTGGACTGTTGCCACTCTTGTTATTAATCTTTTAGCCAAGAATTATTGTTTCAAAATATTTTAGGTAATCCCCCTCATTCTGCCCTTAAAAATATCCCTTTGCCTCAATCTCCTTGAATATGCATAGTTTACTGAAGTACATATTTCCATTAAAACACCAATTCCTACAAAACACCAATCTTTGGAGAAATTTTATTTGCATTTAGTTTGACAGATCATAAAAGATCATTAGTCTATTCTATTTTTATGTATATTTAAATTTCCAGGAAGAAAACTTTTTTATAGGGGAGGAGGAGCAACTGGAGCTCTCAGACACAGCAGGTGGGAGTAGGAATTGTTGCCTCTACTCTGAAGAATCATGTGGCTTTTTTTTTTTTTGTAATTTATTTTTATTTAAATTTTTTTTTTTTTTACAGACTGCATTTTGATTCATTGTACACAAACGAGGTACAACTTTTCATTTCTACGGTTGTACACAATGTAGATTCACACCATTCTTGTAATCATACATGTACATAGGGTAATACTCTGTCTCATTTTACTATCTTTCCTTCCCCCACCTCCTCCCACCCCATTTTCCTCTACACCATTCAAAGTTCCTTCATTCTTCTCTTCCCCACCTCCACCACCCTCCCTTATTTTGTATTGTCATCCAATTATCAGAGAAAACATTCGGCCTTTGGTTTTTTGGACTTGGCCTATTTCCCTTAGCATGATATTTTTCAACTTCATCAATTTATCAGCAAATGCCATTATTTTATTCTTCTTTATGGCTGAGTAATAATCCATTGTGTACATATACCACAGTTTCTTTATTCATTCTCCACATCTCGGTTGGTTCCACAATCTAGCTATTGTGAATTGAGCTGCTGTGAACATTGATGTGGCTGCATCACTGTACTATGCTGATTTTAAGTCTTTTGGTTATAAACCAAGGAGTGGGATAGCTGGGTCAAACCATTTGGCATTTTGGAATAAAGTAGAATACATGCACACCTAGGAGCCAGCCACTCCTTCTAGGATTTTAGAAAATTGAAGTTCCGACTGTTCAATTACTCTCTAAATGTCTTTGTAAACTCTCTATTGCCTTCTAATAGACTTCTATTTAAAAAAAAAAAAAAAACACAAACTACATTTAATGAGAAAATGTGAAGATAAACCGGTTGCAGTGATTATAACTTTTATATTTTGTTATGAAATATTTAAGGCACATAAAATATATAGGTTTATAGAAATATCTCACACATAAACAGGAATGTGTGTGCTGTATGTAACAGTGCAAAATTGGAAGCTATATAAATACTCTTCAATGGAAGGATGATATCAATGAGTGTGGAACATTCACTCAATGGAATATAGTCAGCCTCCTTTTCTGCAGCTTCTGCGTCTGCAGAGTTAGTCAACTGCAGATAGAAAACATTTAGAAAAATGGTTCCATCTGCACTTAACATGAGCAGGCTTTTTTCCCCTTATTATTCCTAAACAATATAGATTAACAACCATTTACATAGCATCTATGTGGTATTAGGTATTGCAAGTAAATACAGTGATTTAAAGTATATGAGAGGATATTTGTAGGTCTATGGAAATCCATTTTATACAAGGTACTTGAGCATCCTCCGGGTTTGGTATCCACAGAAGTCCTGGAACCAATCCCCCAAGGAAACTGAGGAACAACTGCACTGTGCAAATATAAAAATAAATAAACTGCATATGGACACAAATAATTTTCTAAAACAGAATATTGAATGAAAAAAAAGAAAAATGCAAAAGATCAAATTCAGTATGATAGATGATGGAGACACAAATGGAAAAACTGAACTCTAAATACCAGGGAAGGAGGATGCAGGTGGGATTAAAAGATAAGGGGTTCAAGTGTACCTGTCATCTTTTTTTTTTTAAGCTACGTGGTAGGTTAGGTATGTTTGTTATGTTATTTTCTACCTTCTTTTGTATCCCTAAAATATTTAACAATAAAACAAGAAAAGTATGATTTCTACTAGCCGGTTCTATTCCTAGTGATGGGCCTGGGGATTGAAGGGACAATGGGTTAACAAGACTGTGTGATGGGCCGACAGATCTGGTTCCATGAGAATGTTCTAGGCCAGACTCTAAGGGAAATGACTAAACAGACTCCATTTTGCTCTGAGACTCCATGTTATGTAGGAAATAAGCTTCTCCCATGGGAACGCCCTGCCTCTGTACCCAACCTCAGTTACTTAGCGTGACATGTTTAGCAATACAAAATGACAATTCCTATGTAAAGAAAAATTGCTCTCTTTTGATTCCTATTGCTCTTAACCAATGTACCATGTAAACAGTGATTGTGTGGATGTTGGTAACCATTCTTTAGTTTGTACCTAGGTAAGGGTCTTTTTGACCCACTTCCGGCTCTGTTGATGATCTCATGATGTTAGTTTGTAATTTTAAATCATAGCAACAGATACTTATGATTGATGTGACTTTTGGTATAAGAACCCCTATAACCCTGTGGTCAGGGCTGTTCTCCCAATAGCCATTTTTTGGGGCATTGTGTGAGACAGTCATCCGGTCGGTTTAATAAAGAGTCTCAAATTTGGACTTCTCAGTGGTGATTGGTCTGTTCTTAAGTTGTGCCCCATAACAGGCTGCAGCCATTTCTCCTCTGCCATTTTGAGGCCACCATTATTCTGCCCTCCCACACACACCATTTTACAACCTAGATTGTTAGCCCACAAACTTCCTCCTCACTCATTGTCCCAGATTGTTAGCCCACAAAATTCCACTACTTAAGAATAGCTCCCCGCCATTCTCTCTCTCTCTCTCCCCCTCTCTCTCTCCACTCTCTCTCTCTCCCCCCCCTCTCTCCTCTCTCCTCTCTCTCTCTGTCCCCTCTCTCTGTCCCCTCTCTCTCTCTCTGTCCCCCTCTCTCTCTCTCTGTCCCCTCTCTCTCCTCTCTCTCTCCTCTCTCCTCTCTCTCTGTCCCCTCTCTCTCTCTCTCTCTCCCCTCTCCTCTCTCTCTCTCCTCTCTCTCTCTCTCTCTCTCTCTCTCTCTCTCTCTCCCCCTCAACCTTCAGGGCAGACACTCTGCTCATCTGCTTAACAAAATCTCTCACATGTGAATTCCCGCGTCCCGAGTGGTTTCCTGGGTGCTTTCAGAGATGCCAATAAAGATGCTGTGTCCAGTCAGCTTACACATTCACTGTTCAAATACAGTCTATCTTATTTCCTATAGCATCAGTGATTTTTTTTTTAATTGAGAAAGAGTTTTTCTGGGTGTCAAAATTCTATTTTCAGAGTAACCCAACCTAGAATCTGTCATTTTATGTGCAAAAATGATACTGGAGGATTTGTGAGAATATTTATTGATCCTTCTAAATTGTAAGACCTGCAGAGAATATATTAACAAAACACCTTCAGATTCTCAGATAAGAGATATTACACATAAATGCCCTATCAACATTACCTCTGATTTCAAAATACCTCTATTTGCTCCAGCACAGAACTTTAGAATTTGAAAAAAATGAGACTTAAAATCCCAGTTGTAACCTGCCTAGAACTAGGTTTCAGAGAGCTGGGGTCTCCTCCTCACTCCCATACTGAAGTAAGCAACAATGCTGGGATTAAACAAAAAGACAGTGTAGCAGCGCCATCTACTGAACCCTAGGTAATTCTACACAGAAATTTGGAAATGTCCTAAATAGGGTAGGAAAAGAAGAAAGAAGTAAAGCAAAAATCTAAGCACAATGCCTTTTGTGGTTCTGGGGATAGAAACCAGGGTCTTGCGTATGCTGGGCAACCTTGATACCGCTCAGATATGTCCTGGGCGCGTTATTTATTTTATTCTTTACCATTTAATTATTAAAGTGGAACATGAAATAGCAATATTTAAAAGTGATATTTCAATCCATGAAATGTTATGTGGTTGAATTTTTTAACAGACTATAAACTTTTGGGGGGAGAGTAAGTGAAAAACATTGATTTACATAAGAATAATTTATTAGAAGTTCAAAATTAAGTAGACTATAAACTACAATGCTGCTATGTTACAGAAAGACACTATTAAAAATATATTCCATGTAGTGGCATAAAGTGAGATTTAGAGTCATAGACAGGAGTGTACCAGAAAATCTAACAAGCAGTTTTCCCAGAGAAGGAGCCTCAATCTGTAGCGCTTGCCTATTTCTGAGGTGTAAATATTCCCACCTTGTCAAGTTCAGTTTGGCGGTGCTGATGGTGGAATCGTATTGCAAGGGCTCAGACTCAAATACACCACTTGGTCCTTTCTACTAAGTGGAAATGAAAAACACAAACCACTTCACCTCTCTCAACATTAATTTTTCCATCTCTAAAAATGATGGCAAATTATTGCTGTAAGATGTTTTTCATCTTAAATTTTGCAATTCCAAGGAAAGAAATTTTTTACTTGGTAAATGGACTAGCAGAGTAGCAGCTGTACTTCTTAAAGCTAAGCACTTCTAAGAAGAGCAAGGGTAGTTTCCCAGCTGTTCTCCTGTGCTGTGCCTGAGCCAAGTTTGGAAATATGTCCAGCTCGGCCTGGGGAGCATAACAACGGATGCAGGTGTTGCTGATTGTGTTACTAATAGCTGTAGGGGAAGGAGTCAGATTCAAAGTTGAAAGAGAAACGCAATCATTCAGTGAGGGAAATTTAAGATCTTCTTTGCAAGACTGCCCTAATCCCATTTAATGAACTAATTAATGACACCGGAATGATAAAGGCACAGACCGAGGCCTCAAGCAACTGAAGTGGAATCTGGCCTGGACCTGTCTCACTGCAAAACTTCATCTTTAATGGTAGAATCCAAAAGGACCTGTGAAGGAAAAGGAAACCACAGCCATAATCGCCCGGAGATGGAGTCGAAGCTTAGCTTTGCAGGGCCAGTCCACCTCTGGCTCTGCTTTACCCAGTCTTGACTAGGAGGGTGGTCAGGCAGCAAGACCTGGACTTCAGGTTTCTCCATAGTTGGAGAGGAGGGTGTCAACCGTGTGTCTCAGACACTGAGGGAAGAACCCTTGGCAATATAGTCTGAAAACCTTCGGGGTAATTCTGACCAGCAGCCACAGGTGAGAACATAATCTACTTATCCCTTCTATTTTTTAATGATTATTTGCTTGTTTCTAGTTTAGAATTCTAACAAATAATCTACTATAAATACTGTTACACACTTCTTATGTTGCTTACATGTATGCATTTTTGGCAGGACCGACACCAAGGAGTAGAAATACTGGATCATGGAAATGGTGACCATTTATTTTAGTTTTCCAAACTGAGACACTGTAGAGAATGAAGGGTAATCTTAAAAATAATTAGCATTCATTTATTGATAATCAAATTTATTTAATATGTTGGTAGACTATAAAAATATGAAACTGATTTTCAAAAATAAAATCCTTTCTAAAATATTAAATAGCATATATCATGTACATTAAAGTACATTTTTTTAATAATATATTGAAAAAATGAATTTATTTTGAAAAAAACAGAAAAACTTCTTGGTACATAGTCACACACATAAGTTAATTTTTCAGCCACATCGATATCTCTTCTAAAAAATATATATTTTAATAGAGTCCTCTTAATATATTTCATAAAACTGCTAGACTAATTTTACCAAAATTACATCTTATGCTTATTAATTTAATTGTTGACACCTTCAATGTCTGTTCTGCTGGGAGCATATTTTTAATTCAGGAAATGCTCTGTACAAGTACAAAGTAAATTCAGAACAAAGTTTGCTAAATGATGAGTAATCTCAACTTTAGTTTTTGTCATATGGAAATATAAAAATACTTATGCCTAATATTCTTCACGAAGAGTGTAATTGTGTTTCTATTTAGAATACTTTTCTTCAATAAATATTTTTAGAAGCAAAACTTATAAGTTGTCTCTATTTATAATTCTTTTCAAAACAAAATTGTGAGCCTTCTCAATTGTTTGTCTCTGATATAGAATATAAATGTATTCAATTAAAAGTAAGAACTCTATCGAACATGTCAATACAGTTCAATTTCAAAATTTCAGACTTAGGCCTCTTGGTGTTTACCACGGGCTCTGTTCTTAACATTGCCTGTAGAGAAAGAGGAGGGAGAGGAAGCTTCATCCACGTAGGACAGCCCAGACACAGGGTCTGGTCTGTATTGTAAATGGGGATCATGAAATTTAAAAAAAAAAAAAAAAATTTCTTTCAGAAGTAAATCTGGTATATTTGAGATCTCAACATTTAACCCTTCATATACCCCTAATTGCTTTTATGCATATAAATTACAGTGCCTTTTTGAAAAGTTCTGGCTCAATTTTGGAATATTCTGATTAAGATTTCTAATAGATTCTAAATATAATTCAAGCAAAATTTAGAGAATTCACTTCCAAAATTTCTAATACTATTGCAAGGCAATTAGGTTTATTGGCTAAGTAATTATTCAAATGCTCATACATTTCTAAAATCTGATAAATAATGGGCAGTAAATAGAGAGAAGTTGTGTGTGTTTGTGTGTTTGTGTGTACTTGTGTGTGTATGTGTGTGTGTGAGAGAGAGAGAGAGAGACTAAAATTTTGACAATATAGTTTCCATCTAGATTGGCAGGACAATATATTTTATTGTAGCAAAATAAACATAGTATAAAATTTACCATTTTAGCCACAGAATTCACTGGCAATAAATGCATTCACAATGTTGTACAACTGTCCCAATTTTTATTTCCAGAACTTTTTCATCATCCCAAACAGCAACTCTGTGCCCATTAAACATTTTCCTCTCCACACGTGCTGGCAACCTCTATTTTATTTTCTGTCTCTATGAATTTGTCTGTTATAGACACTTCATACAAGAGGTCATACAGCATTTGCCCTTCAGTGTCTGGTATTTTCACCATTTTGTAGTATGTATCAGAATTTCTTTCCTTTGTTCATTCCTTATTCCGGCTGATAATATTCTGTTATTCTGTTGTTGTGCTGTGTATATAGACCACGCTTTGTTTTTCCACTCATCTTCATTGAACATTGGGGTTTTTTCCATGTTTTGGCTCTTGTCAATAATGCTGCCATAAACATTTGTGTACAAGGATCTGTTTGAGTTCCTGTTTTTAATTCTTTTGCATATGTACCTAGAAGTGGAGTTGCTGGATTATATAGTCAGTCTGTTTGTTTTTATTGTTGTTGTTGTTTTAAGGATTCAAATACTATTTACCATAGTGGTGCACCATTTTACATTCCTACTAAATATGTAGGAAGACTCCAATTTCTCCATATCCTTGCCAACACTTATAAACTTTTCCATTTTAAAAGAATGATAGCTATCCTAGTGTGTGTTAAATGGTATCTCATTGTGGCTTTTATTTGCATTTCCCTAAGGTCTACTGATGTTGAGCATCTTTTTAAGGACATAATGGCTATATGTATATCTCTTGGAGAAATGTCTATACAAGTCCTCTACCCATTTTTAAATTAGATTGTTGCTTTATTGCTGTGTTGTAGTTGTTTATATGTTCTAGACACATTAGTACTTTATCAGATGTTTTCCTATATTTGTCTCATTCTGCAGGTTGTTTTTAACTCTATCGATAGTGTTTTTACAGTCAATGCAATGTCCACCAAAATTTGTATCTGTATCATCACTACTAAAATTCAGTTGACCCTTGTATCCAAAGGTTATGTATTGTGGGTTCCACATCTATGGATTCAACCAACCTCAGATTGAAAAGCTTTCTTAAAAATTTCTGAACAAATACAGATTTTTTTAAATAGTTATTATTTTCTAAATAATACAGAATTAAAATTACTTTATAGCATTTATATTATATTAGGCATTATAAATCATCTAGAGATGATTTTAAATATACAGGAGTATGTGCATAGGAGATATGCAAATACTTTGTCATTTTACATGTTTTCATAGTTTTCACAGATTTTGGTGTCCAAGGAGGATCCTGGAACCAATCCTTTACTGATGAGAGATGACTGTATTATCTTCAAGTTGAATACTTTAAGTGATTTTACAGAAGCATTAACCATATCATACATTTTCCCTTAGATAGAATATGTTTTAAAAGCTTTACTTTGATTCCCTGAGTTAGAGATAAAAACCCAGCCACTATTGGAATTATTTTCTATTTATATTATCAATGACACTGCTATAAAACACACATCATTTAACGTTTTGAACAGTTCTTCTGCTAATGGAGCCAAACCTCAGAGAGCTATCACTTTACTTTTTGTGTCTGCACAAGAAAATTAGAAATTTGAAAATGAGCAAAACTAATTTGCTATGTTCATTTGATCATAATGAAAAGTCATGCCTCATGAAGTGACATGAAAACTCATCTTTGTAGCTATTTGCAGCCTTCCTAAAATAGCCACTGCGATTTGCAGATACTCCTTTGGTCCATTTATGACTTCTGGGTTTCACGTGTTCAGACATACCACTAGGCTGGATGATGGGTAGTTGATGCCAACAAATATTTTGTGAAAATAATGTATTTAATAATACATTGTGAATATAATACATCATCACCTTCATTGAGAAACTGAGACATAATACTTAATTTAATGAAATATGCACTTCCACTAATTCTGGCTCATCATTCTCAATATAATTTATTGTGAAATAAAAAAAAATCACCAAATAATGACAAATAAATGACCAGTTATAGATTTATACCACTTACCACATAACAAATTCACCATAGATGATCATTTAGATTAAGTTTGATTCACTCTTTAATGGGACAGCTCAGCCTCTACTTTTTATTCATGTTTCTAGTACATCTAACCTCTAGTTTCTCAGTTTTCCTACTGAACATACCAACTTGAAACCATGAAGGAATCATGGTACTACTGGATGCTATTACACCACATGGCCAGCGGGGGCAGCAGTTAGTTCCATACTGGAAAGAAAAAAAAAAGGCGGCAGCGACCGCAGCTATCCTTAGACGTTGGTGTCCTAGAATTTGTTTGATCAAAGCACACTCTCCACGCTATACATCAAGAGAAAATTTTAGATACCTGGTATCCGGAGACAGTTGGGAAAGAAAAGTATGTTATCTCTGATTTCCTTGAAGAGTTAACAGTGGTTTAAATACCAATTCTCTTTCAACTGCACGTGTCCAGCACTTCTGGACAAGATCATGACCGAATCCAGAGTAAGAAGGTTGAAGTCAGTTCAATCCCCAGTACCATAAGAAAAAAAAAAAAAAAAAAAAAGGCTGAAGTCCCCCAAACTTTTCCTCGCTTATTTTAATGCAACTGTAAATGACAAATTCGTATTCAAAAATTTAAAATCCCAGGAAAAGTGCTAAACGGAACAACCTTCTAAGAAAGAATGTGTAAGCCAAAACTGTTCAGGGAAAACCAGGGCATGACTGGCCATAGGGAAGCACATTCCCAACGTCGGAGGGACAGTTTCCCTGATGGCTCACAAGAGACAGGATTGCTTGTCTTACTCATCTTCATTCCATCTCATTTACTTTTGACCATTTTGGTATGTAAACAGTGGGACCTCATCAGGGTCTTAATTTTACTTAGCCTGCTTAATGTGAACATGTGTTAATATTTTTAATGATGATTTAGATGTACTCTTTTTAAAATTATCTGCTCAAGTTTGTTTTTCTATTGGGTTGGGTTAAGTGTGTATATTTCTATTATTGATTTATAGGAGTTCTTTGTATATCTGATAAATAAGCTGCTTGCTAGTTATATGAATTATAAATATCTTTTATTACTCTTGGGGTTCTTTTGGAGGGGTTGTTGTTGTTCGTTGGTTGGTTTGTTGGCCTCCAAATGGTTTCTTTAGTGAATGAAAGTTCTTAACTTCAGTTTAATCCAATACCTGTCTAGAAATTCTTATTCCAAGGTCATGAAGGTATCATCCTATATTATTATCTTAGGGCTATTTATTTCTTTTGCCCTTCATATTTATCTATGCAATCCGCCTGGAATTGAGTCCTGGCTCTAGTGAGACAAAGAAATATAGTGAGGAAAGTGCCTGATTTTCTCATCTTGCTATCACTTGATCTTGTTTTGTTTTGTTTTCCCAGAATCTCCTTATCCACCGAGTTTCAGTGGAGATTCTGTCATATAGCTGGAAACCATATGTGTGGACCTGTTTCTGAACTCCATTCTTTTCCACTATGCAAACCACCATCTATCTTGGTACTATAACTTACAATAAATTGGTTCCTGGTGGTAAAACCTGTTCATTTTTGAACTTCCTCTAAAAGACTGGGTACGCTCTTCTAGGTCCTTTGCATTTCCATATAAATTTTAGAATCAGCATGTCAATTTTCATCCAAAACGACCAAAGGAAAAAAAGCTCTGTTCATATTGTGTTTGGGATTACATTGGATTTATAAATAAATTTGAAATAAATCCACATCCCAACCCGGTCCCCCCCCAAAAAAAAATCCACATCAATATGAGTCATGAACATGTTATATTCCTGTTTCATTAGATTCTCTTTAATTTCTCTCAGCAATCCTATGTAGTTTTCATTGCAGACATCCTGTTCATCTTTTAGATTTATGCCTATATATTTTGTTTATCTTGATGTTGTTGTACATTCTATTTTAATTTTATTTTCTAATTGTTTGTTGCTACCAAATAGAAATACAATTGGTATCTATATTCTGAACTTTTATCCAGTAACCTTGTTACATTCACATAGTCCAATAGCTTGTTTATACATTCTTTTAGATTTTTGTTATACACATAACCCTGTGATATGTGAAAATGGCAGTTTATTTCTTTGTACCTTGTATTATTTTTAAGTGCCTCATATATACCTCATTGCATCAGTCATAACCTCCAGCATCATGTTGAATAGAAATGGTTTGGTGGACAGGTTCCTCCACAGGGGAAGGTGGTTCCTATTTTACTATCAAGCTTGACATTACCTGCAGGGTTTCAGTATATGTCTGCAATCAGATTAAGAAAGTCCCTTTCTATTTGTATTTTATTAAGAATTTTTAAATTTTTTTAATTTGTTCTTTTTGGTTATACATGACAGTAGAATATATTTTGACATATATACATGTGGAGTATAACTTCCCATTGTTGTGGTTGTACATAATATGGAGTTATACTGGTCATATATTCATATATGAACGTAAAAAAAGTTTTGTCTGATTCATTCTATTGCCTTTCCCATTCCAATCCCTGCTTCTATCCCCCCACTCCACTCTGTTCAATCCAGTGAACCTCCTCTTCTTCCTACCCCCCATCTCCCCAGCCTATTGTGAGTCAGCGTCTGCATATCAGAAAGAACATTTGGCCTTTGGTTTTGAGGGCTTGGCTTATTCCATTTAGCATGATAGTGTCCAGTTCCATCCATTTATTGGCAAGTGCCATAGTTTTATTCTTCTTTAGGACTGAGTAATATTCCATTTGCATATTTACCACATTTTCTTTATCCATTCATCTGTTGAAGGGTACCTAGGTTGGTTCCATACCTTAGCTATTGTCAATTGAGCTGCTGTAAATATGTATATGGCCATCACTACAGTATGCTGATTTTAAGTCCTTTGGATACATATTGAGGAGTAGGATAACTGGGTCAAATGGTGGTTCCATTTCAAGTTTTCTGAGAAATCTCCATACGGTTTCCCAGAGTGGTTGCACCAATTTGCAGTCCCACCAGCCATGTATAAATGTACCTTTTCCCCATATCCTACTGAGATTTTTTAATCATAAACGTTATCAGATGTTTTTATATATGTATAGAGACCATGTGGTTTGTTTATCCTGTTAATTTTGTATATTACATAGTTTTATTTTGAATTTTAAGTTAATTTTGAATTCCAAGAATAAACTTGACTTGGTTAATTTTTTAAAATATTTTTATTTTTCTTTTTATAATTGCATTCAATTTCTTGAAGTTTGTTTTGAATTTTAACTTCTATGTTTGTGAGAGGGGTTGACTTGTAATTGTCTTTTCTAAATGTCTTTTCAGATTTTGTTTTAAGGTTATACATGGTTCATAAAAAAATTGAAAAGTATTCTCTGTTTTTCTATTCTCTGTTAGAGTTTGTGTAAGAAAGATTCTCTCTTTCTTAAATGTTTATAATAATTCATTAATAAAACAATATGGCTTGAATTTTCTTTCCTAAAAGGTTGTAAATGATAGATTCCAATAATATAACATACATAGTACTATTTAATTTTTCTGCTTCTTATTCTCCAGTTGGGTAAGCTGTGTGTTTCAAAGTATTTGTCTGTTCTGCTTTAATTTACTGGTATAAAGTTGTTTATAATGTTCTTTCAAGATATTTTTAGTATCTCTAAAATCTATAGTAAATATGTATATATTCATGTCTATAGTACAGCGATGCTTCCTTTTTATTCCTACAACTGGTTGTGAATTCTTGTCTATCTCTGTCTCTCCCAATTTTTTTTAAATCTATCTTGTCACAGAGATTAATTTATTTTATTAGGTTCTTTTTTCTCCTACTCCACATAGGCGAGTAACAAATTCTCTTTGAAAATATCTTTATTTTATGATAACTTTAAAAGGATATTTTTTGCAGTGCCAGGAACTGAACCCAGGGCCTAGCACAAGCTAGGCAAGTGCCCTGCTACTGAGCTACATCCCTTAAGAGAATAATTTTACTGTCTACAGAATTCTAGGTTTTCAGTTATTTCATCACTAAGATGTCATTGCATTGAATTACAACTTTCAGTTTCTATTTTGAGGTCAGCAGTCAGTCTTATTATTGGTTTTTTGAGGGTATTATGTTTTATCATCCTATGACTGCCTTTGGGAATTTCTTCTTGGCATTTAAAAAATTTTATATATTTGTATATGTAAAAATTATATGTAATTTTGTATATAAGAGCTATATATACATGAACATATATGTATACATGTAATATTATATACATATATATATATATATATTTTTTTTTTTTACTATGCTCTACCTAGGCATTACCCTGTTAAAGTAGACTTCTAGAGCCTTGATGTCTTCTTTCAATAGAAACAAAGAAATTTGTTTTGCTTTATTTTAAATGTTCTCATTTTAAGAGTAGTAACTAATCAAATATTTTTCCCACCTATGAGTTCAGGGAAAAATCAAGAGTGTATATAGTAATTACAGAAATAGAGCTCAAAATAATAATTTTATTCCTGATAAGGCTGAGTTTGAGAGAAATACTAATCTCGGATTTTAAACAGCTTTCTAACATTCCACCTGAAATCTGGACATAGGAACATTTTTCCCCAGTGAAGGATTTTCATCTGCAAACCAGGCACTTTCTCTCAAATGGCTGCCTAATATTGGACCCTGATAGTAAGGAAAGTGGCAACGATGCTATAATCTAGAAGGGAGATAATGTGTGCTTGCTCATAGCCAAAATCAATAAACTTTGAGCAAATAAGTCAGGGAAAAAGGAAAGACTCAATTTATTCATGATCAGTTCCTTCTTCCAATCTCACCAACTAGAGAAGTTACTTCCTTCCTAAAGCTAACAGACAGAATCGCTCCTCTCCCCTGGCGAGTTAAAATTTCCCCCACTCTATGGAAATATGCAATATGAGATAAGAAGTTTTCCTAAATAAATAAAATATACACTAAGAAGCATTTTTTTCCTATCTAGCCCCCAGTCCAATAGTTCAATGAGATTTTAGGTGAGTGCCTTGGATTACCTAGAAATTACTGAAAATGTGCTTCAGTTTGTGAAAAACCTACACAAAAGTAAATACAAATGTAATTCCAATTTTGATTTAGAATTCATAGTTGTAGAGAGAGCACCAGCTATGTGAGTTGGTTAGAAAAGGAATCATGGGAAGTAAAAATGGGCTGAATGGTAAAGAATCAAATAAACATTAAAAATCTTCCTGGGGGGTAACAGAGGGGTAATAAGTAAACCTGGGCAATTCATAACTTTTTATTTCTTTATACATTTTTATTAGAGCATTATAGTTATACATTGCAGTTGAGTTCATTTTGACAAAATCATACATGCAATGAATTTTATTCCAATCCCTACTCCCTGGCTTTTTCCTCCCCTCCTCCCTTCCCCTATTCTCCTTCTTTTACTCTACTGAACTTCCTTTTGCTCATTTATTTATTTTATTTTTGATTGGGACTTTCTACACGTATATCAAGGTAAAATTCCCCGTGGTAGGTTCATATATTCATATCACAGGATTTCGTTATATTCATTCTGTATTTCTTCCCTTTCCCTTCTTTCTTCCCTATCTCTCATTCTTATTCTCTACCTTCTGCTCTAATGATCTTACCAATATCTTTATGTCATCTGATCTCCCCACCACTTCTTTCCCTCACTTTGCTTTAGCTTCCACATATGAGCGAAAATATTTGACCCTTGATTTTCTGAGTCTGGTTTATTTCACTTAGCATGGTGTTCTCCTTTTCCATCCATTACCAGCAAATGCCATTATTTCATTCTTCATGACTGAGTAAAACTCCATTGTGTGTATATATATATATATATATATATATATATATTTATTTCTCTTTCTTTCTTTCTTTCTTTCTTTCTTTCTTTCTTTCTTTCTTTCTTTCTTTCTTTCTTTCTTTCTTTACCTGGAATTGAACCCAGGGGCCCTTAAACACAGGTCCACATCCCCAGCCCTTTTTATTTTTTATTTTGAGACAGAATGCCACTAAGTTGCTTAGGGCATCTCTAAGTTATTGAGGCTAGCTTTGAACTTATGATCCTTCTGCCTCAGCCTCCCAAACTTCTGGTATGCAGGCATTCACCACTGTGCCCGGCAAATTTTTTTGATCCATTCATCTATTGATGGGTAACTGGACTAATTCCATAATTTGGCTATTTCAAATTGTGTTCCTATAAACATTGACATAGAGGTATCTCTATAGTATGCTGATTTTAGTTTTTTAAATAAATACCAAGGAGTTCCACCACATGACCCTGCTATATACTTCTTAGCAATAAGCAATATAGAGACTGTGAATTAGATGGTCTCTAAGATTTCTTTTTCTCTAATAGTCCGTGCTCCATTACTAATTTATAAACTATAGTGTGCCCTAGATTTGTATGAACTACACATTCCTTCTACAAATCATGTTATAGACTGAATTGTGTTCCCCCAAAATTCAAATGCTGGCCAGATGTGGTGGCACACACCTATAATCCCAATGATTCAAGAGACTGAGACAGGATGATCACAAGTTTGAGGACAGTCTCAGGAATTTAACAAGGCCCTGTGCAAGTTAGCAAGACCCTGTCTCAACATAAAAGAGCTGAGGATATAGTTCAGTGGTAAAGTGCCCCTGGGTTCAATCCCAAAACCAAAACAAATTTTTTTAAATATATGTATGCTGAAGTCTTAATCCCTAACACCCCAAAACATGATTATAGTTGCAGATAGGACCCAAAAAAGAAGTAATTAAGTTAAAATGCGGCTACTATGCTGAGCCTTACTCCAGCCTAATCTATCCTTATAACAAGAGGAGATTAAGACACACGGAGACACACCAAGGGTATGTGTGCACTGTGTACCAAGGCACAAAGAAGGTAGTCATCTGGAAACCAGGGAGAGAGGCCTCTAAGAGCCTATCCTCAGGCACCTTGACCTTAGACTTTTCAGAACTGTGAAAAATGATTTTTTGCTTAAGTTGTCCAGTCTGTAATATTTTGTTATGGAAGCTCTTCTAAACTAATAGAGAGGAGGACCTTGAAATTAAAACCTGATTAACACAAGCTATTTTGAAGCTGGTCTTAACAGAGTTGGCACAATAAAAGGAATATATCCAACACTAAAGCGACCAGGAAAGTAAGCTAGTCCTTACTGAATGCCTGAGGAGGCAGCAAAGGAGAAATTACGTTGTATAACACACGCAAAAACAACCTCTAAAATTCCTCCCAATTCATCTCTCTCTCTCTAAAGCCCCACATCTCCTGGCAGCTGCTTATTATCTCTCCTTTTCTTTTTCTCCCTCCCTCAAAGTAAAAAAAAGAAAAGAAAAGAAAAAATGAAAAACTTCTCCAAAACTTTCTTTTTCTAGATATTTTATCCTTACCAAATCTCCAAGTAGTTTCCAAAGCCTCTGAATTTAAACTTGTCTAGACTTTTCCAAAGCTTTTACGCCCATCTGCCATCAGCATGATGAAAACCAACTAGTGACTTAAAACAATCCTGAAGACCTTTTTCATTTAGAGCCCGGGAAAAAAATGGAGCCTTTTCAATTATGTGTAAGTTAATATCTTTAATGTGAGTCCTGTCCCATTCAGGATAACTCAATAGTGTTTGAAAAGTGAAAATTCCTGAAGTCGGGCTTCATGAGGGATGACCCCATTAATTGTCAAAACAGCTCTCTTGTATTTTTTAGCTTTTGTTTTAAAATATGCTCTGTTATATTCACAAATTATCATTTGTTTAAATCAAAATAATTGGTTCATATGGAAAGAATTTTAAATATTGAACAACAACAAAACTAAAGCTATGTTTTGTAATTAAATTATTCAAAACTTGAACAAGTTACTGGTTTAATAGAAAAACCCATGCTTTAATTTACAAAACAGCAGGAAGTTCCTATAATGAAAATAGAATTTTGCCTGAGCAAGCTGAATTCCCATGCATCAATAGCAATGCTCAGTGTTTTACAGCTTTCCAAAGATGAGGTCACAATTCTAGGGCAGGCCCTGTACTCTATCTAGATGCCAAAAAGGAAGAGGATCAACAGCTAATTCCATGCCAACTGAAATAAGAAATTAGTCTAATATTAACAAGTAATTTGTTTTTAGTAAGCTTTCCAATAAAAATAAAGATAGTTTACATAGGCAGAGCCACCAAAACAAAGGCATTCATTCAAGAGAAATCAGCAAGAACTTGAGCAGCTACTGAAACTATCCGCCAATTCCAATAGAAACCATAAACAATATTTTTCATTTCTGAGAAATAAGTTTTATCTCAATGATTATTCATCAGGACACAAAGCCAAGCAGCTATTAAATATTCCATTTCATAGATGACCATACAAGGGGAATTCCAGTTAGAAATTTAGCCAAAAGACAAGTCATACCTGGTGCTTGCTGTTCTGCTAATTTCTTTAAGCCATCATAGGAATAATTTGTGATAATATAATAAAAAGAGGAAGTCTGTGCACCTAGAAAAGACTAAACAAACCTGGAGAGCTTAATGATCTTGTGCATGGCTACCCAAGTTCTTGTCTAAGCAAGAACCATGTCAGTTACCAATGGGGCAGGAACACAGGTGAATGTATGGGGAAATCTAAATCCACATCACCAGGTCTCAGACTCCATAAGAACAGGAGCGTCTGATCACTCATCCCTAAGGACTTAATGATACACCTTCAAGATGTGTTCCTTTAATTAAATTACATTAAGTCTAGTGGTATTTACCAAGGCTAAGATTTCATATAGAAAAGGACAGAAGTTAAAAAGAACACTCTCCCTTTATTTTTTATTTGCTCACTGGGATGCTTCCTCCTTGGCATATTCTTTATTAATTTCCTCTATGTGGCACCAAGGGAGCCTATGTTACATGTCTTCCTGCTCCCAGGCTGTAAGACTCTAGTGTTTAAATGAATGAATGAGTGACTCTTTAACTTCCCTTTTATAGGACATTACAGCTCTCTACTCTTGCAGAGAATCTGGTGAAGAGATTGTGACTCAGGAACACTAAGAAAGAAAGACCGATGCAGGAAATGGAATAAGTACATAAAGTGCACATCCTGTCTCTGTCCAATAGAAATTTAAAATCTAAAGCAGATATTCTGAAATCAGTGAAAATGTAAAGGACAAAGAAAATTAAATCAATAACAAAAAAGTATGTGCGTCAGCTCCATGAGTTTTAGTTTGAGGAGGAGTTATAAACCAGATCACAGATAGCAGTTTAAATTTTGAGTACAGAGCAAGTGGCAAGGATAAGCAATGACAAAGGGGACATGTAATCAAAGTGATGATAATCTTGCAACTGACTTCTGCCCTACCCCAAGTGCCTCTGATTATTATCATTGTATCCTGGATTTCCATCAAGTTAAGAAAAATAACATGAAATTCTTTTGAGTTCACAGTTGGCAGGTGTGGTATAAATTCTGACAGTCTCATAAGAGGGGGCACCCTTAATCCCATTTTATCAATGAGGAAGCCAGCTCAGGGATGTCACTTGAATCCACATCCATCTGGCTCCAAAGTCCATACTCTAAATCATCATCCTAGATTGCCCAGTTACCAGGGTTGCTTGTTGACATCTCAAGTCCATTGCTGCCAATCTCATAGAATAACAGACCTCTAAGAGCCAAGAGATTGGTCCATCATCAGGAACTAACCTGTCTTCCTTCATTACTAGATGTAAGGAAAGAGGATACTGACAATTGTCCTTCTTCACCAAATAGCTGTAAGATAAAAATGAAATACATATGTATTTCCACCAACCTATTTTTTTAACTTTTTTAAAAATTTTTATTTTTATTCATTGTACACAAATGGAGTATAACTATTGTTTCTCTGGTTTTATATGAAGTCGGGTCATATCATTTGCGTCTTCATACATGTATATAGGGTAATGATGTTTGTCTCATTCTATCATCTTTCCTTTCTCTCATTTCCGTCTACATAACATCCTTCTTCCATTCTCCCCTTACCTCCCCTGCCCCTGTTATGTATCATCAACCACTTATAAGAGAAATCATTTGGTCTTTGGTTTTTTGGAATTGGCTTATTTCACTTAGCATGATATTCTCCAGCTCCATCCATTTACCTGCAAAAGCCATAATTTTATTCTTCTTAATGACTGACTAATATTCCATTGTGTATATATACCACAGTTTCTTTATCCATTCATCTATTGAAGGGCATCTAGGTTGGTTCCACAACCTAGCTACTATGAATTGAGCTACTATAGACTTTGATGTGGCCATCAACCTGATTTTTACTGACATCTTATTACTGTGAAGGTAAAGGCAACATGATGGTTGGAAATACAATGGTCCCTAATCTTAAGAAGATTCAGTCTGGCTAAGGAGGCCAGAAAGAGAGAACATCAGATGAATAATGGCTAAACAATTTGACAGAGCCTGCAAATACTGTGCCCTCCCACTAAAAATTAGGGTGTGCTCACAGCTTATCACCAGCAACTAAAAAACAAAGCCAGGCATGTAATCAAGACTCCATACCTATTTACTAAATGAATAATAATAATGAATTAGTTAATTCAGGCCTGAGTTAATGCACTTTGGCAGTAAAATGCTATAAAAACATTTTTCAAATCTAAAAGAGAAGTTATTTTGTTATATTTGATGTTAATTCCTATATATACTCCTGAAGTCTGTGTATAAATATTATAAGATGAAAAATGATATCATCTCACGCTCTGAAAAAGCCACAGTAGCCACTTTTTCTTTGACCTCCTCATATCTAATCATAGATTTGGAAAATTAAGGTTGGAAGGGACCACACATATACTTTAGTTAATGTTCATTTCATATGAGAAAACTCTGATCCCAAGAGATTAAGCAGCTTCCCAAAGGGCTCCCTAGTGGCAGATCCAAGGCTTGGACGTGTGTATTCTGACGTCCACATCAGGACGTTTTCCAAGGCCTGCTTGGCCTCTCAATGCTATTTTGCTGCCTGGTTACTACCCAAACACACTCCCACATTTTTTCTAGAGTGACTTTGCCATGGCTCTTGTCAGCATCTCGAGGTTATGGTGGACCCCACCCTCCTGCCTCTTGAGCACAGATGCCACGTTACCCAGATGATTTCCACAACCTAGTTGCTGCCTTCATGGAACAGACAGCTGCTGGGCTGCCTTCTGAACCTGACTTCTACTCTCTACTCTCCCACAGAAACCAGTACTCTCACCTACACTGTGTGCACGTAGACACATGTGCATGTGTGAACACACACACACATATTCTATGGCTTCCACCAGGCATCTCAACCCTAGTAACACTGGACTCTGCTAGTTCTAACCAACTTTACCCCCTTGCTTATCTCCACAATTTCAAGGTCAGCATGCTGACAAATCCAGTCATGCAACATCAGAATATTTTTTAGAGATCTAATGAATAAGACTTTTGTTTCTGAAAGCATAGCATAGACAAGATAACCTGAAACCCTCACACTAAAAATGCTGGATAAAAATATGACAATCACCCCTTTGCATGTATAAATGCATTAGAAGGGTTGCATCATGAATATGTGATCTGGAAAGATTGTGAGGTCAATTTTCTGAGTTCAAAAACATGAGTTCACTTCAAATAGGTGGATACTGAAGCCACCTGTTGCCTTGCTGTACGAACTCATGCTAGGTGACCAGCACAGAGAAGGTGAACCACAAAGCCAAGAGCTTATGTTGGTAGGATGTCAGATCACTTCCTTGCCCCTGCTCACAGGTCATGATGCCCTATAATTTCGCAGAAAGTATCAAAGATAAAAGTCATTAACACAGCAAGAGCCACGGCAAGAAAACTTGACTGTGAGTATAAGGGGGAGGGTGGCTCCCCATTGTTGCATCCACAGGAAGCCCCAGCACAAAAGTGCACTAGAAAACCACAAGCCAGGAATTTTTCTCTCAAAAGGCATCAGAAGACCACATCTAAGATTTTATTTAAAAAGCAGATTAACAGCATGATAATTTTATATTTTTTTCTGTTCACATAGGTATTTGAAATATTAGAGATATCTTGACATGTAATATGAGAAAATTAATGTACTTTTCTATCTACTGAAAATCAAGTGGAGACAAAATTGGAGGATTATTATCGTCTCCCAGTTGTCAGCTCAAATTCACACACATACACTAAATCATATCAACCTGCTACATATTCTCATAATCATCTAAACTCTCTATTTTAGGGGATGATATAGGAGCCAGAGCTGAAGTCATGTTTGACTGGAGATCCTGCATAAGTCTGACCTGATCTTCCATGATTTGACAAAGAAGGAATGGAGAGTTGTTAATTATGGATACAAATTTTCAAATAGGAGGTATAGGTTTTGAGATCTAGTGTGTAGCAAGGTGACTATAGTCAATAATAATATACATTTCAAAATAACTAAAAATGTGAATTCAAATGTCTCAATAAAAAGTGATACATCATCCAAAATAAATAAATAAATAAATAAAAGCAGATTAACTCACTAGAATGGATTAGGTCTTCTAAGTTTGCCGAAACCCATGGAAGATAACCACATTTGGCCGCAGTTGACCATCCTTGACCTCTACGAAGAACACAGCACCCAGAGATAACCAAATCCCAAGCTAGAGTGGATTGTCTTAATTCCTTGATTTCTAGGCTTGCCAGTAGCAACTGTCATTTTGCATGCAGGGTTCTACATGACTCTTACAGACACATTTACAATCAGCATTTTAAAAATCAAGTTACATATTTTAATATTTTATTTAATATTTTAATACTTTATTTTAAATGTGTACACATGTATATGAGAGGAGGAGGAAGAGGAGAGAGAGAGAGAGATTAATGTGTGCTAAAATAGAAGGAGCCAAGTAAAACAGGTGGCATGCTCTTTCCTATTTCCATGTTTTTCCTAGAAATCTGAACTGGGAAATAGATGTTATTTTTGATATGTGTTTCTAATTTCATTATCTTGGACTAGAAAATTTGTGTTTTTCTATTTGTTTTTCCTTCCACTCTTGAGAATTAGACGTGTCCTCTATAAACTGTCATAAAAAGATCTATGATAGTGAATTGGAATATGTCTTAGTCAAATTCCCCAGAGAGACAGAACCAAACAGATATGTATATAGATATATGAAGGGGGATTTTGTTGTTGGAAAACTGACATACTCAAATGGCAGCTAAGTCTCATGACAGGCCACCTGCAAACTAGAGACCCTATGATGGTGATAGCATAGCTCAGTTCAAGTCAGAAGACCTCAGAACTAGTGATACCAAATGCCTGAGAACCAGGGGGGTACTGATGTAAGTTCTGGAGTCTAAAGGACAAAGAGTCTGGCATTCTGACACCCAAGGCAGCAAAAGAATTTATTCCAGCTCCCAGAGGGAGAGACCAATTCACCTTCTGTATTTGTTTTATCTGGGCCTCCAGCAAATAGGATGGTACCTATCCACACTGAGGCTAGATCTCCCCCACTTAGTCCCTCAGACTCACATGCTGATCTCTTTAGGAAACCCCTCATGCTAGATTTTCTTTCATCCAGTCAAGTTCACTCTAAAATTAACCATGAAGGAATTCAATGGCATTTGTCTCTGCAAAAAGACCTTATAGGGAGCATGTGAGTCAGTGACCATGATGGACACTTTGCTGTAGCCCATTTGTCGATGCTCTGAGGGATTTAGCTTAATTAAATGAAATGAGAGGATAAAAAGGACCTAGTCCATTTCCATGCTCCATAGACATTACTGGGCAGAAGCTCCCAGGTTCCAGGTGTTGAACTCTAAAACAAAGAGTAGAATTTCAATGCCTTTACTCCATGTACAAACAGAGAATCAACATGTATCCCATTTGTTTACAATAAAAATAAATTTTAAAAAAAGTAGAATTTCAAATACCAATTTTTAGATATTTTCCAATAAACAGCACCATGTGCCACAGAATTTTTTTCAAAAGCAGCATATTAGGTTGTCTACCGACTACAAGAGATACATGTTTAGGGAAGAAAATGTAGAAAATGTACATTGTGCACAAGTACAAATTTGTAACAGTGAATCCCACTATTATGTGTAATTATCATGCACCAATAAAAATATGATAAAAATGGAAAATACAGAAAAAATATAAAGGAAAATTTATGACCTCATCTGCGCAGAATGACTTATTCATGATTCCTGATTCTGACATACATGCTCATCTTTATTCCCACAATGACGTACTTATATTTGTTTTATGATTTATAATAATGTGATGATCTCTCATGGCCACCCCACCTGAAACAAGAGCTGGGACACTGATCATAAGTTCATGATCTTTCCCCAAATCACCTTCTTATCTCCTCCCAGCTCAGATGACTCTGTCTGAATTCAGCATCTGCAATTGCCTTAATTTTCTCTTTGTTTTTCTTGCATACATACGATACATTTATGTGTTTGTGTGTACATATACATGCAAATTCATATACACATTGTTATGATTATTTCATGTGTCAACTTGGCTGGGCCACAGGGTGTCCAGATATGTGGTCAAACATTATTCTGTGTTTCTGGAAGGATATTTTAGATGAGATTAACATTTAACCTTTTTTTCTGTACTGGGGATCACACCCAGGGCCTCATACATACTAGGCAGGCACTCTACCACTGAGCTATTCCCCTAGCCAACAAGATTAACAATTTAAATTAGTGGACTTTGAGTAAGGCAGACTGACCTTCATAATGTGGGTGGGCCTCATCCAATAGTTGAAGACCTGATTTGAATGAAAAGACTCTGCATATGTGTGTGTGTGCACTTTTATCCTCCATAAATTGTTTGCAAAGATAGAATCATACAAAAATCACTTGTTGGAGGGACTGCTTTTCTATTCAGTAGTATTATGGTTGGCTTTCTACATAACAAAGATAAAGTATAGAATAATTTTTGACAACTGGATGATAATGCATGATAATTATGGTATAATATGTTTAATCAATCTCAATTATTAGACCCTCATGTTACTAAATTGTTTACTGTGGTAAACACTGCTGTGCTGAACATCCTGGACTTGTCTTTTATCTGAAGATGAGTTCCCAGGAGAGGAAGAGTCAAAGTATATAAACTTTCTTTGAAGCATTGATACATGTCATCAAACTGCATTTGTCTTTTCAAGTCAGTAAATAGAGATTTCTACCTTCTGCTACCTTCATAATACTCCTTTGTATAGGAATGTCATCATTTATTTAATCAATGCAATATGTTAGTATTGACAACTTTTCTTTGCTATGATAAGCAAGGCTATAAAAAGCATTCTGGATTTGACTGATTATTTCCTCAGGAAGCATTCCTGAGTGGAATTCAATCTGTTTCTCCCACAGATGACAGCTCTGACAGTTACTGCCACTAGATCCACTCCTATCCCCCACCCATTCAACCCTCTGACCTAAACAAAGGTAGTTGTCTCATCCCTCGCCCCTCAGCTTGGCTCTGGGTGAGAGGAAAGAAAACATGAAAGAAAGACATTTAAACAATTGAACTTTTAAAAAATATCACACACCCATAGCTTTCTTTTTTGGTAATGCTGGGGATGGAACCTGGGGTCTCGCACATACTAAGCAACTGCTCTACCACTAAGCTACTCCCCCATCCCATTATACAACTTTTTAAAGGTCCATGAAATGCTGTTCCAACTTACACTTTCTTGCAGGGTATTAACTATTTGCAAATCACATCATTTCTGGCCTCATAATATGTTGTCTCCAGAGCATCAACTTCTGGGACTGCCTTTGGTATCCCAGCCTCTTCACACCTAGTTTTCTTATGGAGCATCAGGAAAGGCAAGAGACTCTTCCACAACCTCTGCCTGAGGTCTCTCCAGTGCTCCAGAGTTAGCAAGAGGTGTCAAGGTGGAAGCTGGTAGCTTCTCCCTAGAAAACAACTTTCAAAAAATTAGTCTCGGAAGTTTTTGTACCAGTTTCCTGGTCTGCTATTACTTTGGTTTATTTGGTTTTGTTTTTAGCTTTGGGCCTGCAAGGATGAAAATGTTGCATTATCATTACCTGTTAACATAGGCATAGGGAAATTTTTTTCTGGCCAAGGTGGTACCAGAGTACTCACTGATTATTTTTACTGTTTAACAGTCAGGCCATCAGAGGCAGAATATCCAACACATGAGCCGCCAGTGTCTTTATAAAATCTTAATGTCTTTCTGTTATCCAGAAATGCATGGCAAATTGCTTTGAGTCGTATTGTCCTATTGCAGAAACCAAATGCGGTGCTCTTGCCTTTAAAACAAAAAAAAAGTCTAAATGTCTTTCCTAAAGCCAAACTGAGGGAAGAGGATGAGATGACTAGCCTTGCTTGGGTCTGAGAGTTGAATGTGGGGTGGGGGCAGGATCTGGTGGCAAAAGCTGTTGTCAGAGGCATCAGTTAAGAAATATCTGGTACTCAGACATCACCAGCCTATGAGTTAAAAGAACCACATTCACATGAACTGCAAAACTTCTTAAAATCTCTTCCAGTAATCTCATCTTATTAATGAATGAATGCACGGCCCAAAGATGACTCAGCCCTTTTTATCATATTTTTTAAAAATTGTGACATAAATTACATAGCATAAAAGTTAACCATCCTAGCCAGTTTTAAGTTAGTCAGTGACATAAAGTCTATTTGTATAATGGTGCCACCACCTTCATCCAGAAAACTCTTTTGACCTTGCAAAGCTAAAATTCTGTTCCTGTTAAACCATAACTACCCCTCCCCCTCCCTGTGCCCCTGGAGTTTTCAGCCTGAGCAACTGAAGGAATGGGGGCATGGGGGTACCCACAGCCCTGCTCTTGTACCTATCATTGCCACTCGTCTTTTGATGGCAGCTCTTTTGGCTTGACCACACTCTCCTCAATGCTTCTTTTAACCTCCTATTACAAATGTCCTCAGGAGGGGACAGGCTTCATGATTCACCTGTGACTGCCACCTAGAGATAACCCACAGTGGTTCCATCAGTTTTAGAATTTTCCCAGTGCCTACGCTAGGATGCTGGTGCGTTTAATCCCCAACAGACAATATTTAGGATCATCTAAAGTGAGTATCTAATCTCTAAATTTACTAAAAAGTGAATAGACTACATATATATTCATGATGTAACTTGATTTTTAAAATGTAGATTGCAAACATTGTAAACATGCCTGTAAGAGACTGATAGAACCCCCAAGAGACAGCAATTTGCATACAAAATGTCAGTTGCCATTGGCAAGCCTAGAAATCAAGGAATTAAGAAAATCCACTCCAGCTTGGGGTCTGGTTACCTCTGGGTGCTTTTTTCATAGAGATTGAGGATGGTCAACTATGGTTGAATATGGTATCTGTCATGGGTTCAGGCAACCTTGGAAGACCTAATCCACTCTAGTGAGTTAACCTACTTTTAAAATAAAATCTTAGGTCATGGTCAACCCATGGATGAACTCCAGGAAGACAAGGGCAATTCCAAACATGGAGAAGTCTAACTCTCATTTTTTTCAAGATTTCAGGTTGCAAGGTGCTTCTTCATACACAGCAAAATGTCCTTCAACAATGTTGCAAGTTTGTTATAATCATCCCATTTTTTAGAAATAAGGAAACTGAGTCTGAAAGAGAAAGGAATTTGATTAGCAGTCATGCAAATAGTTGGGGTGTCTTCTCTCCAGTTCTCCCAGAAAAAACAGGAAAGGGAGAACTTCTTGAAATTTTAGAGAATTCCAAATGACTTTTGTCATTATTTCCTTAGAAAATAATTCTCAACATACTACCAGTGCAGCTTTGGTTACTGTTTTTGTTTAGCTGGAAAAGATTCAATCTGAATTTCTCATTTTTATTTTTAGTTACTTGAATTAATGCAATCCTAAAACTTGCTTGAATATTCTTGTTTTTTCTTTCATTGTTTCATTCTCTTATCATAACTGAATATATATATCCACCATTAATCCTATGGGTAAGAATAGCTACTTGTTGGTCAGTCATAGAAAAATGGATATTCTTTTCTCCTAAAAGGTACCTCCTCCTCTCAGATTCTTACCAGCTCACCTGCATATTTTTGCATTTCCAGCACAACAATAAATAAATGTATGAAGTACCACAGTGGTAAAATTTCATTCTGTCCTTTTTCTTTCAGATTTTTCTTTGGCCACTTTCTCTTTTTAATGTCTACCCTTTCCAGTCTCAGAACCTCAACACAAATGATTATTTTAGAGACAGTTTTCAAATTGTAGGAAAGGTTTTATCTCTTGTCCCTCCCCAGATACATAATTAATCCTATGGATTCGACATTGACCAATTTAGCATGAACAGTGTCTCTAGAGTCTACTCCTCATAAGCTGGATCCTGGAGTTCGTTGTGGTGTTTGGTGTATGCCAGTTCCTCAGCCACATGGCTTCTCTTCTTCACAGGGACAGATGGTATGCTCAGTGGGGGAGTAGTCGAACAGATGTGAGCAGCTATCTTCAGGTTGTGGGGGAGAGGCACAAGGCCTATCCTCCCAGAGAGCATAATATGACTGGTTTCTACATGCTGGCAGCCTTGCATATAGCAAGGGGCAATGTCTATTCTAACTATAGCCATATTTCAATTGTCATGGAGTTGTGGAATTCTACTGGGGTGTGGGACATGAAGACTTCTGCCTTGTTTCACGTCTCTCTCCTACATTGACTTTGTAAGACACTATATGTGAGAAAGAGGCATTGGAACTTTGCAGATTCACGTGGAAATCTCTTGAGCATTTTCATACCAAGTTGTTTTCAGTTGTTTCCAATCTCAGTACTATTGAAGCCTTTGAAGTGGCATGCATTTCATTTTGGCTTCTTAATGAGCCATCTTACCTCTCTGTACTTCAACAATAGGAAGAATCCTCTTCTTAATCTTCCAGCCACCTTCTCCTTCTGTTCCTCTGGCCCATTCCTTCTTTTCCATATAATAGCCTCACTTAAATTTATTTTATTTTATTTTATTTTATTTTATTTTATTTTATTTTATTTTATTTTATTTTATTTTATTTTATTTTATTTTTCAGTCTTCAGAGCTCTTTGCAATGTATTATCAGGTCTCCAAAAGCTATCGGGGAACACCTACCCACAAATTCCACTGTAATGTTGTAACCATAATCCCATTTTATGTGATTAACTCTGTAGATAACTGATCTGTGCAAACTCTATTTTCTATTCCCTGTCCCTCCCCCCAAGTGTGGGCTGAAACTCCCACCGAGGATTAAATGTGTGACTTTGCTTTCCTTGCCTGCCAAATACTCCGTCCTTGCTATGGAGCCTCCCATTCTCTTTGTGTTCCTGGTTCCTTGTTGATTAGCCCTTCCTTCCTCTGTAATAGGAGCTTTGGAGACAGGAAAAATAGTGACTTCCTGTTCTGCTTGTTTATTATGTTTAATTAACTCCTCTGTGACAATCTCTATTTATTGGCCAGGATAACATTCATATTTGAAAACTTGGTTTTCATCTATGGTTGAATTCTAAAATATTTACCATATCAGTTCTGGTTTTTGTAAATTATCCCATTAAAAAAAAAAAAAAAAGACTTATTTCTGTTACCCAGAATGCAGTTCTCAGATGGCAGTGGTTTGTGATACCCAACCATAAAAGATGGTGAAGTTCCAACTGTGGAGGTGAAAGGACAGAGATACAGGTAGATCTCTACCTGTATCTCCAATGCATCTGAATGTGTGATAAGCAAAAAGAGAAGACTAGGGTGGGCAAGTTAGGTTTCAGACCCTAATAAAGATGTGAACTCAAACACACTGAGAGTCCTCAGTGGTTGAGACTTGGTACATTCGGTATGTATCAGGATTGAAAGAGGCAAACATCCAGCACGTTCAGATATGCTTGCTTTGCTGCTGTCTTATCAGATGCTTATCCACAGGGGAAATATCCTAGAAGTGCCTCACTGCAGGAATTGAGTCTTCAAGAAAGCGTTTCTTCACTGGGAAAACATGGTCAAGGGCAGCAGGAAGTTAGATCAGTTCAACCTCATCCTGAAAGCAGCATCTAGAACCACCAAACTGTGGGTGCGCACTATTTCTGTTCTCCAACCATATTAGCCAGATTATTATGGTTTTAGGTGTTGAAAGCCCAATTTAAAATGGTTTAAGGAAAAAGAAAATGAGTTTATTGGATCAATATGTGAAGATACAAGGGAGAGCTAACTTCAGAAACCGACTAGGTTCAGGGGCTCATTGCTTTCTCTCCATCTCTTAGTTCTGCTTTCTTCTGTTTGGGGTCCATCCTTATGTTCTTTCCTCATGGTGGTAAGACGGCTGCCAAAAGTTGCCAGCCTTTGTCCTCTCCTCCCATTAATTCCAATCAGAAGAACCTGGCTCTCTCAAGCATTTAAAAAAGAAGAAGATGAAATCAAGTCTGACATCTAACTTTGACAGACTAGATCATGCTCCCACCCCTGAACTTGGCTGGGGAAAGGAGTATAGATATTGACTGGCCAGACCTGGATCACATGCCCACCCCTAGAGCCAGCCCTAAGCCACATGGGCTAAGAGGAGAACAAAGGAAGATCTTTTAAGAATATATCAGTTATGGGCCAGGGATATAGCTCAGTTGGTAGAGTGTTTGCCTTGCAAGCACAAGGCCCTGGGTTCAATCCCCAGCACCGCCAAAAAAAAAAAAGAATATATCAGTTCTTTGTTGGGCATAGTGGTGCACGCCTATAATCCCAGTGACTTGGGAGGCTAAGGCAGAAGGATCACGAGTTCAAAACCAGCCTCAGCAACTTAGTGAAGCCTTAAGTAATTCAGTGAGACCCTGTCTCTAAATAAAGTACAAAAAAGGGCTGGGGATGTGGCTCAGTGCTTAAGCACCTGTGGATTCACTCTCCAGTACCAAAAAAAAAAAAAAGAAACTATGGGTTCTGAAGAAAGTATGGGTTCTGATATCAATCAAATGTAGGGGGGTTGGAGACCACTCTAGCAAAACAATGTGCCCTGTGCCCAACTCACACCCACAACTGTCTCTATGGGGTAGAAGTCAAAGAGTTTGGTCTGATGTAGGCAGATTTATCCCAGAACTTCTGGGGCAGGTTTGGAATTCAACTCACCCAGTTAAGGTCTCCCCGCCCTCTCCTGGTGGGTAAGCCCATTTCTGCCTTCTTGTAACTCATGCACAACTTCAAGGTGCTATTCCTGTCATGTTGAGTGGGACTGCCGCCTCTCCTCAGTTTTAAAATCTTTTATACTTATGCAAGCATTAAAAAAAAAAAGCTGGACCATAAATTTCTTTGGTGTATAGGTATGAGTGTTTGGAAAGGGACAGAGATTGATAGTAATGATTTGAAAGTTCAAATTTAGAGACCCCTTAGGAATCACATTCAGGATTTTGTCATCTGGAAATAGCTGCCCTAGGCTTTTAGGTCTTAGACAAGACTTCACACAAAAGTTCAAGGATAGCAAGAAAATTAAAAGCTTATTTTCATCCAATATTCCAATTTTAACCTGTACAACATTTTGGGTAATGATATTTATAGAAGAACCAATTCCAAAGGAAAAATCTTCTCTTCTAGTTCCTCCTCCTCCTCCTCCTCCTCCTCTTCCTCCTCCTCCTCCTCCTCTTCTTCTTCTTTTCTCTCTCTCTCTCTCTCTCTCTCTCTCTCTCTCTCTCTCTCTCTCTTTCTGGTATGATACTGGAGATTGAACCCAGGACCTTGTGCATACTAAGCAAGTGCTCAAACCCTGAGCTACATCCCTAGCTCCACAACTTGGCAATTTTGAAAAAATATTGTAAATAATTGATTTTATTTTAAAAATGGATACTAAAGATTCCAGATTGTGCTGCAAATGTCTCCATCCCTCCTGACTTTTCCCAATAGCCCTCAACCCAAACTCTCAGCCCTTTTATCCCCAATGGGGTCTCTTCTTACCCCTGACAAGATATGACCTCTTCACAGGCTTAGTCTGATTTGTGCTATACACAGATTGGGTAATTTATGAACAACAGAAACTCATTTCTGAAGGCTGGGGAAGTCCAATCTCCAGGTGAGGGATTCTTGCTACATTATCCCATGGGGGAGGGCAGAAAGGCAAGATATGACAAAAGTGAAAGCAACCAAGAGAAAGAATAAGCAAGAAAGGAAAGGGACCAAGCTCATTCTTTCATCAGGAAATCACTCTTGCAATAAACTAACCCAATCTAAGCATGAGGAAAGAGCGCTCATTACCTATTCACCTCTTCATATCACAACTCTGTTGCATTGGAAGAGAAGTTTTCAATGCACGGATTTTGGAGGATGCATTGAAACCATAGCATAGGCTAAGGAAAGGAACACAGAGACTACTGATATGCGCCCTTCTGTGGTGAAGGAGGCATCAGTTTCCTTCATTCACGGCAACCAGAAGTTTTAGGAATAATAACCTAGAAATCTTATCCTTTTGTGCTACTATCTAACCTTTCCCCACTGGGCATCATCTGACACTATTGCGAAGTGAAAGCTCAGGCTCTTCCATGTGACTTATACCCCAGGTGACTTGTATTTCCTTTAAGAGACTTCTACCTTATAACTGAATTTCTCTAGGTCCCTCTCTCCTATCACCCCTCCCCAGGTCAAACCATTCTCCTCTGGGAAATGCACCCAGGACTGCTTCCCACAGATCTCTGCCAACAACCTCACTTTAGGGAAGGGCAGATTCTTGGAAGGAGGGGTTGGGCAGATGAAGTCGGGGAGGCAATGCTTAAGTCTTTCAGAATGGTGACTCAAAAAAATATTTATTTGGAAAGAAAATGTATTTAGACAAAAATGTTGCTGTTACATAACTCCTTTCTTTAAATATAGTTGAAAGAATAGATCTTCAATAAGATCACGTGTGCGTCAAAATCAAGTTCTCTACCTAACAATTTTCATGTAATCTGAATTATTTCTTATCAATCAAATCCACTTGTACTAGCCAATGGGTAAGTCAATGACATGATTGAAAGTCAGTTCTGGGTAGGACATGGTTGAGATCTCAAGGGAGGTACAGAGATGTAAAGGAGAAGGTCCCTTCAAGAGCTTGGCAGTGGGAAAAGATGTCATGCTCAGATTTTCAGAAATCCTATTTGGAGTTTATTTTAAATGACTGGAGGATGCCCTTTTTTCAAGGAGAAGATTCTGAAGAGTTATTGTATACATAAACCTTTGCCCTAAATGCTGATGTCACAACCCAAGAAGAGTGTACATACAGAGGTCAAAAGTTTACAAAAACATTCCCAGATAGCAGCGCCAGATGTTACATCTTTGAGCATTGGAGACAGTCTGCCTGCATTGCAACCAGTGTGAACCTCAACTCAGTTTACAGTGTGAACCCCAACTCAGTTTAGAACCTGGCTACACATCTTTTCTATACATGGTCTAACCTATGCCCAGGCAGCAGTCATCCCCGCCATAAGGCAATGTGTAGTTATAACAACTTAACTAGACTTAGTAAAGAATGGAATGGACCTTACCTGTCAGAGAGCTTAGAGAGATATGGAGGTCACAGCCCAGGTGAGACTTGAAGGACGAGAAGGATTAAAGAAGGCACACCAGGAAGAGGGTCAGCCCTAGCAAAGCTCCCAAGGTGAAAAGATTGGGCTCAGTTCAGGGCTCAGGAAGTGGGGTCTCCGAAGAGTAGCACTGAGATGAACATTCAGAAAGGTAGGAGGAGAACAAACCAGAAAGGGACTTGAATTACCTTATTAAACTTTGAACCCATGGTGAGAACTTAATAATTACTTGCCAATTCACTAATTAATCCAAGGTAGCAGAAATATATTTAGACTAACTAGAAGGAAATATTTCCTCAATGCAAGACATGATTTTCCACTTTGGGTCACAGTTAGTGAGCATTTCCTTTGTGCCAACCTTTTTTTTTTTTTTTTTTTTTTTCTCCTGTGCTGGGAATATGGCAATTTGTTAGACAAAAGTTCTGCTCTCAAGGAGCTGATATTTTGATGTGAATGTGGACAACAGACTATAAGAGCTGAATAAATGCATGAGTAATTAAGATCATCTCAGATAGTGATAGGTATTAGAAAGACCATGGAATGATCAGAAAATAAGTTGAAGAAGTGGGGATACTTTAGATAGGGTGGTCAGAGGATCTGAGAGAAAAACACATGATCAAGTTAAATCTCTGAAGGAACATTGGGCTCAGAGTTGTACCTATACACAAGGGTCCAAGGTGACCTGTTAGGGCAAGACTACACGTTTGGAGGTAGCTTCTATGGGAAGATGCTTAGAGAGAATTTTCTACTCTTCTGCAAAGGTAGCCTATATCCCCGAGAAGAGTCATGTGGTAGCCTGGACCATAACCCTACTATAATTTTCTGCTTTTTTATCTGGGAAACAACAGAAATGGACCTGTTCTTTCAAATTCCTTTGACTTATAGCATTCTGTGATTCCTACCATTGCATTTCATGTTCAAACTGCAGAGAAGAGAACAGAACCATTGTAAAGGAGCCACTGGATACTTGGACTATCCTTAAGCCTACAACTGGGGTGCTATGACATGTGACCACTAGGCTCAGTGCTGTGGAGTGAGGGGAAAGCTGGTGCTCAGCATCTGCACCTCCTCCTTCTGTATGCTGTCACATACTCCACAGATTAAATTTATTTATTTATTTATTTATTCCTAATGATGTTTCCAGACTTCCTCAAAGTTAAGCTTCTGGAAGGGCATTAGGTTCTGCCAAGTAGATGCTCTTGGTGGAGATTTGGAAAGCTAAAGAAAGGCTGTCTCCCTGCTGCTGGCCAGCCAGCATTGGTCGGGACAAACTGGGCCTTTCTGCTGGGGCAGCTTCCCTGTGGCTAGTCCCTGGCAGGAGGGTGCTAGGAAGTGCAGCTTCTGGATCCCTGGGTTCCACAAGAGTGTAGGTTCCTAAATGCAATCTTTGTGGCTCAGTTCAATTTCTTCTCTTTCTTGACTGAAGCAGAGGGAGCAGCTGCCTAGGAGGCAAAACTGTTCTGGAAGGCTTTTCTTGAGCCCCCTCCAGCCCTTGCACAGATTTTTTTAAGCCCCTAATTCCCTGTAGAATGTTGGCTGAAGAAGTTAGGAGAAATGTCTCTTTCCTTCGTGTGAGCCCTTCCTGATAGAGGCTCTAACCTGTGTTCAAAAGAGAAAAAGTTCTTTCAGACCCTGATTGTTAAAGTTTTAAATATATCACTTCTACCTTTATTTCCAAATCAGCCTAAGGCCTTTACTTCCTGAGAATCACAGCTCCCTATGTGAAGGAACTCTCTCCCTCTGTCCACCCCACGACTCTCAGGAATATATTGATCTTTAGCAAAAGCATTCACAGGGTTCAGGGATATTTAGATTGAAACTATTTACTCTACATTCAGATATATTACTGGGCGACCAGAATTTATAGCATAAAATGAGAAAAGTCACTGACTTACAAATAAACAGCTGAGACATAAAATGCATTTGTAAAACCGAGGACCCATATTTATACATAAAACCAGACCTTTCAAGGACTATAAAGAATTGATTTTTTTCCCTCTTCTTTGTTTTGGAAGACAACCATTGGTTTTCACTCAGTATTTCCCAAACAGGAAAGTATAGAATTTGAACGGATCTTTTCTCCTTGCTCTCCCTTCCCCCAGCTTTTTTTCTTTTTTTTTTTTTTCTTTTTCTTTTTTTTTTTTTCTTTTCTTTTTTTTTTTTTTTTTTTTTGTAGTTTCTGTCTTGGCTACTTTCTAAGAATTTTTGGAAATAAAACTATAGAAAATTGACTAAGGTTTGCATGAAACTTTAAAATATATACCATTGAACATCCTTTCGTCCATTAAAGTCTATGTCGTAAAAAAAGATAATTGAAAAGAAAATTAGCAGCTGAAGCACTCCTGTTTAGACTCACCAGAGAACCATTTCAGAGGTAATAGGGCTCATCCAGTCCTTTCACTGTATACAAAACATGATCTCTGAAAGCCATTTGTATTCAAATTAAGTGCATCTAAACCTACAATATTATTTGCTCTGAAAAATCACCTCTTCACCCCCGTTTCCACATATATGGATCCTCTAAAGAAGAGGATCCTTTGTTTCATAATTAAATAGAATCAGGACACTGAGAGAAAGGTTCTGATGGCAGGTAGTGTCCAGTCAAATTTCAGCAGGGAGGAAATGAAGAAGAAGGAAAAGAAAAGAACAAGTGTCATTCAAAGATTGAATTTGAATATTAGAGATTAGAGAAAGGGTCTACAGGCAAGTTTTCCCCATTTTGTGTACAGAAACAGTCAAAAAACAAGCCCAATTAATATTAATAATCCTCTTTATTTTCCCCATTATCTTCCTGAGTCCTTTCTTTTTAGTTGTTTTTATAAAACCGAAATTTCCTATTCCCTGCTTCCTTGAGATGCCTTCCCTTCCATGCATCTGAAGGCAGACCCAGAGTCTCAGATAATCTTCCAGCAAGATCATGGAAGATTACTGTCCTACTTTTCTTGCATTTTCCTCGTCTGTGTGAGAGCAATTCAATGGGTCAGCAAAGAATAGAGTTGGAAGCTTCTCCATGCTCTAATGGAACAGGCTCACCAAAAAAGAATGTTGTCCAGAAAGGAATTGCTGAGCAACTTGACTCTCCATTGGTCCCTAGCCTCTGAATACTCTTTCCAACAGCCAAGTCTATTGATCAAGTGCTTGGGAAGTGCCCCACACTCCTCTAGTCATTATGGGGTGCACAAAATAGAACAGGAATACAGGAATCTACAATTACACCACCAGAGATTCACTCTCACGGGATCACGTACTTTTGCAACTTCTCACATGAAGCTGCCATTAGGCATCTTTCACTGGATTATTTCCTGAACAAGATGGGAAAGAACTGAACTGAACTGGCTGGGAACCTACCTAAGAAAAGGGGGTTGTGGGAAAGAACGAAGGGCACCTTTGAAAGAACAAACTTGTTGGAAAGCCACTGGGATTGATATATTGATGTATAAAGAAGAAAGTGGGAGGGGGTAGGGTTCACTTAAACACATCGGTCCCTTGACAGTATTTTCCTTATATTTTTTCTTTTCTTTTTTAAATGGATGGCAAATGGGTTTGGGGGTGGGGGGAAATGTGGTACCCTTAGGATTTCTATTTATGGCTACATTTTATCTGACTTTAATAAAAACACCAACAAACAGAAGTAGGAATGTCCATGACACACTTCCTGACCTGTACAATCTCATAATAAGTTTGCATGCTGGTGGTTTCTGACTCAGGGACAGATGAGGAGCAAGAGCCAGGAAGGGAAAGGGGAGGACAATGCCTCTTGAAGTAAACTCAGACAATTAAAATTCCACCCTATGGGCACCAACATCAGGAAAAACTTTAAGAGAACAAATAATCTTGGGCTGAGAAACCTTGACACAGCCTCTGAAGTCAAGGTCTCAAAAATTCAGATAGGAAAAGTTCTTGGCATGATTTCTTTTGGCACAAGTCTCGAAAATTGAAATCAAATGCTGCACAGTCAAGCAGCTTCTAAGCAATTTCAAATAAGCACAGTCATAATTCATCTCCAGTCAAACAATGTGAGATTTTAATAAGAGCAACAGGAAAAGTTCTAGAAGGAAAGAACACTCCTAACTTCCATTGTTCTGCAAACACTCCCTCTCAAGTGATTTTTTTCCCCCTGCAGTTGCAGAGTGGGTGTCTGATGATCTGAACACGAAAAAAGGTAAATTGTACTCTTTTATTCCAGTAAAGGATAAGTGTGATTATTTCTTACATAATTCTGGATACATGATGTGCAAATGTATTTGCTTGTGTGATGTAGCAGAATTTGTGCTCGTCTAACTTCCCACCCAAGAAACTGGAAAATATCCATGTGATGAGGGAATGCCCCTTGGGGCCCAGTTTCTTCTTGGCCTGGAGACTGGCTTGCAGAATGTACTGTGCAAATTATTTAACTTCTTTCCTTTTTGCAGGGGCAGCTGCAAAATGGGATGGGGGTGGTGGTTCAGAAACTATATAAACCTGAATGTTGCTATGAAGGTACATAAACTCTTCCTAAAGGGCTATGCTGTCCATCAAAGTTTTGATACACACTCAATAATAATAACAACCATCAAGCCCAAGCATCTGTAGCCAGGACTCTGATCCAAAAGATTCAGACTTTATTAAGACTTCTTCCATCTTTAAAAGTTCTAGAACTCCACACTCACAAGCACCTGTTCTTGAGTGAAAAAATAAGGCTTAAAATTTTTTATATAGAAGAGGATTTTTTTTCTTTTTAAAACTTTTTAATTTGAAATAATGACAGATTTGTAAGAAGTTACAAAGATAGTACAGAGACGTCTGGTATATAGCTCCCCTAGCTTCTTCCAATTGAAATATCTTATAGAACTATAGTACATTATCAAAGTCAGGAAACTGATATTAGCACCACATTATTGACTAGATTTAGACTTTACTGGGTCTAGAACAGGTAGTTAAAACAACTTGGATCATCTGCATGATATTTATTCTTGAACGTGCCATGGTGTAGGGAATTTGACCTTGCTATCATTAGACCTATATATTTTGGGTAAATTATTTAATGTTACTAAGCCTCCATTTGTTCATCTATAAAATAAAAACAATACCATCAAGTTGTTATGAGGAAATATCTCTATTCCAGTGAGGGCATATATAAGGAACTCCCAGAATACTAGTTTTCTTCATTTCTTCACAAGACCTGACACTTTAGTTCCCAGAGTTTTGCAGGAGACCCACATGCCCTGCTAATAATTATCTGGGTTCTTGATTATAATTGTTGTTATTATTTTCTTTAGGTTGGTCCTGTCTCCTATAACCAACATCCCTGTCAGAGAACTTCCACAAAGTTTGTTTTAGTGAGAAGTCTCAACTCTGGGAAGAGTTTTAATGCCACTTCTGTCAGAAGCAGCCTTCTACCCCAGGAAAGTGTCTTGAAAACTTCAGGACCAGCCTGTTCTGTGAAGCCAGCATCCACCAAGTCATCTAGATGATCTAGACTCTTGTGTCCCCATGGCCTAGCACCCAAGCTGGAGTTGACAGCTGAGCTGGATGGTCTTCCCTGGCTTATAGGTGGACCCTGGAATAATGGTAAGGCTTTGACACTCCAGCTGAAAGAAGGGAATCAGTCTCAATTGTGGGGTTTCTTTCTGCCTTCCTGACTACCTGCCACCCTGTGCAGGTGCACGCTTTGTGGCATTGGGCCTGAGGGTGACTATAAAACCCAGATGGGCTTCTCCACCTAGTTTTTATTGTGTATTACAATAATTTGTCTATTATAAGCCAACTGGGTAAGTGCCATCCTTCATTTTCTTTTTGGTACAGTGCCTGCCATTGCCTTAATGTTCAATTAATAAAATTGCAGTAATGACCTTCCTTCTGGCCTAGTCTTTTGGAAGCAATGCTGGGCAGACAATATGTCTGGAGTGGATTTCCTCAGAGCCTCGGTTCTCAGCAGAGGTCAGAGTAATGTGGAGCAAGATGGGTGGACATGAGGGTTATATGGAGGGAGGCATACAGACAGGGTTGAGAGAAAGGGATGTTGGGGTGGTGATGGGGACATCCAAGGCTTAAGAATAGTCTGGAGAATTTTGTGAAAATACTCAACTTTGGTGTCAGACTGACTTTTATGAGACTCTTGGCTTTTCCATTGATCAGCTGTGTGCATTGGAACAAATCCTTTCAGCTTCTTTAGCCTTTCTTTTCTCACCTGTGAATGGGAACAATTCCTACCTCTAACATTGTGAAGGCTGAAAAAGATATTTCGCTTGATTAAACATTAGTCAAGCTCTTGAACTGGGTCCATCTGTGGCCTTCTTTTAAAATCTAGTCTTAACAAGAACACCCCCAACCTCACCCCACCACCTGTGTCCTGGATATCTGATCACCCTCCATGTTTGATCGAGTTCCTCATCCTCCACCATCTTCCAGGTGATTTCTAATCACCTTGACCTGTCTTCGGCAAGAATTCTGTTAGGTAATTTTAGCCAGAACCCATTCCTCCATATAGCTGGATATTTCCTCTTGGTAACATTCCATCCAGTGACCCCCACCATGCTCCTTGGCTATAAATTCCGGCTTGCCCATGCGGTTTTCAAAGTTGAAACCAACCTCTCCCCTGCTCTAAAACCCCATTGCAGTAGTCACTATATCTATCACATTAGTCCTGGGGTCTCCATGAGGAAGACCTTAACGAAGGCTTATGAATACATTTTTCTTTAACAAGACACAGTAAAACAAAGGCGTGGGGGAGGGCACCCAGGGATAAATGAAAATTTCCTCCCTACCCCAGGCTTCTAGTAATATCCAAGCACAGTTTTTACCTGAAACTGTTCATCTATCCACTTTGGGATACTGTCGGCCTACTCCTGTGGATTTAGGTTTAGGGATTGTTCCAGCTGACCTTGAATGTTGCATGTCAAATTTACCCTGGGGCACACAGGATAGTGACATGAATAGTTGCAGGATGGAGTTACACTTAGGAAACCCAGGGAGGTCACACCTAAGGCCCGAATGCTTCCTTTGGACTGCACAGGTAACCAGGTGTGACATGAAGGTCTTCACCCTGGCAGGAAGGGCTTTTTTTCCTTCCACGCTGCAGAAATGGAGGGTGCTAAGGCTGACTCTGTGCCAAAGGTGGTGTTCGGGGTTCTGAGCAAGACAACGTCGCGGGAGGCCAGGACATGCACTGGGGAGGTTCAGAGTGGCGGGGCCAGCTTGTTGGAAAGCAGGGGCGTCGGGCCCAGGCTCCCGCGGCGCGGCGACCACCAGGTGGCACCAAGGGCCCGGGGCCTGGCCGCCTCCCGCGGGCGGCGCGGCGGGGCGGGGCAGGAAGGGGTTAAGGAGCTGGCTGAGCCGCCGCCGCGGCTCTTCGGGGAAACCCGGCGCGGGGCGCGGAGGAGGGAGCGGCCGCGGGCTGCGGGGCCCGGCCAATCGGGCGGCGGGCCCGGCGCGCGCGGAGCAGGCAACATGGAGGGAGGCGCGGCGCCCGGCCGCCCGTGACGCGCCGCTGCCTGGCCGGCTCGTCGGCGAGCCCGAGCCGCCCGCGGCCCCGCGGCGCGGAGATGAGCAGGTCCGTGGCGCTACTGCTCTGCTTGCTGGGCTGCCACGTCTGGAAGGCGGTCACCAAGACGCTGCGGGAGCCAGGCGCCGGAGCCCAAGGTCGGTGGGCGGCGGCGGGGCCGGGGGCTTTGTGTCGCGCCGGGCCTGGCGCAGAGGCGGCGGCGGGAGGGTCCCGGGTTGCATTGTGGTGGAGGCGGCAGCCGCTGCCGGAGCCGCACCAGAGCCGCGCCGCACCGCCGGGCCTGCAGACACCGCGCTGCGCTCCCGAGGGGGCGGCGCCGCAAGGGGACGAGGGGCCCGCTGGGCAGATGCTCCCGGGGGGCTGGGGCGGGCGGGGGTGCGGGGGCACCAGCTGTTGTTGCTGCTGCTGCTGCTGCTGCTGGCTGGTCTGGATGCAACCGAAGATCCTTTCCTTTATGCGGTGATACGGACACGCGGCTCCATATCCTCCACGGAAGAGGGTGGCCCAGGGCTTGCTGCCGCCGCTCCCCAATCCAGGATCGGGGCTGGAGTCCTAGAATCCCAGCTCCGAGGCTGCGCTCGGCCCTTTTGTTGTGGTGGGGAGGGGGAGGCCGACGCCCCGGAGTACCCGCTGCGCCCCAGGACCCGGAGCTCTGCGGCTACTGCCCTCCACCAGCCTGCTGCAGTTTGGGAAAGTTTCGGGGTCTTCTCCCTATCCGATGTCTTTTGCAGACCTTTAGAGATTTGCTCAGCGGCCTAGGAATCATCGTGAGAGGAGAAAAATATTGGAATTGGAAAGCCCTAACCAGTTAAAACAAAAAAAAATCATATACCCGTCTGTCTCCAGCTCTTGCCTTTTGTCTAATCTTTGGCCTCTGCAAATCTGCTTTCCAGCCAGGGAAGTAACGTGGTCGCCTCTGAGAACGCCCACAAGACTGTCTTTTGTTTTTTACATCTGAATTTACCTGGGGGGGACCCCCAAAGCTTCCTTGGCATGCTTTTGTAGGGACAAAATCAAGTGCTTCTCTATTGCTGGCCTTTTAGATGAGATTGAGGCCCTCGGATGAGCATCTGCATCCCCTGGCTCCTTTGGGCCTCTCAGGTCTCTGGAAAGCTACTTCCCTGCGGCCACGTAGACCCCCAAGATCACAGAGAGGTGTGTGGCCTGCAAAGTTGGCCCTGCACACTGAGGGAGGAGGAGGGCTCCATCCCAGCGTTCTCTTGCTGGGACCCTGCCTTAGCTTTTTTCCTCATGCTAACCCTTCCCTGATGCCAGGGACCAGAGAAGCCTAGACCTAACACACCATGACAGGGAGGGGAGGCTCTGCCCACAATCTGGGTTTAATTTCTTACCTACATGTTGAATTAAAGGTTTTTATATCCATCATTTGACTGTATTCACTGTATTCAATGCAAAAACATGCATTGTTTTTTCCAGGGTTATGGTAGAAAATGACCATTATGATGTATATATAAATTTAGCATTACATTCTGGAAGGGGGGACATTGACAGGGTACAAAAAGACCCATATGTCTTTTCATGTAGGAGATGAATGTTTATGGCATTAGATCATCAGCACTGAATCGTAGCCTCTTTCATTTATACCCTACTGCTCTTTTCAATCAGCTATTTTAGTGAATATGATATTTGTGCCTCAATGAAGCCATTATTTTCAAAGAGCAGGTTGGATTTATGTCACTGGAAATAGTAATATATGGAAATATTGTTCATGCACTTATGAAATTGAGGAAGATATGGCTCCAATTTTTTAAGTCACCAAAAACCTACTAGATTTTAGGTCTAAGTTAATGCTTTACTGAGCTGTTGCTGCTAAACACTCAGAAATGGATATTCTGAAAAGAGGGGAGGAAAACCATCAACCTATGAGAATTTGTCATGGCTGAGTATCTTAGTATATGGTATGGTTTCAGTGGGAGTCAAGTGTCTTGGAATGTTCTTCCCCTTCGATTGATTCATTAACTTGTTATTTAGAGTAAGGATGAATTTTTAAGGTGTTGAATCCGGGAGCTGTAGCAAAAGTCAGGATCTCACCATCTGATATCTGGATTTTGAACTAGTCATTATTAAGGGAATGGACAATTTCTCTTTTGACACATGTGTTTGCCTTTAACCCCTGAGTTTGTTCAAAGCATCTTAACATTTATTACTTTGTTTTGGGTTTTTTTGCAGTGCTGGGGATTGAATCTGGGGCCTAGGCAAGCATTCTCCCACTGAGTCATATCCCCAGCCCATCACTGTCTTCTAATAGTTTTAAAATGCATGTCTTCTCTGTTCTCCTGGATCTTGTACACAGTGAAGACAAATGTTACATTCGATTTTACTTTGCATTTTTCACAGAAGTTTGCTGATTGTTTTGCTCATAGTTGGGGCTCAGGTAGTGCTGAATGGATGAAAGGTTGAAGATGCTAATGTGTATACCATAGTGCAATCTGGGATTATCATTATTAGCATGCATTTTAAGAAGGAAAGTTCAATGTCTAATTTCTCCAAAACCTAATTTGTAGGACTTGTTCTTGCATTGTGAAAACAAACTTGAATCAGATTTGGAACAAGCATGTACACACACATTGTACACCAACAGGGTTTGGAAATCACATAATACTTAGAGATCTCAAACATGTAGAAACCATGTACTCTAGTATTCCAACTAGATTCCAAATGACACCTTCTTTATTAAATAAATCTTTATTATAACATCTGGAGAAACCAACGTCTGCCAAATTTCTTGGCTTTACTTTGCTGTTTATATATTCAAGATAAAATTCAAGTTTTGGTGTTAGATTTTCTTACAAATCAGCAAAGTGATTTCCAACGCAGCGGTTAGTTGCCATGTGATTAATATCATTAATGTGAAGAATATGATTGGGTTTTTTATTAGGGGTCTAGATAGAGTTGCTCTGAAGCATTTACAGTATCTTTTGTGGAAATTTTACAGAAAGTGTTATTCAAAAGTATTGACTTTGACTTTCTGTGTGTCTTACCAAACTGCATGGAGGAAGCTTGATAGAGGGGGCCCTCTCTTTGAAGAGCAGTAAGCTGTGCAAATGTACTCTATAGGGGTATGTTTTTGAAGCCCAACACTATTTACATGCCAAAAGAAAGGTCAGAACTAGGTGAAAGACTTCATGCTCAGACTTACATTGTTCCATCTTTATTTTGTTGCTATTACCTAACAGTAAGGTAGTTTGCAATAATGTGTAAACTTTTTGTTCTTCCAGAAAAGCTACAATCTGGCATAACATTTGAGTGAATGGTTGGCTGCCTCTCTTCTCTCCAAGAGCTCTATTCTTTGCCAAACTCAAACTTCAGTTATTAGACCACTGTGATCAGTTGAAAGACTGAAGCAATGAATGGAGGTTTCTCAGGAGGGTCAGCCAACAAACATGACTTAGGCTGTCATAATATTAAGAGCAAAGAGCATGACTTTTTTTTTTTTTTTTTTTTTCTTGTGGTGCTGGAGATGAAACTCAGGGTCTCTTGCATGCTGGGAACGCATTCTACCAATGAGCTTTATGCCCAGCCCAAGAGCATACTATCTAAACAAAACTCAGGGGCTTGCATCTTGGGAACCTGGAGAAGTTAGACTGACAGAAGCCACTGGTGCTTCATTGAAAGCCAGATGTGATAACTCCATACAGAAGCAACTGCGACATCTAGGGGATTTCTGGCAAAGTCTTGGAAATGACTTTATGATTTTTGTTTTTTGAGACTTGGTTCACAATGTTGCCTAGGCTGCCTTCAAACTCCTGGGTTCAAGTGAGTAGCTGAAACTACAGGTGTGGGTCACTGTGCCCAGTTACAAATTATATTTATATTCCTGCTTGTTATGTAATACTTTGTAATTTATAGGCTACTAGCTTAAAATCCTAACCAAAGGAAGAAAAATACTGAGTGAACTAAATCCCAAGCTCTTTTTTATGTTTTATTTTGAAACAGGGTCTCAATTGCTGAGACTGGCTTTGAACTTCGGATCCTCCTGTCTCAGCATCCTGAACTGCTGGGATTATAGGCATGTGCCACTGCACCCAGCCACTGAGTGAATTTCTAAACTAATAGCTTTCAAATGGCTTTCTCAGTTTTAATCAGTTCTTCCTTTTGACACTGATATCTCTGTAAATCTATAAATCAAACTCTACAACTTTATCATTGTTGGCAAATATTAGGTAGTTTTAGGAAGTACTAATTTACTAGTTTTAATAGAAAGCACATGGAATTAAGTTGGACACCAGACATGTATAATACTGTATATTGAAGGAAAACTTAGATAAACATTTCAGAGGTTTAGATGAAAGAGTTCGTGATGACAACTACCTCGTGTACTTTTTATGAAACATGTTTAATGGAAATTTTTACACACACACAGTTTGATCAAGTTATAGAGAAATACTGTAAACAAATCATTTTCACTAGATTTTTACCAACTACTTTATGAGTTGAAAAGCACAATTCATACTAAATTATTTTGTTCCAGCAAACATGAAACTAAATATATTTTTTAAAATAAAACTTTAAGTAGATCAGTTAAGTATATGAAATAACTGTTTTTAAAAGAAATTCTACAGTATGACCCCTTTGCATGCCCTATATAAAGAAATGCCTAATATTTTTAAAGCCAAACTTGTAAATAGGCAAAATTTAAGGCAACTACCACTTTAGGAAGGGGCTTTTTAATAAGTTCTTTTAAAATAAACAATTTGGTCAGTATGTTTTGAATGAGTCCATCTTCCTGTGATCAATCATTTCATTTGCCAGCTCCTCTTCCTCCCTGATTCAAGTCAGTCTGCAAGTAGTTACTTTTCTTTCTTTCATTTATTCCTTACAAAATATATGAATCCTTACAGATTACAGTAATTAGACTTTCCTGTGTGGATAGCTCCACCTTTCCCATCTCTTGCCTTTAGCTGCTATTTCAGCTCTATTTCTTTATAACTAATAGAAACTTTTAATTCCGTGCACAAGGTTTACCTTCTCATCTTCCGCCCTTCTCCACCCCAGCATATTTTCTTAATTGGACTCAAAATCTGGCTATCCCCTTAGATCCTTTCTCTGCCTTGCAATCCATACAATCTATAATCTTATAAGCACATTTACATAGCTCATTTTAATACCAGCAGGATCTTGGAGATCAGGGTTATTTTCCTTGTTCCAAAGATGAAGAAACCAAGAGAAGTAAATTGTAAGGTAATGTTCTCTCCAGGCGCACAGACCTTGTGGTAGGTAGAATAATGGCACCAAAGATATCAGTGTCCTAATCCCCAGAACCTGTGAGTATGTTACTTTACATGGCACAAGAGACTTGACAGATAAGATTCTGTTAAAGATCATGAGATTGGATGATTACTCTGGATTACTTGTGTGGGGGGACCCAATAAAATCAGGAATCTTTATAAAAGGAAGGTAGAAGGAGTAGAATCAGAGGACATGGGATGATGGAAGCAGAGGGTCAGAGTTAGAGATAAAAGATGTTACACCCGCAGCTTTGAAGATGGAGGAAAGAACCATGAGCCACCTTTAGAAGGTAAGGAAACAGGTTCTCCCCTAGAACCTCCAGGAAGAGCACAGCTTTGTGAACATTTTGAAATTAGTCTAGTGAAACTGATTTGGAACTTCTGATCTCCAGAATTGTAAAATAATAAAATCATATTGTTTTAAGCCACTAAAGTTTTGGTAATATATTATTGCAGCAATTGGAAACTAATATGGACCCAAATCCCTAAAAACTGTAAACAGGGATACAACTGTTCGACATGGACCATTTTTTGGAATCAAGCTACTAAAGATAACATTTGAAAAAAATGCATGGGGTTGTTGCATCTGTTTAACAAAATTCTGCCAAACTGGAGCCATGGCAAGAATCCTTGGGGAACACCTCGAAGGATTACCAAAATAACTATTTTTCATCCAGATGAGATCAGTGTGCTAGGACTTTTTTTTTTCATAAGGAAGGTACATCAAGTCTGTCATGTTCCTTCTAGAGTTTGGATTCACATCTGCAGAGAGAACTTGGTTGACTTTTGAACCACCTGAAAAAAGCATTTTTAGAAAGCTTGCTTGCTTGGAAGCTATGCTCTAATTTTTGTTGAAACATAACTCTTAGTAGCAAAATAAGTTAGAGTTGTGATCAGAAGTCATCACAGGTTCTCAATGCCTTGAAATGTTAGGAACACCCCCCCACCCCCACCCCACCCCCGCAAACTTGAATAGCCTCCCAGTTGTCTCAGACAGAGGCTCAGAACACCCCCAGTATTTATCCATGTCTCTTAGGCAACTGGGCCCCTGTAGCTCCAGGATAGGCACCATTTAAACAATTGAAGGTGTCCCCAGGGCAGGTGCAGTGTGGGAACCAAGGATAAGCCTTGACCCTGAGCCTGTTAGGGAACACAGGAAAAGAGAAATCACTTGGCTTTCTCACTGAGAACAAAAGAATCAAGTTGAGTGTAGACAAGTGGGGGAGACAGGTTGACCCTGGGGCAGGTCCCAATACAGCAGCTGAAGAGGTCCCTGGGGATTCGGTGGAGAGTTTGAAATTCTAACCTGTGTCCCTGGGAAGGAGAAGGATGGGGACCTGGCTTAGCACAAGTTTCCCCCAAGGAAATGAAGAAAGAAGTCAAGAACGAAGAGAAGCTAGAACCTTCTTTACTTTTGGGTTTTGGCAATAAAAGGTAAATAAGTGGAGAAAGGAGAGAATCTTCTGGTGACTGAGGTCCTGGCATATTGGAGTAGTATACTTAACTCATCCTACCCCAACCCTCCTTCATTCTCTTAAGTTTTACTTCTGTGTAGACCTGAGTCCTCACCAGCATGCTTATGCCTGCCTCTGAGTCTGTTCTTTTGTCCCAGACTGCCTTCCAGTTTCTCTCTCTTCAAACACCTTTTTATCCAGTGTTCTTTCCTACAGAGTAATGTTTGAGTATTTCCCACTTACCCAAAGTATAAAGCATGAATTAGTAAGTCCAGCCTTTCCAGCCTCCCCGGTCTTCCTCAAGCGTGTCTCTCTCCCACCTTTACCTTCTGTTCTTCACCAGTTTAAATTATTTTCTCTGGTAGGACACTCTTGCCATTCCTGTATATCCTTACTTCCCTTCACCTACAGCTATTTTCTGCTCTTAAAATCAGGTTCCCACATCTTAGCATCTGCTCTATGAAGACAGAATGCCAAATGACTTATTAAATGAAAAGTGTTGGCACGTGGTCGGAGGAGGGGGTATTGTATTCTGTGTAAGCTTATTTCAAAGTTTTGGCCCTCTGATGTTTTACAGTCCAAGTAGACAAATAAATGAATAAAGTCAGAAGGACACACTAAAGTTCTTTTTATGTAATTAAGCAAGAGTCTGTTTAGTAAGTTGAAACCTGCCAATGCTTGGGTGGCTGAAAGTGACTGTCGCCTGTCAGTAATGTTTATTTCTAGGCATATCAAGGATTCACGCATAGTAAATACCAGGAAGTTTTATTAAGGAGGTTATATGTGTGCACCATGTCCCCCCGTGTTCCTGAAAGTGCTTAGACATAAGGGGGGGTCTTGGCGATTGGATGCTCAAGCCACTGCAGATAGGTAGGGCAGTCCTGTGTTACAGTGATTTCCACTTTCAGTTGGTGCCCTGATTAATAATTATGGAGACAATTAGGTGAAGCTCTCTTAGAGTATATAATCTGGGAAGATAAGATTATCAAATATAAATTTAATATATTCGTCAAGTGTTTCAAACCCCTAATTTTACAGAAAATATAACAAGATATGCTCAAATAAGAAAAATCCAAGATCTTTTGGAATAGTGGGAAGTAGCAAACAGCACAGGAAAATACGATTTTAGAACCAGATACTTTGCAAGTGAGTACTGAGTTTATGGAAGATTGTTTCATTCTATTACTTTGCTTGTCTTACTTTAAACTGCAAAGAGAGAGAGAAGTTTAATGAGGAAAGACAACTATTTCCAAGTCAAATGAACATTTTTGTTTGCTTGCATACACACATGCACACACACTGAAGATAATGATTGAATTTGTAGTAGGGGAAGGATTTGTGGTTTTGACAGAGATGAATGAAAGACACTGAATGCTTTGATTAAACCCATCCTAAGTCCATAAGGTGACTCATTGGAAAGACTTCTGATTTCAAAAACAGCAGTCTCAATGGATGAGGGTCACTCTTTGCCACTTCATGCCGACAGTATTAGAGTGTGGTTGTGGTTGGGTTCCTCCGCACCACAATGTGGCTTAAATCTTTCCTCTCTGAGAGGAAGGTCAACCAGGAATGTTTTCTGATGGAAATTTATCTTAACGGAGAGAATTAAAACACATGTATGTTGGATAGTGATATTTTATTATTAGATAACATTTATTATTAATTTAGTTGTTTATTAATAATTATCATTCATTTTTAATCATATTTTGTTAATAATTTGAATGAGGACTGGGTCAAGCCATGGATCATACTATCTTATGAATTGAAGTTAAAAGGGGGTTTGCAAAATGTAGATACAAATAAAAGAGCTGTAACTCCGGCAGAAACAAAATTTCAGAATACGACAGATTAATATTTCTTTTTTAATCAATGGGAAAAAGACTTAGATCCTTCAGGTGACCAAAATGTTCAAGGAAGGGCTATTGTGACTTGGTTACCCCAAATTCCGGGGTGATCATGGGTTGTCTTGATGAAGACATGGCTTCTAGAAAATGTGTTTGGACATAATACTACTGTGTTGTGAGCTGACCTGGCCGTCCTCAGAGGATTGCCTTTGGTCCTAGGTGGCAGATTTAAGGTTACTATTGATCCTGCTGGACATACCCAATGAGAACATGAGCTCAGGTTTCCAGGCTTATTGTACTGTTTATCCTTGTAATCCATGTGTAAGTTTTGGTGAGGGGGGTCTGGACTGGCAGGCCTCTGTGCACAGAACCCTCCAACAGGAACTTCATGGTCCTTGGTCATCACAGACTCAGCTTCAGAATATCTGAATTGAATTCAACGGGTGGAAAAGTTCAGAAATTTTTTTTAAAGGATAGCAGCTAAATGGGTAGTTTCAAAGTCTTGTTCACAAAACATGGTCCAGTTCCAGAGAATATTTGGTTTAGAAGAAAAGAAGACAAGGGGACATGTAGGGAATTTGAGATACTTTCAGGGCCAATACATTAGTTTTCTATTGAGACCCTAACAAATTACCTCACATTTAGTAGTTCAGAACACCCATCATCATGTGACAATTTTCATGGGACAGAAGCTGGGCATAGCTCAGTTAAGTCTCTGCTTTGAGCTTCACAAGGCCAAAATCAAAGCTTCAGCTGAACTCTGTTCTTTTTGGAGGCTCTGGGGAAGAATCTGCTTCCAAACCCATTCAAGTTGTCTGAATCCAGTTACTTGCAGATGCAGGCCTGAGGTCACCGTTGCTTTGCTATCTGTCAGCCAGGAGCCTTTCTTACCTCCACAAAGCCACCTACAGCCTGTCACCTTGCTTCTTCTGTCACCAGCCAGCAACAGCACATTTTATCCTCAGTATATCAGATGTCTCTGGTTTATTAATCTGCTATGCCTCTGACAACAGCCAGAGAAAGTCCCTCACCTTTAAGGGTTCATGTGATTAGATTGGACCTGCTGGATAATCCAGAGTAATCTCTCTGTTACCTTAAGCACTTTAATCACCCTTGTAGTCCCTTTTACCATTTGGCAGAATACATTTCCAGATTCTGGGGTTGTGGGATGTGGCTATTCAGTGGTCACAGCCCTAGTGCAGAGGATGGGTCATGCATCTCCAGTGGAACGAAGACACCTGTCACTAGCGGTGTTGAGGTGGAAAACTGCTGAGCATGTTCTCTCTGTAATTCTGGAGAAACATTTTGGGCAAGTGACTTGTGCCTTTTGCCCCTCAACTTTAGAACTTGACATGGGCACACATAAAAACAATGCAGCTTATGCAATAACAAAAGCTATTGTAAAGTACTGCATTTAAAGCTGAGTTTTTGTATTTTGACTCTGAGAACCTAGGAGTGAAGTTTATTTAGATAATAAATATTTAAATAGTATTTATTAAATATTTATTAAATGTTATTTAAACATTTAAATAACACTTATTAAATATTTATAATATCTCAGTTACACTTAATATTACGTCAGTGTAATAGAGACAGGTACTCTCCTGGACATGGAAAAAATACAGTAGTGATTACCTAATGTGTTGGGTGCTTATTATTACACAAAGTAACTTGATGGATTATCTTACTTAATCTTCACATCAATCCTTTGCAAGATAAATGTCATTCTTATTTTATAGAAGAAGATGGGGTGCAGAGAAGGTATACCACTTTCCCAGAATGACACAGTAATGAGCAGAATCCACTGTGTTACAGGGGACCACCGAGCTTTTACCCTCAGACTATGTCATTTATGAGTTTGAGGATAAAATTTTAATTTCACACATTTTTTCTATTTATTGATTTGTTTATTGCAGTCCTAAGGATGGTACCCAGGGCTTCACACATGGTAGGCAAGTGCTGTACCACTGAGCTATATCCCCAGCCCCAATTTCACATAATTTTAATTATTGTGATATTTTACCAGTATAAAATGGGGCTCTTAATTGTCCTGGTAATTTTTGTGAAGCAAAGCAAAATATACTCCCTTGTGTGCTCCTTCTTTGCCTTTGATCCATGGAAAGTGACCTTGAACAGTTATTTGCCGAGCATCTTCTAAGAGCAAAGCTTGGTACTTGGTGCTGTGTGGCATCCAGATTTGTAGAAGAGATAAGCAGCTCACACAAAGAACTCTCAAGAGGTTTTAAGGGATACTCAATAGAGCCATGTGGGATTGGGGGCTATACCCAGCCAGGGTTCCAGGAATCATTTGACTTGGGTACAAAGTTCAGTAATGTTAGAGAATCCTGAATCATGTTTGAGCCTACCAGTGGCAAGTTTGTTGGAAAGGTTGTGGTCCTGTGCAGAGCAACCACTCAGGGATGACTGTTTGGGATTCATGAGATGCCTTTTTTCTCTTTTTGGCACAAAGGGAGGAGTTGATTTGCTCTAAAGTGAATGTGAAATACCAGTATTTATTTGATATTTGAACTTACTTGCAAAACATTGATCTTTTTCTCTCTTTAAGAAAAACTTCCTGGCTTATGTTTGCTTATACAATAATCCCCCCCAAATTTTTAAAATGATTGTTTTATGTGACTGTAAACACATTTTCCAACTTATTTTATGAAAATGTCATAAAAGAAAAGAAAAAATTTTTACAGGGAATACCTATATACACCACTTAGATTCTGCAATTAACATTTTACTACACTTGCTTTATTATTACCTATTCACGTAGTCATCCTTGTACCCACCTGTAAATCATCATACTTTTTGATGTATTTTCAAGAATGTCTCAACCAAATACATCAGCATGTATATCATTAGTTTTTGATATTTATTTTTCTCTTAGAAAATTTATATACAAGAAAATACAATAATTATAAATATTATACATTCACCTGTGCAACCCAAACCCTTGTCAAGATACAGAATATTGCCATCATTCCAGAAAGGTCCCTCGTTCTCCATCCCAGCAAATCCTTGTCCCTTTTCTTCAGAGGCAACTACAGGTCTGATTTTTTCTACCATAGTTTGCTTGTTTGTTTGTTTCTACAACTTTATATACCTGCAGTCAGACAGTATATACTGTGGTGTGTTTTATTCACCATAATATTTGTTGAGATCCACTCATGTTGTGGCTTATATCAGTATAGTAGTGTGTTTCTTTTTATTGCTAAATAGTTTTCTGTCGTGTGGATACTCCAGGTTGCTTATCAGTTCTCTACTGATGTACACTAAGGTTGGTTTTAGTTTTGGCTGTGAAAATTTTATACAATTCCTCCGTGTACATATTTTTCATTTCTCTTGAAAAGATACCTTGGAGTAGAATTGCTGGCTAATAGGGTAAGTGAATGTTCAGTTTCATAAGAAACTGATATAACTTTTTCCAAATTGGTTGTATCTTTCTATATTCCCACCAAAAATGTATTTTTTTTTTTTTTTCCGGTGCTGGGGATTGAACCCAGGGCCTTATGCTTGCAAGGCAAACACTCTACCAACTGAGCTACATCCCCAGTCCCCATGTACATGATTTTCACCTGCTCTTTCTTATCAGTATTTGACATTGTTCATTTTTTTTTATTTTGGCCATTTTGAGGACAGCTTTATTTATTTATGTATATAAACATATTTGATAAAAATGTACAGTACATGTATTTTACTTTCCACATATAAATGACTTGAGTTTCTCAAAAATGTTGAAGCATTTTTAGGAACCAAAATTGAAGTTTCTGTACTGTGTTTGTTCTCAACAATATCTTGATGCAACACAGTTTTCTTTGTTATTTTATTGATCCTATCACATTTTCTAATTATCTCAATGTTTCTCATGCCTGATCATGTCGAACCACCTTATACATACCTACCAAACCGTGTGTGTGTGTGTGTGTGTGTCTGCGCGCACGCACGCACACATGTGTGCTCTCTCATGGGTGTGCATATGTGCCTGCATGTGTGTGTACCTGTGTGTGCCTGCAACTAAGATGGAGAGGAACTGGGAGAGAAAGATAAAATAACCCTCCCAGAGTCTTAATATATGCATAGCTCAGATGCAGATCTTGAGGTGATATGAAGTCGATTGAGTGCCAATTCCCCTCTTTAAAGGAAACCCAAGCGTGCATGCCAGTTGGAAAGTTCAAGGGTGGATATACTCAAAAAAGCCAAGATCTCTTAATGCCTAGGCAACTTCTAGAAGTTACTTGGGATACTTCATTGTCCCTTGTGAGTCACGAGTATATTGAGTCAACTCAACATGTTCTATAGTAGGTTTTCAAAGTTAAGATAATAAAATCATAACCTATTATAGAATCCATAAAGTTTGAGTCAGTGTTGAGTGTCCCAGGAGGTGGTCTACCGTAAAAAGTGAAACGCCTTGAGATTTATATAGTCGCCCCAAAGACTGGGCCTATCATTGAGAAAGTTCGGCTGGATGCGATTGTTCCTTATTTCCTTCCCTTGTGCCGTTGGTCTGTTGTGTGCTGACAAGTTGGTGATGGGAGTTTGATTCCAGTAGCAGCACCTGTGTTGAACAAAGGTTTATTGTACCAGGAACATTTGCCCACGGGAGCCAGTTCACTTCACTTGTCTTCACGTGAAGTGCTGTTACACAGCAGACTCGGTGTCACCCTGGGCTGTCTCCCCAGGAGACGGTTGCCAGGTACTGCCTCAAAGGCCCTACTGGCCTCTGCCTTTCACACAGGGCTCCAAGAGCCAGGTGGGAAGCAGGGAAGGAGCCGAGCATGGCATGGCAAGGGCTTGTCACTGCTGTGGTTTCATGATCAGGTGTATCCTGATCTGTGAGGGAACCCCTCGCTGTCCAGTGTGGAATTTCATGACTTGGCCACATGTTTTAGTCACCGGCTCAGTGGGCACACCTGGGGCTGTCTGTGTCCCAGAAGGGGACAGCGCCTAGTGTTGATACTATTAATTGAGTCACCATGTGACCAGGTTAAAGCTTGGTGAGCACTTGACCTTTCTGATGAAAGGGTATGTCATGTGCAGATTTGGTGGCGCTGAGCTACTTTGGCTTTGGAAGTTTGGGATTGAGGAAGAAGTGGGTGTTGGAGTCAGGTTCCTGTCTTGCAGTTCTGTTTCTTCTTCTTGTGACCTTTCCTAATTTTTCTATATCAGAGCCATCTACTGCATAGAAACTGCTTCTACTTAGAGAACAGTCCTGTGCAGGGGCCGCTCTCCTGCGGTATACACTGCAGACCTTCTGGTGGTGACATTTTCCCCAAGTCCTTGGTCTTTTTTGGACTCTGCATGGACAGATGGAATTTGTGGCATTAATAGTCCTTCTGTTGTTTATATTAAAATAGAGTTTTTTTTTTTTTAAAAAAAGGATAATTTTTTTTCGATCTTAGGGCACTTTCTTGCTTTGATGCTCACGAGCTGTGTTACTCGGTCTTGTTCCTCCTTGTGGAGCTCTATATGAGGGGTTTAATGTGTCAGAAATACTCAGATATTGCTGATTGATCTATTATTGTTCGTGTTTATCATATTAAAGGTGTGGTTATTCACAGTTGTGAAAACAAAACAGTTTTAGACAAATTCAAGACTGTTCTTCCCAACATTAAATACCAGAGGGCCATATCTGCTCTGTAAGGATAGTATGAAAGAAATTACTTGTGTTTAATGGCAGTTGATGTTTAAAATATATTACCATCTAATCAGAGGTTAGAGGCGATGGGATTTGTGATGCCTCCTTTAAAACAAGGTTTTTCACTCTGCTGGGCGGGTCGAGCTCCTCTCTTTGTTACCTACCATCTGCTCTACATGTTTTTGCATGTGTGATAAGGCATATGGTTAAGGGATAGAAAAGTCAATGCATGCAACTGGTGAGCATGGAGGACACGGTGTCTGCAGTCTGGCCAAGTTTGCAGCCCATCTGCCAGAGCACAGAGAGCCCTTTTAAAAAGCGACTTTGCTCACCAGGCCCTGTGTGGCAAGCCCCTCCATCCGTATTTAGTCCAAATGTTACAAATATGGCTGCAGCAAAATCAAGTCTCTCCTACCCAGATGACTTTGCTGGACACCATAGTTTTATGGAGACATATTATTTTCTTTTACCAAAAATGTAAAGACTATAGAGTACAATTAAGCTCAGAGCAATCTTTGTTCATTTACCTCTTGGCCAAGCAAACTGTTTGAGGGGCTTTTGATGCACACTTTATATTTTCTTTAAAATTGATTCTGGTGCTCAAGCTTAGATTTTCAGTTGGATTGCAAATTGATAAAACACTCTTATTGTGTACTTTCTCCACTACTTTCTGAAATTGTTTTCTTCACTGTCTTGAACCTCATTTACCTTTTAAATTTTAAAAATAAAGTCATTGCCTATACCATTACAATTTTTTTCATTGTCTTCATTGAAATGTAGATATCACATGTAAATATTAAACATGGGCATTCTAAATCAGTATGTGTTGAAGTACTTCATAGATGCAAAGTAAACAGGAGAAGGGAGTTCCTAGATTTTGGGTGAGGACTATTTTTTATGTGCATGTGTTAGAGAGAATATTAATTGGGTGGGGCTTCTTTCTACTCAAATCTTCCCATTTCCAAACTCAGACTCTTATAGTCCACAAGGGAAAGGACTGTAAATCTTGAAGTTAGATATTCCTCAACTTTATCCTTCTGTTGACTGTTGCATAACTGATGAGCCCTCTGTTCACCCATCCATTGGTCTGTCCAACAAAGAGTCTCCACTTTTCTTATTTTTCAACACTGAAATGTTGACATCATTATTATAAATGTGCATAGTCCTTAAGAGATTTTCAAGTACTTTCAGATCTATTATCTGTTTCACTTTTCAAAATCCTGAGATGTATTCAGGACAGATATTATTCTTTATTTTTTTCTGGAGTGAGCTGAGATTCTGCATTTTATTTTATTTTTTATGTCATTAGTTTATTTACAAACACATCTGACAAGCTATAGGAGTAGAGTAGTTTGACCCACTTTACAAAGAGATTGACCTCTTAAAACATAACCAGAGGGCTGGGGATATGGCTCAGTGGTAGAATGCTTGCCTAGCATGCATGAGGTCCTGGGTTTGATCCCTATCACTATAAAAGTAAAAAATAAAACATAGCTCATTATGGTGACCACGCCTGTAATCTGTGTAATATGGGAGGGTGAGGCAAGCAAATCTTGATTTATAGGACAGCCTGGGAAACTAAGTGAGTCCTGTCTTAAAATAAAAAAATGAAGAGCACTGGGGATGTAGCTCAGTGGTAAAATACCCTGGGGTTCAATTCCTGATGCCAAAAATAATCCCAGTGACTTGGGAGATAGAGGCAGGAGGATTTCAAATTCAAAGCCAGCCTCAGCAACTTGCAAGGCCCTAAGCAATTTAGTGAGACCATGTCTGTAAATAAAAAATAAAATAAGTAAATAAAAAGGACTGGGGATGTGGCTCAGTGGTTAAGTGCCTCTGGGTTCAATCCCCAGTATCAAAAACAAACAAACAAAAAAGAATACAGAACAGAAAATACAGATTGAAAGTACTCAGTCATGGTGACATACACCTATAATCCCAGCAACTTGGGAGGCTGAGACAAGAGGATTGCAAATTCAAGGCCAATCTCAGCAACTTAGTGAGACCCTGTCTCAAAAAATAAAAAAGGTAGGGGATGTGGCTCAGTATAGAGTGCCCCTGGGTTCAATCCCTGGTAAATAAATGAAAGAAAGAACACAGTCATCATAATTAAGAATCACCATTTGTTTCCCTGGGCTCCCATAGTAGCCCAGCAAACGGGAAGCTGTGAACTGTCCAATGCTGTGTCCCAACATGGTGCTGCAGGAAGCCCAGGGGAAGACAGAGACTGACAGCAGGAGAAAGAACCAGACTAAGTGCTCGCTTTCCACAACCTTGCTACCCTTCATGCTGAGACTGCATTTTAGCAAGTTCCGAGGAGGTGACAAAGGGCATGTTTCAGTGTTTGACTTTGAGTACTGAAGTGCATCTATGTGCCCAATAAATTCTGCCCTGACTTCAGAAGGGCTACATTTGTGATTCTCTAACTTCAGAAGGTGAAAAAGCAATATGCATCCAGTAGAAATCATACTCAGAATTTTGATCTTTCCCCAGGCTAGCAATTGTGGGATGGTGGTGTCAGGGAGGCCAGCTCCCATTGGCAGAGTTGTCATGTTGTTACCACATGTAAAGCATGCTGTGCTGGGTGACTGCTCAGCTGAAGGCTGATGCTGGTGTTCTGAGCATGTGTAAGGTGTGCAGGGTTAAGCTCCGATGTTCAGCAGGGTGGGTGCACCTTGCTCTCCATATTTTCAATCAAGCATAGGTTCACTAGGGTGCCTGCAGCTGTGGAACATCTATATCAGATATAGGTAATCAGAGAAATCCAGGGCACCTTGGATGTGAATGGCTAGACTATTGTCTGCCCTGAGAGCTACAATTCACACAAATGGCAGAGTGGCCCTTGGATGGAGCGAGTGTTTTCATCCCCTTCAGAAAATTTGGAGGATCCAGGGATCAGACTGGCAGGTGAGGAAGATGCAGGTGGAGAAGTGAACTGAGGCTCTGGAGGTCCAGGGATCCACCTAAGTCTCCATGACAGTCTTGCCAGTTCTTACTGTGGTGGCTGAGCAGAGGTGCACATTCAAGTTCCAAGATGTCAGACTCTGAGGCCCTTCCTGAAGGTAAGCTACAGGTGTAAGGGCTGAAGCAGAGAGGCTGAAGGAGCCATGGTCAGCTGCACTGAGACTCAGGCAGGGTGGGTGAGGCTGCCGTGGCCCTGCCTCAGCCTCATGGGCATGGACAGTGGAGACCTGTTCAGACACTGTTGTCCAAGATCGAAATCAAACAGGGAAACCCAGTTCCAATTCATCCTCCTTGTTAATGGTGTCACAACTGCTCCTGGATGTTCCCCCTAGAGTAAGGATAACTCTGATCCCGTATACTGCCTCCATCCCATCTCGGAGGCTCAACAGTGCCCTCCAAGCTGCATGACTGCTTCCCTTGACCCCTCATCTTCCAGGTGTGCTGCCCGGTATCCACATTCTAGCTCTCACAGCACCAGGTTCCTCACCTGTAAGCCTGCAAGGGAGACCTGCTCCTCTCTATCACCCAGTGCCCCACGGTGCCAGTCGGCTTCTCTTCTCCATGCCTGATGAGCCTATTATTCCTTTTTTAAAAAATATTTTTCTTAGTTGTTGATGAACCTTTATTTATTGATTTGTATGCGGTGCTGAGAATCAAACCCACTGCCTCACACATGCTAGGCAAGCACTCCACCACTGAGCCACAACCCCAGGCCCTATTATTCTTCCTTTTTATAAATGAAAACCAGTGTGATAGGAAACCCCGTGGTTATACGTGGAGGTGGATAATCCCACACTCCTCCCCTTCGTTTCTCCCCTCAGCTCATCTCTGTTACTGGCCTAAGCACCCACACTGTTTCCTTTATGATTTCTGTACAAGGACTCTGCTCAGAGCTGCCCAGTTCCCTGGTAGCAGTTCCTGCAGATTATTACCAAGCACAGCTCACATGTTCACTGTGAAGCATTGGTGGCTGGTTACCTAGTATGGTACCAGCATGGGGCACGCGATGAATTAAGACTTAGTCCCTGCTTTTCAGGAACTGAAGCTCCCCCGGGGGAAAGCAAAGATTAATATGGGGGTGGGTAGGGAGGGAGAAGGAACCAAGTGCTTTAGGTAGAAGCAAGGCTGTGGTGGCAGGGAAGGGAAGGAGGACCAGGGCGGGCAAGGAGGGCTGCATAGGGAAGCTACTTTCAAGCTGGGGTTGAAGGCAAAGAATGAATCACATAGAGAAGGAGATGAAAACACTCACTCCATCCAAGGGCCACTCTGCCATTCGTGTGAATTGTAGCTCTCAGGGCAGACAATAGTCTAGCCATTCACACCCAAGGTGCCTAAGTTTATAAAGTATTTGAAAAAAGAGTTTTATAAGTTTGTTTGATTTGCAAAATTATCAATTGCTGAGCGTGGTGGTCAACTCTTGTCTTACACCATATGAGGGCATAATGAGTAGTGGATTTCATTCTAAGCCTGTACACTGATTGCTGTGATCTGTCTTTCTCTCTCAAAGTACTGTAAATCCTCTTTCCCATTTATTCGCCTGGTCGATTAATATTCAACCAGATATTCCAACATCAAAGGGTCTGGCCTTTCCAGCCCCAACCCCAGTCTCCTCCACTAATCTCATGCAATTTGTTTAGAATGCAATTAGTTGTCTTTGTGACTGATCTCTTTTACTTTCTTTCCTCATTCTTGTTCTTGCTTTTTCAGTTAAGTTAGCTGAAAAGCATCCACATCACAGTAAGCCAAAGGGTACAGAAAGTTCAGCCCATTTAAAGTAAATTTCAGCAGAGGAAGAAAGAGACCATGCACATTGTTGAATGAAGCACTTGTGCCTGGGTCTTAGTTTATATTAGGGTTATCAAATGTGCAGTGTTTATCTTTCTAAGATGAGGAAGTTGATGTTCAGTATCTTAGTGATGGAGTGGGAGTGATTTAGTTTTCAGTGGAAAAGGCACTTCCAGTGTCCTCCTCGAACCCACACAAGAGGCACTATCTCAGTGTGGGGAGTGGGCTTTTGCAATCAGGATTAATTAGAGCTTTCTTTAATTCTCTTGCCTTGGCAGGAATTGAAAGGAAAGTAGCAAAGGAACCTATGTTGAAGTGCTATTCATTTATTCACTTATTCACAGATATTTATTGAAGCTCTCCTCTTATTTATTAAGCAATATAAAATAGAGACATGATCCCCAACCGTTTTTTTTACTGTGTCATATTTGTTCAATTTACAAGTTACACACAGAAATGCATACAAATGCACACATACAGTTTTTCTCTTTTACATACATAGGATCACACTATTACAGTATTTTGTAACTTGCTTTTTCCCTTTCAACAATGTTTCATTTGATTTCCTACCTTTGGAGTTTACATTTTATTGCATGCAGCCGACCATCAGTTAGCAGGATTGCTGTTCCAGATGGGAAAAAATAATGTTCTTAGACCGGTTATAGAACACCTATCTAGAGGTGTATGACCATGGGCAAGTGATTTTGTCCTGTGCTTTATACACACTCCTGTGTGGTTCTAACTATTTGTCATTTTTCTTGATCATGATGTAAGCGACTTCCTAGTTGGTTGTGAAAACTCAGGTTTGCTAACAAGTCACTTAACAACTATCATGAAAAAAGTTAAAAAGTTACATACTCATATCTTACATTGAATATGAAAAATATTTTCCTCCCCCCACACCCTATTATGTAAATAATTTAAAGTTGACATGATTTGAGATGGTAGCATGAAGCTAAATTTACTTTTAAAGGATAAAGAAAAGGGAAGTCGCTCTGTTACTTTAGGAAAAAGTAAATAAAACAGAGAAAAATGTTATAGGATGAAATGTAATCTGATGAACGTAATTGTAGATAATTTCTGCAGCTCCTGGCCTGATCTTTCCAGGTTGTCTCTGGGTAAGGGATGATAATACATACCTTGATAACTGCTCTTCTAACCACTGATTCTCAAACTTCCTTGTGTATGTGAATCACCTGGGAATCCTATTACAGATTAGGATTCAGCTGGTCTGTTGTGACCCCACTCTTAACAAGCTCCCAAATGAAACATGATCTTGCTCCTCTGTGGACCAGACTTGATATAGTGAGGCTCTGCCTTCACTTGGCAGATCCTGAAGTGTAGAGAATTATAGACCCACTGGATCTGGAACCAGCCTTTGGAATCCAACTCCCTTCATTGTACCCTGTTTTGCTCTTGCCACTTCTTTGGCCTTGGACTTTTAACTTCTCCATTCTAGAAAGCCACCTAGGAAATATTATTCTCACTTTGCTCAAAACCTAGCTGCAAGGGAGGTAGATGATTGAGGCCATTAAAGAGGTTTGGTAGAACACATGACTTAGGAGGGATTCTGCCTCTTCTTTCTAGGTAAGCATTCACTCAGTGACTTCATACAATAAAAATATTATGTATATAATATTTCATAATAGTGATTCGAGTTGTGGACTTCGGTTTCATGATTTTTGCTCTCCTTTTAGCCTACCTCCAATCCTTTGGCATTTTTTTCTTGTCCAGTTAAAGTTATTTTAAGGAGGAACAGAAATATTGATGTTGTCCTGGTTCTGGTCTGTGCTTAGTATTAGACTCCTCTTTTTCTTTTTAAATGGAGTGCCGCTGTTATCAGTCATAAAGCTTGCACATTTTTATGGGTTTGTGTTAGTGTGATTTTAGTATTATGCAAATGGCATCTTGAGTAAGTCATTTAATGTATTTTTGGGGAGCCCCTTTAAAGAAGTTGATGTTGCTCAGAGATGCAGTCCTTGGGTATTTCTCTCTCTCTCTCTCTCTCTCTCTCAGTAATATTGAAGAGCTAGATCTTTGAGCAGATGTAGTAAAAAGACTTCAGTTTTGGACCACACCCAGAAAAGCAGGCTCTGGCTGCTGCCTCTGGCTGCTGGATGTCTTCTTTGTCCCTATATAGAAGGTGGCTCAGGCACTGCTGAGGTAGCAGAATTCCCCGGTGACCTTTTAGTAATTTATCTCCTGGAGACTCTTAGCTGCCTGCAGAGTCCCCTAGGGCTGTAGAGGAGACTTTAAAACAATCATCCATGCGAGTAGTTGTCTTTCTAGTTCACAGGGCTTTTATTTTTGGTTTGTGTTTTTGAATGAATTAAGTGAACTTGAGTCCTCTAGCGCTGTGTGGGGTGAAATGCTCAGAGAGCAGGCACTCTGGGAGGGCTGAAGACCTCTGGTTTTTGTCCTTGCTTCAGAGTATCTGGGTCCCATGAAGGGGTAGGAGGGAAAGAAGTTCTAGCTTTCCAACTTTGATTCAGCAACTCTTCAATCAGGGTCTCCCTACCTGTGGTCCGTCTCTTCTTTTCACACAGACCTTGGGGCCTCTCCTACCTCAAAAATACACCTGTGAAACAGCCCCCTTTGACCAATACAGTAGCACCTCTACTTTATTTTTTTGATTCCATTACCAGAAAAACTGCTGTCTTCATGCAGTCTCTCCACTGCTCACCCCCAGAGTTGTGCCTTACCCTTCTGCCATCTGTGCCCACACTCACTTTCTGCCAAATCCAGCAGGCGCCTCTTGGTCTGTTGTCCTTCCCTTGAGCATTCTGTCCTGGCTTTTCTTCTCCCGCCAAAGCTGCCCTTTCTTAGTTACTTTGGGCCTTTCCTTTCTCAACTTCTCCTTCAGAGGAGGTGGTGGCCCAGGGGTCTGTCCCTGGCCTCCAAGAGCATCCTCTCTCCACCAAGGCTTCAGTTCCCAGCTGCCATCTGGATGGACTTCCAGTTCAGACCTCTCTGCTGGCCACCAGCCTGGTGCTGTTACTGTTCCTTGGATGTCTCCCCATGTGGCTCCAGCACTGTCTCTTGGCCCTGCCGCTCTTCCTGCCTGGAGCGCTTTGCTTTACTAAGTCAGGTTCGCTCTTAAGTATCAGGAGGCAGCCCTTTGGGGAAACCATCCCTGGTCTTCTCACCCCAGGTCTCTGTGTTTGCTGTTTATTTAAAAAATATTTAATGATGTGTTCTAGACTCTGTTCTAGGTGCTGAGGGTACAACAAAAAACCTGGGGGTACGCTGTGCACCCTGCATTGCTGTTGTCTGTACACGTCTTAATGCCTCTGTCTCCCCAGGGCTAGAGCTGCCTCTCACTCATCTGGTCCTCAGCTCTGTTTGCTGAAAGCAAATCTGATCATGCCCAATTCCTTCCTTCTCTTCTCTCCCTTTTCTGTGTGTGTCTTCTCTCCACTTCTCACAGGAACAAAAATCAGGAAATAGAACTCAGTAATTACAAGATTGAACCAATCAAATTTCATCATCAGGTCTGTTTTCTACGTAGCGTTTGTTTAAGTGTTTGGTGTGCGAGCATGATGCAAGGTGTGGGTTGAATGCTTCCTTTGTTTGACAGATGCTGAAGCTGGGGCCAGCAACAAAAGTTTCCTTTCTGCTCTGTCCTTTGTTTAGGGCTAGAGAACATGGTTCTCAGAGAAACCACTGTGAGAGAGGAATATTCTGCTTATTCTTAGATTATCCCTATGCCTGTGAATATCAGAGCATTTCATTGGCTGATAAGCACAGTATTTGCAGATGTTTTTAATTTTATAATATTATCATCCCTTTCTCTTGAAACAAAGTACCAAAGTCTCCTAAAACACAAGACTACAAAACTAGTCCATTTATTTTGGGGCTTATTATGGGCAAGGTTGCCAAACAAAATAAAAACTACCCAGTTAAATCTGCATTGCAGATAAGCAGTGAATTACTTTTTTTTCAGTGCTGGGAATTGAACCTGGGGTTTCCCACATGCTAAATATATATATGCTGCCACTGATGTACATTCCCAGCCCAAATAGGTTTTTAGTGTAAGTATATCCCTAATACTGCTTGAGATTGTTTTTACTACACTAAAAATTGAGTTGTCATTTTTCTGAAATTCAAATGTAACAGGGTATTCTGCATGTTATTCCCTAAATCTGGCAACTGTTATTAGTGGCAGAAGAAAGTTACCAGAATTGATGGGTTTGAGCTCTCCATTTGCAATGTTTCGGAGAGAGAGTTAGTACAAGCTGCTACCTTTGCCAACTTGTCTCAGCTCAATCCTGAACTGGAGGAGCAGCAAGTAGGTTCCCTCTTTCATTGCCCCTCCTTAGTGAAAGTCAGACTCTAATTGTGACAAAGTTGCTCAGTATGAAAGATGAAATCACAAATAGCAGTCCAGTGTTGCATCCCTGGGGTTTCTTGCTTATTATAGAAATAGAAGCTTTCAGATGTGTAAATACATCCAGTTTCATTTAGCAACAAGTTATTGAGTTTTCCTTTGTTAGGATGAGGAAAACAGTGTCCACCTTCAAGACACTCGCAGTCTTAGGAATAAAAAAACTTCCCAGTGAACTCAAGTCTGAGGACAATACTGTTAGCTGGGGAGTGTCCTAAAGCAACACTCTGGGGACCTGCCTGAGATCCTTAGTCCCATGGCCTGCAGGGCCTGCACACAGGTCATTTTTCCAAAGCTTTTCCAGTGTTTCTTTCTCCAGGGTGGAAACCCACTGATTTTCAGCAATGTGCATTCTCTTGTCCTCTGAGTGTGTAATATGAATAGTAAGTGGTTGAACTTTTGCTCATAAGTTAAACATGGGCAGTTTAAATTCTGGGTTTCCTGGTTCTTTTGGTACTGGACCAAATGGTCAGAAGAACATCTGTGTGCTGTCATATTTTAAAACTCATCCGTCCTGAGTGTGGCTGGAGAGGGTCAGACGCGACCTGCTAGAGTGCCTGAAATGGATGTAAAAATGGCATGGAAACTGCAGTCACTTATGTTTCTCTTCTATTTGTCAGTAGTCCTTTCTGCTGTGCAGTTTTCTGATGTAATTTTAGTCATGTTAACCGAAGACAGTGAAAATGATGAGTGTGAAACTGAATGTAATTAAGTGCTGACCGATGCACGCCTATTGTAGTGACACCGTTCACTAAATAAGTGCTAGCACCAGGCTGCTAATTAGACCCTCTTCTGTGGGGGGTGCCACTAATTAGCTTAACAAATCTGTCCTGTTGCTGAAATCTTGAGGCAGCTCCCAGGATGATTTGACCTGCAGATGGCATAGGATTTGTAACCCCCAAGTTAATTTGTCTCTAGATGTCCTAAGGACCTTCTGCATCCCAGTCCTGGTTAAAGACGCAGATTCCTTGATCTTACCTCCTAACTAACAGATCGGGATCTCTGGAATCTAGTTATGACCCTGGGATTCCATGTCTGGAACCAAGGGTTTGGTCTAAGCAACATTTTGGCAGCAGCAGACTGCTGTACAAATAGTTTTCTCCCAGTGAGACAGGCATAGAGACTGGTCCCGGCAGATGAGCATGCAGGCTTCCCTCTGTGTGGAGTAGTAGAGGTCCAGCCTCTTTACCTTTGCACAGGGTCCCTTATCCCTGCAATGGGTCTGGGGAATATCATGGGCCTCCTCAGAAGTCCTAGGTTCCTCTACAGTATTATCTGCAGCACTAGCTGATAACTTTGCATAGCTAGTCTGAGCGGGTGGTGGAATGAATGATTGGTGGAATTTTATCTCTTTTCCCTCTTTAATATATTCTTCCTGTTGTAGTGAAGGAAGATTTACTTTTTTACCTTGAGCAGTTTCACATTAAAATGATAAGCACAGATGGTCCCAACTTCCATTTGTTCAACTTAATGATTTTTCAGCTTTATGATGATGCAGAAGCTCTCTACATTCAGTAGAAATTGTACTTCAAATTATGCATCTTGACCTTTCCCCAGGTTAGTGATATGCAGTATGACTCTTTTCAGTGCCTGACTATAGACTGATATGTACTGAGCACGTTTAAGGTGGTCTGGGCTGAGCGATGATATTCTGTAGGTTAGGTATGTACCAAAAACATTTTCCTTATAATGTTTTCCACTTATGAGTTTATTCAGACATAATCCCAAGTAAGTTGAAGAGCATCTATAATTCTGTATACCTTATCAAAACTCTTCATTGCATAATAGTTAAATCTACAACAGTGTGACTATTGCCAGCAATTGGAAAAAAGTGTAAGAAAACTCTTACACAACATTTTGAAAATTCATATTATGAAGTCTCTGTATTTTATACTTTCCTTATTTGGACATTGTAGTGATTTATGCAGAATGGCCTCTAAAATGTATCCTTCAGTCAACTGAAAATAGGACTTGCTATGCAAATTAGTATCATAGATCAGTAGTTCTCGATAGGAATTTTTTTTTTAAGCTAAGCAGAGATGTTTTAATACCAAAAATGGAATTTGGGATGAACTTCCTCAGTTTCTTCTAGAAAATACAGCTTAAAACTTTTCTTCTGATGTGTTTTTCTAGTTCGTGCTATGTGATTCTATTAGTACCTTTTGTAAGATGAATTTCATCCAAACCCAAATGGTCAACTTTTTTTTAACAGTTTGATATACCTAGGCATAAGTACAAATTTTCTATCTCTTCCAGGTATTATGTTGCCTGATAAGTTAAAGATTACTGGCATGGACAAAATTTGCAAATGTAAAAACATTATACTTTATTTTTGAAGGACCTCAGTGACATTGAAATGTTGATACAGTATGAATTAGAATCCATCCTTCCCTTCTGTATCTCAGTCTTTCTTGTTATTGCAAACTGGTCATCTCAGTTGTCATCAGAGTGACATTCTTGTAGCACTCAATATAACCTCCCTATATCACCTTGCTGTTCAGCTCTTACTGTCCCCAGATGTACTCACTACCCAGACTTGGAGGATTGTTTGCTCTAAAGCCACTGTCCAAACTGAAAACCTATTTATTGCATGCATCCAAGTGTACGCAAATTTGTGAGGGACAAGGTAGAGTATGTCCCAAGTTCTGGCCATTCTCCTTAACATCTCATGCATATGATTTGGTGGTTGCTGGGACGTGGGGCCTAAAGGCACAGGTGAGGATGGGCACTTAACATGGACAGTGGGGACTGTAGGGATCTGTGGCATCATGGGTTCAGTATTTACAGTTTGATTATTTAGACTGAACCCAAAGTTCTGTAACACATAGGACTTTACAATTGTATTGAGGCAGACATTTCAGTGTTGTGGAATATGAGATGAGAAAGAACCTCATTGCTTTGAGAGAGCCCTGCCACTCTCTTGTGCCCACATCATGGGGCCACCATACTCCCTAGGCTTTGCATAGGCACTAGGCCTCTGCACAAGCCACCACAAAAATCCCTTGGTCTTCCTTCCTGGAAATTAACTGTGTGTATCCATGAGTACATACCGATACAAATAAGTGATCCAGCAAATGAATGGAGAAGAGACAAGCCTCCTATAAGGAAGAATTCCAAATAATTGAAGTTTTCACTCTGCTCTCAAGGAGGAAGAGCAAAACTCCACTCCTCAGTATGGGCCATGCATAGTGACTTCCTTCCAAAGAGGTCAGTATGGAAAAACTCTGCAGTGGAGAAACCTGACAAACAATGCCCCAGACAGGTGACCCAGGGCAATGTCCTTGGTGATAAGTCAAGTTGATAGAATGTACCTTTGGTGCAATGAGCTGTGAATGGCACAGAAGTCTATACTTTCTATAAAGTTTATATACTTCTGTTGTCTTCATCCCAGATCCCATGACCCTCATCAAATCACTAGAAAATCAGGGAAACCCAAATTGAAGGATGTTCTGCAAAACACATAACTGCTGCTCCTCTAAACCATCAAGGTCATTAAAAATCATGGAAAGTTGAGAAACCCTCACACCCAAGAGGAGTTTAAGGAGATTTGATGGCAGAATGTAATATGGTATCTCAGATGGGATGCTGGAACAGAAGAAGGATATTAGGGGAAAACTAAGGAAATCTGAGTAAAGCATAGCTCCAGTTAATCATAACATATCAATTTAGGTTCATTAATTATAACAACCAGGTGAGAGGTACACAGGAACTCTTGATATTATCTCTGCAAATCAAAAACCTTTTCAAAATTAAAGTGTTATTTAAAAAATAAAATAATCCTGAAAAGGAAGTTAACTATCAGTGTGGGAGGTAGAAGTGAAGAGATTTTAGATGATGAAGTCTGTAAGCTAAAAATAAAAGCTTTACAGGAGAAAATATATGCCACATTTGAATTTGGGGATTTTTTTTCTTTTTAGCATTGCCTTAATTAATAAGGTTTTTAAATTATTATTAATAGGAACTCCTCATACCATGAGAATATATTCCTCACCAATGTCATTGGTTTTCTTTATTTTGATTTCAGGTTAAAAAGTACATATATATTATGTATATATATGTACTTTTAATATCTTATATACATATATATTATATACATTATATATACATACACATACATATACATACATATATACATACATACTAGATGTCTTATGAAATTATGTACAGGTATCAACAAGTATATTAAAGACAAAAGATGTCAAAACAGATTAGTCATGACAGCAGAAGCAAATGCGGTAACATAATTAATGACTTTGCTAATTGCTATTTCCTTTATTAATTGGCATTTTTTTTAGTTTGACATGCACCTAACATGTATTATTTATGTTTATACCTGTGGTGTGTGAGTTTTCCTCAACTACTTCAGGTCTGAATCAGAACAAGATGGCAATCTGCTAGTGGCTTCAAGAATTTTAAGAATATAGAACTATTAATGTTTCTCCTGTATTAAATTCATTTTTCAAATATGTGTAATCCAGATGAGCACTTTGTTTCTGGAACTCTGGAACTTCAGTGCTAGGATCATACTCCTCTAAATCAGACCTCATGATTAATTCCAAAGTGAATAATATTCCAATAAAAGCATTTAATTGTGGTACACTTGTGAAGAAGAGTGTTTGGCTTTATAAATAGAAGTTTTTTTGTTTTTTTTTTTTTTACGCTGCATACATTTTAATGATTATTGTTGAGCATACATTTTGGAAATTTTTTACTTCAAACTGCAACAAGTTAAATAAATGTATATAATATACAAAGAAAATACAACCAAACATAAAACTTGCTTTAAGTGTGCCTTGCACCTAAGACCAGTGTTTCCCCCCACCCTTAATATATCTTTATTTTTGAGCTGCACATACACACTTAAGAATTTGATCTTTATAGTATGGCATTAAGGAAATAAAAATATACTCCCGCCTCAAAGAAATAAAAAGGTTGTGCATGATTATATGCCAAACAAAAAGAGAGAACACTTAGAAGTTTATTTCTTTTAAGCTGTGATAATTGAGCCATAACAATCCTGAAAGAGAGATTTTTTTTTTCCTACTGTTAAAGTGCTGGGCTCATTTTTTTATTTTTCTGTTTTCCAGAGACCTTTGATGTATTTAAACTAAAGATGCTCTTTGTGTGCTGTGTTCAGTTTAAGCCATCAAAAAGGGATCTGGGGACATGAACTATAGTTTAGGAATACCAGGACAATTTAAGGTTCTAGTCTTAAGCTCCAGGTAAAACATCATTCACTTACAGTCAAGTCCTGATGTTAGAGCACCTCAGTTGTGCTCAGGAGTTGTGCGGGTGGGTGCAGCCTCAGGACTTGGGTCACCCTGGTGAGGAAAGGTGCGTTCTGAGTCTGCTGAGGGTTTCTAGAAAGATTGGCTTCCTGACAAGAGGCAGTCAAGGTGAGCAGAGACAGCCGAGCCTACCCTCTTCTTTCCACTGAGTCACCGCTGGTGATCCCACACTCCAAGGGTGACTTTTGACTGGGGAGCAGCAAAAACCCAACCTGCTGAGGATGATTCCGTGAACCACCAGAAAGAACCTGAGTTTTTGATGGAGCCATTGAGCAGCTGGACCTGGCCGGCAACTGCTGCCTCCAGATGCCTATTTCTTTAAGAAAAAAGAAACCCCTGTTCACTTAAACCTCTGCTTAGTGGGTTTTCTACTCCTTGCAGTTCAAAGTATCCTTAACAGAAGCTGCTCTTTTATCCCAGTTCTAAGTGTGAGAGCAGGAAGACTTTCAGAGGTGGAGCCACGTCCGGAGGGTCTCAGGACTCCCACCTGGAGCTCTGGCACTTGCCTGCTTAGGAATACCTTTCCTCAAAGATGGGGCATTCAGCTTCTCTCCATGATGGGTGTACTTGGAGCAAATCTGATAATAAATATAGCTTTTCCAGAGTGCTCATGTCTGTCTCTGGGGAATTTCTTCAGGAACTTGGACTCTGCTCTCCAGGGCTAAAGCTTCAGCTTACATAAATAATTGATATTCTGATAATACACTAAGTTCATCTGCAGGAGTTGCCGTAACAAAAGACCACAAACTGGGTGACTGTAACAGCAGAAGTCTATTTCTCACCGTTCTGGATGTTGGAAATCTAAGGTCAAGGTGCCAACCAATTGGGTTCTTGGTAAGGACCCTCTTCCTGGCTTGTACACAGCCATCTTCTCTGTGTGCCCTCACATAGTGGGGAGAGGGATCTGTTTCTCTCTTCCTTTTCTTATAAGATCACCAAGTCTATCAGACTAGTACTCTATTTTTACGAATTTATTAAAGGTGAATTTCCTCTGAAAAGCCTATTCTCCAAAACCAGTCACACTGGTGGTTAGGACTTTGGTGTGTCAGTTTGGTTGGACAGAATTATTCCCATATTATGTAACATAGGACAATCCAGGAGAAACAAAAGATGCAAGAAATTCCAACCAACCCCAGTGCTGGCAGGTTGTCCCTCTGTTTAATGTTTTAGAGCCAACTGTGGTCCTGGCACCCAAATTGGGACATATTCAGAACAGCTCAGCCATCTCTGTGGGGCATCCCTCCTAGGGTTGCTCGGAGCTCACTTGGAATCCTCAGGATTTCAGTTTTCAAGGTAGCCAGCTCATGGCTGCTCCAATTCCCTAGATGGATTATAATTGGGGGGGGGGGGGGATTGAAGGGTTTAAAGAAGAACACTTCCAGAAAAATGGGGATGGGGGTGGTTATTTGCAGCAGTGATTTCCCATGTTGGCCCATTACTACTGATGTTGGGCTTTTGGAAAGGTTGTCCCAGCATGACTCTAAGTGAGACAACATGATTTGCTTAGAGAGAACCCCAACTGGAGCTCAAATGTATTATAGGAGTGAGAAAGTAAAATGTGATTCTGTCCATCTTTACTGCATTTAGAAAATTCAAACCCAGACAAATGATCCCTAAATCCTGAGTTCAAGAAACTATGTCTTATCAGCATGGATTGTAGAAACCCATAGCCATTGCACACAGTATCATTGAGAAAGTATGTCAACCCTCTGAGTGCACTCACACTTTTAAATTTTGTTGGCATTTTAACTAAAACCATATTTGTGTAGAACTGAAAATAATAGGAGGTCATGGGCAACATCTCCTTGATACTAAGGGAGCATCTCTAGGCCAACACTGCCTCCTTCTATGCCCACATAGAATGTAAAGCATATCCCCATTTCAGAAATATTAAAGTGGAATAGCAAAGTGACATCTTGAATTCTAAGAAATGCATGTGACACAGATTTTTGTAGTTCACAGAAAACGTTTCTGCATGTGACTTTGTGCTGATGTAAACCCCCCAGCCATCACAAGTCAAGTCCTGATGTTAGAGTATCAGTTGGTCTTCTCTGTTTTGTCCACAGGATACAAAATAAGTTTTGCTGATGAAACTGCTCTATCTGGTCTTTTCCCCCCACTTAATAAACCTGGGTCTTTTTCAGTCCAAGAAGATGTGGGTCTTCTTGCCTCAGGAGAGACATGCACAAACACCATAACCCCAACCACCCTGATGGGCCAGTGCCACCAGATGGTGGCCTCACATCTTGGCATGTCTCTATAGGTTTCCCTTTCACTTCACTTGGTTTTTGAGGGGACCATGCTCTGAGGAACAGCTTTTCATCATTATTCCTTTCTCTCTCAGAATACAGCATTGTTGACTTGCATATAAATCAAAGATTTCACAGTTGTCACTCATAAGGACCTCTGGTACCACATGCCATATTAAGTGCCTGATTGCTGGTTAAAAATCTGGGGGCAGTCTCAGAGATTGAAAGCATTTCTTTCCATCACCAGTCAAGGTAAATAACAAAAGCTTCAGCAAGTCAGAAATGTGATGCTAGGTGGAAGATAAAAATAAATCTAATTTTTATTATCAATCTTACGAATTTATTCCTACATTCTTCTTCATTTTTTTCATCTTTGTTTTTGTGGCTAGGGATGGAACCCAGGGCCTTACATGCACATGGTAGGTACACTGTCTACCACTGAGCCATGCCTCAGCTCTCTCCTTTTTACTCATTCATTCATTCATTCATTCATTTATTAATTTAATTTTTGGTACCAGGGAATAAACCCAGGGGCACTTAACCACTGAACCACATCCCCAGCCCTTTTTGTGTTTTATTTTGAGACTGGGTCTTGCTAAGTTGCTTAGGCCCTCACTAAGTTCCTAAGGCTGGCTTTGAACTTGGGATCCTCCTGCCTCCCAAGTCACTGGGATTACAGACATGTGCCATCACACCTGGCTCTCCTTCAGTTTTTAACCTGCGTTAGAAAAGAAAGCAGTGTTATCTGAACATACACACTTACTTGATTTTAATGGAATCAAAGATAAAATATATTTGTAAACAAAGATAAAGCACAGTTGTATACAGTTTGCTTTTGTTGATGAGTTAATCTAATACACAAAGAATGTGTTTCTGGAGTCTATCACAAATTTAAAAAGGCTGAAATCTCTTGTCAATTTCAGGTTACAAATCAAACAAGTTCAGCATTGCATTTTTCAGTTCTCACCACTATTGCACAATAGAAGCACATCTCTTGTAAAATGTTTAATTGCTGCTTAAAAATTGATAATCTCCCTTGGCTCATGCTCTGTTTTCTTTCTATTTGGAAATCATGGTGAGGAATTCTAGGACTGTGGAGTTTTATTTATTTTCTTAGGAGAAAACCTTTCTTTTTTGTAAAACTAAAAGGATAGATTTTTGAAATCAGCATGTTTAGTGTAAATTTATGCTGTTTTCTTTGTAAAAGAGAAATGAAATATTTCAAGTGAGGTAACACATGTTTGAACCTGCATACTGGTTCCTTGATGTATTTGTGTACCCTTCCCTAAAGCCCTGAAAGCTTTTGGCATCCCATGAATACAGTTTGGGAAACATCATATTGAAGATTTACGTTCGTTTGACTTCTTTAAATTTCTTGAATGTTCTGTAAATGCACTGTTGCATGCACCTATTCCTGAAAGTCATAAACAAAAGTAAGGTTAATAATGTTAAGGGTTAACCTCAATTGTTCAGAAATGTGATTTGAGGTGGAGATTTTGTAAATCAGCTACCCTCAGATTTCCTGATTCCTGGAGCATCATTAGTACTGCAGTGTTTACCAGCCATTGAATAACGAGCAAGGAGACGATGGTGTCTCCTCTTCCATCCCAGAACCATATTTGAAAATCCGGGGTTTGAGGATGTGTTTCACTTTTCTATTGTTCATTAAAAGTGGGGCTATAGGAAATCTTTACTGTGGTTAAACCACTCCCGGAGGAATATGTAAAAGGAAATCCTAGGCTTACTGAGGCCAGAATAATGGAGCCATGATATCCGGGTGAGTTCTTTGACATGTTTAGGGGTTGTGGACGTGCTGGAGAGTGAGGAGCACTCTCTTGGAGGAGAGACTTCCTAGGGGAAAGGCTTTGGATACTCAGGAGGCAGAATTGAAAGCCTGGGCCTGTGGTTCTGGGAGGAAGGCTGCTGCTGAAATCTTGAGCTCTGAGATGGGTACTCCAGAGAGCAGGGGACGGTGACCAGGATGGACAGAGAAGCTGTATAAGGTGCCAAACACAGTTTTTTTTTTTTTTTTTAAGGATGCATAATAATTACACAAAATAGTGGGTTTCAGTGTGGCATCTTCACACATGCACATAACATACTTTGCTCAGTTTCATTCCCCAGTACCTTCTTTTCCTTCCTCTCCTTCTGCTCCCAGTCTTCTTCCTCTGCCCAATGGATCTCCCTTCTATTTTCATGAGATCCCTTTGTTCCATTTTTTTTTTTCCTCTCTCTCTAGCTTCCACCTGTGAGAAAAAGCATATGATCATTGACTTTCTGAGTCTGGCTTATTTCATTCAGCATGATGTTCTCCAATTCCATCCATTTTCCTACAGATGACATTATTTCATTCTTTTTATGGATGAATAAAACTCCATTGTGTATATATATCACATTTTCGTTATCCATTCATCTATTGACAGGCCCCCTAGCCTGGTTCTATAATTTGCCTATTGTGAATTGTGTGACTGTGAACATTGGTATGCATGTATTGCTCTGACATGCTGACTTTAGTTCATTTGAGTAAATACCAAGGAGTGATAGCAGAGACCATTTCGAGGTCTTCTGAGGAGCCTCCATACTGCTTTCCATAGTGGCTATAATAATTACATTCCCACCCACAATGTATAAGAGTCCCTCCCTTCCATCCTTGTCAGCATTTATTATTTATTTGTGTTCTTGATGGCTGCCATTCTACCTGGAGTGGGATGAAATCTCAGTGTGGTTTTGACCTGCATTTCCCTGACGGCTAGAGATGTTGAACATTTTCTTCATGTAATTATTGGTCATTTGTATTTCTTCTCTTGAAAGATATCAGTTTGGTTCATTTGACCATTTATTGAATGAATTATTTACATAACAGTCCCAGACCCAGAGCCCAGGAGCTGGGGAAAGATGGTGTTCAGCTTGTATTAAGCAGGCAGAGTTCTCATAGTGGTTAGGAACTATACGAGTAGCTGTGGATTGCCAAGAGGAGATTTAGAGAGTGAGCTGTACTGCTTGTATTTTGGGGTGACTGTGATTTAATATGAAAAGGGCTGCAGGCTCTGTGTTGTGATGTCACTAGAGTGACATTGGTTTGCTTGGAATATACATTAGTAGATTCTGTTCTTTTTTTATTGCCATAAATGCTATAGATTGCAAAATGATTCCAAACTCCACCTTCCTCCCCCATGTATCCTTGTTCTCCTAACCTACCCATTCCTCAGATCAACTGTGAAAGAGGATTCAGGAGGAGAGATAAAGTATCAGATCACTGAGGATAAGTAAAGAACAGTGCCTATAACTTGATTTGTACTAGGAATGCTGCATTCATTAATTTGGTCTTGGCATTTCAGCCTGGTAAGTTCTGTCTGTCCTATAAAGACTTTATATTTGTATCACCTCTTTCATGAGATTGAAAACCCACATATCTATTTTACAAAAGAAAACATTGCTCAAGCAGTCCCATATCAGGATCTGTCCTATAAAAAAGAATGTGACCCCATCTAACACTGACCCAAAGAAATTTGGGGGCTACTCTTGAAATTTGAATACCTGTCACATTTCTTCCTTTGACTATTGTGTACAAGATTTTCTGCATTTTCACTTTTAATTCTATTTTCCTATGGCATGATACCCAAAGAAAGCCATGGAAGTAAAGGAGAAAAAAAAATTTGAGAAGATCATGATTTGACAATAGAGTAAAGTAATTCAATCTGGAATGGACTGAAGTTTATTATTTATATGAACCATGATGAGAGGGGAAATGTTGACTGAGCAAATTCAGTTTATAGACAATGATTTTTTCAACCAGTTTCAGGGCTATCCAATGCAGTAAAGAGAGTGCTTATCTTAAATGCATCGTATGACAGATCTTTTTGAAATGAATAAGAAGCATCACTCAAAACTAGCTTAAGCAATAAAGGCAGTATCCATTTATGAGACTAAAAATTCAAAAGTGTAGTGGTGGCCTCAGGTGAAGCTTGACAAAGCTAGGCATTGTCACTGAAGTCCTGGTTTCTCTCTATCTGCTTTGCTCTCAAATGGTGTCAACTGTATTGTAAGGTTGTCTCCCCTTGTGCCCCTAAAATGACTTTCAGTAGGTCACAGGGCCATATGTATCCTTGTTCCTGGCATTCCCTGAAAGAGCCCGCCATTTGTTCTTACTGCATCAGCTTGGCATTCTTATCAGATGTCACCTCTGGAATCAAACAGAATCCTAAATGGAAATTGTGGGCTCACTAAAAAGGTCTGTCTGCAGGGCTGGGGAGATAGCTCAGCTGGTAGAGTGCTTGCCTTGCAAGCACAAGGCCCTGAGTTCTATCCCCAGTACCGCAAAAAAAAAAAAAAAAAAAAGGTCTACCTGCAGTCATTCAGCTTAGCTGCTTTGTCAGGATTCTAGTTTGTAAACTATTAATTTTCAGTTCAGGTTAGTATACCCATTTTAAACTTACAAATGAGTATCTATAAAAAATATGCAGTGCTTGTCTTTACCCTAGCATGTGATTCTCAACTTTTTTTCCACATCACTATACCTGAGGGCTTTATTCCACCTGTAGCCATATGGGACTCTTGGATGCTTTCAGTTGTGTTGGCTTTGCCAATGCTGCTTGTTTGTTGACAACTGAGGGTGAATTGCTTAACCTCTGAGCTGCAAGTTCTTAATGGAACTTCCCCTCTTTATAGGGTAGTTTTTTGAATGTTTCCTGGGATGACGTATCTGTCAGAAGAAGCCCACTGATGGACATGTGGTTTCTGATCCCTACTCTGATAGTCAGAGGCAGAAATAAAGGGTGGCCACGTCTCTTGGTGCCCTGGGGATGCCTATATTTGCTATATACTAAAACTTGGAGTGGAGGTGCTTGTTAAGACCTGAGTCATTTGAAAACCAGGTTGCCAAATCACAGGGGCTAGATAGGGATTAGAGATAAAATAGTGAGGAAATCAAGGAAGCCAGTGAAGGAAGAGTAACAACATCAATCAAGTGGAAGCAGCCAGACTCCTGTGCTACTGCAGCTTCAGAACACCTGAGATGAGGCTGATTCAACTTCAGGAGAAGGGTAAGTTACCTAAAACACACAACTTCAGTAATTCTTACAGAATCAGCATTGTTGTGCTTCAAGGGTTAAACTCCAAGGCCCTGCCTACTCTACTTCTGAATCACTTAGTTGCTGATAAAAACCAAGCGTAATATTTATATTTAAAAAGGTTTGTTTTCTTTGAGGCTGCAAAGGTACCAGTGGATTCAAGCAACACGTATGCAATATCTCTGTCTAGGCTGTTCTGAACAAGTTTCCTTACCAAGATAAGTTATCTCTGATAATCTCATAGAAATAACTAGCATCTAATGTGCTCTTGGTGCATGCTAGACTCTGGTCCCTATAAGTATTGACCTTATTCTTCTAACAGTCTTTGTGGTGAGGCGACCTACAGAGGATTAGGCAGCTTGTCCAAGGTTGCACAACTGAGAAGAGGGATTTGAACCCAGCTCATCTAGCTCCAGACCTGTTAACTGCCATACTGTACTACCTTCTAGTGTTTGATGTTGGTTAATTGAAAAAAAAAAAAAAAAAAGAAATGCTTGATCTAAAACGTAAAGCTAATTTTATAATTTTTTTTATCACCACATTTTAGTGGTGAAAATCCTCCATGTGTAGCTGGGTCCTCCTGACCAAAAAATAGAAAAGAACAGTAGGAAGCCCTCGTTCTCGCTAGAGGCAGCCGTTTGAGACTTATTTTTAATTACTTACTGAGCCTACTTCAACAGATGAACTCTGAGTGAAATGGTGGGTTACACAGGAGGCAGGGAGAACATAAGCCCATCCTCACATGGCTCTTCCGAGTTATTAATAGAACATAAAACAGAAGAATCTAAACTTTCCCAACAGATACATTAGAGGGTAATTAGCTGCAGTGGAAAATGATTCTTTTTGCTGAACAGCTCATCCTTGATTTTGCAATCCTGAGCATCCATAGGGTATTTGCAATGTGATTTGATATAGATATGTTTAATCTGTACTAGGTTGAAGTCAGAAATATGGTCCAAGAGTAAGAGTCCACATCGATCGCTGATTACAAAGAGTGTGAGGAGATGGACTGATGGGGTGGCAGATCAGTCTCTTCCCTTTTGATGACTTGTCTTTGCCCAGGTCAGAGTAAAGCAGCTTTCGCATTCGGCACCACCCAGCCATTCACTCCCTGGCCTGATTGGATAGGAAAGCAAGCACCATCATGGGTGAACACGAGTAGGTAGTATGGAGATTAAAAAAAAAAAAAAAAAAAATGGATACATATTCCAGGATTTATCCAACATTAAAGCTGAGTTCCACCTGATGACTCCCACAGAGCAGGTAGGCTTTTATGAAACTCCCACAAAACATGAAGCACCCTGACCTAGGCTAGAAGTCTTTGAGATGCACAGTTTTGGGGGTGAACAAAATGGCCTGGGAAGGAAGCAGACCTTAAAGGGCAATAAAGCTTGGAACAACCAAACAGGGAGGGAAGATTTTGAGAGCTGAGGTCAAAGCACGGCCATGGGGGACAGTGGGAAGTTGTGGGGGTGACCAGGGAGGGACGGCATTCTTCTAGGAACAGCAGTAAGTCCTGCTGGCCAAAGGAGAGTGTGCAGCCAGAGGCAGCAGTTGTCTGGGTACAGAAGACCAGTTGACTGTGCAGGTCTCAAGCAGAGAGGTGTTCTGGAAAATTCTCTTAAAAGATATGAGGCAGTTTACATTACAAAGCAGACAATCATCTGTAGTTTACCCTGTGGCAATTTCAGGTGTGGTAAGCAGGCCACACTGGCTAGATCCACTGGTGACCCCACGGATTTGGGATTGGTGCCCTCAGGGGACTGTACCGCCAGCAGGTCCTGGAGATGACAGGCAGTGCTGCCCTGGGAACTGACACCCTTGTTCAGAGAATCAGTTTTGTTCTTCAGTTGTTAGCACAAGTCGAACTTGTTGGCACTTAGCTGCTTTAATTAAATATTGTATAAACCATAAATGCAAAAAGGAGATTATCTGTCTGTGAAGCATCAATTGAAATTTTAGAAAGAGTCAATAAAGGTCAGCCACTGAAAAAAGTTGGGGTATCCCACAATAAAAAAAAAAAAAAATGACAGGAAGGAGAACAGTCATGAAAATCTATAAGGACCCACGTCAGACTGCTTTGTGTCTCACACTCCCCTGTGGACTTGGGAAAGAGCAACACAGAAAGCCAGGGTTTTCTGTGTTCAGTGTTGATTTTGCAAGAAAGATGACATAGAACTCCATCAGCTGTCAGGGAAGGAGAGAAAGAGTGGGGACATCGGATCGCATGGTCGTAACCAGTTTATTGCTGTTAGTTATTTATCATTGGACAGATGTGTCCTGTGATGTACCTCCAGCTTTTCTCAACTCTTGTCACTTAACATTGCTTATTTTTCCATCTTGTTCTGAGTCCTCAGATGCTGAATGTAGGAGTCAGTACAGATGTTTCTTCTCAGAAAGTGATTGGAAGTATAAAGACCTTTATTTAGGATGGGTTCCCTGGCCTGTGATTTGTTACTAAATCCATGACTACGGTGTGGTTCCTATCATGACAGCAAGGATATTGATGGTCTCGTTTGGTTTTTTTGTTCTTATGTTGTGGACTATTTCTCTCCGACACACACACACACATACCGTTGCATCTAAGGCTTTTTAACAATCACTGGTGGTTAAGTAGATTTTAAGATTGTCAACAGGAATTCTCTTAAACATTCCTTGGGTGGATGTGTGTAATGTGAGTAAAGCCATCACCAAAAACAAACATTAAATCTCAGCTGGGTACACACGGCAGGCAAATAGTGCATAGGACAGAGGCTGAGTGGAGTTGATGCCAACAGAGTACTTTAGTGCTGGCCAGAGATTGCTGATCACCAGGAGAATATGGCATATTGGAATAGTCACATTGTTTTGCAATAGGGAAAGATATATTTGTTCATAAAATAGAAAGAATGTTTCCCCCAAAGAAGAAATAAGATGGACCTCTTACGAGTGTCATTGGAGGATGGGAGAAGGACCTGCATCGCCCTGGGATGGTCTGTCACTCACGCCCTACTTGAAGTGGACTTCTCAGCTTAAATAACCTCATCTTCCTGGGGGAAAGGTGGAGATGAAAATGAAGCCAGGTCTCAGTTGAGTGAGACAAGAGGCTGCCTTGGTGTTCACTTCCAACTTTCTTGGTGTTCAGAATCGGGCACTTGGCACTGGTCATATTCCTCTCAGTTCTTACGCATTTTGGGGTGGGGGTTAAGACTCAGCTTCGTCTTACCGTCATCCCCTTAACTGGCCATCGATTTATGGATTGTGGGAGTTCCAAAGTCACATGATTTCCCTCTTATAAAATTGGCTCACCATCACCCTTTCCATTTCTGATGCTCCATTTTGAAGTGGTTTATGTTCTGGACTTTTTCACCGCTATATTCTTAGTAGCACCAAAAGTGGAAGCTTTTCCTGGCAAGTAGATGAGTCTTTTAAACTGCACTATTTTCAAGGATCTTTTTTTTTAATTGTCAAAAGGAAACTATTCACTGAATAACACTGGAATCTTAAAACCTTGTTCTTTTCTTCCAACCATGTTACTTCCCACTTAATTTAAGTAAAATCACACCACAGAGGTCAAAAGATATCATTCTCCCTTTTACAAAACTGTTCTGATTGTGGAAGCATATGCATTTGACTATTTTAGCTTGCAACGTTAAATGCCTTTGAATCCTATCATTAGGTCTTCTCTTTCCTAATTCTGTATGGCCCATAAAATAGGTTTTTAGTTTTTTATTTTTTGTTTTTTGTTTTTATTGTAAGTTGACTTTCTAGATAGGTCTCCTTCTAAGGAAGAGAACATCCTAGTCATCTGAGAGTGGTACTACCATCTTAGGAGAGATATATATTTCACTCCACATGGAAACTTTGTTATTCTTTTATTATGCATAAGTCTCTGGCAGCCCAATAAAGGTAAGTCCATCCTGAGGCAAGATCTCCATTAATGAAGATCAGGCCCAAACACTGAGGTGAATTCACCAGAATGGTCCCACTCTTGGGGGTCACTTGGTGACTTACTTCCTTATTACACCTGGAAGAGTCCTTTCATGCCATTTGAAACATTGTTACTATTAAGCGATTTGGGTGATAATGACTGATACTGCCACGTAATGTAGGGATCAGTAACATTTGACTGAGTGCAATATCCTTTTGAAGGTAACAGGGACAGTGGGCCACATCTCCACTGTATGCAGCTAAAGTTAGATGAGTGGGATAGAAAAACTTGAGGCTCTCTTCTTTAAATCCACAGGCTATTTTATCTATTGTGGCTGAAGTATGATGGAAAAGAATTACAATAAAACCATCTTTTTAAATACTCTTAAAATAAATACGACTGGTTTGAGTGTTGGAAAGCACTCTGGAAAAGAAAACCTGGTGGTGAACCAAAGAGAAGTCCCTTGGCAGCTGACTCTCCCTCCAGCTGTATTCAGTTATTGAACAGCTGTCAAAGAAAGCAAAGCATTATTTGTCCATTTAGAACAATTTTAGAGAGCTGTTTTTAACCCCCCAGTGGTATCTTTCTGCAGCCTTCTAATCTCTGCAAAGGTTTTAAAAGATATAATAACCCATGCTTGTGTCAGGCCCAAGGTTACTGCCAGAGCATAATGAGACACCGTACTCATGTGAAAGGAATTATAACCCTTAGAATTTAGTTCCTGCAGAATTTTGCACTGTGACATGTAATCATATATAGCTGTCTTGGCTCAGAGTCAGCAAGAGTAGATGCTTCTATGATTTGTTTCTCAACTGTATGATAAATAATGCAAGATAAAAATACAATGCTGTTTGTACTCCTTGCCTAACTAAAGAATTAGAAACAAGAATCAGGTGAATTTCTGTTCCAAACATTTCATCCTATAGAGAGGCCGAGTCTGTGTAGTTTTATGAACTTGTAATAATACAAAATGCAGCCAGCGTAGTCTTTCTTTTTGAGTCAGTGCACAAACCATTTTGGTTTTGAAACCTGGGTTTTTTTTTTTTGTTTGTTTGGTTTTTTTTTCCATTTTCATTAAAGTGTTTTGTTTTCTGACTGGGTATGCTAGTATTTGCATATATGCAAATTTTAGTCTTAGGAAAATTCAGAATGTTTGTGTTTTGGCTTTTCTCTGTGACTAGTTTGCCAAAAAAGTTTTTTTTTTTTAATTTTAGTTGTAGTATACAAAATTATAAATCTATGTATGAAATCAGGTCATAGTAACAAAGTTTAAAAAAAAAAAACTATTTGGTGGCTTCTGAGGCCTAAAGCTAAAACTGTGGGTTTCTCCTTGTTATATATTTGTGAGAAGCAGTTCTGAGAGGTGTCCTCTTGGGAGTAAGAGAACAGTTAGTCTATCTGAGGATAAGCTGTGTTTCTTAAGACCCCGGGGACACAGATATGAGTTTACTTCAGAAAATCTCAGCCTGTATTCTACTGGATTTTCATTTCCAGTTGCTCTCATTTTCCTAACCAGAAATTCTCCTCCAAGGAAATCGTGTGAGTTACTTTATCTCTTATCTAAAGCATTTAATATGTGTATTTTGATTATTCCAAAGATTGTTTATTAGCACCATTATTTTTACCATGTAGCAAACGTGAACATATAAGGAAATTATTTTACATCGAGCCTTCTTGAGTCAGACAAAAAAATGATCAAATGTAAAATAAACCATGTGAATTTGACAGTGAATGCCAAGGTCCACACAAAATCTGCCCATCTTACATCCCCATTGAACTCTCTTCAAATGCAGTATTTAGTCACAGTTGACCTACACAAAATAAGTTACCTGAGTTACCTAAAATCTTTCATACTTTTTACCGATAATTTTCAGTATATCTTCTGCATGATGTTAGTGTAATAACTATTAAAATAGAACTAGAAGAATATCATTTCTTATGTTCATACTTACTACATGATTAAAGGTGGTTGAACTCATTTTTTATATTTTATATTACAAATGAGTATTTTTATCTGCTGTTCTCATTTCTTTCATTAAAAGGGCTACAGATGGAGACTTTTACAAAATATGCCTCTTCTGTCTCTTCCTTGAATCCTTGCATTAAAGGATTGCTTCTGTTTTGGTTGGTTTCCCATTCCCCACTTGGAGAATATCTTCCCGTGTGTCAGAATCCCTGGCCATGAGTCACGCTGTGATGGGGAGGAAAGGTGAGGTAGCCTTGTTCTTTTGGGGGGAACAAGTAATTTCTGCTGAAGTGAACAAAGGGTGGGGGCTGTGGCATCACACCCAGAGGCTTGTGCTGGAAACATACATATGCATCGTGATTATCCAGGTCTCTTCCATCCTCTGGAGTGCGGCTGGCCCCTGCACAGATGCTTCCTGCGTATCACCGTTCTTGGTCGTTCTCTGGTCTTCTCCATCTAGGTGGGGCAGTTGTCACACCTGTGACTTTCTGGTTTTTCTTGATGTTCTTCTTCCCCTTTGGTCCCATCTGAAGTCTTTAGAAGACCTCTTAGAACTGCAGGTAGTCCTTCCTCTTGGGAATGTGTTCAAGGAATAATGACAAGGAAGGAAGCAGGTACAGGTTCAGTTCAGATGCAGTTTTAAAAAAATATTTTTGACCTCCAGTTGGTGAACTTGCAGGTGCAGAATCCATGAATAAGGGGAGTTAGTTGACTTTATTTATTTATAACTTATGTCAAGTGTGTCTTGTGAAATTTTAGTGCAACCAAACTTCTTTTTTTAACCGTCAGTGTATATAAGTGGTTTTATTCTTTAGTGACTACTGGCTCTTTGCTGTGGCAGTCAGGTCCCAGCAGTTGAGGAAACGCCCACCTCTCTCTGGACAAGACGTCCTAGTGCCACCTCTCCTTGGCCTCCCCTATCCCATACACCTTTCTATACTCTCTACCCTTAACCTGGCTTCACCTGGGCCTCCTGTTTCCTTGAATGGGAAAGGCCTGTGTTTCTGCCCTATTCATTGGCCACTATCTTATAATTTTTCTTCAGTCTCCCCCAGAAAAATATCTGGGTAGACAACTCTCCTACTAGACACAGTAGACAGGCACAGTGAGCAGCTCAAGTGTTGGTGGACTATTTAGACCCTGTGTCTCCTGGTTGCCTTTAGGACCCAGGGTGGGCAGAGCATCTTTCTCTTACATTGTACCAAGGAATGTGTGAGTTTATCTGTGAAATAAATTTGTAAAAGTAAAATTGCTTATCAAAGCATCAAAGCATACATGCATTTGTGAATTTGATAATAGACTTTGCCAAATTTTCCTCCAGAGGGTTTATTCTAATTTATATTCCAACCGGGAGTGAATGTTGAATCCCCATTGTTCTATCGTTATATCAATAGTGTATCATCAGATATTTGGATTTTTGCCCATCAAGTAAGAAATTGGCATAACAACTTATAAAGATAACCTATAAAACCTGAAATAACTGTACTGTGATCCTGCCTAGACCCTCCAATTGGAAAGACAGTAATTGGGTGGAGGTGGCCATCCAACCACAGTTTCTACATCAGCATCTGCGAGCCAATCCTGAAGGAAGCCAGATACCCTGGCTTACCCAGAGGACTGCTCTCTTATAAATGCAGGTCATACAAAGACTTTCATTTAGTAGATACTGACTTTGCACTGCAGGACTTCTGAGCACAGATGCATGAGCGTGAGTGGCCTAGTAAGGGACAAACCACATGCTGCCTTCTGGGTTGATGCCTGGGCATTGCAGAGGCAACCTGACTGTCTAAACAGAATACCAAGGAATGCCTGTCAACCAGATCAGACAAATCTTCATGCATAAGAGTGTTCACTATATATATATAATAAATATATATTTCAATATATATATATATATTTTTTTTTTTAGGTGTTGATGGACCTTTATTTTATTTATTTGTATATGGTACTGAGAATTGAACCCAGGGCCTCACTTATGCTAGGCAAGCACTCAACCACTGAGCTACAACCCCAGCCCAAGTGTTCACTCTTAAAATTATTTATTGTAATGAAAAAGCTGAAAACAGTCTTCTACAAGTTCAAACTAGGAAATTATTCCTTGATATTTTCATAAGGTAGGTGTTAGGTTACCTTTAACATGAGATTTAATGTCAAGGAATTTTTGGGGGGTTGATGGTACTGGTACTAGGGATTAGACCCAGGGGTGCTCTGCCACTGAACTACATCCCTAGCTATTTTATTTTTAATTAAATTAATTTTTTTTTCTTTTGGTACTAGGGATTAAACCCAGGAGCCTCTTTACTACTGAGCTACATCCTTAGTACATGTTTGTCGGGGTTTCGGCCGGACCCCTGACCCTAGGTGTGGCAAGGCTAAGATGGCGCCTGGCAGTGAGCCAGAGCAGTTAACTTTTGCACAAACAACTGACATTATTTTGAGGAAGTTCCAGGGATTGGCTAAGCTCCCTGATGGACAGTACAGGTCCACTATATGCCTGCCTTCGCTGCCTGTATCTGTTAATGCTCTCCCCTCGTGCGAAAATGCTGATTGGTTACAAGTACTGTATATATTGGAGTGTAAGTTCCACAAAGAGGGAGAACAAAGAAAGAGAGAACAAAGAAAGAACTATGAGGAAGAAACGCGCAAAATAAAGAGCTCAAAAGAACCAGGCCTGTGTCTTATCTCTCTGCGGGCAGGGAGTGCGATACATGTTGTCGTAGTTGTTGTTGTTTTGAGGCAGGATCTCTAAGTGACTGAGAGTAAGTTGCTGAGGTTGGTGTGGAACTTGGCAATCCTCCTGCCTCAGCCTCATGAGTAGCTGGGAACACAGTCGTGCACCATCACACCTGGCACAAGGGAAAATATTCATATGATAAATTTAAGGTAAAAATGCACCTATAATATAATCTTCCTCCTGTGTAAAGAAAAATTGAAAAGAAAAAAACAAACACACACACACACACACACACACACACACACACACACACACACAAAAGAGAGAGAGAGAGAAACAAACCAACCTGAAAGAAGTAAGCTAAGCTGTTAAGAGTTACTTGCCCCTAGTGGGTAGGTTTATGAGTGGTATTTTTTTTTTCTACTGCTTTAAGCTTTTCTGTATTAATGTACTACCTTACATTGATGGTCAGGGGAGAAAAAGGTAAAATTCTCATCTTCCTCCAGCCCCTCATTGTTCCATTTAAAGGACATTGCTGCTTGCTAAGGCCTGAGCCTGGGACAGAGGGGCACCCGGTGAATCTCAGGGAGGAAAGGGGATAGTTTGTATGTGATCAAGATCTAAGCAATCTTGATTCATCAGAACATAGTAAGCACTTTGGGTTGAGGGTTTGAAAAAGTATGTACTTGTATAAGTATTAAGTCATGTTGGTCTGGTTTCCATTTCTATAACAAGTGTCTAAGATAATCAACTTATAAAGATAAAAGGCTTATTATGGCTTATAACTTTAGAGGTTTTAGCCTATGGTCAGTTGGCCTCATTGCTTTGGTCCCATGGTGGCACATCAAGGTAAGAGTGATGTTGGAGCAGAAATGCTCACCTCATGTCTGGGAAGTAAAAAAAAAAAAAAAAGAGGAGAGACAAGGCTCCCACAATCCCCTTAAATGGCATATACCCAGCAACCTAAAGTCCTCCAAATAGGTCCTAGCTCCTAAAGTTTCCACCAACTCCCAGTAGTGCCAGCTAGGAACCACTCTTAACACATGAGCCTTTGGAGGATATTTAAGATTCAAACTATAGCATAGGTTCTCTAGAATAAGGGGATAATTTGGTATTAAAAAGTAACTTCTTGCAAATCAAAACTACTCTAAGATTGCATCTCATCCCAGTCAGAATGGAAATTATCAAGAATATAAGCAACTGGGGCTATAGCTCAGTTGGTTGAGTGCTTGCCTCGCAAGCACAAGGCCCTGGGTTCAAATCCCCAGTACCACCAAAAAAAAAAAAAAAAAAAAAAAAAAGAATATAAGCAACAATAAATGTTGGTGAGGATATGGGGAAAAAGGTAAACTCATACATTGCTGGTGGGACTGTAAATTAATGCGACCACTCTGGAAAGCAGTATGGAGATTGCCCAGAAAACTTGGAATGGAACCACCATTTGATCCAGTTATCCCACTCCTTGGTTTATACCCAAAGGAACTAAAATCAGCATACTACAGAGATACAGCCAGATCAATGTTTATAGCACCTCAATTCATAATAGCTAAACTATGGAACCAACCTAGGTTGTTTCCATCCATCCTAGATGAATGGATAAAGAAAACGTGGTACATATACACAATGACCTATTACTCAGAAATTATGACATTTGCTGGTAAATGGATGTATCATGTTAAGTGAAATAAACCAGTTCCCAAAAACCAAAGGCCAAATGTTTTCTCTGATATGTGGATGCTAATTCACAATAAAGAGGGGGAGGGGGAGGAAAGAATAGAGTTACTTTGGATTAGGGGAAGGAAGTGAAGGGAGGGGAGGGGGTGTGGGAGTAGGAAGGATAATAGAATGAATCAGATATTATTACCCTACATGCATATATGACTACACGACTGATGTGATTCTACATCATTTACAACTAGAAGAATGAGAAGTTATACTGCATTTATGTATGATGTATCAAAATGCATTCTACTGTCATGTTTAACTAATTAGAACAAATTTTTAAAAATTCCTCAGAAAATAAAATAAAATAAAAGGTAATTTCTCTTAGATGATGTCAGAGGCATCCTCCACAGTAGAGAAAAATCAGTAATGGAGAAGGAAGCATAGTCATTTCTTTTAATGATAATGATAGCAGCTGACACTTATGGAAAACTAGTTATGTGCTGTGCACAAATTTCAATGTCCTGCACATACTTAACCATAAAATTGATATGAAAGTACAATGCTTTAAATGTTATCATTGGTCCCACTCTGCACATAGAGAAATTGAGGCAAAGAGATTATATAACTGACCCCCGGTCACATGCCAAAAGACCCGGGGAGTATAGGCAGTAGGGGGAATGTTCTATGTCTGTATTCGTTGTGGTGGGTACATGGGTGTATACATTTGTCCAAATTCATTGAACTATATACTTAAAATGGATGGACTTTATCTAAATTATACCTCTATAAAATTGGTTTAAAAATAATTAGAAGGCCTGCTGATTACCTATTCCCTAATTCCACACTGGCATCTGAGAACTAAACCTTCTGATAAGTGGAAAGGCAAGGCTAGTCAAAACTCACCCACTAGTCCCAGAAGAACAGGAGGGCAATGTAGCTATACAGAGTGGGACAGCCCTTTCTCCACAGCTGCAGGCCAGGCCAGGGAGGCAGGGGTTGCTGGCTTGGGGGCTGCTCCTGGCCTGTTCTCCTGGGCTCCTTAGATAGGAGAGAGGAACATTGTGTACTGGATGCTGGCTGACCTGTCACCCCCAGGAATGTGGACCACTTTTGGGGCATATTCCCTGTCTTTGGGGTTGGGATGAAATACCTTGATCCATCCCAGGGATGAGGAGGGGTGTCAGGGCCCTCGAACTGTTTACCCAGAAATAACATGATATTCACAGGCAGCTTGCCTCTGAGTTAAGTTGTACTGTTGGATGGTCGGCCAGATTGATCCAGTAACCCTCTTGCATGTACAGTGAGCATGATTCATGCCCCAGACAAATTACAGTCCCCCACAGTGCCAGCTATAAAAAGATGTGGAAACAAGCAAACCCACAAAAGTTAAAATCTGCAACTGAGTGGTCAGGAGAGACCTTTCTAAGGAGATGTCATTTAAGCTCAGACCTGAAGGAGACCCAAGAACCAGCAAGGCAAAGAGGTGGGTGGGACAACAAATGTCCTGAAATGAGAACAACTTGGTTGCTTGAGTTGACTAAAAAGCAGCTTGGTGGGAACCCAGTGCAGAGGCTCTTGTGCCCAGAGATGAGTGATCCAGACCATACACCTACCACCTCTTTGTGGTATCTGGTATAGCCTGTGAGCCCCTCAAGAATAGCAGTCTCCACTTTTAAAATGAAGCTGACCATCCCCAAACCCAGCACCATACGATATGGGAGCCACTAGCTATATTTAGGCATATAGTTTTTTTGTTGGTTTTATTTGTTTTTTGATACTGGAATTGAGCCCAGGAGCAATTAACCACTGAGCTACATTCCACATCCCCAGCTTTTTTTTTTTTTTTTTTTTTTTTTAAGATAAGGTCTAACTGGTCTTAAACTTGGCAATCCTCACACCTCAGCCTCTCGAGTCTCTGGGATTACAGGCATGTGCCACCATGCCCTGCTGCTAGATTTAAGCTTTTATGAATTAAAATGAAATTAACAGTCCAGCTCCTCATTCACACTGGGCACATGTCAAGGGCTCAGTAGCCTCACATGACTGGTGGTTGCCCTATTGGACAGTACAGATAACAGTTCTGGCTCTGCAAAAAGTTCTATTGGCTAAATAAAAGAAGTTGAAAGCATGTCAAATAGATTTCTTCTTCTTCTTCTACTTTTTTTTTTTTTTTCCTTTTGTCAGTAATGTCAGGATTGGTGGTGATGAGGGTAATGTGCATTCCAGTCTGTTTCTGAATTTCCAGGCTGTAGGGTGGTGGTTCATCTTATTGTATTCCACATGACCCAGTCTCTCGACATACCGCCCCTCCAGCCCTTCACACCATCAGGTTTGGGCAGTGGAAAATGACTTCTCTGTGATTGATCAAGGAAGCTGTGTCAACAGGAAATATCAGCCAGTGAGATGGAGCAGACTTCAGGAAAGATAACGGGAGGGGAGGCCAGGCTCTACATGTCATGTTCAGCTATGTGGCCTCAGGAAGTAGGACAGGAGTAATTCTACTTGCATAGAGTGGAGGTGACGTTCTGTTTCAGCAGGAAATGAATCACCCTCCTTAAAGATCATGGAGGCTCACTTTTCTCAGATCACACTACTGCAGATCATGAAGTGGTTTCCATAATCACACTTTATTTCTTCCAAATTCAGGATGACAATGCAAATAGTGAATGGAGTTATTCACCTTGGGCTTCTGTTTTTCTTTACCCTTGGAATGTTTATGTATGCACCATAATTGCCCTTTGCGTATGAATGAGCTTTATTATAAAAGGTTTGGAAATCTGAAAAAAACAACAAAAATTAAAATCCACAAATACCTAGTTCTCCTGTACCTTAAAAGTGATCAATTCCTTTATCATAGGAAAGTTGATCTATTAAAATATATTTTACTGATTTAGAGGCTGCCTATGGTTCATGAGTTTTCATTTCAAATACTTGTTCAGCTGGATCCTTAGCAGGGCTACGGGTAAGTGTTAATATCAGACTCCTGAGGCCAGAGTTAGGACAGTGTGAAAGAGAAATTACAGAGGGGAAAATTTTAGGTCAGGAAAAGGAAAGATTTTCCAATGCTCAGAGCTGTCCAGTCACGGAATAGGCTGGCTGCCCAGGCAGGGCCACATGTGGCAGATGCTAGGGACATTTCAGCCTCCAGTGTGGGGTTTCTCCCTCCTGGGGCTATCAGGAGCTCCCTGTTTCCTTCCTCCAACTTCTGGGTCCCAGGACAGAAGGAAGGGAGAACATGGAAGAGGGAGTGCTCTTGCTAGTCAGAGCAGAAATTTTAAGTGGGTTTCCAGGACAGGGAAAATGTTCTAATCAAGTGCTATCAGACCCTAGGACTCCTGGAGCGGGTCCCTGGACCAGTGCTTTGTTTTTGGCACTCAGGGAGATGCAGAGCTCAGGCCAGAATGGAAATCAGCAGTCTGTTTGCTTCATCAAGAACTTCTTGCTCAAAAGGAAAAAATGAAAACATGCCAAACTCAGTCCAGTAGTTGATTTACATTCTGGTGCCAAATTGAAAAAAAAAAAAAAAAAAAAAACCAGTAAGAGTCCACTTTGCATGCAGGCACTTCTGTGAGCCATAATCTAAGCAGCACAGGCCTGAAGTGTGGAGCCACAGGGGAAGGTCCCTGAGAAGGTGGAGACCCAGGCCAAGTCCTCTCCCCCAACCTCGCCCACTGGCTCTCACCAAAGCAAGCCCCACTTTTACTTAGCATTAGCACAGTACTTTATCTTAAAGAAAGGGCACAAAGGCCAAAAAATATTGGAAACCTCTTCACATAGCAGCAGACTTATTTCAAGAGTTCAGCAACAAGGTGGCAATGAGGAGTTTGGCACAGAGCTGACATGTCAGCATGGACACCACCTCCATTTCTAACTTGGGAACTGGCAGCACATTTTTGTCCCCTGCCACATCTTTTTTTTTTTTTTTTTTTCCAAGCCAACTTTCATATGCAGGGAGCTTTTTCTCTTCTTTTCTGGTAACCTCCTAATCTGATCAGATTTAAAAAGCAGTGCCTGGTACTTAAACCAGAGGCATCTTCGTATATATATTGTGTGCATGCACTAATTTGTAATCAAAAAACTTCAACTATTATTTACAACTATAATGCACTAATTAAAAATGTGGGGAAAATGTTTTAAAAAATTGGACAATGCAAACTTAACTCTCAACTTTTGTCCTGTGGCATTTGTGTACTCTGGACAGATCACTTAGCTTCTCCGAGTTGGTTTCCTTGTCTGTAAAAGTGGGGCACATCTCACAGACCTCATGGTAAAAGTAAATGATGAAATGACATGTGAATATGCTCTGGTAAGCTGTACAGCAATGCTCACTTGTGGGATGATGTCCTCAGCTTCTGCCTTCGTCTAACACTGTTTAAGCACCATTTTTCTTAGGTTGAGCTGTTACTAAACTGTACTGCTTATGAAAGATGGTTGGAAGAAATACCCTGCTGTGTGCATGCAAAAGGATAGGGCAGAGAATAGCTGTGACTTTGTGTAACAGCTCTCCTTCCTTCCCAGTGCCCCAGGTGCCCCTGTTGCCCCTGTCCTTCAGGTGGAAAGACAGGGAGCCTCCTCTCTTTCCTCCTCCTGCAAGGAGATGGTGCAGTTTACTGGGATGTAGCAGGGAAGAAGAAATCTGTGCCTAAGTTTCAGTCTCAGCAACCCAAGAGCAACTTACTTGAAAGGAGTCCCACAATGCCTGAAGATGAAGCCATATGCACTGCTCATATTTAATGTCAGGAGGGAGATCAGGTCTCTTTAAAGGAGGAAACAAACTCATTTGCATAAGGAAGGCAAAGATCACTTTCATGCAGACTGGAGCCTTCCAAGGCCATACACTACTTTGGCAGCAAGTGGGTTGAAAATTATTAAAAAGAAACATGGGTTCAGTTTTCCCCCCTCTCTTCTCCCTCCACTCTAATTTATTAAAATGTTCAGTGCAAATGGATATTTTGCAGTAACACATTGGGAATATACTTGTGCTGGCAGAATGCATGTGTGTGTTCTACCTTGTGCTTATAAAATTGCAAAAACCTGCTCAGCTCTTTGGTCAGAAATGCTTACACTTAGCATGAAAGTCAGTGGCCCGTGTTTTAAGGAAGGCAGTAACTAAATGGGTATTTTTTGTGGGGGAGGGGCTGTGTGAGCAACCTGTGGGTGAGCCTATCAGGCTTAACAGCATTAAAAGCAGGGATACCACTCAGAACAGATGGGTACCTGGCAACCTTCCCTTCCGGCAGCCTTTGGGTCCCCTGGGCCCTGCTGACCTGGCCTCTGCCCTCACTTCAGGACTCTCTCTCCCTCTCACCACAGAGCTAACTGCCTTCCAAGTACCTAGAGATGGAGAGGGAAGGAGACCTATAGAAGCTCCATGCTCAAACCCCAGGGATCTTCCTATGAGAAGGAGTTTGTTTTAAAGACCTACCAGTTAGGAAGAGTTTTCAGTGCAGGGTTGTGGAATCAGCCTCTCAGGCTGTGGGAATGGGGGCCAGGAGGGCTGCTGCCACTCTGCAGAGATAGACCAGGCAGGTCATGGTTCTCTGCATCCACTGCTGAGGCCTTGCGGTGGGTCATAAGACCAGAGCAATTTGCAGCTCAGCTCCATCATTATTGGGGCATTTTTAACCTTTTTCAGGGCATCCTTCTCATTACTTTAAGAACATTAGCTGCTCTGCTATGTCATGAGATTACATTAAGATCAAATGAGAGAACCTGTGCGATTGTTGTTTGGAAACTCTAATATTCTCGACATATATGTTATTTTTTTAAATCACTTTTCTTCTTAACTATCAAATTCCTCCCTTACCAATTGCTTTCTCTCAGTCCACACCCACCTCCAAGCAGACATAGCAACAGAAACTGGAAACTAGCCATTCTTTTGGTCTTTCAAGTCCAGAAAGAAAATTTGAACTATCAAGTGTCATTGGCTAGGTAAGCCCAGTTCTCATCTGCTGTCAGGCTGACTGGTCCTGTGATCCAGAGACTTGAGAAAATTAGACTATAAGCATAAACATTAAGCATACCTTTTGTCTTCTTTCTTTCTAATTAAAGATTTATGTGAACATTAAGAAAGAATAATTATCACTGAAAGTTTCCTACATTAAAATATTAGCAGTATTTTACCTGTGTTTTTCATGAATAATTTGCGTTTCACATTGCATAAAGGTAAGGCATAGAAACCATATGTCCCCTTCAAGCCCTAAAGCAAGGCTTTAGAACTTAGGTGGGATTCACTTCTGAATATTTTGTTTTCTGTGTGAGTTTCACATTCACATTCTGTTGAGTATGTCACTTTGAACCCTAGGATTCTCAGTCAGGACTATATGAGTACTGTGGTTTTCTTGAGGTCGTCTTTAAATTGTGAATGAATGTTCAGCTTACTAGTTATTTTGGTTAATGTATGTATTAAAAAATAAGATAAACTTGGTTTCTGCCTGCTCCTAATTCGTATTTTGTTCACATTTAAATTATATGACCATTAATTTGTTACTCATACATTACATAATAATAAGAAATTACATAATCATAAGCAAATGCTCAGAGTATAAAGTAGAACCAGATTTTCAACAAGGAATAACTACTCTTGTTAAGGTTATATTTGTTTTATTATAAGTTGAAAAACTGGCAGTTATTTATGGAAATATTGATCAAAATAGACTTTGTGAAGATAACATATCTGAGTGTTCCATATCTCCAAAAATGCTCTGCTTTTAAAAATGAAATGTTAGCAGATGTTTGTCTGTTTACAAGACTTTCTCTGAAGAACCTCCCCGTTGTATCTGTAATGTTCATGATGAGGTAGCAGATCTGCTTCCTGACATTCCAGCTCATGCCCCTCCTAGGTAAATGCTGCATACTCTGATTGTGTGCTTGGAAGTAGAACATAAAGTATTGCATGTGGATTGTATGTGTGACAGTCACTGATTTTGAAAGACTAATATATGAATATGAACAGCTTGAGCGTGACAAAATTGTGTAGTATTTTCTAATAGTAAAGACTAAAAAGTCTCCATTTCCCCACATCGTGCCTATGTTCCTAAATAAGTGCTAAATATTTATTGACTGGTTGATTGGAAAGAAACATCACAGTTTAGAAGAATATTTCACATTTTTGTGGTGGTGAATATGGGAGTCTTCTTCAAGACCCTTCCTGCTTTAACATGAAATTGTTAGCTGGGCACAGTGGCGCACACATATAATCCAGTGACTTTGAAGACTGAGGCAGGAGGATCACAAGTTCAAGGCCTGCCTAGGCAACTTTGTGAAACCCTGTCCTGTCTTAAAATAAAAAAGGACTGGGGATATAGCGCAATCCCCAGTACAAAAAACAAAACAAACAAAAACCAGAACCTTCCCTATTTAATCCTGTGTTCAGCCCACTGGCTGTGCTTATGTGAATCTGTATGCGTTAGACCAAGGTCATGGGTTCAGCCCCCATCTGGCCCACATACATGGGGCCAACACTACCATAAAAGCAAATGGAAAGTTGTCAGAATTTCCTGAAAAACAAGTCAAAGTGTTTGCACTCTTCAGGGTAGATTGAAGAGAAATATTACTCCTGGGTTAGCACCTGGAATCAGGAAATGAGGTCTTTGTGACAGTACCTTGTTTATTTCCACACCCACAAAATGTAATGACCCAAAGCCCTGCAGAGGTTCCCAGGTTCACTCCAGAGTTACGGAGTGTTTTGAAAGGGCCTGTGGCATGATGGCAGTCTTGCTCTGGAAAGCTTCGTCCATCCAGCAGGAGTATTAGCCTTTATGGATATTTGCTTAGTTCAGTTTGGATGAGTAGGTGGATATGACCTAATGGAGCAGAAGAACTGGAATCCGGAAGAAACTACTGGTCCTCTGGGTGCAGAGTGTCAGGTTTAAGATGCAAAGTGCTGTTCTGCCCTGGTTTATGTTTTGGGTCACCCTTGAGAATCTTCACCTTGAATCTGATGGTCTTGCCAGGCAAATTGTAGAGCGCATCTAATCCTAAAAAAACTAAATAAATAACTCTGTATTGGCTAATTCTGATGATCAGATGACTTCAACAATTTTCCTCTGCACAGTTTTAATATTTTAATGTGACTTTTTAAAGAAGAACCAGAAATACTAATCCTGTCATAGCCTCAGTGAAACACCTGCATTTACATTCATAACTTAATATCTTGTGAATCAAGTTATTTTGATAAATATGCCTTCAAGCTAGGGTCCAGCCCTGGCAAGACACATATGTGGGTTTGGTTCCTCTTGGGTAATTCTGCATGTTAATGATTATGCTGTTGGACCCTTCCCTGGTGGCAATTTAGGTGCACTTTCACTAAGAGCCACTGCCCAGCTTCTCCTCCTCTGTATTGAAAGGGGGCAGAAGATCCAGTTTATTCTTCCTCCCCCTTTTTTCGTCCCCCACTTCATGAACATGTACCTTCAACAACCATCTCTGAACTATCCCTTTGTCCTGTAATCTCCCTCTATAGCAATCTGTCTGTATATTGCTTAAGATTAATCACTTCTCTCCTTGCTCAAAAATCTTCAGTGATCCTCTGCTGTTCAGTCTGAAGTTTTTCAGTTGCTGCCCTGGTACATTTGGTTACTTTTTAGAAGTCAATTTCCTCAGGTTTCATGCCAATTGTGCTTCCCTGACCAGACATTTTCTCCTTTCACTGCCTAAATATTTTTCAATGATCTAAAATTTATTTATTCATGAAACCTAAACTTCTAGAAAGTTCTTTCTTGCAGCAAATATAAATATCATCAGTTCTGTACCAGTACTCTATTAACAGTGTAACTACAGCCAAAAAAACCTTGAGTCTCTTACTTTTTTAAAAATAAAGATTTTATTATTATTCAGGTAATGGAGGCTGACAGATCAGAGGGTAAACTGCCACTGAACAGATAGTTCGTTATAGTTCCCGGGAGGGAGGGGAATGCTGTACCCTTTAGGTCCATCAGGAAGCAGAGGAAGTGAAGGAAAATGTGAGCAAGAGTCTTCAGAGAGAGAGAGAGAGAGAGAATGTGCGTGCACATGCGTGTGTGTGTGTGTGCATTTCAGGAAGGAATATACGAGGCAGGTAAGCAGCCTAGGAAGGTTTAGGATTGGCTAATTTGAATAATTTCATCACCTCTGGGTCATAGCTACTGCACCCAATTGCCTGGTTTCTCCTGGAACAATAAGGGCAGAGGAATAGTAGCTTTTAATGTAAGGACCCCAAAGGAGGTAGTTTGGGGTGTGGGTTCTGGATTTGTTGGTTGCAATAAAAACCATGCTGCCTTGGGAGGGGCAGTTCTTCCGTGGTTTGCAAGCTCCAAGATGTCAAAGCATCAAAATTAGAGAGTAGACATCATTAGACACCTACTCACCCTAACAGCCCCATCTCCATTATAAACTGCTGTGCAACCTTGAATGATACTTCGAGTGCCTCATCTGTAAAATGATGGGTTGAAATCATGACACATCCAAGTCCCCACTCTTTCTTCCCTATGGGGATAAAGTTTCTGACACTTCCCACAACTTCTTCCCCATCTCAGATTCTTTGGCTTCTGTTCCAGTGGGAAGGTGCATGGTCAGCCCCAGAACTGACCCCAGTATCTGTGAAGTGGGTGACTCTATGTGACTCCTGCTTATGGAGGCTGGTCTGTAGCCAGCCACCCTGGGCTTCACTTTAACTTTAACCTCTTGCATATGTGGACTTTTCTGCCTATGCTTGTGTTTCTAAATCCTTTGGCTAATGGATTCTCTTGGGGGCATACTTATTAGCCCTGCAACTTTCATAACTTTTGAGTTCTTGGTCTGAGCCAAATGTTTTGACCCATTTGACAGGAGATACTTAATAATGCCTTTCTGAAGGAGAACTAAAAACAGCATCCATTTCTGAAATATGGCAGACCTGTGCTGCCACTTGGAAAAATAAATCTCTGTTTTATGTGGTTGAATTAGTAATGGAGGCAGGCGGCAGTGAAAGGGTGTGTGGAAAGCTTGACTTTCAAAGCAAGAGAGGAAAATAAAAACTCCTTGTTGATATTGCTGCCAGGACATGGGCTACAAAGGTTGAAAGGTGAAAGGTTAATCCATTTGGCACAAAGTAAGAACCATTCTTAATATGTGAAAATTATTGTATGTTGATGTTCATTACAGAAAAAAAAAATAATTAGAAACAGTACTTTACTGTTAAGTCAGATCCCACACCAAACAGATGAAGCAGGAAATTTCAATAGTATTGTGAAAAGTTTTACATTACTTAGAAAACTCCAATAAATTGGATTTCAAAAATATTGCTGTTAATTGGGTTTTGTAACTTATAGGAGTGAGTATAGCCAACAGTGCTGTCCCATTAATATAGAATTTATTCAAACAAATGTAAAGAGCAGAACTGGTACTTGACTAAACAAATGTGCAATGAATTTGTGAAATGAATAGCAACTGGCACCCTAATTAGCATGTCATTTTAATTCTGCTCTTAATTACTGCCGTGGTGACCTAAATGTGGCTTTGCAACTCAGGACTTTAAAGGGAACTACAGTGATCAGTGCTTAAAAACAAACAAAACACACACAAAAGCTTAGAGTAAAAAACCCTCAGATTCTCCTTCTCCTTGTTGTCCTTTGGGGAAGGCTGGACCCATATGGAACATTCTAGAACAACATGTTAAGCTAACAGAACAGAGTGACTGGTAGGTGGAAGTAAGTGTGGTATGAGGAGTGGGAGTGGTTAGAATTTGCCAAGAGAAAAGGATAATTTGGCCCTCTCTGACAGAAAGTTATTTAAAGAATGTGAAAATCCACAGGTGGAAAGAACCTTCATAAACCAAAGGACATTAACAAACTTGGAACTGTCTTGTCTGTGTTGTTTTTCCCCCTGGGTCCCCAACCCCTTCTCCTAGACCTCTAGCCCGCTCCTTTCCTGCTTCAACCTTCCTAATTCCTGGATTCCTAAGTGATCAAGAAGAACTGTTTGAGGCCAGAGATTCTGCCCTTCTTGGAAGTTAATACACTAGCCGGGCACAGTTTTATAGATGCTGGTAGAAGACATGATACTTCTGGGTCAGAAATAAAGGCCATTTATTCCTCACAACAGCAGTAGCAGTAGCCAGAGTATCCAACATTCTTGTATCAGTTCCCTGAGCCCTAACTCCTATAAGGACAACACAAAGAGAGCCACCTGATAACTGTGCACACAGTGGTTTGCTTTACAGATGAGAAACCCTGAGCCTTGGGAACCCAAATGTACAGTAAAGAACGCCTGCCCTTTGCTGTACAGGGAGATAGTAGCTCTGTCTTCCACAACTGTTAACTAAGTGAACGTCCTCGAAAAGATTGCACAGAACATTAGAGCAGTCACAAGTTACTCTGGTCACAAGGTTTGCAGCAGTACAGGAGAGTCATGGAGAATTCTCCAAACAGTGGCTTCTGCTGTCCCTATGACTCTCTTGTCTTTGATCAGTATGAGAGAAAACTTAAGAATTTCACAAACTAGCCAGGTTAATTCCTTCCATGTACCTTTTCAGGAGATCTTTTGTGATTTTTCTATAGATAAACTTGGTAATCCTCATTTAAGAGTCAAATGTTTGGAAATAATGACTATTTTAAAATGGCTAAAAGGGACTGGGGATATAGTTCAATGGTAGAGTGCTTACCTGGCATGCCTGAGGCCCAGGGTTCAATCCCCGGAAGGAAGGGAGGGAGGAAGGAAGGAAGGAAGGAAGGAAGGAAGAAAGGAAGGAAGGGTGGGAGGGAGGGGCTAACAGTTACTAAGCCCTGTATGCCGCACCACTGAGAAGTACACTGTATTCCCTCACTGTAGCTCTAGGGGGTTACTATGTTAAGGGGCAGAACCCACATTTCTTATGATGAGAAAACTGCTTCACAGCATTAAGCTATCAGTAACAGAAATGACACTCAGACCGGGTCAGAAATGACCCCGACCCAGAATGTCAGGATCCAAAGCTTGTGCCAGGGTATACTGTTTTTCCCTTTTCCATTTTCTTTCATTGAGAAGATTGTGGTGGATGTGGGGGTGTTAATGGTGATTTTGAGATTTGGTTTCAACAAATAAAATTAGCGGAATGCTTGCAAGTAGGCAAAATCAAGAACACCTGAATGTTCACCTTATAAACAGCATCACATTAATCCTCCACATTAATCCTACAGTCTTTTCAAGGGTGATGGTGTTTGTCTCTTATGGTGGCTCAAGGAGGTCATGAACTTGCTTGAAGCCATACAACTGACTAAATTAGGAACCTGGAAGCCAGGGCCACCCTATGTGGCCATAAAACACTACTAGTTGTCAAGAATATTCATACATGGACCGTAAATTGCCCTAAAATAGTTCAACTTCATCTGAAACAGGAAAAAAAAAAAAAAAAAAACATTTTAATAATAGGTTCACTGTAGCTTGTTAAATAATTCCATTTCTTTGAAAGACTGAGTACATATGTGTAATCTAATCACTGCATTGACTAAACTCAGCTGCTCTGAGGGTCTTTATCTTGCTTTCATAATATTTCAAGTGCTGCAGAGCTTCACATACTTGGGCCATTCATGGCCTTCCAGCAGCCTCTTCAGCTGGCCACCTTTGTCCCTCTTCTTTTTTTTATTTCTTTTTTTAATTTTAAAAATAATGAGTCCATTTCCTTACTACCAGCTCCCACTTAGCACTTTCTAACTGTTCCCTCCCCAGAGGGGGAAAAAATGACTTTTTAAAAATAATCATCATCATTTTCCTCATCAAAGCTCAAGGCTTCTTTATTCAAAATAAATACCATGTAATTTTGCTCTCATCCTAGCCCTAGACAAAAAAAAAAAAAAAAGAAAAGAAAAAAAATGGTTATAAATGCATATCAGCAGATATAGGTAGATCTGGAAACACACACAGACAAATGTAATTTTCCCCAGCAGGTTGCCTTGGCAACCAGTCCACTAACATCTTCCAACAGACATTTGAAGCTTGGCTAAGGTATGCACGCTAATTGTATAGACATGCTTAATACTGTCCGTTAACATAGTAGTTCCCAGATTCGTCCAAGTCCTCATAAGGGGACTTTGTGCCCTCGTGAACATTTTAAAACACCAACAAAACGAGCATTTTAAAGTGGTTTCTTGTAGTGGTTTCCTTATAAATACGTGTGGGTCCTCTAGTTACCACTAGGTTGCACCATCAAAATTCTCTTGTTCAGTAGCACAGAGTACCATGTGAAGCTGAGCAAACACATTTACCATATTTGCATTTTCATGTTATTGTCATTATGTATTTTACCATATCTGATCAAAACGAAGGTATTCTTAGGTTTATGGATATGTATTCACTTTTATGGGAGAGTTTGTAAAAGTTGAAGCCATGGTTTTAAAAAGTTTTTAGCTACATTTAGCATCATTTTGGTTTTTAGTAACTGCTTCAATTATTATTTATTTTGAACAGTCACATTCTTTATCTCAAAAGTTCCCACCAAGATAAGTAATTATATTTTAGAACAGTACTTTAAAGCTATATCTAAGTGATTCCAGAAAGCACATAGAGAAGATTATGTCATTTTAGCCTTTTGTCCAATATGTATTTATTAAATGAGATCACAGGAACATCCTGTCATTAATTTTGCTTGTGAACTCTTGGTTGTATATGTAACTTGTACAGTTGAATCAGTAAGTCCAGCCATGGTTTTCACATTATCCCAGGATGTTTACCTAAATAATCCTTTGATTGGTTGCAAGAATGTAGCTACTTTATATTTGCTCTGACAGTATCATATATATATGGAACTAGCCCCAGAAAAAAATCATTTTGCACCAGGTACAGCCACGCAGTATGAACTTCTGCTATTGAATTGGTTTCAGTGACTTGGATAGTTCTAACAGAATCCTTTGCCAAAAAGTTGGTATTTCCTACTTCCATTATAGAGTGTTTCAAGGGAGGAAAGCAGGTACCCTGTCTCTTGGGGGAAAAAAAAAAAAAAAAAACAAGAAAACTCTTTGTGTGTGTGTGTGTGTGTGTAATGATTAATTGTTGTGCTTTTATGAATGTTGATTGTGTATTTCAACATTCTTGGCAACTTGGTGACATTGGTTAGAAAGTGTTCATAGGATGATCATCGATTTGATTCTCATACAAATTTCTCAGGGGAGGGGAGGAAGAGAATCCACTCCTAAATAATTACCCAGAGGTATGGTAGTGTCCCTGCCAAGACAGAATTTTATCCACCAGAGGGACCATTGAGGAGGTTGAGGTGACAGAGAGAGTACATTGTTGCACAGCCTGTCAAAACAATGATGGGAAAAAAAAAAGATTCCAAGCACATGTCAGTAGCAGGCTATTGGCTGCCTGCATAGATCTCTCCTTCCCAGCCAAAGCGGTAACTGTTGAGTCTGCCACATGGCTTTTCATGAGGCTGGGAGTGCGAGTCAGTAGCCAAGGATGGGAGAAACACCCAAAGGCACAAAACGACTCTCTTATTCCTGGAGGCTGCTGTAGCAAACTTCACTCCCGTTGGCTTTTCGGGTGAGTAGAAAATCAAATGCATGTTAAAATCTCTGAAAATTAAGAAACACATTGAAAAGGAAACCTTAGCAGAGGTGGGAATTTGGTATGGGAACTTGTGACATCAGATCAGTAGAGAAGTTTAGGGCAGTTTGTGGTGCCATCAAGAGCAAAACACATCTCCATGGAGGACAACTGTACAGGGGTAATCAGGAAACCAGGAAGGTTCCTGTGCCCAGCAAATATGTCTCTCTGAAGTAAGCCTGCCTTGTCTTTTCTCTTCTGGATGGCAGAGCAGGAGTCTTTGTCTTTGCAGAAGATCATATTGCTTTTAGAATTAAAAACACTCTGGGTATGGTGACACAGGCCTATAATCCCAGTGACTTGGGAGGCTAACGCAGGAGGTTTGCAAGTTCAAGCCTAACCAGGCAACTTAGCAAGACTGTGTCTCAAAATTGTTATGACAAGATTGTAATAAATAACCAAGTCAATCTCCAAGCAGGGGATGGAACATATATTCACCAGCTGGTGGGCCAAGAGGCAGACTGTAAGTCTGCACTTCTCAGCCCCCTCCAGGGGTTAGAGCACACCTTTTATAGTTCAACACCACAAGTAAAGCATGTCAGTACATTAATCATAAGTGGCTGTTGCTATCATTCAAAATCACAAACAAAAATCATGAGATCTAAAATCATAAGCAGAAGGGGAAGTGGGTCAAAACAACCCTTGTTGAGTGTGATTTGAAGAATAGTTACTAATGTCTAGACAATCATTCTCTGACATTCTATGCAGTTAAGGTACATTGCACAAGTACAGTGTATAAGAATTGACATTTTGTATTGCCAAATATGTTATGCTAAGCAACTGTTTTTTGGTGCAGAGGTGGGGTGTTACCATGAGAGGAGCATTTCTTACCTGAGAGGAGTCTCAGGGTAAAATGGAGTGTTTGGTCATTGCCCATAAAGCCTGGCCCATAACAAAATAAAAATATAAGAAAGGTTGGGGATAAAGCTCAGTAGTAGAGCACCCAGTACCCCCCCACACACACACACAAAGAAGAATAATTAAACACACGTAAGGATTGCCAAATGCTTTTGTGATGCTAGGAACTGAATGTAAAGGAGTCCTGGCATGTACATGTTGCAGAAGATTTTTTTTTAGTTATATTATACATAATGTATTAGTAAATAATATATTAATATAATAACCATATTATGTGACCTACTACATAATGTTATATGGTAAATAATATACAGGTTTTAAAAACCATGGTATTTGCTTAGAGAACATGATTCACAAAAGATTGAAAATTTTTAAATTTCAATTTTAAAAATAAAATTGAACAGCATAAAGTATATGTGTACTTATGAGAAAATAAATTACAGAAAAGCTCTAGTGGAACAATGTGCATCCCAATTTTATTAGATCACAGAGTGGACAAACCTTGTATGTTTGTAAGAAAAATAATAGATAGAAATCTGCCCCTTCACAGGTGTCTTAGAATTGGGCTTTTTGTGACTGTATAAAGACATGGGAATTCCATGCACATTCTGCTACTGTAAATTTCTAGAAACACGGGGCAGAATCTCTTAGAGCACAGGTCTGTAACATTTTTAAAACAGCCTCTCATTTGGAAAATGTTTTTAAGTGATCAAGTGATCTTTATTGTTTCATTTAAGAGATAAAAAGTCATTGTAGCTCCCTTAAATTGGGGTTAAATATAGATAATGATAGTGCTGGAGGCTAAGTATGCTGACTTCCTTTCCAGCTGCTGCCCTGGTGTCAGGCAGCCCCAAAGCTCCGGGCAACTTAACATCAGAGCCCTGTTTGCTATGCCTGGGGGAAATGGACTCTGTCAGGCCCTTACGACTAACCCAGAAAACACTGGGTTCCCCATGAGGGTGGGTTGCTGTGGAAACCAACAGCTCTAAAAACCAAAGGAAAGGAAAAATTAAAATCCCACGACAAAGGCCAATTTGAGGAAATATAAAAGAGAACACAAAACACTCAGAGGAAGCTAAAAACTTCACAGAACAAACCCAAACAACAACAGTTCAAGTCCACAGACATCCTCACCTTCCCTTCAGAGATGAAGTCAGAGTTTGTTAGATGTGAGAGTTGAGAAGTATAGGATATTCAAAAAGCAGGTGAATATTGTGCTTTCAGCTCTGTTCCCAGTGGAACATCACAAAGGGATTTCTGTTCTGGAATATTCCATGTTAGCACGTAGTTTTAAGAGAGACAGAGGGTGTTTGTTCTGGAGTTTGGATGAGAAGTTATAAAAAAGATGCCTTCTGATATTAAAAGTAACTGAAGGTGTTCAATATTACTTAAAGATGAGGAGCAGCAGGAAAACCCAGGCCTGCTTTATTTGTGGCCCTGTCGTCAGGCAGTTTCGTCAAACCCTAACTGGGGGAGTCTTCCATGTACCATAATTCCGTCCTCTTGTCCCTGCAATTATGTTTGTTCTTTACTTGCTACTTAGAGGTCCCTTCTTCTAAGCCAACAATTTGAAACAGTCTTGTTGCATTTAGTTCTAAATCTGTGGCAGTTAAAAAGGAAATGACTAAAAGATAATACTGGACTAAAAGATAATGTTTAGTTTTCTACCCACAAAGCAGATGCTCTTTGTACTACTTAAAATGGACTAGTTTGTACCCACAGAGCCAAAGTTCTTGCAATTGCCAAGAGCAAGGGAGCTCTGAATCATGCTAGAGGAAGAATTCCTGAGTGCTTGCTGCTTCCTTCTTGGCTCTGCCACTGGCTGATGAAAATTCGAGACCACTCTAGAGGCGATGACTGAATTCCTAATCATGAAGTAATTCACTGAGTAACTGTGTAGCAAGAAAAGACCTGAGCTCCACCCCCCGGGGGGTCCACCCACAGTGGGCAGGCATGCAGGGTAGACTCCATGAGGGGTGCTGACCAAGAATGAAGTCCAGGGCTGGAGGAGAACTGGCAGGTGCAGTTTCAAGGACATGGTCCAGCCTTGTGAAGTCATGCCAAGATGGCACAAGACGCGTGAAGAGTAAACAGCATTGCCCACATTAGCTGGTTTAAGGAGAAGGACGTTCATTAAAGCTTTTAGGTGACTCAGAGAATTTGGGGGAGGACAGGGCTAGAAGCCAGAACAATGCCAGAGCCATACATGGAGGAACTGTTCACATGACACTTTTGATGTCCCCAAACCAGATGCCTAGTCCAAGGTAACTTTGGTCAGAAAAAGCACCTGCTTCTTGATGATACTGTCTTCCAAATCAGAATCTAGCATGAAGACATCAGAGTAGCAGAGCCAAAGTCCATTCCTTCTCCATCTTAGCTACTAAGGAGGCTGGGAACATGGGTTTCTGGAAATCATAGAAACATCCTCAAATGGAAGAAGTCTTTGAAAAGATGCCCAGTCGTCCATGGGACTCATCTGCTATGCCTCCTGTCCTAGTCTCGGCCTCACTTGTCATGTCTTCCAGGAAGCATTCCCCACTGAACCCGTAACCCATAATCAGGGTCAGTCTGTGTACAGCTCCTTCCCAGAAAGCCACGTCCATACCATTGGAGAAGTGGTCCTACCACACCCTTTTGTAAATCTCTGGATGGTCACCCCCACCTCAGTGGATGCTTTCAGATCTTTGTTGTTTTCTCTTGGTTTTGCACACAAACTCCAGATCTCATTAGCCTCTTCTTTGCTGTATCTTATATACTAACCAACCCCATTTCATCCTTTTCCCTCTCTGGTACCCACATGGTCACCCATTCTCCCCATCAAAAACCGTCAACTCTAAAAATGAAGCCATGTATCTTTTTCTTTTGTTATATATCTCCCATAGCACCTAGCATCAAGCTAAGCTTACGATAGTTGATTAATAAATATTTTCTAAGTACAGTTCATTAGTTATCTGAATTGATCAGTGCTTTCCAAATGGATTTTAGTAGTAACTACTTAAAAATAGTGAAGAAGAAATAAATGAAAGAGGGACACTTAGACTATGTTCCAGTAAATCTTAATGGGAAAATGTACATCCACAAGACTGGGATCCTAATTAGAATAAGATATATTTCATGTTTGTATAAATATGTCAAAATAGATTCTACTATCATGTAGAACTAAAAAGAACAAATAAATAAAAACTTCACAGACACTGAAATTAAAATTCAAGATCATTTTTTTGTGAGACAAATATTATTCTTTTGATATTTTTCAGTCATTTAAAAGTATAAAAATTATTCTTGGTTTATGGACCATTCAGAAACAAGCCATGGACCATATTCAGCTTGAGTGTTGGGCTACAATTGCTCACCCCTGCTACAGATGATGGGAGGGGAACAACTAAAAGGGTTCAAGGTCAGTTCAGTATTTAGATAACTCCCTCTGATTTCAGTGGAACTTTGAAGCTCAGGTCTGAAGATGGGGGAAATTTTGCTAAAGAGTCTGGATTATAGTGAGGGCTTGAAATAGAGCAATGTTAACATGGAGGCAAAGGAAGGACCTGCTTCTGGATGTGTATTTTGGAATCAAAATCAACAGAACTTGGTGACTGATGTGCAGGGTAAGGAGTGAAAGAATGATGTCCCAGTTTTGGTGTAATAACAACTGCCCCAGGTCAGTAGGATCCTGAAACTCTCACTGATCACAAAGAAACACCGTGTATCTTAACATGTTTAGGTCTGGGGCCATTTATAGGCTCTTCTTTTATCTGTAAAAGACTAGTGTTAATAGTGCCTCACCTGGTCAGGTTTCTTCTTTGGTTGTCTTAGTAGTAATAATTTTGTTTGCTGTTGAATAGATAGCCTCAGTGTTGCTCTAATTAAAATGATACCCCAGTGGTCTGTAAGACTTACCCAACCACTGACACTTTTCCCTGATCTGTCATGCCAAAAGAAGGTGCTAAGTAATTTCTTCCAAAGTATATAATTGCAGAACATAAACTAGGCTCCCCATATTAGAAGAAATTCAAGTGGTACAATCTAGGACTGATTAGAGTTTATTTCATGAATAAACTTTCTCTGTTTATTCATGAATCCTTTTTTGCAAATCTTGGTGGTTTTCGCCTTCTCAGCAAACATTAAAGGGAGAGTTGAAACCTAATCCCAATTGTTAGTAAATGTTACATTACCATAAAATTACATAAATCATCAATGAAGCCCTACAAAGCTCTTCCCACTTGCCCTCTTGCCATGTGAATATTATGAAAATGAGTTTATGTTATAATTTAACCTCCTATTTGGGGACATGGGAGACCAAGTTCAATGAGAAACTGTGTAGTGTGTTATACCTTCTGCAAGTCTGCCTGAAGACACTGATATGATTGGAGGACTGACTCAGTGTATCATATACATCGCATCCTTGATTTTCATGTTGATTTTATCCCGCACCGACCATGTATGTCCCTTCTGTAGTGGCCAGAGTCCTGTTGGGGCTGTTTTCCAGCAATGCTAGAAAGAATGAAAGACTATTGTGTTTGTTGTCCAGCATGTTGAAGGGATAGAACTTGTCTCTCAATTATCTGTTGGAGTAAGCAGGAAGGAGTAAAGAAGAAAGCTGTGTATGGCAGGCAGTGACTTTGAAGAAAGTAGGAAATTATTTAAGGTAAAAGGGGGACCTCTGAGAAGAAACCATCACCAGTCAACATGACCCACACTGAGGATGTTGACCTAGATTTTCTTACCATGGCCGCCTTCCACCTCTTAGCACAGCTATGGCAGAATTGCTGTTGCTGTTTCTTAATTCACAACAGCTGTTCTCTTTGCTTCTTCTGCTTCCAGAAGTCACACTAAAGGTGCATGTCAGTGACGCCAGTACCCACCAGCCTATCGCAGATGCGCTTATTGAGATCTTCACCAACCAGGTCTCCATTGCCTCTGGCACGTCAGGGACAGATGGTGTCGCCTTCGTCAAGTTCCAGTACAAGCTGGGCAGTCAGTTGATCGTCACCGCCACAAAGCATGCCTACGTGCCAAACTCTGCCCCGTGGAAGCCAATCCGATTACCTGGTAAGGCATTCTTAATCTTTCTCCAAAACAGACTTCATGGTATTGGCAAATGATGTTGGAGTCGGAACAGAAAAGGTTTTGAAGGTGTAAGTCAGACCGTCAGTAAAACCTGTGTGTCTGTTTTCTGCTTACTGTGTCACGCACGCACAGTGGACTCAGAAGCTTGAGCATTTCTGCTCATCTCCCCACCCTCGCTTTGCACCATGACAACTAGTAGGACAAGGTGTGTGGCCATGCTTTAGTGTACAATGCCCTCATCTGCTTCCAGGGCCTTCTTCCTCCACTGTCACACCAGAGGCCCAAGTACAAGGATGTCCAATGGGTACAAGGCCTTAAGAGACTGTGTTTCTTTCCCCTTTCCTGCTGGTCACTGTACAGAACAGAGTGTCCACTGCCAGGAGCAAGGATGATGCCTGACACAGCTTCAGCTCGGTGTAGGGTAGGTGGGGAGTGGGAGCTGCTGGACCTTGACCTGACCTCAGGCTTCACCTGGTACCCAGACCATACTGCCTGTTGGCACTCGGACTGCTGAGTGGTGAGGCTGGGGCTGAGAGTCGTGACAGCACAGGCTTTAGAAACGACCATCTTGGGCTCTAGAGTCCTTTCTGCAGTGGAGCCCTCTAACTTCCATGCCAGTCTCTGTAAAATGGAGCTAAGACTACCTTGTGGACTAGTTCTGGCTGAAAATTAGTCACCACAGGTAAACTACCCTAGTGTGCCCAGCACGGTAGGGGTCAGGATGTGTGCAGCATTGAGGGCAGTGCTGAGAAAACTACCTGAGCTAGTGCTCACCTCTGTCCTGTACCACAGCCAGACTCACTCCTGCAGGGACCCTGCTGCCCCTGAGGATATGTGGCCACACCTAGAAGTGCTTTTTCTCTGTTTGATAAAGCCCCAGTGTCTACTCAAATTCACAAGATGCTTTGTATTTCAATTTACTTTTTATAAAGTTCCTGTTGCCTGCCAGGCACTGCCCTGGGCACCAGACCTGGATCTTGGCCTAGAGAGTTTCTACTTCGGTTTTGAAGTCAACCCTAGAAATGATTTCCATCACATTAGTAAGGACTCTCCAGAGAGACAGAACTGATAGGATATCTAGAAAGAGAGAGGGAAGAAGGGATTTACTAGGGAAATGACTTTACCTGATTATGGAGGCCATTTTATACTGGAGAATCAGGGAAACCTATAATGTGACTCAGTTGAGGTCCAAAGGTCCCAGAATCAAGGACTCCAGTGTGTAAGGCTTAGTCTGAGATAAAGGGCCGAGAGCCCAGGGGCCACTGGTATGAGCCCCCAAATATAAAAGTCAGAGAACCTGGAGTTCTGACCTCCAAGGGCAGAGGAAGAAGGGCATCCCAGCTCCAAAAGAGAGTTAGCAAGATTTTGCCTTTCCTCCATCTTTAGTTCTATCTGGGCCCCCACCCAATTACATGATGCCCCCCTGCCCCCCCGCACACACACACTGAAAGCAGATCTTTCCCAGACTGCTCACTTGTGGGCCAAGATGACTGAGCCCAAGCATTGTAACCAAATGCCAAACCACCTGGGTTTTCCTTTAGCAGAATAGGTATGTGCTCAGTGTCAACAGAAGCTTTTAAAATAAATAATGCATTGATGGAGAATAATTAATACTTTTCCACTTGTCTTGGCAAGTTGATATACAAAGTCAACCATCACGCTTGGATAAACTTTTGTACAGACACCCATGTGGGATGCCAGGAGAGGAGGCTTAACCAGTGCAGGGGAGTGAACTGGGCTTCCTGGAGGAGATAACGGGGGTGCTGACCCTTGAGGTTAATAGATACCAGCATCAAAAAGTAATGGTAGATTCATCATTGAGATTTCATTAAATTTACAAATTAAGTTACACAATAATATGGTCCTATTTGTAGAAAGCCTATTTTTTTTGCTCCAGTGGTATTTTAATTTTAATTTTTAGTAGGTCTCACATTTTTATTGACAAACATTAATATATTTTTGTTACTGTTATATATGAAATCTTTTCTTCTAGTAAATCTTCTAAAAGATTGTTTGAATATATGTAAACTACTGGTTTTTGTATGTAGATTTTGTACTTGGTAATCTAAATGAGCTATCTTACTATTTGTAGTAGCTATTAATAAAATATCTTAAATCTAAAAAATAAAAACAAAAAAAATAAAATTTACATGGAAAAAAAAGTGTTGGTAGAAACAGAGAGCCAGGACTCAGCCATTCAATCTGGGGAGGCTGCCTTGGGAATCTGTATTTTAACAAGCAATCTTATCACTGCCACCACTAGATACTTTATGTATAAAAACATTCACTAAGGTTTGAGATCACTGCTGTATTAGTTATGGAAAGTGAATTTGATGTCAATACAATCAAGGAGGTTGTTTAGGAAAATTTAAGAGAAAAATGGACAGACCTGAGAAATATTTAGCAGGCAACATCATTGGAAGGCCTTGGAGAATGGATGGAAAAGAGGTAAAGTCATGAGTTGAACCCAGATATCTGCCTGGTGAAAACTGGACGGGACCTTCAAGGGCAGGTGATAGGCTTGGAGACCACACCCTCCAGGTGCAAGCAGAGGCAGATGGAGACCTTAAAAGACACCAGGGAAACGGGAATTGAGGAACAGGTGTTGGAGTGGTGGCTGATGATAAGCTTAATGTATCCTATATTTGGTTAAATTGCGTCTGGGACACCAAGTGAGCATAACCGACCTTCAGTTTGAAATGCATTTGGGGTTCAAGAGAGAGGTTTGGGCTGGAAGTTTAGTTTGGAATCATCAGGAGTGTCAAGATGAGAGTCAAAACTATGAGCTGCACCAGAGAATGGGCAACAGTGGGCCTGGGACAGAACCCTGGACAGTCAGCAAAAGAGGAAAGGATGTATTTGTTAGGTTCCATCTCAAAACAAACACACACAGTTGACTTCATTATTTTCTATATTGAGAAGACACTAGAAATAATCCAGGGGAAATTTAGACAGTATCTGCCTGTGTTAGGTGAACAGCCACATAGAGTACAGTCAATTGGAAGTTCTAGTCTATAAAGTCACCTCAAAGATGGGAGTTAGCAGATGCTGAACCAGTACTATGAGGGAAGCACAGGTTAAGTTTGTTCCTGGAAGCCTCTGTGCTCAACAATGTTTTCATAACTTTGAGGTATTTGTGTTTTTGTTTAAAAATACCTTATTTAATATTTGCTGTTGACTTGTGAACTTTGTACTCAAGGTCCATAGCACTGTAGTCCATGGCCAAACCAAGCTTATGTGTCACACATATTTTCTCTGTAAGGCATATCACAGCCTCTTTCACTAAGGAACACAGACAGCACTTCAGCTTATGCTCAGGGGCCATTTTCAGTAGTGCAATCATCAAGAGAAAGCAAAAAAAAACAAAACAAAACAAAAAAAAACAAAAAAACGTGAAAAGCTTAGCAGCTAAATAAATGGAGAAAAGGACACACATAGATATCAGAGCAAAAGCAAGATGCAGTGTCCAATGTCTTCCCTGGAAATGTGTGTATCAAGAGACTCACATTTTGGCTATTCTTTCCATAAGCAGGTAAAGCACCAAGAGTATTGATTTTGAAGTGACAAGTAAATTTTAGCAAGTAGGCACATTTGCAGATATGGAATCCATGAATAATGAAAATCAACTGTGCTCTAATTACATTAATTTTGACTATGTTAACAGATGATCCTTTGAGGAAAAAGAAACCATTTCCATAATATCCATTTTCTTAAATGAGTCAAGTAATGGCAACAATGTAGTTTAATTGAAAGAGTTTTGGATGAAACATAAAGACACCTGAGTATCAGGCCTGCCCACCCCCCTTGCTGACCCTACATAGCTTGGGCCTATCAAGAGTTTCTGAACCTGTTTCTTAGTTCTAAAATGAAATTGAATAGACTGAATAATTTCCAAGCACCTCCCCAGGTCTTTGATTATTTTATTCTGCTTGACTTTTCAACGTAATAAAGATGCTCTTAACTGGAATGAAACAAGAAGCAACCAAAATTTAGATGGGCCTCTTGTAAAAGAAAGCGGAGTAAATTATTGCTTTTGTCACATTTTTGGGGGTCAGGTCATGACACTTTTGGTATTTCAGATAATTGGACAAGGAAGAGAGAAGAACTGGGAGAGCCTCTTCTAAACTAAATGAAAAAAACCAAAACTAATAAATATTTTCTGTGTGTACTGTGTGTGCACACAGTATTTTAGTTGGCATGAGCATCCTTATGAGATCTTGGAATGAATTTCTTTTTTCATCCTTGACATTAGCTCCTGGGGGATGTGTTGGGTTTTTTCCCTTTCATAGAAGCAGGTATAAATTGGGGATGAGGGAGCCCAGCATAAAGCAAGCACTCTTTACCTTTGACCAACAAGAAAGCATAAATTTAGCTAAATAAAAATATAATCCATCCATAAAGACTGACACTCTGCATCTTTAAAATTGTTTCCTTTTCAATAGTCACTGCCTCAGGCAAGAGCTTTTACAGTGATCTAGGACTGTTGCTGCAGCCTCTGGTCAGGTTAATCTGCTCCCTTGAAACCACCCACTACATTGCCGAGCACAGTGTCTTAAAATGCTTGTGTCTGGTTATGTTTTACACCAACCTAAAATCCTTGGGTGGCAGCAGATGGGTGTAAAGAGGCGTGCAGAGCCTTCTCCCCTGACCGCTGCTCTCTGACCTGCCTTATAGTCTGGCTCCCCTGGACAGTTGTCATTCCTTAAAAGAGTCTGGCCTTTCTGTTTGTCCGAGCTGTTATTCCTTTATCATAACTTAATTGACAAGCTTGTCTTTTGTCTTTAAAGCCCACCTGGGAATGTTTTCTGTTTCAGGAAGTCTTCCTGCCTCTTCCAGGTAGAGTTAGATGTTCCTTTCTTTGGATTTATCAAAAAAACAAGGGTCTGGATGTAGCTCATTGGTAGAGCATTTGCCTAGCAAGTGCAAGTCCCTGGGTTCCGTCCTCAGCACCACCAAAAAAAAAAAAAAAAAAAAATCTACTTGTGTGAAGAGGACCTCTGGGTATCAGTCTGAGATGAGTAGAAGTACCGTCTACTTGAAACTTCCACTTCCCACCTTGGGTACAATGGATTTGGGTCTCTAGTCCCTACCCTCCTGCTCCAGGAAGCCCCTGCCACACTTTCAGGCTCATTATAAGAAATCATTTTTTTTCTCTTTTGAGAAACAATTTGCCAAGCAGCTGCCCTGTTACCGTGTTTAGGTGAGAAAAGTTTTCAAAACACTGCAGTGGTTGGACACGTAACTCTTAAAGGATGCCCACAGGTAGTTTACAGCTCAGGGACCCCTATGCCTGTCAGACAGAGGTGTTCCGAGCCTAGAAAATGCCTTAATGCCTGGGTGAGCTCTGGACTGGAGTAGCACTTAGAGAGGCAGAGTGTGGCCCTGCTGCATTTGGAGATGAGCTCCTTCCCACAGATGCACCCACCACAGCGGTCTGTCCTTTATTCCTGGCCATCAGGTACCTTATGCCATTAGGCTACAGGGTTAGTGTTAGAGGTTAAAATAAAGAAGATTTTATCATCTCAGGGCCCCTCCTGCCAATGGAACCACCCATGGTCAGGCAGGCAGGCAGAGGCAGGAGCTCTCTAAACCCTTTGCTGTAGCAGTTTCTTCTCATTCTTCCTCCCTAACCATGTCTGACTTTGAATTGAGACCAGTTCTTTTTTCTTTAGCTTTTCTGTTCATTTTTATGTTTGGGATGTAATGTGCCATCTGTGCAGCCACCACATCACCCGATTCTAGCCTTTCTCACCCCCACCTGGAATCCCGTCCCATCAGCACTGCCTTGCTGTTCCCCATCCCTTCCAGCACCTGGCAACACTCATTTGCCTTCTGTCTCTTGGATTTGCCTTTCTGGACATTGCGTATAAATGGAATCAGACAGTGCATGGTCTTTGTGCCTGGCATGTCTCACTTGACTTCATGTGCAAGGTCCACCCATGTTCTAGCATGTCCACACTACATTCCTGTTTATGGATGAATAATATTCCCTTGTATATGTATACCACACTTAATTTTTTCTGTTCATCAGTTGACCAACATTTACCTGGGTTGTTTCCATTTTTTTGCTATCATGAGAAATGCTGTGTGAACATTCATGTGCAAGTTTGTATGTGTGTGTTCGGGATGTAGCTCAGTGGTAGAGTGCTTGCCTAGGATGTGCATGGCCATGGGTTCAATCCCTAGTACCACAAAAAAATAAATAAATTTCTGTGTGAACACATTTCGGTCTCTTGGGTATATACTCACAAGTGGAATTATGGAGTTATATCATCATTCTGATCATGGCACGTGCCACACTGTTTATTGTATAGCTATTTACTGTGTCCTAATCTTCCTCTGCTGCATAATTCTTGAAGGTACTGTCTGCCTTCCTCATTTATCTGCTCCACCCAGGAGCTAGCACTGGGCCTTGCACATAGTAGCAGCTAAATAAATTGCCTATGTAGGGCTAAGAGAGAAAAGAGGACACATCCAAGGCCAGGTTAGTGGTCCCCAATGGCACTATTAAGAACCCATACTGGGCTGGGGAGATAGCTCAGTCGGTAGAGTGCTTGCCTTGTAAGCACAAGGTCCTGGGTTTGATCCCCAGCACTGAAAAAAAAAAAAAAAACCCATACTGTTAAGTCATTGTTCTTTCTAGTTCCTGATATTTTCCTAGAAAGTCATGTTACCTCTCTCAGCCTCACTTTACTCTTCTCTTGACTTAATGTGGACAGGGTAAAGTCCAAGTGTCCTTCTAAAGCTTGAGTTTATGTGCATAAAGGTTGAGGACAGACTCCAGAGTTCAAGTCCTGGCTCCTGTTCTTATCAGCTAGGTAATGAAGGGCCGGTTATTTCCTCACCTTTAAGCCAATTCCCTTACCTATAAAATAGATGTGTCAATAATAGCTAATAACACTTCAGAGAGGTGTTTTGATATTTAGTAGATAAATGGCCAAAACCAAAGGATTTAGAATAGTGTCTGTATGTTATAAGGGTTTGGGAATGTTAGTGATTAGTATTATTCTATAATGCAGGTTTTTTTTTCTTATATCGGTGCATTCTACCCAGAAATGTAGAGACTTCATGAAAATTTTTTTGAAAATCCAGGTACTTAAACAATAATTTTTAAATGACATAGTTCTATCATGTTATTAGTCTCCAGAATAGGGGCAAATATTTTACCATGAGGCACACATAATCTAAATACAAGTTTAATTTTTTTTCTTAATATCTAACATTATGTATTCTACATTTATATAGTGTATGCATTAAGCTTTTAATATACTCCTAGTGTGAAGAGGCTGTTACTTTACTAGAAACTCGTAACAAAATTTTTCTTTTGACCATTGTAGGGCAAGCAGTTTGTGTATAAGAGATTGCAATAATACTCTTGTGGTATTTTGAAAGGCTTTCACTGATCATCTTGAAAATCAGTATTATTGATTGATTTGACATCAAAATTAAAAGAATACAGAGTACCCGGAAAATTAGAGTGGGCCTTTGAATTGGAATGTCAGAATAAACTCATGTCCATTTTTGTTCCTGCAGTATTTTCTTCGCTGAGCCTTGGCCTGCTTCCAGAGCGATCTGCTACTCTAATGGTCTATGAAGATGTTGTCCAAATAGTATCAGGATTCCAAGGTAGGTGTAATATTTTAAAAGGGAAGCAACAGTAACTTTGGGGCTGACTACTAAAATCTCATGAGGGATGGTGATAGAAATGAATTTATCCGCAGCTGGGACGTAACATGTTTTGTCCCTGTGAGGTCACAACACATCTAAATTTTGGTTAAACTATCAGTTGACTGTAATCTCATTTCTGTCAGACCCATCCTTCAAGAATATGAAGGGGAAAAGGGGACTGTCCTGCTCTGCCCCTGCCATCTTCTCTTGTCTCCCAAGGAGAGACTGTTCATTTTGCCTGGGTCACAGTCCAGGGCAGACCTGGCTGCATTTACTAGTGGGCTGCTCACTCTCAAAGGCTCATCCATATCCGAATGTTGCTTTTTCCTCTCTCTCACCCCTTGGAAGCCCCAGAGTCATTATTGCCCCCTTCTTTTTCCTCCACAGCCATTTTGACACTTGTTGTTCTGCATTTCCCTACAGGAGAAAACATGTCATTCCTTCCCTTTCCCTCTGTCTTTAGTGAGGTATTTGGGACCCATGCTGAACCTATAGGATCCGGAGCGATGGCCGCACTGTATTGCATCATGGCTCTCTGGCCTCCTTGTTGCTGGCTGCTCACCTCCTCGCTGTCGCCTGCCAGCCCTGACACCTAGTATCTCCTCCCGTGGCTCTGAGGGGTTTCATGAGGGATCGCAGAGTCCCTGTCATGTGTGGTCTGTAAGCAGTCATCCTCTGCCCTTGCAGGGTCGTGTGTGACTTTCGTCTCCCCTTCTCACACTTCCATGAGTCCAGTACAGTTACAGTGAACCTGGCCCCCGGCCAAGTCACTGCCAGTCACTACCCTGCGCTTGCACCTCCATTTGCACTGCCATTCCCAGGCACTTCCTCGGGCCCTGGTGGATCCCTGCAGTTGCCCCCAGCTGGTGTGCTGGCCTGCAGTCTTTGCAATGGGATTGGAGCTGAACTTGAGAAGGGTCAACTGGGCTTCGTGCCTTGAGTCTCTCCCTTCCTGGCCCCACTTTACCTATAGAATAAAATCAGTCTCCTTCCTGAGCACTCACAGGCCTCTGGGATCTGGCCTCAACCTCTCTTCTAAGTGTTCTTCTCCCTCGTGTGTTTTGTCCTGGCCTGAGTTTCTTTTCCTGTTTTCTGTTTGGGACATCCCACCTCACCTTCTATCCTGTCTTCAAACCCTCCCTGGACAACGAGACCAGCTTAAATGTCACATTCTCCAGCTCCTTCCTGTATCTCCACTGGAGATGAGAGTCATACCAACTGCCTTGCCTTGCAGCCCCCTCTGCCAAGGGCTTTGGATCATGTGACCCCCAACCCTCTAGGCCGTGCTGTCCGGATCTGGAGCAGACATCCAGCAAAGGGGTAACCATTCCACCGAGTGGCCAGGACTTGGGACCTGGCTGAAGCCAGCAGCTCTGGCTTCTGTTTCTTTTACTGAGACTGAACTACGAATCTAGGAGAGGTGGGAATTGCAGCTGACTGGTTAGGAGGTGCATGCTGGGCCCGTGCACTTGCCTGGTGAGGAAGAAGAGACCATTTGGTAACAAGTCAGAAGGAAGTAGACCAAGAGTTAGTGGAGTCTTGTTGATGGCCTTGGAGTGAGAGTGAATCCCATACACTTCTTCCTTGTCATCCCAGAGCCGTCCTCAGCCCAGAACCAGCTGCGCCAGCTCCTGCACTTTCAATGCCCTCTGGCTCCTGTCCTCAGGTATCCACAAGCCTCGCCCTCCCTTGTTGCCCCTCAGGTCCTTATATATCACACGCCAGCCAGGGCCTCTGGACCCTTTTACAACTCCTCCTTGTCTACCATGCTTGGTGGCATACTCAACTAAATTTAAAAACCCAAAGGGCAACAACTGTGTTTCATGATCTTGGTACCTTCAAAGCCTGACCCTGTGCCTGCCTTATGACAGGTACCCAGTGAGTAATTCACTGATGGAGTAAACAAATACAAAGAGACCGTCAAAAGCCAGCTGCTTTTTTGGACTTCCTATATAGACTGCTTATTCCATGGTCAATATTTTTCTTTGTTGTGAATGCCAAAACAAAATAAATACACACACGCACACACACACGCACACACACACACACACACACACACACATCCGTACACACAGTGCTTGAATAATTCCTTCTCTGCAGAGCAGTCATATTATAAGTAAGCCCAAGGAGGTAAGTCATTCAGGTAGTTTTTGTTAACAATTAATTTATTCAGTCTATTGAATCCTTGCCTCCTGTTGCTAACCAGAAACTAATTGAGAACCATTTCTTCCTCTCCATAATCCCCTTACCATGCCAGCTTCCCAAAATTACAGATGTTTTGTTAATTTATTTAACTTACCCTATTTCATGAATTTAACAACATTTAATTTTACTATTCCTTGGCATGGCAGTAACAGTAATGGATAGCTTACAAGTTGGAAGAAAAGCACTTTCATTCTCCAAAACCAACATATCACTGAATTTATGAAAGATGTATTGTTTTTATTCTCAAACTGTTCATATTTGGTAGCATTTATTATTTTTCAATGAGTTTAGAAGAGGGAAAAAGATAAATTCTTGCCTGCTCAGAAATGTTAAGTGCTGTAAGCCAGTTTACTTGAGCATGTTGCTTGGATGGTCTGATGTGTCAGACAAGCCTGGAAAAAGGAGTAGGTCTATGACGGCAGAGCGTTTGTGAAACTTCACACAGAGAGTTTGCAGTGTGAAATGATGCTGCATTGTTTGATGTGACACTAGCGAAAAAGCTTCCAGAGCATGAAGGCTACTGGGGGAGAGATGGAGATGGGAAGAGAAAGGAAATGGAGCCATTGTTCTCCCGGGCAAAGTCTCAATGCTGCAGCTGGAGTTTTGACTTTAAAATGTTAACAACCAAATAAGATAAACTCATGGTAATGAAAGTTTTTCTATAAAAATAAAATGAGTATCTGCTTGCTTCATTCTTTGAAATAAAGTCTCTCCCTATTCATCGATAAAACAATTCTGTCGTCAAGGTAGGTAGGATTAGGTAGCTTACTGCAAACATCCGAGCTGCAGTAAATGCATGTTTCCAATGGAATTGGCCTTAGCAGTCAACACTCCTTGCATTTTAAAAGTAAAGGAAGCAATTATCTTGTTAGTGTTGATATTCTTTCATAAAGAAAACCTGGAACAGTCATATAACAGTGGGAATAAAGGAAGGGGGCCACTGAGGAGTAACTGGTCAGTTAGAGGAATTTCCCACAGTAGAGGCTGTACCTGAAAATGTGCTCATTGTTGTAAAACGCTGGCAAATAGGGGCTGGGGAGATAGCTCAGTCGGTAGAGTGCTTGCCTTGTAAGCACTAAAGCCCTGGGTTCGATCCCCAGCACCCCCCCAAAAAAAAAAAAAAAAAAACGCTGGCAAATATCTTTGATTTGTCAGTGAGAAGAGGAAGAAGAGAACACTGGTCAATTTTTGATAAGAATTATTTTCTTATGGGATATTTACACTTGGCTGAAGAACACATTCAATGGAAATCTTGCAGGGAGGGGGTTTGGTGGTAAATTCAGAAATGAGTCCCAAGGTGATCCATGGTAAGGGATGAAGAGTGACACTGGAGTTCTTTGAATGTTGCACACTGAACTGGGGACCACCCTGCAGCTCTGCCTCTCGGAATCCTGCATACCATCTTGGGAGAGAGATCCAGAATGTGATGACTGTAAATAGGAAGATACAGGCAGGATGCCCCAGACTGCTCCTGGCTACTCATCTGTCGACAGGCCAACCGGCACCACCCAGACTGGCAGTCTCCATCCTTTGCGGGTCCTCTTCACTGTGCCCTGCACGTTCCCTTTTCTGTTGCCCAGAGCATGTGCTGGAAGCCTTTCTTGTGTCCACCTTCAGGCCCCATCTCTTAGCAGTGACCTTGCTGATTGTTTCAGAGAGCAAATTAAGGCCTTCGGTGTATGGTGACTTCAGTCGCCTTCCTTCTGCTTGCTCTCTGACAGGGACCTGCTCGTGTTCCTTCCTGCAGTTTCTCTGCCCCACCGTGAGCCTCTTCACATTCCCACCAGGTCCCCTCCCTGATCTCCTCCTCTTCAACCTTCCTCCATTTGTGCAGAATCTTCTGATGTTCTCTAGTTCTTTTTCAGCTCTCAGGATTGCTGAGGTCTACCTTTAATGTGAAGCCCTTCTTACACCTGCAGGTTGCAGTCTCCTCATTTCCTTTCCCTCCCAAACTTTGGAGAATCTACCCCTGCCATGCGCTTTCCTTTGAGCCCCCTTTTACTTGGCCTTGGGCTATTCTTTAGAAATTTCTCTTGCTGAGCTCAGCAGGACTTTGCCAGATCCAACAACCCCTTTACAGTCCTCATTCTGATTGACTTCTGCCTGGCTTTAAACCTTCCCCATTTCTTCCTTCTTGACTCTTGTTTCTCCTTCCCATCTCTGCCCCTAACTTTGTTCATTTCTTCTCATCTTTCTCATGTTCTTAGTTCCCTATCACTTATTCCAAAAATGATTTTCAACTCTATCCACCTCTTCTGTGTCAAAGCCCACCATGTCACTGTCTTTATTTGGAGATTTTAGCATTTTCTCACTGGGACTACTTCGTAGCAGCTTCGGCATTAGGCTCTCTCCACCCACAGCCATTCCCCACCTGCTGTCAGAATCAGGTAAAAACAACTACCATTGTTTCACTGCTATGCCAGGAACTCCCATGACCTTCCCTGGCAGGCCACAAGTCCAAGCTTTTGAGTGGCACATGCTGAGCCCTTCACAAGCCTCATCCTCTGCCCCAGGTCCCAAGCAGCCTCTGCCGGGCACCCACACTTCCTCAGCCTCCAGACACATGCTGGACTGTCCGGCATCTCTGCTCTTCATATGTGTGTGTCTCTTCCCATCTGCCTCCTCACATGTTCTAGAACTCAGAACACTGTGATTAGCAAGCCATTTCCATATCTGCCTCCTCTATTCTTTCTTTAAAATTTTTTTTTAGTTTTGATGGACGTTTATTTTGCTTATTTATTTCTATGCAGTGCTGAGTATTGAACCCAGTGCCTCACACATACTAGGCAAGTGCTCTACACCAAGCTACAACTCCAGCCCGCCTCTACTCTTGAGTCCAGGAATGCAGAGGCTTTGTCCTTTTCCTCTTTGGATATCCCGCGTCCATGATGCAGGAGACTCTCAGCTTGTTTGGGGGATTATTGTGAAGATTCTCAGAATATACAGAGAATGGCCATCCACTGGGGCATTTAGCAGTGTCTGGAGACATTTTAGTTGTCCCATCATGAGGGCTGCTACTGGCATCTAGTGGGTAGAAGCCAAAAATGCTATTGAATGTGCTACAATGCACAGGATGGACTCCGTCCCAACAAAGCATTACCTGGCCCAGAGCATTGGTGATCCTGATCTAGTTGGAATTAAAATAAAGCATAATTATAACATAGCACATTGCCAAATATAGTTTATTCTTCTCATTCAGTTCTAAGCATTGGTGACCATCAGGAATAGTGAGAACATGGTGCAGTGCATTCCACAGAACACCTGACTTTAAAGTTCTTCACTCTAAAAAAGGAAGAAGAGATGATAAAGTAATGCTTATCCTGTGCCTTATCCTGCTCCTTTACATGTGTGTTCTGAACTAACATCACAACCATTTTAGGGGATAGGTATGATTCATACCCATTTTAATGATAAAAGAAACTTGAAGCCCAAATCTACTTAATTAAGGTGGTAGTCAGGGAGGGCTTAAGCCTGGAGTTAGGTGACTCTGAATAAGACCCATATTCTTCTCTCATAGTGCCTCTGATTAGGGAGATATACAAATATTCACATAAACATGGCACAAGGCACAGTCACATTTGGAGTGTATGGGAGATACAAATGGAGCTTAGAGCTTGGGATGGGGTCAAGAAAGTCTACGTAAAGAGGTGGCATTTGAGATGTGTTTTGGATGATATGTAGACTGTAAGATGAGCATGAGCATATATATAGACATAGAACTGTGTGGCCCCGTTTGGCCAGATGACTGGAGCTGATTGGTAACTGAGCATTTATTTTGAGGTAGGCATGGGATAACAGAAAGGGACACAGAAATTTGAATGAAAAGATTTCTTCCTCTTATGAGCAGAATGACTTTGGCCAAGTTGCTTAACTTCTTTGACTTTAGTTTCCTCACCCATAAAGAGAGAAGATCATTCCTTCTTCACAGGGTTATTGTAAATATTGTGTGTGTGTGTGTGTATCTTTACCCCCCATATATATGTGTATATATATATATATATATATATATATATATATATATATACACACACACACATATATGTAAGTAGCATATATGTATAGAAGTATAGATTGGTAATTTAGAATTTATATGTTGTAAGTTATAATTTACAAAGTTATATGTTATATATATATATATATATATACACATGTGTATACATGTATGTGTATGTATACATTATATAACTTTATAAATTTTAAAGCACCAATGTATGCCTCTCCCTTGGATGAAGTAGTAGTTTGGATCTCTATTAGTCTACATATTTTTGTGGTTGTTCTTATCATTATTTTTAAATGGTTTCTGAGAGGACATGGTCAGTGCAGTATCTTAGAACAAACAATGTGTTAGTAGGTGAAATGATCAGTGCTATATCTGAGAACAGATGTGGAGTAAAAAAGAAAATGGGGTAAAACTGAGGTTGGGGGACAGTTAGGAGAATTTTAGAATAGTTGAGGGAAAGGTAACATAGGGAACAAAGGACAGAGGCAGAAAGGGAGGAAAAGATGATGAAAAAATGTTGACAAAGGCAAATTGGTCACTCTTGGCATTTAAGTGAACATGAAAGTTATTAGAAAGGAAAAAGGATGATATTGACCTGGAGTCAAAACTGGATGTTGGGGAGGATGTGGGATCATTAAAGGAGAGAGAAAGCACATGATGATTTTGAAGTGCACAATGGGCATCTGGGTAGAAATATCTTAGAAGTAAAGGGGAAGTGCAGATGGGGAACTCAGAAAAGAGTTCAGGGCTGGAGAGGACAGTGATAGTCAAGGTTTTAACAATGTAAATGTGAGGAACTTGCTAAAGAGAGAGTAGAGAAACGGCAGAAGCAGTGAATGGCAGCCCTTTAGGAACTATTTCATCTGAAGGCAGGAAGAAAATAAAAGTACTTGCAAGGGTAAAAGCAGATTCTGGAGAGAACCAGTGTGCAGGCCCATGAATACCGGGAAAGAGGGGGTTCGTGGGTGGGGATAGCAAACAGTGTTGACCATTGTGAAGAGGTGGATGAGGATAAAGACTGAGAAGTGGTCATGGGGTTTGCAGTTTATGCAGTCAACGTTTCCAGCATATGCTGTGGGTAAAAGCCACATCACTGGAGGTTGGGTAGAAGAGAAGGCATTTGCTTATGGGGATAATAGAGTTAAAGTAATTTTGATTGTGATTTTTCTACACGGGGAGGAAATGAGTCTGTTGGTGAGGGAGGAAAAACCTATGGACAAAGAGATTGTGGACAAAGGCAAGAATTGTTGGTGGAGTCACATCTTACAATAAACAAGCAACAGTTGGTGTAGGGGTTGGGGTTGACCTTGGAGGAGAGAAAAAAAGGACCGATTTTGAAGTGTAGAGAGGGGAAGTGAGGACCCAGTGTCTTCAGCAAAGTTGAATCTAAGCATTTTGAGGATGAGGATGGAGCCATAAGTGTGAGAAGAACAGAGGAAGTTGAAACAGCTGCTGTGAAGAACAGAGGAAGTTTGAAATAGCTGCTCGGAGGAATGTGAGAGGCAAGCAGGCATGACAGGCGGGCTGGTCCACTCTCCAGCCTCATTTCCACCCAGTCGCATGAAAATTTAGCAGCTTTAATGCGTGAAGATAGACCAGATCACAACCACTCCCCCAACCCACGTATACCCATTTGGATATGTTTAGGCCATGGCTTAGAATAACCTGTGCCCTTAGATTCCTCAGATGTCTCTATCATTTCACCAGTCATAGGTTTTGCCTGCAGTCAGCTGTGGGAACATGTTGGGTCCCTCAGCAGGCAGTATCCGTGTCATGGCAGTGACAGTGCGTGTCAGAGCCACTGGGCCAACCCCTTCCTTTCTCACAAACTTGCCCTAGGCATAGCCCCCTAGGTACTCCTGTGCTCTAGCCACAACGGATAGACCCTGGAGATCTGTTTAGTGACCAAATTCTCCTGCTCAAGGAAGGACGGGGACACAGAAGAGGGAGGGAGAATAGAGAGATGCATCTCCCACCCAAATGCATGATGTGTGTGATCTGCTTAAGAATGGAAGAAGCGGGGAGTGAGAAAGAACGGGAATGCACTGGAATGACGCCCAGGGCCCCCCACGGTCTGTGGTGCTCCGGGTTCTTGGCCAGCCCTGAAAGGCCTGGTTGGTCAGTCTGTGTCTCTCCTCATCCTCCAGCAGCCTGCCCCTTACCTGGTCAGTCTGAGTAGGTTTCTGTCACTCATTTGCACACAGATCTCAACCCTCTTGTCTCACAGAAGCTGTGGGCCCAGATCCCACTCTGTTCTGAATCTACCAACCTGGTCAAGGCCTTCTGCCTTGATCCTGGTGAAACCCACCTCCTCCTTTATCCTGTCACATATAGACACACCATTCTTTTCTTCATATTTGCCAAGTTCTTTGCTTTTCCGGTGTGTGAAACCCAGGCCCCTACTCAGTAGCATATTAACTGGCATTGTTTCAACTGAATAGCAGTAGAGACGTGCATGTCCCCATTGTTGAAAACCTAAGAAGAGAAGTAGTGACTGCTAGTATGTAGTCAGGGTGAGGAGATGAAAAGCCAGAAGGCAGACTCGGACTTTCTACCTGGGGTGTGGGTGGGACGAGAAAAGAGAACGAAAGAAGCAGCTTGTGTGTGCCCCAGTGGAAGAAAGGGGATAGGAGCAAACTGCTCCCACAGGACACAAGGCCTTCTTGGGGACTGCAAGGAGTCTGGATTTGTTACAGACCAAGGAAATAGCAGGAATGAGAGATCAGTATTCAGTAGAATCAAAAGCAAAGAAGACCAGGCTAATAAAATGGAGAAAATGTTGAAAGATACAGATGCACTAGCAGAGACTAGTATATGGCTGTGCGTTTGTTTTAGGGATGAATATAGGATGTGGATGATCTGGAACTGGACTGATGGATGTGTGCAATGAGTTTCAGTGGAAGTGACCCAAGTGAGAAAGGACCATCATGACTTTGGGCACCTGGCTCCCTGGGCTCTGAACCTGGGCCTATGTTTCACAGAGGACAGCCAGCCAGAGGAGGGATCTTACCAGTGATTTTTAGGTGGAAGGAGTACCATGGCTGTCTACCACTTAGGTCACAGGTAGCCACGATGACCCTATCCATACAAGACATAAGTCTGTAAGTTTTTTGGGCTTCCATGGTCTCACCTATAGGAAGAGAACCTTGGACTCATTGATTCTTCAAACTTTTGCTTCTAGAATACTTCTGGATAGGCTGTTCCTCCCTTGCAAGTTAAAGGGAACCCTGGGGCGGGTGTGAACACCATTCACTCCTGGCAAGGCTGGTATACTAGGCCAGCTGTGGGTTGGGAAGACGGAACCTTTGCCTAAGCTTCAAACTCAAGCTGGAGTAGGATATACAGTTTTTGTCTTAATGATATTTTTGCTGGATTTATGCAAAATTACTTCCCACCTTCACGTAAACAGGTTCAAATTTTGTAATCATAACAACATCTGGAAAAAGGTAAACTGCAGGCGACATCACATGGTGACTGGGTACACCAACTTTCTCACAAAGGAGCAGATCTTGGTGAAGGAACCTATTTCACATCATTTTCAAGTCTTATTATAAAACCTGTGACATAATCTGACACAAGTAGTAAGCACCCCTGAGGAATAATCGGGTTGCCAGATGGCAGTTTCCACAGGGAGAAGAATATTCATACTGGTGGGCTCTTGTTTGCAACTTTTTCCAAAACTGCACATTTAATTCCCTTGCTCTGCTTCACTTTGGTCCGCAGAGTTAAACCAGATTTTGCCAGAGAGATGAAGGATGGTTTGTACCCAAGTCAAAATTTATCTCTGGCATTGTTTATGTAAAGGGATAATTGTCAAATACTTGTTTCATTTACTCCACTTTCCCAAAATGTTACCCGATCCCCAGGCAAATGTCCTGCAGTGACAAGAGTGTTCACAAATAGAACTTGGAAAAAGCTTTTTTGTTAAAAACCTAAATAACATCCTGTGTCAAAACAAATGTGACAATGGGCTATTATTTCTCGCCCCATAATAGCATGTTGTCACATTTTTGTGTCCTGCCTGAATGAGGGCTGGGAGGTAGTCTGGGAAGGAGTAGGGTGGGGGAGGCAAGCCCTTCCTGGTTTTGCATTTTCTAAAATGGAATGGACTCCTCAGGGAGGTGGTAACTCAGAGTTTAATCCCTGCAGGTGCCCGGCCACAGCCTCGCGTTCATTTCCAGAGAAGGGCCCTGAGGTTGCCTGAGAACACCAGCTACAGCGACCTGACCGCTTTCCTCACGGCTGCCAGTTCCCCCTCAGAGGTGGACAGTTTTCCTTATTTGCGAGGATTAGATGGAAATGGAACAGGTAATTTGAATCTCTTCTCTGATTTTCAGGTGGAACTTGTTGGTTTTATTTTGTATTTATTGGTTTTGGGTATGGTTGGAAGCATGCTTATGCTGAAGGGGAGAAGGGTACTGGAGTTGCCGAAGAAGAACTCTTCCCACAAGTGCAAGTGCATCTGTGCTGTTAGGTTCCACCAGTGCATTTGGGGGAATTCAGTCTGCACCCCTGCATAGTTGTGTTTTAGTGAATTAGTGTTCTCCAGTCTTTCTGCTGGAACCCACTGCCTGAGGCACCTTCTCTAAGCTCTCCTTTCATGGACTACATTCAATTCAGAGAACTTCTTACTATTGAAATTGCATTTTTTCCCCCTTTTTACATATGAGATCAGGATTAGGGGATTTCTGCCTCCCTGACCTCCACTTTGTCCCACTTGCCTCCCTATATGTGGTTGGGGGTGCACAGCCTGCCCAGTTGCTCTGGAGGAGCTGCAGAGCCCCCACCACCACGCACCACAGCTGGGAGGGGAAAGGGTGGGGCTGGGCCTCATTTGTAGATTAGCAATGGCACTCCACACCTCACCAGCACGGGGGCCCTAAGAAGCAGGGAGCTTCTGCTCTTTGTCATCAGTATCCATCCAGCTTTCCCCCACATAGTCCCCCTCTCTGCATTTGCTTTCTCTACCTTTCTTTCCTTTCAAAGGGAATTGGAAGGGGCCCTGGAGAGGGGGTTCCTTGGAGTGTCTTAGAGTGGCCAGCTTTGAAGTTATGTGGAATCTTCTTCTGGCAGATCTCTAAGTCAGTTCTGTCATTGTCATTATTATAACATGACATGTATCCAGCTACAAGATCAGAGTAACCAAAAACTACCAGCCAGAAAGTAGGGGATAATTCCTTACCAGAGAAGGCCTGCCAACACCTGCCTTCCATCTCCATTCATAGCCAACAGGGCGCTTGGTGATAACATGGTCCCGGGTCCCCCATGGTGCATAAGGACAGCAAGGTTTTTGAAGCCCTAAATCATTGTCTTGTCTTCCTCTTCTTTCCCCCAATTTAGACTAGATACAGCATAAAATTGAAAACCAGAGGCTGTTCTGGTCTAAATTGTGCTAGGTAAGTTACTACATTTCCCAGGGACACTTTTATTGAATTTCACTTGATTTTACAGTACTTTACATGAACTTGTAATTCTGAAAAAGCTTTTAAACCTGAAATATCTGATCCATTTTATAGTATGTTAATAAATTTCTTATTAGAGATGAAGGTGACCTGGTCATTTCTTACTCACTTTTCTTCCCTCTATGGTACTTAGTTTGAGAATTGTTTCTCCCTTTAATTTTTGTGTCCTGGAGATATGATTAATATGTCATCATTTGCCATCAGACAGATGTGTGTCACCTTTAGTAAACATTCTCGGGAGAAAAAATAATAACTTTTAGTTTAAATGTATGAGAGAGAAGCATTGCTTTGCTCTTGCACATTTGAGACTGTCCTAACTTCCATCCAATGTCCCCAACAAAAGGGAACACAGTCATAAAACCCCAACTCAGAGGTACAACCTCATTTTTCAGAGCTCATTAATTTTTCTGTGTCCCACTTCCAATAGCTTTTGAATAAATTATGAAATCTGAGAAGACTGGGCAGGAAGAACACAAAGACACAGGACTATTGATTTTAGAGAAGTTTGTCTTATTTTAAAATCACTCTATTTCACAGGGAAGAGAGAAGGTCTTTAGAAAGTGACATTAAAATTCTTTTCCACTGAAATAACTGATGAGTTGACCTAGAAAGGACAGGCCTTCTCGAGACCTACCAGCACAGGCATCCAGCCTGTGGTACAGTCACATGTGCCTGGGGGGACCTAAACCTGGGGGCCACTGAGCACCATTACCCTGCCGCTCCTGAGCTCCATGCCGGCCTCAGTTGCAGCTCGAGCACAGCTTCTCTTCTGCCCCACAGTTACTTGCCCCTGCTTTACAAAAGGCACCTAAGAGATCTCAGCTTAGAGGGAGAACCCAGGCCAGGTGTGTCTGTGAGATGACAGGTCATGTCTGTGAAGTCAACAAAGGTGAAAGGAAACAGGAGGCTGCAAAAGGGATTAGAAGGAGGTTTTCTTGGGACATCATAAGGGCAGTTTAGAGAAAGTAGAGAAACACAGCCATATGGAGAGCTCAGTCACTTCCCACTCGCTCCTTCCAGTCCCTCTGCTCCGTGGCTTCCTGGCATTAAAAGGAGTCACCCTCCTCTCCCGCAGGCCAAAGACATTATACCTTAAAGCATCACACTCTCCCCTGGTTGCTAAGAAAGCGCTGACCTGTGCATTCCCAATGCTCTGTGGCATTCCCAAGGGGTCTTAAAGGAATAACTTCTGCTGACAACTCCAGGAAGACAGAGAGGAGAACAATAAATGATCAAGTTGCCAGTTGTCCTGCAACCCTGAAAAGTTGGTAACAGGTTGATTATCCTTTACCCAAAATGCTTAGGCAAAAGTATTTCAGATTTTGAAGAGTGTTTTTTTTTTAATATTTGCATAGACGTTATCATTTGAATATCAAGAGACTTAGAAATCTAGATTTCAGATTTGATCGGGAATCAGGAGCAGAGTGCAGTGGCTCACCCCTGTAATCCCAGCAGTTTAGGAGGCTGAGGCAAGAGGATTACAGGTTTGAGGCCAGCCTCAACAACTTAGCAAAACTCTCAGTAATTTAGCAAGAACCTTTCTCAAAATATAAAGGACTGGAGATGTAGCTCAATGGTGGAGCTTGGTGGTAATTGAATGTAGATATTTGAATCTACATTCAATTACCACTATCACAAAAATAAAAGATTTTTCCAGATCAGAACCCTGGTGGCTGAGCTGCACTGCTCATGTTACCAGTAACTGATCAGCTAGAAGCCTGAGATGAGACCATTGTCTCCTAGCTGTCCATGATGCTTCCCACTCCTCCTGTTCTTTGACCTGACACCTGTCTTGATTTGGACATAAAGAACCAAGTCACATCAAGATGGGGCAGAAAGCTAGGCACAGTGGTGCACACCTGTAATCCTAGCAGCTCAGGAGGCTGAGGCAGGAGGATCACATGTTCAAAATCAGCCTCAGCAATTTAGCAAGACCCTAAGCAATTTAGCGAGACCTTGTCTCAAAATAAAAATTAAAAAGGGCTGGGAATGTGACTCAGTGGTTAAGAACTCCTGAATTCAATCCTCAGTACCAAAAAAAGAAAAAAAAAAAAGAAGAAGATGGGCAGGAAGAGAGGCCTGGTTATCTGTAGAACTCAAAGAGTATAAGGAAAATAATAGCCCTTAAAATATGAATCATTTCAGAATAAAGAAAGCAGGAGGGTAGGAGTGTCATCAGGGAAGCATGGAGTAGGAGAAAGCCTTTAATGGAGTATGAAGAAGGAAACAGGCTTCCAAAAAGCAGATATGACTACCTGAAATGTTTCAAGGCAACTAGAAAACTTCTAAAGGGACCCCTAGTGACAGGAACCTAATGCATAGTGCTTTCATTTAATATGCTCTTTCCTGCAATGTTGGCTTTCTTCTGAATGTTAAGAATATTTATGTCCATATATTCAAGAAGGCATTTGGTCCACCCTCCTTAGTTATGAAGATAAGAAAAACAGCCCTAGAGTAGCAGAGCAACTTGCCAGACTGTGTGGATAGTTCACAGCAGATCTGGTTCTGGAACCCCACTTCCCTGGACCAGGAATGTATGGGATCATGGAAAGGAAGAATCAAAAAAGGAGGAGGGCGGAGGGAGATGCCATTTCTAATGCTTTCTGCTTCACTTACTTGCTGTCTCCCTATACAGGGAAATCCCACAGGGGGCTTGATGGAAGAAAACAGTGTTCCCTAAAGGAAGACGTTAACTCCAAGTTGTTTACACAGAGTCCAACAAGTTATTTAATGTCTCTGTAGTTTTAAGTTAAGCTAACTAGTGCATGACGGTAGGATAGCTACCATTGCTGCCCTCTCCAAGCCTGATTTTAAGCATAAAATGGGAGGGTTTTACCTTCCCGAAGAGGTTATGATGAGAATCATCCAGAGATTCTGACAAAACCTAGAGCCGGACTTTATTGGCCTGGCTTTGCTACTGTGTCACCTTTAGCACTTGTCACCTGTCCCAATCCACAGGTATTTTAACCAGAAACATGGTAAATTCTGGGGTTTGGTTTTCTTCATCCTAAAATAAAATGACCAGACTAAAAATAAAAGTCTTCTCTTCCCCTGCCTTTCCCTCATTGAAAAACAGAGATGAGAGGCTCTCCTGTCATTGACTGTTCAAAAGTTGCTCTTGTGAAGGATTTAACTAAACCTCCCTGTAGAAACTCTCAAATTCACGATTTGCTTTCAATGTGTTCTTGTTCCAAAATAGAGGCATTAGCTCAGATAGATAGGTAAGTGAATAAGGAACTGATAGGAAACCCTATAGATCATATTCTAATATTGCTTAAAATTTTTTATCACTGTCATTCTGTTCAAGGAGGGATGGAAAATTATGGCAGAATACATTTGCATGATATTATATTTTACTATAGAGAAATCTAAAATGGATTGCTTAAGTGAATAAATATTATACACTCCCATAAAGCATTCTCTAACTTATCAGGAGACAGTCATTAAAACATTGGCTTGAATAAGTCCTCTAATGGAAAGTAAATGGGATATTAAGTTCCTTTTAAATAGACCAAAATAACAATGGCAACTAAAATAAATCATAAATACTTCAAGTTCAAATTTTAATAGTCTACTTTTAGCAGAAGTTAATATTTTAAAGCAGACCTTGAAGCAATTTACTTCTTAAAAAAAACACTCTCTAAAATATTTGGAGCAGGGCTGGGGATATAACTCAGTTGGTAGAGTGCTTGCTTAGCATGCACAAGGCCCTGGGTTCAATCCCCAGCACCACCTAAAAAAAAGAAAAAAAAATTATAAAAGATTTGGTTTCATTATGGTTATCTATTATTGATGTGTGCTATTATATGTGTTATATATGTTATTGGGACTTACTTTGTATAGAAGTTATTTTCAGTGATTTCCACATACACCTTCACCGTGCATTATAAAGAGAAAACTCTTTCCCTTTTGAGGTCCTTTTGGGAAATGTCGTGTAATCGAATTGGCAACCCGGAGCTTGGAATCTGGTTCTGTACAAGTACATGACCGTAGGGTAGCTACCATTACTGCCCTCTCCAAACCTGTTTTTTATGCATATGATGGGGGCGGTTTTACCTGCCTGAAGAGGTTATGATGAGGATTATGGACACAGTTCCTGGCATGTAGGAGGTCCCACTCACCAAGTGTTATCTGTGACTATTCTTCTACAAGGGTTTCTGCAGCCCCAGGTGCTTAGTGAAAACATGACGGAAAATGCCTCTCCCTTCTAGGAAACAGCACCAGGTATGACCTGACCCCCGTCACGGCTGTCAGCGTCCACTTGCTCAGCAGCAATGGAACCCCGGTGCTGGTGGACGGTCCCATCTACGTCACTGTGCCGCTGGCCACCCAGAGCAGTCTGAGGCACAATGCTTACGTGGCAGCATGGCGGTTTGACCAGAAGCTGGGTAAGCAAGAGTCCTGCATCACCACTGGCTGGCAAGACTTTGTTACTGTTCGCTTTTCCTTCTGAGGAGCTCGTGGATGTCTGCTTTCCTCGTAGTTAGTGGCTACTGCTGCTCACAGGTGCATTTTGGTTTCTGGTGGGTAAGGATTGCTCCACCATGTCCTTCAGCCACTCTGGTGGGAGTTCGATTTTTTTTTTTTATTTTGTACTTTGAAACTAATTAACTTGAAAAGAACCTTTAATTATGTGATGAGCTAAAATGGGATCTCCTCATCTTTATCCTTTGATTCTTCAGGAGGTTGTATGATCTCTCTTGGTTACATGGTCTTTTTGTGTCTTCTAAAAAAGGAAAAATATTTGACAACATTTTGCAAAGCAAATAAAAGTTACTTATCCTACCACCTAGTGAAAATCACTAAGATGTTTTGAATCCTATGCTTGTCATTTCATTTGCACATGTGTGGTAGTTACTAATTGGTGCTGTGTAACAAATTACCTTAAAATTTAGCAGCTTAAAGCAACAGTGAACGTCAACTGCCTCGTGGTTTCTGGGGGTCAGCCAGGCACAATTGAGCTGAGTGTTTCAGGCTCAGGGTCTCTAGCAAGGTTGCAGTCACACTGTCAGCCAGGGCTCTGGCTCATCTCTGGTCATCTTAAGCAGGGTTGAGCGGGATCAGTAGGCATGCTTCAGGACTCACTCGCATAGTTGCAGTCAGACCTCAGTTCCTTACCAGTTGTCAGTCAGAAGCTTCAATTTCTTGCATAGGGGACTCTCCATAGAACTACTTAAAGTCTAGCAGCTTGCTTTCCTTTGGAGTGAGTAATCCAGGAGAAAATAAAAATTTAAAAGCACAAGTACCCCAAATGGAAGTTCCCTTAAAGGTTGCTCTCTAGCCAGCATTTTAAAAGAAATGGGATTATTCCTAGGTAATGTGCTTTATATAGCTTGTTTCTAAAAACCAATAGAATAGCATGAACATCATTCTAAGTATTATTATTCAGCAGTATCAATTTTAGTGAGTGTGCAGTATTCCATTCATGGATATATTATTCATAAACTCTTTACAGTAAAAATGTTACTCTTCTAAATGTTTGATAAATATCTTTGCAGCTAAATTTTTATGTATAACCATAATTATTATCTCATTTGTGAGAAACATGCATTTACAGGGAATCATTCTCTCATATATTCTGCCTCCCTTTGTTAGCCCTCTCAGTGAGCCCCAAACACACTCAGGTCTGTGCTCTGGAAAAGCAGCAAAACATTGATTAAGTGCAGGACTCTGTGGACACGGTGGGTTGAAGTTCTACCTATGCCACCCTTGGCTGTGTGGCCCTGGTCAAGTTGCTTAACCTTTCTGTACCAGTTTCCATAGCTTTAAAATAGGAATAATAATAGCACCTGCTGTTTTTATGAGAAGTGTATTAGGGTTCTCCAGAGAAACAATTATTTGATGGAGATCAGGGAAAGAAATAAAGGAATTGGCCCATTGAATGAGGAGGACAAGCCCAAAATGCAGGATAAACTGGCCAAATAAAAATGCAGAGAAGAATCGATGTTGCAATTTAAGTCTAACAATAATCGGAGGAAGAATTTCTTCTTTGGGGAACCTCAGTCTTTCTCTAAAGATTAGATGAGGGTGATCTGCTTTACTCAAAGTCTGTGATTTCAATGTTATTCTCCTTCCCCACAAAATACCTTCACAACAGCATCCAGGTGCATTTGATCACCTATCGGGGCTATGCCTTACGACCAGTTGACAGATGAGACTCATGGTCACAGGAGTGGATGAGTCAGTACCAGAAGGAGCTCAGTGCTGCACTGGGTCCATAGCAAGCAGGCCTGAGAGTTCACAGAGCAAACAGAGGTCCCCACTCTGGAGAAGGCCCTCTCTGGTGGTGCCACCCCAGCACTCCAGATTTTTTGTAGCACAGGTTTCTTGAGAGATTGTTCCCCACATGCTGCTCCTACCTCTCAAACCCCTGTGGTCCCTCCTCCTCCTTCCAGTCTCCCGAAATGAACATCACTGAGGCCATCAGCAGCTGCCAGTTGTGGAATCGGTGACCTCCTCACCCTCTCTGATGTCCCTGCAGCATTTCATGGCTTCCTTTCCTCTGACAAGCGTCCTCTTCTTGGGCTTCTGACCTAGTTTCCCCTGGGTTCTCTGTATGCCTGTCCCTGGGTTCTGTCCCATGCCCCACTCTTGGCTAACTTGACATGCCATTGCTGGGGCATCTCACCACGTCCCGCACTCCTGCAGCTACCAGAGGTTCCCACCATCTCTCAAACTTCTGTCTCTGCATAGCCCACAGGAAACTCAAATGCAACCTGTAAACACTTAGCTACCCCCACACACACATACTCCAACCTCCGCACCTGCTCAGCTCTCTGTCTCCTCTCTTGGTTAAGGGCATCATCTACCAATCATCAAAAAAGTAACCTCAGAGTTTCTCAACTTACTCTTTGGCATCAGTGCCCCATGCCACCTGCAGCAGTGTCTGATCCTTACAGTCATGTTGATGTGAGATCATTGATTCTCAAATTTACCCTCTCCTTCTCTGGGTCATCACTACCTCAGCTAAGACCCTTTTCAATTCCAGCAGTTGTCTGGATGCTTTGAACCCCTCCTTCCCTCCGTGGTCCTTGTGCATGGCTGCTTGGGTTATCTGCAAAGCCACAGACTATCTAAGAGTCATTCATGTGAGGAAGGCCAGACTACAGCATGGCACACAGAGCTCTGCAGAGCCAGCCCCAGCCATCGGCCTTCATCCCAGACGCTGTCCTGTGCTTGCCTCCGTTTCCACCATACCAAACTATTTACCCTTCCTTGGACCAGCTAAGGCCTCCCTCAGAGCTTGTCACTCTGCATGACCAGAACCTGTTCTCCAGCTCCCTTTGTCCCTCCAGCACATGTGCACTGTAGTACTGGCATTGCATCAGGACATGGCTGTGCTCTTCCTCAGTCACCACCTGGAACTCACAGAGTCCCATTTGTCTTTGAATCCTTAGGAGTAAGAACAGTTCCCAGCACATGCAAGGTATCCAGTTGAAATGTCTGTTGAATAATCCAATCGAATGAGGATGACTGAGATGTTTTTAGAAGTCAGACATGTAATATTATAATATGACATTATGCTCAAGATGATTGTATACGTAGACTTCACCTTTACATATGTACATGTGTTAACTTTCTGTCACTGTGACAGAATGAATGCCTCAGAAGGAGGAAAGTTTTGTTTGGGCTCAGGGTTTCAGAGGTTTCATCTGTGGTCACTTGGCCTTGTTGCCTTTGGGCCTGTGGCATGGCAGTACATCATAGGAGGGAGCACACGGCAGAAGACACTGTTCCATTAATGACAGCAGGAAAGGAAAGGGTTGAAGTTCCAATACCTCTTTCAAGGGCAGGCCCCTCGTGACCTAACTTCCTTCCACTAGGTCCCACCCCCTGAAGGTTCCACCACCTCCAATGGCACCACTGACTAGGGGCCAAATCTGTGATCTATGAGCCTTTGGAGGGGTGGCCATTCAAGATCCACACAGAGGGACAGAAGGATGATTCTTGGAGCTCTTCTTCATGGGAGAATAGTTACATTGGATCTTTCCCCATCATTATTCTCTTTCTTCTTCCTGCGTCCTCTTTCCTAAATGAACACATTTGAGTATAGGTGACTCGGACTGGGATGATAAAAGATCATGTTCCCAACACAACGAAGCTTTCTCTAGGTTGCACGTGTGTGTTGCGGGTGTGGTAATGATGTGGTGTGGATATATAAAAGCAGTACGGTACCCTCACTCTCACTGGTGTTTTTCATGTACAGTTTACAAACAATAAAATTTTATTTGAAGAATTGTTCGATGTACATGGCAGGTTGAATAAAGCCCTTCCTCCAAATGTCTCCACATCCTAATCCTTGGACCCTGTTAATATTCCCTTATGTGGTTAAGGGACACCAGGGTCTTTATCAGAAGGAGGCAAAGGAATTGGAGTCGGAGGAGATGGCGGTGTGATGGTGGGGCAGGGTTAGAGCGCTCTACAGGTGGAGAAAAGGGCCATGAACCAGGGAGTATAGGTGGCCACTGGAGCTGAGAAGGGCCAGAAAGGATTTCTCCCATAAACCAGCCCTGCAGAGATCTTCACTTTGGCCCAGAGAACTATATGTGGACTCTTGACCTCTGGAAGCATAAAAGAATAAATTTGTAGTATGTTCAAACCCTCAATTTATGATAATTTGTTATAGCAGCAGTTTGGAAGCTAATACAATATAGAAATCACTGGAAATAAAGAAGTGCACATTGTTATAAAGCCCCTGAAATATATCTTCTAGTTCTCTGTTTCTTCTCCAGAAATAATCCCTGTGGTATTGAGCCTTTTCAGTGGGAGTCTTCATTGTGTGGTTGATCTATTTCCATTTAAATGGTCTTTTTAACTTAGCATTTACTGCAAAAAAAATGTAACTGCCAAATTCCTGGCTGTAACAGATTGCATGTGCACAGAGAAAAGCCAACGTTTGGATCGTCATTCAGAAATACTCGAATGAATTAAAATATGTTTTCTGAAAACTTTAAGATTCGATGGACATTTCAAAGAAACCATATGTTCCTTAACTGACTAAATTCAAATGAAGCCTACATATCTCATAAGTTGTTTTACTAATATATTTAATCAATAATATCATTATGTAAGTTCAAACTGAAATATTTCAATTAAATAAAAACTTCCCAAGACAGCATTATCAGATCAAGAAAACAATTTAGGAATGCACCAAAACATATCTTAATAAACACATACAGTTTATCATTAGTTTATCATTAGTTTATCATTAGTTGCTGCTTATGGTTACAATAATCACTTCAAATAATTTAATACTTTAAATTATCTACTTTGGAGATAAATCAAAATAATTACCAATTCTGAATTGTTAAACAACCAGAAGTAGCAACTTATAAATCCATTAAGAATTTTTTGCCTAAATCCGGTTGACCAACTATGACCCAAAAGCCAAGATTGGGGTTTACATTTTTTTTGTTTTTTTTTAATGATTGAAGAAAGAATCAAAAGAGGCAAGAGGGAGAAATGGTCAAAGGATACAGAGTTTCCAGTAAATTCTAGAGATCTACCTTATAGTAGTGTGAATATAGTTAACAGTGCTACACTGTATACTTAGAATTTGTTAAGAGAATAAGTCTTAAATATTCTTACCATAAGAAGAAAATGGTAGTGGTGAGGTAACAGTGTGTTGTTTATCTTGATATGTATGTTGAATCATCAAGTCGTGCACCGTAAGTATATACAATTTTTATTCGTCAGTTATAACTCAGTAAGAATGGAGGGAAATAAGAATCAAAAGAATATCTCATGACAATTTTTTTTAAATTATATGAAACTCACTGTAACTGACAGAACACTCGGCTTGCACGTGTGGGGCTCTGGGTTTGATCCCCAGCACTGCAAAAAAAAAAGGAAGGGAGAGAGATGGAGGGAAAAATGAAATTTTATTTAACTCATGCATAAGCATCACTAAATAAAGTTTTATTAGCATACAGCCATGGTCATCTGTTAGTATGCTTCGACACTACAGCACTCTGTGAGTATCTAGTTATCATTTAGGTCCCCCCAAGCCAAAAATATTTGCTATCAATCTGATTTTTTACAGAAAAAGTTTGTGACCCCTGACCTATTGCCTCCTGAGGGGAAGCTTTTTCCATTCTTATATCACAATGCAAGAATATTCTACACTTTGCAGGACCAAACTGGGGTATGGGTTCAGCCACAACCTCCATATTTCCCATGTACCAGACTGCCTTGTGCACTTTGCCAAATATGACAGCTGATGTTCAGAGAATCAAATTTTCGCTGTAAAAAAAAGATAAACTTCTTTTATAGTTCAGTAGGACTTCTGTTTGAATGATAAAACCACATTTTTAATATTGACTCTATAAATCCATGTTTTAACTCTAACTCAAATACTAAAATCCTTGATTACAGATAAAAGTTTACTCTTAGTAGAGAGAGTTAGATGGACCCTTTCTGATACCTTCAGAGGGATCAGTATTTAGTGCTACCATTTATTCCACTTGTCATTTTTTTAATGACCATGACTGTCTTTCAATGTTCTTTTTTTTTTCTTGGAACTTGTGAAGAATTTCTCATACTAGAAATTAGCATCTCCATAGTCCAACCTACATATTCACCAGAAGGTGACCTAATAGATTAACACTAATAACACTGGATCATGTTCAATATGTTTACATCAGTGTCAGTTGGCTACATGGCTGTATATACTCTCAAATACTTTGTTTAAAAATGCACAACCTACATATTCTAGATTGAAACTTTTGCTGCCTTAACAGTAAGCTTTGCTGAAAATGTGTTAAAATTCCACTTGATTTTTAGCACAAAGAGGACCCTACTTAGTGGTCTTCTGAGGAATTGGCAGAATTCTTTAACTTTTGATCATCTGATTGTGCCCTCTCTGGGTGCTAGGTAGAAAGGTGTGTTTGAAAGAATGGGATGGGATGTGAATGAACATACCCATCTTGTCAGTCATGTGTAGTGGTCAATTTGACCTCTGAAAGAAGCAGTGTTCCTTCCCAGGTCTGGTAAAGATAGTTGGTCACGGTGAATGCATTTCAGCTGGGACTTTCTGCACAGTAAGAGATGACCATGTCAACTTGCTTTTCTGGACCTTTACTCTTTCTTTAGTATATAACTGGGGCAGCAGATGGCTGTCTGATGTAGGAGCTTGTCAAACTGAGATCTGACTTGTAGCCCTGGGGAATGGTCACTTATGAACAAGCAAACCAGGTCAGTGGTTGGAATTTAAAGTGACTGACTGACAGTGAGTGGCAAAGAAATTGAGATTTAAGATTTTGGATTTGCTAAGTTTCTGCTATTTAATGGCACCTCATTTGATTTGGATACTTTCATTCTCATGAGATGACAAAAATAAAAGCATATTCTAAGAGCAAAGCTACATTGTAGAATCCAGTTTTAACTGCCTTCTCAAAACATAGCAGGCAGAGCGTATGTGGGTTGCTATAGAAATGGTGGTTACTGAACTGGCTTCTTATCATGTATGGTGCATACGTGGCATGGTTCAGGAGTACCTAGTTGTAATTGGCCTGGAGTAGATTTGTGTCTGCTTCAGATGGTGGACGTTACTGCTGATGCTGTGCACATTTAATTAGTCCTTTAGGTAAGTCATGGCCAGCTTGTCCTTGAATGTGGAGCTTATTTAAAATACAGATCTAATATTTTTTTCCATTTCATTAGTTTTGAGGGAGTGGATAACAGGAGGGAGTGGAAGTTCTTAAAGCACTAATTTTGCTTATAATTTTTAGGAAATGAAGATCATAGTACTGAACATGTAAACTACAGACCCTGGGTGATAATGATGTGTAGGTACAGTTGTAGCAAATATTACTGCTCCAGGTAGGGGATATCGATGATGGGGGAGGCTGTACCTGGGGTGGGGGTGGGGAATAGACAGAAGTGAGAATACCTTTTTCTGTTTTGCTGTGAACCTAAAACTGTTCTTTGGGGAAAAAAAAAAGTAATTCATAATAACATTACTAGCTTATCTTTTTTCTCCATCATAAGCCACATGTCTGGATGAAAGAACTCTGATTGGAATACTGGGTGTTGTGATTATATGGTAAGGGTGAACTGTTTTATATTTTATGGGCAAAAGTTAGAACAGAAAAATGAGTTTATTTCTCTACATTAAGTATGTATTTATATGCATGACATTAATTTTAGTCATAGACACCATTTTTTTCCCATGAGAACAGATGCAGTTGTGAAGGGTGTTGAACAGAGGAAGTCAGCTTACCTTAGTATAATATTAATATATCCCTAAGAATGCTGTTACCTGAAATAGGTCATTTCAGAGCAAAAACAATGGCTTAGAAACAAGTCTCAGGAAAAAAGATTCTGTACTTTGCCAGATGTAAAAATTATCCTTGGAAGTGAATTGGACTTCAGTGAGATGTGTGGGAGAAAAGGGGTGATTCACCTGCAAAGAAAGCTGATCGATATGATGTAGCAGATGGCAAAGAAAACTGACCACATAGGACTCGTTTGAGTAAATGATGACAAAGTGAAAACTTTGTCTTGCCAGAGATTTCAACAGCCAGTCAATGGTGATTTGCTCTTTGATACAGATGGGGTTCTTTGGGCTGCTATGAACCCTTAGCATCCCAGTTGGAGTGTTCTGCCCCTCTGGGCAGACAAGAGGGGATAAAACCAGGGTAATAGCCCTTGTGCTGTCCCTGGGAGTGATCTCAGAACAGGGGCAGTTGTTTTTCAGTGTTACCTAGCAACTCAAGAAACAATTTTGTTATATCAATCTATTTCTGAGAATTGTTAAGCCTTTTGTGTTGGTAGCCTCCCCCAAATGACAATTTTCAGAAAATAATATCATCCCACTAGCTCTGGCATAACTGTGATTCAAAGCGCTTTTGTTTTAAAACCCTATTCTTAGGAATTTGGTTTTCTTAAAATATCATTGGCTGGAGAACTAGCATTTCCCATGCTTGGGTTTAATGAAAACCATTTTTTGACAAACTTGACAAAGTACTGTTGCTTGCTTTTGTGGTCTTAGAGTTAACAGATCAGTGTCTTCCTCCTCAAAGAAAACCTGTCTTCTTTTATAGTCAATTTTAATGACCAATTATGGAGAGTCACTTTGTGGGCTCTCTGTGGCAAGTGTGTGTCCTGCTGGCTTTTCACATCACCAAGAAGCCTCTGTGCCCCTTGGTGTTCTGCTATTTGGCCTGGGTTTTAAGTACGGATCTAACATGTTCATTCCAGTATCACTCTGGATGAAAAGTAATTTGGAAGGTAATGGTGCCACAGTTATTTTCAAAAACAAATATTTTAAGGGTATTATATTGCCAATTTCCTCTGTGTAAATGAATAATAAGTAAAAATATTTTTGGTAGATTTGAATGTTGCACTGGATAATGCATAGCCTCTGGCATTAGTGGACAGATTACTAAGGCAGCATGAACCCCAGCAATTGGGACAGCATGGGCTAGAGTCATGGCTCCTCATTGGGTCACCGATAATTCTGTGAGCTAGAGTAATAAGTCCTTGAACCTCTTGGGCTTCCATCTTCTCATCAGTAAAATAGGAAACACAGTAGCCACAGTCCCTACCTCAGAGAATTGTTATGAATGAAGAACAATTACAGTAGCACTGGGCACTTGGTGAAAGGCTTTGTGGGTGTAGGCCATTGTTGTTGTTATCATCATTGTTGTTCTTTCTTAGTGAATTTGGGGTAAAGTATGATAAGAAAGGAGGACAGGTACTATCAAGATTTAATGTCCCTAAATGTAGCATCCCAATCTCACCTTCTCCCCCAGGCTGGTATTCAGCTAGGATGCCCCAGCCTCCAGTCTGACTGGTCAAGTGCCCATGTTCTACCAGCTGTTTTATATTTTGAATATCATTAATTATTTGGAGTTGAATATCCAAATAACCCTTCAGTTCAGAATAGGTACTGCCTTTTAATTTGAGCAATGTAAGAACCTGCCTTCAGGTATGCAGAGCAGGTCTCTCACTAGTGGAGGAGCCCAGCCACCTGCCTGGGTCTGCTTCTTTCTTTCCATTGGACACCACTGGCCATTACGGCAACCTGTCTTGTCATCCTCATCTCCAATGAGGACAGCAAGGATGGGTGCTTGGGGTAAATGAAGATTCCAGATGTCCTTGGTTTCCTGAACAAGATTCAGTGCTTCCAACCTGGGGCCTGAAGACCCAGGGGTTTTTTTTGGTATCTGGTAATTTCTGCAAGGAACTTCAAATTGGGGATTTGGGTTTTGATAATGATCTTTTAGAATTTAACTTGAAAATATTCCATGTCATTTGGATTTGATACAGAACTTAAAATTGTCAGATTTTTTGATGCCTGAATTTACATTTATAAATGGACTTTTTTATAGAATAGACTAATGAACACTGAACAGCAGTAGACATGGTAGGAGAATGATGCAATCCCAGCATATTTAAGGAAAAATGAAAAAGTACATTAGAAGAAAGGAAGTTTTATAGTAAGTTCAGCTCATGGAAAGTGATGGAAGAATTGTATCATAGACATGCCAAACTCAAAAGAAGCCCCACCCTGGGCCATCTATGTCCCATTTATGTTGCAATCTAGACATTCGGCTCAGTAATACATCATCAGGTACTACATTAATTAAAATTAATGTTTTTAATTTTATTGAAACAGTATAGCCTTGTTTCTGTTTGTTTGTTTGTTTTTTGACAAATTTGGTTTTATATTTTTACATGAGCTGTAATCTCTTTTAGATTAGGACATACTTAACACATATGATTTTTTAAAAAAGGTTATGACTCCATATAAGTTTTCTTTTTAAAGTGATTTTGTGTATAAATCAGGTCTGAAATTTCTCAAGGTCTGTAAATGTTAGGGATGGGACTGTCCGGGGGTAAATTACCAACTTCCCTGGACCCAATGTTTCTAGCCTCAAAAATGAGATAGATAAAGCCTACCATCCAATATCCTAAAAAGCTTAACTATGATGTGCATAATGCATTATGCACATTCTGGCCACATGTTAGGTTCCTAATATTGTGATTCTTTTTGCTCCTTCTCTTGAATCCTCCCTTTAAAGTCATTTGTGTGCACACATGTGGGCAGACACACACCCCAGACAAACTCAGCACGTACAGAATGTGGAGGTTCAGAGGTCTCCACAGAAGCACCCTCACTTGCTCCTCGTAGATGTGGTTGTACACAACAGCCCAGCCATTTAAAATATGCAGTTCGAAGTGACCAAAATCGAAGTGAGAGAAAAGTAGGATTACAACTCAGATCTTTTAGAAGAAATGGTTTGACTGGGGAGATAGCTCAGTTGGTAAAGTGCTTGCCTTACAAGCACATAGGCCCTGGGTTCGATCCCCAGCACTGCAAAGAAAAAAAAAGTTTTAATCAACTCATTCTTAGCCGAGCTTATCCATTAGGAAAACAGATATTACTCTAAACCGACATGTTTCATCATTGTTCTCAAAACTGCTCTGTGGGTGGTGAGCTGTCCTCTTTCCTCATCGAGGAAGAAGCTAAAACTGGGCAAGTGAGTACTCGAGGCACATGCAGGACATCCCTGGAAGTGAAGAAGGGGAGGTGCAGAACAGGGTTTCCTTCAGACTGCAGATCCTTTCCTTTTCCAGAATATCAGATTTTTGTGCATTCCTGCTTCTAAGCCAGGACTTAACATGGCTTCAAAGAATAATGAACTGGATCTGGGAATGCAGAGCCACAGCCCATTCCCAGATGTGTCTTATGATTAGTTTGGGGATATTTGTTTGTTTGTTGTGTTTGAATTTACTGCCAACATTAAAAAGGGGGGAAAGATTTCCCATGGAATTCTCTTTTTTTAAAAAATGAGCCATTCATTTGTCCAGCAAATATCTTCTCCATGCCAGAAATCCCGCTGTTGTACACTCTTGGGATAAAGCAGTGTCAAAACAAATTAGGGAAGGGCCCTATAATTATGAAACTTTTGTTCTAGAAGGAGACGATGTACCAGTATACTTAGATGGTACCATAGGACAGTTTAGCCAAGTGGTGACAGAGAGAGTGATTGGTTGGTCAGCGTCTGCAGAGGATTGACATTTGAACCAAGATCCAGAAGACACCTAGGAGCCTGACATGGGACAATCTTGGGGTCAGAGCACCCTGGGAGTAGATAAAAAGGTCTTGATTTGGAACCAGTTTGGCCACACATACAGCAGCCAGGTCACTGAGAAGCACTTTCCCTTAAGTAATGACAACATCACCTGTAGGCATTTGAATCTGCTAACCCCTGACCTAGTCTGCCAAGTGACTAGTTTCCTTGCTGAGCTGATCAGAGATACTTCTGATGTTGCTTCCAGCAATGACCACCCAGTTGATGCACCACAGCCATATTGTGGGAAATGGCAAAGGGCTTTTCTGAGAAGACTGCTACCCCTACTCAAGAGCACATAACTTAGAGCTTTGCTGCTGAAATGGTGGTCCACAGATGAGTGGCACCTGCATCACCCAGGAGCTTCAGAAGAGCCCCTCAGGCTGTCCTCCCAATCCACCCCATCAGACCCTACACTTAGGACATCTCCCATCTTAATAGGCTCTTTAGAAAGACCTGGTAGAGAGCATCCTATCACATCTCTCCTGCTTGCTGACTCTCTTGTGCCATCCGTCATCCTGAACTGTTTTTCTAATGCCAGAGCCTACTGGCCATGCCACTCACAGTCCTTTGCTTTCCCCGCCCAGCTCCTTCCAACCTGTAATTGCAAGATGGTTTTGGACTTAGTACTGAACTAAATTTTTCTCCAGATGAGTCTAGTTAACTCATACTCTGATACTACTTTCTGCAAATTTATAAATATATACATATATCCATTAAATTTTATTAATGCTACTGTGTAGCCTAATACTTTTGGCCATCTATTCAAGATCTAAACTTTCTCTTTTTAAAATTTTTTTATTCGGGCTGGGGAGATAGATCAGTTAAGAGGCCCTGGGTTCGATCCCCAGTACCGCAAAAAAAAAAATAGCTTAAAAATTTTTATTCTAATTAGTTATACATGAGAGTAGAATGCATTTTGACACATGATACATAAATGGAGTATAACTTCTCAGGTTCTGGTTGTACCTGATGTAGAATCACACTGGTCATGCATATGTACCTAGGGTAATAATGTCCCACTCATTCTACTATCCTGCCTAATCCCACCCCCTCCCCTCCTTTCACTCTCCTCTACCTAATCCAAAGTACCTGTTCTTTCCTAACCCCCACCTTATTATCAATTAGCATCTGCATATCAGAGAAAACATTCAACCTTTGGTTTTTTAGGACTGACTTATTTCACTTATCATGATATTCTATAGCTCCATCTATTAACCAGCAAATGCCATAATTTCATCCTTCTTTAAGGCTGAGTAATATTCCATTGTGTAAAAAGAGGGGTGGGAAGGGTGGAGGAAGGAAAAATAACAGATTGAGACAAACATCATTACCCTATGTACATGTATGATTACACAAATGGTATGATTCTACTTCATGTACAACCAGAGAAATAAGTTGTACCCCCATTTGTTTACAATGAATCAAATAAATTATTTAAAAGTTTTCCATTGTGTATGTATTTTCCATTGTGTACCACATTTTCTTTGTCCGTTCATCTGTTGAAAGGCCCCTGGGTTGGCTCCATAGTTTAGCTGTTGTGAATTGAGCTGCTGTAAACATTGATGTGACTGGATCACTGTAGTATGCTGATTTTAAGTCCTTTGGATATAAACTGAGAAGTGCAATAGCTGTGTCAAATGGCAGTTCCATTCCAGGTTTTCTTCATACTGCTTTCCAGAGTGGTTGCACCAATTTGCAGTCCCAGCAGCAGGGTATGAGTGTACCTTTTTCCCCACAACCTCATCAACATTTATTGTTGCTTGTATTCTTGATAATTGCCATTCTGACTGGAGTGAGATGAAATCTTAGAGCAGTTTTGTTTGCATTTCTCTAATTGCTAGAGATGTTGAACATTTTTCATATGTTTGTTGATTGATTGTATTTCTTCAGTGAAATGTCTGTTCAGTTCCTTAAGCCATTTATTAATCAGGATATTTGGGGGGGGATTGGTATTAAGTTTTTTGAGTTCTTTATATATCCTGGAGATTAATACTCTATCTGAGGTAAAGATTTTTCCAATTCTGTAGGCTTTCTCTTCACGTTATTATTTCCTTTGCTGAGAAAGGTTTTTAGTTTGAATCCATTCCATTTATTGATTCTTGATTGTACTTCTTGAACTTGTTAAGGAAGTCAGATCCTAAGCCAACATGGTGAATATTTGGGCCTACATTTTCTCCTATTAGGCACAGGGTCTCTGTTCTAGTGACTAAGTCTTTGATCCACTTTGAGTTGAGTTTTGGGCAAGGTAAAAGTTAGGGGTTTAATTTCATTTTATTACATATGAATTCCAAGTGTTCCTAGCACTATTTGTTAAAGGTGCTATCTTTTCTCCAATGAACATTTTTGGCACCTTTTTGTAGTATGAGATAACTGTATTTATGTGGGTTTGTCTCTGTGTCTTCTGTTCTGTATGATTGGTCTACATGTCCGTTTTGGTGCCAATACCATGCCGTTTTTATTACTATTGCTCTGTAGTATAGTTCAGGTCTGGTATTGTGATGCCTTCTGCTTCAGACTTCTAGCTAAGGATTGCTTTGGCTATTCCAGGTCTCTTATTTTTCCAAATGAATTTCATGATTGCTTTTTCTAGTTCTATGAAGAATGTCACTGGGAAGGCATAAGCTTTCTATAACTGCCAGAATCTTTATGGTTTCCCATTATTGCTTCTTTCCTAAATTGCATTTCAGTAAGTCCTGTGATCACTTAGCAAAAACTTAAAGGAAAAAAAATAGTTGCTTCAATTAAATTTATTTTTTAGGAATCTCTTTCCCTCCTTTCATGCACAAGGCCCTGGGTTTGATCCCCAGTACTGCAAAAAGGAAAAAAAAAAAATCTTCCTCAGAAATCACATAACCAGGGAACATCTTGTAGCAAATACAGGCTCATTTCATGTCTTAATTTCTAATATTCAATGTATCTGTGATTTTGTGCTTCAAACAGAAGGTTGTTGATTATAGTGAGTTGCCCTTAATTCCATTCTTGTCCAAACCAGTCCTGAAATGTACTTGCCCAAGGCTATAAGAATTTATCTGTAAGCACATTGCTTTCTCTCTTCAGTTTGATTGCTTTCAACAAGAATGATTAGATAATTGCCCACCAGACAAGTGTTTTGCTATATAATTAACGAGGAATGTTTACTCCTCACAAATTTCATGGAAAAATAATTCCAAAGAAGGCAACCTAGCTATTCAAAGCCACAGACTTTAATTTGGAAAAGAGAAAGCTACTCCACAATAGGGTAAATGTGGAAATTGTCACTGTTCCTATCGTACTGATGAATGAAGCTTAAGGGCTGGTAGATTTTTATATTTTGCTGTTAGCGAATGATCCTGTGCCAGTGTGTTAAAGCATGCAACAAAGTAGACTTAGATCTTGGTACTACTATGTGTACGATTGGTAAAAAATCATAGTAGAGGTTAAAAGAGATGAAAGTCCCCCAAAGCAAGTCATCTCTCTAGCTCCTAAAGAAAACCCAGTATATTCAGGGATCAGGAAGGCACAGTAATGACGGTGATGAGGAGGAGGATGAGGATAAGAGGAAGAGGAAGAAGAGCAGCTCACTCTGGATCCAAGAGATACACTTCTTAAGAAGATTGTTCCCCCAAAGAGTTAATGCTTACTCCTTGCCTGGTTCTTTGGCCAGAGCCACCACAGCCCAAGTGAGGAGATAGTTACTGACCAGAGAAAACAGCTGAAAAGCAGGGAAAAAGTGGTTCCCACTGTCTGAGTTCATGCCTGCATTAGCACAAGCGGCCTCATCCAGAATGTTATTCTAGACATGTGAGGAGTGGGAGAGCAAACCAATATGGAACAGTGACATTCTGAATCCAGGCTCAGAATTGTCATTCTCTAGAGTTAAGCCAAGCACCATAGAAAGAGATTTTCAAAAAAAAAAAAAAAATGTGTATTGAAATACCTCCCTCATCTTTTGGAATTGAGTTAGTTATGTATTCTGCTAACAAGTTTCACTGTGTTTAAAGCACCCGAGTTCTTCATGTAGAAACTGTATTTATCTACAATGATTATTATGCACAATAAAGGACAGACAGGAGAAGATAGTCCTCGTGCTCCCCTGCAGGATGGGATGGGATATCCTAGCAATCATCAGAGGGCCACTTTCCTACCTAGTTACCAAGCACTAATGAGGTCAACTTTTATTTGCAACATATAAAAAAAAAAGGGAGTTAAAAAATTGAACAAATGGTTTCCCCAAAGGCAAAGTAATGGTAAAATACAAGGAGAGACTCACCCGAAACACATGTCTAATTTTAATACAACCTAAGGAGGTCAGATTTATCTTGCCTTTGTTACCTGGCATGTTTATTTTGCCTGGAAGCCTCTCTGTAATAGGTCCACTACCTCATTCCAACAAGCACTTGGTAACAAGCAAAAAACAACCTGATCTTATGAGTACTGTGGAGTTTAAAAAGGAAACTGTATGTGAAAACCTACACTTTCAGAGATTACATGTTGACATTGACACAGTTTTAGTGTGGGGGGAGGGTGATCTGCTTCCCACTAATAGATTGCAGGGGTGAAAGAACAGAGCTTGCACAAGAACTCAGCAAACTATAAGAAACAAGCAAAGGGAAGCAAATGTGACTGCAGGTAGGACTGTTTATCATCACAGCAAACACATCCATAACCCTCAACTCTGTATTCCTAAGGGCATTGGTATTTCAGAACCTAGCATTATAATTATCATAATCAGAACCCTGAATTTTAAAGATAAATAAAAAATGTGTGTATTTTTGTAAGGCAGGAGAAAAGGATGCTTTTTAAAATTTGTATAAAACTGCCTTTTCCAATTTTGGCACATGTAGAAGATAGCTTCCATGCCACGGTTAGGAGGTGTCCTGAGGGTTGTCACCGAGGGATACTTCTCCCAACCTCTGTGCAGTGAGGCTTACCTTTTATCTGGTTTATATATTTGTTTCTGCTTCAGATTCCATTAGAGGATTTGAATGCCTTACAACTATTTGAAAACTGACAATTTAGAAATTTCTGTCATGCAGAATTTCTTCCTTGGTGTTGCCAGAGAGATCACCACATGAGCTTCACATACCGGCAGTCCCAGTAATAGACAAGGCCACAGGCCTCAATCAGAGCAAAAAGGCTCATGTCACCCAGCCAGCTCCTGAGACACCTGCTCAGTAGCCAGGTTGGTGTATTGGGACCGTACACCTTCTACAGGTTGGAGCCCAGGACCCTGATGGGGGCTGGAGTGGCCAGACACTTGGGGTCCTGCCTACCTGCACCAGGTGACCCTGCCTTGGACTTGCACATCCCAGCAGCTGCCTGCTTGGAAGGAGGATGCTGAGGGGACAGTAGGAAGCCATGGGAAGAGGCCTGGAAGGAATAGCCTAGGGAAGGGCAGAAAAAGAGTCCAGAGGAAGTAGGTCCCAGGAGGCAGCTCTGCAGGTGCTAGTATGACATCAGAAGCTGCTCTGTGTCTGAACCACAAAGGTGAGAAGCTTCACTAGGACAGCCCTTTGAAGATGCACTGCCCCAGGAACATCCAGAGGCTGGCCACACCTGGCTGCAGATGAACTTCCTGGAGGAGAACAGGCAAGAGCAGCAGGAGCTTTCTTTGTCCATAGAGTAGGAGCAACCTGGTCCCTGCCTTGTTCTGCCTGAGCAGTGCCCGATGCCCCCGCACACAAACACTCTGTTAGCATCTGATCACAGCACCAGCCGTCACATAAGCTTGGTCAACATAAAGAGACTTTAGGGACATTTGTTTTCTCTGCCAGCAGTATCATCTATGAAGAAGGAATCTCAGCCCTTGGTCCCTAGGCCTGAGCACAATAATCTCTTCTTATATGTGCCTGCTGCCCAGGTGGGGAAACCAGCCTGCACCCGCCGCAGCATCAGGATTCCAGTAATGAGAAGCATATGTTTCTAGTACACAATTCATTAATTCTTGTATTCCCCATAGCTTACTTCCTCCCACAAAACACAGAAACCTGGAAAATGCTTTGCCAGTAACAGCATGATTGTTGTTGAATCCCAAAACAGTGTCATCCTTTAGTCACTGGCTATGTGTGCATTTTATAGAAAAATGTACGCCAAAATAAATAACTCTTTCCCAGCTGGCTCTGGTCCCTTTAGTTGGGAAGGGTAGCATCCCATTTTAATCACACTTTGCAGGGATATCTTTCCTGCCGACCGCAGGTTACCTGATGTTATTTTTGGATTGCGTCTCTAGCTTTCACTCCATCTGAAGTACTGTTGAGTTCCTACCCGTGGATATTTCTAGGTGTAAAGAAGGCGAAAGGAATATAAGACACAGGCCCAAACTCTCAAAGCTTACAGTCTCATAGAGGCAATAAGACCTAGAAAAACAGCCAGCAACCTAAGCTATACTAGATATACTAGAAGGAAAAGTACATAACTTGATTTGTATCTTGGAACATGGGTAGACTTTTTGAAGTGAGGGGAAAAAAAAGATAATCAGCAAGTCACAGACTTGAGCAAAAGTCACACTTTTTGTATTGTGTATTGTAAGGACCAACTTGGCAAGAACTAATGAGGGGGAGTGTGGCAGAGGGACAGGTGTTGGGAAGGCTGGCCATGCTGTGCCTTCATTTACAGGTCCCCAGGGGCCACTGCTGATGGCATTTGAAGCCCTTCCCAGGTGGAGCCAAACTCATTCCCAGACTCGGTACCACTATTCCCTCACAACCCAGGTTTCCCTCTGCCCCATCTTGTCTATCTTTTATACCCACTGCATCATGACTATGTCCTTGCTATTCCCTTTCCCCAGAATGTCCTCTCCTTTTTTCTCCTGGCCTCACCCCCTCCCCCTACTGACAAACCCTGCTTGATCATCAAAGCTAACTTCATCCTTCTCCCCTGCCCCAGGGGCACTCTTTCCCTTGCTGTACTCCCAGAGCAGCTATGACTTCTTCAATCAGTGATCTTTCTGGCTTCCAATAGCACCACCACCAGACCCTGGGTCTCCCTGGCTGGACCCGGGACCTGTCAGCTAGATGGCGTGTGTGTCTGTGTTTGTGTGTGTTCTTCTACCCACTTGACTTGCTCCAGATGTAACTTGGAGGTATTTTTAAAGTCTGTTTCGATTGATTTTCTTGCATTGTAGAAGGCAAAGGCAACTTAAGGGTAAAAGTAGGTGGTTTGCTCATGAATGAGCAAGAATGAGGGCTGTTTCCAGCTCTTATCCTCTGGGGCCCATTTATCCTAACCTAAGTATCTGCCCCATTTGAAGAGCAGTGACGCAAGAATCCAATTTGGGGAAAACTGCAAAGCAAAGAAGGCACAGCCACCTCCTGGCTGATCCAGAAATCTTGCAATTGGGGGAGCATGTGCGTGGGAGTGGGCATGGTATGTAAGTCATGACAGAAATCGAGGGGGCCCTGGGGCCCAGGCATGGGTGCAAGCAGTCACAAAGTCTGTTCTCTACTTCTGGGTAAACTTTCTTACCCATTATAGAGAACTTTTTTCTTCACCTATTCAGTGTCTTCTGTTTCTACTTCCTTAGGAGCCCCGTGGAGATAGTGATTCTCTCAGTTGCCAACAATCTGTGGGTAGTAGACACACTTCCAGAAATGAATCTGAATTGGGATTCCATGTCCTCAGACTCACTTTAGAATCCTTTCAGTTTAAATTCTGCTAACTTGAAAAGGAATCATCTGGAGTCATGATGGAGCCTGTTGCATGGGACAGCCAGAGAATGCAAAGCTCTTCTGGATGCCTGGCTTTTCCCACTGTCCCCTTTATATCGCTGCCCTTTGAGCAGAGGAGGGGGGCTGTGAGACAGGAGGCATCACATCGCAGGGTACCCTTCTACCCACTGCATTTGAATGTTACCATGGCAACTGATAGTGCCTAGAAGCTGCCTATGTATTGTTTCTTTCTTGGGGCAGCAGGGAACCATGCACTATTGCCTCAGCAATTTGTGCACCTGAGAAAGGAAGAGATGTGGAGACTGGTAGAATATTCTGTACACTTGATCCTTTCAGGCCTCTAGTGCCACAGAAGCGCTTCTGTGGCTGATGCTTGTAGGAGCGAGGCGGCTATGCAGGAGCCCTGAGTGTTCAGCCCACACCTCCACACATGGTCATGAGTCATGGGAGAGCTTCACCTGCCTCTCCCTTGCCTTCTGCCCATAGCAGCCCTCCCAGGCCTCAGAGCAAGGTGCTCTGCCGTTCAGCCCAGTGGTTCCACTTCTGGCTGGGAAACCACCAACAACCTTAGGCAAGTTAGTCTTCCTCAGTGGGTCTGCTCCTGCAAACTTTACAAAGTAACAGAATAATCAGACACTGGGAAGGTTGGTAGGAATACAACATGACAGAAAGGAAGCAATAACCCCAGCCTGGAGTCAGGCAGGCCTAAGTCCCTCAACTGTGCTTTCCAGCACCAAAAGATCTTGGAAGGGTTTTGCAGCTTCCTAGTCCTCAGTGTCTTCATCTGAAAAGGGACCCTGAGGCCTACCCTGTATGGTTGTTGTGAGAATTTTAGATAATGCACGTAAGACATGTATACTGTCTAATACATAGTGCTTCCTGAATGATGATTATTGAAGTAGTAATTGATGAGAAAGCATGGACTTTGACTTATTCAGTGTATCCTAACATCACCACCAACTGGGAATGTTTTTAAATACTCACCTAAGCCAGATTTACTGGGAAAGAATTTGCAAAGGTAGGATTGAGGAATCATAATTTTTTTTAAAAAGCTGTCTAAATTTATGATTACACAAATGGTATGCCTTGACTCCATGTACAAACAGAGAAAGAACATGTATCCCATTTGTTTACAATTAAAAAAAAAAAAAAAAAGCTGTCTAAGTAATTGCAACATAGCCAGTCTGTGATTGGGAATAGGAAATGTATTTGTTCAAGGATAATGATTATAAACAACACAAGATTCCCCACTTCTTTCCACTTCCAACAACCCCTGGCATGCTGCCATTATTCTATTCCTGCACTCCAAAGGCTTCTGCTGAAACTATCTGTATTTGGAAAGAGGGATGTTTAATAAAGTGGCTAAAACTAATTTGATTGGGGGAAGGCAAAGAAAGACTAAAATTATTCACTTTTTCCCTAAAGGGAAGTTGAAAAGCATTTTTACTGAAAGCTCTATGCAATCTCTAGGTGACAGTTTAACTCTCTGGACTAGCAAATAAGCTATAAACATGACATTTAAGGTGACTTTTACAAATACATAAGCCTTAATAGGAGTTTAGCACGCTCATAACTGAAGTTCTTTTCTGAATCCCACAGGAACGTGGCTGAAGAGTGGTCTAGGCCTTGTGCACCAGGAAGGCAGCCAGCTCACGTGGACGTACATTGCCCCCCAGCTGGGGTACTGGGTGGCAGCCATGTCTCCTCCCATCCCAGGTAACATGAAGCCAACACTGGCAATGATGGGGACTGATTTCTTTGAGGGCTCAGGCTAAGTATGCTTTTGAAAATAACTTCAGCAGAGAGTTCACATCCTACTCAAAACTGCTTCAAAGTCTGAAATCAAATGATGGAAAAAAGGCATTTGTGGGGGTGGAGGAGTTCTGGTTGGAACTTCACCATTTAAGATAAGAATAATGCATGGAAAACAGTCTTATCTCCTGTTTCTGTTTTGCTCGGACAGCTGCCGCGGGCCATTCTTAATCAAAAACCCAACAGATGAGGCTCAGACCTCCTCCCTAATTCCCAAAACAGCTGGGGCCTGGTGTGAGCAAGCTCATAGGAAGAACATTCAACAGTGAGACTAACAGAAAGTCACCATTGTGGGCTTCTTGGGGCAAAATATTTAATTTGACATTTCCTCACTGCTTATCAATTGTCCTGTGTCCAAAAAAATAATCTCTACTTAGGGTATGTGAATTAACTCCTGTTTTTTAAAGTGTGATTAAAAATGTGATTTGTAGCCTATATTCCCAAATGCATATTCCAGAATTATCTTTCAAATTGTGTATCTCAAGAGAATCATTTTCCAGTGATGGCTTCATTGCTACATTTCCATTAGAATCCATAACACTTGGACTGCCTACCTTCTTGAAACTTTTCCATGGTGACCAATCTTTATGCTTAGAAGGCATCTTTGATTATTATTTTTTTAAACCCATCTAAAAGTCATACACACCCTAATCTGGTAATAAAATAGGTGATTGAGCTATGATTAAAAGGTCTCTCTCCAAAATTAACCACGAAGGCAGTTCCAAATGAAAGGTCGAAGTATTTTAGCAATGGGATTATCACTGGAAGTAACACTTAGACTCCCAAAGTAACTAATGTGTTAGAGGCCATTCCTAGATGGGTGTTAAAAAGTTTGCTACAGTGATTTTATATTTCCATACCAAGAAAAGTACACTCCACATGTGTGTTTTCCTTGATGGTGTGGTTCTTGTAGCATTGTATGAACCAGGTACAGAAATGCCCCATTTTCCTAATTTGAAATATTAGAGAATGTGACTAAGAAGAAAGAAAGAAAAGAAATTCCTTAGGTACCAAAGTAGAGGCCATGTATTAGAGGCCCATGCATTAAAGTGAACTTTTATTTTAGACAGATTTCAAAACAACTGTGGCTATCAGCTTTCCATCATGCCACAGATGAATATATGCTTTTGTAAAAAAGGAAAAGGGAACTGCCAAACACAGCCATGAAGTAAGAGACTCAGAGCTCTGAAAGCATTCATGACCCAGCCTGATGGTATTTAATGTGTGGATACAGGCACGGGTAACCTCACAGCCATCAATTTATTAAAGCAAATGACAGTGATGCTGTGCTTTCACGTGTCCAAAAACAAGAAGAAAATCATGGGGGTTTCATTCTTTAATTCTCTGCTTAAGAAGGAAGCAAAACACAGCTACGAATTTTGTGCAGTTTTCTAGTGGCAAAGTTTAAAATAATTACATTCTGAGTACTTAACAGACTAAGTTTCAGTTTTCTGGAAATTATTTTCACAGGTACTTAAGAGTTGTTTTGTTTATCTTGTTTTTGTGGTGCTGGGGATCAAACCCAGGTAGCCAAATTTTCTTGGTGGCTTTGTCCCCATCTAGGGAGGTTGCCTTTGTATAAGAAGTTGTATATATGAACAATTTAAGGCAGTGTGGAGTCATCAACTCTTTTTCCAGCTTAACCCCCAACATCCCACACCATTGAAATGAATCATATTTGAGAGAGAATGGTATTCTCTTTGGACTTAGGAAATGCCACTATTTCCAAAAATTGATAAACCTCTTTGGGTTGATCTAACTCTTAAGAGATTTGGCTCCTTTATAAGATTTCTAAAGAAATCTGTCTCTTGAAGTATCAAAAAAAATTTTTTTAAGCAAATGGGTATTTGTGGAATTTAATAATCATAACAAGGCTGCCTTGGAATAATGTTGAAACCACAGTTCTTTCCTTTCCTTTCATTGGTGCACTGCCAGCATATTGACCACCAATAAATGCCCAAAACGTAATTTGCGAGGTTTTTGTTGTTGACCCATTGTCAGTGACATTAAGACAGATTTGCACTATTATTAAAGAGTGTGAATTAAACTCATATCTCTTGGTATTCTTTTTTTGTAGTGCTGGGATTGAACCCAGGGCCTTGTGCATACAAAGCAAGCACTGTATCTACTGAGCTACATCCCTAGCCCATCTTGGTATTCTTTATAATATAAATTTTTAAAGGAAATATTTTTATCTCTAGTAACCTTATCTGTAAATTATGAAGAGGTCTATGGCAGGGCTGGGTTGTAGCCCAGTGGTAAAACGCTTACCTCACCCAAGTGAGGCACTAGATTCAATCCTCAGCACCACATAAAAATAAATAAAATAAAGGTATTGACAATCTACAAGTATAAATATTAAAAAAAAAAAAGAGGTCTGTGGCTATCCAAGCTTGATGAAACACATCAGTAATTCTAGCTACAAGGGAGGCTGAAGCAGGCTGATCACAAGTTCAAGGCTGTTCTGGGTAACTTAGCGAGACCCTGTTGCAAAATACAATAAAGAGAGTTGGGAATGTATAGTTTACTGGTAAAATGCTTGCCTGGCATGAGCAAGGCCCTGGGTTCAGTCCCCAGTACCATTTAAAAAAAGAAAAGAAAACAACATGTATCCCATTTGTTTACAATAAAAAAAAAGAAAAAAGAAAAAAAGAAAAGAGGTCTGTGGCCATGTGCGGTTAGTCTTTTTAAAAACATAGAAGTGTTTTATTTTTTTAAATGGAAAGAATTTCCATCACACTTAACACCCTGTAATAAGTTATTGACTTTTTAAAGCCATAGTAAATTTGTGTCATACATTTAAGCTGATGCATTTAGGCAAAGGGCACTATACATAATCATAGTTGGCTGCCCAAGCAAAGTGAGAATAAAATCTTGTGGTTTCATTTTTCCTGTTGTATAAAATCCCCAGATACTCAGACCATCTCTTACAGGTGAGAATCCCCTTATTATGTTCTTATGCATCCATTTCCTTTTATTAAAAGATCATCTATTTAAAATGCTGAACATGCTACCAGGTGAGGCTCTCTTCTCGGCTAAGGAGGGTCTCTTGACACAGCCACATTCCTACTTGAGTTTCCAAAGTGCTACTGGCCCTGGAAGCTTCCATAATATTAATCATGGAATGAAATGATGGTGGTGCCACAAATCTATCATCCAAAGGGTGTTTTCGTCTGGCCTTTGCTCTGTGCCCCAGCCAGGAAGAATAAGAAAAAGACATTATGTTCTCAACTAATTATCCCTCTCTTTATTTAAAGGTATCAAAAATCTAAAATGCCATTTTCTGACCTTCTAGGTCCCGTTGTAACACAGGACATTACCACGTATCACACGGTGTTTCTTTTGGCCATTTTAGGAGGAATGGCTTTCATACTTTTGGTTTTGCTGTGTCTCCTTTTATATTATTGCAGGTAAAGTGTTACCATTTTGGCAATATCTTTTTTTTAATATAGAATTTCTTGTGCAGTTGATATTTGGAAGCATTGGTATGGCGTTCTTTTTTTTTTTTTTTTCCCTAAATTGAGGTCCTTTTTCTTACAAGAACTCAAATGCATGATCTAAATTACAAATGAACCTACAGGATGTGTCAGGCCAAGGGGAGTTGTATAAAAGAGTTTGACAATTGTCATATGATTCCCTCAGAGTACTCCCAAATACTGAGAGATGATACTCTCAAGATCAAAGCAGAATTCTTATTTTGATGCCACGTCTGTTCAGTGAGCAAGAATGTTTACTGTTGACTCTTGGGTGACCCCTTACCAATGAATTAGTTGGCTGTTCTTACAAAGCCTGAGGATCACTCTCCAGATGCCCTGGGTCAGCATAGGGGGAGTGAGGGTTTGCGGTGAGAGGCTTCTGGCCCCTGACTAGTTGTTTTGTTCCTCCTTGTGGAAATTGGGAGTTAGGGTTTTGCCTGAAACTTGAAACTACTCTACCATGAGAATCTCTAATCTCGGTTATGGGTTGTGTCTTTGGTCACAGGAGGAAGTGCTTGAAACCCCGTCAACACCACAGAAAACTGCAGCTTCCAGCAGCCCTCGAGAGTTCCAAAAGAGATCAGTCCACTTCCATGTCGCACATCAACTTGCTGTTCTCTCGTCGGGCATCGGAATTCCCGGGACCTCTGTCTGTTGCCAGTCATAGCCGCCCAGAGGCCCCAGGGACCAAGGAGCTGATGAGTGGGGTCCACTTAGAAATGATGTCCCCCAGTGGAGAGGGGGACCTGCACACACCCATGCTGAAGCTCTCCTACAGTACCTCACAAGAATTTAGCTCCCGGGAAGAATTGCTCTCCCACAAGGAAGAAGATAAAAGCCAAACCTCCTTTGATAACTTGACTCCGAGTGGGACACTGGGCAAAGACTACCATAAGTCAGTGGAAATTTTTCCCTTGAAGGCAAGAAAATCCATGGAAAGAGAAGGCTACGAGTCCCCGGGCCACAATGACTACAGGGGAAGTTACAACACTACACTCTCCCAGCCTTTATTTGAAAAGCAGGACCGAGAAGGCCCAGCATCCACAGGAAGCAAACTCGCCATTCAGGAACATATGTACCCTGCGCCTTCATCTCCTGAAAAAGAGCAACTGCTGGACCGCAGACCTACTGAATGTATGATGTCGCGATCAGTGGATCACCTGGAGAGACCTACATCTTTCCCACGACCAGGCCAATTGATCTGCTGTAGTTCTGTGGACCAGGTCAATGACAGCGTTTACAGGAAAGTGTTACCTGCCTTGGTCATCCCTGCCCATTATATGAAACTCCCAGGGGACCATTCCTATGTCAGCCAGCCTCTGGTCGTCCCAGCAGACCAGCAGCTGGAAATTGGAAGACTTCAGGCTGAGCTCTCCAACCCCCATGCCGGGATCTTCCCACACCCTTCCTCTCAGATACAGGGCCAACCCTTGTCTTCCCAGGCTATCTCTCAGCAGCACCTGCAGGAGGCAGGCACGCGGGAATGGAGCCCTCAGAACGCATCCATGTCAGAGTCTCTGTCCATCCCAGCATCCTTGAATGATGCAGCTCTGGCTCAAATGAACAGCGAGGTGCAGCTCCTGACAGAAAAGGCTCTGATGGAACTTGGTGGTGGGAAACCACTTCCACATCCCCGGGCTTGGTTTGTCTCCCTGGATGGAAGGTCCAATGCTCATGTTAGACATTCATACATTGATCTCCAAAGAGCTGGAAGGAATGGAAGTAACGATGCCAGTTTGGACTCTGGTGTGGATATGAATGAACCAAAATCTGCCCGCAAGGGAAGGGGAGACCCTTTGTCTCTCCAGCAGAGTCACCCACCTGTCCAAGAGCACCAGCAGAAAGAGCCCAGGGCCCCAGACAGCGCCGCCTACACACAGCTGGTGTATTTGGATGACATGGACCCAAGCGGCAGCGAGTGTGGGACCACAGTCTGCACCCCCGAGGACAGTACGCTGCGATGCTTGTTGGAAGGCTCAAGTCGGAGAAGTGGTGGACAGCTGCCCAGCCTGCAAGAAGAGACGACCAGACGAACTGCAGATGTCCCCCCAGAGCCGTTAACCAGTCCCCACCAGAGAAGATCTGCTCATGATGAGGATGAAGACGATGACGATGATGACGACCAAGGAGAAGACAAGAAGAGCCCCTGGCAGAAACGGGAGGAGAGACCCCTGATGGCATTTAACATTAAGTGAGCTGTCACAGAGCCACCCAGCTGTGGAATATAACCTTGCCAAATATCCTTTCTTACTGAAGCGCATACCTGTTTGTGGAGGAGCCGAACATCGGCGACCAGGGGAACGGACGTTCGCTGCGTTGGCATGGCCGTGTCAATGGTAGGAAGGAATTAAAGTTATTACTGGGAATAAAGGATGACTGGTCGGTGCCGCACCTCCAGGGAGGTGGCTAGAAGTGTCTGAACGTCGTTCCACAGACTTGACCTGTCCACCCACCAGGGACCCTGCAAAACCGCCCGTGATGTTGCTACACTCCAAGGATCACCTCAGTTCTCCCTCGGATTCTGGGAACAGATGAAACTCTATTTGCATTGCTTGAATCCATTTTCTCACGATAATGCTACTGTGAAGCTATTCTTGAGAAATGAGGGTGGCACTTTGTGTCCCAAGGTAGGCATTATCTCCAAGGAAAGCTATGCATTGCTGCTTTGTTTCTTATTTTGCTTAGATTTTGCTTTGGTTAGGGTTCGTTTGGGAGTTTGCTTCTTCTTCTCCCCCCCCCCCAATACAATTTGGTTGTAAAAATTGTATTCCCTCATTTTAATCTGTTCTACTTCTCAGTGGTTTATTTTGGTGTCTCCCTTCAGGAACTCCTGAGTGTCATCTTTAATATCCAAGCCTTTTAATGAAATCGTACTGAAATTTTTATCAGCTAAGAGTCTTTCAATTCTGGTCCCATTAACTCCAAGTGCCTTTTTTACAGTGACAACAGACAGTCCCTCAGTTTTTTGGTTTTTCTTAATCCCTTTAATTGAACTGCCTGGATTTTATATAAAGTTATTAAATGATACCCCTTTTGTTAAACTGCATGCTGCCAAGTGCCATTTGTGCTCAGCATTCTCATTTCAGCTCAGTGTACTCTCTAGTTACCATGTGTAATGTGGGTTCTGTTTAGCTAAGATAGACTAGAGGACACTTTAGAGATGCCCTTCCCTACCCCATCCCTTTGGCCACTAGCCACCGTTATGGTTTTACTGGCTGTTTGTATATACGGTTGGTTGCATATTAACTCTGGAATCCTATGGGCTGATCTTGCTCGGCAAACATGAGAGTATGGACTGAGCAAGGGGACTGAATGTGATTATTAAAAAAATCTTATGTACTATCCAAAAGTGCCAGAATGACTCTTCTGTGCATTCTCTCTAAAGAGCTGCTTAGTTATCCAAAAATGAAAATTCAAAATAAACTCAGAAGAAAATAAAACTATTTTTGTGATCATTTTAATTCACTCTGAACCATTATCTGTTGCAAAATCGTTACCAAGACTTTTTAAATCATTCCTTGACAGCCAAAAATGTGGTGGTTAGACTTGTAAACAGCCACGCAGGAATTTTCCTTAAAACCCACCTTTGTCTTTAGTGTCATTCAAGAACACAAGGTAACATTTTGTTTTTTTCAGGTAAGGAGAGATGTCTGTATATTACAGGAAACTGGTGCTTTAGGTTCAGTATTGATCCATCTTGGAACAGCTTCAAGAAGATTTTGTTAAAATGACCAAGTCATCCTAGATGTATAATGCTGTTCATAATGGAGATGATGTCAGAACATAGATTGGAGGAAATAAATTGAACCAGCTATGTTTACAGTCAGCAGCTTCCTTACAAAATCTTCATTCATGAATTTCTTACAGATAGAAAATCAAGCTGGTTGCTATGATTTTAATTCTTCAGTGGTAACATTTAGTATTTGGCTTTCAAGAAGGGAAATGGTTGAGAAAGTTTCCCAACAGTGAGACAAGTCAATGGCGGTCAGGAACCTGTGGTCTAAGGAGTGAGGTAGAGTTTTCAGGAGTGAACGTTCTCACCAGTAGGTGGCGGTGAAACCGTACAGACTGTGCTAAGACTCCAGGAAGGAGTCATTTGTCAACTCCCTCTAAACAAAGTGTAAGTTGCCTCCTGGAGAATGCCCAGGGCCAGACGTTGGTGGTGGGGGCAGAGAGAAGGATGCCAGAGCTCCCTGCTGTCCCTGGTCCCCCTCAGCCTAGGGCTGCTGCCAGTAGAATCACTTCCTTCAAGCATCAGTTTCCAGGGAAACCCTGTTTGATCATGTCACCTGTGGGAAGCGGATGACACATGAACCCTTGGCACTGATTATAGGAGATCTGGCAGGAAGATTGGGGCAGGGGAGGGCTGCTCTTCTGACTCCTTAACTGAGACATAATCTGAGTTGGCTGTGATCATGGAAATTATTGATCAGCCAGCAGTGGCCACAACGTGGGAAGGCAAGCCAAATGGGTTTGCCAAAAAGAAATTGGTTCTTCCAAAAGTGAAGTCGAATTGACCTTACCGTTATCCATATTGGACCTTAGAGGTTAACATTTTTTCTCATGGTGCTAATACTGATCATCAGACTAGAATTCTCCGGACAGAGTACTGTGACTGCAGACTTTGAACATTTCATTTATCTTTCCCTGTAGCCTGGTGCAGGTGGTGAGGGTAAAATATGTCACGGTATTCTAAATCTATTGTATTGTCTAAAGGACCAGAGGCATCAAAGGCATCTTGCTTGTGCCACCTAATGGTGAGTTTCACTCGCCTGCCTGGCAGCAGATATCTAGTCGCAGGTCTCCATGGCCAGCTCTGGGAGGTGGAAGAGGGCATGCCCAGGGATGAATCAGAGCCTGGTCTGTCTACAGGCGAGGAGGGTGAGGAGACTGTGGTCCATGGGGTCCCTAACCGGAAAGAGTATTGAGAACAAAAATTTATTCCAGTTTCAAAAGCTTGTCCAGAAGATGTGTCTATTCTTTGTTTTCTACCTAATCAACCAAATGAAGGAGTGGTGGTTAAATAATTGAAGTCACTCAGCTCACAAGAAGTGATGTGCTCAAACCAGCCCTCTGGAAATAAATTCATTTGTGCTATAAATGTTCCTAATGAAGCATGTGTCAGACACAACTTGCAAATAATAATAAAATACATCATACTCTGTTGCAAATTTCCTTTGACAATTGTTCTCACCCAGTGCTTTTGTTGATTATCATCACAGCCGTCATTGTTGTGACTGACAAGAATATGGCTCTGACATGAATACTGTTATTTAATGATTAAGGTGAAATTGAAACAACAAAGATACATTTCAGAATGTCACTCATGGCATGGCTCCTTTGCTGAGTCAGATAGCTTTTAAATACTGGCAGAATATTTTCTCAGAACTTTTGTGCTGTTTACAGTGTACCAACTTCAGACATTGTACCAGTTTAAGTTTTAATTCACATCGTTAACATTTTCTCTTTTTTTTTTTTTTTTTTGGCGGTGCTGGGGATTGAACCCACGGCCTTGTGCTTGCGACTGAGCTATATCCCCAGCCCCATCGTTAACATTTTCTGTATCGCCTTCTTAAATCTAGAAACCAACAAATCAAGACCTGATCTGTAGTATTTGCCAATTTCTGTGATGCAGATACTACCAATGTGGCCAATTTCAAGCAAATGGAGAGATGTCACTGCACATGAGAGCAGCTGGGGAGAGATATACAAAAGCACATGGGCATGTCGTATTCCCCTAGATACATGTGGTAGAGGAAAATAACCTTAAGAGTCAGGTGATAATAGTAAAAAACACAATTGATCCACAGTATTCAAGAATTCCATTTTGACAAATTTGCCTACTTGCTGAAATATATCTGCAAAGCCCAAATCAGTACTTACTGTGCTTTTGAGCTCACTGACAGATAATGCAATTCCAGAGCAATGGAAAACTCAAGGTGCCCCAGGCACAGGCCCAAGGTAATGCTCTGCCTTCTTGTTTTAGCTTTCAGAGCTCTCAAACAGTATCCTTTCATATGCCAGCTGCCCTGGCCACTGCCACATTTTCTGCATTTTTGTGCTCTTTGTTGGTGATTTGGCTTTTAAACATAGCCCCCAGCATAGTGCTAAAGATGTGTATCAAGGAGGGAACACGTGTGTTAGAGAAGCTTTATTCAGCCATGTTCCAGTGATGCATTGTCAATGAATTAACAATATATTTAGTAAGATGTTTTTAAACGGAAACACACACACCAAACAAGCTTATGTAATCGATTCATTGAAAGAAATGTGACCAGAGGCTGGCAGAAACCCACCTCTATGTTGGCCCTAGGAGCAGTGGCTGTTAACATTGTCCTTGCTAATTCAGTGTTACAGAGCATGTACAGAGCACAACTATACTGCAGATAATGAGAACTGACTATCACAAACAATTAGGAACAATGATTTTTTTAAGTAATAGTTAACCTTCATTAACATGTTAGCATGTTTAGTTAAACTTTTAAGACTTGCTTTTTGTCTTTGTTTTTGTTTGTTTGGAGGGTTTGTTTGTTTGTTTGGTACTGAGGACTGAACCCAGGGGTGCTTATCCACTGAGCCACATCCCCAGCCCTTTTTTATATTTTATTAGAGACAGGGGTCTCGCTGGGTTGCTAAGTGCCTGGCAAAATTATTGAGACTGGATTTGAACTCCTGTCTCAACCTCCTGAGGCACTGGGATTACAGGCTTATGCACTACTTGCTTGTGCCCAGCGAGACTTGCTTTTTAATAATGGCTGTGTCTAACACTGACTTGCAATGTCCCTCATAAACTCATTCTGAAATGCCTCGCAAACAAATGTCTACCGAACTCCTGGTCTCTTGTTTTTTCACTTTTAATTTTTGTTTTTTTAAAGCCTTTTTATTTTCAAATCATTTTACAGTTACAAAGAAGTTGCAAAAATAGTATAGAGAGTCCCTGTGCCCTTCAGCCAGCTTCCATAATATGTTTGTCCTTCAGAAATGTGGGACATTTGTCAGAACTCAGAAAGCAACGCTGTGGGGCTGCAATCATGGCTCAGTGGTAGAGCACTTGCCTAGCATGCATGCGGCACTGGGTTCAATCCTCAGCACCATATAAAAATAAAAAAAATAAAGGTATTGTGTCCATCTACAAATAAAAAAAATTAAAATAAAAATTAAAAAAGAAATCAACACTGGTACCATACTATGAACTAAACTACAAACTATTCCATTTCTGCAGATTTTTTCCATTAATGTCAAAAAGTTATATATTTTAGTTGTCCAATGATGATGACATTCATCATTCTTTTACAAATTAGGAAGTACAAATAGATAAAGAAAAGTCAGTCACCAACAACTGCCATGCAGACAAACTGTAGCTGGCATTTTGTTGTTTCTCCTGCAATTCTTTACCCACGTAAATGCATATTTCCTACAAAAAAGATGCTCACCCTCACCCTGCCACCTGCTTCTCCCACTAAACACTGTATTGTAAAAGGCCTTCCCTGTTAGCACTTGTAACTCCAGATCATCATTTTTATTTCATTAAGATTTTTTATGTTAACTTTTGAAACTTTGGATGGAAATCTCTGATGAGGATAGAAAGATCTAGGTGCTCTTCAGGCTTTAGTGGCAACTGGATGTAATATGGGCAATATTCATAGGGAAGGATCAGGTACCCTCCCTAAGTGCAAGTTTGGCTGCAGGAGGTGGGAGGGATCAGTGGAAGTGTGCCCTAAGCTATACGAGCAGATAGGCACCATCCACTTAAGTGACAGAGACCCTATACATCTGCAACTTTATTTAGAATAAATTAGCACCAATAAATACAGCAGCAGTGAGACAAAGCACCCAAGAATATGAGACCAGAACCAAAAAGGAAGAAGACCACAAAACCTAATGGTACTTGGGCTGCAATATGATAAACATTGTATGATTTCCTGTGTCCCTCCCCTTGCAGATGTCACTTTTGCAGATCTCTGGAATACTAGAAACGATAGATAGAAACATGATTTTTCAACCATTTTAGAATTCCACAATTCTATCTGCTGTTTTTTTTTTTTTTTACCACAGCTAAAACAAGATGCAATAATGTTTTGGGACATTTATGACCACCCTTGAGGTCATGGAGAAACAGTTGAGTGGGCACAAGGGTTGTCATGACCCTTGGAACAGGAGAAGACAGTGGGCAATGGAGAAGGGCGGTTGCCATAATAGATGGAAAGAGATCCACCCAGACTTGCCAGGTGAAATGGAAATTGCAAGCCTTTCCCTCGCCTTTTACATTCAAACCATGAATGTAAATACACACCAAAATACCTGGCACGTGTTTTTATCCTTCTTTGCAGTGTGATTTGTTTAATGTCTGTATTCTGGTATTGCGAAGTGGCTAATCATTTGTGTAAGACCATTTGTACCTCAACAGAATGAACAGGAACTGAGGAGCCTGAGCATTTTGAACGTGACAAAGCCATGAAGATCTCACGCTGAGGAAATAGAAGCCTCAAACCACAGGAGTTGACCTCCCCACAGGCAGTGAGTGACCACATGGGGTCCAGGCCCCACCTCCTGACAGGGTCACAGTGTGCAGCCACCTCCATGGACTGCTTCTCCATCCCCTGCCCTCTGTCCACATTCTACATAAGTAAGAGTAGATACTCAAAATCAGAATCTAAAGTTTTACAAGCCATGCTAATTATTCAATTTCTAGGGTTGTGTAAAGAACCTTGGAGTTGAAGTCAAAAGACCTAGTTGTCAGCCTGTCTCTGGGGGTCAGACAGATGACTTACTTCTGATGCATTGGAAAGAGGGTAGGTTGAGTTCAAATAAGACATGAATATCAAAGTTCCTTTTAAACTGTAAATTGCTATACAAATATAAGTTGTTATTCTTCTTTGTATCCTATTGTTCCCTAATCATTACTACAGGGCAACAGGGAGTTTGGGTTTTAGTTTTTGGTTTTGTTTATTTCATTTTTTGTTGGGTTGGTTTTTTTGTTTGTTTGTTTGGTTTTGTTTGGTTTTGTTTGGTCTTTTGTTTTTGTTTTTTTTGTTTGTTGTTGTTAATGTTATAGGCTGGGGCCTTCTGAGAAACGAGGCAGCATGAAGGCCCCGCTTCAAACCCCAATTCTTGTGATCCAGTCAGAAAGATTTTAGATTAGTTGCTAAGAGTAACAGGCATGAGTTTATTAGAAGGGATAGGAAAGGGAGAAAAGGGACACTCTCAAGGGAGAGAGTGAGTCCTTTCAGAGGGGAGGGACAGTATGCCTCTCTTGCTCTCCAGTTTTATTGGGGGTCCCAGGGAAGTTTCCAGAGAGTCCTTCCCAGGTCCACCTCTTGACTTTTGACTGACAGTAGGATTACACCAGGTTTTCTAGTCCCCTCCGCCATCCACTCTAGGTCACCTTGGCTTGTGCTAACCAGTTCTAATTGGAATCTGCTCTTACAGATTTTATGGTTAAGGTAGTTCTCCTTATCTTTCTGAGTTCTGGGATCTGGTCTGTGTAAGGGTCACAAAAGTCTCCCCTTCAGGGTAACGTGTTCTTTTCAGCATTTCAGAGCCTAAATTTCTCCTGCAGACAGCAAGTAGTTTGCTGAGGAATGTAACATATCCTGTTCCCTGAAGCCAAGCAGGGCGGTGGATTGATTTTTCAAAGTAAAAGCTTGGGGGGGTCAGCGCAGTGGACCTATTTTGTCGATTTAGTCCCTTAACCTCATGCTCCTACCACTCACATCTGTGTGTCCCATTCAGTTGTTTTGTAGTAACAGCTGCTTCTTAGCTCCTCTTTTGGGAAAATGGTAGAAAAATCAATTGTCTTCTTTCCCCATTCTTACCGCTTTCTACAAGCTTCAGTTGAATAATCTCTCCCTTTTTCCACCTAGGCTGTTTTTTTGTGAGGGGTTTGAAGTTAACCAGTAGGATCAATGAAGCTGCCCCCTCTCATTTCATGGATTGAAGTCCCCTGTTAACCATGGGATATGTCCCAGATTTCCCTGAGACCATAGGCAGAACTGAACCCTATGTACATACACACTGATGAGAAAGTTTATGCAATAAGTAATAAATCAAAACAATTGTAACAATGTAGTGTACATTAGATTGAACCACAGCCTCAGCCACACATACTGAGCCTGGTAAGCAAGACACTGAGTGACTAACATGTAGGCAGCACATACAATCTGGGATGTCGGACAAAGGGATGATTTGAATCTTGGGCACGATGGAGCGGGGTGGTAAGATTTCCTCATGCAACTCAGAATAGCATGCTATTTAAAACCTGAGAATTGTTTGTTTCTGGAAATTCCCATTTAATATTTTCTACTTGATATTTTCAGACTGCACTTGACCATGGGTATCTGAAACCAGAGAACACAAAACCTCAGAGAAGAGGGACCTACTGTAAATACTTACATAAAGATGTACATGCTAAGTAGCTTTTGGTTTCAAGTGACAGAATTTCATTGTCAAGGGAGATCTGGAAAGTGGGGAACGCCAGTGTGTTGTCATGTGTCTGCTGAATCTGGGGGCTCCGGTGTGTCTGGTGCACACTTCTGGGTGTGTCCGTGAAGGTGTTTCCAGGTGAGATTAGCATAGAGTCAGTAAAGTAGATCACCCTCCCTAGTGTGGGAGGTGTTATCCAATCCACTGAGGGCCTGACCCGAACAAAAGACAGGAAGGAGGAATCTGCCCCACCTTTATTTTTCCTGCCTCCCTGCTGGAGCTGGGTAATCTCATCTCATCTTCTGCCCTTGGACTGAGGTTCACACATCAGCTTTCCTGGGTCTCCAGCTTGCCATAAAGGTGGCAGACTGTGGTACTTCTAAGCCTCCAAAATTATGTTAGCCAATCCCCATAATAAATTACAGATAGATATCATATACGTGTATGTGTATATGTGTAAATATATATCACACACCTAAATCTATCGATTTTGTGCCTGTGGAAAATCCTGAATAAATCCCCCCACCACATACCTTATTTGGAGTAAACCAAGGGGACCAACCACAAAAGACAAAACATAATATTGACTCCAAGAAAGATTTCATATTAGAGGTTACTTTCGTAACACATTACCTTTTTAAATATTTTTATTCATGCTTTTTACTTATCCATAATAATAAGATTCATTCAACATAATTATAAAAGCATGGAATATAATTTGTTCTAATTCAGTCCTGAGTACTTCCCCTTTCCCTCTCCTCCTCACTCCCCCTGTTCCCTTCCCTCTATTCTACTAATTGGTCTATTTATTTAACAGTTTTTTTTTTTTAATTAGTGTCTTGTGGATATACATAATGGCAAGAGTCACTGTGGTATATTCATATGTGTACATAGGAAAGTTAGGTTAGATTCCCTATCCCATTTCTCCACCCTTTCCTTCGTTCCTCTTTGTCTACTCCACTGATCTTTCTTCTATTCTTTTTTGTAAATCCCCCCACCACATACCTTATTTGAATTAGCTTCTGTACATCAGAGAAAACATTCCACCTTTGACTTTTTGGTACTGGCTTATTTCACTTAGCATGATAGTCTCCAGTTCCATTCATTTACCAGCAAATACCATAAAGTCATTCTTTATGTCTGAGTAATACTTCATTTTATGTATGTGTGTGTGTGTGTGTGTGTGTATAATGTAATGTAATATATATATATATATATATGTAATTTTCTTTATTGCTACAAACATTGATGTGACTACGCCACTATAGTATGCTGATTTTAAATCTTTTAGATGAATATTGAGGAGTGGGATAGCTGGATAGCTGAGTCATATGGTTTGAGGAATCTCCATACTGCTTTCCAGAGTAGTTATACTAATTTTCAGTGCCACCAACAATGTATGAGAGTACCTTTTTCCCCCACATCCTCGCCAACATTATTGTTACTTGTAGTTTTAATAATTGCCATTCTGACTAGAGTGAGATGAAATTTCAGTGTAGTTTTTCTTCTTTTTTTTTTTTTTTTTTTGTGGTGCTGGGGATTGAACCCAAGGCCTTGCACTTGTGAGGCAAGAACTCTACCAACTGAACTATATCCCCAACCCTAGTGTAGTTTTAATTTGAATTTCTTCACTTGCTAGAGATGTTGAACATTTTTTCCTGTATTTATTGACCAATACAGTTCTTTTGAGAACTGTCTATTTAGTTCCTTTTCCCTTTTATTGATTGGGTTTTTTTTTTTTTTTTTTTGGTATTATATTTTTTGAGTTCTTTGTGTATCCTGGATATTAATGCCCTGAAAAGCAGGTGGCAAAGATTTTCTCCCATTCCTTAGACTCTCTCTTTATTCTTGTTTCCTTTGCTGTGAAGAAGCTTTTTAGTTTGAAACCATCCCACTTATTGATTTTTTTTTTTTAATTTTACTTCTTATTCTTTAGGAGTCTTGTTAAGGAAGTCAGTTCCTAAGCCAAAATGTTAGAGTGTTGGGCCTATAGTTTCTTCTAGCCGTTACAGGGTTTCTGGTTTATTTCCTAGGTTTTTGATTCACTTTGAGTTGAGTTTTATGCAGGATGAAGGATAAGGGTTAAATTTAATTCTACTACATATGAATTTCCAATTTTCCCGGCACTGTTTGTTAAAGTCTATCTTTTCTCTAATGTATGTTTTTGGCACTCTTTTCTAATATGAGATAACTGTATTTATGTGAGTTTATCTCTGTGTCTTTTATTCTATTCCATTGGTCTTCATTGCCTGTTTTGGTTACCAGTACCATGCTGTTTTTGTTACTATAGTTCTGTAGTATAAGTTGAGGTCTGATATTTTGATGCCTCCTGCTTTGCTTTTTCTCACTAAGGATTGCTCTGGCTATTCTGAGTCTCTTATTTTTCCAAATGAATTTCATAATTGCTTATTCTAGTTCTATGTTTTAGTCAGCTTTTTTGCTACTGTGACTAAATGATCTGACTAGCACAATTATAGAGGGCCCACAGGTTCAGAGGTCTTAGTCCGTAGAAGGCCAGCTCCAATCCTCCATGCTCAAGGTAAGGCAGAATATCATGGCAGAAGACTTGGCAGAGGGAAGCAGCTTGCATCATGGTGATCAGAAAGCAGAGATGGTCCACTTGCCAGATATAAAGATATACTCCAAAGCCTTGCCCCAATTCCCACCTCCTCTGGCCACACCCTACCACTTCAGTTACCACTCAGTTAATCCCTATCAGGGGATTAAATCACTGATGGGGTTAAGACTTTCTCCTCTGAACCTTCTGGCATTGTCTCACACATGAGATTTTGGGAGGCACCTCATATCCAAACCATAACATTCTGTAAAGAATGTCATTGGAATTCCGATGGAAATTGCATTAAATATATATAGTTATTTTGGTAGTATGACCATTTTGACAATGTTAACTCTACCTATCCAAGAACATAGAAGGTCTTTCCATCTTCTAAGATTTTCTTCAATTTCTATCTTTAGTTTTCCATACTTTCATCGTAGAGGTCCTTCACCTCTTTTGTTAGATTGATTCCCAAGTATTTTATTTGTGAATGAGATAGTTTTCATAATTTATTTTTCAGCAGACTTGTCATTGTTTTATGATTGATTTTGGGGTGTTGATCTTATATCTTGCTACTTTGCTGAATTCCTTTATGAACTCCAGAAGTCTTCTGGTGAAGTTTTTGGGTCTTCTAAAAATAGGATCATGTTGTCAGCAAACAGATATTTTGAGCTCTTTTTCCTACTTGTGTCCCTTTAATTTTCTTCTCTTACCTAATGGCTCTGGCTAGAGTTTTAAGGACTATGTCCTAACACATTCTCTTGCTTCAAAAGTCACACTCCCCTCTTATGTGACTCAGGCAGTTGATATGTGTCTACTTGCATCCAAAGACACTGACATAAAGTACTACCCAAACTGTGCAAAGGCCTAGGATTTGAATGGAAACCCAGATGCTTTACCCAGAAGTGCAGTCTTCTCTGCCCCCACTCAGCTGCCTCACAGATTTTAATGCTAAGGATCAAAGTAGCAGCTGATACTTGTGCATCCTATGTTATTAGTGGAGTTCTAAGCACTTCCTGTGATCAACTGATTTATTGCCCACCTGCTATAGTTTGGATGTTGAGTGTCCCCCAGAGGTTCATGTGTTAAAGGCTCCATCCCCAGCATGACACTCTTCAGGTGGCACCTTTAGGAGGTGAGGCCTAGTGAGAGGTACTTAGGTCACTGAGGGATTGTGGGACTGTAGTCTCTTCCTCTTCCCTCTTGCTTCCTGACTTGAGAGGTAAGCAGTTGGCTCCACCTTGTGATTCCTGCCAATGCCTTCCAGCACTCTTATCAGAGACCCAGAGTGCTGGGTCCACCTGATCTTGTACTGGAACCTCCAGAACTGTGAGGTTAATAAACTCTTTCCAAGTTAATTATCTCGGGTATCTTCATAGTGACAGAAAGTTGACCAACACACCACCATAACCTGATGCGGCCAGTGCTTCCGCCATTTCACAGACAGCAACTTAGAGAAGCAGAATAACTTAACCTATTAACCTGTATCCTTTGTCACTCTGCATTACTCATTAAATAGTGCTGTTTTATGATGGACAACTAAAACAACTAGATTGCTAACATTTTGATAAATAGTATAACATAAGTATAGATTCTTTCCAGAAACATGGAAATGGTTACTGATATCCTAAGAGATCCCGCAAGCCACAGAAAGCTGGCTTAACACCCACTCCCCCATAGTGAGACATTTTGGAGCCCTATGATGCCAGTCACTCTAGGGATTATAATATTTTTTTTAAAATAAGGTAAAGTAAGCTAAAATAAGATCAAATGTCTAGGAGTAGAAATTTTCATGTTTGATACCAGGAGACACACAAAAGAGGCATAAGGATAACAAACATAAAAGATAAAACCTCCAATCGCAATGGAAATCCATGACATCTTTCCTTCAAAGAGACCAGAAAGATAGATTCTCATTTTCTTTAGTGAGAAAAGAGGTGTTTAAGGTCTTTCTCAAGGAGAGATTTGCCTTTTTCTACATTGAAGGGTAAAGGGCATCTTCAGAGAAGTGACAACACAGAACACAGACAATTTTTGGCAATAGAGTACTTTGGGATTCTCATGAGAGTCAGTGTGGGGACTTAGGGGTGAATTTTTGTTTTGCTTTGTTTTTGCAGTGCTGAGGATTGAACCCAGGGCCTTGTACCTGCCAGGCAAGTGTTGTACTACTAAGCTACATTTGCAACCCAGATAGTTGTATAAGGGTATTATCCTATAATTCTGAACCTAGTTCTCCCAGATCATCATTGAAATGAGACAGAGCATCAATAAATGAATAGTCAAGGCTATTATTTCAAACTGTAATGAAATTTTGTTATGCGAGCATCAGTTTTCCATTAATATCAGCTAGAACTGCAGTGTTCCTTCTAGTTCAGTACTAGAAGCAATACAACACACTTTTATTTTTGCATATTTTTTGGTGCATTATAGCTGTGCATAATGATGGGATTCATTGTTACATGTTTGTACACTCACATGATATAACAATATAATTCAATATAATTTAGCCAATATCATTCCCCAGTATTTTCCCTTTGCCTCCTTTCCACCCTACCCTTGATACTGCTGGTGATGAGAATCAATGAGGACCAAGTTCTGTTTCCCCACACAGAACTACCCTATGACCCAACTATACTACCCCTTGGTAATTATTCTGAAGAATTAAACTCCTCATTACAGTGAAGATTGAACACCCAAGAAATACTCAGGCAAGTGTAGAAAGCAAGTTTTATTTAAAGGATAGAATAGCAATAGACTTCCCCTCGGAGAAAGAAGGGGATCCAGAGCTGGTATCTAAAGAACAGGGTTGTCCTGCCCCTTTTACACATTTTAGATTTCCTATGTTTTCATGTCCTCCTTTTCCCCTTATCTTACCTATGTGACCAAAAGGTGGTTCAAAGGGTGGAGTGATCTAGGGAGGAAGGTAGCAGCCCAGGAGGCATTAATTAACAGCCCCTTGCTCAGAAGAACAATCCCTGGGAGCAGGTTACCTTAGCAACAGGTAGAGGAGGAGGAGGAAGGGTTCTGGAGGTATTAGCCATTGATTTCCTTTCCAACCAGCCTCCATCTCCCTCATGGACCCAATTATTTATTATCTACACTGACTACCTTTTGTCCTCCAACTTCACCCTTAGTTCCTTTCCTCTGTTCTACTGATTTCCCTCCAATTTTCCTAAGATCCCATCCCCTACCTTTCTTTTCCTTTTTTTCTCTGGCTTCCATGATGAGAAAAAACATTGAGTGCTAATGGTATAGCCCATCTTGTAGGGCGCTTGCCTTGCATGCAGAAGGACCAGGGTTCAAATCCCCAGCACCGCAGGATGGGAAAAAGAAAAAAAAAAAAAACAAGTCAAAACATTGAATTTGGCTTATTTTGTTTCTCATAATGTTCTCAAGTTTCATTCACTTTCCTGCAAATGAAACAACTGCATTCTTTATGACTGAATAAAACTCCATTGTGTGTGTATACATAAACATATTTTCTTTATCCATTCATCCATTGACAGGTACCTAGACTAGTTCGATAGTTTGGCTATTGTGAATTGTGCTACTGTAAACATGGGTATGCGTGTATCACTGTAATGAGGAGTTTAATTCTTCAGAATAATTACCAAGGGGTAGTATAGTTGGGTCATAGGGTAGTTCTGTGCCTAGTTTTTTGAGGAATCTTCATACTGATTTCCATAGTGGAACAGCACACTGTTTTAAGCTTAACATTTTTATTGAACTAATAGAATAAATTTTGGATCTTTCATTTATTTTGTATTTGAGACAGTGGTATGTGAGTGTGTGCACATACACATGAAGGGGGAAAGTGGCACAGGAGACAGTACACATATGCCCCATAGAGATACTAGCTAGTAAGTGAATTTTAAAACATTATAAAATCAAAGTAAGCAAACCACATCATGACTTTTGATCTTTCATCTACCTCTAAAACAAGTAACTTATTTAGCAGATGAAAAGCTATTTGCTGTTTTCTCCTTATGTGTTTCTCCTTATATCTTTAAAGACTGATTTCCTATGCCTCTTTCTGGCTAATAATTCAATTGACACCCAATCAATAGAGTGGACCCTAATGTCTGTGTCTTTACTATGTCATCTTCAAAGTTATTTGTCCTTACAGGGGCCAATCACAGTACTTTGTGTTTTTGTTTTGTTTCACCTTTTAACTAGAACTGGGAAAGGCAGAGCTAGTGGTAAAGCTACAAGAGAGGAAACTCTGAAATAGCCAATAGTTGTATTTTTTCCATTATCTAAATTACCCAGTAATCATCAATGAAGTCCACATTTTGCCTAAGACAGCCAGGCCACAAGAGAGCAATGTGATTCTGTGCACTCCAAGAACCAAAGGAGAATCCTGGCCCTGTGCAGAACCCTGATTCTACCTGCTTGTAAGCTCAAAAATAAACTGCAATATATACTTCAAGTTTTTAACCTGCTTCTTTGGAAGTAGGCGAAAATTTTTACCAGTCCTGCATAATTTGTGCCGCCCAATTATTGTGCTCATCAATCATCATGATGAAACAACAAATTCTCATTTGTTGCATTTATATGTCCTCTGGTCTTTAAATGAGCCAAAGAGTATTCTTTGCTCCCCTGCCTTTGAATTATAGTATTTTCACAAGGTAAGTACAAAGAAGGTACATAAGAAGCCCGAATTTTGTGAATAGTAATTGTAGTCATTCTCTAACTCAGTTTTCAAAACACATGGTTTCAGCCTTTGACATTAAGAAGGGAGTGAGATAATGGAATATTAGCCTTAAAGAAGAATGAAATTATGGCATTTCCCAGTGAATGGATAGAGCTGGAGAATATCATGCATGCTAAGCGAAATAAGCCAATCCCCCCAAAAAAACGAAAGCAAATGTTTTCTCTGATATGCAGATGCTAATTCACAATAAGAGGGGAGGGGCTGGGGAAGAAGAGAGGTACTTTGGATTAGGCAGAAGGAATGGAGGGAGGGGAGGAGGTAGGGAGAGGATAGTAGAATGAATTGGACACTAATACCCTATATGCATATATGATTACACAAGTGATGTGATCTTACATCATGTACAACCAGAAGAATAAGAAGTTATACTCCATTTATGTATAATGTGTCAGAATGTGTTCTACTGTCATGTAGAACTAATTAAAAAATAATTTAAAAAAGAAAGGAGTGAGAACAAAAAGTTTCACCAAAGCTGAGATGCCATCCAATTCCTAAGTTGGGTTCTTTGAACTCTAGATAGATACACCAAGAAAATACAGATTTGAACTGATTCCCATATAACATCTTGAATTTCCCAACTGAACTTGAATTATTTCAATGGCAAAAATTAATTAAAAATTTATCCTGAGGATATTAGTTCTCATCTATTGTGTGACTCAAAATTTCTTTGTTTTCAGGAATACCATAGTAGCAACAATGTTTTCCTTTTCTATTTTTTTTTCACTTGAGAATAAGCTTTAGACTAATTAGAAAAATGCCTTGGTATGATTCAATACTTTCCTCAAGCTCCCCTCAACCCAGGCCTGTAGCATTGACCTACCCAAGGAATTCAGGATACCACAAATCCTTGGTGCATGAAGTCACCACATTCTCAGATTGTTCACAAGTATGATCATCCCTTATCTGTTTCCTTTGATGAAATCATTCCTAGTTGTTTCAATATGTGAATCTATAGATAAAATCTTATCACTGCATTTTTGTTATACCACTAATATGCTGGTGACTAAGATAACAGGGTGATGAGTCCATTGTGATTTCAAATGTAATAAGCCCCAGTAGATAGTTTTTAAGTTATTTTAAGATGGAAGTGAATAGAAAATTCTGGCACCAAGCCTTCCCTATGTCCGCTTTTGCTTCTGGTTATGGAACTCCTAAGGCTTCCTTGCCACCAACAAGAGCTGTAGCCGTAGCACTGGCCTCTGTGAATAGGTTCCAAACACTTCAACAAAGCTGGTGTAGGGAGCTGGTGCCTTTTTACAAAAAAGTGGGATTGTCATCCTTGGTTCTAATAAGTTTACAATTTTGCTGAGGAAACAAATATAAATATTTGAGAAAGTTTTGGTGCAGGTGGGTAGGGTGTTAACTAAGTCTTTGAAGTCTGAATATGAAACTCTTCCACCCCAGCTTGGGCTTAATTCACACTGAAATAAATGAAAAAGGGAAAGAGCACATTAGGTTTCACTCAGGATTAAAGCCCCAGGGAACGCTTAGAGTTGCCACCATGTGCTTCTGTCTTAGAGCTGAGATCTTCCAGTTGCGATTAGAGCGAGCATCTTTGAAAGACTAATTCTGAGTGCTAGAGAAGACTAATGGTTTTATTCAAAGAGGAATGTCAGCTACCTCCATGTAGAAAAAGGCCAATCACGGAGAGGAGGAGCACTCGTTAAAGCAAGTGACAGCCACATGTGGCAGAGTTTTGAGAACTGAGGGAGGTCAAGCACAGATTTAGTTATAAACTCTAGTCTTCCCTCTTAAGAATGAGTTAATCTTAGCCCATCTTGGTGGCACATGCCTGTAATCCCAGTTACTGACAAGACTGAGGCAGGAGGATCCCAAATTCAAGGCCACCCTTAGCAACTTAGTGAAACCCTGTCTCAACATAAAATAAAAGATCTGGGAATGTGACTCAGTGGTAGAGTGTCCCTGGATTCAATCCCTAATACTGATAGCCGGGTGTGGTGGTGCACACTTGTAAATCCCAGGGGCTCTGGAGGCTGAAGCAGGAGGATCAGAAGTTCAAAGCCAACCTCAGCAAAAGTGAGGTGCTAAGCAAGTCAGTGAGACCTGTCTCTAGATAAAATACAAAATAGGGCTGGGGATGACTCAGTAGCTGAGCACCCTTGAGTTCAATTCCTGGTACAAAATTAAAAAAGAAAATGCAATCTCCAATACTGAAATTTTTTTAAAAAATAAATTGCTCTTAAGACCAACTTAAAAATGAGTTAATTTTAAGATGAATCCTATTGAATGAATCAAAAAAGGAAAGTACCCTCCCAGAATTTGATATGGATATAATGGGATATTGGTGTGCAGGATTTACAAAGAAAATATCTGGGAACTAGTCCCACAACTCTGAGCTCACTTATGAAATGGGCGAGACAGTGAGCGTGTTTAGGGAGGATTTCTCTGAAAAAAGTGGTGCTGTGAACTCCAGCACCACGCCCTTACTCCCACATACAGGACAAGGCCCTGGGAAAGGGTGCAGAAACTCCTGTGAGCAGAAGCTAAAGCTGCAGGAGGAAGAGGCACTGACCACAGCTGTCCTCTGACCACACGCTCTCCATTGTGGCTTCCCTATCTGGGAAAAAAAGATTTAATGCCAAAACAAGCAGAAGTTTTGGTGGTTCACAGGAATGAATATTGGAACTAACAAATAGAAGCTCGTTTTGTTGCCAGGAATGGTGGCTCATGCCTGTAATCCTAGCTACTTGGGAGGCTGAAACAGGAAGATCAGGAGGCCAGCCTTGGCAACTTAGTGAGACCCTCTCTAAAAAGAGAATAAAAAGACCTGGGATGTAGCTCAGTGGTAAAGTACCCCTGGGTTCAATTGCCAGTACCACAGGGTCTGCTACATGATTGTTCCTTGAGAGTAACCAGAAATATCACCAACCTGACAGTTTCTAGTCACTGGGCAGAGAGGGCTTCCCTCAGACCCCCACCAAAAAGGACTGTGGGGGATATAACAAAGTTTAAGTTGTGTTTGACTTTGTTACAAGTCAGATTTATTTGACATACTAGTTAAAATGGTGTGCTCTCTGTTTTCTCCTCTACTCTTCCTCCAAGCATGTGGCAGAATTGAGTCCATTTCTTTGTGCTTCTGCCTCAGAGTTATCTGAGTGGCACAGGTAAGGGATGCTGAAAAAGGTATGCAAAAAAGGGGTGGCCAGGGTAGGTGGAAGGACACAGGGCTGGAGTGGCCAGTCTTCCCAATATGTGCCTATGCTTGCAGGGCTCAGGGACAGTAGAGTCACTGGACCAAGAAGAAGCATGGATCACAAATGTCCAACAGGAACCAGTGGGGGAAAATGACTCCAAAGGAATCCCATTATGGTTTGGATATGAGGTGTCCCTCAAAAGCTCAGGTGTAACCCCAATACCCAAAAAAAGAAAAAGTGTGAGACAGTGCAAGAATTTTCATAGGTAGAATGATTAGATTATGAGATTTGTAACCTAATTAGTGGATTAATTCACTCGAATAGATTAACTGGGTGGTGACTACAGTCAGGTAGGATGTGGCTGGAGGAAGTAGATCACTGGGGGTGTGCTTTTAGGGTTTACATTTTGTCTCTGGTGAGCCAAGCACTCTCTCAGTTTTCTGACTATCATGTCCTGACCCCCTTTCCTCTGTCACGTCCTTCTGCCACCATGGTCTGACTCGCCTTGTACCCAGAGCAATGGAGTCAGCTGACCATAAACTGAACCTCTGAAACCATGAGCCAAAATAAACTTTTCCTTCTCTCAGTTGTTCTCGTTGAGTATTTTGGTCACAGCAACACAAAACTGATTACAACACATTCCCAGGGCACTGGTGCTAGTTGAAATCTGTGTACCCTTGAACAACATTAAGGGAGGGTAAGCAGTCATAAAAAGATAACATTGTGTCTTCCACTGGTCTAGGACCCTGGGGTCTCAGATTCACACCTAGGTGCCCTTAAAAATAAAGCAATGGATGTTCCTCTTATAAATTTGTGGACTGAGATCCGAGATCCATACTCATCACAATAGCAAGAAACTCTCTGTCCTTAGATCTGATGAGCAATCAGCCATGACCATCAGGCAGACAACAGACTGAGATTTTCACTTATGATTTTCAAATTCTAAGATTAATTTTTTTGTGATATTTAAAAATTGTCTGTCTTTACAGGACATACATGTCTACAATAATAATAAACACCCTAGCAGGTTGACAGACATGATGTTTTAAGGGATTCTTCAGCAGAGGCAGGCGAATGTGTGTTTCTTTTGGTGTAGTTGACATCAGGCTGTCTTCCCAGTCCTCTCTGGAAAATGCTCTCCCATGCTGCCCCATCCATAAGTCACAGTGGTGGACTTCTGCAGCCATGCTCATAGAACAATACTGTCCTCTGCAGTTGGTTTGTCCTCAGATTCTCCAAGAGGTATGGTGGACATGGCAGGTGGCCCTCTAACTTCCATGTCTCCCCTGCTGTGTAACATAGTAGCTGTGTTGGGTAGGACTGACTGCAGAAGTATAAGGGCCCCAATTTTGCCTAAGATAATTAACATAAATGAATCCTCTTGGCCCCATGATTGGTTGAGTAATAACGATATGGATTAAATTAGTTTAATTAGAATAGAATTAAAGATTTCTGTTTTTTGTTTGTTTTTTTTTTTTTTGGTGCTGGGGATCGAACCAGGGCCTTGTGCTTACAAGGCAAGCACTCTATCGACTGAGCTATCTCCCCAGCCCCAAGATTTCTGTTTAACCACTGGAGGGAAAGAAAAAAAAAAGATGCTCTTTCTGTACCACATGGGTGAAAGCTGAAACTGCCTGAGTCATTTTGCTACCAGGAAGGAAGTCAGAGGATGCAACTGACAAAAGGCAGCAGAATCACTGAAAAACTGAACTGGAGTCCTGATCAAACCATAACTGCCTTACAATGCCATCAGACTTACAGAGTATGACTAATAAATTCTTTTTCTTATTGAAATCTGCTTGACTTGTGCTTCCTGAAATAGCTGGAATGTAAATTTGGTCCCAAGAAGAAAGGAATTACAAGTAACAAACCCTAAAGGGTGAAATTGGCTAAGTGAAAGATATGGAATAGAAAACAGACTGGACTGGGATGTTGGCAATCCTTTTGTGTCTGGCAATGCAACTGGGACTCAGAAGCTGTGCCTCCCAAGATCCAACACAAGATTGGTAGGAAAAAATTGAGATATTGGAGTGTATTGATGGCTTATTGCAGCTTTACTTAAGATTCTACCAGAAAGAGGCATGCTTAGGCTTCCAGAGAAAGGAAATACGATTTTGCAAAAATATAATTTAGCAAATGTCTAATAGAACTTGCAATTCAAGATATCTGAGGATATAAAAATTTGGAGTCTGATGTGGTGTGATAAAGTCAAACCATTTACTCAAATCAGGAGAGGGAAAGGGTTCAAATGAGGCAGGATGCCCCCTGCTAAACAGAAATAATGACCACAGTTGTACAGATGGTGGACCTCGGCCCACCAAGGGATAGCAGCTGTGTCTCCCCATTCCAAGGTATTATTTTGAATTTCCCTAGGGCAGAAGCCTAGGTGGAAGCATGGCCATTAAACTCAGGACTCGGAAAGGATAAAACACAGTTAACATAAAGAGGTCCAGATTAAAAACTGCTAGGCACATCCTTTGGCTTTGGTACAAGCCCAATGAAAATGACTTCATTTTTGGTAAACTTTACATAGAGTTTGTTCCTCTTACTTCAACCTCATACCATGATGTTGGATATTTCCTGTTCATCATTCTCTTACCTGGATAGAGTTCTGGTAAAGATATAGCTCTGTGTGACACAGCCTTTGGTTTCCAACTCTACCTTTCTTCTGGTTTTTTTTTTTTTTTTTTTTTTTTTTGGTTGACCTAGGTCATATGATTCCATAAGTATGAATGGAAAAAATGAAAAAAAAAGAAAGAACCCAAAGAACTTTTAAAAAGCAGGTCTAAGTTGATTTTATTTCCTTTCATTGCTCATTTGTAACTTCTGAGGGAGCAGGCAGTGGTCTTTGGTGAAGTTTATTTTCCCCATGATTTGTGTTTCTTCAGTACCCAGAGAAACTGGTTTTAAAGTTGTTCTGAAGGGCACCTGGGTTCTGTGAAGTATGGAGCCAAGGGGATTAGACAGGCTCTTCCAAACTTTATGAATTTATGTGCTCCAAATCTTGCACAATTACTGTATCAAAAATGATTCAACATTTTTTTTAAAATATAACATTTGAAAACCATCTTTGTAGACAGCAGCAACAGGGGCCTGATCCCAAGCAAGTTGTGCAATTTGCTCTTTTCTAAAAAAAAAAAAAAAAAAAAAAAAAAATCCAACAGAGACCCTGGGACGGAAGTATGGAGAAGAAGACGAAGCCACCCTTCAAAGCATGAGATTCCACAGCTTGGGGAGTGTGGGTTCCACCCAGAAGAAGAAAAGAGGCAGAGAGCCTGGGTCTGGGGTAACATCAAGATGCTATGCCAGCTGTCAAGGTAAGGATTAGGGAGAGCAGTCACCCCTAAAATTGCGCCATTAAAGGGATTTTAAAATTTAACCTCAGCAGCTACCCTCAAAGATGTCACCCAGGGCAACAGGAGAAAAGCATACAGAGAGGGGCTCACTGCTTCCAGACATGGTTTGATGTCACAGAATGTGGAGTCAAAGGACCTCAGAGGTCAGCTGGTCCTGTCTCCTCATTTGCAAATTTAAGGAGAAGCTTGACTGAGACCTGGTTCACTGACCACACATAAGCAACCTATAGCAGTGAAAAGCTATGGATCCCAGCCCAGCCCAAGTTGAATCCTTTCTAAGTGTATATCCTACTCCAAAGAGAATTATTTTGAGGACCTTCAAAGATAATACATCAGGAACATGATGTAACTGGTGAATTTTTTTCCCATGCTTTTTGCCCTACATATGGATTCTCTGGCATCATCTATCCAAAAGCACTCCACACTGAAGATATTTGGAGGAGTGATGGCTGAAAAATATCTATGCATAAATTACATGTTGCTATTTTTTATTTGAATTTGCATTAGCTATTCCTGTTCGCCTCTTCATTGGAGAAGGTGGGTGAATTTTGTTAAGCAATAATTTCCTGTTGAATAAGCCTGAGAATTAGTCCATCTTTATCTTTCCAGTTTTCTGTTGACTCCTCTGGTGACTCACACTCAGATCTTTAAAGGCTGAAGTACTGGAGGATAAGATCACTAATAGTATTCATGTTGTTTTAGTTCATTCAATATCACTTGCAACGCAACAGTCATTTCTCAAGTACCAGCTATGCAATAAGCTCTAAATGAAGTCTTGGGGATACAGGCAGGATTCTGTTCCCACAGCTCTCTCTCACCAGCAGTCAGTAACAAGTGTAACAGATTTTTAGAAATTGTTAAAGTTCTGTTTGTAATTATCTCCCCTTGATAGAGTCACAAAAAGTGAAAGAGTTTTCCCATAGTGGGAGAGTTGAGTCATGTTGTAAATTATTACCGCCATTCTGATGCTCACGGTTCAGATAGAAAACTTTTAAGAAATTTTGACCAGGTGTGATGGTGCACACCTGCTAGTCCATGCAGCTGAGGAGGCTGAGGGAGGGGGGTCAATGGAGCCCAGAAATGTAGACCATAACATTGTATCAAAAAGAAAAAGAAAAGAAAGAATAAGGGAAGGAAGGAAGGGGGAGGGAAGGGAAAGGAAAGAAAGAGAAAGGAAAGGAAGAAAGGAAAAGGAAAGGAAGGAAGGGGGAAGGGAAGGGAAAGGAAAGGAAAGAAAGAGAAAGGAAAGGAAGAAAGGAAAAGGGAAGGAAGGAAGGGGGAAGGGAAGGGAAAGGAAAGGAAGAAAGAGGGAAGGAAGGGGGAAGGGAAGGGAGAATGAAAGAAGAAAGAAAGAAAAAGAAAGAAAGAAAGAAAGAAAGAAAGAAAAAGAAAGAAAGAGAAAGGGAGGGAGAGAGAGAGGGAAGGAAGGAAAGAAGGAAGGAAAGGAGGAAGGAAGGAAGGGAAAGAAAGGAAGAGAGGAAGAGAAAGGAAAGAAAGGGGGAAGGGAAGGGAGAATGAAAGAAGAAAGAAAAAGAAAGAAAGAAAGAAAGAAAGAAAGAAAGAAAGAAAAGAAAAAGGAAGAGGGAGGGAGAGAGGGAGGGAAAAAAGGAAGGAAAGGAGGAAGGAGGGAAGGGAAAGAAAGAGAGGAAGAGAAAGGAAAGAAAGGGGGAAGGGAAGGGAGAATGAAAGAAGAAAGAAAAGAGAGAAAAGAAAAGGAAGGAAGGGAGGGAGGGAGGGAGAAGGGAAGGGAAAGAAAAGGAAGGAAGAAAGTAATTTCATAGATTGTACTGGTCAGCACAAGGTATACAGAGGAAAATGTATTGAGGTCTAATATGGATAAAGAATATACTCCTATGTAAAAATTAATGGGGAAATACAAGACAGCCCATTTTCGCTTTTTCTGTGAAGGACTTGGGGATGGACGAAACCCTGTAAAAGGGCTGAAGGCCTCACAGGGGTTGCTGTAGCCAACATCTTTCTTATTCCAGTGGCATCTTGAGATTCATATTGACTCTTCCATCTCTCCTATAAGAACCAAAAGACTGAGAGCAGAGACACAGGCCCGCTGTGTCCTGACTTAAGAAAGTCATTGGCATTAGTATATCCTGCCCCTCCCAAATCCTTCCTGAGGAGAAATGACTGGAGTTATGAAAACTAGAGTCAGCCAATGTTTTTTTTTTTTTTTTTCTTTTTTTGGGGTGCTGGGGATCGAACCCAGGGCCTTGTGCTTGCAAGGCAAGCACTCTACCGACTGAGCTATCTCCCCAGCCCTGGCCAATGTTTTCATTTGCGATTTCGATCTTTTCTTTTGTTCACATATTCAACAGTTACCTTTTAATTTTCTAAAGCCTATTATCAAAGAAAACTTCATTGGATTCAGCCACTTGGGTGCATGGCGGAGAACTGAAATGAAATGTCTGTAAATGATTTACATGAACCCCAGAAGTCACCCTACCGAACTGCAGCAACAGGAAGTGCCACAATAGAGGTGTCTTGGGGAGCTGGCTGGGAGCTCACACTGTGCAGTTATTTAAGAAAATGAGATGTAATTTCATCTATCAGTGCAACAGGCAATTAGAAATTTTTGATGAAAGTAAACCTTTGTTCCTCATCTCAAATTGCAAACTACATAAGGGATTTGTTCTACTCACACCTGAACCCAAAGAATATTCTCTACATGGGAAAAGACATTTGAAAATAAGACTTAGGACTAAAGAACTCACCCATGCTGGGTGAGACTAGGATCTCCCTTCTCTGGTCATGGTTAGAGGGAAAGGCATCATGCAGATATGGACAGGTGCCTGGTGGGGAAAAACCAAATTTTTTCTAAAGGCAGAAGGTGCTGTTGAAATGTCCTCCTTACCTGGTAGAGACCTGGCTAGGCTTTTTCCATTCTTGCAAGTATTACTTAAGTTGCATAAATGTAAGGTACATAGCAACTACTGGTCTGGGAGAGGGTCCAGCAGGATTTTTGTCTTTGTCTTAGCAAAACTGCTTCCTGGGCAGTGGTTTGATCTACTTAAGACACTTAAGGTCCATTGAATGGAGACCCACAGCACAGTCCCTTCTCTGCTGCACTTCAAGTTAGAGACATCTATGGAGGGATTTGTTAGCTATGAAACAAACAAACAAATGAAATAAAATGACCATGAGCACTGAAAGAAATGAGTCCCAATGAGTAGGCCACACTTCTGCATCAGGAGGACCCAGTGAAGCAGAAATGGTTCTGCCCAAGAAGTGGCAGAACTTCTTCTGAAGGCAGGTAGACACCATAGGAAGAAGGTTTCTAGGAGAATCCTAGGTGCAGCCCCTTCCAATTAGTTATAGTAGTAGAGAACAGAATTCCCCATGGCAGCTGTGATACCAGGCCCCTGCCCTTGGGGCAGAGCAGCCTCTGAAGTATCCAACTTCCAGAGAGTTTTAAACCTTCTCCAGCATTCATGTCCACCCTTAGCATAGTGGTATGGGTGTAGGCAAGTCTGAGCCTGAGTTTCCTGGCCTTTATGGGGCATTGACAGGCTTAGAGAGAGGGGCTGGTTAGACTTGTTCCTGATTATCATGTCATGCGGGGGTAGAGACTGACCATGGGGACATTGTGGGAGTGGAGGGCATTATGGAAAACTGAATAAAAAGAAAAGACTTGAGAGGTCTAGGGGGTAAGGGTGTTAATTGAGTCTCTAAGGGTATCCACAGAGAGATATCCAGGAGTGGGAAGGGGGCAGGTGCTGGCTCAAGCTCATCCCTTTGTCTCAACATAGGAGAGCTTGGTGCAATACAAGTGAGGAGAGCCATTGCTCACCACTCTTATACCAATCTGGAATCAAATATACCTTTGCAGGCTGATGTCATCATGTTAAGTGATGAGTGTTCTGTTACCTCCTTGTTGCTGCCCAGGCTTCTGCTAATAATGCGGGGCCTTCAAGTACCCATCCAAATGCTTGTCTGTGACCTCATACAGCCTGTGACCAAGTACAGGCACTTGTGGGGTGACTTGCCCAAAGGAACTGAAGGGAAAAGAGCCTGTGAGACTCTGACTTCATCTGTTTGGTAATATTTAGTAGCTGATGGTGCAGAGACTAGAGGACACACATACTCATAAGGATCCTGTTATGCTTCTCAGCCCTGGTCTACCACAAAACAAGGTTGAGAATCCAGAACTGAAAAGGGGAAAAAAATCTAGGTCAGAAGATCAGAAGAAAGGAACCAGTATCAAGTTCTCAAATCCAGGAACCAAGCCAGGTGCAAGCTGTCAGGTAAGAGTAAACTAAGAAGCAAGTGGTTCAGAGCCAGGGCCTGGGCAGGAAGTGTGAATGTCCAGGTAGGATGCATTATGCCCTGACTGGTGGTCCTGCAGGTGGCACATTGGAGCAAGCCTTTTTGTTGCCCTCAACTGTTCAGTATCCTGTCTGCTATTTACCCAAGAATTGAGGATGGCTTAACCAAAAGTTTGAAAGGGACCTAAAAAGTATGATTCCTATAACCCAAACATGCTGATTCCTTGTTACTTCCACCTGGCTGGTCTGCACTGGAAGCAGCAGAAAGACGTGTTTAAGTACCAGGCAGTTTGTCCTCTCCTAAAAGCTGGAGCAATCGAAGGCTCAGGACCACATAGATGAACCCATAGGCAAGCTAAGCCAAGGCCTGAGCTTCACTGTGGTCAGCTTGGCCTTCATTTAATCTGCTTTTGCCCCCCACCCCCCACCCCAGGGATGTTTGGCTCCTGAAAAACATCCAGAAAGCAGAAACTCCTGTCATTATTTCTTTCTACATTACCCAAAGGGAAAGAAAGAAAGAAGGAGGAGGCTGAGTGGAGAACACCCAGAGGGTGATCAGAGGCTGATGTGAATGAGGAAGAACAGTAGAAGCAAGAAAGGGCCTGATGTAAAATTTCAAGGGGTGCATGCAGCACAGTGGATCCACAATTGTTCAGTTTAGATCTGACTGGGTTCAATCCCCAGCACCGTAAATAAATTAGATTTACTAAATTTAAATCTGAGGGAGGATTTTAGCTTTACTCTTACAGCCTCAATAATTATTCTCCCGTGTCTCAAACATGCCCAAACAAAATTGGGATGGTGGTATGTTCTCAAATTCTTCCGAGAAAGAATAAAAGAACAAATACAGCAGCCAATCGACTAAACATGGGCAGTTGTGCGACATCATCAAAAGGGATCATCTTAAAGTAGGGTAAAAATAAAAGAGCTGCCTCCTTCTGTTATGTGATTAGGGAGCTACAGACAACACATACACACAGAGGAAGGAGCAGATGGAGAGTGGCTTTCTCAAATGCCCACACTCCTTAGGCTTCTGCCTTACTGAAATTCCCATTAACATTCTAAATGTCTCAGCAGTAATTTCCTAACATCGCCATTTGCATGGGCAGACCTGTAGCAGGGGTGGATATGTTGGCATATTGAAGATAGTGAAGGATGGGAGGGTAATAGCCTTTAAGGTTTGAATTTCTTAACATTTAGAGAGTGGTTCATTTTGTCACACTATCTGAATATTTTCCCAAGAGTAAGTTTTGCTAAGGAGTTGCACATAATGGAACATTCCGGCTTTCAATGTTATTCTATTTTAAAAGCATTCTTTAAATAAGGCAAGCATGTCTTTATTTTATAGCATTCTTGAATTTTTCTCTTGAAATATATACGAAAATTCTGGAGTCATGTTTGATTTCTAAAAGATACTGCCAAAAATTTGCTTTTTCAAAACAACAAATAATTTAAGTGCAAGTTAAAACATGAAGTACAACTGGGGGTTTTAGTGCATGCCTATAATCCCAGTGACTTCGGAGGCTGAGGCAAGAGAATCACAAGTTGGAGGCTAGCCCAAGCAATTTAGGGAGACCTTCAGCAACTTAGTGAGACCCTCAGCAATTTAGCAAAACCCTGTCTCAAAACAAAAAACAAAAAGAACTGGGAAAGTAGCTTAGTGGTAAAGTGGCCCTAGGTTCAATCCTCAGTACCATAAATAAATAAAAAAAAAGAAAAGAAAAGAAAAGAAAGTACAACTATCAGTGTTATGCAATTTGATCTACTGATTGTAAAACTATAAGAAGATATAGTTGTATAAACAATTCATTTAAAATTTTATCATGAATACCGAATGCAATTCAAATTTTTTGCATGACCATGTCAATTGATTAAAAATTATTTCCTAAGCTATTCACCATTAATCCATTAATTCTTTTCACTGAGGAAAAGATTACATTTTCTATTAATTTTTAAATCATTGATTAAAAGGTCAGAACTATTGTTCTTACTGGAAATGTTACTTTCCATGTCCTCCTCTGGTTCAGACCTTCCAGAATTATCTTGCGGTGTGAAGCCTCTGCCCAGTAATTCTCTCTCACACAACATTACCTTATCTAGTCCTGCTGGTCTTTTTGCATCCTGTGCTACTGGACTGAATCTGAGACCTCAATCTCAGATCTCAGAGCCTGAGGTTCTCTGGCTGGGGAGCAATTCCCTCCCCATTCTTTTATTTCCAAAGTCCCAAAACAAACCAGCCAGTTAGGGTGAGCTCATGTCTCATCCCCTCTCAAATCACTTTCCTATTCACCACGACACGATGCTTCAAAATGCAATTTATTTCTATTATATTTCCTGCCACCGTAACAACATGTTTCTAGAGAGCAATCTGTATCTTACTCTTTCTTTAGTTCCCCAAATGTATCCAGTTATGACATCCAGCATTTAAGCGCTTGATTTGAAGATTAGTCTTGGGTTAATATCCCAGTTTGGCCATTTCATTGACAATTTCTATAAGCTAACATTTATTGAACACTGTGGTTGTCATGACTGTACTCTGATGCGGGAATTAAAAACTGAGTCAGGTATGGTTCCTGCTTTCAAGGTACTGTAAATGGAATTATTTTCCCCACACCCAACCTGCCCCATTCAGATGATGAAACCCTAACTTCCAGTGTAGCTGTATTTGGAGATGAGGCCTCTAAGGTTAAGGTTAAATGAAGTCAAAAGAATAGAGCCCTGATCCAATAGGATTAGCAACCTTGTAAATGGAGACTCCAAAAACGAAGAGAGATGAGACACCAGGGAGATCACTCTCTCCTTACATATCCATACACAGGAAAGGACATGTGATGTCATAGCAAGAAGGTGACTGTCTATAAGCCATGAAGAAAGCCCTCACCAGAAACCAACTCCGACTACACCTTGATCTTGGGCTTCCAGACTGTGAGAAAATACATGTCTGTTGTATAATCCACCTGGGGTATTTTGTTACGGAAGCCTGAGCTGACTAAGACACAAGATATTGGAGTTCAGCTGGGTGTTTTATTTGTAGGACATGTCTCAGCTCAGGCCAGGTTGGTGAGAACGCCTTCTATAGCCATTTGTGACAATGGAGTGGGACAGGGACTCTTGAAAATTCAGAAGCAGCCTTACTGTCAGGACTCAGATTGCTGAGAGACTGGGTAGCTGCTGTGGGTCCAGGATAATGGTAGCAACCCATGTATAGGTTGATGGGGAGACCTAGGTAATAAATGACATGGAAGTCTGGAGCTACCTACGAAGGTGCTGATCTATTTAAAGGATCCAACAGGGAAGTGGTATGGCTGCAGCCATGGGGAGGAAGCCTCAACTACTTTGAGTGCCCCAAGTTCCTGGCCTCAGCCTCAGTCAGATCTCAGGCTTTGTCCTCTAGCCCAGGCTTTCAGAAGGTCCCTGAAGGCAAGGCCACATTCCTAAGCTCTGCAATACTTAAGGAGCAAACAGTTTAATTAACTTATCTCAGCGATACTCTGAGCATGTGCTCACTAAGACACCTCCCTGCTCAGTCAGTGTCTCCAGGAACTAAAAGTAAAATTGACAACAGAGACTCATTTAATAGCAGAATTCAGTGAATGGAGTTACTGAGGCTTCAGACCTACTCTATACAACAAGCTTCCAAGGCAAATGGAAGAAGGACAACCAACCCACATGGTGATCTTTGACCTCTGGTTACTTCAGTATCCCCCAGGTAAAAAGAGTATATAGCTGATTATTCACTGGAGTGTCTGCCCCATCCGATTCAACTGTTCTCTAACACCCTGTTTTCATTTCTCCTTCCTCTGCTAGATGAACCATACCCCTGTATCTCCAGTTCAAATCCCCAAGAGAGAGACTCTAATTTGGCCTTTGATCCCTCTTTGGGGGACTGCTTTCCTAGAGTCACTTGATGATCTTGACAGCCTGTGGGCAGTCTGCCCTGGCCTTCCTGGCAGTAGTCACCTGTGCCAGGCACCTTTCCCTCCAAGGGGGAGGTGAGAATCCAGGCATATTGAGGCAAGACTGCCCTGCTGTACTGGACAGAAAATTCTTAGCTCCAAGTAACAGAAATGAAACACAAGGAACCTAAACACTAGGTGATTCATTTTTTTCGCATAATAAAAAAACTGCAGGTAAATGGTCTTAGGGCTCAGTGGGTGCTCAGTGGTTATGACCCCATCCGTGACATCTTTCCTTTCTATTGGACAGAGGACGCAGAAGTTTAATGAATGCATCATACCTTAAGATTTGTGTGACACTCCCCCGCAGGAGGCATCTTTTATTTTTTTATTTGTATTCATTCTTTTTAGTTAATACATGACAGTAGAATGTATTTTGACATACTTCCCATTTTTGTGCTTGTACATGATATGGAGTTACACTGGTCATATATTCACATATGAACCTACGAAAGTTATATCCGATTTATTCTACTGTCTTTCCCATTCCTAAACCCCCTCCTTTCCCCCAGCTCCCCCCTGTCCAATCCAGTGAACCTCTACCCCCACTCCCATTCCCCACCTCTTACTGCTCCACCCCTCCATTGTGAGTCAGCATCTGCATATCAGAGAGAACATTTGGCCTTTGGTTTTTGGGGATTGGCTTATTTCACTTAGCCTGATAGTCCCCAGGAGACATCTTTATGTCTCAATAACAAAACAAGTCAAGGTCCCACTTTTCACTGCAAGAGAAGCTGGGAGAGCTGGTAACTGGTGTTAGGGGAAAATTGATTCTAATGACAAGGGAGAGCTGGCACGTTGTGTAGACAGGTTCCTGCCTTGTTAAGTAAACAGGCAAGTTCCAATACCGTACCACAATTACCATGATAACTTGCTAAAAACACTATTTGGGATGTTGCATAACATTTTTGAAGCCAAGATTCCTACATTGGAAAATGAAACTGATAATGCTTACATCACAGAACTGTACAGATTAATATGAATAATATAGAAGAAAATCTGTTTTGATGCAATATATATATGCATGTGTGTACATATATTTATTATGTATATATCAATACATTTGTTTCTTCCTACCCATCACCTATAAACACACAAAATACTTGGTAACCATAAATATTGCATATCTGGAACATTATCCTCTTGAATTATGTTGGATATTTGTAAAAAGGAAAAAAAAAGATCAATGTGACATGCAAAGTAAAAGTAAACATGAAATATTCAAAGACTGGCATGCTAGGAATTAATTTAAAATGCAATCATACTTCATTGTATTTATCAGAAAGCTCAGTAACCTCATTTAAGCATCTAACACATTTCCCCCAGGTCATCTGATTACCCATTGTAACCCTCCCCAGCTCGGAACTTCTGAATAATCTCTTCCTTCCTGCAACTAAAGCAAATAAAACTTGGATTTTGTTCTTCTTCTTTTTTTTTTTTTTTTTTTCCTGCACTGTAGAGTCCTTGGAACAGCTAGGGGTCATTTCTCATCTACAAAAATGCACAGTAACCACAGTTTTGCCTCCAAGTTTCCTTCCTTACCAATGGTTCAAAACAGTAGCTAAAATCCATTTTTCACACCTGCATCTTTGCAACATAATCTGGTGGATGCTCCTGTGGTGGATTGAATTTATTCACATTTGATTTTGAGACTTTTTATCAAATTATCCCTGATTATAACACCTCCCAGTTCCATTTATGGATACTTTCCCTGCCAATTATGCAAAAAACCTTTGGTTTCCTTCTTTCTCCTGCAACTTATTATCAGAGGTGCCTGCTGCCTACCCCACGATCTAAGAATTCTTCCTGTAATTCAAAATTCATCTTAGAACCCACCACCTCCAGGAAATTTATATTGGCAATGGTGTAAAGTCATATCTATCCTAAAAACAATACTCTCTTAATGCCTGCTCTTCAGTGAGGCTACAAAGCCAAGAGACAGTGATAGATCTTTTTCTCTGCAATGTAAGCTCTGCCAGGCTTGTTATGCCTGAACTTTAGTAATACACCTGTGTAGTGCCTGTAAACATCGAAAGTACTTTCACTTGCACTGCATCTTCTGGGAGTCACACAGCCTCACAACTACCATGTGATACAGGTAGGGTAGACAACATCATCCCAATTTACAGCCAAGATAACCGATACCCTGTGGGATGAAGGGACTTGCCATGTACTTGTATAGATCACAAAGCAAAGCAGCAAAGCCTTTAAGACACCCTTGATCTTTCAGCAAGCAGCTCAGCACTTTCTCTATAACCCATGGATGTGTTCGTTAGTCACTGCACCACAATGCATTATTTACTTTTCTCAGAATGGCTCATCAACCATGGAAGAGGGGAGGATTGACATTTGCATTCCTTAGTCTTTGCTTTTTTCAGAACCGACTACAATGAGTTGTACTCCGAAATGGTTATGGAGTAGCACCATTCAACATGTGATGTGTATTTGTTCCTGGGACTGTCATAATATAAGACCACAAACTTGGTGGCTTAAAACAACAGATATTTATTCTCTTATAATTCTTGGGGACAGAAATCAAAGTGTTAGCAGGACAGGGGAGAATTCTCCCTTGTCTCTTCCAGTTTCTAGTGTTCCCTTGGCTTGGCATTCCTTGGCTCAGGCTGTATAATTTCAATCCCCACTCCCCGCTCCTCACAACCCCATCTTCATTGTCCTTCTTTTCTGTGTATCTGTGGGTCCTTCTCTTTTGTCTGTGTAATCTCCTTCTATATCTTTCTTTTAAGGATGCCTCATTGGATTTAGGGTATGTCAGGTAATCTAGTATGACCTCAGCTCAAGATCCTTAATCACATCTGTAAGGACCCTTTTGTCACATAACACCACATTCTAAGATAAGGACAAGACATACATTTTGGGCACTGCTGTTCAATTCATTATAGATGTGGGTTATGGGAAATGTCTGATATGGTTGCAACCTCAAGATGGTTATAATAGGTCAGTACTAGTGGGACACAATCTTCCAAGGGTCACTCATATTTATTTATATCTTGAAAGTAAATCACCTGTCCCATCTTCTCCTAGATGTTTATATAGCAAAATAGTCTTGGAAGGTAGAAGATAGAGATCATATCTCTCTTCAAAGCAAGCCTATAAGCATTAGGTTCCCTCCTTGTGTACTGCTGGTGGAAATGTAAAATTGTGCAGTCAGTATGGAAAACAATTTGATGTTTCCTCAAAAAATTAAACATAGAATTACCGTATGATCCAGCAATTCTACTTCTGGGTATATATCCAAAAGAATTGAAAAAAAGAGTCTCAAAGAAACATCTGTACCCTCATGTTCTTGTTATTATTATTATTATAGCTGAAAGGGATAAGCCAAGTGCCCATTAATGGATGGATGGATGGATAAGCAAAATATTCTATATACATACAGTAGAGTATTATTCAGCCCTAAAAAGAAATGAATTTATGACACATGCTACACTATGGATGAATCTTGAAGTCATTAGGTTAAGTCAAATAAGCCAGATGTAAAAGGACAATTTCTGAGCTATCTACTTTTGTCTGATTCATAGAGACAGCAAGTAGACTGATGGTTGCCAAAGACTGGAGGGAGTGGGGATTTTTTGTTTACCTGGTACAAACTTTCATTTTTACAAGATGAAAAAAGTTCTGAAATGGATGGTGGTTGGTGACTGTATAATAAAATGAATGTACTTAAGACCATTGAACTCTATACTTAAAAATTAATTTGGTATATTTTATATTATGTCTACTTTATCATGATTACCATGGCTCTTTATGTCCAGAATGTCTGTCATAATGCAAGACCTCCAGGGATAGTCGGATATTCTTTAATAATCCTTATTAGTATGAATTCCATTCAGTTTCCTCTCAGTCTCTCTCTCTTATTTATTGCTATTGAGAGATAGTTCTGTTCACTCCAGACAAACCTCATCAGGTACAATGGGTATCACAGATATGTCCAAACCATCTAATCCTTGTATTAAACAGTGCCTTACAAAACAACCTACTCTTTCCTGTGCTTGGCACAGTATTTAAAGAATTCATGTACTAATTGTGAATGGTCAACTTTTGTCTATTAAATAAAAGATTTAACCAAACACACACACACACACTCACACACACACACACACATAAATATTACAAATGAAGAGGAGTAAAGAGGAAAAAAGTACAAAAGGACTTTATTATAGAAAACAAGCTTTTACGTGTTTTGACTCGTTTATTTCTTTTTCTATAAACTAGACTATTGGGACAAATTAGTTCCAATATTATGGATTGACTTGTCTCCTGGGTCAAATCTATTTACTCTGTAGAAGGAAGTCACAAACTGTACTTCCAATAAGAGAACTTCCATTTAAGTAAAGGAAAAAAGGTTGAGGCAATTCCCTCTGTACACAAATGACTGAATTGCCCATCCTGCATGGGCAAGAAGATGACGTTGAATAGTTGTTGTGCATAAGTGAATGTGTGTAATGAAAAAATATTATTATTTTTTTATTAAAATATTTTTTTATTTTTACAGACACATTTTGATTCATTGTACACAAATGGGGTACAGATTTTCATGAAAAAAATGTTATTTAAAATGAATCATCTTCCACAATTTCTGTAAATCTGTTCTCCAACTTAAGAGTTTTTATAAAAATTCAATGAGACTATAAATCTCAACAAATTTTCATACTGAGGTTTATACGTGTCAATCTTACTTGGTCTTAAATGTAAGTAGGGAAGGCGGAGGACCATGAATCTACAATTCCTTCTGAAAACATCCACACTAAAATTTATGCAGCTGGGGTTGTGGCTTGGTGGTAGAGCGCTTGCCTTGCATGCGTGGGGCATTGGGTTCGATCCTCGGCACCACATGAATAAATAAAATTTTTTTAAAAATTTATCCTAGGAGACACTATTTACAAATAAATAAGATAATTTAAAGGGTTTTGCTTTGTTTTTTATTTTAATAAAATAAAAAGCTGCATATATATTTTTAATCACTGTTTATCTCCCTTCTCCCACCTGGAGTTACATCAGGGCAGATTCCAGAGCTGGGCCCATGGTGTTTGAATCTTGGTAAGCTTCTGTCTCAGAAACGAGAGGTTTGTCTTCCCTTTTTGTAGGCACATCAGTCTCTGACGTTCTCCTGCAACTGTAGGGAAAGGAAAGAATAACACTAACATTGAACTCTCTGGTGGTCTTCCAATGACTTCTGCTATTATAAGTTGGATGTGGTAGGAAACTATTCCTCACTGGACTGGTCCTGCCTCCTCCTAACTGGTCTGTTAGATATGGAGGAAGGAAGCTCAGCACCTTGTGTTCTTAGCCTTGTGCTCTTAGTTATTGCCTCACTTCTGCAAGTATGTGTGTATATGTGTGTGTGTGTTATTGGGAATGGAACTCAGGGCTCATGCATGCTAGCAAGTGCTCTACTACTGAACTATATCCCTAAGCCTATAGGCTTACTCCTAAGAGCATGAATTGTCCCATTAACCATGAACATCTTCTTACTCAAATAGTATTACAGTACGTCTTTGAACCTGACTTTGTGAGCCTTTGAGAGTACAGCTGTCCCTTGATATCCATGGGGGATTGGTTTCAGGACAGTTCCCGGCCCTCTGTGAATACCAATACCTATAGATGCTGAAATCCCTTATATAAAATGACATCATATTTACATATTTACACATATACTCCCATTATTTTACCTCATCTCTGCTTATAATACCTAATACAATGTAAATAGCTATTATACTCTATTGTCTTGGGAATGTGATAAGGAAAAAAAGTCTGTACCTTTTCAGTACAGCCACAATTTTTTTCCAATATTTTCCATCTTTAGTTATTTGAATCTATGCACGTAGAATCTGTGGATACAACAGATTGACTGTATGTCCAAAGGGTAAATTCCCCAAGGATGTTGCCAAGTTGTTCTCCAGAGAGGTTACACCAATTTGTACTTTCTCCAACAGTATAGGAACCTATCCATTTCCCTACATACACACCAGCACTACTTAAGACATTCCTCGACCTTAACCGTGGCCCAGGGCTCTGACTAGTAAAACTAACTCACTTGATCGAAAAGACCAGGTAAGTGCACCATTTTAGACATTTTAAAACTGCAAATGCCTAGCTGTTATGGAGGTGGGGAGAGGAGATAAGAAGTTGGGGATGAAGAGGGTTGAGGAGGAAAGGGAGGGGGAAAGAATAAATATTTTCAAATACATCTACTGGACTATTGTACTTTGCCTTTAATTGCCTCATGACCAGTGTTGTGGTTTAGATATTAAGTATCATCCAAAGACTTGTGTTGAAGGCTTGGTCCCTAATGTAGCAATGTTCAGAGGTATGGAATAGATCATGAAGGCTCTGTCCTCATCAGTGGATTAATCCATTGAGGAATTCATATTTGATAGCATTTTTGGGAGTTGGTGGAAAGTGTAGGAACTTGGGCCTCATGGAAGGAAGCAGGTCACTGCCAGTGTGCCCTGAAAGGGTGCACTTTATGACCAGCCACTTCCCCTTTCCCCCTCTCTCTCTTTCTCTCTACTTTCTGGCTGCCACAAGGTAAGAAGCTTTCCTTTGCTATTGGCTTCTGCCATGATGCTCTGCCTCATCACAGGCCTAAAACAATGGAATCAGCCAACGATGGACTGAGACCTCTGAAGTCATAAGCCAAAATAAATCTTGCCTCCTTCATGTTGTTTTCCTAAGGTATTTTGTCTCAGTGACTAAAAGCTGACTAACATAGCCAGGATGAGACCAGAAGAGAGAGTGCTGGTTTGTGAAATTTGGCTCCTATGAGTGGGCTTGGGCCACACTGCTTACTATGGTAAAACTGAGACCTCCTAATCTGATCTCCATCTGTGACACTTAGCTTTCCAAGATGGCGATGACACACAGCAAGCCCATCGTTATCTTTGTAAAACATTCTCACGCACACTAGGAAAGGCAACTTTTGAGCAAAATCTGTGTCCAGAATTAGGCAACAGATGGAATCTGTCATATCCTCCAAGCATCCAGAACACCTCCCTGACTCATTCCGTGGAATCTTGTCATGTGTCTGTATCAATTGATAACTTTTCAATGTCCCAGGGTTACCTTTCCAAACCAGTATCAGCATTATCTAAAAGGGACTTTAGATAATGTCCCACTCTATTCTGAGTGCATTAACTTTTTTCCCTACTTTTGTTTTATCAACTCCCTTGAAGGGACTGTCTATGTGAATTTCTAGCCAGTCAAACTAAGCATTGTGAAATTCATCGTGTATACAAGATTAAGGGTCACTGATCTTGTGGGACATTTTCTCTGTCACTGCCTTTGTTAGCAATGCTGGAATGATCATTAGCAAGGTCAAGGAACTTCACTCATATAGATCAGTGGATCCCAGATAATAAATGTGAAGGCTACAAACACTATGTTAGGCTGGTGGAGAGAGTGTGGCACTGGGGTCAGGATCCAAGTCTGGATCTGGTTAACCAGTGATGTTTCAGTTTTTCTCTTAAGGTAACTTCCCCCAAACTTGATGTCACCCATTAGGGGAAGTGTTAATAACTGCACAAGTCATATGACAGAAGAGACAGAAGAACAAAACCAAGAAAGGGAAAGATCTTTAGGGGAAAAATATACATTTAATAACTAAAGGAATGATTTTATGTAATTATTACCATTGATTTGTTACACAATATATGCAATATGTGGTAATGTAATGTATACAATTATTATAATACAATAATACATACAGCACAATGCAAAAATCTTAATAACAATTTTGCTTAGCAACATTGAAAAGAACATTTTATTTCCTTAGGACTCTTTAGAAAACACTAGGCAAAATAGAATACTGCTGGCTTTATAGGTACACAGATAGGTTTGAATCCAGTTTCAGGCAATTGTTGAGTGAGTCTGGGTAAATTATTCAATCTTGTTTGCTCTCCATTTTCTCATTTAAAAAAATGGGAAGAACAAAATATTCTTTTCAGGCTGTCATGAGGATTAAAAATCAATGGGTTTAGATTTTTAGTTACGCAAAATGAGTAAGTCCTAAAGATTCGTTGTACAAGATTGTGCCTATAGTTAACATAATATTGTACTGAACACTTTGAAAGTCTATTAAGAGGGTATATTGGGGCTGGGATTGTAGCTCAGTGGTAGAGGGCTTGCCTAGCCTGTGTAAGGCACTGGGTTAGAGTCTCAGCACTGCATGTAAATAAATAAATAAAATACACGTCCATCAACAATTTTTTAAAAATTTATTTTAAAGAGGGTAAGTCTTGCCAAGAGCAATGGCACACACCTTTAATCTCAGCAGCTCCAGAGGCTGAGGCAGGAGGATCACAAGTTCAAAGTCAACCTCAGCAAAAGTGAGGTTTAGCAACTCAGTGAGACCCTGTCTCTAAATAAAATACAAAATATGACTGGGGATGTGGCTCAGTGACCAAGTGCCCCTGAATTCAATCCCCAGTACCCCTGCTCCCACAAAAAAAGAGGGTAAGTCTTAAGTTGTTTTTACCACAATAAAAAATGTTAAATGGCAATATTTACAAAACGGATATCTGATACACTAGGAGACTTCAATTGGCAGTATTTATTAATGTTGTTAAAAACTGGATAGCACCTTTTTTTGTTTGTTTTACTTATCTTTTAATGAAAGCAATGCTAAGTTTAGCAAATTACTCTGGTTTTTCATGATTCTCTGTTGCAAACTGAGGGACCAGGAAACTGTTACTTGTTCCAGATTTTGCAAGTGACTGATTTGAGTATAGATTAGATGAAACAACCCTTCCTACATTACAGTTTACCAGGGGGCTCAACTAGAATGTCCACTATAGAGAACTTCCTTATGGGATTTTGTCCTTCAGGAAGTTGGACAGCATTCAGTCTGGATTTGAATCTCAGTAGCACCAAGAATTTCATTATTAAAAGTTCACATAAAGGGGTTTACTTGCTCCTAAAAGACTTTAGGGTTTAATTGGTTGGTTTTTCACATGTTCGGGTTTTCTTCCTTAGCAGTTTATTAGGAAAATTTTCAAAGAAAGAAAAATTCGACTAATTGCACAGTGAACTTCCATACATCCATGCATTAGATTCTACAAGAAACATGTTTGCTGTATTTGTTTTATTACATAACTATCCATCTCTCCATCCCTCTATTTATCCATGATCATACGATTTTTAAAACACACAGCAGTGGTGTTGTTGTTAAAAGCTTAGCAACTGGTTCCCATGGGGTTGTCACCAGGGGGGTCCTGGGCAGGGGCAACCTCAACTCAGAACAACAGAATCCTTAGCAAGCATTGCAGAAAGGAATTTAAAGGTATGTCAGGTAGAAGCACAGACAAGTTTATTTAGGAAAGCAGGGAGTACACATTCAAGGGAGAACACAGACTATTTTGAGAGTGAGATGCTTTTGGAGTCTTGGGCTCTTCTTTTTTAAAAGAAATTTCATGAGGGGTGGACATGGGGAGGTACGTCATTGTTTCAGTCAGTTTTGCACTGCTGTGACCAAAGGACTGGACAAGAACAATGTAGAGGAGGAAAAGTTTATTTTGACTCATGATTTCAGAGATTCAGTCCATGGTTGACTGACTTGACTGACTCCACAGGTCTGGGCTTGAAGTGAGGCCAGAACATAATGGCAGAAGGGCATGGTGGAGGAAAGCAGCTCATGATGTGGTAACCAGGAGAGAGAGAGAGAGAGAGAGAGAGAGAGAGAGAGAGAGAGAGAGAGAGAGAGAGAGAGAGGTATTCCCTGCTCACCAGAGACAAAAATATAAATTCTAAAGGCACACCCACAGTGATCTATGTATGTCCTCCAACCACAACCTATTTGCCTATAGTTTCCACCAGTTTATCCAGACTATAACAGTAAAGATGGCATTAGCCTAGGGATCACAAGACAGTTTATGGTGACCTGGCTGTTCTCAGGATGCTTACATTGACATCTCCATTGTCTGATTAACAGGTAACATTGGGAACGTCCCCTGTATTATGGGTTTTGTATCTCCCTCTGCACAATCTGTTCAGTGAACTAATCAACATACATAAGGACAATTTTCATAAGTGGGTGAATTTCTATTAAGTTTAAGATTGTGAGTGAAAACTTTTAGATTTTCCAAAAATTTGAGAGTGGGAAAAAAACTAGCTTGGGAGTGACAAGCCCAGAAGGAACAGTGGCTTTGGAGTGAAGGTGTGAGGAAATTTAGCACAAGGCTTTCAGGTTGAAGTTACAGTCTCCTTTTCTACCGTTTTTCACTTCTTCTGTTTTACAGCAGGGTGGTGGGGAAGCCTTGATTTTTATCATGATTTCTGTCATGTGAGCATGTAACAGTGGTTCACTTTATGCTTTCAATATGACCCTTGCTGCTCTGCCACTGCATCTTATTTTTAAAATGTACATGTTTCTTTCTCTTCCTCTCTCCCTGCTCCTCCCCAATCTTGCCCCCTCCCTAATCTCAGGGGAAACAGGATTACCTTTCTTCCCCATCCTTGGCAGAGTTACCATCTCAGAAATGACTAGCTCCCAAATTAACAAGCGAATTACAACTCCAGACAGAGGACACATGGAATGTAGCCTTTGAGTCACCTCTTTAAACGCCCCCTGTTCCTGCTGATGGGCAGAATCACAGCCTCTGGGACAGGAGACCCCTGTGTTTGTCCTTTGCGAGCAAACCAATAAGCTTTCTTTTTTCTTTTTCTCAAAACCATGTCCTCATTATTGGATTGGCATTGAGTACAAGGACTGAGCTTTCAGCAACGAACACTCTTGCTACTGTCAATATCCACCCACCAAAGTCATAGCACTGAACTTGGAATTGGAGGACGTGCCCATAATGGACTCTTGCAAGCTCATGTGAGCCAGTTTCAATGCTCCATTTTTTTCATTCTTTTACTATTCTTACTCTCCTCCCCTTCTCCATTCACTGTGTCCTCCACCTTTAAGACAATTTACTGGGGACAGCTGAAATTCCCATATATTCTAAGCAATTCAAGTGCGTGGCAGGCTGAGTCTACCCCCCAGGGATAAATACAACCCCAAAAGAGTACTTAGGAGAGTTACAAAGAAGGAATTCTCTTATATGAAGAATAAAGGGTAAGTAAGGAGAAAGTACACTGTCCTCTGGCTTTTTAGACTCATGTCCCCTTCTCCCCAATCCTCACACATTTTGTTTTTGAAGGAATGGGAAGGTGAACCCAGTACTCCCATATAATCCTGGAAAAAATAATCTCTGGTTCTAAGAGAAACAAAGTAAACAGCATCTCTCCTTTCTATCACTGTACCTTTGAATTTTATGAAAATCCATGGTAAGGGGAAATTTTTCTGGAACTAGACTATCGAAAGGTATTGGGCTTGCTAAAAGGTATATTCTCTCATTCAGCAGCTTTCTATGAAGGGTCCTCTAAATTCCAGGCTCTGATTGGTGATGTGGATTCAGAGATAAGTAAATGAGTTATTCAAGAGGCAATGGTCTAGTGTTGCAAGCATGTAAATGTCTAATAGAGAGGGTGTCATTTGGGCTGAGAGGAAAGTAAGGAGGGCGTTCCAGGCTGAGGACCAAGTGAAAGACCTGGTGCAGAGGAAGAGCCTGGTGCATCCCAGAGGTTAAAGAAGCAAAATGTGGGGGAGTAAGGAGGGCATGGGGAGGTTGAGGCAGGGTACAGCTAGTTTGTAAATATCCTTAAATACTACCCTAGGCAACTTGGACTCAATGCAGAAAGCATCTGGGAGCTACAAGGGTCTTAAGTCAGGGGACTGGCATGATTGGGTTGCTATAGAAGGATTTTTAAGTAGTGCTTTTGAAAAGAGACTGGAAGCAGAGACCACTCACATGGAAGGCTATTGGAGCTATGGCGTCGTACACAGTCAATTCCCTCTGCTTTCACTCATTTCCTCTCACCCCTCTACCTTCCTGTTCCCTCCTCCTTCTCTTGGTTTTCCTTTATGTCCTTTCTCTTCCATAGCTACTTTCTTCACTTTACTATCTCCTTTCTCCAAGTTTTCTTTCTGGGATTGTTCAGAAACTCTGATTTGGGATAGGCTGAAATAGATCCGTTTGCTTTCTTGAGTTCTAGCAAAATTTTCTGGTCCAACAGCATGCTTCTGGAACATATTTATTTATTTGCTTATTTATTTATTTTGACACCAATATCATTTATTAATAAAAACATTTATTAACTTTGGAAATACAGTATTAAATGGTGCACTGTTAATAAGCCTGTACGTATTTAAGGAGTTCAGCAAGTAGTGAGGTTTCAGTGTGACCTTGTTTATAGAATTAAGACACCTTCCAGTTCTTAAATAAATGCATGTTTCCATCTATCTGGCATCATTTCAGAGTCCTCTAGAATTTTCAGTGTCATTGCCCTCAAGCCGAAACTTGTCTTATAGAGGCAAGACACACCCATCGCAAGTCAAGTTTGTAATGTAGCTAATTTGCATTATGCACTGTGGCACCACACTGCTGAACAATAAGAATAATAAGCAGAATAATGAGAGGCAAGAGGTGAAAATTAGAATGACCACAAGAAATGCTTTCAAATGCATAATTCCAAAAGGTGCAGTAGGGCTACTCAATAATTAGAAATGGAGTCACCTTAAAAATAAAGATAAAGCCAAATATGAGTCTGAAGTAGGTCGGCTATCAGGAATAGTCAGTGCAAACTGCTGGTTTGGCATGAGTCTTTTTCAGACATACCCAGGTATACAGACAATAATCATAATTGATAGTAAGTAGTGAGTCAAGTTTTTTAAGATTTTATTTGGTCTTTGCTTTTCTACTGGACGATGGTTGTCGCTGCATAATAAAATACTCCAAAATAAAATGGCTTGAAGTAATGACCACTTATTATTTTTCACAAGTCTACGGGTTATATGGAGAGTTATGCTGACCTCAGTTGGACTCCCTCACATATTTGTCGTTAGTTAACTGAGGATTGAGAATACAAGGGACCTGAGTTGGCTCAGCTCTGCTCTGCTCCACATTCAGCCAGAGGCTAACCCAAGAACAGAAGTATGCAAGGTCTCATTCTGTCACCCTATCTCTTAACTTCTTTAAATTTTCATCTTTTTATTTCTTTAAACTTCATTCTATTTCCTCAGATTCGTATTCCAGTTCCTTAAATATCTCTGCAGTTGTGTCTAATATAAATAGTTGTATCTAATAAAAAATAGACAAGAGTAGCCTATATATGGTAAGCATATATAGGCTCAAAATGAATCTTGATATTTCCCGTATTAATTCAACATTGCCTTTGGAGTCCTATAGTCAAAAATCCCTTAATTGCTTCTCTTTATAATCCCACTCACCTCTAACCCCACTTACTATTTGCATTGTAGTATTCAGAAAAGAAAATATGGGAGAATATTCAAATACGTTTGGAGGTCAAGAACTATATAGTATTACTTTACAATTAATGCATAGCACTCTTCCAAAGACAGATTGACTTATGTAAAATTTACATTGTAATTAAGACATCTGTAATTTGTCATTGACTATTCTCCTATAGATAACAGGAACTACCCCTAGTCTCTTTCTGTATTATATGTGGCTTTAAAATCTTTATTTTCACCTAAAAGTGCTTACTTTGTAAGCAAAAAGAGGCTTATGTGTAAGTTCCTACTATATTAAGAAGTTACATCCCTAATGTACATTAGAATTGCTATGAAAAAAACCCCAAAGGAATAAAATTTAATAAAAAAAAAAAAGAACAGACCAATCACCACTGGGAAGTCCAAAAAAAAAAAAAAAAGAAAGAAAGAAAAGGGGAGGGGGAGGAAAGAAGGAAGAAAATAAACACTGAAGGTGAAGGAGATAGGGAAAAACTGGAACACTTGCATACTGTTGGTAGGACTATAAATACAGCTGCTACCAAAAACATACAGAAGTCCTTCAAAAAAAATTAAACATGGAATTACTGTATGATTCAGCAACTTCGCTTCTGGGTAGAAATGCAAAAAAAAACTAGAAACAAGGCCTTGAAGAGATATTTGTACACCTGTGTTCATAACAGCATTGTTCATAATAGCCAAAAGATGTAAGAAACCCTATGTCCATCAGTAGATGAATAGATAAACAAAAAATGTTGTCTATACATAAATGGTATCTTATTTAGCTTTAGAAAGGAATAAAATCTGACCCCTGCTGTAACATGAATGAAACTTGAGGGCATTATGTTATGTGAAATAAGCCACTGACAAAAAGAGAAAACAGTTTACGTGAGGTATCTAGAGTAGTCAAACTCCTAGAAACAAAATAGAATGGTGGTTGCCAGAATCTGGAAGGGGATGGAAATGGGGAAATGTTTAATGGGTGTGGAGTTCAGTTTTGCAAAATGAAAGAAAAGTTCAAGTATACTCACAGTGTTGTACTATACAGTTAAAAATGGCAAAGACAGTAAAGATTTTTTTATGTTGTATGTTTTACCATGATTAAAAAACAAAGAAATTATCCAGCCTGGGGTCACAAGCCTGTAATCCCAGAGGCTCAGGAGGCTGAGGCAGGAGGATTGCGAGTTTTAAGCTGGATCAGCAATTTAGCGAGGCCCTAAGCGAGAACCTGTCTCTAAATAAAATACAAAAAAGGGCTGGGTATGTGGCTCAGTGGTTAAGCGCCCCTGGGTTCAATTCCTGGTCCCAGGGCAGAAAAAAAAAGAAGTTATAATACTTTAAAAGAAACAAGACCGATTATACAACTATGGTCTTATATCTGTAATAGGAGATGAGCCAGGCAGAACAGGAAATTCCCAAGTGCTCTTTTAACACACTGACAACCACTCTACAGAACTCTTTTTCCCCCAAATAAGCTTTGGAACTGAGAGTCCAGAAGTGCCACTTGGCTTCCATTCTCCAAACTCTGGGATTAAGCCAGGGAAAGAAGCAAAATATTTTAGAAACATATTCTATACATGACAATAGATTTAGGAACCCCCAGGGTCATGTGCAAATTTTTTCCTCCTTCAAAAGATTAATGCTGGGAAACATTTGTATTATATAATACTTCAATCCAGTACTGTTCAAATGTCTGAGCAAACTTATTTCCATTCTGGGGAACAGATGTTCCCTGCTTGTCATTGTTTTCTGGTGTTTAACTGTTTTTTGATGTCCTCATTTAATTTCTCCAAGATTGTTTTGTTAGCTTTTTTGAGAGGTTCTTAGTTAATGCTTGAAAATTCCAATAAATACATGTCTACTGAGTTTCCTTTGCCTTGTATTTTAAAAAAATCTTTGAGAGAACCTTTTTGACTGGCTATTGTGGTTGATCTGTGGGGTTTGGTCAGGTTCCTTGTGGTAACTCAAGCAGGTTACAATTTTCCAACTATTCATGTTCCTAGAGATGAGCTGCAGGAACTCCATTGATCTGTATTTGCCTTTATCCTCAAATATGAAGCTCAAGGCCACTTAGGACTCTCTCAGAAATAGTTGCAATTGTTAAAAGTAATACTGTATTTCCTCCATGTTTTGGCCCCATTTGCACTTCTTACAGAACCTTAGCTGGATCAACATCAAACAGCTAATGGACTTTGAAATCGCTGTGCAATTTTTGTCTTTAGATACTTCTATATCGTATTTTTAGGACATAGTCTCCCTTCTAGGGGAAAAAAGCCACAAAATAGTCTCAGTACCTTTAGCAAATAAATGACCCACACCCCAAATTTCTGGTGATCTTTTAGTCTCCTTTTCCTCATTGCACAATTTCTGCTTTTGTGAAAACCACCGTGTAGACTTCTGGCGATCCTGCAGGAACTTTGAACATTATCTTAGGAAAGCAAAGGAAGGACTGCTGTGTACAGAACGAAAACAAATGGAATCTGAACTTCACCTGCCTTTTCTTTGGCAATCTAGGCTATGACCTTCACTTTGGGGTTGGCAGAGTGGCTTACCTGAAACGGTGTCCCCGTTTCCCTCAAAATGTTTGTTCTGGTCCCAGAGGACTGTATTTATCCCAAATGGGGGAAGTTTTATGATTGTGAGAATGGTTGAACAGAAAGGTGGGAAGTTGAAGGCAGTCTGGTATGACTTTGACTTTGGTTTTACAATCGATAGATATAGATACGTGAAATGGAATTTTTAAAAGCAAATGCGTACGAGGGGGCAGGAAGAGCTTCGGGGAGTCACTGGCCTTGGCATGCCTACTCCTTTGTAAAATTCCCTGCAAAAGCAGAAGCGCTCTGAAACAGGCGGAGATGTAAAATCGCGTGGCTTGTGTTCCTAAAATGCGGATGCATAGCAGTCTTCACGTCCTGGCCTTGAGAGTTGAGGATAGGTCAGAGTTGCAGCTCAGGCTTCCCAGTGCAGAGCCGGACGGCTCCTCAAGGCCTCGGGCTAGGAGTCCCCCAGCTCCATTAACCCTCCCCCAAACTCCCGCCCCGCGGGGCTGGGGAAAACCCGCTTCCTCCAGCCGGGCGAGGTCGGGGGGGCGAGGCTAGACTATGGGCGGGGAAGGAGGGCGGGGTCATGCGGGGGCGGGGCCGGGCGGGCCGGGGCGGGGCCGGGCGGGGTGGGCGGGACGGGCGCGGCGCCTGGCTCCGGACTCGGAGCAGGACGGCGGGCGGCACTAGAGGGAGCTGCCGCCGTGCCCGCCCCACCGTGCCGCGCCCGCCGCTCCGAGCGCCGCCTCCTCAGTCCGCGCCGCCGCGATGGCGGAGGACAGCGAGTCTGCGGCCAGCCAGCAGAGCCTGGAGCTGGTCGACCAGGACACGTGCGGGATAGACGGGGACAATGAGGAAGAGACTGAGCACGCCAAAGGGTAGGAAGGGGCGCGCGGGCGCCACCGGGAACGACAGGGCGGAAACCACACGCGCCTTGGGTCTCCGTTCGGGCTTGTTTCTCCGGGGTGTGGGGCCCCGCGGTTGCTCAGCTCTGCAGTGATTTAGCCCCGGCTCGAGACCATTGTGAAGTACAGGTCGCAGGATCGCAGGAGAGGGGAGGCCCAGGGTGGGCGGGGAGGCGGGGACCCCGGACCGGGGACGGCGACGCGGTTGTCACCTGCCGCGCGTCCCCGCCGGCTGGCCTCGCCCATCCCCGCTGCTGGCTTTGGCCCCGTGGGGGCTGCGTGCTGCCCTTGCCAGAGAGTGACTCTCGGTGGGAACCGAGGAGAGGCGCGACGCCCTTCCCTTTGTGGCGGCGGCGTCCTCGACCGTCCGCAGCGCGTGGGATGGAAGTGGTCCTCCCTGTTCCTTGCCATCCTTCCTTGAGTCTTTTCACGCCCTCCCCCCCTTCTCCTCCCCCAGGCACCACCATCCCCAGTAAAGTACAAACGGGCAGAGCCCGTGTAGGGAGTGCAACCGAGATGTACCCCTGGCGGTTTCTGGGCTGCTGACAGCGAACTGCGCAAAGTTCTGCCTCTGCCGCCGGGCAGGGGGCGCCGAAGGGGTCCCGGCGCGGCCGGCTCCTGGGGACACTCAGTTTTGCCACCTTCCAGTGGGTCCTTAGAGGCCTGTTTAGAGCAGAGCTAACCCCCTTGAACCAAGCTCCCGCGGACCTGACCGCATCCTGCTTGCAAACCCAGTAATTGCTCTCCGAAGCCAAATGCACCAAGTGTTTTAACACTTGATCGGATTTCTTCATCCTTTGCGCTTGCCCTCCTTTCTACCCTGCAGACTTGATTTGCTCCCGTGTTGAAGAAAAGATTGCTCTGGTTAAGGCTGGTATTGAAGTTCTCTTTTTTAGAGGCGGGGTGTTTGTCATTTTAAATAAAAGACTCTTGTCCTTTTATAGGTGTTTGTATTATCCTTCTACCCTGTTGGATTCAAATTATGCGCCCGCACACAGCAGTTATTGCTGCCCCCTTCGAACTGAGATTTTCTGTGAACCGTGGTGACTGTATAAGTGGGTCAGGCTAAAAACACGATTAGGGAGGCTTGAGTCACAGATGGCTTATTTATTCAGTTCGTGGAGAGATTCATTAAATGATTGATGATTGAAAGTGTATTTGCATTCTAGTTAAAGTCTACTATAAGATTTATTTAAGAAAGGAACCTTTATTGACCTTTAGTGCGTTAGAAAATATTAAATGATAGATCAAGAAAAAGAAAAGCTGACTACATGTATCTTCCATTGGCAAGCTGTTTTTTTAAACAGCAAACACTTAAGTGGCAGCTGCAAGTACTGAATGTTATTCAAGTCTAGAAAAGATTTTTAAAGAGAGGAAAAGAAATTGTACAGAAATCTGAGCCTGTATTCTCTTTATCTAGTGGTAGAAATATGCCTGTGATAGATAGCTAAATAAAATATGTTTCTGAAACAATAGCTCTGTTGCCAGAAATGGTTCCAGATGCAAGCTGATGGATTACTCACATAAGTTCAGCACCTGTTATCTTTCTGGGGAGAACCTGGACTCCTCCCCCTGTAATTTCTGCATATTCTTTGGTATTCTGGGTTAGAAATTTGATTAGGGCCTCATTGCTTACACAGTCAAGAATGTTCATGGTACAGAGAATTACTCATCTATGTGCCCATTGATCTGGGACTGTTCCCTGACACCTTGCTGGTAGGCTGTGTGAAGTTCCCAGAATAACATCCAAAGGCATCTTGAGCCCTCTTCAGAGGTTTCCAGTTTTGTACATCAACATGTTAATTATGTGTTAGCATGTTTAATCAAAATTTAGAGATGCCCCATGGACTGAAATGTTTTAACCAAAAGCAGGTAATGTGATAGTAATTTCTAGTGAGAGAAAGATTAATATAATGGATTTATTGTAGTCTCTTAACATATAAGAAGATTCATAAAACTCCAAGTTGCTGCTCTTGTTGAACTGCTTTTTTGGATTTGAATTTAGCAGTGCGTGCCAGATTTGGGGGAGTGATTGTGTTTGATTTGGCTCCTGTACTGATGATACTGCTCCGTAGAAACCTAGGTTTTTTTTTTTTAAGTAGTTCAAGTTTGTAAATGTTAAAATTTGAAAGAGTCCTCTTTTCTATACTTAGCCTCTTCATTCTCTACCAATTTAAATAAGCAACAAACAATAAGCCTTTAGAGAATGAGTAGGTTAATGCTTCACCTTTAAAAGACAGATTATCACTTTGAGGCCAGTTGGTGGTGGTCAGTGCACAGAGCAGTAATTTACAAGTTTCCTTGTAGCCTGAAAGATTTAATTCACCCCCATCATTCAGGGTAATGTATTTGCTAGTTATTTTAACAAATTGGGTTGAAACGATAGCTTCAGGTAAAAGAAAAATACCCAGTGAGATTATTATTCTGTACTAAAATCTAAATATTACTACATATGCTTTTATTTTCATATAATTTTATGAACTAAAAGGAGTATTTAATTTTATAGATAATGCTGAAAGTATGTGAGTGAAATGAGATATTTTATGTTTAATTAAAAAGGAATAAGTATTATAAAATGCTTGAATCTTATTACCTTTGTGTCTTATTTTCATGGAAAATGTGCTTATTTTAACTTTTTGGTTCATTCAAGTATAGATGTGGTATATACTGTAAACATTTCATGAATTCCCAAAAAAATGCAGAAGGGGAGAGATTATCAGTTTCAGTAAGTGAGACTATATTTAGAGAAGTGTACTGTTATTATTTTTGAACAATATGCAGCAAATTAGAAACAAGCTAATAGAGGATTACCTAGAAAGATTCTATTACTTGCTTGAATGTATGATTTATAATTGATTAAAAATAAGCAGGTCTTAGTGAAGAACTTGAGGGAGCCCTGAAAAAGCAAATTAAAAGCTATAAGGCAGTCTTGTCGATACTGTTATTTCCTTATAAAAACTTTCTACATAGATAAAAATTAGTTTCAGTCCAGCTTCCTATATAAATTATTAGAAATAGGTTTAAGTGACTGAAGATTTCTGTTCTGTGGGTTCCAGTTGTCCAGAAGAGGTCACCTGTAGGATGCATTTCATAGGAACTTTCACACTTGGGTTTGAGGTTAGGTAGCTAATCAAGAATCCCTAATATTTAACCCTCTGCTCATCTTTTTTTTTTTTTTTTTTTTTTTTTTGTGGTGCTGGGGATTGAACCCAGGACCTTCTGCTTACGAGGCAAGCACTCTACCAACTGAGCTATCTCCCTAGCACCCCTCTGCTCATTGTTGATGTGTTATGCTTTCCATTATTTTCTTCTGAAGAATTTTTGGGAAACTGTTGAGGAAGGAACGGGTAAATTGTTGAAGCATTAGCTAAAATTCACCATCTTCTTAGCCCATCTATGTGCATCTTCCCCATTTGTGAACAACATCTGGTAGGGGTCACAGTCACCCCACATTAGGCACAGTCATTATCCAGTGTTGAAAACAGTCACACAGTTGGTCTCAAATAAAACTGATGTTTAGTTGATAACAAAACCAGGTCTCTCTCCTTGCTTTGCCAACACTAACTTTCAGAATGCATATGCCCTACACAAATTGATGTTTTTCATCCCATTTTCACTCAGAATTTCCTCTACAGTGTACTCTATGGGGAAATACCAACAATATTTATGTAGGGAATAAAAATAAACAAGTGTATGTGTTGGCAGATAAGTGACTAAGTCCCTGGGGTAGAAGTGATAACGTGATATAATTTTAGTATTTGAGAGTTAAGACTTTTTTTTTTTTTTTTTTTGGTACTGGGGATTGAACCCAGGACCGCTTAACCATTGAGCTGCATAACATACCCAGCCCTTTTTTGTGCTTTATTTAAAGAAAGGTCTCACTGAGTTACTTGGGTCCTTGCTTTTGCTAAGGCTGGCTTTGATCCAAGATCCTCCTGCCTCAGCCTCCCAAGCCTCTGGGATTATAGGCATGTACCACCAGGCCCAGTGAGAGTTAAGACATTTTTAAGGACTTTTTTTTTCCTTGGAAAAATTAAAGATCTGGTATTTGACAAAGATGAAAGCTTTGACAGATGAAATTCTTATAACAAAGAATATGACCTCTCTTCTACCATCCCCAATTTAGGGGGAAAAAAACCTGAAATTTTCTGGGTAGCATATCTGACTTAATTTATTGTTGAGATTGATTATGGAAACTTCCCCTTAGTTATATGGATTCAGTGGGAAAGTTAAGAAACTAACTATAACTCTCAATAGAGTTTTCTTGTCATGGGAAATTTATAACATAATTCAGTTACCCTTTCTGAAATTTGATCTATTATCAGTTGCAAAAATGGAAATGGAAAGATGTATTAAAAGCCCTTGCCCACGGGACCTCCTCGTTCAAGAAATACAGTTTTAAAAGATCAAATATCAGCTTAAACTTGTGTCTGAGACAGTGATATCACCTTTTGGCCCAGAATAGACTCCTCCCTGCTCCCATGGTGGCTAAAATACAGAAAATTTCTAAGTATAGGACATGTACCTGGCCAGCTTTGTTACTTAGCACATTGTACTGTAAATCTATACTAGTTAAAATCACTTTGTTTTAACAGAACTAAAGTTCTGTTCCAAGTTCAAGAAAGGAGATAAGTTGTTATTCCACTTGAAAATATGTCAATCACTTTTACTGATTATAAGAGTAAAAATATGCTTATTAAAAAATTCAAACAATATATAGTGAGTGAAAGCCCCTGGTTTTCCTAGATATTCCTAAAAATTCCAGTTTAACAGTTCAATTAACTCACATTTTAATATATGGGTATATGTAATTAACATGAATAAAAGCATGCTTCCAGGGGTTTACTCTTTACCTTGTTTTTTCACTATTAGTGTTATCTGCTAGCTTTCTGGAATAATAGAAATATCCAGTTTGGTAGTCATGAACCACCTAGAGCTATTGACCACTTAAAATGTGGCTAGTGTGACTGAGGAACTGGATTCAGTATTTTATTTATTTGAAATTAATTTAAATTTATGTATTTATTATTTATTTGTGATGCTTTCTGGGGATTGAACTCAGGGGCACTTGACCACTGAGCCACACCACCAGCTCTATTTTGTATTTTATTTAGAGACAGGGTATCACTGAATTGCTTAGCACCTCACTTTTACTGAGGCTGGCTTTGAACTGGTGATCCTCCTGCCTCAGCCTCCCGAGCTGCTGGGATTTAATCAGGCCTGAGCCACTGCAACTGCCCTGAAATTAATTTAAATTTAAATACCCCCGTGCGACTTGTGGCTATCATATTAGAAAGCTTCCATCACATCCTACATTTGAATTTTATGTTTTCATGGCACTAAAAATATTTCTTTATTTTCTTATTGTTTGCAGACAGTGTTAAATTTTCATTTCTCCTTTTTTTTTTTTTTTTTTAAATCCTGGGGTTTATCTGTAAATTTTGAATAAGCATGTTTTTAATCCATATTTCCCTGTTACTGTCAGAAATTAACCATACTCTAAAATACTATACCATCTTGTAAGACACAAATATGTAGGAGGTTTTGCTTTTATTTCCTAGGTCTTGTTGAAATATCCTAGTTTCTTGTGACTTCTTTAGTATTTGCTCTTGTGTCCTTAAAAATGTTTTTCTTAACTATTATTATATTTCACATCCATGTTGTCAGAAACTTCTTAGACTTTACTGACAGCTTTGCCATTTTTATTGCTTACAACTCTTCCTTATTAAACATGTTCTCTACTTTCTTCTTTAAGTACTAATTAAATTTTTTAAATTTTTTATTTTTTTTGCAGTATTGGGGATTGAAGTCAGGGTCTCACATGTACCAGGCAAACATTCTAGCACTGAACTACCCCAGATCTTCCTTTTTTCTTTTGAGACCCGGTCTCTCTATATTACCCATTCAGACCTCAAACTTGCCATCCTCCTGACTCAGCCTCCAAAGTCATTGGGATTCTAGGCATGCACCAATATATCCACCTTGATTTTTTTTCTTATGTTGTGGATATGGCTAGTTCTTTCATGTCTGAAGTTTCTTTTACCCTCATATGTATTTCTATAATAATTGTTTCCCCTCCCTCTCTCCCTTTCTTCCTTCTTTCCTCCCTTTCTTCCTTCTTTCCTTCCCTCCTTCCCTCCTGTCTTCCTCCAGCCCTCTCTTTTGCAATGCTGAGGATGGAACCTAGAGCCTTGAAATATTTAGGTGTTTGACTGCTGAACCACAATCCCATCCCAACAATTATTTTTCTTTAAATTCCCCACACATTGTTTTATTATTTTCTTGTGTTTAGTGGTATAGAGATTGTTTTCTCTGCCAGTCTGCTTCTCTTTCTTATTTAGGTAACCTATTCTTTTTCCTTATTTGTCTTGTTTTCAGTCTAGAAGCTTCTAGGATTTATCCCTGTCCTTATAACCAAGGGGTTTCATGTCCTTTACCTTCCAGGATTACAGTGTGTTTAGTAGTTATACAAAATGACTCAAACTAGTACATGTTTAGGGGGGCTTCTTGGGACTTAAGTTTTCTTGGTCTCAAGCATGTCTGACCTGCCTCCACCTACCTGCATCACTGGACTCCTGATGGTTTTGGTTCCTTTAACTCTCCTTCAGCATTTGTACCTGGTGGCATGCAGTTGTCTTGCTTTCACTTTACCCCTAGGACCTCCCTAAGGGGCTCTTGTTCACACCATTTACTGAAGGTGTTGAGGTAATGGGGCGGGGCGTGATTATAGCAGGGGGCCAAAAACAACTGCAAATTCAGTGCCAGACTTCATTGCTCACCAAGGGAATTTGTCTGTCCACGCTCCTCCTCAGGCCATCCTGTGTGACTTCCCCTTATGTCCTGTCCTTCTGAGGGTGTTCTCATCTTTCTTTATCTCTATTTCAAATTCAAGGTCAACCCAAATGTCCTCTCTTTCATGACGCCAATGATGACCCCTCTCAGAAGTTCTGGAGCCCTTAGTGATTGTGTCCTTTCCATGGCACCTCCCGCTAGCCTCACCCACCCTGTTTCTCCAGTCATCTGCGCAGGCAGACCCTTGTTCTACTGCCACAGAAGGCATGGCTCTTAGAGATAAGTGACTTGTTGGGGGCCACATGACTGGTAAGTAGGGGAACATAGCTCTTTGCATCTGTTGTTTAATGTGTGGGAACATCTACAGATTGGCCCAAGAAAAAGGAGATTTTATTTAAACATACAATAGGTGATTTCAAAATAAAGAATAGCTAGTCTTTATTAGAATTAGTGACCCAAGTTTTATTTATCTCTAGCCTCTGCTCCTTCCTCCCTCCCTCTCAGCCCTGTCTCCTCTCCTCACCCACTTTTGCACCTTGGCTTGTTGTGTAAGCACCATGCACTCCTGCCATGAAGTGCTGCCTCACCAAAGCAATAGAGCCAATTATGGACTAAAACCTCTATAAATGTTAGCCAAAATAAACCTTTTTTCTTTATGTTAGTTATCTCAAATATTTTGTTATAGTTGTGAAAAGTTGACTAATATAGTGGTCAACAGTAGTTTTCAGAGATGGAGATGGTGGGCCCCTGGCAGTGGACCAAATCCTGTGTCTTTTCAAATTCATATTTTGAAGCCTAAATATCCAGTGTGATGGTATCAGGACATAGAGCCTTGGGAGGTGATTAGGTCTTGAGGGTGGAGCCCTCTTGATGGGTTTAGAGATGAAGAGACCAGAGCTCTGTCTCCACCAGAAAGATTCCTTACGAGAACCCAGCAATACTGACACTCGAATCTTGAACTTCCAGCTTCCAGTACTATGAGAAGCAAATGTCTGTTGTTTAAGGTACTTTGTTGTTGGTGTTTTCTAATAGCAGCCTGAAGTGACTTAAGACACATCTGCAAATATGTCTACAGAGCATGTCCACCTGTTTACTCACAGTTCAAGGCCAGCCTCTACAACTGAGTGAGAATCTCTCAAATTAAAAAAAAAGGACTGGGGATGTAGCTCAGTTGTAAGTCACCTCAGGGTTCAATCCTCGGTACCTAAATAAATAGAAAAGTATCCTTGCTCCTTGGTAGGCATTGGGACATCCAAAAAAGGACTTAAAAAATGAAAATTTGGTATGCAAGGGAATTTAGAAGTAGGAATATAATTTAAAAAGCACATCAAATTTTTAACTTTGCTAATACACATTAATATTATTAACTATAACAAAGGTAATACAATCTTGAAATGAATCTCAGCCAGAAAGAATTTTTTTTTAACTTATCTAACTTTAGTAAGCTGAGAAAGGACCAGAAATGAGAAAAGCCAGATGCTGGTAGATATCAGCTATTCTATCAGGAAAAAAAAAAAAAATTGCGAGCATGGGTGAGAAAAAGCTATTAAAAATGGGTAACTTTTCACTAATTTGGACTATTATAAAGGATAGTCATTAGTCTGCCAACTTTCTCGAGCTTTTTTAAATTTTTTTTCTACTTCTTTTGTTCATTTCATTTTTAGGAAGAGTTTTTCCTAAGGTGGACAGAAGTAAGCCTTTTGCTTTTGTTGTTGAATAGCTAAAAACAGTTGTACTGAATCTCTCAGTTATATGTATTGATCTTAAAAGAATACATACTTTCTTTAACCTTTTATAACATTTCCTCTTCTAATCTTGGACTGTTTTCAAAGATAGGTCTCACTTCATAAACTGAACTTTGCACTAGACTAGTTTCTGGCCAATGAGTGCTGAATAAAATTGTATTATAGTTAAACGTTATCTCTTATGAGAAATGGGTTTTTATGTGAAGTAGGCATCAAAATGGATTGATAATAGTGGGATTAATGTAGGAGAAGGCTAATGAGATAGGCCATACTTTCTCATGTTTAGATAGGATAGGAGTTTAAATGAACCAGCAACTGGAAGCAACCCAATGTCTATGAAAAGGGATTGGTTCACAATACAGACTGGAAGCTACTAGCACAGGGGATTGTCAAGGTTCCACTTCAGCCAGGCTTGAATACAGGGCTTGCTATTCAGTCATTATGGAGGGCTCACAGCCCCCTGATGACAGCTGGAAGGTTGGTTTTGTGCTTTTGGGGAAAAGAGTGAAGAAATCAATAGTGGAATTCCACAGAGAGCCACTGACAAATCTCACATGATTTCAAGACTTTAGGTTCATGACTTCAGGTTCTTGAAGAACCTGAATTGCAGTTAAAATTCATTATTGAATGAGATGGTCTCATGATAATGTAACATGGTGCTCTTGATCCAGGATGGGGACAGATTTATGGTGAGTATAACTGATAATTTGAGTCAGCCTCAGCTGAGTTCCCCAGCTGTGGATATTCATTATCTTTTATCATCAGGACAATGTGATGCACCTTGGGGTGACCTTTACTGTTTTTAATAAATGGAACCAAAACCTCCTCATGCTTTTTTTCTCTTTTTTTCTTGTGTACTGGGGATTGAACCCAGGGGTGCTCTACCACTGAATGACATCTCCAGGCCTTTTTATTTTTTGAGACAGGATCAGAGTTGTCCAAGCTGGTCTCAAACTTTAAATCCTCCCATCTCAGCTGCCTCAGTGCCTAGGATTACAGGTGTGGGGCTGGGGAGATAGCTCAGTCGGTAGAGTGCTTGCCTTGCAAGCATGAGGCCCTGGGTTCGATCCCCAGCACCGCCAAAAAAAAAAAAAAAAAAAGATTACAGGTGTGCACCAGCCTGCCTGGCCCTCACGTTCTCTTTCTAGTGTAGTCCCTTTCCTTCTAGGGAAGTAATTTGATATCCTAACCAGAGCACCAGGACACGTGTACACGTATACGGTACTAAAGATCTATCGTGATTTGATAGAAAACAGGGAAGGTTAATGAAAAAATATTTGAAGATTTTGAGTAGGCAGCTCACAAAAGAAGATCTAAAAATTGCCAATAAACACCTAAAAGGATGGTTAACCTGTAAAAATGCATAAATAAGCAATGTAATTACGTGGATTCTGGGACCATCCTGGTTGTATTTGAGTCCTGGCCCTACCCTTATAGCTCTGTGACTTTTAGTGGTTTACTTAATCTCTGTATATTGCAGTTGCTTTTCTAAAAGATGGGAGTAATAATAAAGGGACTTATATCAAAGTTGCACAGTTAATAGTGCACAAGGTCAGAATCTATGGTACTTATTACAGTGCCTGCTACATAGTAAGTGCTCTAAATTGTTAGCTGCAGTGACAGTGATGGTGGTGGTGATGGTGATGGTGGCAGGGGTGATGATGGTGGCAGTGGTGGTGATGGAGATAACTATTATGGTAGTGGTGATGGCGATGGTGATGGAGATAAGGTAATGGTGGCAGTGGTGATTGATGTAATGGCTGTGGTAGTGGTGGTGGCAGTGCTGATTATGGTGGTGGTGATGATGGTGATGGTGATGTTGATGGTAATGCCAGATTGTTCTTCCCAGTGCGTTTGCTTCAGTTTACATTCGCCAGGAGTATATTAGTGTTCCCTTTCCTCCATTCTTCTCTTATTAGACTAACAGGTTTGTGAAATCAGTGGATAAAATGCCATCTCTTAAAAGTTTGTTGACTGTTAGGCATCCTTTATTATGAAGTGCTTATTCATATCCTCAGCCTATTCTTCTGCCAGTCTTTTGTCTTTTTCATACTGATTTTTTTTTGTTGATTTCTCATTCATCCAGCGAATATTTATCGAGGATCTTTAATGTCGGATGCTAGGAATACAATGGAAAATCGTGTTTTTATGGATCTTGTGTTGCAGTTAGAAGTAGACAAAAATAGTTTTAGTAATATGTTAAATGAAGAAAATTAAAGTAGGAGAATCATAATAGCTAACATATATGCAGAATGATTTGTATGTATTAACTCATTTTATCCTTACAGTTTTTCATAATATTTATTGAAAACTTTATCCTGGGGCTGGGGAGATAGCTTAGTCGGTAGAGTGCTTGCCTTGCAAGCACAAGGCCCTGGGTTCGATCCCCAGCAACTCCAAAAAAAAAAATAAAATAAAAAAGAAAACTTTATCCTTTTACTCCTGTGTAAACGGAAGCACCGAGAGTTAAATAATACACCCTAAAGTAACACGGCTGGGAGAAAAGGGAGCTAGATTCAAAACCTTCCTAGCTAATGCCTTTAGTCCTGGCAAGGATATTATTTTGCCACTAAAGTAAACTAGAAGATAAAGCATAAAGGGGAAAATAGCTCTTTATATATTTTAGCTATTATAACTTTGTCAGGTGTTTTATAAATATCTTGCCTCATTGAGTTGTTTTGAATTTTTTTTTATAATTGCTTTGCCATGAAATGTTTACTTTTTTTGGAGGGTGGGGTACTGGGGACTGAGCTCAGGGGCAATCGACTACTGAGCCACATCCTCAGCCCTATTTTGTATTTTTTATTTAGAGACAGGGTCTCACTGAGTTGCTTAGTGCCTCACTTTTACTGAGGTTGACTTTTAACTTGCAATCCTCCTGCCTCAGCCTCTTGAGCTGCTGGAATTAAAGGTGTGCACCACCGTGCCTGGCAAAATGTTTTATTTTGATGTAGTTAAAATTATCATCTTTCATCCTGTAGTTGGTACTTCTAGGTCCTCGTTTAAGATATTTTTTCCTCTCTGACATTATGAAGTAATCACTTTGTTCTTTCAATTCTTCTTACAACACATTACTTGAAATATTTACTTCATTACTATGTGCTGGACACTGTTCTAGGCATTGGACAGTTGTGAACTAAGTGCACAAAAATTAGTTTTCATTTTCTAAGTTTGGGTCTTTAACTTATTTGAAATCTGCTTTTGAATATTGTGGGAGAATAGCAATTATTTTCATTTTTCTCTTATGGGAATTCAGTTTCTCTGATGCTTCTGATTTAAAGATTCATGTTTGTACTACTGATTTTGATGCAATCTTTATTATTTATCTAGTTCCTATCTATTGAGTTGTTATTGGCACATCTGTTATATTTCAGTGATCTGTTTCTCTAGTTTTAGTCTCTGTTGTATATTAAAAGTGTTTTAGTTGCAAAGATATTGTGATTATTAAAACAGATCAGAAAATACATTAAAATAGAAGATTACTTATCTATAATCCCACCATTTTCTTTTCTCTTTGTCTGTACTGGGATTGAAATCAGGGTTTCACACATGGTAGGCAGATGCTGTACCACTAAGCTATATCTCCAGCCCTAATCTCACCTTTTTCTTTTTGTTGTTGTTTTCACTTTTGTTTATTTGGTATTGGGGTTTAAACCCAGGGGTGCTTTACCACTGAGCTACATCCCCAACCCTTTTTATTGTTTTATTTTGAGCAGGGCCTCACTAAGGTGTTTAGGACCTTGTTAAATTGCTGAGGCTGGCCTTGAACTTGCTATCCTCCTGCCTCAGCCTCCTGAGCTGTTGGGATTCCAGGTGTGAGCCACTGTACCTGGTAGTCTCACCACTTTCTATGCAGGTAATTGGAAATCAAGAGGGAGAATGTTTGTATTAAACCACTGATGTTTCCTCTTTTGCACAGTGTAAGAGCTGAGTGATCATTTATCCTGTAAAGTCTAATATTGCTTCTCATCTTTGGAATCTGTATTCTGTAGATTGAGCATATTTCATGTGACTCTTAAAATTAATGTATTAATTATGATTGGTTGAGCTGCTGTAGATCCTGTGTTAGTCAGCTTTTTGTCACTGTAACAAAATATCTGAGAAAAACAACAAAAGAAGGAAAGATTGATTTTGCCTGGTGGTTTCAGTCCAAGGTTGGTTGGCTTCATTGCTTTGGGCCTGAGGTTAGGCAGATCATCATGGTGGAAGAATGTAGTGGAACAATACCCTGCTTACCTCCTCTGCGTGACTGGGAAGAAGACACAGAGAAAGGTAGAGGAAGAGGCTGGGGATAAGATATAGTCCCCAAAGGCATGACCCCAAGGACTCACTCCTTTATTTAGTTCTACCTCCAAGAGTTTCTACTTCCTTCCAATAGTCCATTTAGTGACTCATTTAGTGGATTAATCCGTTGAAGAGGGTAGAGCCCTTAGGATCTAATCACTTTCCCAGCACCCCCACCTCTGAACACGTCTGCATTGGGAACTTTACATGACCCTTGGGGGCCATTCCAGATCTAAACTACAACAGACTCTAACATGTGATTGCTCAATGCAATGGAAATTTCCTTCTTATCCATGTAACAGTCTTGAGCGTGTGTTCAGATGATGATGCTCATTTGGTCATTTGGAGACTAGGTGTCTCCTATTGTGTGGCTCTGCCATCCTCTAGTATCTTATCCTGCATCTGCATCTAGTTAGTACGAGGAAAAGAAAGAGGGTGATGAAGTCTACCCAAGAGGGTTTTCATGCCAACAGGAAGCAGCAGACACCAGTCTGCGCACTTTTCAGTGATTAGAACTTGGTGACCACACCTGACTGCCAGAGAGCTGGAATTGTCCAGCTGTGAGCCCAGAGAGAAAGATTTTTTGGAATTCTTCTGGACCAAGTATGAAATGTTTTCATGGCTCTGTTACATTGGCTCTTCCATTAAGTCCTGTCTGTAGATTCCACGGATATTTCTTCAAAATTTTCTGGTGTGTCACATTAAATATTTGACATTTTCACAGCGGAGAAGGAGTGTATTGGTTTTCACTTGAGGTTTGACTATTTCCAGAGAGTCTTCTAGACACACTGAAGTGTTTGTACTTTCTGAGGTAGCAAAATTGAGAACCTTTCTTTGTGGATCTTTCATGTGAAATCTTGGGAAAGAAAAAAAGATGGACTTCTCTTCTTGAAGCTCGAGAGACTTTAAAAGGGTGACATGATTTTCCCGGCTGAATTTCTGTGACTTGGTAATTGACCTCAAGCACTGAAGTCTGAATCAGACGCTTCATAGGATTTCTAAGAGGAATCATCTCCTGAGCAAGAGATTTCCTTTATCTTCCTGCAGCCTGCTCAACATCTCTCCCACCAGGCATTTTGACATCTCTGTTATGCATGTAGCTCTTAAGAGACCTGGATTCTCGGGGGGCCAGACCCCAACTAGGCAGTGGTAGCTGGCTCTGCACCTGCTCATGCCTTACCACCATCCTGCCCTCTCCAGGGAGCAGTTTCACTTGCTAATTTTTATTTTTTACTTTTTAAAGTTTTTTTAATTTTTAAATTTGGGGGGTGGTACTGGGGATTGAACCCAGGGGAACTTAACCACTGAGCCACATTCCCAGCTCTTTTTAAAATATTTTATTTAGAGACAGGGTCTCTCTCAGTTGTTTAGGGCCTCGCTGTGTTGCTTTGACTGACTTTGAACTTGCAATCCTCCTGCCTCAGCCTCCTGAGCTACTGGGATTACAGGTGTGTGCCACTGTGCCCAGCTCACTTGATGATCTTTAAAAACAGTTTCATTAAAATATAATGTACATACCATACAGTTTATCCATTTAAAGTGTACAATTCAGTGGCTTTTAGAACATTCACAGAGTTGTGCAACCATCACCACAATTTTTGAACATTTCCATCACTCCTAAAGGAAACCCGCATATCTTAGCCATCAACCCCCTACTCCTCCAGCTCCCCAGCCCCTGAGAACCACTAATCTCCCTTCTGTTTCTATAGATATGCCTGTTTGGATATTTTCTGTAAATTGAATCATAATAATATATGGTCCTTTACCTAATTGTCACTTACTGTGCTTTCAAGATTCAACCTTGTTGTATATATAAACACTTCATTTTAATTGCTAAATAATATTCCATTGTATGGATATACCACATTCCCTTATCCATTCTTTAGCCTATGAATATTTGGTGGGGGAGGAGCCATTAAGAATAAGGCCACTATGTGATACATGCATACTGACGCTTATAGCAGCACAATCTATAATATCCAAGTTATGGAACCAGACTAGGTGCCCATGAATAAAGGAAAGGATAAAGAGTGGTATATATACACAATGGAGTTCTACTTAGCCATAAAGAAGAATGAAATTTTGTTAGTTACTGGTAAATGGGTGGAGCTGCAGAACATCATGCCAAGTGAAATAAGCCAGACTCAGAAAGTCGAGGGTCAAGTGTTTTCTTTCATGTAGAAGCTAGAGAGAAAAAGGGAATAAAAAAAGAGGCTCTCATGAAAATAGAAGGGAGTTCATAGAGAAGTGGGGGCAAAGGGAGAGGAAGGAGGGGCCAATAGAATAGAGGAAGGGGATCAGTGGGAAGAAGGGAGGGGGAAAAAGGAAATACTGAGGATTGAAATGGAGAAAACTCTGTTTTATGCATTTGTGTATACATCAAAATAAACCCTACTATTATGTATAACTATAATGTAAAAAATATAATGAAAAAAAGAGAGTCATTATGACTTCATACCTAAGTTAACTAAATGGATACGTTTTTCATTTCTCTTTGGTTATATACCTGGGAGTGTAGTTACTGGGTTATATTGGGAATCTGTATTTAATATTCTCAGGACTGGCAAAGAAAGATTGCTTACTTAAGTAGCTTCACCATTTTACATTCCCACTGGCAATGTACAAGGGTTCCAATTTCTCTCTATCCTCACCAAAACTTTTTATTATCTATATCTATCTATCTATCTATCTATCTATTGATCGATCACACTGGGGATTACATCCAGGGATGCCTAACCACTGAGCAACATCCTCAGCCCTTTTTTATTTTCTATGTTGAAACAGGGTCTTGCTAAGTTGCTGAGGCTGGTGTCAAACTTGTGATCCTCCTCTCTCAGCTCCTGAATTGCTAGAATTATAGGCATGCACCACTGTACCCAGTCCATTTTCTTTATTATAGTTATCCCAGTAGTGTGAGGTGTTATGCTTGCCACCTTATTCCCAGTTCTGGTTTCCTTAAGACTTCTGAGAAATGGAAAAGTAGCTCTTCCTCATTCAAGGGTTGGAAAGTTTGGAGCATGTGTCTGGGAGTTTGGAGGAGGGATGACTCATTTAGTGCCCATTTTTGTAGCTCGCTGCCAATTTATTTTAATGTTCAGATGAGAGGGGGAAGGGCAAGGAATCCCTTTTGAACTAGTTAAGAAAAGACGAGTACAGTCTCCCCCATTATACCAAAATTAAAAAGTATAATTTTAGCAATACAGTTTTGGTGGGGGAGTTTTGGTGAGTATAGTAATTAACTCCCGAAGTATAATTAATGGAAAATTTCATTATACAAGTGTCCTAAAAATGATAGAATAGGTGATGTATTTTGGTGAAATAGTCTGGTATTTTAATTTTTTATCTCTGTATCCACTCCAGCTTCCATGACTTTAATTTATTTGCTTTAGATAAAATGAATCCACATAGGACATAACTTCTGGATCATTGAAAGAGGTATTTTCATGCAATTGGATAGGCATCTGTTTCAAAGCATCTGGAACCAGTCACAACCTCTCATTCTGTATTCCTCTGTAAGAAAGTTTCTGGGAAATTTGGAGATATTTTAAACTTGGTGTATTGTAACAGAAAGCTGCATGGTCCTGGGCGCCTAGTGGTTTCTAGAAAAGCCTTAACCAGCAACAATTAAATAATAAGTGGGGGGCAGAAGAGGGATAATTTCCTGAACTGTGAAGCCCAGGGATGTCTTCAACTTTGTCTACCTCTCTGTGCACCCAACCCAGTACCCAGCTCATAGTACAAGTTCAGTAAATATAACAGGTTGGAAGAGTCTCTGCCATCACAGTATGGGAAACTGTAGCTTTCTGTGGTGTTTTACTGCCTCACAGTGTGTGATTGGAGCCACTGCAAGAGTCAGAGTCATTCATTTATTCACTCAACAGGCATTTGTTACTAACATTGACCTGTGTCAGGCATTAGAGACCTCAAAGGGATGCAGGTGTGAAATAGGTTTCTTATGTAACATACACATAAGACTGCATGCTTAAGTCACAACGTAACAGTATAGCAAATTTATCATTTATAAGGTGGCAGCTTTTGGGAACATGAAGGAAAACCTAAAATATTCTTAGTCCTAGATCAGAGAACTTACAAAGCTGCATATATCCACAGCATACTTCTAGCTCCAGTACCTGGCTGCAATATTCATTTAAGCCCAATTGCTAGTCAGATATTTATGGGCATCCTTAGTCACCAGATGATTTTAAATATAAACATCATGATAGTACAAATTTGATTGTACTGATCAAAGTAAACACTCATTTTGGAATGAGAATGCAGTCCTATTTTTAGACCACTAGGGCACCACTTGACAAGGTCTTAATGTATCTTCAAAAATGAGCACTGCTTTCTAGTTTTGGATTAGGAACAGGGAAATATGAATCTGTAGCTCAAGTATTTGTGTCTTAAACAGTTTCTCTCACTATGGAATATTCATTTCATATTTTGACTTTACAGAGGAATGAATTACCCATTTTAGATTTCAAATGTATTACTTTAACACAGGAATAACTGATGGGAAGCGAGTCCCTTTCTAACCTAGATAAACCTTTATAATCTTGGGCACTAAGGCTAGCACTTTATCAGTTGGGTACGCCAGGTTATGAAGTGGTAAAAAACCACCTTACAGTTCTGATACTTAAGTCAGCAAACATACTGTTTTCCTCTCATGCTACCTGGGGGTGGGCAGGGACCTGTGTGTAAGGTATTACCCAGGTGCATTGGCTGGAGCAGACGCCATCCAGTCAGTGCTCATTTTGATTGAAGGCTGCAAGGCTTGGCGGGGAAACCAAATAGGGCAAGAGAAAGCATAATGGTTGTGAAGAACTTTGGCCCAGGGGGAAGGCATCAGCACTCCTGGCTCATGTGACCTGAATGCTTGGACCTAATATCATGGGCTGTGGAAATGTCCTTCCTGGTACTCTCTAGAACCTGCTTGAGAGGAGATTGAGAAATACCAGTGAGCACTGTGTCTTAAGGAACGGACTCTGCTGGGAAAGCAAATGGCACCAAGAGTGTGGAGGATAGTGTCTGGAGAGAAAGATGCCTGGCATGCAGCAGGAGCCCGCGAGTTTGGGACACCTGATTTGGAGAAAGGGAGGAGCATCAAGGTTTCTCAGAGGAGGTGATACTTGGTGATACTTGAGTGACCTATGGGTAGCCAGGAGATGAAGGAGAGAAGGCTATCCTGGCAGAGGAAGAAGGCTGATTATAACAGTTCTGATTATTTACCAAGTGACTTCCTCTGCCAGCCAATAGGCTATACATACCATCTCTGTCTCATTTAATTTTCCATAGGCCTTGCATTTGTGTATTATCTGTAGGCTTAAGAATGAATGTAAACTCCTTAGGACAGGTCTTTGCTCTGCTCATGGCTATGTCTCCACATTGCAGTTGCTGTGGCTGATTAAAAAACCATCAGCCTTGTACCTTTCTCACAGATCTGGTGCACTAGGGGTTTGGGAAAGACAGCTGAGGGAGGTTCTCGCTTGTGGTCTTAAAACTGCAGTCCAATTTTGGTGGCTTCCTTACAATACTGGCTGCTGTTGGCTGCTGTTGGTCAGGGGCTCAGTCTGTCTCAACCAGGGTGTCCTTGTATGGTTTCATCAGCATGGAAGGTCTCAAGGGATTCAGCCCACCAGTGTATTCTAAGAGAAATAGGTGAAGGCCACAGTATGGCCTATTGTGACTGGGAAGTCATAGTGTCACTTCCCATTGTGGTTAGAGCAAGTTACAAAACCACCCAGATTCAAAGGGAAGAGATTAGATCCCACCTCTCCTTGAAAGACATTTCAAAGAAGTTTTGGACATGTTTAAAACTGCTTGCACCTGCGCCGGTGTCTGTCAAAACAATCAAATAAGCAATTACAAAAAGCACCCTCTGCCAAATAAAAAAGAAGAAATGGACCTCACTGAAATTGTGGAACAGATGAGCATCCAGTAAGCAGGAATGTGTCAGCCTCTTCCTCTGCTGTTAGTGTTTGGACAATATAGTTAGATCCCTGTGTTAACAAGTTCTATTATAATGAGACTTTTTTGTATTTATTATGTACTTTTGGAAAGTAGGGATATGGTACATTACATACACACATTTTATTCCAAATGGGTTAGAAAACTAACCTTTTCTCAGAATAATTAAATTACAGAGAACAAAGGCATAGAAGGATATTTACATGATTTAGAATAGGAGAGACCTTTGTAAGCAAGATTTAAAAGCCAAGAAGCCACAAGGGGACATTTTTTAATATTAGATTACATAAAAATTTTTAAAAAGATACCCAAGGCTTAAATCTACAAAACAAATCAGTAAAGTATTTGTGATCTAAATAACAGACCCAAACTAGGTAATGTGATCTAAGCATAAAGTCCTATCTCTCTCATGGGACTGTCAAGGGACTTAAATGAGATTAAGTGCCCAAAGTAAATACTTAATGTAGGTACTACTGATACTTAAAAGAATGCCTACAAATCATTTTTAAAGATGATTAATAAAAAAGGGATATAAGTGAACAATTCATCAAATAATATACATGGCCAATAAACATATAAGATGTATAGCCACACTCCTGATTGAAGAAAAAAATTAAGTCTACCTTGAGGTTTTTTTTTTTCACTTATAGTAAGTTCTTCCTTCACAGGTGAGAAGGGGTGATACTAGTTCAAGGCTGGCCCAAGTGGATGGACACTGGTTTCCTGTTGCTAGAGTACACTTTATTTAGTATACTATTTAGGAAAGAGTCTGAACTATTCAATAAAACCAAAATTGCTTTCACCTAACCTTTCCGCCTTTGGACATACAGACTTGCTTGAATGCAGAAATATGTAAGTACCTGAATATTTTTTTTTGCAGCAGCCTTTTGAACATAGGAATGGCTCAATAAAATGTGGTCTGGCTCCACAATGGAGTGTACCAGCTGCTGAAGAGAAACGAGGTAGCTCAGGGTATCCTGATGTGGAAGGAACTCTAAGACACTTGTTCATGGAAGGGGGAGAATGCAAGTTTCAAATAATATGTTTAAGATTAAATTTTTGTTTCAAAATTATTCATAGGGGCTAGGTTTGTGGTTCAGTGGCAGAATACTTGCCTAGCATGTGTGAGGCACTGGATTTGATCCTTAGCACCACATAAAAAAATACATAAAATGAGCTTATAAAAAAAGTTTTTAAAAAATTGTTCATAGTGACAATGAGAAACATGCTTAGAGAAGTAAGACAATTTTGGAAACATATATCAGAAACACTATTGATTACCTTTGAGGGACAGTATTACATGATATCTAATGTATATTAATAACACTTGAGTCTTATATGATGAATGTATATGATAATTAAATAAAAATTAAGAAAGAAAATAAGTAGGGACAGGTAAACCTGATTGATTTAGAGTAATAGATCGGAACCATTTTCCCCAGTATTCCCTACATGGGGTGGGCAGTAATGTGATAATAATTGCTGATGCTAAATTTTAATTTACATTCTGGGTATTTGGTGCCAGAGTAAGTCTGGCGGAGCAGAGGGTGGGTTGTGCAGTATAGGTGCCTAGTGGTGTAGATGGTGTCCACCCCTGTCTGTGGACCCAGCCTCCCTCATGCTGGCTAAGAATATAGCCTGTGTGTGGGGTCTCTCAGGAAGCACAGGGCCCTCTTCATATAGAACACCCAGAGCCCAAAGGAAACAGAATTAGAAGTATAACAAAATCAAGATGATTTTGATGGTTGTGGCTCCAAATAAGTTTTCCTAGGTGGTGTGTGGTGTCTTGGCAATGATTCACAACCTTGAGCTTGACCCTGGCTCCTTTGCTTATGGGCTGAGTGCCTTTACCTAAGGTATCACACCTCAAAACTAAGTCCTCATCTAAGGTGCGTTCCTTCTCCCCAACTCACAGGCTGTCATGAGGTTAAAATAAGATAATTTTTATTAAAGAATTTGTATTAGAAAGCACCGCATATGTCGCAAGTATTACCATTATGCAGGGGTTTGTGTTTAATTTTTTTTTCTTGTGTCTCTTCTTTTTTTCCTTTTGCTCTTTTAGAAGATGACACATAAGATGACAAGGGTTCTTATTGGAAATGTCTCACTAGTTAATGTTTTTGTCACTTGAGTTTTTTATTGTTACCCCTCCTAGTAAAAATCTTTATCAGGAGAAATTTCCTCATCTACAGAAAAACAGTTTCTTTCAATTATGTTGCTACAAGATGAGTAGTTTGGTGGGCTAGGGTTGTGGCTCTGTGCTTCTCATGTGCAAGGCCCAGGATTTGATTCCTAGCACTTCAGGAGGGGGAATAAAAAAACAAAACAAAACAAAAGACTGGTGTTTGTTGTCCCCAAGAGATGTTTATAATGGATTTTTTTTTTGCATGCATCTCTCCCTTGAAAGGCTGAGTAAAAAGTAGATTAATAGGGCAGTGATAACCATGAAAGCTGTTTGACTTCAGTTATAAAATCTAGTTTTCCTGCTTTAGGTGACTTCTAAGCACCTAAGGGATGACGAATATTTTTCTGCATTGACATCTTAATCTGACTACCCTTCACATCCTAACAGTTATTTTCTACTGTTTCTAATATGTGTCTTTCTAAGTGATTGATTGTATGCAACTCAATTTTACATAATGACTTATTTTTTTGGTTTGCTTTACCCTTCTGGCATTTCTTACAGAAGTCCTGCAGGGGATTTGGGAGCCAAAAAGAAAAAGAAGAAGCAGAAGAGGAAAAAGGAGAAGCCAAATTCTGGAGGCACCAAGTCTGACTCTGCATCTGATTCCCAAGAGATTAAAATTCAGCCGCCTTCAAAAGTGAGAGTCTGTTTTCATTTTACCTCTTGTTCCTCGTGCAGATGAGAGCGGGTTTGTGCAGTGTAGCACCCTGCCGGACCAGATACTCTGTAGTTAGCGTTTTGCTGTGACTGCGTTTGAATGGCATAGTAGCTGGAAGGTATTTACAGCTTCCCTAAAATCAGCTGACACCCACCTAAGAGGTACTTTTGTGCTTTTGTGTGTGTGTGTGTGTATGTGTGGATATCTTCCCTTTCTCAGTTCTTTAGTATTTAGATTGTAGTTGTTAGAAGAAAGTCTCAGTGTGAGCTTGCAAGGTTTTTTGAAATTACACTTAATATTTGACTATTTTAGTTCAGAAGATATTCACATTTTAATTTTTCTGGGTGTCTGTCTAATTACCTGCCTAGCACAACACCATCTGGCATCAGATTTCAGCGGGAGCAGCCATGGGTAAGTCTTACGTTGACTTTGAATCAGACCAGTGTCAGTGACCATTTCTCATTCTGTTGTCAAGGGCGTGGAATATCTTCTAACATTCTCCCCGAAGAAACACCCATTGCAGACTAAACCAGAAGTCGTCTAGCTGGGCCCCCTGTTGGCAGACTGCTGGCGGAGCAGAGGGTGGGTTGTGCAGTATAGGTGCCTAGTGGTGCAGATGGTGTCCACCCCTGTCTGTGGACCCAGCCTCCCTCATGCTGGCTAAGAATATAGCCTGTGTGTGGGGTCTCTCAGGAAGCACAGGGCCCTCTTCATATAGAACACCCAGAGCCCAAAGGAACAGAATTAGAAGTATAACAAAATCAAGATGATTTTGATGGTTGTGGCTCCAAATAAGTTTTCCTAGGTGGTGTGTGGTGTCTTGGCAATGATCCACGACCTTGAGCTTGACCCTGGCTCCTTTGCTTATGGGCTGAGTGCCTTTACCTAAGGTATCACACCTCAAAACTAAGTCCTCATCTAAAGTGTGTTCCTTCTCCCCAACTCCCAGGCTGTCATGAGGTTAAAATAAGATAATTTTTATTAAAGAATTTGTATTAGAAAGCACCGCATATGTCGCAAGTATTACCATTATGCAGGGGTTTGTGTTTAATTTTTCTTTCTTATATGGAACTTACATTCTGTCACATAAAATGAATCTTGTGGGTAGTTTGTTGTTGTTTTTGTTGTTACTATTACCTGCTCTACACAAAACCAGGAATCACTGAGAAGGAAAATTACTTGCCCCAGTTTTGCCCTGACTGACTTTGTGGGGAGAGAAGAAAGTGGAGTCTTCCTCCCTAGCTTTTCAACTTGCTTCTCAGGTAATAAATACTCTGTCCACTAGCCATAAGTTCCAAGGTAACTCATAGGAGAATACCACGATGAGCTTGCAAAATGTTTCTCCCATTTCTAAATGTTGCTTTCTCAGATAAATGCAGCATCACTTCCCTGCAGTTGTGGCATCTCCTTTTGCTTCTACCATCCCATCAGCTTCCACCCATCTCCCCACCCTCGTGAATCTGAGCCTTTTGCTCACCTTGATCTCTGATGCAGAAGTGGAGCCAAACAAGGCAGGAGGAACTGCAAACATTATCTAGTAGAGAGTTTCTTTTCTTTTTTAAACTAGGAGCAAGTCAGCAGTGTTGTAATATGGGTTTTCCTCCTTTCTATGGTTTAAAAATGGGGACTTTCCACCCTTAGACTCATGGCAGCTCTAGATAACATTCTAATTTTAAATGGACTGCATTTGGAGAACATTCTCTCCCTCTTTCCTTCCTTCCTACTTCCTACCTTTTTTCGTTCATTCGTTCGGTCCTTCCTTCCTTCCTTCCTTCCTTCATTCGTTCGGTCCTTCCTTCCTTCCTTCCTTCCTTCCTTCCTTCCTTCCTTCCTTTCTGTGCTGGGGATTGAACCAGGACCTTCTGCATGCCAAGCAGTTGCTCTACCCCAGAACGAAATCTCCAGCCCCTTCTTATAGACATTTTAGTGGTGGAGGTCTTGGATATTTTCCCCAAGGCATTAAATTTAGCAAATAATGGGCAAGAATGTCACTGATGTTTACTATTCCCTATGGAGCAAATGTAGAAGAAAAGAGGAATACATGCCTTTTACAGAGGAATATAATAGTGGGTACTTAATATGGAACTAATACACATTCTCACCTTTCTCCTCAGGTTGTGCTATTATGGAATGTGAATGGATACGTTTAGGAATTTATCATAGGGCAGGAGGTGTAGCTCAATGGTAGAGCACTTGCTTAGCATGTGCTTGGCCCTGGAAAGAAAACAATAAAAGAAAGAATTTATCATAGCTGGTTTTCTTTATTGATTTGTCACCATGGATTTTGAAACTTGTGCTTACTTAAATCTATTTTCAGAGATCTTTTAAATAGGCCTGGGGTGCAGCCCCATGGTAGAACACACCTAGCATGGGCTCTATCTCCAGTGCCACAAGACAAAAGAGAAAGCATTTTAATAGTCAACTTGGGATATTAATATTTACAAATGGTCATTTCATGTAGTAGGTTCTGGTTAACTTGATGATGCTAACTAGTTAGAACATAAACCCCTGTGAGACTTTCCTCATGGAGTCAGGATTATCACTGACTCCTTTGGAATAAAGGTGCGAGTTCATGTTTGCTGCAAAATAATTGACTTTTGATACATTAATTAGTGTTAGAAGACTTGACTACCAGGAAAGAAGATTACCAAGGCACATTTGGTGTAGACCCTGGTGATATATTTTTGTAAGCCTGGTCTCTACTTTGCCTTTTTAAGCTAAATTTAAATGCATGTTCAGTCTTTGTTAGTTGAAATGTGCTATGATCTCAATTCCTATTGAAGTTGTAGTCTCTTAATAGATTGTGTTGTTGGGGTTGAAATGAATGCAAATTTTGTTTACCTAGAAATCAGTTACTTAGAATGTTGAACGATCAAAAGAGACTTAAGCAAAAGGAATAATCCCCAAATACAATAAATTAGAACAGGAAAAGTATTTTGGTAAATTTCTATGTGTATTTAAGATGGCCCTTATGATTCAGATCTCAATTAGAATGTAAGATAAACAGCTTACATAAATTGTGACGATGGCATCATAAATCATGGCATTCCTGGGTCATGTCATTAGACTTCTGAGTGGAGGCATTAAACCTTTAACCTGCCTCCAGTTAGACTTCAGAACTTTGTTTCCTGGATCATTTTATTATCAAGACCCCTAGGGAACCAGTGAATAAAGCAGCCTTAGGATAGTCTGTGTTTAATAAAACCAGTTAAACTGTGCTGTGTCAGATGGATAAGCTTCCCAGGTTAAAATGATTTGCCCCAGACCACAGATTTCAAAGTGGAGCAGAAGTCCAAAGGTACTGTTTATAAACCACTGAGGGTTGATCACACCTTTTCTTTGTGTCCGTAATATGTTGACATAGAACAAAACTGACGGCTCTGAAATTTCTTCTAACAACTTCAAAATTGCAATGAAGAATATTCCTTGAGTGGTGTCAGGATTCTGACTTTTCAGTTTGCATATTGGGAAAAAGTCACTCATTTCCCTGTTCAGTCCTATGCATTGTCCTCCTCTCATTTTAAGTATAGCCCATGTTCTGTGTATTAACACATTATTTGAGGAATTAAAAAAAAGCTGGAGAGTCCCCAAGAGATGACAGGAATACTGGCTTTGAGAAGGGAGCTTTAGAATTTAAAGGTGTTGTCCATCTTACAAACTGAGAATATGTTTTACCTAAAAAGGAGGCTGGTTTTCAACACTGGGTTGGGGGGACAGATGGTAAGTGCTGAGGACTGTAATTGTTTTGGAGCTGCTGGCCTTCTGTCAGCAGGCTTGTCTCCAAGGAGCACTAGGGCTAGGAGAGGGCTGGGGGTGGTCCAGGAAGAAGGGGTGTGGTGAGAGGGTTCCTTTCTTAGTCATGTCCTTCCCAGCTTAGCACCAACTTCAGATTTCTTTTTCTTCCTTTTTTTCTTTTAATTTAATGATCTAAAATTTCCCTCGTTTGCCTAGTTTCTGTTCTAGAAGTTATTTCCTTTGTCCCCCCATTTGCTACTGCATAGCATTAAACCTGGCACAACCGCGGCTTGTGGCTGCCTGGCTGCTGTATGACAGTAATGCATGCGTTGCATGTCACTCCTTTTGACTTCTCCTCCCAGAGGAGCAGTGGTGGGACCATTGCAGATGGGTGGGAACCTGAAACAAAGGGTGCTTCCATTTACTTTAGATTTCCCAAACTGCCAGAGCCCCATTTAAACTACAGAACTGTTGTTATTGGTAACAGAGTATGTTTGCTTATCTCCTAGTATGTTAACCTACTAGAGCTGTAGCCTCCAGCCGACTTCGAGGAGGTTGGGCAGTGTTTAGGGATGGCAGTCTCCAAGGCAGAGAAACGTGCATCTGCCCCAGGTTCAAGAGCAGTGGCAGCTTCCTCATACCTTGTGTCTCTGTGTCTTTGCTGTTCTAGAATCCCACCATCCCCATGCAGAAGCTGCAGGATATCCAGAGAGCAATGGAACTACTCTCCGCATGCCAGGGCCCTGCCAGGAACATTGACGAGGCTACAAAACGCAGATACCAGTTTTGGGATACACAGCCAGTACCCAAACTAAGTAAGCTCTTCGATTCCCCACCCCTCCAAAACCTGAGGGTTGATTAACAACAATCAAAAATATAAAATAGACTTTACTTCACCTATGTCATTTGTTCCATACCATAGATTCAGCATTTACATAGAAGTAATATTTGTCTTTTTAAAATATAAAATATTAGATAGTGACATTGGCTTCCAATTACAATGATTTTATCTGACTTGTATCCCTATTAAAGTATCTGATTTCCTCACACTTGAATATGATATCAAATTATAGATAATTTTATAGATATTATGGTATGTGTGTGATTCTCTTGCTACCTTTATTCTCCTCAGTCATGGAGTTTTTCGTAAATAAGAACTTAGACTTTTTACTCCTCAGTTATTCTATAAGACACAAAAGGTTTTCCCTATAATATCTTATTGAAATGTACAGTTTTTTATCATTTAATGATAGGATTCTGGAACACTCACCAATGGTGTTAGTTCCAGTTCAGTACCATTCTAGTGTCACTTGGGAATTAGAGCACATATTGAAGGTGAAGATCTCATACTTCAGTACGCTAAGAAACTATCATGGCGCCTCACCCCCGATGCTTTCCTGTTCTATCAGATTTTGATTAGACTTTTACCAGTGAAGTCACCATGCACAATAGAAATCTCCTACTTTGTATTATGTGTATATAAAAGTAATTGTCACATAATAATTTCTACTCTTTTTTTTTGTGAGTTCAGGTTCTGAGTCTATGTCATACAAAGAGTTGCCAGCTAAAACTGTAAATAGCCCAGCTATGTGCAGATAGTCCATTTTGTCAAATATAAATCAAGAAACAATTCTTTTCTATGTCTTCAAATATTAGTTTTAGGGCTGGGGAGATAGCTCAGTCGGTAGAGTGTTTGCCTTGTAAGCACAAGGCCCTGGGTTCGATCCCCAGCACCGCAAAAAAAAAAAAAAAAAAAAAAAAAAAAAAAATTAGTTTTAAACTTTTGAAAGCTGCCATTCCTCTCCCACCCACTCTTACCCAACAGGTTTAAAGGCTATGAGCTTCTGAGTGGGAAAGAAGGACTGGGATATAACTCAGTGGTAGAGCACTTGCCTCGCATGCACAAGGTCCTGGGTTCAACCTTCAGCACTGCAAAAAGAGAAAAGAAAAATCCAGGCATGGTGGTGCATGCCTATGATCCCAGTTACTTGGGAGGCTAAGCCAGAAGGATTACAAATTTGAAGCTAGTCTGAGCAAGTTAATAAGACCCTGCCTCAAAATGAAAAGTTGAAAGGGTTGTGGATGTAACTCAGTAGTAGAATACCCAAGGGCTCTATCCTTGGTACAAAAATTAAGAAGAAGGAGGAAATGATCTTCACTTGCCTTTTTTCTTTTGGATTCTAAAAATGTATTTAGTAATGGGAGAAGATTCTTTAAAAACAATTTATGGAATTCTTAATTGTATTCAGTTGAATGGACCTTGACTGAGGATCTAGGTCTATTGGCTTGAATGCTTTGGGTTAAGCTGAATACTACTCACCAAACCTCCTTCCCATCCTGCAGAGAAAAAAAACACTTATAACCAGCACCTAACCCCCAGGCCACCTTTTGGGGATGATAACCCAGGGGGGTTCATTCTATTACTGTCTAGGGGTGCTGGGTTTCCTTGTTTCTTTTCAGCAAAAAATATTGAAGAACAGGACACAGAGATAGCAAGCAAGTAGGAAGTTTATTGCAAAAGTGACAGATAAACTTCTCTGGAGAGAAGGGGCCCCGGAGCTGGGAATGCAGTGTGGGAGTATTGGCTTGTTCTTTTTATGGTCTCTGGAATTTCCTCCTTTCCTTATCTCCTCCCTTGTACAAGATCTCCTCACCATTATTCATTGGTGGCCCATCTGTCCATGTGTCTGTTTTAGTTTTTCTACTGGGCCCCCGTATTTAGGAGCATGAGTAGGGAAGTATCTATCTGATTGGGCCCCCCACTTGTGTCCATGAGCACTTTCATCCGCCAGGAGGTTGACCTCATCAGAAGGCCCTCTCCATGCTCCTTTGTTCTGGCCCTGCCCCCAACCTCCTCACTTGTCGTCTTGTCCTGACTACCTAAGCCCTTCTACGTCATCACTACTTTGCCCCTTTGCCAAATCCTTGCACAGTTTTTCAGTTCCTGTAACTCTTGGTGCTCACTTCAGTTCAGAGGCCATAGGTGAAGGAGGCCAGGTTGTGGGAAAAGGGTGAATATGAGGTTGAGGAGGACATTTGGAGGTCAAACTCTGCTGTTCCTTTCTTGTGCATCCAGAGGGTGGTCAGTTTGGAGCTGACCCCAGCTGTCTGGAACCGTTTGCATAGAATGGTTATAGACACAGTGTGAGAGTCAATCACCAAGCTGTGGTCAGGGACTCTGTATGGGAGGGATGGAGAATTTGGCCTTCTGGGCTGACTTGAGGAAGTCTGTGGAGATGAACTGGTAAAGTGAAGATAAAACAAGAATAACCAGGTTAAGGATTAGACAAGGGATGGGAGCTGGTACAAACCCTGTGACTTCTACTTGCAGAGAGGTCCTGTGATGGGAAGAACCAGGCCCTGAGGTTCTTTCACTCATCAGTTGTTTGCTGAATGTTATTAAATGTCAGGCAGAGTATTTGCACATGCTCCAGAATCAGTGGTGGGAAAGCAGGACAAATGGTGGCTAGGCAAGGTGAGGAGGAGAACATATTTTAGGTAGGAAAAAGCTTTAGTCAGGGAGAGATGCCATGGGAAAATGATGCATAAATGTCTATCTGAGAAAGTCCCAGGGCGGATCTGCATGATGACCAAGGCAGGGCTTCAGTAGAAGAAAGGCACCAGGAAGGCCCTGAGCTGAGGTAAGCTTGAGACAGGTCAGTGTGGCCAGTGCACTGGGAGCAAGGGGCAGAGAGGGGTGAAGTGGAGCAAGAGATAGCGTGAGAAAGAGCTTGCATTTTATTCCAGCTGCAAGGTGTTCTGCAGAGGATGAATTGGAAGAAGGAATATTTCCATAGAGACTGATGGTGTGAACTACATTGCTAGTAGAACAGTTGGAGAGAAATCACCAGTCTTAAAATTAGTTTTAGGGTTTGCTGCGGGAGGGGTCAAAAGTCACTCACACACTCTTTCCCCCAGTTTGTGGAACTGTGGTATAAGTAGAGAACAGCTCTAAAGCTGTCATATCAAACCTGTGTTGCTCACAGTGGTGCTATGTGCTGAATCTACAACCTATGTTTGTGGCTAAGAAATCACTAAATAATTTCATGATGCCGTCTTTGTCATTCCTCCTTTGATTTAACTGGTGAAGTGACAGTTATTCTACACCACCACCTGACTTTCTTGTTTCAACGCAGAGAATGATGAAATAATAGCATGATTTTAGACTATATTAAACTTAAGTATCCCAAATCTGATTTTTTAATATCACTGACCACTTGAGATTGTCAGAATGCTTTGGTAATTTTTTGCTTTTGTCTTCTTGTATTTCTTTCCAGATGAAGTCATAACATCTCATGGTGCAATTGAACCAGACAAGGACAATGTACGTCAAGAACCATATTCTTTGCCACAGGGTTTTATGTGGGACACTTTAGACTTGAGTAATGCTGAAGTGGTGAGTAAAACTCTTTAATCCAACATTTGTATTCACAAAATTGCTTCTGCATTAGTTCTGAGCACCATAGATAGGATGCTTGTTATATATCTTGTAGCTCAAGGAATTATACACCTTATTAAATGAGAATTATGTAGAAGATGATGACAACATGTTCCGCTTCGACTATTCGCCTGAGTTCCTATTGTGGTATGTCTTGCTATTCAGGGTGTCATGGATTGGACTGTTAGAGTGGGAGGTCTCACGTCTGTTCCTGTGTTTTTGCACACTAACCCGTGCCTGTTTTTCTTGTCTTCTCTGACTTCAGGGCTTTGCGTCCCCCAGGCTGGCTCTTGCAGTGGCACTGTGGGGTCAGAGTGTCTTCAAATAAAAAACTCGTAGGGTTCATAAGTGCCATCCCAGCAAACATCCGCATTTATGACAGGTACATTTAAAGCTAGTCTATGTCAACTTTTGTGTTTCTTTTCCAAGAATTGCAATGAGAGTAAGCTTTTAAAAATTATTCATTATGAGTCGTCAGTAGTGGGGGACATTGTGTGTGTGAGGACAGAGGCTGTATGGGAACTTTGCTCAGTTTTGGTGTGAACCTAAAAACTTTTAGAGTTAAGTTCATTAATTAGTTAAATAAAAGAAAACTTGGATTGTGAACGAAAAAAAGGAGGACAACAGACTCTGTCCATCCCTCCATCTGCCCCTCTTTCCTTCCTTTCTTCCCCCTTTTTCCTTTCCCTTTCTCTTATTTTTCCTTTTTTTTCTTTTTCTTTGTCTCATACATGTACATGTGTATGTATGTTTCAGAATCAATAAAGCCATAAACTGTCATTTCAGATTTATTTCTGGAAAAAATTAAAAATTTTAGTAGGAATAGAACCTTTCCCTCCATAGGATAGCATTTTTGCTCTTGCTGTCTAACATAGAAAATCGAAGATCCAACTATAAAAATCAAATATCTAATGTATACAAGGTGTGTTTAGCATTCAGTATATCGGGTTAGTTTATTTACTGATAAAAACATGTGATCTCAAGGAATATTGTGTGCTAAACAAGATACCTACATACCTGGAAGCAGAGCTATTTTATTGAAGCCTGGAAAAGCACTGGCTCTGGTCTGGTCAAGCCCTTCTCAGGGATCCTGGGGATTTGTATCATGCTTCAAAGAACATCTTACCAGATTCTGCACCAGGGTGACCCAGTTTTTTGCCATAATTGCATATATTACAGGAAAAACAGATAAACTTGGAGACACATCTGAACAAATTTCTAAGATGAAAACTTATAAAAGACCAAAGTGTTAAAATGTATTTAGAACAAAGGGATTGAGCCTCCCTGCATGTAGTTATAATCATTTTGGCAGGGATGTATGGCAAATAGTGTTTTTTGTTTGTTTTTCTTTTGTTTTTGCTTTTTGGTATCAGGGATTGAACTCAGGGTCACTCAACCACTGAGCCACATCCTCAGTCCTTTTTTATATTTTATTTAAAGACAGGTTCTTACTGAGTTGCTTAGTGCCTCGATAAGTTGTTAAGGCTGACTTTGAACTAGCAATCCTCCTGCCTCAGCATCCTAAGCTGCTGGGATTACAGGTATATGCCACCTCGCCTGGTGGCAAATAGTATTTTGATCTGAATTTGTGAAACATCTAAATGAAGAAATATTTTTCTTAAGTATTGTGTTAAAGGATAACTTCTACTTTGTTATTCTTTGAAATTTTATGAGCATTGACTTATGTTTTAAAATGTGTTCATCTTGTATTGGCTCTAATTTTCAGCATCTTTCTTTTTTAGTGTGAAGAAAATGGTAGAAATCAACTTTCTTTGTGTTCATAAAAAATTGAGATCAAAACGGGTAGCCCCAGTGTTAATTCGAGAAATTACTAGAAGAGTGAACCTGGAAGGAATCTTTCAGGCTGTGTACACTGCAGGAGTCGTTCTTCCTAAGCCAGTGGCCACATGCAGGTAATGATAACTCAATATCCCTACCCCAAGTGTTCCCTTTACCAAGCCCATTGAGCCTCATGACCATTTTGCTAGAAGTGTTACTCCCCTCAGGCCTGTTACTCCCTTCGGGTAAGGGATTTGGCTCACTGGGGTTTGTGTAGTTTTGTTAGTAGCAGAGATGGAGACCATTCATCTCAGTATGTCATATAGCCACTTGGTGATTTTTTTTTTTTTTTTTTTTTTGCGGTGCTGGGGATTTGAAGCCAGGGCCTTGTGCTTATGAGGCAAACACTCTACCAACCTAGCTATATCCCCAGCCTGCCACTTGGTGATTTTTTTAAAAAAAGTTTTTAATATTTCCCTGCTATTGATGCAGGATCTGTATTTCTTTTTGTGTTCCATTCAAAAGACTAGTGCTGTTTTTGCATGGAGAAACCCAGAGCATTGTGATCTCAGAATGTCCACTGTAGTGGTATTTTCTCTCCACCGCTAAATTCAGTTTTCTTCCATGCTTTGCAACGCTACTGAACCATTCCAAGAGTCTGATAAGCATCAGTTGAAAAGTCCTAGATGTACTTGTTTGTTAAGAATAAAAAGAAGGCATAAGCTCTGTTTTTATGACTTCCTTAGTTGTAATCAAGCTTTTAAGAGCTGATCCATTGAGAAGACACTCAACTGAACTAACCTGTGTCTGAAACATAAGAGTTATCCCCTCCACTATTTTATTGAGTCAAAAAGTTAAAACTTCAAGTAAACATAATATAAAAGATAAAACTACAAAATTACTGTAACCTATTAAATTATTACATTCAAAGATAAACAGGATAAAAGATGTATTTTAATACAAATCTGTTATCCCAATACCTAAATTGGAATCACTTAAAACATTTAGGTTAGTTTTTCAAAAAGTTGTTTTCTTTGGTGTGCATTTGACTGAAAAGCTACTTATTACATAGGAAATAGTTTTGTGGTTTTAAACCTGTTGGTTTACCTTTGATAAAATCAGTGTTGGCAAACCTGGGCAGAATTAATATTTCTCTTGAGGTTTTAAGATTCCTCTTTAGTGAAAGAAATAAAAGGTAACAAACTTAAAAGGAACATACAGAGGAATGTAAGACATTTTAAAGATGAAAAATTGAATAATAAAATTATTGCATAGGAAGAGGGCCAGCATCTAGCACTATGCCAGGCATAGCGTAAGTATTTAGTAAATTCTTATGGAACAGCTGGACTGAGGCAGAGTGAAACCATATAGAGTTATAAATCAATTAGATTTTAAAACCTTTATTGTATTCCAGATACTGGCATCGATCCCTAAACCCCAGAAAATTGGTAGAAGTGAAATTTTCTCACTTGAGTAGAAATATGACATTACAGAGAACAATGAAGCTTTACAGACTTCCGGATGTAAGTAAGAATGATTTGCAGTTTTTGAAGCTATAACAATTGAAGCTTTTAAAAGGAAAGACATATTTGCAACAGTCTAAAAATGGACCTGTGTGTCTGTAAAAGGGAATTTGTAGCTAAAAAGATTGCATAGAATACAGGAACAAGGAAAGTAGGGGAGTTCATTTGGAAATACCGGTTTTGTTGTTTTTGTTATTTTCTTTCTTTTTAAGATTTTTTAAAAGTTCTTCAGTTTGTAGTTGGGTGAGATGGAACGCAAGTTAAGTAAGTTTTGGCATTTGGGTATTTATGGGAAGAGGGGAGAAAAGTTCAGGTTGCCACTGATTTCTTGATACCATAGAATGGAAAAGTCAAGTTTAGAAATGAACCCAAGGGAGAGGAAATAATATTTCATTAAATTATCTTATTTTCTAAAGGATCAAATTCCCAATATGAAAAGTTATTTCTCTTAATAGGAAAAGTTAAGTACATTTAAAATTAAGTAAGGCACATTTATATTTTAACCTTTACTGGGGACTCAAATGGTATATTATTTATCAGTTGCTCTGAAAGATTGTCACAGATTGAGCAGTTTAAGATAATACATTTATTCTTATATGGGTTTTGTGGGTAAGGGATTCAGGTACTGGGTCCCATTCTTTGGGGTCTCATGAAGCTGTCATCAAGGTGTCAGCCAGGGCTGGGGTCTCATCTGAAACGTGACTGGGGAAGGACCTGCTTTCAGGCTTCCATGGTTGTTGGCAGGATTGACTTCCTTGCTGGCTTGTGGACTACAGGCCTCAATTTCTTCTTTGCAGATGCCAGAGGCCATCCTCAGTTCTTGGTCACGTGGTTTTCACTATAGGGCAGATCACAGCATAGAAGCTTATTGACCAAAGTCAGGGAAAGCCAGAGAGTCTGTAGAGAATCTGCCAGCTAGATGGAATTTAGAACTTTATATAATCAATTCATGAAAGTGTTATCCAGTCACTGCTGTCATTTCTATTGGTTGGAAGCGACTCACAAGTCGCACAACTGTTGGTTAGAAACAGGTCACAAATCCCATTTCTATGGTACAGAAGCAAATCATAGGTCCACCTGCACACAACAGGAGCAGATCACACAACTTGTTAACTCCAGAAGGTATGAAAACCGGGTACCTTCTTAGAATCTATCCACTACAGATGGGATCTTTTGTTTGAAGTTTTCCTCTGTGTGAATTCAAATAAAAACTTTAAGCATGCCTATTTTTTTTCATTAGGAGCTAATGGTGTTCTACTTTGGTCTCCTCAAGTTTCACTTTATTGAACCTAAAGCAATCTCGTTTATGTGTAGGGAAAAGACCCACTTAAACATAGGCTGCCTAAAATGGAATTAAGAATAAGCTTTGTTATCTATAATTGGTTTATTCACAATGATTAAGATGTTAAAAATTATTCTTGGCTTTTATATTTGGGTACGGATATCTCTCTTTTCATAGATAACAAAGTTTGGGTTGGTTGGTGATAAATCACAGGTCAGGCCTTGGTTGTGAAACTAGACTTTGGCATCCCCCTTCAGATAGCTTGTGTAGCACACATGTGGTTGTAGTGACTGCCTTTTCCCCCAATAAATTGAATGTTTATATATATATAAACATATATATATATATGTTTCATATATACTTTTCAGTTTATTCTCACAACCTTTTGAAGTTAATACTTCGTTTTCCCCTTATACAGATGAAAAAACAGACTTATGAAGGTTGACACTCATTCAAGGGCCTATCACCAGTAAGTGGATGATTTGAGATAGTGGTTTCCCTGATAGACCCTGTTGCTTCTGCTGTCACCTCTCACATGCCCCTGGTAGGAGGACCAGGGCCATCATAGGCCATGCTGTAGAGTCATTACAGTGCAGCATGGAGAAACATAATTGTCACAGTCCAGGTTTCATTGGTGTATTCCAGTCTCCTTTCCCACTTCTAAGATATGGAAAAGGAAAATGAAGAGTAATTAATGGAAAAAGAAGAGTGGATAAAGTGGGTAAAAGAGATGAAAGTACATATGTTGAAAAACTGAGCTGGGTGCAATCAGTGGTGCACACTTGTAATCCCAACAACTCAAGAGGCTGAGGCAGGAGGATTGCAAGTTCAAGGCCAGCCTGGACAACTTGGGAAGACCCTGTCTCAAAATTAAAAAAACATAAAAAGGACTTGGGATGTAATTCAGTGGCAGAGCACCACAGGGTTCAATTCCTGGTACCAAAAAAGGAAAAAGAAAAATTGGAAGGTGCCAACAAAAGGTATTTGGCATTTGCCTCTTGTGGTAAAAGCTGGATAGTGCAGCATATGCAAGATCCTTTTTCTCTCCAGGATCCAGACGGATGAGACCACTGCTAGCAGTCAAATCAACTAAGAACATTTATGTACCATTTAGCATAAAAAGAGCCTTACTTAATGCAATTCTTGCTCTATAGATCAGTCTAGTTTTCTGATTTGTCATTTTTGTTTCTGCTTATAGTATTTGCTTTATATCTTCTTTCTGGACTTCTGAATAAAGCAGTTAACATTTATTGGGCCAGCCTTGCGCTGGACATTCAACTTCTGTAATCTCATTTAGTCTCATTTATTATTCATAACTATCACAGGAGATCAGGTCATTGTCCCCATATCATGGAAGAGGATATTGAAACACAAGATTGATGGGCCCGAAATCTGCTAGGCAGCTGCAGAGCTCTCCCTGTATCCATACCAGTAGCTTCTGTTCCCTAGAGTACTAGGTTTCCCCAAGAAACACATCTCCCCCCTCACCATGTCTCTATCCTCGAGAGTTCTTTTTTTTTTTTTTCCTGAGTTGAGTATTTTCAAATTAGGTTGGATTTTGTGTGTGTGTCAATGACTTTGGTGGTAAAGGTCAATATGAAGTAGATAAAAAGCAGCAGTCAGGTTAATCTACCAGGGGTCTAATTTTACGCAACAAGAAGGATATCCTTGCTAAGACACGGGGTGTTCTGTGTGTAGCATTATATGGATTTTTAGTGTTGAACATCCTGCTGCTCCTCCTTAAATCATATAACCATAATCATGCTTGCATTTGCCCTGAAATCATGGCTCTTAAGCCACATAGTTTGACAAATGGAAGCATTACTATTTTCTAACAGAGCTGAGAGCTTTATTTCCTTATGCACTTGCAAGCAGATTTTACACAGATTTCAATGTATGTATAGCCCAGCAAGTAATGGATATTAGTTGGACCCTGCAAAGTACATCTGACTCAGATACAGGATTTTCTTTTGACACATCAGATTTTCTGTTACTGGAAACATCTCTTCACTTTTCGTTGACCTCTTTAGGAAACACAGCCCCTTTACTTTCTCTCTTTATACAAAAACTTAGTGTTTTATCAAAGCTTACATCTTCCCACTTTTCCCTGAAGACAATACCTAGAGTTGGTTTATTTCACATTTCAAATACTGTGTAATTCTTCCATAGGTTTTTTTAATCCATTGCGGGTCAGCACAGTTGAATAGTTTTCCTATTTTCTAGCCACCCACCTTTTTTATAGCTGGTATACTCTGTTCTCTTTTGCTTTAATGTGTCTGTAAATACTTGTTTGAAATGCTTATAAATTGTCAAAGTTATGATGCTTTCTAGTATTTGCCCAAATATACTGTTTCATTAAGTCTTTAAATTCTACTACCTACTTTTCTGACCTTCTGAGACCGAAGATAGCAGTGCGGTCTGGGAACCCTTGAAAGTCATAATGATGGGCATACAATTAGAATTAGGATTTGAATCCATGAAATCAACACTATTTCTATAACAACACTTAAACATAATTTGCATATTTACTTTCATCCTCTTAAAAGTGTTACTAAAAAGTGTTCCAGAGGCTATATGGAATGTATGCTTATGTCAGCTTTTGTTTTAAAATGTTCTCAGTTTAATTTCAATTTAATATGATAAATGTGGATATATACTAACATAAGCAGAACTTTTCAGGGGTTCTCAGTAATTACTAGTACTAAGAGGTCCTGAGACTGAAATGTTTGAGAACTGCTGTTTAAGGATGACGGTGGGCTAAAGGTGTGTTGCTTTAGTGATTTCACATTGTGTATATTCAGTTAGAATATTTTGAAAGAAGTGGCAACTTTCTACCTTCTAAATGTTCTGTATTAATAGATGTCATATATCCTGTTGCTTTCATTAATTAATCTAATTGTTTGATATTATTCATTGTTATTGAACCAGTAACAAAGGAAAAAAAAAAGAATGGGTATTTAATCAAGCAAAGAAAGTCTGCTTCATAGCAGAAATTAATTTTTGACTATGGTTTAAATAGATATGTTATGTGCTTTTGGTCTTTTAACTAGCATTTAGAAATGCATATTTATTTTATTTTTCTTTCAGTTGTGACCTGGATATTTCTGACTTACCAGCTTTCAGAGCAACAAAAAACAAAACATATGAGTTGTCCATTAAATGTTAAGGACTCAAATTCTCTAAATTCAGATTATTAAATGTCATTTTAGCTGCAGTACTGTTTAGATTAAATAAATTATCATTGAAGGGCCCCATAGTAGATATTAGGCCAAGAGTTATTGAATCTGTAAATGTAAGCGTGCATCTCCTATTCTTCCCTCCCCACAATGATCAATAATTAATCAGCATTCTGTCACTAAACCCTTGAAACCTCAGCACAACTAAACAGTAGATCAGTGGTGGCCTTCAAGATAAAAACCTATTTTTCCCCATGAGATTCTACCTGGGGATCTGCAGAAATTATAATGAGCTAATTCTGCAGGAAGTTTTTATTTTAAAGTATTTACAAGGCTTAGGGTATAGCTCAATGGTAGAATGCTATGTGAAGCCCTGGGTTTAGTCCCCAGAACCACAAAAAGAAAAGCAAATTATAAACCATTGAGGGCAGAAATGCAGATGAGCAGTATTTTTGTTATTTGTTTCCTAAAATTTATTGAGCATTTCTCTAAGTGGTGGGGGGAATCAAGTTATTGGTGGTGGTAGTGGTGGGGTTAAACTGTAGTTTTTAATGTTTTTGTTGTATTTGTTTGTTAGACTTTTTCATGTCTTGTCTCAAGTGCCCTGGTAATCTGGATAGTTCTAGAGAACCAGAGTGATGTTAGGAGTTTTCAAATAACCACAGTGGAGCAAAATCAAATGGGGATCTGTCCTAACCTATGTAGGCTTTTTATTCCTATGACTCCATTTAAAAATTATATAACACTGCAGTGGTGTTAAAATGCCTACTCTGATTATCTTTTAATCAAAAGCTATGTCATGAAGTCCAGACCAGTATTTGATAGTCCTGCACCTTTAGAAAATACCTGCCTATTGGGCTGGGATGTAGCTCAATGGTGGGCTACTTGCCTAGCATGTGTGAGGCCCTGAGTTTGATCCCCAGCAGTGGGGGAGGGGAGAAAATACCTAGATATTATATTAAAATTCTTGCCTTTCTCATCTTGATCAGTATGGTTTACTCTTATATTATTTTTGTTTCAGGAAACAAAATCACAACATCCTTTTCTGTTCCAGCTGTGTTTTCAGAATGTTAGATTTGATAGTTTTAAAGCAGATACCCCCAGAGTCAGGCAATTTTTATGCCCTGTCACATAGATTGAAAATTCTTGGTATTAGTATTTCAGTCGATTCATAGCATTCCTCTTGATTCGTTTGGGTCATGAACAGGACTGCCACATAGAAATAAGAACATTTCCTAGCATGTATTTTAACTGAGTGCTTCTCAAACTTTAACATGTATACAAATCACCAGGGAATCTTGTTCAATTGCAGCTTCTAACACACTTAAGTCTAGGGTGGGACTGAGATTCCGCTGTTCTAACAATCTCCCATGTGATGCAGATTCTGTAGGTCTGCTGATCAAAGGGCACAAAGTAGTTTTATCTCTCTTATATTTAAACTTCTGGGATTTGTCTTATTTTCCTTTAACAAGGTTACCAAGACTTCAGGTTTGAGACCAATGGAACCAAAAGATATTAAAGCAGTGCGAGAACTAATCAACACTTACTTGAAGCAGTTCCATCTAGCACCGGTGATGGATGAAGAGGAAGTAGCCCACTGGTTCCTCCCTCAGGAGCACATTATCGACACATTTGTAGTGGAGGTAAAGATAAGGTGATAAAATGGTACTGACAAGTATGCACACACTGTGTGATAAAGTTTATTTTCCAGAAAGACCATATAGTATCCATCTTTTCCCTCTTCCTCCATGACTTACCTTCTGGATTAGATTTCTGCTCACCTTCATGGAATTGCATTTTCTTCTTTAGTTTCCATTTCTGGACAAGAGTGTACTTTTACTACTTACTAATGCTTTTCTGTTGTTATCTGTGTGATTAAATGCTTTTCTCCTTTTTCAAAGGCTATTTTGGATGACCTCATCCCAGGTGGCTGCATCCTAAGGCTTCTTTTGGTTTTGGAAAAACTGAATTGCCTTTGGTTGAGATGCCATGGATTCAGCCACTTAACCCTTGTTCAAGAAAGGAAAGAAGGGGAAGGAAAAGTAACAGTCCAGATTTTCTGATTCTTGTTTAGATGAATCACTTGGAAGCTCTTTTGGTAGAAGTGGGTTGAGATGAGAAGTTGGGCTTTTAATCTTGTAAATACTTGGAGGGGAGAGGGCCAGTTAGAAGTGATTCCAGGGATTTGTTTACATTAGGTATATTCAGAAGTGTTTACTCAGTGCTATCAGGCACGGTCTGGGTGTAGGATTGCAGGCCCAGTATGTTAGTCAGCATTTTGTCACTGAAAAAATATCTGAGAAAATCAACTAAACTGAGGAAAAAATTATTTTGGCTCATGATTTCAGAAGTTTCAGTTTATGGTCAGCTGGCTCCATTGTTTTGGGGCCTGTGGTAATGCAGAACATCATGATGGAAGGAGGACCTGGTGTTTGGAAAGCAAGAGAGAGAGCAAGGGGCTGGGGATAAGATATACCCTTTCAGGGCCTGCCCACAGTGTCCTGTTCCTCCAAATAAGCCATCCCACCTAAAGTTTCTACTACTGCCCAATAATGCCATCATATAATGAGTCCATTAATGGATTCATTCACTGTTGAGGTTAGAGCCCTCATGATCCAATCACTTCCCCAAAACCCCAACTCTGAACATGGCTGCTTTGGAGTCCAAACATGTAAAACGAGCCTTTGGGGCACATTCCAGATCTAAACTATAACACTCAGTTAAGACTGCAATGAAAGGGAGCCATGGTAGAGGTGACTCAAAGGACATTCCTGAAGAACAGCTGAGCAGTCTGTTTCTAAATTTTTATTTCCAAAGCAACAGAATAGTTGCCATCTTTGTTTTTAAAAAAAAGTCTTTATGCACCTAATGTAACTTTCTCAGGGCAGCTCATCTCAAACTTTTTCATTTCAGAACCCCTTTACTCTGAAGAATTACTGGGGACCCCAAAGGGCTTTTATTTTATGGATTACATCTCTAGATGTATACTTTTTCAAAACTGAGACATTTGATATTATTTCATATAACAATGTAATAATAAATTCATTACATTACTGTTACCTAAACATATTTTGTTTGAAAAATAACTATTTTTCCAAACCACAAAATTAGTGAAAGATGGTATCATTTATATTTTTGCAAATCCTGTTAATGTCTGACTTATAGAAGACAACTGGGAACTCATCTGCTTCTGCTTTCAATCTCTTGTGATATGTTATGTGAAGGAAATATTTCAGATGAAATATTGAAGATTTGGATAAAAATGAATATTTTAATTGCCTTTTCAGATGATTATAGAGCTCTTAAATCATACCAGTAAGCTTTTTATCCTCTATTACATTAAAATCCATCAGTCTGTCTTGTCCTTGTGGGGTTTTTTTTCTTTGTTCTTTTTTTTGGGGGGGTCTGGGGCTGTATTGTCCTTTGAATGAATCTTTTATCCATGTCTGAGTTTGTAACATTTTACAGTGGCCATTTGGAAAATACGGATTCATTGAAGTTAAATTTCATCCTATATTTTAAAAAGTCACATTTGTGGATATCAGAAAAGGCTATAATGTAGCACAGGCTTTTCCAAAAAATTAACTTGCAACTGAAAGCTCACATTTTATCACTGGCAATGTATCCTACCAGGCCCCCCTACCTGCTAGAACTGATAGGCTCTCATTCATTTTTAAAAAAATGCACCATACACCAAGTCTGAATGGCCATAGTTTTTGTAGTTCTACTTTCAAGTAGTGTTCCATAAAAGAAGTGGCTGGCTCAGCTCCCAAGTTGTGTCCTCCTGGAGGCAGCCTGTGTTTTGGAGTGGAGATGGCAGCCTTCTAATACCTAGAGCTTTCATTTCTGCAAAACCAGAGAATCTTTCATCACTGTTTGATAGTATAGAGCACTGACTATTCAGTCAGCCTGAGGGAAACTTTCCTGATAGGACATTCTGCTAAGAACTTTATGCAGATCACTGACTAGCACTTGCCCTACAGTTCCAACTGTCTGCTCTTCTTGGCCACTACCCAGCATAACATAAGGGGCTCACACTGGGCTACCAAGAAAGAAGTCTTACTTGTTGCGTTTCATTCTGACAGAAAGTTATGGTGCAAGTCAGACATCTGAGTTAGCTGCTTGTAGTTTGTTCAAGGAGACACTTACTTGTTGTCACTTTTGTCCCTTAGAGCTCCAGTGGGAAACTGACTGACTTCCTGAGCTTCTACACACTCCCGTCCACAGTCATGCACCATCCTGCTCATAAGAGTCTCAAAGCTGCCTACTCCTTCTATAATATTCACACGGAGACACCTCTGCTGGACCTCATGAATGATGCACTCATTATAGCAAAGTTGGTGAGTGACTCACTCATTCCATTTTTGTGCAATCTGGTTCTTCAAGAATGTATATCAAAATACATAAAACATCTCATGTTGTTCTCTTCCACTCAGGTGGAATTCATGCAAGGTCCCACTCCTCCCCCATTGACAATGGAAGAATTTTTCTGAGTTTCTTTTAAAACATAGCAGATGTTTTTCATCATTGATTTTATTACAATTTAACAAAAAAGAAATATTGTACAAATTAAAAGCTTTTAACCCTTTTGTAAGAATATACAAAACTCATAAGGAATATAAAATACTTTCTCATAATATAAGGAAAAATACATGAGTAAATATGTGTGTTGAGTGAATATTTAGCCACAGTAAGTTTTCTGATTCAACTAAACAGCCTCTGAATGTTAAAATGAAAGGAATTAACTTGAAAATACATATCTTACTTTTTATGTTTTCTCAGTGTAGAAATACAGGTAACTATTAAATTCTTGCTACAAATCAACATCTTTACTTTAAAAAGAAATTGAATCAGCTGACATACATTTTGACAATAGACAGTGAATATGGGAAAATAATTGCTCATGAGAAATTGGAAACAGTACTTTAAAATGTTTTCCTTGCATTTCTCTGGCATTTGATTATTGAAAACATTGTATAAATTTGGATCTCCAAATTGTATACTTTTGGATCTCCAAATCAACATTTTCATGATTGCTCATTTTCACCTACTTTCTCCAAGTGGTCAATAAGTAAAAACCCTGAGAAATAAAAATTTAGGTGCTCCTTCTATATCACATTTTGCATAATATTACTAACATTTTAAGAAATTAAAATGTTAAACTTATTTTCCAGTGTCAGTCCAAGATAAACATGCTATTTAAAGTTCTTACAATTTTGGTTTCTTAGCAGTGGCTTCACTTAAATTAGACCTTAGGCCAGTCATTAATAATCCTAGAAATGCACCATCTAGACAATTGCTCCCTTCTGAATCAAGAACAAAATATTTTATGAAATCTTAATAGGTTATTTTTGTCAGGGCTAGCCATTTGACCACATTTTTTAAAATTCAGCATTTTGAAATAACTTGCTGAATCTATCAGATTCACGACTAGCTTTTAAAGACAACTTTGTACAGACTTCTTAACCTATACTATACATTGCAGACATTTAAGTCCTATTATAATGCATATCCAACCAATTAGTAGAAGAATCAAATGTTATGCCAAAATATATAATTTCTATAGATAGTCCTTCAGCGTTTTAAATTTTAAATCCTTCTTTCTTTGGCAGAAAGGATTTGATGTATTCAATGCATTAGATTTGATGGAAAATAAGACCTTCTTGGAAAAACTCAAGTTTGGTATAGGAGATGGTAGTTTGCAGTATTACTTGTACAACTGGAGGTGTCCAGGAACAGATTCTGAAAAGGTAAGTGATGTTGAAAAAACCTTTGTAAAAACAGTAAATCTACCTAGCCAATTCTATCCTTGCTTCCCTTTGGATAATTCTAAATAGTTTTAAAATCACAGATCTTTTGTACTACATTATAAATTAATTTACTTGTTCTTATTATTTCATTTCTTCCCTTCAGGTTGGACTTGTACTACAGTAGATAGCTATTTTGATTTCTAGAACTCTGACATCCTCATTTGTTCATATCGTATTTAATGATTCCTGGAACCACCATTCCAACCATTCCAAAGAAGAATAAAAGCACAACTTAAGTGAAATTGAAGTAGTCAGTAACAATCAGCAAAGATGAAAAAACACCCCATATGTGACCAGTTGTACACATTCCTAGTTAGAATGTTAAAATGCATCTTTTTTTTTTTTTTCTCTGTTTACCCACTTGTGGGAGGGATGAAAGGGTACAAAGAGCACATTTTTTTCTGATTTTCGAAATTTTGGCTTTCTTGGTGAAGTAAGGGTACTTTTCCACTCTAGAAAAGGAACCGTTTTTCCACAAACTAAAGAGAAGTCACAGCATCGTGTAAGGAAATCTCTGCTATTGTGTGGAGATAAGCTGCTGCATTTCTACTTATTAAGTGGTGGTGTATTTGTCTGTATAATAGAACAAATGATCCAATTGGAAAATTTTTACATATATCACCTTACATGACATCACTGGGAACATTTATGGAATGACGAGTATGGAGCTAAATGAAAATGCACTGATTGCTAAGTACAGTATCACTCTATAGGCGAAGTTGCCAAATCAGTAAACACAGATTTGTACTTTGATCTTCAGCAGATCAGTAGATGGTTTCAAAAGCAAAGTTTGAGGCAAATAGTAAGTGTGCTCTCTGAAAGAGCACACGCCTGTGAATGACCAGACATTTCCACTGCTGCATCATCTCCAGTTTCTTCTCAGCAACATCAAGGATACATGAGGGAAAGAAAATAAAAGCTCTAAGGTCAAAACTAATGCCGGGTTGATTTATTAGTGCTATCAGGCATTGATAGTTTGAATGTTTTTATTACTTATGCAAAATTGCACATATTCCTTTATGCTGACTTTTAATTTATCATGAACTGTCATGCTAATGGAAAATGTCTTATTTGTAAATAAGTATTCATAATTTTGTTACCGATGGTGTTTTTACCTAGAATTTGAAAAACAAAGTTTCACAGTGTACATGTATGTGTATATATACCGCCAGTAATCCAAGGGATAAATAAGATGCTAAACAAGGCTGCAGACTGGCCTTCACTCAAGTATCACAAAGTAGACACTTCTTCCTGCCTTTACTGTACCAGTGCCTCGGCTGCTCAGTCCAGAAAAAGTTAATTGCGTTAGAAAACAAAATGGCATTCCCCTCATCTTTTAAGTAATCCAGTAAAACCAGTCATTATCTTAATACCAGCCAGGGGCCATCAAAATATGGCTCCCAGGCTTAATCTGGTCCATCACTTGTTTTTGTACAGCCCACGAACTAAGAATGCTTTTTATCTTTTTGAATAATTGGGGGAAACAGTCAAAATTGACATTTTATGACATGAAAATTATATGAAATTCAAATTTCAGCATTCATAAAAAGTTTTCCTGGAACACAGCCACCCTTTTGTGTCTCACCTGTGGCCACTTCATGCTACAAAGGCAAATTGGAAATTTGTGACAGACCGTATGGCCTGCAAAGCCTAAAACAGCTGCTAACTGGCCCTTTACAGGTTGTGGATCTTGATTTTCTAAGGAGTTGAAAACTACAGCTGTGGCACCCAAGACTGCCACTAGAGGGGACACTTGGGCCCCACAGTAGTGCTTAACAGATTAGCAATGTTCTTAAAGACACATGGAAGACTTCTCATTGCAGATGGTACAAACTCAGCTGCGTTACCATTCTTAACAGAAGGAGAAAAGCGTCAAGAAACAAAACTCTACCTATTGGAACACTTTATGGGAACACCAGCATTAATTAAGAATTTACGCAATCTGGATTCATGGCTCTAGTTAGGAATCATATTCCACTCATTTTTATGGCCGGTATTATTCAAATAGGTTTTCAAATAATTGCAGAATTGTCAGAAATTTTGTCATGAGCTTACCATTATACTGTTTCTTTAAAGATTCATTTACATATTCCAGTTGTTATAGAATTTGTTATTTTACTTGAGTCTTAAATACAATTATTTCTACATTGTCCTCTTTATAATTCAAGCAGATTGCCCGGGAACATTTTAAACTAGAGAATCAGTAAATATAGTATTTGCAAATTTTAAAGAAGTATTTTCCTGTACTGTCTTATATAATGAAAATGCTGGGTCTTTTCTTAATTTGTGCCAAGATGGCACTAAGTAAAATCTAAATGAACAGGTGGCATAATCCATTGAATCAACCAGATTTTAGGCTGAAATTCTGGTAAAGCCATTACCTTCCCCTCAATTATCGAAAGTAACTTCCAAATACACATTGTAGACACTTAACACAGAGCACTACGCAACATGTCTTAACCTGTCAAAACAAAATCTCATTTGAGAACCATGCTTAATTTTTAAAAAATTTACTTCTTGCCACACCTCACCTAATTACCATTTTTTTTGGGGGGGGGGCTCACGTGTGTGCCTGCATGCACAGGCACACATGCTGGAAATTAAATTTGAGGGTCTACCACTGAGCTATTCCCCTAGCCCCCATCATACTTTTTTTGGTAGATGGACACGTTTTGTCTTATGTGGCACAGGGGATTGAACTCAGTGCCTCACATGTGCTAGGCAAGTGCTCTACCACTGAGCCACAACCCCAGCCCCCCATCATACTTCTTATACATGTTAGATTTCCAAGTAAGTTAACCATGTACAGGCAAGTGAATCCTCATTAAAATACTTTATCTGTTTTTTTTCTATCCCCATTGGGACTTTATCCCAAGCTGATGTCTGTGCCTACCTAAAAAAAAGCCAAACTGAAATAAGTTCAAAAAAAACCCAAAAAAACAAAAAAAAATACCTTCTAAAGACAAAGTATTGCTTGGCGTTTAGTAGCTTTCCTTTAAAACTCAATGCTTCCAATCTAGTTTCACTGGCCCTACTTTGTAGAACCACGTTTACTGTGGCACATTTTCCAAGTTTGATGGGAAAATGTTAGTTAGGTGTTATAAGCTACAGATGTTCTTGCTAACAAGCATTGTACCAGCCTTTAAAACAGTGAATTTATACAAGCATGGACATTAGTTTCAATAAACTTGTTTTCATATTCATATTTTTGAATATTTTCTGCACCAACGTTTCTAGGTTTCAGCATGTCTGTGCCATTGTTTCAAACACTAGTACATACTTGAAGGAAACATCACTACACAGGATCCCAATATACACACATATTTTTCACTTTATTTGTTTCAAGGCTTCATTACAAGGTGTCCTTTTATAAATTGCATGAAATGAAAAGTTTATACAGGATTACTTTGAAGTAGTTTTTTTACTTTTGGGTGGTTTCCTTATCTTATTAGGGTTAGGAATCAATTTCTTTATTTTAAGAGGCTGTAAAGATACAGAGACTTGCTGACCTTCAAGTTTTCTCTTGTGCTTTGAGAGGTCTTCAAATGAAGTTTCCAAAGTCTCTTTGTCTTGGCTTCCCAAAGATTCAGTCTCTAAATTGTCTCCAGAATCTTCAATTCTGTCTTGAAGCCATGGTACAGTTAAACTGGGAACTCTGGGAATGATAGCTTTTACTTCATCCACAAAGTCAGTGGTGTGCTTTTTGAATCCCAGTGCTAGCACACATTTTAAGCCAATGACAGGGGCGAGCGTCTCACTGAGGCGGGGAACCTGACATGCAGGAACGATTCTGCTTACACTTAGCTGAATCAAGTGTGAGGTGATGATGGCAGGCTTGACTGACTTACACACTAAAACTAAGAGCAGTTCACTCCTTTCCAGGGCTCTGGTGACTTCATTAACACCGATAGCAAGCTGCTTCCTGACCTGCACAGGTGTCCACCCTGAAACTTGCTGGTTAGCTTCTGGCCTTTTGTCTTTCAGATCATCACTTATATCAACATCTAGGCTGCATCTTTCTACCCTGTGCTTCTTTATAAAAGGTGTTTTTTTCCTTTTTTTCTTATCCTCAATTTTCCGAAGTCCAATAGATTTAAACTTCTCCTCAAGTGTCTGTAATATGAAGTGTATGTCCTCTCTCTCCAGGGTGCTCCAACAGAGAGCATAGGGGTTGTTCAACGATGTCTTTACAACCAGAGGTCTTGTCTTGCGAATGGATCCCCTTGCCGGTGCTTGAGGGGCTGCAGGCATTTTGAAAGTCCTTTGCAGAAAAACAATGACAGTAGAACATTGAGGTCAGCTAGGAAAGCCTGTCTTGAGAATATCTTGGTTGTGTTTTTCTGATTCTTGATAAGCTATAGCAAGCCTAATTACATAGGTCCCACCTTTTCCCCATTTCTACAGGTGACCCTGACTTTCTTCATATATAGGCAATATGGGAATGTTTTATATCACTGCAATTACAGTGAAATCCCATTGTTTATCATTTCACTTATTTAAAAATATTTCTATTTGTTCATAATTAGCCTTTTACTAACTGTATGGTAGTCTTATAGATTTATTAGTATGTCTTAAATTACTCTCTAGTTGGGTTTCCCTTCATCTACTCTTACAGCATATATTTACTGATCTCTTGCTACAGGCCCTGGGGCTCATGGTGAACAAGACCCTGTGTCCTACACACAGGTCCACATCTGTAAGAGCCCCAGAAACCTCTGAATTAACCAGGTGTGCACACAACTAAGACTTCCAATAGTACTTTCATTCTGTCCTGTTTTGTAAGTTCCCCTTCCTCCCTGGCCTAGTTTTCTTCAGATCCTTCCTGAACATTTGATACACATGTAGACGTATACCACTGCCCATGCTTATTACAAGCTGACTACTCTGACTACTCTTTAGTTTTCATGAAACTGCTCTGTTTCATGAAAACTAAAGAAATGTAATAAAATTTAAAGATCCCGATCCATTAAAGAGAAATAGAAAGGGTCCTTATTAAGGATATGCTATAAACCATAGGTCTAGAGAGCATATCCTGTTCATTCTTCCCAGACCCGACAGTATATTCCTTTCTCTTCCTCAATTTTCTTCCCTTTCTGGGGCTCAGTGAGAAACATAGGGACCCACTTTGCAAAACTAAAAGAAGTGAAATCCCTTTCAATAGAGTGTGTCAGTGTATAAAGTACTTTCTCTCATGTATTATCTGATTATTCTAACATCACTACAGATTCCCCGATGTGTGAATGAGGAAACAGATTCAGTACCCGAAGTTGCAACTAGTTTTTCTACGTTAGTACTTCAAATATAACCTGTAGCTTTTAAAAAAACACCTATGTGGTTGGTTCTTACCCCAGATCTATTGAATTGGAAACAGTACTACCAAGGAATCTAGGCTTTTATATTTAGAAAAAAAAAGTGCTGCCCAAGTGAATCTGATATAGAGTCCACAAATTAGGAAATTAGGTGTGGAACAGGTCCCTTTCATACACTGGACAGCCTGAGAAATGGTCCACTCATGTCTCCTGGGTTTCTACTATTTCTAATAACCTTCCTCCAGAAAGCCTTGGGAGTGACAGAAAACCTTGGTCATGTCCATATCTCCAGTGCTGGAGATATCTGCTGCCTTCTCCCATCCCCCCATTATCTATGCTCAGGAATAAAAGTAGCTAATCGAAACCCAATAAAGTGACTGCTAGTGTATGACATCACGGTGAAGGTGGTTAGGAAGAGGGAAACAAATGAAGAACAAGACAAATATGATCTAACAGATTTTGCTGAACTACAAGACAGTTATTGGGTCTCAGGATCCAAACAGCACAGAACCTTCTCTGATCTGCAGAATCTTGCAGGGGAGATGAAAAGTAGTTTAGAAAAGCAGAATGTAACTAAAAACAACAAAAATCCTTCAGAGAAAGGGAGCAAAACAGGAAGTTTGCCAAGGTGCCTTCAATGCCTAGAGGACCAAATGCAAACTCTAGGGTGACATACAGGTCTCTGGGCCCTCCACATGCCCACCTTCCACCAACCTTTCCCTATGCCACACCCTGCATATTACCAACTCTGAACCCATACTACTTATAAGGATACCACTAGTTTCTCAGCAGTCTTTATACACATTCTCTTCGTCGGGTTGACCGCCTTACTTAAAACATGGGTCACCAGGATGCACCAAGCAAAAACAGTCTCTGCCTCAGTGAGCTAGAGTTTACAAGACCTATCTACCGGCAGACAATAAAGCAATGTAATGTGGTGCACGTTAAGGTCAGGGTACTACAGGAACACAGTAGAGGTCTAAGTTGAGAAGGGGTTAGGAGAGGAAGGCTTCCTATAGGAAGTGACTTTTTTTTAACTACCTTTGAAGTATTCCTATCAAAAGGAACACGAAACAACAGTACTCCAGGGGGCAGAGTTACAGGAAATGAAAAACTTCAGTGTCGCTGGGGTAGAAATGCTAGAGAAAAACGGAAGCGATACCAGAAAAAGTAGGTAAGGACCCAACGGTGAGGACTTGCGAACTCAGGCTTTTTGGGGGAGGCCGCTGGTGGTGGCGGCGTTGCTGACTCAGGGTTAGTCCCTCCCTACTGTCCGCGGTCCAGCGATGGTGCAGAGGCTTCCGGAACCCGTGGAGACTTCGCGTGCTCCCAGGCTTCAGCCTCTGACAGTGCCCCACGCCCGCACCCACCCGGAAGGGTACCTCCTTGCGGCGTCTGCGTGGCCCTCCGCCTCACGATCGCGACTCCAGTCACTCACTAGCCACAGCGCCGGCCCCACGTGCGCCTGCGCCGCGCGTGCGCAGAGCCCTTGCCCTCACGACCCGCCTTCGGGATGGACTGGACGGCGGGAAATCGCGCGGGGCTCTTAAAGTGTAGTTACTCTGTGTTTGGTCGCTCCCAATCGCGTCTCGAGGGGGCGGCAGAACGTGGCCCCATCGTTTAAAACACAAAATGCTCTGAATATATGACCGGGATGGAGGTTCTGCGCAGTGCTCTAAGCTGCAGTGCGCAGATGCAACATCCCGTCTCGCGAGACCGTGAGGTTGCCACGGTAACTGCCACTCACCATCTCGACTGCCTCCTTAGGGGACCAGTGTACCGCCAATAGTTCCAGGAGTGGTTCTCTCAGGGGACCCTTTCCCTTCTAACCCAATTTCCACCTTCCAGCGTGTTGGAGCCTTAGCCCTCTCTTCTCGCTCTAAGGATGCAAAATCCCAGCCTCATTGCCCCACTGTCAATCGAATCCCTTCAGACTGCCCAGCACTGTGAAAACCAAATAAGTGGGGAGTTGGAGAGTCGAGGAAAACAGGAAGTTATAGGCAATAATGTAGCGACTCTTGAATCCCCCGGAAGACAAGGGGAATTAGGCCTGCTTTGAGTTCACCCACAGCAGTCCGGAATATCCTATCAAGGGTCTGCTGTGACTGTTCCTACCAGTGGAGACATAGTTATGAATGGAGTCGCTGAAAAGTCGTGGACAATTGGTAAAAGAGCTGAATAACATGTTAGAGACCAGGAATCTAAATTTGTTGATCTATTCTGAGCAACTTAGAAGTTGGTAGGTTGTTTTGACATAATGCCTCCTCCTTCACAGTCCTTTTTTCTTTTCCTGACTTGGGACCTCTTTCTCTTCGTTTTTTCCATATTATCCTCCTTTTCTCAGTCTCTTCATTTCTTGTTTTCTTCCTCATTTTTTGGATCTAGCTTCTATATTTTCAATTTTCATCATCTCTGTAGTACCTAACAAAGTAAAACAAAAAGAGTGTTACTTTTGGTCAAGATTATTGCAAGTCTGGTGTGGCTGTGCCCACCTGTAATCCCATGGACTCAGGAGGCTGAAGCAGGAGGATCACAAATTCAAAGCCAACCCCAGCAATTTAATGAGCCCCTAAGCAATTTAGTGAGACCCAGTCTCAAAAATAACAAACAAAAAGGGCTGGGGGCTGGGGTTGTGGCTCAGTGGTAGATTGCTTGCCTAGCATGTGTGAGATACTGGATTCCATTCTCAGCACCTTATATAAATGAATAAATAAATGTTCATCGACAACTGAAATATATTGAAGATATAATATAAGATTAAGCATTAAAAAGAAAAATAACTGCTGGGATGTGGCTCAGTGGTAAAGTGCCCCTGGGTTAAATACCTAGTATAAAAAAATTACATTTATTGCAGGTTACATAAAGTATGTATGACATGATTATCATAAGAAAGAACAAGGTTACAATGAGTTTGAATATATCAACAGGCTTTTGTTTCATAAAACGGATCAGTAATTTATGATGGTAAACTGTAAACACAATGCATTTCTAAAGACAACTAGAGACTAGAGTGATGGAAAGAAATTTATATACGGTTTTGAACCCCTAGGATTCCAGTTTTATACTTTGAATATCATCTGAGCTTGCATTTGCTCCACTGGAAATTATCAGCCCTTGCATTACATGACTTTGGAGGCTGCCTAGGTTGATGCTAACTTCATCACTAGTATATGACCCTAGGCAAATTAACCTTCTCCATGAAGTGAAAAAAGAGTGTCTACTGTGAGGATCACAGGAGTTGACCTCTGTAAGGTACTTAGCCTAGTACCTGGCACATAGTAAGTGCTTGGTAAACTGAACAGTGACAACCATACCAGAATTAAGTTTATAAAAATTAAATGTAGTCTATGAATTTAGTGCTTGTGTTTTAAGAGTAGCAATGCAATTTCCACAAGAAGTTTGTTAAAATGCACAACTACATTTCAAAAGTTAATTTTATCTCCCATTTGTGTAGCATAAGCATTACAACAAAAAAGTAAAAAAAGAAAAAAGTCTTCCATGACCCAATCATCTCAAATATTTTCCATTCAGGATTCCCTTCTAATTTATTTCACATAAATTCAGGCTAAAAATAATATAAATTAAATTTTGTGTACTGGTTTCTTTTCCACATTGTCTTTCTCATGTTTCTCAAATACAGGCTTCCAGGGATCACTTTAACTCTTATGCATTTGGTATTCCATGATCAGTTTTACTTTTTAAGGAGAGCTGTTATTTTACTTTATAAAATATCAGTTAAGTCTTTGCATAACTTATAAAAACTTTTAATAGTTTATAAAGTTCATAAAAACCTTTTTATATTAATTCTAGAATTGGACTATTGTTAGATTTATATGCTTGCCATGATATAACAGTGGTTTAAGATTCTGGGTGTTAAGTGTGTCATTATTTACAATCCTTAGACAAAATAAAGGAAATTCCCAGCAAGAAAGTTTGTCACTAGAAAAATGTGACAGAATAGAACACCAGATTCTTATTTCTCTTTATGGCATTCTGACCTTTGCTCTGTGTGGGTTATTGTAACAACCCTTGTTACATAAACAATAATCGGTTATTTTCAATTTTTATTTTAGTATTTTAGTTACTAAAAATAGTCAAGGATGAGCTGCAAAATCATAGAACAGACTTTGAGTCTGAGCCATTGGGAGCTCTGCTAGTTAGGACTGCCTGACACTCCAAACACATCTGCGTCCATGGAGACAATGTGAATAGGAGGAGTTTCATGCATTGTAGCAATTCTAAGGAACAGCATAGCAGCACATTCATAAATAAAGCTAGTAAGGAGAAAAGAGCCTGACTGGACTCAGGTCATTTATTATCCTTACAGGCAAAACCGAGATCAGCATGCCAGTTCCCTGCACCCCTAACATCATGGGACAACATTCAGAAAAAGAATGTGCTTTGAAAAGAGATCTTAAAAGAACATTCTAGACTTACTAAGCAAACAGAGCAGTGTAACTTCCTTCTGCTCTTCTCCTGCATTCTTGAAATGACTGTAATGCCAAAATATCTCAACTGACGTTACAGAATGACACTTTTCCACAGAAGCCACACTGGACTAATAGAAAGCTCTCACTGTTCTGAAGCTGCCATTGGCCTGGAACCCCCACCCTGCAATTCTGTCATCCAGGACACCAACACATACACACATACACATAAACCCTGCTCAGAATGTTTCTCTAAAATTTGTGTCATTCACTTGGAAATTCATTAGTTTCACCACAAAAATATTTTTCTAAGAAAAAGTTCGCATGAAAAAGCAAAATATTTAAAACGTGGTTTTATGCAAAGGCAAGTTTTCTTCTTCTCTGGTTGCATTGTTCTACCTTCTAACTCAGGAGCTCTCTTCACACTGAGCTTGTTTTCTTCCAGTCGCCTTTCTCCATGAATGCTGTTTAAAAAAGAATTGGAAATGAGCTCCCATGTGACCTGGGAATGTGTTTCCAGTGTTCTGGAAATGAGATGAAAAGAGACTCACAACCTCATCCAGAATGTCTGCAGACTTGAAACAGCTTTGGTTTTGCTTCCTGGAAAACTGGGTCAAGCTGAACAGGCGTGCAGTCCTTTACCTTTGCTATAATTAAGAGGAGGCTGGGGTTTTGCAGCCTGTGGGCAAAACCCCAGTCCTTTTACATTCGTGATGAACAGTGTCCAGAGAGAACGCGAGTGGCTGGGGGAGACACGAGAGGCTGGAAATAACCACCACCCACAGCCCAGGTTTCTAGACATTGAGAGGAGAGAGGTATCCATCAAGAAGGAATCCTGAGGTCCGCGCCCTGGAGGAGCCTCCGTATGTTTCCTGGAAACAACTTTTGAGAGTAAAAGCGCGAGCCAGCGGCTAGAGGAACTTTCTTGAGTGTCCTCTCTTCCTGGCCAGTGCCGCTAAGATGGCAGCAAAGGGGCGCGGTCTCCAGTCCGGGTGGGACAACGCCGTCACTGCCCAGCCCCGCCCTCAGCACCTGGACCCAAGGGAGCTGCCGGGCCCCGGAGCGCGGCCAATCGGAGCGGCCGCCGGAGGAGAGCTGTCCTGTAAGGAGCGGCCCAGCACACACCAGGCACCGAGCGCCCAGAGAGCAGCAGCATCCCTGCCTTTGTCACCATGTCCCTGCAGGTAACACGGGGCATAGGGAAGCCTTGCGGGTGGGGATGGGGATGCTCTTAGAGGGAAGCGCTCAAATGGGGCGCGAGACAGGTATGCCTGCTGTCCTCCCCGGGAGCGCTGGACAGCGACCCTGTTGTCACTCCCACACCTGCCCCAGCGCCATCTTATTGCAGCGTAGACTGCACCTTGCCACCTGTTGATGACAAGCCAGGCTCTCGATGACAACCATTCTGGACCCCAGACACTGGTTGAACTACCCTCAGTGGAAAAGTAAGCACAGGCCTCTGGCAGCGGTAGCAGGCCCTCCCCCAGCCACTCTGGGTCTCTGGGAAGGAGGTGACATCCACGGAGGGAGACCTTCACATTGGAACCTTCTTGGGTTCTCATAGGCTAGTATCTCTCTGAACAGCTGAGCTCTGTGAGGCTCTAACTTTAAAATACTGTTTTATTGATGTTTCTGAAGTGGAAAACTTTGGGAAAGGGAGCAAATAGAATAAATAAGCATCTTCAGGAACTCCTTCACCCGGGTGATAACCTCTGCCAAAGACAGGTGACTTCTTTGTATTTTTCCATATGCGTATGTGCATATGATTGTAAGTGCACCTATATGTGCCTGAAATGCACACACTTATGATGTTATTGTGTGTATGCAATTTTGTTCCTGTACTTACTACTGTATTTTGAGCATTTTCTTACCATTAATGTCCTTCTAAAGTTTAATTGTTTATGTGCATAAAATTTCACAGATAGGTGTAGCTATTTTTTTTTAACCATTTCTTCAGGCAAGATGTTATAGGTGTGTAAAGGACACTCTCCAGAGTCACAGAGGCTCACACCCATGCCCTGTCACCCCCTTTATGTCTGCAACATATTTTAATCTCTGTGCCTCAATCATCTCATTTAGAAAGGGAGAACAAATAACTGTTAAGTGAGCAGAAGTACAGCATTTCAAACCGTGCTTGGTGAAGAGTAAATGTCCAGTAAGAATAAGCTTGTTAGATAATTAATTCATACTGAACTGTTTCCCAAATAATCAAAACTTTCTTCAAATCAAAAGATCTGAATGGTTGCTGTTTAGCTTAGTACTTTGGTTTTTTGCTATTGTTGTTGCTGGCTTTTTTTTATTTCTATAATGTTTTATTTCTTTAGCTTTAAAAATATTTTCAGTAAGGATTTAAAGGTAGAAGACTAAGAAGTACCCACCATAATGTTACCTACTAACAATGCCCTTGAATACTCAGAGAAAAATTCCATTTAAAACACCCAGTGGGGAAGTTGAGTACAGGGTACACTGAAATCTTACCATTTTTATAACTTTTACCTGAATCTAAAATTATTTTAAAATAAAACTCTCAAAGTATTAATAAAAAATTAAAAGTAACTTAAAAGACCAATAGCCGGCTGATATATTTAAACCTTCATAACCTAACTGGCATTATGGCAGCCATTGCATTGGTACTTGTGTTGCTCCAAGATGCTACATGTGACTCATTCAGAAGAAGTGAGAGGAAGGGGAGCAAGTACAGGGCCTCCAATCTTCTATGTTTTATGCTAGAATAAACAGAACTGGCACTCACTCCTGGAAGCAACAAGACAAATGGAATTCCTAACTCAACTACGATCCCCCAGCTTTATTTTTAAATTACAGTGTGTTTACTCTCTCAGCACAGTTTTAGGATGGTTGAAGTCATCTTAACTGGACATATTTCTTTCCTACATGGTGAAGCTAAAATAGCAAAACTGCTCCTTCAAGAAGGCGCATCTTTTCAAGTCTAGAGGGAGTCATGATTTTACACTGAGCTAATAACTAACCACTGATTAAGATCAGTGAAGTACCTTGACTGTGAGGAGTTCTCATCTACCTGATTCACTTGCTCAATGGGAATGAATGACTCAAAATGGCTTTATCAAGGTTACATGTGAGATACCTATGTGCTTCTGCTGCAGAAAGCTGTGTCTCATCTTTATAACTTTCTGACCTTTTCAATATCCAGTCACTCATTGACTCATCCAACAAGAATGTATGTACCAGACTCACACCTGCCTCTGCCACCTGAGGGCAGTCTGTAAGGCTCTCAGCTGTGGCCACCAAGGTGTGTGTTTATGCCTACGCTCCATTATGTGTATGTGAAGGAGGAAACTAAAGAATTCCACCCAACCTTTGTGCTGAGCCCTGGTAAATTCTGTCCATGCTGCCTGGAGAAACTTTGTTGCCCCTGTTCACTCAACAAACACTAACCACCTTCCCCCAGGCTCATCCCTCTGGGCTGCCCCTCCCTCCTCTGGTGCTGCTTCTCCTCTGTAGCAGGTCTCACAGGATCACTGCTGATGTGCAGGTCTCCCTCTGGATCCTGAGCACCTTCAATCAGACTTCCCTGCTCATCCCTGCCTGCCTAGCACAGGCCAGGCCCATCCTAGGTGTTCAGTGCCCTGTTAATTAGCATGGCACCTGTGATGAGCTCTGGGAGGGAAGAGTCCACAGAATCAAATTAAGAATATTTATATTCCTAATTGGATTTAGTCCTCGAACCTTCTTGCTGAGACTCATACAAATTGGGTTTCCCTTATCAGAACTACTGGGACCAAAAGCATTTCAGATTTTGGAATATTTCAACATACAGAATGAGATATCTTGGGGATGGGATTCAAGTCTAAACATGAAATCCATGTATGTTTTATATATGTGAATATACCTTGATAGCCTAGAGGTCATTTTATGTATTTTTAGTGCACCTGTGTTTTGAATGTGCTCGTGGTGTGAAATTTTCATGGTGTGAAATTTATCTATCGGCACTCCGAAAGTTCAACCTGGGAGCTTTTCGGATTTCAGATTTTTGGATTATGGATGTCCAACCTATAGTATCTGTTTTTCCTCGTGAAGCTGCACCTCAGAGGAGCTTTTTGTCTTGCAGAGTCCCACAGCAGTGTGCCTCAAAGGTAGAGTAGAAATCTAAGTATGCCACGCAAGGCCAGTATTATTTCCACTGCTACTCACTGTGGTTGGGGAGGTGTCTTGGTGGAAGGGACAGTGGAACAGGGCACTAAAGTAAGAACAGATCAAATAGAGGTGTCAGGGAAGGCAGGCTGGACAGAAAGGAATGCTGGGTGCTGCTCTAGACCAGGGTTCCCTACCTGGGGAGGGAGGAGGGACAAACGGGGATTGCTGGAATGGCATGGGACAGTGTGTCGGGGTCAGTGTGGAGGGGGTCTAAGATGTTCATTAGATCTTTTTGTGCTTCTGCAGCCCCAAGAATATGAAGAATAACTTCCCATAAACTCCTTCCTGCAAGGCAGGGTGGGGGGCTTGCATGATTTTTCAGAAACATTAGAATATTAATCAAGGTTTGGTTGGCCAAAAAGAATTGAGTTGGTGTCACTGGAGAAAGGCATGAAGCTTCATAGCACAGAACCCTTGAGATGCTGATACACCTGAAGAGAAGCATCCCTGCACCCTGCCCCCTCAGTCACCTGGCTGGCTTGTCCTGGGGAGCCCTGGTCACTCGTACAGCATTTGTTTTGTTTTCCTTGCACATGGACTATATGCACATTATGAAAACTTTGTAGAGAAGAGAAGTTTTAAAAACCCGGGAAACCTACCAATAATCAGAGGCAATTACTGTCTACCTATTTAATATATTTCTAGTCTGATTTTTTTTCTATATAGCTTTCAAAGCTGAGCATTCTGAAACATTTTTGTGTTCTTTGTTAAAAGATAAACTAAAAGTGTTTTTCGTGTCCTCATAATTGTGCTTTTATTAAGAGTGACTTTTTCTACCCACTCTTCCAAAGAGTCTTTTAATACAACTAATAATAGCTGACCCTTACTGAATAATCACCATATACCAGCCATTCTCTTAAGTATGTTACATGTACTTACATTACATTATTAAATCACATTATTTAAGTTCTCTTAACAAAAGTGTTGTTATTGTCTTGTATTCCAGATGAAGAAACAGACACAGGTTAGTAACTTGCCCAAGGTACCCAACTCTTCAGTAATAACACTGAACTTAACCATGATGTTATGAGAGTAGCAACTGAGTTCCTTGAAGGGCAAGGCAACTTTCTCACAAGCACACATCCTTCTTCGTCTCCTATAGAAATTTGTTAGGAAGCAGGGCCATTTTCAAGGTTATTTAGGCTGAAGATCCTGGTCTCCAATTTAGAGATGACTCATGTTCATCACAAAGCAACAATCCTGGCTGTGCTGCTGTCCTGTCTTTGGGGTTGGCTTTGCCCAGCAACACTGCTGAGCTCATAGGCTTCTAAGGTTACAATAGGGCTGTCTCTTCACTTTCTCTACCAGGCATTTGGACCAAAAGGAAACACTGGCACCAGGGGAAAAATATAGGACAGATGAGGGCAGGGCTGGGATGCCATGTTCACCTTCCCTAATTTGATACCCAGGCTACCGACGACTCTTGTTCCCCCAACTTAAAGCAAATGCCAGAAGGTAGATACAGTTAATTAAAAAAAAAAGAATAAGGAATTCTAATAAGGAAAATAATCATCTAAGAGGTCAAAAGGGAGAGAGATGAAGTGTCCAGGAGTGCTCAGACTCCAGGGCAGGCAGAGCTGGACTTCCTCCCTGAGTGGAATTCAGCAAGAGAGCACCTGCTGTCACAGTCTAAGACCCTTGGGAGGTAGGGAATGCATGCTGTAGTTTGGATATGGAATGTACCCCAGAGGTCCTTGTGGTATAGGATCTGTCCCTAGCATGGCACTATTGGAAGATGGTAAAAACTTTTTTAAAAGAGGTAGAGGCCAGTGGGAGGGCTCTAAGTCATTGGGGACATGATCTTGAAGTGGACTGTGATCCTTGCTCCTTCTCCCTTGCTGTCTTTTGTTTCCAGACATGAGTAAAGTGGTTTTGCTTCACCACACACTCCTGCCACGATTATCTTGCCACAGAGCCAAAGCCATGGAGTCAGTCCCTTGTGGACTTAAACATCCAGAACTGTGGACCACAATAAACCTTTCCTCTTTATAATTTGATTAATCTTCAGTGAGTGTGTGATAGTGACAGAAAGCTGATTCACACAGAGAGACTGGGGTTTTTGGAGAGAATTCAGGAAGATACAGACAATGTTTCCCACTCGAGTGTATTTGTATGTTCAGTTTTGCTAATCAGCTCTAAGTTGCTTGAAGAACTTCTCTTTTCTGGACATTAGTTGATATTAAGTCTTACAGTTTTTGTTCTCTGTGTTGAAACTATACAAGCAATCCAACGAAATCAATGATATTGACTGTACTCAGAAACTAGTTAATGCACGAGATAGGAAGAAATCCACTGACATTGAAGGGTGTGGGCACTGTGAGAGTTAGTGTCGTGGACATGGAAGAGGAAGTTGGTGTTCACAGGATGATCCAGAAAGCTGCACTGAGTGTGATGCCCTTTAAAATATGTAAATGGATCCTTTTCAGTGTCATGAATTTTATTTAGTTATCCATACTTTGTTTATGTATCAGGTAATTTCCAAGAAAGGTGTCTATGTGTCCCAATAAATTAGGAAAATTCTAGTGGAACCCGAGCAGTAATTTCTATTTGACCCCCCCCTTCCTCCTCTCTGAGTTTCATTCCTTGTTGGTCAACACCCACAAAGTGCAGTGAACCTTCCTAACATTAGCACATGCACTGTGTGCCTTTTGTTTTGCTTTTTGTGTTACTTTTTATTATTTGACTTTAGGCAGATTTTGACAGGGCCACAGAAGATGTGAGGAAGCTGAAAACAAGACCGGAGGATGAAGAACTGAAGGAGCTCTATGGCCTTTACAAGCAAGCTGTCATTGGAGACATTGATATTGGTATTATATTATCCTCTTAAAAAATAAGGACATACTTGGTTTAAAGAGTATTTGTGAAAGTGCACAATAAGAAGTCAACTTGAAAATCTTTCTCTCCTTCTTTTGGCAGCATGTCCAGTACTATTGGATGCAAAAGGCAGGGCGAAGTGGGAAGCATGGAGCCTCCAAAAAGGTTTTAATTCTTAAACAAATTTCAAGTCAGGCTTCTTACTCACCCCCACACTAACTAGCGATGTGATCTGTTTGTGTCTTTCTAGGGTTGTCGAAGGAGAATGCCATGAGTGCCTATATTTCTAAAGCAAAAGATTTGATCGAAAAATATGGAATTTAGAGCGCAGCTGATGAGAATGTGCTCCTTCTGAAGGCTTCATAATGGTATCTAGACCTAACCTTTAGTGGGAAATGCACAGTTAACACTGTGGACCACAGACCTTTTTTTTTTTTTTTTTTTTTTTTGCTATGAGCAGGAATTGTAATACTTAGGAGCATGGTGAAAATGCACAGTTAACTAAATTTCACTGGCTTAAACCAAGTGACTTTAGAGGTTCTTTTAAAAAATCATTGCTCTGGTAGTACATATACTAAAACATACCCCCCCCCTCGCCCCCGCAGTGTTGTTTGAAGGCATGCTAGGCAAGCACTCTACCATTTGAGCTACTGCCCTACCTGTATACCAAAACTTTGATTATTTGCTCTTTTGACAAATCTGTTCTCTATAATGAGTGAGTACTACTGGGGTAATAAAAACAGTTTATTAAGAATCAACAGCAGCCGGGTACAGAGTGCACATCTGTAATCTTAGCTTCTTGGGAAGCTGAGGGCAGTAGGATTACAAGTTCGAGGCCAGCCTTGTGGGGCTGCAGGGAGTGGCTCAGTGGTAGAACAGTTGCCTGATGTGCATGAGGTCTAGGGTCCCATCCCCAGTACCACAAATAAACCAGGAAGGAAGAAATTTAAATTTAATAAACCAGGAAGTCTGTCTCTAGCTCCTCAAAGAAGGAAAAAAGCCACTGTGGAAATTTTAAATGTTTACCTTTAAAACATAAGAGAATCAAACTTAAATGTATCTAATGGTCCACTGTACTCCTTCTGTGCCCCTTGGGTTCAGTTTTGTCACAGTGAAAATGTGAAGTCCTGACCCAACTCAGTCTTTCCCAGATCACAGGTTCTTTGAAAGCCGCATATAGTGACACATGCTTGAACTCAGGAAGCTAAGGCAGGAGGATCACAAGTTTGAGATCAGCCTGGGCAATTTAGTGAGATTCTGTCGCAAAAAATAAAAAAGGGCTGGGGCTGTAGCTCAGTGGTAAAGCATTGCCTAGAACGTGCCAGGCCCTGGGTTTGATCCTCAGTACTGTAAGGAAAGAGAAAAAAGAAAACCTGTTTGAGATTCCACAGGATAAACATCCCTCAAAAGAATGTACCTGTTTCCTGCATGAGTTTAGGTTTGGGGGATCAGGATAGAGCTCAGTGGTGGAGTGCTTATCTAGCATGTGTGAAGCCCTGGGTTCCATCCAGCACCACAAAAACAAAACAAAACAAAAAACAAACAAAAAAACCCTCCAAAAAAAGAGTTCAGGTTTGATATGGAATTACCAGATGGATAGATTGGCTTCATTTTACCTAATGAACAAAACAAAGCAAAAGCCTCTTGATCCACTAGATGAATTTTCAGGGAATTAAACTGAGTAATACCAAAATGTTATGTACTATATGATTCTATTTAGGTGAAATTCTTGAAGTGGCAAATTATAGATATAAAGGATAGAATTGTTTCCAGGGGTTGGGGTTGTGGCTCAGTGATAGAACACTTGGCCTAGCACGTGTGAGGCACTGGGTTCAATTCTCAGAACCACATAAAAATAAATAAATAAAGGCACTGTGTTCATCTACAACTAAAATAAAATATTTAAAAAAAAAGAATTGTGTTTTCCAGAAAGGAGGGAGGTGTATATGGTTAGCACAGGGCAGCAGGAGGGTCCTATAGTGTTAGAAGTTCTGTCTCTTGACTGTTGCACTGTCAATATTCTGGTTGTAATATTTACTATTTGCCCAGTGTTAATAGTAGGAGAAACTTTTTATTAGTGCATATTAATTATACAGCATAATGGGTTTTATTTTAGTATATTCGCTCATGAATATAGCATACTTTATTCATTTTATAGTATTTCTATATTATTTCCTAAAATTACCTGGGGAGCTACAGTTACCTTGAAAAAACTTAATTAAAAAAATCAAGATTGATTTCTTATCTGTAAATTTTGGGAATGCAAAAATGATTCTCATCTTTACTAAGTTTTGCCTAAGGATAGAAGTTTTCCATACTGAGGTCAAGGCTTAAGTCCTTCAAAGATAAGACGTTAGCAATGATGGGCCTGGTTGTTTGTAAACAAAGGCCTGGAAACTCAGAGCTTTTCTCTAGTGGACTTTACCTCCACCAGCTGGAGGAGCAGCAGAAGCAGCTCACCCCCAAATCCTGGCATTTGCTACACCATGAGACTCCTGAAATCCAAACTGTGTTGACTAAAGTGTTTTTTAAATTAATATTCACAAATTCAAATTACTTTTTAAAAATATTTTATTAGTTTTTGATGGACCTTTTATTTTATTTATTTATCTGTGGTGCTGAGAATCGAACCCAGGGCCTCATACATGCTAGTCAAGCACTCTACCACTGAGCCACAAACCCCAGCACCCCGCCTCTCTTTTTTGTACCAGGAATTGAACCCAGTGGCACTTAACCACTGAACCCTTTTTATTTTTTATTTTGAGACAGGGCCTGCTAAGTTGCTCAGACTGGCCTTAAACTTGTGATACTCCTGCCTTAGCCTCCAAGTCCCTGGAATTATAGGCATGTGCCACTGTGCCTGGCTCAAATTACTTTTGTACCAATCTTTTAGTAAGGGGGCTCTGGAAATTGCATCAAATTAAAGGGTGGTACAGTATATAATAAACATTTAGCATAATTTGCTTGAGGTTGTTTCCAGCCCAAGTTTATTATGTGAATTCTAACTCAAAGCCCTCCTTCTAGTAATGAATTTTATGTTATTTGTACTTTGTTAAAAAGGGAGCGTAAATTCTGGAAAATTTTCCTGTGTGCATTTTCCTTAATCTTATTTATTAAGATCCTACCTACATTATTTTAAAATAGTAAGAAAGAATAAGCTCATGTTACACGATTGTAAACAAGTAGATGCTTTAAAAGTTAACATTTTAATATATGATGTTATGTTAAGCAGTGTGGGCTGTAAGAAAATGACATCAGTCACCCTAGGTAGTGGAGTTTGGTGTAAAGATGTAAAAGAAATAAGGAAATTGGGGGAGGGGATCTGACTGCATTAGTTAGGCTTGATGAGAGGAACCAGTTTGGGAATTGACAGAGTTCAGGGTCCACGGATAATAATTCCAATCATTTCCCCTGTCACCCATTTTTACCACTAAAATAAATGAGGAGGACTGGAAGGTATAGTTCAGAACACTTGCCTGGTATGCACAAAAGGCCCTGGTTTTGGTCCCCAGCACTGGAAAAAAAAAAAGTAATTGAAGGAAAAATAATACTTTACCAAGCATGAATTTTGTTGACAAACTTCGCACAAATGAGCATCAAATTAAATTCTAATACAAAGATAAAGAACTCTGCCAGAAGTATTTCTTACCTGTTTGCCTTTCATCACAAGATACATAAATAATCCATGGAGAAATACATTTATTCATATATAATAAATCACCCTGACAGTAGAAAATGTGTGATTTCCAATCTCTGACTAAAACTTCTGAGGCTACATCTGTATAAACAAGATGACTATTGTAAGGCCAAGAGGAAAAAACCTACAAGTTGGCAAGCAATTATAGTTCTAGACACTTGGCTATGTAGTTCTTGATGAAGTTTTCATTGTCAGGTTGCAGAAGATAAAAGTGATCTCCTGGCAGCACATGAATATCGCATTTCCACTGGTATTTCTTTCCAGGCTAACATAAACAAAATTTCATTGAATAACAAAAGACATTTACCAGTACAACTAAAGACTTATTTCCACATATTATTTGTCTAAGAGTTGATACCCAGTGGTGGAGTTACTTTCAAGGTGTCAGGTTCTATGTGTCCTATATCTTTAATTTCTCTAAGATCTATCAGTATACAGTGGTTACTTGTGTTCTCTCATTTTACATAAGATCAGTACCTCTCCATTTATATTACATAAAAATGGGATGAATTTTGTATTAACTGCAGTAACTGGTAGTTGACATTTGCTGAAAACAATCAAACATAAATTTCAATAAAATACCCAAAACTATAAAAATAATTTTACCTTCTACATTTTTTTGCTAGGTCTTCAGATTCAACAAAGCATGTTAAGTCACAAGAAAGAATGGCCTTAGAAGGTGTGTCGAAACTGTAGACAAAAAAGAGCTGGTTAAGCAACACCCCAGAACCTCTTCCTGTTAATAACTTCATTGAAATGAAACAGGGGGCCTCACCTTTTACTTTTCTGACAGTGCGTGCAAACATTTTTCCACCAGGAGCACGTCTCCCTGTGAAACTGCCGGAGAGTCACTTTGGTCCAGGTCATTTTCCAATCTCATCTAAGTTCTAGAATGTGCAGGTGGCAGCAGGATGGGTGTCCCAGGCTCAGGGTGAGGCTGGTTACAACCAGTGCTGTTGACCATTGTAACCTAAATGTGACCTCCCTGCTCCCTCCCAGCTCTCTGCATGGTCCAGTGAAGGTTCCCATGTACAGAACAAGATCAGGTTCAACCTCAGTTTCACCACAAGAGCACAAATATATTTACTAAGCTGGATGCTGGGTGCTGGGGACATGCAAATAAGCAAATCAAGTCTTGCCCTCTTATGTCTGAGACTGGCTGGGGAGAGAATGTGGATGAAATAATCAGACAACTCAAGAGAGATGGAAGTACTACCAAACCAGGTGATCTCAGAGCATGGGACAGGTGGGGGGACAGGCCAGGGTCAAGGTGGGTCTCCTGGAGGAAGTGGAGTGCATCTGAGATCTGAATGAATAGTAAAGAACTGAATGAAGGGGACAGAGACTGCAGGGAAACAGAAAAGGAGTTCAATTTATTGCTCAGAGAATGCAGCGGGTATTGGGAGAAATTAAGGTGAAGGAGTAAGCAAGGGCCAGGTGTAGGCTACGTAGAGGATTGTGGTTGTCCCAAGAATGATATGTCACAAAAGGATTTAAGTCATGATCAAACTTGACTCTCATCCCCCTGAATATAGTGCAGGGAATGGACTGGAAGGGGACAAGTGTGTATGAGAGGACCAACTAAGGGGCTCTTCAATAGTCCAGGCAAGGGTTTCTCTTCTACAGGATGTAAAAACTAGGAGTGTGACTCCTATCCTCAGAGTGAGGGGGTAAAAAACAGATTGACTCATGGGAAATTGTGGTGCAGGGCACACTGCAGGCCCGCTAAGGAGAGGTGGGGGTGTCATAGGCTCAGTCCTTGTCAAGTGTACAAAGAGGCATCGCAAATCAGCTAGGGTTTTAACAGGAGCTGGGGACCCAGTGTGGGGTGGTGGGTCAGAAGGAACTCACTTCAACTCGCAGGCTTCAGTATTGGTCCACAAGGAAGATCGGGAGCAAGGCTAGAGGCCAAAGGGAAAGGGTTTGTGGCAGTGGGACAGGAACTAACCACTGCCACCTGGCCAGGCCCTTCTCTCATTCTAAGTGAATGCCTTATACTACTGGAGAGGGGCATGAACACCTCATGGCAGAGCACAGGTGAAAACACCTGGCTGCTGGGGAAGGACAGACACACAACCCTCTACCCTTGGGGAAGTAGGACACAGTTCTATTCCAAATCCAAGCAGAGTGGCTAGGTGGGTAACAGGGTGGCAAAGCACTTGTCTAGCATGCAAAAGGTCCTGGATTCCATCCCCAGCACCGCAAAACAAAACAGAAAAACCAATGAAGCAGAGGTCTGCTGCTTGGGAGAAGAGGCAAGAATTTTCCATCCAAGCCAACCAAGATACATGTGGTAAGATTTGTCTGTAACAGGGAGAAGGGACAGCCATCCTGAAAAAGTCCCACCCACAAAGCCCAGACACAGGGGCCTACTTAGGAATGATGCTTGTGACAGTCTAGATGCCCAAGAACTCTGGTAGCCCACATCCGGTAACAAGCAACAGTCATCTACATGGGGAGCAGTAATAAAAGGGGAGAGACTATCCTCAGTCTCAGGGAAGAATGAAGGTTGGGGGTGAAGCAGGACTACTAAGGGAAAAAAGTATGCTTCAGCAGCCTCATCCCCACATTAACACCAAAGGAACAGGGAATTGATGGTGCATAAAGGTAACCATAGCAACAACAAAACCCAGACTCAGCTCAACTCCAGTCTAGATTGACTCAAACTCCCCCCAGTAAGGGCAGAAAGAGAGATGTGCTCAAATTCATATCACAGATTCATTTCTGCATCTACCATTTTATAAATGATAATTGCCTTCCAAAAAGTATAAAAAGTTTTAAAATTTTACACATAACAATTCAACAAAATTTTCAGATGCACAAGAAATAAACAATTGATTGTTAAGAGATAAAACAGTCAAAAGAATCAGGTGTGTGGTCTGGGGCTGTGGCTCAGTGGTAGAGAACTTGCCTAGCATGTGTGAGGCCCTGGGTTTGATTGTCAGCATCACATAAATAAAGATGTGTCCATCTACAACTAAAAAGAAAAAAAAGAATCAGGTGTGAATAAGACCAAAATGTCGTAACAAACAGGAGCTCTAGAGTATCTATGATAAATATGTCACCTTAGTGGGAAAGGTAGATAGTGTACATATGCAAATGAGGAATGTCTTTTTAGAGATGAAAACTCTTAGAAAGAGTCCAATAGAATTTCTAGAAATAACCAGCCACAGAAAAGAAGAATTTATTTGAGAGGCTTGTCTTTGGACTCACAGCCAGGGAAACAGTGAACTTGAAGACAGCCAGTAGAAATTATCCACACAGAAACAAAGAGAAATAAAAGTTTAGCAAAGACATCATCCAAGAGATGTGGGACAAAAGCAGCCTAGCGTGTGTAGAGTCAGGATCTCAGAGGAGCGTCAGGCAAGAGACTGTCAGAGCTTTGGAACTGTGCCACTGACACATCTCCACTCTGGACACCAGGCTCTGAGCATTGGTGTTAGGTGATGGGGAAGGACTGAGAGACGCTCTGGGCCTAATTTATTTATACTGGAAAAAGCTGAGAGCTGAGGCTGGGTAAAGACCCAACAGACTGAGAAAGGGGAAGAAGCAAGAGAGAAACAGAAGAACCTGAGAGCAGGGTCTGGGGAGACCTTTTGGAACTGGAGAAGGCTAATCGTGGTGACTTGACTACCGCAATGTGATTCACCCAAGTGAGGGTGAGAATGTTAAGATGGTTTTCTTTATTCTAGAAGTGGAATAGTCCTAGGACTGACTTGTGTTTTATTTTTGGTCTTTGGGAGGTTTATTTGGAGTGAAAAAAATGGAATGCTAGTGAGTTTTTTAAAACTATGTTTCATTTTTAAAAATGGCCTGTGTTTAGTTATATGTCAAACCCAAACTAATGGCCTATGTTTAGTTACATGAGTTACTTTTTTCCCCTTTGCTTGCACAGATGAGATAAGATGTTAAAGAAATGTGCTCAGAATCTCATAGCTGGTGAGACACAGGCAGAGGGTCTTGATAGTAGTAAGGGGACTCTTTAACAGTTAAACCTTAGTGTTTGACTATTGTACAAGGCCTAATTATCATACACAAGACTATGTATATACTATGTATATACTATTTCTTTTTTTTATTATCAGCATAGAAATTTATTTGAATTCAAAATAATATGGTTATATTTAGAATAATGTAATAATTATCTAAAGCAAATATCATCATTGGCTCTGAAACAGTCTAAAGATATCATTCTGTGAAGTCCAAAAATATGTAGTAAGAATGTATACAGAAGCAAAAAAATATAGAAATAAATCTGCTGAGTACTAGGAGTTGTAACAAGAGGGGTACACTGAGATACTGTAACAGAGTCTAAATGATAAAACATGCAGCAACAAGTCCTCTTGCTTTATCAACTCCCTGGAGAATAAACCAGTAACCTCAGGAATGCAAGAATACCAGCACTTGGTTAACAGGACAAACTTCCTGAGGGACATAGGTAGTAATTCACTATACTTCCTTTCTCTAACTCCTTTCCTCACTTCGATTTCTTTTCTTTCCTTTAAGATGGGTTTCATCCTATTAACAAAATATTTGGCAATATTTTATTTTTTGCAAAGTAAATTTCCCATTCAAAGTATTCAACAATTTAGTAGAAGTTACTCTAGGATCAAACATTTTAAAAAGATTAATTCAGTTAGTTAGCAGAGACCATCAGTGGCTGGCAGAAAAAAAAAATTTTTTTTTCCTGATAATATGTTTGCTAAATAGACAAAAAGAATAAGCAGTTAAAAATGGGTGGTAAATCCTAGGGATTACTTAACACAGACAATCAAAAGAGACAGATGACCTTTGATTAAATCCATTTACTTGTGGAGTGAGCTAGGAGGTGGTGGCTCCAAGATAGTTTGGTTCCCAACAATGTCCATGGCCAAAGGGCATATTCAGAAGTTCTCTTCCTCTCGTAGAAACTGGAAAACAGCTGAGAAGTCTTTTGTGGAATAGCCCTTTGCACACATAATCCTGTAGATCTGATGAGCCAGATTGCTCAGAAGGATTGGGCTCTTTGTGCTGGTAGCAGAATCTTGTGCCAACCCCAGATCCTTAACCATGAGTGTTGTTCCAAATCCACCCTGATAGTTATTAGCCGAAGGAACTCCATCCATCACCCCTGGTACAGGATTAGAAGTGTCACTTGACCAACACCGTCCTGAACTCATATTTAGGATTTTAGCCAATAGTTTTGGGTCAAGTCCTAACCTGATTCCAAGATTCATAGCTTCAGCGGTTCCAATCATACTAATAGCTAACAGCATGTTGTTGCAGATCTTTGCAGCCTGCCCAGTTCCAACAGCTCCACAATACACCACATTGGAGCCCATGCAACCCAGCAACTCTTGGGCAGCAGCAAATTCTTCTTCGACTCCTCCTACCATAAATGTGAGGTTCCCAGACCGAGCAGCTCCCACACCACCAGAAACAGGGGCGTTCATGAAAACTGCTCCCATTTTCTCAACTTCTTTGGCCAATTCCTTTGAAACAGAAGGATCAATAGTACTGGAATCTATTAATAATGAGCCTTTCTTCACTTTTTTTAGAATCCCATTTGCTCCAGAGTAAGCTTCTACAGCATTGATACTGGTAGGCAGCATTGTAATAATTCTGTCAGCCTTTTCAGCTACATCTGCTGGGGAAGACACTACCTGTTCACCTGCCTCTTGAAACTCTTTGCACGCATCAGGGAATACATCATAAATAATGAGCGGATAACCATGTTTCATGAGATTTTTTTGCCATTGGATTCCCCATGTTGCCCAGTCCAATGAATCCAACCGGAGTCTTAGAAGCCATTGACCTAGAACACACCGCTGCAAGGCTGGCTGCTGCCGGCCGCTGCCTGTGGTTCCAGTACCGGAGGCCGGAGGTGGCTCTTCGGAGCCACAAGGAGGTTGCCATGCTCCCCGCCCGCCCCGTCTCCCCGCGGTGACCTCCACCGCCTCCCAGCTGGGCCACTGACGGAGAGAGTGCGCAACCCCGCGGCGGGCTGGCGCGATAGCCTATGTATACGCTATTTCTTTGAATATTCATAGCAATGTGGATTATTTATGATTTTAAAAAATTAACTGGCAATTAGTAATTTTACATATATCTATATACATATATACGTATATGGTATACAAGGTGACATTTCGATACATGTATTCATTGTGGTATACAAGGTGACATTCTGATGCATGTATTCATTATGGATCAATTAAGTCCAGCTAATTTGCACATCTATCACTTGACATACTTAAAATTTTTATGATGTGAACATTTAAAATCTATCTTAGAGATCTTGAAATGTATATTATGTTGTCATTAACTGTAGTCATCATGCTAATAGGTCTTAAAAACTTATTCCTCCTCTTTAACTGAACACTAGTACCCTCTAGCCAGCATCTCCCCATTCCTCCCCAAATATCCAGCAACTGGTAGCCACCATTTCACCCTCTACTTCTATTGGTTCACATTTTTAGTTTCCACATATTAGTGAGAATGTGCAGTGTTTGTCTTTCTCTGTCTCGTTTATTTCACTTAAATAATTTCCTCAGGGCTCATCCATGCTGTCATAAGTGACAAGACTTCATTATTTTTAAGGCTGAATATTATACCACCGTGTATATATACATTTTCTTTATTTGCTGAAGTAGGCTTAGGCTGATCCACATTTGGCCCTTGTGGATAATGCAACAATGAACACAGGAGTGCAGATCTCTCCTAAGAAACTAATATGGTAATTCTATTTCTGTTTTTTGAGGAATCCCCATTCTCCATAATGGCTGTACTAATTCACATCACGGCAACAGTGAGCAGGTGTTCCCTGTTCTCCACCTCTTTTTTTGCACTTAATATCTTTTGTGTTTTGGATAATCATCATCCTGGCAGGTATCAGGTGGCATCTCATTTTGGTTTTGATTTGCATTTCCCTGATGATTAGTGATGTTGAGCACCTTTTCCTACATCATTTGCACATCTTTGAGAAATGTCTATCAGGTCCTTTGCCCCATTTTTACATCAGATTGTTTTCTTGCTATTGGCTCTTTGGGTCCCTCATACATTTTGGATACTAACCTCTTATTAGTGTCTGATTACAGATACTTTCTCCTAATCTATAGGTCTTCTCTTCTCCCAATTGATTGTTTCCTTTGCTGTGGAGAAGCTTTTTGATTTGTATAATCTCATTTGTCAATCTTTGCTTGTTTCCTGTACTTTTGGGGTTATGTCCACAAAATCACTGTCCAGGTCAATGTCACGGAGTTTTCCCCGAAAGTTTTCTTTCAGGAAGTTTTCATTGTTGGGTCTCATGTTTAGTTTTGAATATTTTTGAGTTGATCTTTGTATACAGTGTGAGGCAAATGTCCAGTTTCATTCTTTTGCATATGGCTATCCAGTTTTGCCAACACCATTTATTAAAGAGAGAAAAGAGTGTCCTTTCCTTATTCTGTATTTGGCATTTTTGTGGACCATAAGTGCATAGGTTTACGTCTGGGCTTTCAATTCTGTTCCTTGGTTACTACATCTGTTTTTATGCTAGCACCATGTGAATTTGATTGCTGTAGCTTTATCTGAGGCAGGTATTTTTTGTTTTGTTTTTTGGTACTGGGGATTGAACTGAGGTGCAATTTATCATTGAGCTGCATTTCCAGCCCTTTTTATTTTTTATTTTGAGACAGGGTCTTGCTAAGTTGCTCAGGGCCTTGCTAAATTGCTGAGGCTGACTTTGAACTTGCCATCCTCCTGCCTCAGCTTCCTGAGTCACTGGAATTAATAGGTGTGCATCACTGTGCCCAGCTGAGACAGGTATTTCTTTGATCTTGATTCTGTGCTCAGCCAGAAACACAAGACGGCTTAGTCTTATGGGAATCACAGATACTTAGGATAGAAAAGGAGATAAGAATAGGCTGAGGATATCTAGGAAGTAAATTCTGAACTTAGACAGCAAGTGGAAAGACATGTGAAAATGGAAAGGCCTTTCTCAGTTCTCTGATTCACTTTTTGTAGGTATCTGTATAAACATCTGGTAGCAAGCACAGCCCATGGTGGTCCAATGCCTGTTGCAGGTTTTGTGGTTGAAATAAAAGTAATGTAGGCCCAAACACCTGCTTTCAAGGAACTTAAACCAAGAGAACAAGCACCAGGTAAAATAGAAGAAATGCATGATGGTATATAAGGGTGACTAGGCTCCAATGCCAGTTCTACAATGGTGACTTTGGGGATGATAGACCAGGAGGAGCCATCTGTAGGCTTAGGTTGTTGGGGGAAGATTGACAGAGTCTTAAGATTTCAATCCTATCAGAAGACTCAAGCATTAATCCAGACATCCCATTGAGACAAGGAAGGAGAGAGATGTCCTGAAGCTAAAGAAGTTCTGGAACAAATTCACAATAAAGCAAGCTTAGCCAACTATTGCTCACCTCTGTCTACCCCACACTTCACAATAGGTAGTGATCCATTCCTGCTGATCCTGCAAAAAATGCTTTGACATTTATTCAATAAATATCCATTATATGATACAACATGCACGTCTAACCTATTGTATGTTTACATATATTTTAAAGAAAAGATGTGCTGGTCATTTTATAGACCCAATTTCTGTTCTTAGTCTCCATTCTAAGCCAGTACAGATATCGCAGTTGGCTCTAAAGGAAATGGAAACCAACTCTTTGAACATTACCTTTCCATATACACACCCTCTGAGAACTGCCAATCTACGTTTTTCTGTAAATATCCACACACAATGTTGTCTCAGTTACTTACCTGTAATTACTAACAAACTGCACATCTGCCAACAGTTTGGGAATACATTGTTGTTAAAGTTCTCGGTCATCAATAATTTTCTTGGGGTGCCTCCATACTTTATGGTGTAAGAGCTCATTTGTTCTTCCAACAATTCATTAAGTTTGGCAATTTGAGGCTGGGCCTTTGACTGGAAACACCAACACACACAGGACAATGTGGGTAAAACACAGCTGCTCATAAATTGAAAGTTTTCTATTGAAAATCAAGTCCTTAAATCAAGGTGAGGAAATGGAATTCTTCATCTAAAGGCTTCAAGAGAAAATTTTTCTTTATGAAAGCAGGAAAAGGAAAGTTCTTAGTAATTTTAGTCTTATAGTGCCACCAAAATGGCATTCTGGACTCAGAATCCCTGCAGACGTGAATTCTGAGGAGAGGATGAGGGACCAAAAGGGGAAGAGGAAGAGTAGCAGGAACCACAGTTTAAACTAGGTTTAAAAGTTACAGAAGTTTGACATCACTGTCCCCTTTCAAATTTTCAAGGATTCTTTCCTGGTTCTGATTGATCACTTTTCTGAAAATTGATTGAGTTCCCAGCTACCCAAAGAAAGAAAAAGCACAGATGCCTCTGAGTTCAGAGGCAGGAGCAGTGCAGGTGATTATCAAGGGACCGATGAAGTGCACTTCAGAGAAATGGAGAGAGTATGACATTGAAAGGGATTTGAGGAATTTTCAATAGCAAATAGTGTACCTGCCATCATTCCCTTGTCAGACCAAAGTTGCCAGAAAGGAAAACAACAGCCTGATTTTTCTTGCCCCCATTTTCTTCCCCTTCCTCCTCTTTCCAAAGAAAATGAAATCACTTACATGGGGGGTAGTCATACTTGACATAAACAAGTGTACTGGCTCCAGATTATATTTTTCCTTTAGGTGCAGGGAAGTCATAAAAGCAATGTAGGATCCCATACTAACTTGTGTAAAGACAAACATGATGATAACTGTTCAGTAAGACTTATGATGGTACAAGTATTATAAGCACAGCAATGATCATGAAAGAAAAGTATAAGTTAATTGATTAATAACCATTTTATAAAGGTATATTTTCAATGATTAGTGTCAACATAAAGAATATTTCAAAGACACTAGTATCAATGTCCCCAGTGCTACATTTTGGATCTGGAATGTCCCCAAAGTTTGTGTTAAAGGTTTGGTCCCCAGCATGGTATTATTGGGAAGAATTTTAAGAGGTGGGGCCTAGAGGGAGGTCTTTGGGTTATTGAGAAAGTGCCTCCAAAATGGATTGTGGGATCCCAGTCCCTTCCTCTTCCCCTCTTTAACACCCTGATGATGAGGTCAGTGATTTTGCTCTGCCACAGGCACAAAGTAGCAGGACTAAGAAATTGTGGATTGAAACCTTCAAAACTATGAGCCAAGTAAACCTTGTCTCCCTGTATGTTGATTATCTCAGGTACTTTGTTACAGTAAGGGAAAGCTGAGTAACATACCCAGAGGCTTGAAATTCATTTAAATTTCCTTTTCTTCTTCAAAGATGTGTATGACTAGATCTTTGGCAGTTATATCAGCAGTTCTTAAAGAATGATCTGGGGACCTCTGGGAATTTCTGAGATTCCAACTGGTGGCCAAGCAGGTCAAAGCTGTTTTCAGGAATGCACAGTGGATTTTTCCAAAAGTTATATGACATGGGATATTGCAAGAATGTAAATGCAGAGAGATTAGAGTCCAGCTGCCTTCTATTATGCTAGCCAGTAAACAGATTTGCAAAAGTGTAAAGCAATGTCATTTATCTCATTAAAAATTTTTTTTGGTAAAAATATACTCTTTTTCATAAAATAGTTTATGTCAGTAACATGTGGGTTGTTAGTATTGTTTTAAAATAAGTTAGTGATTAAATACATTTAAAATTTCTCAGTTGCATTTTCTAATGTGGTAGATATTTACAGATATATAACACATAAAAAAAAGATATTTGAGGTCCTCAATGCATTCTAAAATTACAAAAGGTTACTGGAACCAAAAAGTTTGTGAACTGCTATAGATAAGTAGAATAAATTTGGTAAACAAATATTCACATTATTCATTTGTAAATTGCACATTTACATGTCTTATGAAAGAAAGCAAGCCCAGCCCCATGTCCATAATTGATGGAGTGTGAAGTACAGGTAATTAGGAAACATATATCAAGAGCTTTAACAACATGCATCTCATTTAACCTAAATATTGGGAATTTATCCTAAGAAAGTGATAATAGACTTACACTAAATTTTCTATCAGAGTGTTCATTGAAATACTGCTTATAAAAGAAAGAGAAATAAATAATTTCCACAAAAGAAGATCAATTAAAATATCAGGATTTACGGGCTGTGAAAGATGATCACAGAAACAATTAAGTGATGAAATTCAGATAAAGATATAAAACAGGACCTCATCATGTAGAATGTAGAATTACATTATCCTGTTAATGTAGACTTACTAAGGAACTACATTAAAACTTTAAAGCATTGTTATCTGGAGGGTAGGATGATGAGTAATTTTTATTTTTCAATTTTTGCTTTGCCATATTTATTAAAAAAACTGTATAGCAGCCAAAACTTATTGAGTCCTTTCTATAAACCATGTTATTTATGATCACTATTCATGTAATCCCCAGAAGAAGGGACTATCATTATTTCAGTTTTATAGAGGAGGAAAGCAATTCAGAGGCCTAAGAAACTTACCCAAGGTACTAAAAGGTAGCCAGAACCCCAGGATCTATAACCTAACCTCAGAATTATACAATCTAACTCCAGAAACATACTTTTTTACATAATTTATATTTTTAAAATATATGGAATATAAGTTGTTGCTAGAGTACTGATTTTATGCCTCAAATGAAAAAGGTATAATTATTATACAAACTGAAAAGTTATGAGAGTTGTGATTGTCATCATTACATAACATGCTCTTCAGTCAGTACAAAAGGTATGAATCTCACAAGACAGAAAGAACAACATTCATGGACTTGTGAAGAAATTTCCCCAGATGTCTTTTAGAACATTTAAATACCTGTGGTCAAAACATGCAAATGGTTTATCCTGGATGATTAGCAGCAGAGCATGAGCAATTTCCTTAGCTTCCTCATTGATGTCATTCACAAAATGTTCTTCAAGACAACTTTCTCTTCTAGCAACTCTTAGAGAGAGCACTGGGGATTGGAAAACACAAGTAAGTACAAGCGATAATGAGTGAGGTACTGTGATGTTTAAAGTGTCTTATATTCACACAATGGGAGCACCTCCAAAGAAACAAATAATGACCACGTATGTGAGCAAAAGGGTTAGAATTTGCTGATAAGAAAATCAGCATAAGATACAAAAGACTAAACATCTGAAAGATACCTTCTAATTTCAAATACCTAGAAATTATAGATAGATGAAAAACACATGCAATTAGATGTGTAGTCTAGCTCACAGTAGGGGAGAATCTAGAAGAAGAATAAAATAAGAAGAAACTGAAAATTTCTAGAGGTGAGTATGTACCAATGAAATGGCAATTCTGACAGCCATTGCCTCTATCAGAAAAGTCAAACACCAGCTTTCAAGCGAGTTAGGAGACAAGACATTGAAATTCCTTAAATTTGAGAGTCAGAAGTGAGTCCTTTACATAAAACCAGGAAACTCTTAAGTTCTAAACCCTCCATGGAGAAATAGTAAGGGAAACTTAGGCATCCTCCTGATGACAAAGGGAGAAAGCAGAACTTTCTGGTTTTGCCCTGCCTTTGGATGAAGTGGGGCTTATGTAAGTCTGCCCTTAGATTTTTAAACCAAAGGCTTGCATTTTATTTATATCATCATGGTAGTACGAGGAAAATGAAGTTGAAAAAATAACTCTAGGTGAGCCTATGTTAGTGTCATCCAAGGTCGTTGCTGTTAAAAAGCATTGACAAGTCATCTCCTGATGAATACATACATTAATCTTTCCAGAATTAAGAATCAAGATGGGAGCTGGGCTTTTAGCTCAGTGGTAGAGCACTTGCCTAGCATGTGTAAGTCACTGTGTCCAATTCTCAGCACTGCATACAAATAAAATAAAAGGTCCATTGACAACTAAAAAAAAAAAAAAAAAAAAAATTAAAAAAAGAATCAAGCTGACCCAAATAACACTATGCTAGAATAAAGTCTAATAAACTTACACTAATACAACAAAACCCAGCACTCAACAAAGTAAAACACACAATGCCTAGGATCTAATCCACACTCACCAGATATGCCAAAGGAAAAAAAAAATGGAACTCATTATGACTCATAATGAGACAGGAAGGTAGACCACCCATAGGAGATAGACCTTAGAGAAGAGAACAAGGGAATAAGACCATACCATTCTAGAAGGAGACAGTGGGCCTGGGGAACATCCTGTCTGTCACTGCCACTGAACTTCAACTACTAAGGCTCTTCCTTAGTTACCTCTACTCCTACCCCTAGCAATGGCTGACCACAAAATCTACCCTTACCTGAAGTGCTTCCTCTCCCCAACAGACATGCCAAACCACAAGGTTGGACTTGTCCTCTTAATTATGCAAATAATTGATTAACTGTATGTACTTCTAATAGGCTAATTAAATAAAGAGCTTGACTGGTCCATGCTAGCATCCCTCATCATTCACTTGTGCTGGCCCAATGGATATGCCTTTAAAAACCCCTAAAAAACCCAGTCACTCGATTGGGGATATAGCTCAGTTGGTAAAGTGCTTGCTTCATGTGCACAAGGCCCTGGATTCAGTCCTCAGCACCACACACACACACACACACACACACACACACACAAATACAAATCCAGACACTCACTGGCATTCCTTTGTTGGGATTCCTCCCTCTTTGGGGGCTCTGCTTTCTTTCTCTTCTCTAAGAAATCTTGTTCCTTTGCTCTCACCCCGTATCCATGATTCTTTGAATTTGCAAGACAAAGCCCCATGTTATAATACAGGTTGCCAGGGCCATAGGAGAGACAAATATGAGAACAGATAAGAAATAACAAATGATGGATTTAGAACCTTAAAAGAGTTATTATAAATATGCTCAGTAATGTAAATGAAGCCATGAACATAGTGAGAAGAGGAAGATGTTTTTTTAAAGACCCAAGTGTGGACCTTCCAGGGATATGAAATACAATCTCTGAAACTAAACACACACACACACACACACACACACAGATGGAATTAACAGCAGATTAGACATGAAGAAGAAGTGACAGCAAACTTGGAACATATTTAAAATGAAACTATCTAAAATTAAGCACAGAGGAAACATGACCAAAAACCAGAGAAATTAAGGTTGTACACTTTTTGTGTACAATGAATAAAAAAAAATGAATAAACAAAAGCAAAACAACAAAAACAGTGTCCTGTGAGTACGATACCATTGAGTTCGACATAAGTGTAGCTGAAGTCCCAGGACACTAGAGAAGAAAGAAATAGAAAGACATTTGGAGAAATAATGGCTGAATATTTCCTAATTTGACAACAATTATAAAGTCACACATCAAGGGGCTCAAGAAACCCAAACAGAATAAACAGTGAAAAACACATCAAGGCAGGTAGTAATCAAATTGCTGAAAACAAATTAAAAAGCCATAAGCAGCCACAGAAGAGAGACATAGAGATGCAAATATAAGAATGACCACAGATTTCATGCTAGAAACTGTAGGCCAGAGGACAATATGGGGGAGCACAATTGTCAAGTTGGAGTTCTATAAACTAGTGACCATATTGCAAACAGGAAAATTAAAGACATTTTTAGACACACAAAAACCAAGAGATTTCAATGCAGCAGACTTCCACTTAAATATTAAAGGAACATTTTTTTAGGCAGAACAAAAAATCAGATGAAATATGAATCTACTTGAACAAAGAAAATCATGTAAATAAATATAAAATAATTTTTTTCTAATTTTTAAGTCACTGTAAAACACCATTGACTACACAAAAATGATATGTGAGAATTTGTATTATGAAAGTAGCACAAAGTTTAATATAGGGAATGGAGTGACATTCTTTTCCCTCTTGTACTTTTATTAAAAATGAAGTGGTAAATTAAAATTTGAAGATAGATTGAGATAAGCTAAAGATGCATGTTTTGGATTCTAAACAAACACCTAAGGAAAAAAACAATGATCTATAGCTAACAAACCAATGATGGAGTAAATGAAATGCTTTAAAAACTAATCTGTAAGTAAAGAGAGGTGAAAGAAAAAACAAAAAAAATGGGACAAGTTGAAAACAAATTATAAGATGGTAGACTTAAATCTAACCATATTAGTAATTAGAATGACATGATAGATTCAAATACCACATTTAAAAGGTAAAGATGAGGGCTGGGGTTGTAGCTCAGTGGTAGAGTGCTTGCCTAGCATGTATGAGGCACTGGGTTTGATTCTCAGAAACATATAAAAAAATAAAGTAAGATAAAGGTCCACTGACAACTGAAAATATATTTTTTTAAAGGGCAAGATGATTAGACTGACTTACAAAGTGAAATCTGTCTACATGCTGTCAACAAGGAACACATTTTAAGTATAAATCACAGAGAAAAGGTACAAGAACGGGATAAGATAACCCATACAAGCAATAATGAAACAAATGGGAGTAGGTATAATTAGTATCATAAAAGAACAAGGATTTAAAAATAAGAGACAGGCTGGATGCAGTGGTGCACACCTGTAATCCCAGTGACTTGGAAGGCTGAGGCAGGAGGATTGAAAGTTTGAGACCAGTCTCAACAACTTAGTGAGACACTATCTCAAAATACAAAATAAAAATTAGTACAACCATCATGCAAGCAGTGTGGAGACTCTTCAAACAAACAAACAAACAAAAACAAACAAACACTAGGAATGAAACCTTGATATGACTCAGCTATCCCACTCCTTGGTGTTTATCCACAAGAACAAAAATCAGCATATTAGAGTCATACAGCCACGTCAATGTTTATAGCAACACAATTTACAATAGTCAAATGATGGAATCAACCTGAATGTCCAATGCCCATCAACAAATAAATGGGTTGAGAAAATGTGATATATATATTTATATATACAAACACACATACAGATATCATGTGGTGATATATGTATATATATTTATGTATGTATATATCCATACAATGGAGTTTTACTCAACCATGAAGAATAAAATAATTGGCATTTGCAGGTAATGGAAGGAAATGTAGAAATTCATGCTAAGTAAAATAAACCAGATTCAGAAAATCAAGAGTCCAATGTTCTCACATGTGGAAACTAGAGCAAAATAAGGGAAAGAAGGTCGTGGGGGAGGGGTTAAGCTATCATGAAGATATTAAAGGGGGTTGGGAGGGAGGCAAGAATGGAGGCCAGATGGATTGTATAGAGGAAAATGAGGGGTGGGGAGAAGGAAAAATAATAGAATGAGACAAATGTCATTACCCTATGTACATGTATGATTATGCAAATGGTGTGACTCTATTTCATGTACAACTAGAGAAAGTTGTACCCCTTTTGTGTACAATGAATCAAAATTTTAAAAAAGTAAAAAAAAAAGAGATGAAGATTTAGGGTTGATCATTGGAGAAGAACAAGAGGGAGCGAGGAAAGAAGGGAAAGGGGAAGAAATATGAATTCAATAATATCATGTTATATACATATATCAATGTACCAAAAAGAATTTCAACTGTATGTACATGTAGAAAATACCAAACAAAAATAAATAAAGGAGTAAAAGGAATATCAATAGAGAAGAGGAGGGAAAATAGGGGGAAGGAGGAGGGAAGGGAAAGGGCTGGGGAATAGGGTTTGAAATCAAATTCCTTACATGTATTATTTTGTCAAAATGAACCCCAATACTATGTAGAATTATAATGGTGTGATAAAATTAAAAATAGTAAAAATACAAAATAAAAAGTTCTAGGGATGTAGCTCTCAGTGATACAGTACCCCTGGGTTTAATCCCCAGTACCAAAAAAAAAAATTATCTATCTATCCATCCATCCATCCATCCATCTATCCATCCATCCATCCCAGGAGAAGAGCAAGAACATTGCATAGTAAAGAGTTTGCATATTTAAGACAATTTAAGATTAACTGGGCCTAGTGGCACACAACTATAATCCTAGAAACTTGGGAGGGTGAGGTTGGATGATTGAAAGTCTGGTGCCAGCCTGTGCAACTTAGCAAGAGCCTGTGCCAATTTTTTTTAAGGTCTGGGAATGTAACTCCATGGTAGAGCGCTTGCCTAGTATGCATAAGGCCTTGGGTTCAATCCCCAGTAACACACACACACACAACATGGAAGAACAAAAGAAAAAAAAATCAGATTCCTAAATATGTGCATACAATAACAGAGCTTCAACATATATAAAGCAAAATACCTAGAATTCAAAGAAAAAAGACAAACCCATATAATTGCTGCTTTCAACACTCTTATCAGAACTAAGATCTCTTGATAGAAAATATAGATATAAAGTCAGGAATGCTCTACAAGGCAAACAAGGCAGTCAACCAACTTAATGATTTTAGAATATTCCATACAACAGTAGGATGCACATTCTTCCAGTGGACATGGTGCATTTGCCAAAGTATACCATATTTTCAGCCATAACACATACCTAAATAAATTTAAAGGACCTGAAACCAATTGCATTCTCTTATTCACAACACATTTAGGCAGAATAAGAATCTCTTAGCCGTTTATTCCGGTCTTCTGTTAGGTACAGGAGGTCAATATAACTGGTAAATCTTCTCCAGGACTGATTTTCTGTATGGCTCTTACTTCCGCCAGGGTTCCCTTGTAGGTCACAATGACATTGGGGCAACAACTATGATTCATTAATGCAACATCAGGAAATATCGCAGATCCCAAATGAGAAAGCTCTTCAACTTCAATTGTGATGCCATTACAGTTAACCTGTGCAAAGAGCACTCCGAGGCTGCTGTGGTCAGGGAATTCGAGGTGCTTGGAGTAGAACTGATGGCGAGTAGCAAAGTCGCTCTGAATCAAATCCTCCTTCTCATTGTCTAGCTTATCCAGATGTGATTCAAACTCCTTCACAGCTAACAATTTCTCTGAAGGCGTTCTCTCTGGGTGCATTTTCTGTTTGGCCAGAATCCTTGCTGTTAGCCTCACAGTCTCGGAAGGATTCCAGTTTACCCCAAAAACAACCATGGGAGAACACTCCAGCTTGTGCATGGGCCAATCTTCTTTCTGACACTCCACACTGCAGTAAAATGCCTGCTTGCATCTTCCACATTTCGACAATCCTTCTTTCCTGGCAAAGTAGTACTCGCAGTGGTTGCTCAGCTCCTTGACCGTGAGCACGTAGGCGTAGGGCGGGCAGAAGAAGGGCAAGTCCACCTGGAAGGGCTGCAGGGCCCGCAGCTCCCGCCCTTGCCCTGGCTGCAGAACCGCTCCAGGCCGCCGTGGCTCTCTGCCCTCATAGTGGCCGCTCGGGGTGCAGCTCCCCGCGAGCTGTTATTGGAGACACGTCACCCTGAGCTGCGGGGGGCGGGGTGGGAAGCCACCCGCGTCTGGAAGGGATGGCCCGCCGACCTCTTTAAAAAAAATTTTTTTTTTTTAATTTGAAGATGGGCACAACATATTTATTTTTTTAAATATGAGGATTGAGCCCAGCGCCTCACACATGCCAGGCAAGTGCTCTACCACTAAGCCCCAGTCCCAGCCCCCTAACCCTTTTTTAAAAACTGTATTTCACTAGATCCACAAAAAAGGGCACTGTGGAATCAGTCACCTCAGCCCCAGGGGCTGAGCCACCCGTGACTGTGGTGGGGAAAATCCACACCCCATCAGGAGCAGAAATACACTTAACACCCAGGACACAGGGTCTAAATCAAATATTTTCAGCTAATGGAAGTACTTATGGAGAAACTTATAGAGTGTAAGAAAATACTCCAATATGAATTAAATTAAATCAAACAAGAAATGAAAAAAAAATGTAACTTGTAATTTTTAAATTTTGAATAGAAATAGACAATTGCACAAAGATCTAACAGAATATTGAAAAGAAACTGAATAAAAAGACAAAAGTTTTTCCAAAATGTCGAAAAATAGTTTCCTGTGACATACAGATAGGTGCAAAATATTTATATGGACCGAAAGGGCAGGGATAAAAGAGATAGGAACCAAGTGAGACAAGTATAAATCAGAAACATGAACAGCATCAGATTTTTTAAAAAGGGCCTCTGCCTAATTTCATAAAAACTCTTGGATCAAAACTCTCGGATCAAAAAACAACAACAAAACCACAAAGTGAATTATAGGATATTTAAAAGTGATTTTAAAAACTTACTATATGTCAGAATTTAGCTTTAAGAAGTTATGCCAAAAAGGAAAATAAGTGAACTAGCTCCATTCATAGATACAGAAAAAGAAAAAAATTACATTGAAAAATATAAAAGAAAGAAAATAACAAATATAAAAGTATATTTATGCATTAGCAAAAAAAAAAAAGGAGACTAATTTGCAATACTCTACCCAAAGCACTTGGAAATTTACATGAAATTTACATATCATAAAAAAAGAAATGTACTAAAATTGACCCTAGTAAAAATAGAAAATTTAGATTCATAATTTTAATAGAACACAGTTATTGAAGAAGTATGCCCATACAAAGTGCACTGGGCCCAGGTGATTTCATAGGAAAATTCTTCAGAATTCTCAAAGGACATAATGTTAATGGTACTTGAATTCACCAAAGCACAGAAAAAGAAGGAAATCTTCTATATTCTTTTTATGCAGTTACTATAACAATCACACCTAAATGTGAAAAGATTGGAAAATATCAGCAATTTTAGTCTGACATTAATTGTGAATGCACATGAATGTAGGGACTGCTGTGAAAGATGCTGTTGAAGGAAAAGAGCCTTAGCAGGCATTTGAGTGTGTGCAGGGACCAGCTGACGAGCTCTTAGGTCAGTCCTGGCCTCCTGGACTACCGTCCTGGCTCTCTTCCAAACAAGTCTGCCTAGTGTTGGGACCTGGGAAAATCCCTCTTTTCATTACTTCTTTAAAATGAACTGTAGACCAAGCCCCAAAATCCAGAGGCCGAGTGCTTTCTCTGATAAGTGCATGTCAATATAAAACATGATGGGGGGAAGAGAAGAATGAAGGAATTTTGGATGGTGTAGGGGAAAATGGGGTGGGAGGGGGTGGGGGACAGAAAGATAGTAGAATGAAACAGACAGCATTACCCTATGTATATGTATGATTACATGAATGGTGTGAATAGGCATTGTGTACAACCATAGAAATGAAAAGTTGTACCCCATTTGTGTACAATGAATCAAAATGCAGTCTGTAAAAATAAGAGATTTTAATAACAAAAGAAAAAAGTGAACTATAGAAAATGTATTTTCATTTCAACATAAACATGTATGTGACAAGAAAAAATGTAAAAAGTCATGAAATTCAAGATATACTGTACTTACTTCCACAATCCCAGTTTATTCCCACAAAGGAAGCACTTGTTGCCAGTTTTGTATATTCTGCTGTCTTGGTGTATCTTCCACATCATTCTGCATCTTTATATAAACTTCCATTGTATTCATGTGTACCTGTGTGTGTATATATCCTTTTACTCTTTTGCACAAATAGGAGCATACCATGACCCCATAATGATATCTTGCTCCCTGACTTGATTGTATAACACAGACTGTGCCCCTCCCTTGTACATGCAGATTTCATTCATTTGTTTAAAAGTGGCACCATATCAAATAGTAACTATGTTCCATGATTTATTTAATTTTTTATTAATGGATGTTGATGTTTTATCAGGGTTTTATTTTGTTGTTCTTTTGTTGTTTTTGTATGTTTGGGTATTTTGGTCATTAGAAACAATGCCAGAAGACAGGTGTGGTGACACATAAGTATATTCCCAGCTACTTGGGATATTGAGGCAGAAGGGTTACAAGTTTGATGTTAGCAAGACCTTATCTCTAAATAAAAAGGGGTGAGGATATAGCTTACTATTAGGGTGCTTGTCTAGCATGCATAAGCCCTAGGGTTAGATCCCCAGTGCCACAAAAACAGAAAATAAAGCTATAGTATAGAATCTTGTACAAACACTGTCATACATTGGGAACTACAGCTTTAATTTAAATTCACAGAACTGACTTTCAAATAAACCATAACAGGAAGACTGTTCAGGAATTGAGCACAATCCAAATGTCTCCCTTTAGAGTTGATAAAATAAATAGGAGTCAGTACATAATTTCATAAGACTGCCTAGCTTGTCACTTTGGACAAGTCACAGATTTTTAATGACAAAGAACCCATCTCCCATTTATTTCTTTATCTCATTTACCTTGAAGAGCTTAAGCAAAGAAAAGCAGGTCATCTTGCATTGTATAAATCATCTAACTGAAAATAAAGGGTGGAAAAGGATGCCTGAGGAGATTCAGATGAGCTAGTTTTAAACATACCTGAGACTGAACTCCACAGATCGTGTACGTGGCTACTCCCTCCTTCGGGAGCTGGGGCTCACTTCACTCACTGTCCTGGGGGTGACCTTCTGAGGAGTGCGGAAAGAAGTGAGGAAAGCAACTTCACAGTGGAGAAACCTGGCCCTACTTTGGCAAGGTGATCAAGTTTATTCTTATTTATGTGTTAACTGTACATATTCTCAACATAAATGATGAGAATATCACCAGTAGGCTTTTCTTACTCAAAAGCCATAAGATTAACCATTATATACATTATATATCATACATATTATAGAACCGGGGCTCCCTTGCCTGGGTATAAGCTACAGTGGTTGCCTCACACTTTGGCCCCAAAGACCTTTGCTACTTTATAATAAGAATAAGGAAGGACTCCAGAAGTTTTGGCTTCAATGGGTTATGGAGGCTGATATTTACCTATTTAGAAATTAAGACATGTAGGATGCTTCAATGGCTCTTTCATTCCAAGTCTGAATAATCTGTAATGGCTTTTGCCTTTTAAAGAACTGCTCATACCTACACTCAAGGTGTGCAATTTCTTTTTCTTCCAACTCAAAAAAAAAAAAAAATGATCGGTGTCCATAGGTTGATAGTGCTACACTCACATCCTGATGCTGGCATAAAATGCTCCATTCCCTATGACACCATAGGCCATGTTATTCACATCTATGGGGCTGAGAGGAAGGGCACCTTTGTTATCATTTCCCCATAAAGATCCTCCTCACATTCCTCCTCAGAAACCCTGGAACACAGAAGGTGGTGGGTTAAAATATTCAAAGTGATGAAAGACAAACCTGTCAGCCAAGAATCCTATGGTCAGCTCATGTGTCCTTCCCACAGCAGACAGCAATGGTGGTGTTCCCAGATGTTTCACTCCTTTCAAGCTGCAGCATCAAAATACCTTAGGCTGGGTGGCTTTTAAATAAGAAATTGATTTCTCAAAGTTCTGTGTTCTGAGGAGTCTGATAAGTCCAAGGTCCAGGTGCCAGGGGATCAGATGTGTGGAGAGGACCCACCTTCTCCATTTAACATGGGACCTTGTTACTGTACCCTCACATGGCAGGGAAGGAAGGACTGAACCCACTCCTTCAAGCCCACTCCTTCCTTCTTTCCTTCCTTCATTCCTTAAATTATTTATGGCACAGATTACTGAAATCAGGGCTTACCACATGCTTTTGAAAGTGTTCTACCACGGAGGTTCAGCTCCAGCATTTTTATTTTATTTTGAGGCAGGGTCTTGCTAAGTTACCCAGACAGTCCTCAGACTTGTGCTTTTCCTGCCTCAGACTTCAGAGTAGCTCCAATGACAGGCCTGTCCCACCATGTCTGGCCTAATGCGTGTGCCGGTGCATGAGTGTACGTGTGGTGTGTGGTGTGTGGAGTTGGAGATCCAGCCAGTGCCTCGTGCATGTGAAACAGTGCTCTTTTCTAAAGGCATCCATTCATCCATGGTGTCAGAGCCTCATGGTCTAACCACATCCTGAAGGCCCAGTTTCTGAACACATTTGGGTTTAAGTTTCAGCTGGAGTTTTGGAGGGATTAACACTTTGAACCACAGCACCAGGTAAACAGGGTCACCACCAGAGGTGCCCTGCGTGTGGGGAGTCCTTCCAGTTGAACTGAAGGACTTTGAATGGGACCTCACAGTTAGATGGAGACAGGAAGAGCTCTGGTAAAGGCAAATTCATGATACCTATAAAAGACAAGGCTGCTTTTGTTTTCTACATGGTTTAAGAGACTTATATAGCAAAAACTCCAAATATGAGTCCATGTTTTTGAAAACACATGTAACTTTGTGACATCAGGAACTGAGGGGAGATGAGTTAGAGGTGCATAGGAGGAGCACTTGCAATCGTAAAGAATTTATGCCATTTTAGGTCTACATAAAAGCAAGGTATCACTCTCCTATGTTAAACAGAATCCCATGGGAATCACAAAGAAATAGCTATAGTAGAGATAAAAATGAGAGGCATGGGAACTTACATGTTTTACTACAAAAATCAGCTAAGTAGGAAAGATGATAGGCATGTGGGAAATGAGGGCAAAAGCAGCTATATGACCATAGGAAACAACAAAATGACAGAAGGCAGTCCTCCCTCATCAGGACTTGCTTTAAGAGAAAATACATGATATACTCCAATCCAAAGACACCATGTACTGAACTCTGAGCTAAAATAAATCTGTACTTTTTTTGTTTCCATTTCCTAATCTTTTAAAAAAGAACTTTATAGTTACACATGGTAGTTGGGTTCATCCAAACTTATCCATGCATGGAAATCAATTTCCATTCATGATCCCCCTTTTTCCTCCTGTCCCCCTCCTCTCCCATTTTCCTTCCTCTGTTCTACTAGACTTCCTTTTGCTCATCTATTAATTTATATTTGATTGACTCTTTCTGTTATCCTTTCCTTCCCTCCCTCTTTCCTTTATTTTACTGTAGTTTCTGCATATGACAGAAAACATTCAAGCTTTGAATTTCTGAGTTTGGTTCATTCCACTTAGCATGATATATTCTATATCCATTCATTTAACAGCAAATGCCATAATTTCATTCCTTTCGATGGCTGAACAGAACTCCATTGTGTGTGTGTGTGTGTGTGTGTGTGTGTGTGTGTATATAAATGGTGTTATGGTTTGGATATGAGGTGTCTCCCAAAAACTCACACATGAGACAATGCAGAAAGGTTCAGAGGAGGAATGATTGGGTTGTCAGAGTCTTAACCCCAATCAGTGAATGCGGGGGCATCCGGAATTCCATCCAGTGCTTGACAAAGATCCTCTGGAGGATGATTGCAAAGGCTCATCCTAAAAGGAATTGCCGGATGTTTTGCTCCGGAGCATGGTGTTTTCTCTGCTGTGTTTTTCTGATAATATATTACTCATTTCAGTCTGAACGGATTGCTTAAGGGGATGAAGGGAATACAACAAAAATTCTAGAAAATATTACCTACAATCTGAAAAACAAAAAATTTGTTACCATTAACAAAATTAAAAATAATTTTGCAACCGTGCAATGAGTCTCTGAAAGCCTCTGGAGAAAATAGTTATAAATCTGCCTTTCTCTCCAACAGGCTGTTTAAATTTTAACAATGGTTTTGTTTATGTGTGGTAGTGAGGTAAGAGAATAAGGTTCCAAGACATTCCTTCCTTCCTACAAAGAATATGTCACCCCTATAATAAATGTTGGCACACAATATTCATTGGCACCGCTGCCCTCCTGTAACCCTTAACTCAGCAATTTAGATATTAACCAGAGGGACCTATTAGAAATGGTCACATGAGATTACTTGTCTATCACTTTAACCGCAAGAATAATAAGAATAGTCTTAGGTCATGTAGAGTTTAGATTTTTAAGGAAATAAACATTGTATTAGCTCATCAATGTAGTTAGATATTCTTAAAACAATTGTGATTAGGTAAGGATGATCTGTAAGGTTGTTGTTTTCTGCCTATGCTTTGAAAACTTCTTTAATATTAACCACAAGACTGCCATTATAGCCTGAAGAAAACTGTATATAAACCCAGCCCTCCCCAGAATAAAGTGGGATTGATTGCACCAGAACTAGAGTCTGTGTCTTTCATTCTCCATCCATCGCCGACGCTGTCTCCCCGCGCCCCGTTTACCGGTGTGGAACCCATGGACTCCTGCTAGGGCTGGACCCCGGCAAGTGAATTAATCCCTGATGGGATTAATTGAAGTGATAGGGTATGGCTGGAGGAGATTGGAATTGGGGCATGGCTTTGGGGTATATATTTTATATCTGAAACATGGAGCCCGATTCTCTCTTTCTCCTTCCTAATCACAGTGATGTGAGCTGCTTCCCTCTGAAATTCTCTTCCGCCATGATCTTCAGCCTCACCTTGAGCCCTGAGGAGCTGGCCTTCTGCGGACAAAGACCTCTGAAACTGTGAGCTCTCAAATAAACCTGTCCTCCTCTATAATTGGGCTGGTCAGATCCTTTTAGTTACAGCAGCAAAAAAGCTGACTACAACAAATATATACCAAAATTTCTTAATCCATTCATCTGTGGATGGGAATTTGGGTTGATTCCATAATTTAGATATTTTGAATTGTGCTACTGCAAACATTGAGGTGGCTATATCACTGTAGTATGCTGATTTTAGATCTTTTGGGAAAATAGCAAGGAGTAGGATAGCCGAGTCATATGGTGGTTCCATCCCTATTTTTTGAGGAATTTCCATACTGCTGTTCAGTATGATTGTACTAATCTGGAGTCTGACCAATCAGGTACAAGTGTGCCTTTTCCCCCACAACCTTGCCAGCATTTATTATTGTTTGTTTTCTTGATCATTGCCATTCTGACTAGAATGAGATAAAATCTTACTGTAGTTTTGATTGGTATTTTCCTGATTCCTAGAGATGTAGAACATTTATTCATATATTTGTTGACCACTTGTGTTTCTTCTTTTGAGACATTTCTGTTTCTTTTGCCTATTTATTGATTGGAATATTTGTGGGTTTTTTTGATGTTAGGTTTTTTTTTTTGAGTTCTTTGAATATTCTCAATATTAATTCCCTATTAGAGATATAGCAGACCAAGATTTTCTACCACTCTGTAGGCTCTCTCTTCCCACTCATAATCATTTCCTTTGCTGAGAAGAAGCATTTTAGTTTGATGGCATCCACTTATTGATTCTAGGTTTTATTTCTTGTGCTTTGGGCATTGTGTTAAGGAAGCAGTGCCAGCACCTATATGATGGTGCATTGGTCCTAAATTTTCTTTTAGCTTTTGTAAAGTTTCTAGTCTAATTCCTATGCCTTTGATACATTTTGATTTGAGTTTTGTGCACTTTGAGAGGAATGTAGTTTCATTTCTCTACATATAGCTATGTAGTTTTAGAGCATCATTTGTTAAAACAGCTGTTGTTTCTCCAAACTATATCTTTGTCAAATATCAGATGGCTACAAGTATGTGGATTTGTCTCTGTGCCTTCTATTCTGTTCCATTGGTCTTCAAGTCTATTTTTTTGGGGGGTGGTACTGGGGATTGAACTCAGGGGCACTCAACTACTGAGTCATATCCCCAGCCCTAGTTTGTATTTTATTTAGAGATAAGGTCTCACTGAGTTGCTTAGTGCCTTGCTTTTGCTGAGGCTGGCTTTGAACTCTTGATCTTGCTGCCTCAGCATCCAGAGCTGCTGTGGTTATAGGGTGCACCACTGTGTTCGGCAACTTCATGTCTATTTTGATGCCCCTACCATACTGTTTTTGTTACTACAGCTCTGTAGTATCATTTAAGATTAGGTAATGCAATGCTTCCTGGTTTACTTTTCTGGCTTAATATTGCTTTGGTTATTCTGGGTCTCTTATTCCTCCAAATTAATTTATGAATGGCTTATTCTATTAACAATGTTTATTCTATTTAAAATTGTTGTGAAAAATATCATTACCATTTTGATGGGGATTGCATTGAATCTGTATATTGCCTTTGTATGGTCATTTTGACTATACTAATTCTGCCTATCTGAGAACATAGAATGTCTTTCCATCTTCTAAGATTTTCTTTAATTTTTTTCTTCAGTGTTCTATAATTTTCATTGTAGAGCTTGTTTTTATAACTTTATTTTTATTTATTTTTATGAGGTGCTCAGGATCAAACTCAGTGCCTCACATATGTGAGGTGAATGCTCTATCACTGATTCACAACCCCAGCCCTGAAGAGCTTTGTTTTACCTTATTGGTTAGATTAATTCCCAGGTATTTGATTTTTTTTTTGAGGTTATTGTGAATAAGACGGTTTCCCTGATATTTTCCTTGATTGAATTCCTGCTGAAGTATAGGAATGTTATTGATTTATGGGTGTTGAACTTATATCACGCTACTTTAAAAAAAAACTCACTTATAAGCTCTAGAAATCTTCTAGTGGAGTTTTTTTTTTTTCTTTTTTTTGGTCTTCTAGATATATATAGGATCATATCATCAGCAAGCAGAGATAGTTTAACTTCATTTTTTTTTCTATTCGTATCCCTTTGATTTCCTTTTCTTTCCTGATCATGTTAGATGTTTTGAGGACTATATAGAATAAGAGTGGTGAGAGTAGACAACTTTGTCTTGTTCCTGATTTTAGAGGAAATGCTTTTAGTTTTTATCCATTTAATATGATGTTGACTTTGGGTTTGTCATAAATGGCCTGTATGACATTTGGGTATGTTCTTTTGATTCCTAGCTTCTCCAGCATTTTTAGCATGAAGGGGTGATGGATTTTATCAAGGGTCTTTTCTGCCTCTATTGAGATGATTATGTGATTTTTATCTTTAATTCTGTTTAAGTGATGAATTACATTGATTGATTTGTGTATGTTGAAACAACCTTGCATACCTGGACTGAAACCCACCTGATCATGGTGTATTATCTTTTTGACTTTTTTTTTTTTTTTTTTTTTTTTTTTTTTTGGCTGTGCTGGGGATTGAACCCAAGGCTTTGTGCTTGAGAGGCAAGCACTCTACCAACTGAGCTATCTCCCCAGCCCTTGACATGTTTTCAAATGCCATTTGCTAATATTTTATTAAGAATTTTTGCATCTTTGTTCATCAGGGATATTGGTCTATAGTTTTCTTTCCTTGATGTATCTTTGTTGGTTTTGGTATCAGGGTTATACTGGTTTCATAAAATGTATTTGGGAGTGTTACCTCTCTTTCTATTTCATAGAAAAATTTGAGAAAAACTGGTGTTAGTTCTTCTTTAAAGATCTGGTAGAACTTAGCTGAGACTCCATCAGGTCCTGGACTTTTCTTTCATGAAAAGATTTTAATTGTTTAAATTTCATTACTTGATGCTGGTCTTTTAGGTTTTCTATATCTTCCTGATTCAGTTAGGGCAGGTCATATGTATCTAGAAATTTGTCAATGTCTTCCAGATTTTCCAGTGTATTTGAATATAAATTTTCAAAATAGGTTCTTTCAATCTTCTGGATTTAAGGAGGGTCTGTGGTGATATCTTCTTCATCTCTGATCTTGTTGATTTTCCAAGGTCCTCCTGACTGGAATCTGAGGGAAGGAGGCCACAACATATTGCACATCTTCCTCCAGCAGCTGCTCCACTAAGTGAGATGCTGTCTTATCTGAGGAGATAGATACATTAGTTAGCTTGAGTCAATCATTCCAACCCATGCACCCCACAAATGTGTACAGTGATTTGTCAGTTGAAAGTGACATCACTAAAAGCATACATGCAATAAAGGCTGCACCTCCCCCACCCCCCTGCCACACGCACACACTTGGCTGTGCCTATCTCAGCTGTCCATTGTCATTGGAGTCACTTTGTTTTTCCATCCCTGGGGTGTTCATCCTCCTCCCATTGGAGCCACTTTTGTTTTTCAGCCTCAGGCCTGTCTTTTGGTCTGGCACACAAGAACAGGATCACATTCGCGTGATATAGGTAACAATCCTCCTTGTCATCCTCTTACAGCTGATGCTATGTTCGTGGACACTGCGGAGCAGTGCTGCCACGTCTTGCTGTGGGGCTTTGCTGGGAGTGGGGATCCTGCCTTCAGGTTGCAGTGAGCAGTGGTAGGCAGACTGGCTGTTCTGCTGCCCTTCAGGCCTGACTGTCCATCCTCCTCAGGCAGCTGATCCTCATTGGGCAAGATGGGGAGGGAATGAAGGGCAGGCACCCTGCCACTCTTCTTTGGGCAGAGACTCAACTTGAACTGATTCATAGTTTTCCTTTGGACTGTGAAGACTGCCCTCTGGGTTTTCTGGTGCTGGAGTAGAGGCGAGATGGCCATTGCCTCATTGAATTTTCGGGTCCTCAGAGATAACCAGGTGTTGCATAGGCCGTAACCCACATCCACTGTGACCCTCAATATGGTGGGGTTTCTCTATGTTCTTGACAAGGGACTCACTGGAATCACTCAGTGAATGTTGTTCACTCTAGCTCAGCCATGGGTGTCTGATTTCATCTAGTGTGGGCCTCTACTTGGGGTCCATAGCCAGCATTTGAGCAATGAGGCTTTGTGCAGCAGGGGATACGTGAGTGGGCAAGTCATACCTTGCCTCCCAGACCCACATCCTCAGGTCCCCCAAGCTGGCCACTTGAAATGGCAAGCATTCTGTCATCATGAAATACAGGAGGACATCAGGCTTTAGATGGCCACTGCGGGGCCTTCGTACACTTGTGAAAGGCAGAGCTTTGAGGTTCACTACTAGGGTGTGCTGCAGATGGAGCACAGCCTCTATCCAGCCCTGAACATATGGCTTAGGCCAAAGTTGCACAGCTTGATGTCTCATTGGGCGTCCATCAGGATGTTCTCCATGTTCAAGTCCCTGTGTGTGATGTCCTTCAGGTGGCAGGAGCACAAGGCACTCACCATCTGCCTGAACATCCTGTAGGCCTCTTATTTCTGCAATCCCAGGGCCTCTGGAATGTGCTGCAGCAGCTGTTCCCCACCCATGTGCTCCATGATCAGGTAGACATTGCTAGGTGTCTCAATCAATTCTAGCAACTGGACCACGTCAGGGTGCTTTGCTGCCTTCATTATTTGTACCTCCGACATAATGAGAGCAGAAATGTCCAATGGGGACATTTTTCCCTCTTGAGAACAGAGAGGTTGGAAAGTCACTCTAGGGTCAAAGCCAGGAATGGGCCCTTCAGCCATCCTGAGTTTCCAAGGAGTGCTAGGCAGTTAGATAACTGGGGGTGGGGTTGGGGGGGGTCAGGGCAGGATGTATGGCAAGAAACAGCAGCCTGGAGAAGCAAAATGATTCCCAATATTTTAAGAAAGGCAACCTCACAATACCTAGAAATGACCCGGCTGCTTTTGTTTTCCACATGATTTAAAATATTCATGTAGAAAAACTCCATCAGTCCATGGTTTCGAAAACACAATGCATACACATGTGCCTTTGTGACATCAGTAACATGGGGGGGATGGGTTGGAGCTACTGAGGAGAAGCACTTACTGACTTCATGTCATCATAGGTCCAAACAAAGCAAGGTATCACTCTTGTATGTTAAATGGAGCCCCATAGAACTATAAAGAAATAGTTACAGTATAGAATGAAAATGAAAAAAGCGATGGGAATTCACATCTTAATATAATGATCAGCAAAGTAAGAACAAAGATAAGCATGGGGAAAAGATGCACAAAGAAGCTATAGAACCTTGGGAAACAAACATCAAAATGACAGAAGGCAGTCCTCCCTCATCAGGACTTGCTTCAGTTGACAATACATGAAACACTCCAATCCAAAGACCAGGGGTGGCAGAAGGACCACAAAAAGGATCCACCTTTCTCTATGTAAGAACTAACTGAAGAAGTGCATCCAGCCCTGGCAGGATCTGGGGAGCCTTTTCTAAACAGAGAGAACAGCAAGGACAAAGGTACTGGACATAAAGGAGCAGAGAGGGAAGGAGGTTCAAGAGGGCCTGCGTGTGTGACCATGGTGATAGCCCCAGAGTAAATAGAAAGCCAGACAGAGGTCAGATCAAGGGGAAACTAGAACCAGAGTGTTTTGGTCACCCTTTAGCAGATGAAGAAACTGAGGCTCAGGGAAGTTAAGCCATCTTTCTGAGTCCCTTCTCTTGCACTCTGGTTCCAAAGTCCTCATTCCCACAAAACACTGTACCTGGGTCACACAGACACCTATTTATGTCCTCCTTGGTAACTACTCAAGGGATAGTTGCAGGAGACATAGACATTCAGATGGGCCGATTTATCATCACTAGTAATTGAGTACAGACCCTCATCAAGTACACCAGTAAACTCCCTGCTCCATCACCTTTCTCTTGCCCATCTTCTCATCACCAGAGGATTTCTCTAAATCACCTCATCAGATGGGTATTCCAACTATCTTGAAGTTGACCTGAGTCTGACTCATACAAGATCTTTCTAATTTCTGTTTAAGGAAGGGACCAATGTCCCAGACAACAGCCTGAGTGAACCTGGGTGGGAGGCCAAACATTTTTAAAGTCAATGTGTCACCTCTTGACCTGTCCTCATGATCACAGAGGGTCAGTCATGAGATGAGTACTGTAGCCCCGGATCACAAGTGACAGTCAGCCCTCATAGAGGGTCAACTAACATAGAGCACAGTACTTGAGAGAAAACAATAAGCCTTTTATATATTAAGCTTCTAGGATTTTGTTTATTCTGTGTCCTCTGACACCAGGGCACATGTATAAGTTCATCACATCTGCCACAGGAAATTCTTACATCAAACACTTGTTACTCCAATTCAATATACCTGTAGGACATCCTTCTAGTAGGACATTTTTCTGGCCACACACACAAAAAAAAACCTCAGCTAACTATCAAATTGATCAATAGGCCACATGTTCTTATCACAGTAAATCAAAACAGAGTCAAATAAAACTAAAGCTATACAAAGATGTTTGAATTATTTAGAGTGTGATTAAATCAAACACTCTGCATACTAAATGACCAACAGACTAAAATATAGCAAGAATTTAGTCATCAGTGGTAAGAAAAATGGACGTGATAAAAATTTGAAATTTGACCAAAGCTGTGGGTTTCCACCAATCAAGAAATATGGGGTTTGAAAATGAATGGATTCACTGTTAAACTGTGTCAGACAAGAGAAAAATAAGCTTGAGTGAATTACAAACTCAAATCATTACCAAAAAATCAGATAGTAATAAAAAATTAAGGAAATACGGTGAATGAGAAATGAAATGAATGAGCATTATGTAATTAAAAACAATCAGAAACAGAACTTTGACAGTGAAATAAAGGAATAAAACAGGACATAGCCAAAATCCCAGCTTCTGGTTCCACCTATAAGAAGATTGGAAATTATTACCCTTGTAGCCAGTCAAACATTGAACTAACCAAAAATTAGCCACTCTTCTTACATCCAACAGAAGATTGAGATCTCAGTGCAAACTGTTGGTCAAAAAATGGTGGATATAAGGGCTGGGGCTATAGCTCATGGTAGAGTGTGTGCTTAGCATCCATAAGACCCTGGTAAACTGTAGAAAGACACACTGATGCAGAGAATTATAACTCATCACAGCAGTAATCCATAAGCACAAACATGGTTAGGGTTTCTTCAAAGGTAAGACAACCCAAACTGTAATGGACAAATTGCTGGAGTCTCAAAGGTGACAAGTCCAAGAGTCAAAATCATCAGGCTGCTTACACTTAGGGGAGGTCCCACACCTTTGCAGGTCATCTCCAGGAGTCTACCAGGTCTTCAGAGTGAAGCGTGGAGAAAAACCACTAATGCTGCTTGCAGAACAGGGTGAACAACTGTTTTCAAATATCCTAGAACAGTCTTTACTTCTCAATGAGTTCTGCCCTCTAGAGAAAGTATTTCGACTGACCACACCTGACTGGGTTTAATCGGGAAACACCAACCTTGGAGAAGAAAAGACCCAACTCCAGTGCACTTGATCACTCCTGTCCCAATGGAGGGGAAGGCAAAATGGAGGAACTCTTGTAGAAAACAAACCTGGGGATGCAGGTTCACTAAAAGCACATGACTTCATGACGGCAATGAACAGTGCCTCACCTCAACCCAAACCTCACAACCACATTACTAACACCTCTCTGCCCGAAGTCCTTGACCTATAAGTCATGTCCAGCTTTTCTATGAATACTAAAAGGCAAGCATAAAAGGCAGAGATAAAGTGTCAGAACCAGACTCAGTTAAGGCAGAGATGTCAGAATGATCAAACCATGAAATTGAAACAACTAGGATTTCTATGGTAAAGACACTAAGGGAAAAAGCAGTCAACATGCAAGAACAGATGGTTAATATAAGTAGTGATATACATAGTCAAACAAAAGGCAAAAAGAGATATTAGACAGCAAAAACAAAACAGAAACGAAGAATGCCTTTGCGAGGATTGTTAGGAGACTAGACGAGACTAAAGGAAGTTATAGGAAGCTTGAGGATATATCAATAAAAACTCCCAAAAATGAAAGACAAAGAGAAAAAAAATGCCAGGCAAGGTGGCGTAAGCCTATAATCCCAGCTACCCAGAAGACTAAAACAGAAGGATCATAAAGTAGCCTGGGCAGCTAAGCAAGATATTGTCTCAAAATAAAAAAATAAAAATTTAATCTGGATTTTTAGAAAGTTGGGGCAGGTTGGCCATTTCCCACCATCAGAGTCCCAGGCTGGTCCCATCCTAAGTATCCAGAGCTGCCCTACTGTCACATGCACCAAGTCAGCAGAGGACCTTGAGGAACACCCAGAAGCTGGCAGTACAGCCCCGAGGTGGCACCAAGCTCCTCCACTGGCATTCCCCAGCTCAGTCACTCACCATAACCAACCCACAGGTTCTGGGGGAAGGAGCCCATGCTCTTCTTTGTGAACAAGGGGACAGTGGCTTTTAGTGGAAAGACACTTGCTATCCACATTTTGACTAGCATAATTCTTTGGGGGCTGCACATTCTCCTTGAAACCATGTTCTTCTTATATCTCATTTGTTCTGATAGACTCTACACATTATTTTCTAGATGTTCCATTATTTTAATCTTTACTACTTTTTTTTTTTTGAAATACTAGGTTTTCAGTGAGTTTTTTAAAAAAAACTTGGAATGACAGCTTTGTTTTATTTCCTAGCCAGGCTATCAGCCTCTACTCTTATTAAATTATGACCAGAACAGTATTTGTACTGTTCTCCTCTTTTGAGGTCATTCAGATTTGCTTTTTTGAATGTATGACTGGAGTGTGTGTGTGTGTGTTTGTGTACAGATATATATTTATGTATTTATTTATTTAATATTAGGTAATAATTTTATACTAATGTGATCTGCAAAGGACAGAGAAAGGAGAACTGAGCCTTTTTTTTTGCTTTCTCCTTATTTATTCCAAAGGTTTTAACTGATAAACTCTGATGTTCTCTTCTTTTCAGCATAGAAATCCAGAGCTTCGAAATTTGCATTGGGCATTACTTTTTAAATTGAAACTAATTTATCTCATTTAGTGGTTTTATGTGACAGGATCTGGGCCTGCTTCACCCACCCACTGTCTGTTTCCATCTGGCTGGTGAGCTCTGTCTGTCCTACTGTCTCCAGCCTTCTGAGACAGTCTTTCCTGGATGTGTAAATAACAAATGCCTGGATTTCACTTTATGATGCACACTGAGTCTCTTGACCTGTAATAGGCAAGTTAAAGCCATTTACACTGAAGGTGTTATTTATTTGATGCCACTTTTGCATTGTATTTTATTTCACTTATTTCTTTTACTTAAAAAATCTTTTGCTATGTGCTCTGTTTTCTAAAATTTTGTTTTGTGTACCTTTTGATAATTTGGAAGGATTATAGCTTTTGGTTTTAGAGTTAGGTATTTAACATTTTCATTTAATCTTTCCTTTAGCCATTGATAACAGTCTTCTTCTTATTACTATTGATTACTATTAATTACTGGCAATGAAGGGGGTTGAAAATAGTTTATTTCGTCTTTTTCTTTTCTTCTTCCCATTGCCCAATTTTTCCAAGTTTATTTTTCTAATTCCTTTAAATATATCATACATCTATTACTTGATGTGACTGTATTAAATATCTTTTAATTCTCTCTCTTTTGCTCATTGTATTTGGTTATGTCACTTCTTTTCCTGTAGAATTGATATCGTTTGCACTCTGTTCTGTAACCATTAGCCATGACTCTGTTCTTCTCTAAGTCACACTCAAGGGACCCTGCCCACTTGAGTGTTCTTGTTATAATTTTCACTTCATATCTTGGATAGTAGAAGTCCATCCCTTTAATGGTCTTCTCCAAGAAGACTTGTGTAAATGGCCTTTTGAGTTCCTACATGTTGCTTGGGCTCATGCAGCTCTGCACAGTGGACTATTCCATGGGAGTCATTACTATCTCAGAATTCCCCACTCCACTGAGATAGGAGCAAAAGCCTACCTTGATCTTTCACAGGGGACTTGAAGCAGAATCCCACCAACTGCTCACATGATATAATTCTGAAGAAAATTCTCAGGCCCATCAAATATTTTCCTTTTATAGGTGACTTTATTTTTTCTCTGGTTGTCCCAACAAATTCTTTGTTTGGGGTTTTGATAACCTTATCAGAATCAGTAGATCCCCTTTCAAAAGTCATTTTTTTTTCAAGGTAGAGCACTTATGGAGAAAGTGCATATCCCTACACTTGCAGCTTAATGAATTGTTATAAAACACAGGCCCTTGGAACTGGGATCCAGGAAAAGATAGGTGACAGCTTCATATCCCAGAAGCCCCCACATGGACATCGAATCACAACTTAGTAGAATTGCCTCTTACAGATTTGGTGAACAAATCAAACCTCAAAAATCTAAGCTGTTTAATTCTTCACAATCATGTGAAGTCTGTCAGATCTTCAAGCATCATTTTGGATTGTTTTATGTGTTTTAAACAGCACAGTGCACAAATCACCCCTGAAAGTACACACTTCCTCACCACAAGGAAACACCTCTGTGCCCTCCAAATGCCTGAGGAGCCCTGGGCAGGTGGGCCTCCCTTAAAGGTGCAGTGCTGGCACCTGCACTGTTATTTCCTAGACATGGGGCTTTACAGCCCAGCTAGGCCCTGGACAGTGTCCATGCTGTGGCAGCAGATGCCCACATGCTGTTGCTCAGGATTCTACTCCTTGTGGATCTTTCTAGTGGTTAACACTGAATGATTGGTTGCTCCCTTAATCCTGTCACTTTTCCTTCCTAGAGATGCTTTGCTGTTTTCTGCACATGTTTATACCTACTTATATTCTTAATAAATTAACCCTTTGCCATTTTAAGGTGCTTTTCTCTTTCTTTTTAACCAAGTGTGTTCCAAAGCCTGTTACTCTGTCTGTATCAGTGGAGTCACACCAACTTTGCTTGTTTACCATGTCTTTTTCCTCCCTATTGCTTTGCACCTATTTGTATTCTTGAATTTAAGGTGTGTCTTCAGTAGCAACGTGTTACTTGATCCTGTTTTTCAATTCACTCTGGCTATCTATACCTTTTGATTTCAGTGTTTAGTCCATTTCTGTTTGGTGTGAATCCTGACGAGGTGGAATTCACATCTGGTACATGTTTCCATAGGGCATATCTATGTTGTTTCTCTCTTCCTCCTCCTATGCCTTCTTTATTGCTAAGTGGATATGTTCTTGTGTACTATTTTAAGTCTCTTCTTGTTTCCTTTATTGAATTTTAAAATTTGATTTCTTAGTAATTGTCCTACGGATTATCATGAGTTTTTAAAAATAATCTAATTCAGATTAATATTAATTTAAGTTCAATATTGTACAAATACTGGAGTCCAATATAACTCCATTCCCTCCCACTTCCTTTGGGCCATTTTGTAAAAACATGTCTTCTCTTTGTACATTGTAAATCCTTCATCACAGTTTTGTTACTCTTGCTTTCTGCAGTTGTCTTTTAAAACACTCATGGGAAGAAAGGAGCTATAGGCATGATGTGTGCATCCTGCTCTGTATTCCCTGGGGATATGACTGCCTTCACTGCTACTCTTTATTTCCCTGTGTGGATGCGTGTTATTTTCTAGTGTCCTTTTAAAGGACACCTTTTCATAACTCTGTAGGGCAGGTTACTGGTCTTGAGATGGAGAGGGCCCCGGGCAGCCCCTGTGAAGATGTAAGACACCACGGTCTTACCTACGTTAAATAGTTTCTCTTCGATGGATGACGTTCATTTGATACATGGCTGCAATTAATTTCAGAGTTCAGAAATGGATGATTGTATTTGCTTTGCTTGTGGGACAATGTATCTACCAGGTCCTTGTTCTGAGTATAGATATCAGTTGCCCTAGGATCTAGTTTAAGGTTAATTGTTTTTTGTTCCATTTGTTTTTGTCACCTTAGGGATGGGGGCATAACGTGCCCTTTTAATAGCTAGGTAAAGTTCTCTTTTATTTCTCCAAATGTTCTTTAATTGTAAATCAGAATATTCCTTCAGTTCTGCTATTTCTATTCTATGTTTCGGGGACACTTATTGTATAGGTTAAGAAAAAAAGTAACTTAAAAAGTAAATAATAAAATCCCCAAGAAAAGACACATAGAATGCACAGGACGTGAGCAAACTAATTGGGCTAAAAGCAGAGCTGTCTTTTGGCAGCGATGAGTTCTGTGCAGTATTGAATTCACCCTATTTGGAGTCCTTCCCTTCTTTGCAAAGCAGATCATGGACTTTCTACTATTGTATTCCAAGCAGTGTTCTGGCGCCCTCTAGTGCTACTAATGCGTAAAGGCCACTTCCCTTTAGCTGTTCCTTTCTGCTTTATTAAACTATTCCCTTCACTCCTCCTCCCCACACTTTTCTTTCTTTTCTAATAACCAATGTTTTCTACGTTAAACTAGTCTGTTTGAATTATGATATGTGATTCAAAGAACCCAGAGGTGTTATTTATATTCCGTTTATGCTTAGTCGGAGCTAAGCACATTTGGGAAAGTTTCATATTACCTTGGAGTAAACTGTTAGGATTCCACACTTTGGGAATTTCCCTAACACAGTCTTCCTGTCCTAATTTTCATATCTCTTTGTGCCTATTGACTGATATTACCCCACAGGGTCCCTGCTCCCTCCAGGGTCTTCTTTACCATGAGACTCCCATCAGGATGCCCCATCCTTGCTTCACTTGCAGCTCAGGTGGGGAAGAGCAGGACCCCTGCTTTGTGCTCCCTGGAGCTGCCAATTTACGGGCAGCTTCCAGAAGCCGCACACTCCCATCCTCGGTACAGCTCTATGCCCATGAGAAACACATCACTTTCTGTTTCTGATCCTTTAACAAAGGTTTCAGTGCTTCTGACTTTCAAGCTGATTGAGAATTGAAAAATTAAAAAATAATCCACTCAAAAGAAGCCATAACAGAGCAAAGAAAAAGAAGGATGAGTTGACAATCATAAATAATGGGACAAATTTTAGTAGATGTAACTAATGTACATTTAGAGAATAATGCACCCTTTGAGGACATATAAACCATTCTTCGTAAGCACAAACATTTACAAAACTGATTATATTCTTTATCATACATTTTCATCAATCACTCAGAGTTTGTTCTTTGTAATTCAATGAGGAATTACATTTTTAGAAAATGCTCATGTGTACTCATTCATATTTAGAAGCAATATACTTCTAAATAACAGGGATATAAAGAATCCCCATAGAATATAGATATTATTTTGAACTGAACTGTATGAAAGTTCTATCAAATTTTGCAGATTGTACCTAATGCCACTCTTAGGGGAAAACATACAGGTTCACCTGTGTACACAGGGTGAATGGAGGGAGCAAACCTAGATGAGAAGCACCTTCCTCAAGAAGTAAGAAAAGAAGAACAAATGAAACTCAAACATGGTGGAAGATAGGGAACCCAAAGAACATAATTTAGCAAATAGAAAACATCCCTCAATGGAGAAGGTGTACAAAGCCAAAAGATTTTTTTTTCAAGGGAAAGAGTAAACAAGTGGATGGATCCCTGGTGACTGATCATGGGTGAGTGAGAAGATGCAAGGAACTGATGGAGGGTGAGAAGGTTCACATCACTGCATGGCTTAGACATTTTAAAATCCACTAGAGAACAGTATGGACAACTTTATATCCATGCAGCAGGAAACAGCTGAGGTAGACAAATTCCTAGAAAAATACATTCATGAAAAATTTTACAGCCACACAGCAGGAAAATCTACCTGGTTGATTTGTGAGGATTATTCACTCAGTCTCCTCTTTGTGAGTTGTTTTCTAGGGAATTATTTTGTAATTTATCTTTCCTGTTCCCACAGCTTGCTTCTTGGTCCCAGACTTCCTCTTCCTAAGGGGGTGGGAGGGGGGCAAGAATGGAGGAAGGAGGGACTGTATAGAGGGATAAGAGGGGTGGGAGGGGTGGGGGGGAGGGAAAAAAAAACCAGAATGAATCAAAAACTATTACCCTAGGTAAATGTATGATTACACAAATGGTATGCCTCTACTTCATGTACAAACAGAGAAACAAGATGTGTCCCATTTGTTTACAATAAAAAAGAATTAAAAAAAAAAAAAAAAGAGTATTATCTCTTTCTCATGCAGCCTGCTTTCCAGCGGCTCTGAGGGAAGGTGACAAGAGTGCAGCAGGCCTGTGGTGCCCTCTGCTGTGCAGATTAGGATCACCAGTTAGGTTTTTTGGATATGAAGCCAACCTGGAATTCCTGGGACAAATTCTACTTGTTCATATTATATAATCTTTGTCTATGTCACTCCATTCACATGGTCAATATTTTTTTAATTTAGCTTTTTTTTTACTTTTAATTTTTAAATTTAAAAATTTTAATTTTAATTTTTAATTTTTGTTAATTTTGTTTTCTTTTCCTAACGAGGGACAGTAAGTGGTCTGTGGTTTTCTTGTCATGTTGGCTCTTGATGTGTATCAGGAAATATTTGCCTTATAGCATGAGTTAGCAAGTATTCCTCCTTCCCTAGTTTCCGAAAATGTTTGCAGATGAGAATCACCTTTCCACCTCCCAACTGCTCCTCTTTAATAATGGCCTGTTATTCTACTTTCAACTGAAGGAACATTCCTTTAAATCTTAGGAAGACCAGTCATTATACTTTTTAAGTATCTTTTTTGCTTTCCTTATGTGTCATTCATGGGGGTCATTTTCTTTTTAGCTTTAGAACCTTTTTTATTTGTTGTTGTTCCTGGGATTAAACACAGGGGTGCTTAAGCCTTGTTGTTGTTGTTGTTGTTGTTGTTATAGAGACATAGTCTCTAATTTGTTTAAGGCCTAAGTTTCTGAGTCTGGCTTTCAACTTGAACTCCTCCTGCCTCAGCCTCCAGAGTCAAGGGGATCATAGACGGTGCCACAACAAGGGCTCAGACTTAAATCTAGATAATTTTTAATTTTTGACTTTTTGTTCAGAGTTAAAAATGAGGGTCTCTAGACTTCAGCTCAGTAGCTAGCATTACTTCTGTAAGAAATTTTCTAAATCACTCATTCTGTGGCAGGTGCAATTTTACTCATCTGCGTACACTAAAGCCTCCAGGAATGAAGTTATCAAGCAGGGCTCACTGGGGTCCAGGGCTAAATGCAGACTGCAGATGAGGGCTCACTCTTGAGCAACACGGATATTCAAGGAACAAAATTATCTCTTGGCAGAGCATGGAGAGGAGCCTCAGGTACATCCTCTAAACACCCGCCACAGAGTACAATGAGGAAATCTTTCCTCCCTTGGATGTGGTGCCCTGCTGGGCAGTGGTAGCTGTGGGTACCAGTGCTGTGGTCCACAGGTCCAGGCAGAAGATGAGTTGGAGCCTCAGTCCTGGACAGGAAGGTGCAGTGGTGGCAGTGTGCAAGCCTGAGGACACCTGGGAACCTGCAAGAGTGCTGGGAAGCCCTGGGGGTGCACCTCTGGTGTGGTGTCCCAGGGGCAGCAGCTGCTCCAGCAAAGCATGTGAACCCCGCTCACTGGGCGCTGGTACCATGACCACCAGCAGTGGAAGTTTCACCAATAGCCGCTACTTCTACTTGGGTCTGTTCCTGCTGCTACTGCACCTGGCCCTGTACCTGCTGAGTCCCTGGGCACTTAGGGTGGGTGTAAGAGTAGGAAGGAGTTACAGACTCAGGTCTGTCTCAAATCAGAGAGCCAGTGGGATTGGGGGGGGTGTCATGATTTTTAAGAGATGGGGGCAGAGGAACTTCTGAAATTTGGGACAGAGAATGTGCAGGGGTACAGGTTTCCACCAGAAGGGAAAGACATAGAAAAGACTTGGAGGTCCAAACTCATTAAGAATTGATGCTGGGGCTAGGGATATAGCTCAGTTGGTAGAGCGCTTGCCTTGCATGCACAAGGCCCTGGGTTCAATCCCCAGCACCACAAAAAGTAAATAAATAAATAAAATAAAAATAATTAAAAACAAAAAAAGAATTGATGAAAGAACAAGTCAGACTCTACTTGTCACCAGGAGTGTTGAACCTGTTTTGTAGGTCCACAACCCTAGGCCTCATAGCTAGTTGTCTTGGGTCTGTATCTGGTATAAAATGTTGTACAAGATAACCAAAAGGCAAAAGGAAATGTCAAGAGCTAACCTATTTCAGTGGTTGATGCTCCACTCTTCCCATTTTGCTTTGAGAAGGAAGTTCAATGATCAATTACTGACCTTGCAATCAATTTCAACACCACTGGGGGATAGAAATCTGGAAAGATGTAATGGATTAATGTAAAGTACTTTATGCAAACAAGCATTGCAGCCCCTTGTTGGGGATTGATGCTTTCATGAGGTTGTGAAAGGTGAATGCTTGCTGAATATTTATGTTGATGAACTTCTTAGCTAAGTTAAATATATCTAACTAACTTAATATTGAACTTTCGCAAAATCAAAACAGTGATACCAAAATTTTTATAACTTAGTGCCAGTGTGCCTTCAGCTATTATAGAGGAGTTGTAGGTGGGTGAATCTGTTGTGAGGCTTCTTTTTCATACATTGTCTGTCTCACTGAGACAATGCTGGTTAGTCTATCTTTGGCCTTCTGGTCTCTAAAAGCACTCTCAAAAGAGAAGGGCCCATATCCCCACCAAAGTTTCTGTTCTATGGTCTTGAGACTTAACTATATTCTTCTGCACTTCAGGGTTGTTTGTGATTGTTAATTGATTTTTCAGTTTGTTCTTCTAAAAATTTGGTTCAAAAACAATACCTGACAGTTTCTGTTATTTAACATGTCCTGAACTTTTATAGTTTTTACACAATTTTAAAGATCTTGAATCAAGACAGTTTCATTGTTGGAAGGATTCACCTTTTAATTAAATAGAAACCTTGAATACTTACATGAAATTTTTACTACTTACTAATTATTCAAACATTTCTAAGCCTTAGAATTTATTTAGATTTGTTTTGGGAATGTGGAAAGTAGTTATTTGTTTACAAATGACTTATATGTCTATGATCAGTACTAAAAGTGCACAACTAAAATATTTGGCCAACTTGGGTTTTTTCAGAGTTTAAATCTGATTTATTAGCAAGTTAATTTTCTGAAAAATGGGCTATATTCAGAGATATTTAGACTTCCATTTTTGCACATGGTCCTGTGTGTCTTCTTTGGAGTTGACAACTGAGGGAAGTTCAGGTGGAGCTAGGCACAGGAGCACTGGGGCCCTTGTGGTGACCTCATATGTGTTCCATGAGTCTTGGCTCTTTTCCAGAGACACTGCTCCCAATCTTCTGCTCATCAGTTGTATGACCTTGTGCAAGTCACCCCACTTCTACAGACCTCATTCCACCATCTATAACACATGGACAGTGAGTTTCATTTGGTAGATGTAGTATCTGAGGTTCCAAGAGAGCAGGTTATTTGCCCAAGGTTCTCTTGAGAGGAGGTGGCAGGGCTTGGAATGTTAGCCAAGGTTCCACTTTGTCCATGCCTTTGGCCTTACACAACACCATGCTTCCTGACATGGTGCACACCAGACCACCATGAGCTCCAAGGAACAGCAGACACACCTAGAGTGGGATTATGATCGTGGGGCATCACAGTCAACTCCAGTGGAGAGATAGAGCTGAGTAATGAAGAATGGAGGGGCATGCACATCCTTCAGGACCCTATGAGGCAGCAGCACAGGATGCCCAGGGTTGGCAACTACAAGGTAGGATGGTTTACTCTTCATCCCTTGTAGAGAGCTTATGCTTTGCTATGCTTTGTCATGACCATAGCATTGTTTCCTTTCCTTTGCCTTCATTTGAGTCAGATGTGCTATTTCTCCAGTTGTGCTTTTAAAATTTTTGCCATAGGAAATTTTTTGGCAAGAACTCCTTTATTTCTAATTGCTATAATTCTAATTAAATGGGATTATCTGTCAAGTCCTAGCATAACCCTGGGCCTAGGGCAAGCCTGGACACAGGCTAGTGGTTATTTTCACACCTAGTTGATGACTTTTCCATGATAGACTGCAGCCACTTCCCATTCTGCAGCATCATTTTCTCTGCTTAGGTCCTGCATTTCTCTGACTATTCTTCCTTCCACCCCATTTCTCATAGATAAGATGCTGTTTTAGTCAGATTTCCATTGCTATGAAAAAAAGTTGAGAAAATCAGCTTAAAGGAGCAAAGATTTAATATAGCTCATGGTTTCAGAGGTTTCAGTACATGGTCAGTTGGCCCTGTTGCTTTGGGGCTGAGCTGAGGCAGCACATCATGGCGAGAGCACATGGCCAAAGGAAGCAAAGAGAGAGGTAGGATTGGACTCCCAATATTTATTTTGAGGGTCATGTCCCTGATGACCTAACTTCCTTCCACCAGACCCCACCTCCTATAGGTTCCACTACCTCCCAGTAGCACCACAGGCTGGTGACCAAGCCTTAAACACATGGATCTTTGGAGGATATTTAAAATCTAAACTATAGCAGATGCCTTTGTATGAATTATGGAAATGTGGGCTCCACCAAAGTCATCCTTTGCTGTCGCCGCCTGCAGCGACGAAACCGCGGGAAAGAATCGGAGGCGGACTGGGAATGACAAACTTCCTTATTCTACTTTTGGGGGATGCTTCCTTGCATGCTTCTCTTTTCAGGTCTTGCGGGTTGAAGTGCAGGGTGAGGTGCCGGTCTCGGCGTCTGCGCCCCCAGGAGCCCCGCGTTTCGCGTCTTCCTCCTCCGAGGCCTCACGTATGAGGTTCTCGGCCCGGCAGCGCAAGCGCAGTCGCTGGCCTGGCTGCTCAGGGGCACTGGGCGCGCTCTCCGCTGCTGGCCACAGCTCCCCCGGCAGCCCCATGGCAGGGGGCGGGGAAGGGCCCGGCGGCAAAGTCCCCGCTGCGCCACGACCGGCTCGCCCACACGGCTATTGCCGCAGCGCGCCGCCTCACACGCGAGGTTGCTGGGGCTACCGCGCACGTCGTGGGAGGAGGCGCCGCGCGCACGCGCACGGCCTCCTACACTTTGCTAGCACATTTGACCACATCAGCTGGAGGCCTCTGTGTCTATGCAACCTACACATCCTCATGTAGCAAGTCCAGCCTGTTCCACTCAATGTTAGTTTGACCAACTGCTTAACATGTTGCTGTTTCCAAAAGGATTACCTCTTATCTCATTGAGATACCTGACCCTTTGCACTTTCCCTGTTATTCACTGGAACATGGTAACTCCCTCCTCCTACCCTCCCCTGCCTGAAGCAGAGTGGGGTTTGAGGTGAAGAGCCTGAAGCCTGGCAATGCCAAAAAGACATTGCTCTCTGGTCCTGGGTCTCCACAAGAAGTGCAGAGCACCAGCTGGATTTGGAGTGAATGCCACCCCTGGCAGTTGTCCTACATGCCCTGCTCCAGACGACTGCCTGAATATGAGTGCAAAGGGCCAGCTCTGTGCAGGGATCTGCTTTCCCCAAACTCACACTTTGATGAGGGACCTCACCCATTGTCCCCAGGGCACTCATCATCACTCTACTCATGCTAATGCCACCTCCCTTGAGTGATGATCCCACTCTTCCACAAAACCCCTCCCATGTACTTTCACCCTCCCAACAGACCAGGCACATCTGCAATTGGGTCTCTGCTCTCAGTTTTGTTTCTGTATCTTCCACAGAGCCCCAGCCCCTCCTGCACTGGGAAGTTGGGTGAAGCACCTTCCACAGTGTGCCAGTTTCCTTTCTGTTCTAGGTGTACAAGTTCATGACTAGGTTCCTGGCAGCTAGAACTGTGTCTGCACCCCCTTCCCTGCTGGGGATTCCTGAGATCCCCCTCAGTCATTGGTTATGGGTTGGGTGGCACTTTCCTGGGATAAACTGTGTTTCCAAGACTACTCTTCAATGCCCTTGGGTCTATCTTTCTTTTTAAACTGGAGACTCAGTTCACTCGGTGTGATCTCTTTTGCGTAGTAGTAGGAACTAGCAGGTGATCATTGTTTCCTGACTTTAATCTCTCAAATGATGAGCTCTAATCACCACCTAGCCCCATTCCCATTTTATTTGCTCTAAATCCCTTCTTGCTCCTTATGAAAGCAGAACATGGAGTGGCTCTTCATGATGCTAGATTTTCATTTTTTTCTATTGGACCTTCCCTCTATGTCCTGGAAATTGCATTATATTACTGTTATTACTGGAATAGGTAATAATAACAGGTAACACTTGTTGAGCACATGTGAGGCAGGCGCTTTTGTAAGAGTTCTGCATGCACTGTATCATCACATCCTCATCACCCTTTAGGGAGACTCCCATCTCTATTCCATTTTATAGCTGATAAAACTGGCACAGAAAGGTTGGTTAATGTGTTTATGGATGCACAGGCAGTCATGCCTTCACCAAGCAGCTGCAGTTTTTACCCACCAAATCTTCCCACCTCTTTCCCTTTGTCATTTGGTTTTCTTCTGTAAAGGAGAGCTTTCTTTTCCCTTCCCTGGTGGCTTTGTACTGCTTGTTACTGTTGGTCTCATAGTGGGCCTTTTTTTTTTCAGTGTGGTGTTGCTTATTCCTGTCAACATTCCTTTTTTTTTTAATATTGTTTTTTAGTTGTCAATGGACCTTTATTTTATTTATATGTGATGCCAAGAATTGAACCAAGTGCATCATGCATGCTAGGCAAGAGCTCTACCACTGAGGTACAACCCCAGCCCAACATTACTTTTGATGTTCAAATGATCCACAATTTGCAAGTGGGGCATTGAAGCAGTTCCTAAGTCCTTTGGATATGTTCCATGGGTTGATGACTATGTTCTTACTTTCTGCCCCAGTAGGAAGCTCCAGGCTTAGCTTGTGCTTTCCTTAACTTGGCCCTGGAAGAATCAACCATTTCTCCAAGAGCCTTGATCTTGGGTAGTGGATGGCATTTGGAAACCAAATGATAGGGGAGCAATCATTGTGGTCATGGCTGCTGGGTTGTCCTTGCCTCTAGGCCTTTCAGTGGACAGAACTGGTAGGATGACTGATCTATTGATTGCAAGATCAATCAACTATTTGAGAGTTTATTCTGAGACTTCGAATCCAATCCACTCCCACTCCATGTTGCATCTTTTTCTACCACAGTGAGAACCCTGTGATGATATTAGAATATCATCTCCTGGACCCCAGGTATTCACAGGACTTATACTCCTTAACACTGCATGGATAAGTCTTTAAGTCAGTTTCAAGTTTTTTTTTTTTAAATAAATCTCACCAGTAATGTCCTGCCAGAGTGCTTAGTTATAAAGTTACTTGTGTTAACTCTTTCTTTCTTTTTTTTTTGGCGGTGCTGGGGATTGAACCCAGGGGGCCTTGTACATGTGAGGCAAGCTCTCTACCAACTGAGCCATATCCCCAGCCTCTGTATTAATTCTTAGTGGTTTTTTCCTTCATCTTTGTGGTTATGCTGTCAGTGTGATAATATAGTTTTAGATTTACCTGTGAGTATATAATTTTGTATTTATTTACACTTATTTTAATTTTATATTTATTTGGGATAGTGCAGCTGTCTATGGTCAGCCCCATTTCAGTGACTCACCCCTGCCATGTGGCTGGGATGCAGACCTTTAAAGGAGTAAAAACAAGTCCTCACTTTGCGTTCTGGTCTGCCTGCACGTTGGAAACTCCATTGACTCCAAATGTCCTTTATCTTACTTTTCTAATTTTTTTCCCCTTAAATGGGAAACTTGATCTAAAAAAAAAAAAAAAAAAAAAAAAAAAAAAAACTATACAACACTGGATCAAACAAAAGTGGTTTTTTGAAATGTCCTCTTCATTACTGCTATTGATTGACCTTAAAGGTAGAAAGGAAACATAGAGGTTTTGGTTACTGAAAGAAATTGAGAATTTTCTAGTCTTACCTTTTGTTCTCTGACATAAATACTTATACTGGATTATGAGTATGATTCTGTTTTTTTCCTCCAAATCTTCACCATCTCAAAAGAAATGCCAGAGAGCTAATATTTATGTTCCATTGATCTTCTTTGTCTTGCTTTATGTTCCATTGATCTTCTTTGTCTTGCTTTCAAGATGACTTAATAATCCAGGTAGAAGGTTGCCTGCATATAGCAAATATCCCTGAGCAAGCCCTGAATGATCTCACCTGAGCTGGCTTTTTTTTTTTTTATTAATTATTATTTCTTATTATGTTGTCAAAACCTCTGACTATGCAGGCAATAACAACATTTGCTTTTATTTTTGTTTTGTCCTATCTTAAAACTCCACCAGCTACAACTCTCTAGGCCTTTCTCTCAGTGTGAGCAGGGTCCAGACCTCCTTCTCCTCATGGTGGTAAACTGCCCTCCAGGTGCCGGTCCCAGTGACTTGTTGCTGTGTCCTCTCCCTTCCACATGCCCCCATCTGTCTTCAGAGGGCTGGCAGGAGGCAGCTGCTCCTCTGTAGACTGTCCCTGTCAGCTCCCAAGGAGGAAAGCACAGGGTGCCCTTGCCTCTGTGTGTGGAACCTGGGGAACAGTGTGCAGGAGATCAGGGTACAGTGTTTAAGCTGAAGCCACGTGTTGGGGCAGGGTCAAAATGGCTCCCTCACCAGACTTCCAGCAAGCTATGTTATGTTTTTAGTGAGTGACCAAGGTCATGAATGGGCTATGTTATGGTCCGTGAGTAGTCAAGATCAGCTTATGTCTCCTCTTGCCTACAGCATGTGTCAAGGTTGAAGTCATGGACCTTTGGGACCCCCTACCACAGTCCTTGTTTGCTGTGGATTCCCCACCTCCTCTAGTGCTCAGGTTTCCAACAAGCAAAGTAGGAGTTTCCTGAAACGGAAGAGTGGAAGCAATCCAAGCAACTACTGATGGAGAAATGGATAAACAAGGTGTGATCCATACGCATGATGGAATAAAATTCACCCCACGTTTGGTTAAGTGTAGTCACACAATCACAAAAGGCCAACTATTGTGTAATTCTGCTTAGATGATGTATCTAGAGCCATCAAACCCACAGAGACAAAAAGCAGAGGACTGCCTGGGCTAATGAGGGGCAATGGATGGTCCTACTTCATGGGTATAGAGTTTCAGTTATAAAGATGAATTCTAGCAACAGATGATGGTGATAGTGAATGTACTGAGCACTTATGAACTGTATGCACACTTAAAAATAGTTAAAGTGGCAAATTTTATGTCATGTATATTTTAACCACAATAAAAAAGTTTAAAAAGGAAAACATATAACTGAGTGGGGCCAGTGAGGGAGCTGTGAGCCCAAAGGAACAGACAGGTGGGTTCTCAGGGAGGACGGCGGGTGGCCTCATTTCAATAGGTGTTTTGGGTGGTGCCATATCCTAAGACATCCATCCTGGTGAGGTGTGCATTTGAGGATTCATTTGGGAGGGCTTGGTTGGTGACCACATGCTGCTCATGAATCCTTGCCTGAAATTTTGGTCCAACGAGTCATTATGCTATTATCTATATTAATAATGGGTCAGAGGACAACATACAACTTTATGAAAGTCAGAAATGTGACAAATATGACCTCTTGTTGTTAATTAGAGTGTTTTAAAGTGATAGGTTATTGGAAACAAGAAATGACAACTTTATTTGGAACAAGTAAACCTCTATTCAAAATATGAATTACCCATTGGGAATATTCTGTGATATAAATTACAAATGAATTTGTACCTGCTCATCCATGATGCACTCTTTCCTGAGTTCCCTCTCTTCCCTTAGCCCACACCTCTAAGGACAGCACCTCCTGAAAACTGAAGGGCCTGCTTCCTGAGTCCTGTGAGGTCCACCTTGAGCATACTTGAAAGTGGATCTGAGGACCTGAGTTGTCAGGGGTGGGCTCTGAGGGTCCCAGAGCCTCACCCTGGCCTGATCTCTAAGATGCCCGGACACGGACAGGATTGACAGATTGATAGCTCTTTCTCGATTCCGTGGGTGGTGGTGCATGGCTGTTCTTAGTTGGTGGAGCAATTTATCTGGTTAATTCGGATAACGAACGAGACTCTGGCAAGCTGCCAGGCGCCATCTTAGAGATCAGGCCAGGGTGAGGCTCTGGGGCCCTCAGAGCCCACCCCTGACACTGAGGTAAGGCAGGACTGGAGAAATCTGGGCAGGGCATGACAAGGAATATTCTGGAAGATGCCGCATCCTGTATGGGGAACCTGATGGAGGAACAGGTGTTAAAAAGAAATTGTGGCATCAAGGTACTTGAGGGAGGAACCATGCAAAGCATGCTGTGAAACCTGGTTTCTCCTAGGAACTTTTCAGTAAGTCTGTCTCTGTGCCTGGAGGGGTATGTGACTGACTGCACACTGGACAAAGTGCTAAGTGATCCGCCCTTCACTGAGGACAAACTAAGGACCTTAAGTCATTTAGTGAGACCCTGTCTTTTTTGACTGACTTCTTTTAGTTGGCCTAATATTTTCAAAGTTCTTTCATGTGGTAGCATGTTATCAGTACTCCATTCCTTTTTATTGCAGAACAACATTCCATTAGATGGATATACCATATTTATTTATCTATTTATTAGTTGACATTTGAGTCACGTGCACCTTTGGGGTATTTGACTAACACTGCTGTGAACATTCATATACAAGCTTTTGTGTGTATGTCTGCCTTCGTTTCTCTTGGGTGTACACCTAGAAGTGGGATTGCTCGGTCATTTTATATGTCTGTGTCTAACAATGGAAGGAATTGCCAGAGAGTAGGCACATCCTTTATATTTCCCTCCCCAGGTCACTTTGTGTTCTTGTCTCTGAGAACATTTGTTGTTGTCCATGTCTTCAACTGTAGCCATTCTTCTAGTCATAAAATGATCTCTTGTTATGACTCTGATGTGCAACCCCTTAAGAATAAATTATGACTGTTTTGCAATAATAATGATCTTTGGAGAAGTGTATATTCAGGTTCTTTGTACACTTTGTAATTGGATTTTCTTTGTTTTTTAGCTGTAAGAGTTATTTCTATGTTTGGGGTACCTGTCCTTTCTATGATGTTATGATTTGCAAATATTTTTCTTCCATTCTGTGAGTTGTCATTTAACTTTCTTAGTACATTCTTTGATGCTCAAAGTTTTTATTTTCCATAAAGTTCAATTTATAGCTTCTTTTATTGCCTGACTGGTGCCCTATAATAGTAACCACTACTACTTTCAAGGCCATAAAGATGTATTCTTATGCTTTCTTCTAAGAGTTTGTAGTTTTAGTTTTGCATGGAGTTCTGTGATATATTTTGAGGGATTGTGTATGTGTGTGTGTGTGTGTGTGTGTGTGTGTATGAACTGAGGGATGGAGTCTGATTCCATTCTTTTCTATGTGTTTATCTGTTGTTCCAGTACCCTTTGTGGAAATGGTTCTTTCTCACTGACATGCCCTGGCATTCTTCTTGATGCTTTAGAGTATCGTAACATTGGCCATACACATAAAGGTTTTCTGCCAGAACTAGTTCAACATTTGCTCTTCAGGGTAAGGACCCATGAAAGCCTCTCAGTGACGGGTTGGGTCTCTCTATCCTTCCCAGTTCACTGTCCAGTGCCCACGCTGCAGCTACAGGTACAACCTGTACTTCCAGAGGCTGTGGACCTCAGACTCTATAAGGGCCCAACTCCCAATTAGTCCTCATGCCTACCCCTCTGGGTGTACATGACAGATTAGCACCTCTGCCACATGACACCCTAGTTGCAACTTGACCAAGCATGTGTCATTCCAGACTGGCCAGACAGAGATCCAGGCACATTGAACCCAAAATGGACTGTCTAGCCCTGTCAAGTGCATAGCCCCAGGTGGCTACCACACAGGTCTCTTCCCAGGCTGTCATCCAAAGGGACATAGCAGCACATTCTGCCCTAATCCATCCATGTAACAATCAGTTATCAATTGTATGGGTAGGGACCTTGAAAATCTGGACCCCAATTCCTCTGGCAAGGGAACTGGATTGGGTTTTCTGACTTGATTCCACTGAGGCAAGGGACAAGTCTGGTTGAGACAGAGAGGAGCCTGCAGCCAATGAACTGGGCCCCTGTAGACTGGCTTCCTGTATGAACCTCCCCAACACCCTGAAGGGATCCTCCCTCCTCAGATGGCACTCAGAGACCTGCTACCCACCCATTCAGAACTCTAAGAGGGCTAACTCTGTACCCTGCATGAGCTAGTCTCTGGGAAGTGACCACCCATTCATCCGTATGCACAGAAATTTCTGCTTCATTTCTACGGATCCACTCCTTGGCAGAAATGCTGCTCTCTGCTCATTTCCCACCTCAAAACTTGTAAAAACAAATAGTGTGATTTCTATCTTAGGTATAATTTGAGTTAGAACATCATGCAAACTTTATTTCTCTAAAACATATATTTTATGTATGTAAGTATGCCAACAATTATATTTGTATTTTCTCTTTTGTTTGAAATTTCAGTAACAGTTTTACATGCAATAAGTCGGAGTATACTACTTCACAAACATCAATAAGGAACACCATTTTACTTTAAATATTAGATTTCATCAGGATGTGAATAGGCCTTAAATGTACATATCACAGACTCATAATTAATTGACAATACATGGGCTTTTAGTTTCTATCCCATACTTTAAGGTTAAAGGAAAATCCCTTAGACATGTTAAATTTTTGCAGAGCTACTTAAACAAGGAAAAGAGGAGGAAAACAAAATGATCCACTTACTTGTCAACCCAATTGGAACAGCTTCAAAGAACTTATGCCTCCCATGTGGCAGGGCAGCACTGATAAATAGGAACAGTGAAGCTGAAAACAGCTTCCCAGGTCACAAAGAGCCCTACACCTAGGATTCTGCAATTCTCAGGCTCAGCGCTGCCATTTCTGAGACTCAGTTGTGTTAGGAATGTCCTCTGCACTAGATTTTCAGGTAGTGTGAGCACTAACCTAGTTGGCAGACCCCAGACTCAAGTGTGGAGGCATCTTCAGGCCAAGCCTAATTTAATGTAACATGACACAATTTTAAGAAATGAGTAGTGCATCTGATTTATACAAATTATTTTAGAAAAAAAATAATTTTAACATATTTTTGATCCAAATCTAAATTAACTTAGCAAGAAATACATAACTATACACAGAGGTTTGTAAATAACAAATAAAATGAATATATAATATAGTAAAAGTATTGTGAGAGGTGTGAATAAGGAACTTCCCAATGGTAAATAGTTCTTGGACCTGTATTTCAAGAAGACCTACAGTGTAAACAGTAATACATAGAAAGTTCACGTTGAGTGCTGGGTATGTATCTCAGAAGTGCAGCACTTTTCTAGTTGCTTAAGGGCCTAGGCTCAATCTCTAGCCCTGTGAAGGGAGGGGAAAATGGATTTAAGTTAAATATTTGAAAACCTAATATCTATATGAAATATATTTCAGACTATAAGACATTTTAGTGCAATGATCACTAAAAGTTCTCATTTTGCTAGTGATAGTGGCACATGCCTGTAATCCCAGTAACTTTGAAGGCAGAGATAGGAGGTTCACAAGTATGAGGTCACCCTCAGCAACTTAGTGAGGCTCTAAGCAATTTAGTGAGACCCTGTCTCAAAATAAAAAAAGAAAAAAGGCTGGAGATATGGTTCTGTGGTAAAGCAACCTTGGGGTAAATCATCATTACAAAAGAAGGTCCTCATTTTAGTTGGGTGAAGTTTAACACATATAATCCTGCAATCCCAGCTACTTTGGAGGCTGAGGAGGGAGGATGGAAAGTTCAGGGCCAGCCTAGGCAACTTAGTGAGATTCTGTCTCAAAAAATAAAGTCTGGGAATGTAGCTTAGTGGAAGAGTACCCCTGGGTTCAATCCCTAATATAAATAAAATTCACATAAGGCATTGTTATATGCCACATAAAATTAAAATAGCTCAAAATGTAAATCAAGCAGAGAAAGAATTATAAACACAATATCACAGAAAAAATTTCTCAAGTATTTGATCTCTTATGATCTTGCACCTCTCTGAACTTCCGTGATATTGTCAGTGTACTTACATTTATTACATAAGAGATCAATGCTATGTGGATCCTAATACTTACTAAGCACTTAATTTGATATCTATCTTTAATTAATTTTATCAATATCATGGATGCTTTCTAAATTCAGGTTAGTACATTCAAGAAAAAAGGTTTAGGATAGATGGTAAACTGGCATGTTTATTTTCCAGCAAAACAAGAGCTTATCCTTTAAATCTTTGTTTAACAAGATACCACTGTCTTCTGAAGTTACACACTTCTACTCATACTGCCTGTTGAATAGCATGGAAAATCAGATGTTTATTTTTCAGTTAATGAACTAGCTGTAATGTTGGTTTATGTTGCTGATCATTCTGTATATAATCACTAAATCCTTGGTATGTTTGTCTTCCAGAAAATAGGATTCCTAAATAATAAAGAATGGTTCTTACATTTGATATATAACTATTCAAAATTAGTTTATGCTGATTCACCAGAAAACTGTAGATATATTTTAAAAGTAATGAGAATAAATCTTTCTGCGTTAATGGACACCTAATAAATATCCAATTCAGCTATAAGACTGAATGAATATTAAGTACTGAGGAAATTCATTAATGGATTCATATTTGTAAAGAGTTTTAGCTTCCACTAAATATACCAAGTGTTCAAAACCATTAAAATCAAGTTGACTTAGTAAAATGGTGGTATACACTAGGGGAAAAAGTCCCATGGTGTGGAATCCCCAATCCACTCCACATGTTGTGAGGATGGCAAATAGACTCTCACCCACTCACCCTGCTCACAGGTTGACAGTCACTAGCTTATTGAGTACTCCTGACTCAGAGCAGTACATTTTTGGATTGTCTATTTTCCTTAATAATAATCTAGATATAATGTTAGGATTAAATATCCTTGTCATATAATAATGATGATTTTTTTCCTGCAGTATTGGGGATTCAAGGGCTACTCACATGCAAGTGCTCTGCCATCAACTGTATCCCCAACCTCCTTTAAATCTTATTGTGAGACAGGTTTTCCTATGTTGCACAGTTTGGACACAAATTTGTGTTACTTCTGCCTCAACCTCCCAAGTCACTGAAACTATAGGTGTGTTCCACCATGGCTGGCATGATGAGCCAAATATATTATGAAAGTTCAGTAAAAGACTGACAGGTTTCTGACCTTTCCGTAATTTACTAAGCATGGAGAGTTGAATGTGATTTATAGTCATCATAAAACTAGTAGCAAAATAGCCACAATGCAGATTTAGGGGACACCTGTGAAGTAATGTCAGTTTGAGCTTTGTTTTTAACACTGCTATGCTGTCATTCGATTTGCCTACAGTATAATAGCTGCTTTACATTAGGCACAAAGATTTGAGAATCACTGAAACATTTTAAAACCTTTAAAATATTCCAAGTGGAAAATGAAAAACAATTATTTTGAGTATGACAATTAAAATCATAAGCCACACTACTATCCAAATGTAAACACTAATTAGATGACTGTTTCCTTCTAAGAATGTCAGGTAGTGAATTACTTCGATAAATCTCTACCCTTCAATCCTGCCTCTCCTTTTTGTCCAATTTCCTGCTGCTTGAAAATAATGAAGAGGAAGGTATGATTACTTTCATAATTTGTAAATTTGAGCCAATTTTTCCGAGTTACTAAAAGTTGTATTCCCTTTTCTCCTTAAGTGTTACCCACCCTAGAGTAGATTACTTTAAGAAGTCAGTATGTATCTCTCTATGATAATGTGGCAGAACACAAACTCAGTTGCATTTAAACTGTGAAAGAATATTCAAACGGAGAGAATTTAGTTTTAAGAGCAAGCTCATACAGTGTTGCTGCTTTTTATGTGTATCCCTAAGGTTATATATATATTTTTTGAATGACAACTCAGTGATTAGGCTTTCATGGTGAAAATGAAGTGTGATGTCAGGTGTCATTTCAGGAGTTCATCCACTGAGTAGGGAGGAAGAAGAGAGTTGAGACTCTACCAATCACATGAACTAAAGTTTGCTGAACATTAAAACCCAATAAAAATTTCTAGTACAGAGGATCCAAGATGGCGGCCTAGAGGGAGACTGCACCCCCAGTCGCTCCAGAACCCAGGAGTTAAGAAGGGGAGGCATTGAGAGACTCGGACTGAAATAGAGCCACAGGTGAGTCTGCCCACTGGGTAAAGCTCGGCCAGGGTGGCAGGCCCAGATAGAGGTGGCTTATCGGAGTCAGGCAGGGCAGCTAGAGTCATCCACAGGCAGCCCTGCGCACTCCGGTGGTGGGCCCCGCCCACACAGCCAGCTTCTCCAGGTTCTCGGAAAGGAACTGGCCCACTAGTGAGAGCCTTTCTGACCAGAACAAGCTCCGAGTCCCGGAGCCACTGCAGCGCAACGTACTCCGGCACACAAGCAGCTTCAGGGACCAGGATAGGGCAGCCAGAGACCTCCCCAAGTAGCCTGGACCCCTGCGGTGGGAGGTGCCTTTCAAGTCTAGCTCTCAGACCAGACCGCCCAGTGAGAGGTTTCCTACATAGAACCAGCCACAAGCCCCCGAACCAACTGAGAGCTTCGATCCGCAAGCAGCCTCTGGGATCAGGGCAGGGCAGCCAGAGAACTCTTCAGGCAGCTCTGCCCACTCCGGCTGCAGGCTCTCTTCACAGGGCGATCCAAGATGGCGGCCTAGAGGGTGACTGCACCCCCAGTCGCTCCAGAACCCAGGAGTTAAGAAGGGGAGGCATTGAGAGACTCGGACTGAAATAGAGCCACAGGTGAGTATGCCCACTGGGTAAAGCTCGGCCCGGGTGGCAGGCCCAGATAGAGGTGGCTTATCGGAGCCAGGCAGGGCAGCTAGAGTCTTCCCAAGGTAGCCTTCCACACTCCGGCAGTGGGCTCCTCCCACACGGCCAGCTGCACGGTGCAGGCCCACAGTGAGAGCATTTCCGCACAGAGCCAGTTCCAAAACGTGGAACCAGTAGGGGGCTAGGGGCAGTTTTCTTCGGATGCGCTGCTTTATCAGATTCCTCCAAGACATCAGGCTACTGAAGGCTGGGAGGTGATACACTGGAAATCTACCGGGACACTATAAGCCAATAGCGGAAAACTGCAATATCTCAGGGTCCCACTGACAGCTGACCAATATGAGAAAACAAGGGAAGAAAATGTCCCAAACAAACCTAGATACTACATCAATAAAACCCAATGACAGCACAGCAGAAGAAATGTCAGAAAGGGAGTTCAGAATGTACGAAATTAAAACGATCAGGGAAGCTAATGAGGAGATGAAAGAGCAAATGCAGGCATTGAAGGAGGAGATGAAAGAGCAAATGCAGGCATTAAATGATCGCACCAATCAACACTTAAAAGAGCAAATACGGGAAGCAAGAGATCATTTCAATAGAGTTAGAGATACTGAAAAAAAAGACAAACTGAAATACTTGAAATGAAGGAAACAATAAACCAAGTTAAAAACTCCATAGAAAGCATAACCAATAGGATAGAACACCTGGAAGACAGAACCTCAGACATTGAAGACAAATTATTTAATCTTGAAAGCAAAGTTGGCCAAACAGAAAAGATGGTAAGAAATCATGAACAGAATCTACAAGAATTATGGGATATCATGAAAAGGCCAAATTTAAGAATTATTGGGATTGAGGAAGGCTTAGAGAAACAAACCAAAGGAATGAACAATCTATTCAATGAAATAATAACAGAAAATTTCCCAAATCTGAAGAATGAAATGGAAAACCAAGTACAAGAGGCTTATAGAACTCCAAACATACAAAATTACAACAGACCCACACCAAGGCACATTATTATGAAAATACCTAACATACAAAATAAAGACAGAATTTTAAAGGCCGCGAGAGAAAAGAATCAAATTACATTCAGAGGGAAACCAATAAGAATATCAGCAGATTTTTCAATCCAGACCCTAAAAGCTAGAAGGGCCTGGAACAACATATACCAAGCCCTGAAAGAAAATGGATGCCAACCAAGAATCTTATACCCAGCAAAACTTACCTTCAAATTTGACGATGAAATAAGATCCTTCCATGATAAACAAAAGCTAAAGGAATTTACAAAAAGAAAGCCAGCATTACAGAACATTCTCAGCAAAATATTCCATGAGGAAGAGATGAAAAACAACGATGCAAATCAGCAACAGGAGGCGCTAGCCTAAAGGAATAGCCAAATAAAGGAGAAACCAAATCATGTCAAAAACAAATATGAGTCAATTGACTGGGAATACAAATCATATCACAATAAAAACCCTGAATGTCAATGGCCTGAATTCATCAATCAAAAGACACAGACTGGCAGATTGGATTAAAAAGAAAAATCCAACAATATGCTGCCTGCAAGAGACTCATCTCATAGAAAGAGACACCCATAGACTAAAGGTGAAAGGATGGGGAAAAACATACCATGCACACGGACACAGCAAAAAAGCTGGAGTATCCATCCTCATCTCAGATAATGTGGACTTCAAACCAAAACTAGTCAGAAGGGATAAAGAAGGACATTACATGCTGCTTAAGGGAAGCATAAATCAGCAAGACTTAACAATCATAAATATCTATGCCCCGAACATTGGCTCATCCATGTACGTCAAACAAATCCTTCTCAATTCCAGAAATCAAATAGACCACAACACAATAATAGTAGGCGATTTTAACACACCTCTCTCACCACTGGATAGATCGTCCAAACAAAAATTGAATAAAGAAACTATAGATCTCAACAACACAATCAACAATTTAGACTTAATGGACATATATAGAATATACCATCCAACAAAGAACAAATACACTTTCTTCTCAGCAGCACATGGATTCTTCTCTAAAATAGACCATATTTTATGCCACAAAGCTACTGTTAGCAAATACAAGAAGATAGAGATACTACCTTGTACTCTATCAGATCATAATGGATTGAAATTAGAAATAAATGACAGAATAAAAAACAGAAACTTCTCCAATACCTGGAGATTAAATAATACACTATTATATGATGAATGGATAACAGAAGACATCAGGAGGGAAATAAAAAAATTCTTAGAAGTAAACGAGAACAAAGACACATCATATCAAAATCTCTGGGACACTATGAAAGCAGTACTTAGAGGAAGATTTATTTCATGGGGTGCATTCAAAAAAAGAAGTAGAAATCAACAAATAAACGACTTAACACTACAGCTCAAAGCGCTAGAAAAGAAGAGCAGACCAACACCAAAAGTAGTAGAAGACAGGAAATAGTTAAAATCAGAGCCGAAATCAACGAAATTGAAACAAAAGAAACAATTGGAAAAATTAACAAAATAAATAGTTGGTTCTTTGAAAAAATAAATAAAATTGATAAACCCTTAGCCACACTAACAAAGAGAAAGAGGGAGAAAACCCAAATCACCAAAATTCGGAATGAACAAGGAAATATCACAACCGACATGATTGAAATACAAAACATAATTAGAAGCTATTTTGAAAATCTATACTCCAACAAAATAGAAAATTTCGAAGATATCAACAAGTTTCTAGAGACATATGAATTGCCTAAATTAAACGAGGAGGACATACACAATTTAAATAGACCAATTTCAAGTAATGAAATAGAAGAGGTCATCAAAAGCCTACCAACAAAGAAAAGTCCAGGACCTGATGGTTTCTCAGCCGAGTTCTACAAAACCTTTAAAGAAGAGCTCATTCCAATACTTTTCAAAGTATTCCATGAAATAGAAGAGGAGGGAACTCTCCCAAACTCATTCTACAAAGTCAATATCACCCTGATACCTAAACCAGACAGAGACACATCAAGGAAAGAAAATTTCAGACCAATATCCTTAATGAACATCGACGCAAAAATTCTCAACAAAATTTTAGCAAATCGCATACAAATATATATTAAAAAGATAGTGCACCACGATCAAGTGGGTTTATCCCAGGGATGCAAGGTTGGTTCAACATTCGGAAATCAATAAATGTCATTCACCATATCAACAGACTTAAAGTTAAGAATCACATGATTATTTCAATAGATGCAAAAAAGCATTCGATAAAATACAGCATCCCTTCATGTTCAAAACACTAGAAAAATTGGGGTAGTGGGAACATTCCTTAACATTATAAAGGCAATCTACGCTAAGCCCATGGCTAATATCATTCTAAATGGTGAAAAACTGAAAGCGTTCCCCCTAAAAACTGGAACAAGGCAGGGATGCCCTCTTTCACCACTTCTATTCAACATTGTCCTTGAGACTCTAGCCAGAGCAATCAGACAAACCAAAGAAATTAAAGGGATACGAATAGGAAAAGAAGAACTCAAACTATCCCTGTTCGCTAATGACATGATTATATATTTAGAGGAACCTGGAAATTCCACCAGAAAACTTTTAGAACTCATAAGTGAATTCAGTAAAGTAGCAGGTTACAAGATCAATGCTCATACATCCAATGCATTTTTATACATAAGTGATGAATCTTCAGAAAGGAAATTAGGAAAACTACCCCATTCACAATATCCTCAAAAAAAATAAAATACTTGGGAATCAATCTCACAAAAGAGGTGAAAGACCTCTACAATGAGAACTACAGAACACTAAAGAAAGAAATTCAAGAAAACCTTAGAAAATGGAAAGATCTCCCATGTTCCTGGATAGGCAGAATTAATATTGTCAAAATGGCTATACTACCTAAAGTGCTATACAGATTCAATGCAATTCCAATTAAAATCCCAATGATGTACCTTGCAGAAATAGAGCAAGCAATTATGAAATTCATCTGGAAGAATAAAAAACCTAGAATAGCTAAAGCAATCCTCAGTAGCAAGAGCGAAGCAGGGGGTATCGCAATACCAGATCTTCAACTCTACTACAAAGCAATAGTAACAAAAACGGCATGGTATTGGTACCAAAATAGACAGGTAGATCAATGGTACAGAATAGAGGACATGGACACAAACCCAAATAAATACAATTTTCTCATACTAGACAAAGGTTCCAAAAATATGCAATGGAGAAAAGATAGCCTCTTCAACAAATGGTGCTGGGAAAATTGGAAAACCATATGCAATAGAATGAAATTAAACCCCTATCTCTCACCCTACACAAAACTCAACTCAAAATGGATCAAGGACCTCGGAATCAGACCAGAGACCCTGCATCTTATAGAAGAAAAAGTAGGTCCAAATGCTTCAACTTGTTGGCTTAGGATCAGACTTCCTTAACAGGACTCCCATAGCACAAGAAATAAAAGCAAGAATCAACAACTGGGATAGATTCAAACTAAAAAGCTTTCTCTCAGCAAAGGAAACTATCAGAAATGTGAAGAGAGAGCCTACGGAGTGGGAGAATATCTTTGCCAACCATACCTCAGATAGAGCGCTAATTTCCAGAATCTATAAATAACTCAAAAAACTCTACACGAAGAATACAAATAATCCAATCAACAAATGGTCTAAGGAAATGAACAGACACTTCACAGAAGAAGATGTACAAGTAATCAACAGATATATGAAGAAATGTTCAACATCCCTAGTAATAAGGGAAATGCAAATCAAAACTACCCTAATGATTTCATCTCACCCCAATTAGAATGGCGATTATCAAGAATACAAGCAACAATAGGTGTTGGCGAGGATGTGGTGAAAAAGGAACACTCATACATTGCTGGTGGGGTTGCAAATTAGTGCAGCCACTCTGGAAAGCAGTGTGGAGATTCCTCAGAAAGCTTGGAATGGAAACACCATTTGACCCAGCTATCCCACTCCTTGGCCTATACCAAAGGACTTAAAATCAGCATACTACAGAGATACAGCCACATCAATGTTCATTGCTGCTCAATTCACCATAGCCAGATTGTGGAACCAACCTAGATAGCCCTTCAGTTGATGAATGGATAAAGAAACTGTGGCATATTATACAATGGAATATTACTCTGCAATGAAGAATGATAAAATTATGGCATTTGTAGGCAAATGGACGAAAATTGGAGAATATCATGCTAAGTGAAATAAGCCAATCTCAAAAAACTAAAGGACGAATGATCTCGCTGATAAGCGGATGAGGACATATAATGGGGGGTGGGAGGGGTTAGCATTAGGTTTAGGGTTAGGTTTAGGGTTAGGGATAAGGAGAGCGGTAAGAATGAAGGAAAGAAGGACTGTACAGAGGGAAAAGAGGGGTGGGAGGGCTGGGGGGGAAGGGAAAAAAAATAAACATCATTGCCCTATGTAAACGTAAAAAAAAAAAAAAAAATTTCTAGTACACTATGGTGTGACTTCCAGACTGGAGGCTGATAATCTCTCCTCACATTGATGTCATCATTTTGATCCTGTCTGCCTCTCAGTGGTCTGGAGGTTCCATCAGAGGGAGGAAGTGCATGAAGAGTTCCTCTCCTCATCGATCACATATTGGATGAAGGTAAAATGAATTAAAAATGTGTGGAGTACCTAAGCAAACTGACAAGTGAGTGACAGGGACATGGGAATGAACTCATGCAGCCAAATGTTCCCATATGAAGGGGAACAGGGCTCACACAGAAGAGAATGAAAGTCCCCTGCACTGAACCTGCTTCAAAAGGATCCCACAGTGCCCTAGCACTGGGAGCCCCTGCCCATTTCACCTGGGACAGAGGAAGATTGGTTGAGGGAGGTTGAGAAGAGGTATGAAAGAAAGGCAGGTGGTGGCTAGGCTCAATGAGCCTTCACATCCTCCTTTCCTTCCTCTGTGAGGCCTCCTGCACTTCCCTCTCAAGGGCCCAATCTTCGCTGACTGCGGTGGGAGAACTGCAGATTCACAAGCAGCTCAAAGGAGATTTTTGGTGGAAGCAGCAGTAGTAGTCAGGACCCCACAGGAACACAGAGTCCTGGATATTACTCACAGACACAACCCCGATCCCCTGTGTATCCTCGATCCAGTCTCAATATAGTCTTGACTGTGGACTCGCTCAGGTTAGCAGCATCCTGGGAGCATCAGATCGCTGTCTGTGGTGCTGAAGAGAAGACTGACTGGAGAGAAATGTGCAAAGAACAATGACAGCCTATCAGAGCCAAGAGGGTGACTGGAGATCACTTTTCCCCAGTGACCCAGTATTGATGAGAAAGAAGAAGCCCAGAGAGGGAAAGGGATTCCCTCAAGGAACACGGTGAACTCTAGATAGGGCCTGGAATCAGCCTCCTGCTCCTTGCTCAGACACAGCACATTTCTTGGAAGATTCCCTGGGTAACCTCTGCTGGTCAGAATCACCATAGGTTCTGAAAATCCAGACAGGCATTTCCAGGGGGATGTGGAATACTAATTAGACCTGGCTTTAAAGCAAATCCAGGTGTCAGCTACATTATCCACAGCAGTAATGTCTGTATAAGCATTAATGGTGGGGGCAGTGGTTATATAATCCAATTAGTTCTGAAGGATAGTAAATATACAGTTGATTAGGTAAAAAGAAAATGTTCTAGGAAGTTAGGAAAGATTTTTCAATTTCAAAAATCGAATAGAGAATGTAGAATAGATGTAGCACATGATCTTTCTATTGAAGGAGGGTAAAATGGAAAAGGCAAGGTATTGGGAGAGAGAGCAATAGAATTTGGCTTTTAGTAAAAGAGACAAAGGAGAAATAAGAGGAAAAAAGAAAGGATAACAGTACAAAATGAAACCAAAATATATGATCCCCAAATACCAAACACTTAAAAGAGAATGCTTGGAAACAACTACATTTAAAAATGATAAAAATGAGAGAAAAATAAATGAGTGTATGTATATATATCCCTGAATAAATCAGCACAGCCAGAATTCACATGCAAATGTGCACGTTCCTGACCACCCCACAAATAGTGAGAAAAAAATGAATGAAAAATAAAAAGAAATAAAAGTGTAGAAAATCCAATATCTTAGTGTAGAACGAAGAAACTGTCTTTACTGAGTTGGTCAAAATAGTTGACTGAATGTGGTGGTTACTTATCTATACCCTAGAGTCTTTCCATTTCTTTTGAGTTAAGTACTCACAGAATAAGGGGTGGGGTTGTTAACACCATTTTGTCTTTTTGTTGCTCTCTGAGTTGCCAGTTGGAACAGTTTGAGATGGAAGCTGTTTGACATAAAACTCAGCTTCCCTTCTTACCAGTATGAGGTGGGATGAGTTATGAAGTACTGTCAGTGGGGTTTTGTCCATTCACACCAGTTTGGTACACTGGTACATGGTTGAGGTACCCAGTTTAGGTATGCTCAGCGTACTGTTTCTGCAACATTCTATGAGAGGAGTTCCAGCAGATGGGGCTTAGGTCTAATCAGACTTCATGGGCTTTGTTGGGTGGTGCCACCTTGGGAGAGATTAAATTGACTAGGACCTAGAGTAGATAGTAACCTATCTTTGATGTGGGTCTGGTCCTCAGGAGACTCCCTAGAAATCCAATTACAGGGCAGTGGGGCCAATCTTCTACTTACTGCTACCCATAAGCACAGCACTCATGGTCTTAGCCCCTGAGGGTGTTCACCCTGTCACTCAGACTCCCAGCCCACTTCAGCTGGTCATGAGCCACTAGACACAAAGGATAAGTGAGTTGGGCTTCCCTTTGCCCTTCTGACTTGAATTACACAGGGTGAAGTCCATTCTGCACCTATTTCACTCATGATCCACCACTCCTAGCCTTGGTCACTCTATAGGTGTCTGCTGAGATATTGCAGCAATGATTTTATTTTTTTCCCCCAGATAAGACCCCCCAGTCACTGTGGCAGTGAGCTCAAGAGATGGCTCCTGCTTCAGTTCTCAGAGGCCAGCTGAGATACAGAGTGTACTTTTCAAACACCAGCACACACTGAAGTCTCTGCATCAGCTAAGATTAGGAAGCACTGTTTTCGTATCAGGCTTTTATGAACCCAAACTCAGTTCCCCCTCCTTCTGTCTGTGGTGAATTAGCAGCAGAGGTGCTTGTAGGGCAGCCAGGTTGTCACTGATGTATTCCCTCATTTTTGTTTATTGTATAAAAATTTCTGAGTCTTAAGCCCTCTGAGTATCTAATATGAAATGTTAATGAAATCCTCCTTCACAGACCTTGCTGAGCAGCTGTACACTGCTGCTGTGGTCCGGAGCCACAGCACATCCTGAAATGCAGCTTTCCTCCATTCCACCATCTTCCATCTCTAAGCCTGTACTCCATCTATGTTGTTTATCTAAGGTGACCATTGACATTGACCATCCCTAGCTGCCAAGCTGTGCACTCAGACCTGGGGTCCCTGCTGAGAAGTTGCAGCCTAGCAGTGGAATGGAGGAAGTGATAGAACGTTAGCCTCAGGCAAGTTAGAACACAGGTGGTGAGTACAGGCATGAGGCATCATGGGTCAGCACTGCAGGAGAGCCAAGGTGCACTGACCTGTCATCCCAGCAACAAGCAACTCCAACTGACCCAGTGCAGACTTCTGCTTTAGGCAGAACTGCAGCTACAGAACCTCAGCACCCCCTGCCCCACCCACTGAGCCTATGGGATTCACCACCTCAACCTCTTGCCAAGAGAAGGAGCCAAGAGAAAAATGGAAATACGGTAAACCTGATTGGCATTTAGGGCTAAGCAATAGCATTAGTACTTTTCCTAACTCTAATTACCATAAATTTAGATCAGTGGAATTCGTATTTTGTTCAAACCCTAACTGGCATAAGTATGGAGCAACAGCATTGACCCAAGGGCTGTATACTCCCCTATACCAGCACAGGAGGATGCAAAACCTCTTATTGGTTCCCCTCTTACAAGTGGAGAGTACCATTCCTATTTCATTTCTTCAATAAATCCTATTCTTTCACTCACTCATCCTTGTCTATGGATTTCATTTTTTAATTCAGAAGAATGAAGAAAGAAGTAGAAATGGACAGTGTATGGCCGGGGTCTGCTGCAACACAGAAGGGCATGGCCCACCATTAAGAACTGCAACACTTCTGAGCTTAGAGGCCTGCAGCTTGTGCAGACCCCACCTGCCAGCAGAAGCGTAAACATTCCAGTTTCATTGTCACAGTGATGGAAAGCTGATTAACACAATGTTCCAAGGGAGAAAAGGACAATGCAACTGGAAGACAGAAGGACAACCACATCTCACTCTGTCAATCCTCCCTCCTATTCCCAGGCCCTCCCTACCAGAGTTCAAGTCCTATGAGAGTGAGTCCACCAGATGAATTCCACTGAGTAGTTCATCATTCTGGGAGCAGCTAAAGATCACAGGCCGGAGGATGACATGCATGCTATGTACTGGCAAATGACTGGTGGCAATGCATCTTCAGTACTGAGGCTCTCAGGCAGAAGGAGGTAACAAACTGAGGACCTAGAGGAACAAGAACAAGGATCAGAATCTGTGCAGGAGGAGGGAATATCCATCCTACAGTTTCTTTATATGTGTTGTGAAGTGACACTTCAGAAAATGGTATCATAAATAGTCACAAGAGAGCAGAGTGCAAGTGTCCACACAAGTACAGGTTCAGTGGCCTCCATAGCTAAATTCACCCCCAAGGTAATACGGTGGTAGGAAATGATCCACTCTTTAGAGCAACCACATCAAAACCCAGAGAAAAGTCTCCACAGCTGTCCAACAGTAGTCATGGACCTGTGGGCATGGCATCTGATTTGGGCCTTGCATCTGACTGGACAAGAAACAGTACTTCTTGTCTATCCACTTAGCAAGGATTCAGACCAACTATTCAAGTCCAAGTGGTACGGATACAGTGAGATCAGCAGTTTTCCTTGCTGCTTTTGGATCAATATTTCCATATGGCACCACTACTCTGGAGTATTAAGAAACCATAAAATGGACACAGAATGTATACAGTAATTCCACCTCTGGTGTATCATGAAAAAAATAATCAGAAGTGCTGACAAAGACTGATGTACCAAGTGTTTGCAGCAGGTTTATTACAATGACTCCCGCTGAAAGCCACTTAAATCCCTTCCAATAAGGCCTCTCCAGATTTATCCAGTCCCACAGGGGCTGTCTTCCGCCACTGCCTCTGGGCCACCCCACCCTGTTTGTGTGGTCTTTCCTACTCCCCTCCCCTGTTCACAAGCCTTTCTTTCTCACCCCTATGCCATCCCTCTCCCCCCACATTTCTTTCTCTGCCTTCATCCTCTCAACATCTCCTCCCTCCTCCCTTTTCCCTCACACATTGGACCCCTCTGTATACTCCTTCCCTTTCCTCCTGCACCACTTCACCATTCCCTTCCCTGCTCCTGCTGATCCCTTCCCATCCCTCCCTCTTTCATTACTTCCTCTTTCTCTACGGTGCTTCTATTCTCTAACCCAGAGAAAGCGTGTATCTCTAGCCATACCTGGAAAAGGTTGAATACTTCCTTGTCCATTGATTCCCTCCAGCAGATACTCTGCTCTTGAGGACAAAATCCAAAGCCCTTTCTGAGTCTGGACTAGTGGTAAAAGAGGTGGTCAGTCATTGAGCCAGCTGGCCAAGGCCTGAAAATCCTTTAGCTTCAAAGACATTCCTTAGGCTCCTAGGAACCATGCAGCAGCTGCCCAATTGGTTTCTCAAACCACACATTCGCTGCCTAAGTTGGAAACACTGGCAGCTGGAAACCTGTAACTTGTCTTGAAAAACATGTCATTCCAGTCAGCCCTCCTTTCAGAGAGATTCCTGTCTCCTGCCATAAATCCTCCCTCTGACTTCCAGGTTATCTGACCAAGTGCTCAGCACTCCCTGGAAACTCAGGATGACTGAACTGCCCATTATTGAATCAGGTCTCTTAGAGGGACTGCCCCACCCTACTGCTCTAAAGGGGAAAAAAATCACCATTGGAAGACCAAACTCCTTGCATTATATGGTCAAAGAACTGAGAAGTAATACCCAAGCTATTCTGGGGAAATCCCCACCATCATCTTCAGGACTCCCATCACAGTCTTCCTCGCAGTTATTCCTGATGCTATTGTGGTTATCTCAGCAGAATGCAGCAGGTTGATGGCACCTTTGGTCCTTAGGTCTCTTCTAAATATGTTAACCAAGCTCTAACACCGTTGGGTCACACAGTATCTGCCTTTCAGCTCCCCAGGCAGCTCAGTGCCCTGTCCCTCCCAAAGCACTTTGAATCATTTGTTGATGCTGGGAGACCTTAGTGGGTCTCTGGAGGTCTCAGTATTCCCTTACTACATTCCCAGTACTACATATCTATCTGCTGCTCCAAGAGAAGCATGCCCAGCCCTGATTCTGCAAGGGGCATGCAACACAAGTGAAATATTTGTGACCATCTTAGGAGCATCAGTTTGATGACAATATGTGTGAGAAACTGAAATTTATTAGGAAACATCCCTGCTAATGCAGAGACATGGGAGAAGAGACATAGAAGAGTGGGGCAGGGGAAGTGTCCTACGAAAACAGTTCTCATGTTTCTTCCAAGTGGGACCACCCCACCCATCAGGGGTTCACTGAAATCCAGGCATCTTCTGAGGCCCTCATGACTGGAGACTGAGGAAAGAAGGCCATGGTGTGTTGCACGCCTTCCTCTAGCAGCTGTTCCATGAACCAAATGACAAATAACTTGGCCTACGATAGGAATAGGTTAACCTTGCTTCCTTCATGGCTAAGGAGAGGGGAGGAAGAAGAGGAAGGAACAGCGGTAAAGGTCATATTCCAAGGATGGAGTGGACTCTTGTGACAATGGTGAGATGGCCCCCCTAAGTATGAGCAATTGTCTCAGGGCAATGGATCAATCAAACTCTCTCAATCCATCTTCTAGGATCCAAGGTCTGACTGGGCAAGTGGAACCTACCCCCTCAAGAAATAAGGACTTCTCCAGAGCCACCTGCAGAACCAGAACTGAGAGAACAATCAACTGGGTTACAGTGGACAAGACAGCTCAATTATGCACGTCTTCTTCCTCTAAACTTATAGAGCTCATAGCCCTGACCCAAAGACAGTGTGGAGATGCCAGATCGCAAGTTGCCTTCCCAGTGTGGCCATTCTGCTTTCTCTGTTACGTTTTCTGTTTGACTTTGGCACAAATGACCAGATGTGATTTGTTGGACCTTTGGCACAGGACTGCAGTAACTAAGGGATGACATATTAAATGATATGTTAAAAAGGACCGACAGTACATCAGCGCTAGTGAAAATGGGAAGCTACTAAAACTTACCTGTGAAAAGAATATTAAGTGTTGACCACTTTGGCAGTTTCAGAGTTAAACATTCACCTACCACAGGATCCAGACTCTCCAACTATAGGCATCATCCAGTTGAACCCCAAGTGCACGTCCACATGCAGAATCAGCAACCATTTTGGTGATAGCTAAAATCTGCACATATTGCTAGTTGAACAGACACATGAATCTTAGAATATCTATACAAAGAAATAGTACTCAACACTAAAAATCAAGGAATGAGAGATACCTGCAAAATGGAGGAAACTGAAAATATGCCAAAGGAGGCTAGACAGAAACATAACATAAGTTAGGAAAGTATTTAAATAAGATTCCAGAAATCACACTATTCTCATTAAAAGAAAGCAGGTCAGTGGTTCCTAGAAACAAGGAGGCAATGAAGAGGGGAGGAGGAATCTTCTAGGGGTGATGCAAACTTTCATCACCTTAGTTATGTTGACAGCTCTTCAGGGTGCAGCTAAAATGTGTGCAATTGGTTGCCAATCAACTATGCCTCCTAGAGCTTGGGGGAAACATGACAAATCATATGTGCAAGTTGAAAGCAAATATCAATGGACTAAGGAACTATAAATTGCTCCAAGCAGGAAGATATCCAGTAAAAACAAAAACAGAAACAAACATTTCTAAATAACAAGATACTGAGACCTGACTAAACAACTCCAAAAATTAGCAACAGTAGAAACAACTAAAAGGAGCAGCAGTCTCAAAATGTGTCCTGGGTCACTGCTTTCAGCCCCTTCTAGGCCCCATGGGTCAAAGCAATTTTATGGTAATAGTAGGATTCCTTTGAATCCTCCTTCTCTCAAGAGTATAAAGTGGCACTTCTGGAGGTCACATTAAGACCCCAAATAAATAGAAGAATCCAGTTTTCTTTTTCTATTAGGTAAAATACTAAAAAGACTTAAAAATTATAAAACAATGCCACTCATTCAGACATTCTTTTGGTTTTCAAAATATTTTCAAAATACTTTTCATTAAGGCACAGAGGTGGGATGGAAGTGAAATCCTCCAAAATCAGGGCCTTGAGGTGCCCCAGAAAACAACCATCAAGTTTGAATCCTTTCTGCAGCTGATTGCCCCAGGAATGTGGAGTGAGGTGCGGGCCTGCAATCAGGGCTCAAAGCTCTGGATTTGAAGGCCATTCAAACTCTCTGCAGCTCAGATACTAGAGGTGTTGCCAGGTAGTTGGTTACACTAGTCCAAGAGGAAGGAGATCCCCAAAGGGACCCAGAAGTCAAGCTCTGCCCCTGTTCAGACCTTTCTGCCTGCTAGGAACCTTTCTGCAAAGTGGTTAGCTGCCAGCAGAACTTGTAAACACCTGTGCTTGCAGGCGGGCAGTGGCTCACTGCGAACAGCACTAGAAGTTGTTACTTTGTTTCAGAAAAGGCTCTTAGAACAGGCCAAAAAGAATCAGCCAAAACCAGTCAGAGGTACACAGTTCCTCTTCTAAGTGACCTAGGGTAAACTTGGCTTACTCTAAATAAACTTGCCCTAAATGAAGTTCACCTGCCATTTGTTTGGTTTGCTTTGATTTGGTGCTGAGAAAAGAAGTCAGGGGTGCTTTACCACTGAGAAACATCTCCAGACCTTTTATGTTTTTGGGGTAGAGATTTCTGAGAACAAAGGAAAAATAACATTATGCCATCAATATCCTTGTGAGCCATCCATAACTCAGTTGTAACATTCTTGCTACTTTATAGTTTATAAATAGAATGCTCAATACAGGATGTGTATTACATCATATGGGAGACAAAGAACTAGTATGTAAAAGGAAACTAACAAGAATACAAAAAACTATGTCTCCCTACACTACATGCTCAGCCTTTGGATAAGAATCCACTGAGACTGTATCCTCACAAATAAACAGTGCTTCCTGCTGAATACCCTGGTATTCCCTGTCTCTGTGTGAGAATCCCATGCAACAATTTATTTAGTTTTGTTTTGAGGCAGGATCTCACGATGTTGCTGAGGTCCTTGCTAAAGGTGACCTCAAGCTTATGATCCTCCTGCCTTAGCCTGCGGAGGAACTTGGATTACAGGCATGCACCATCACATTTCTGCCATCTGGAAGCAAGCCACGTATGAAGAAGCATGGCCTTGGACTGCATATGTGCAGCAATGTGCCCGCCTCTATATGCCAGAAGCAATCTCTCCAGCATGCACAGGCCTCCACAATAACATGCCCATGCTTCCTTTATTCCAGGACACACTGCTTAGGCCCTTCTCCAGTGCTCTACTTACTTGCTTCAAGTAATAATCATTCCTCATTCTCCTCTCCTGGCTGTGCTTACTGGCTTTACCTAAGGTGTGAAACCCCTATGACTGTTTAACAAGTTTCCTAAGTTAGAAAAATATCAAAGGATCAAGTCAAGGTAGGATAATGGTTTTTTCAGTATTTTCCAGCCCTATCCAGGAAACAAATCTGCTATTATGGATACTTCTGGACACTGAGGAAAGTGGTGTTGGAGGAAGGCCTCTGGAGCCTCGAGGTCAAGGCCCACTCCCTGCCAGAAGTGGCTCAGTCCACTCATCGTCAATCACTGCTGTTGGCTGCAACACCTATCCTCCAGGAAATCAGCATCCTTTGGGGGCCAGCGGACTGGGGTTGGGTAATACTTTGCCACTCTTCCTGTGTCCTGAAGGCAGCCAAGGAACCCTGGCATCTGGTGGTGGAGGTGGTTCATGACACCCTCCCCACGGCTGACTCCATGGGCCCTCCTCCCAAGCATTTTAAATCCCTCCAAGACCTTGATCACCAAGCATGGGTCTGCTGAATGATGCCACTCAGACATCCATCCCCTTTTCAGTCATGCAACCAGCCTGGCATTGGGTGCACAACCCTTAAGCCACTGATCAATCTAGCAGGATGGGAGGATTGTTGGATCTGTAGGGTGTCACCCTGTCCAAAAGGCCACTGGAGAGGCAGGGGCTGGGTCTTCGCTGATGCCTCATGTCCACCTTCCAAAATTTAGCCTCTTACTTTGCAGAGCCTGAGAATCACAACAATAAGAACTATCAGTCTGTGCAGAATCAGAACAACAGTGGCAACTCTAGAATCTGTGCTTTCCTGAGTGTGACTCGACTCGGGGCTCTGGAGGAGAGGGCCGCAAATGCCTGGTTCTGCAATAGCCCCACCCTAGATAAATGGCCCTGTGGCTCCAGCACTCCTCACATTTGCACAGGAAGGTTTGGGGAACCACAGGACCCCTCACTGGCCATAGAGCGCCCCCACCCACTACCCATAGCGGTTCCCACGCCTGCCCTCCAGGACACACCTAGCCCAGCCCACCTGGGCGCCTTCCCTACCTGCTACTGGGTGGGGTCACTCGGAGGCAACACCAGTGACGTTGGCCTGCAGCGTGTCCACGGGGGAGGGGCCGCTTATGCAGGTGACCCTCAAGGCCGTGGAGAGGAGCTGCTCTGCATTCAGGCCAGTCAGCAGGGATGCGGGACGACGCTGTGGTGTCCGAGCTCCAGAGCTGTGAACCTTGGACCTGCGCTGCGCAGTCTCCGCTGCTGGGAGCTTGAAGCTCGGTCTTCTGCCTGTTCAGCGCCACCTAGTGCTAGGCCTTGGTCCTAGCGCGAGACATTCGGACCAGAGAAAGACGAAGGAGGGGCCGGAGAGGGGGTGTGGCGTGGAGGGTTCCAGATCCTTAGGCAGGACTCCAAAGTCCAAGATCCCGCACAGAGAGCACTTGCACAGGTGCAGGGAAGGAGAGTGCAGGCCTCTGTGCAGAGCTCAGGTCCTCCAGGGCTCCCACGAGAGCTTGTGGTTTCGTTTCTTGGGTAGGGTGACCTCACCAAGTGCTAGTGGTGCTGAATCGTGCAGTTGGAGCAGGAATTCTTCAGGGGTGAACAAGCCCTAGTTCCAGGCAGAGGTGTGTGTGTGTGTGTGTGTGTGTGTGTGTGTGTGTGTGTGTGTTTGTGTGTGTGTGTGTGTGTGTGTGTATCCAAGTGTGCACACGCAAGGCCCAGATGTAAAATTCAGGGGATTGAACTCCAGAAGGCGGGGCACACTGCTGCACTTACTAGAAAACTGCCTGTGGCATGCATGTAGCTCAGCTGTCTCCCTGCCCCACTACAGGGGGTCTTGAACCCCCTGCCCCAGGATAAACGTTTTGGAGCTGGAGTGCTTGCCAGGAGTCAGAATGGAGAGCTAGGCCCGAGGCTCTAGGTGCCGGAATCCCACCTCAGTATGGGAAAGGAGGATGTAAGGAGATGGTGCCCGAGTCTGAGCTGGCCCAGCACTCTGGGACACTGCAGAGCAGAAACTTATTCCACCAGTAGGAGGCTGCCAAATCAGTTCCCAGGAAACACAGCTTGGCCAACTGATGAGGCCAGCAAACAGAGATTGATGATATTTTCTCCACATTTAGGTCTTCATTTTCACCCTGCATGCCTCTGGGAGGGGCCAGTAAAGGAAGTAAGTGCATGAAGAACTCTTCTCCCTGTTGATTGCAAGTTAGATAAAGGAGGGAAAGCTCCATTCTAACAACCTGTTTGACCTAGTGACCCCCAAAAGGATACTTCATCCCCCCAATGACTGGACAGATGCTGGGAAGGAGGGAGTGAAAGCCTTGAGACAGGTGAGTGGCTCTGAGTTCTCACGAATCAGCCTAACCCACTGAGGAGTCAGCCTTCTCTGGATGGTCTGTCAAGGGCAGGGAAGATCCTTACTGTTTTCCTTAGCCATTTAGACAGTGACCGTGGGAATGAATTAATGCAGGCAAATATTCCCATATGAACAGGAACAGGGCTCGCAGGAGCCCTGTTTTTTTTTTTTTTTTTTTTTTTTTTTTTTTTGTGGTGCCAGGAATTGAACCCAGGGCCTTGTGCATGCAAAGCAAGCACTCTACCAACCGAGCTATTCCCCAGCCCCCTGGAGCCCTGTTTTAGTCATCTTTTTCACTGCTATGAATAAAAGACCCGACAAGAACAACTTTAGGGGAGGAAAAGTTTATTTTAGGGCTCACAATTTCAGAGATCTCAATCTATAGGCAGCTGTTTCCATTTCTTGGGGCTTGAGGTGAGGCAGAACATCATGGCAGAAGAGTGTGGCAGAGGGAAGTGGCTCACATGATGATCAGGCATGGAGGGGAGAGATATATATATACAAAATATATACCTCAAAGGCGTGCTCACAGGGACCCACCTCCTCCAGCCACAACCTACCAGCCTTCAGTTACCATTCAGTTAATCCCATTGATTGCATTAAGGCTCTCATTACCCAATATTTTCTCCTCTAAACCTTCTTGCATACTCTTGCACATGAGATTTTGGAGGACACCTCACATTCAACCATAGAACGGCCCCACTGGCCCTGCTTCAAAAGGATCCTTCATTGCCCTAGCAACATACCACAGTGTCAATTCTGCTTGGGAGTCACTGCCCATTTCAGCTGCAACAGAAGAAGAGGTGTTGGGAGAGGGAGAGGAGGAGGGGAGCAAGAGGAAGGCAGATGCTGGATGGGCTCAATGAATCTTCACATGCTTTTCTCTTCCCTCCATGTGGCCTTCTGCATTTCCCTCTCAGGCCCACACTTCCCTGACAGAGGCAGAAGAGCTGGAGAGTCACAAGCAGCTCGAGGGAGGTTTTTGGTGGTAGCGGCAGCAGCGACAGCATTCGTGTACCCCACAGAAACATACAGTGTAGGAGATTCCTCGTAGATGGAGCCTAGATCCTCTGCCCTGCACGTCCTCAGCAGAGGGCAAGTGGGAAGGATACAGACTCAATTTACAGCATCCTGGCAGTGTTGGGTCGCTGTCTGTGGTGCTGAAGGTCAAACAGCTGGAGAGAAACATGCAAAGATCAATGACAGCTGGTGGGAGCCAAGAGGAGATCACTTTCCCGCAGTGCCCCAGTGTCGATGAGAGAGCAGAAACCCAGAGAAGGAAAGGGATTCAATCAAGGTGACACAGACTTTTAGAATTGGTCTGGAAGAGCCTCTAGCTGCTTCCTCAATACAGCTCATTTCCTGAAACACTCCTGGGGTGACCTCTGCTGGCGAGAATCACCATTGGTTCTGAAAATCCAGGCAGGCATTTCCAGGGGATTTTGGAACACACAGCTCCAGGTTAGTCCCCAAGGCTGAATGGGTGCGCACTGTTTCTCTCTCTAATCCCATCTCCAGCTGCTTTCTGCCCTGCTCCCTCACTAGCTGCCTTTGCAAATATCTGCACAAAAGAATGTGCACACTACTCTTGTTTGGGTGAAATAAGACTTTGGGTCAAATATGCCTTCTGGTATTTTCAGGCCTTTTAGGTAAGTTTTTATACCAAGAACAATAAAAAGAAGAACACTGCTTTCTGAAAAGTGAAAATACATGAAATCCCCCCATTTAACTCCATTTACCTAGCATTATTTGAACATATCCACATCTGGTCATTTAGGTGTTGCCAGTGCTGGTTTTGAATGACAATGACAGAATTGAGCAGTTGTGACAAAGAACTCTGACCTTCAAAACCTGGAATATTTACCATCTGACTCTTAACCAGTATTGTCAACCTCTTTTCAGGAACTCAATGGTGGTTCTAATATCAGAAATTTTGAAGTAGCTTCCCTCAGAACAGGCCACTCTTCCTCTGATAGCCACAGGACATGACCTTACTTCCATTTGGCACTGCCTCTTAGGGACTGTCTCTGTCCACATCCCTGTGCCTCCATGGATGTGCTTATATCCATTTACCTGACTCAACTTTTTCATGTGGACTCACCCGTCTACCTTTGACTTCCCAGTTTCTCACTAGTCCCCCTATAGTCTCAGTTCCTGGAGGACAGGATCATCACCATTCCTTATGATCCCTGGATCCAGCACTAGTGATGAACTTGCACACAGTAGGTGCTCATGAATGTTTGTTCACTGAATAACTGATGTTACATGAAACAAGGAGCCAGTCTAAAAGCCAGGAGCAAAAGCCAAATTCGGAATTTCAGAATGTGCAGACAACCCACTGGGAAGGGCCTGAGCAATCCCTGTCCTTCCACATCTGTCTTGACATTCAGCTCGTGTGCACACTTCTGTGAATGGCAGTTACCGAAATTGCCTCAAGAGACTCTGAGCTGGTGGGAAATCAGCACCTCAGCCCCTGCAGGGTTGAAGGGGGTGAGATCCGACAGCAGGGAGGCTCAGGTGACCAGGAAAGCATATTTCATCCTGACAAGGCTGCAGAAGACTCTGGAGCCTACATCCAGTCATCGGGTCTCAGGGGACCCCGAGGTTGTAGAGGGCTGGAGGCTTCGGGTGATGGGGCAGTGCAACAGGTCTGAGGAGAATGTGTAATTGTGTGTGTGTATATGTAAATAAGGCATGTTATTTTTGAAAGGAAAATTCATTCAAGTTTTTTGGTTTGGGTGGGGATGGGGTTGAAGGTGAGGTGTTCATTTTTTTTTCTTTATGTAGCCATTCTATTTTGTAAAATCTTTAAATTTATAGCAGAATTGCAAAGCTGGTGGAGAGAGTTCCTGTATATCATGAACCCATTTCAGTTTCCTCTAATGCTATTTTATATTACTGTGGTACTTCTTTCCAAACCACAGAATCAACTTTGGTGCATCACTATTAATCTAACCCCAGACTTTCTTTTGCCTTTACTGTCCTTTTTTCTGATCCAGGGACTAATCCAGGCTCCCACAGTGTGCTCCGTCTTAATGGATTTTTAGTTTCCTCTTGTCTGTGACTGGTTCCCAGTCTTCTTGTTTTTCATGACCTTGATGGTTTTAAAGAATATTGGTCAGGAGTTTTGTGTACATCCCTTCAGTTTGGAAAGTGAGGAAGCTCTCTAGAGTTCATTGTATAGGAACACTAATCCCAGTCAGAAGGCTCCAGTCTCTGATGTAATCCTCCCAAAGACCCTGCATTAGGGCACAGGATTTCAAGTAGAAATTATAGGAGAACACAAACACCATGTGATGTATTCTTAGGACCCAGAACTGCACCTGGCCCATGACAGGCTCCCAGTATACATTTCCTGATCAAAGGAATGAACGAAGAAACGGAGGCAAGAGAGATAAATAACTAGTGAATGCTGAGCTGTATTTTGATCCAGACCAATGTGATATTGGAGCCAAATCTCTGGGTTACTATATTACAGTCCTAACTACTACACCTGTATCAGTCAGCCTGGGGGATTAGTTAAATCTCTTCTGTACAGTAATACCAAGAGCATGTTTGTCTTGTTCCTTTTCATTATCCCATTAGTACATGATGGAATTTTCCAGAGGCTCCATGATGTGTGATATCTCAATTGATCAAAGGCAGAAGTAAATATGAGCATTCACCTTTTTTCTTTTAGCCTGACATTTGAGAGCTTTTGTGATATGCTCTTCTTCTCTTGGAAATGTTTTGAATTTGAAAAACATAGTTGTTTGTGTAATGTAAAGGTGACACGCTTACCTTGTCTACTAAGCAATGTAACCAATCTATTGATCCCTTTCAAGAAGTGACATCCGAGCAATGGGAGGAGTATCAGCCTGGGCGGTGGCCTGGGTGACAGGTGGCAAGCACAGTTTGCAGCCTCCTGGAACCTGCCATACTGGTGCAGCCAGCCCATGTCCAGGCAAGCCAAGGTGTGCCAACCTGTCATCCATTGGAGGCCAGGTCCAGACTCAGTATGGTTGTCTGCTACAGATGCCCATTCCACACATTGCTGCACCCCATCCCACCACCTCAACCTCCCACTTTCTGACCTTCCATGGGAAAATACAAAATAGGGCAGACTTGATGAAAATTGGGATTCAAGAACTGAACAATTATGCACTTACACATTGCTGGTAGGAGGGCAAATTGGTGCAACCACTCTGGAAAACTGTGTGGAGATTTCTCAGAAAACTTGGAATGGAACCACCATTTTACCCAATTATCTCACTGCTTGGTATATATCCAAAGGATATAAAATCAGCATACTTCAGTGACAGACCACATCCATATTTATAGCAACTCTATTGACAATAGCTGAGATATGGAAACAACCTAGATGCCCTTCAGTAGATGAGTGGATAAAGAAAATGCGGTGTATATATACACAATGGAGTATTACTCAGTCATAAAGAAAAATGGCTTTATGACATTTGTCAGCATATAGATGGATCTGCTAAGAGAAGTAAGCCATTCCAAAAAACTGAAAGGTTGAATGTTTTCTCTGATAGGTGGAAGCTAACCCATAAGAGGAGCGGGGAGAGGAGAAGTGTAGAAATGCAGAAGATTAGACAATGGGGAATGGAGGAAAGGAAGGGGCATAAGCAAGGGAAAGAGCATGGAAGGAATCTGACATAGTTTTCCCATGTACATACATGATAACAACACAGTGAATCCCACCACCAGGTACATGCAAGACTGGAACTCTAACTAGAATAAGATATATTCCGTGCTTCTACAATTATAGATTCTGCTGTCATATATAACTAAAAAGAGACAATAAAAAATTTAAAAAACATGCACAGTATACAACATGAGTTATTTATGCAATGTTCATGGATAGAAAGGAAAGTTCAATCAAAAATTGAGTTGCTCCCATATTAATGCATAGAATAAATAGATGCCTTTAAAATAAAAAATCTCACAAGGGTTTTCAAGACACATGGAAACCTAATGCTGGAATTGGAGCCAAAACCATTATGGACAGATTAGCACTAGTAGTTGCCAACATTATTTTGAACCTACATATTTTAAAGAAAATGTTTAGTTATATTGAAATTTAACTAGCATAAAATAATGTTTATTATTTTTAGTTGTATTGTTCTCTGGACTTTCACAAATATGTATGTTGTATGACTGCCATGAAAAATAAGACATAAAAGCATTTGATTACCCTAACATATTTCTGCATGCCCCTGTTCAGTTTCCTCCAACCATTCCAAATCCCTTAAGAATTACATATATATACATATATGTGTATATATATGTATATATATATTTTTTGGTAAATTTTACTTAGGAAATGTCTTATAAATGGAAGCATGCTGGTGGAACTGAGAGAATAGCATTGTAGGGCTTGACCACTGGGTGGACACTTTGGGTGAAGGCACCACACTGAACATGTTTATGATTCTGTCTGGGTACTCCTCTTGGATCTTGCTGATGAGGAGGGTCCCCATCCCAGACAGTCCCTCCATCCAGGGAATGGGTCATTTGGAAATTCAGCATGCAATCAGAGCTCTCTGACTCCTTCCTCAGAACATCCAGCACAGAGTCCACCAGTTCTACACTTTCTGTGAAGTGCCCCTTGACCCAGTCGTTCCCAGCACTACTCTAACCAAAGACCAAGTTGTCTGGCCTGAAGATCTGCCCAAAGGGGCCCAAGTGCACCAAGTCCATGGAGCCAGGCTCCTGGTCCACCAGCACAGCGCGGGGCACGTACTTGTCACCAGTGGCCTTGTCGTAGTACACGTCCATATGCTCCAACTGCAGATGGCTGTCCCCCTGGCACAAGCTGGTAGGATCGCTGCCATCCTGATCGCTGATCACCTCTCAGAAGTTGACACCGATCTGCCTGCCACACTCCCAGCCTGCAGGTGCATGATTTCCCTCCTGGTGGTGGTGGCTCAGGAAGTAAGACGAGCAGACGTGCAAAGTGTCTTGAATAAGGTTTTATATATTGATAAAATTTGCTTATTCACACGTTCTCCTTTTCTTCTTGCATTTTGGTGGGGTCCTTTTTGTCTTTTCCTTCTTGGAACTGGGAACTGGGGAACCTAGGGCTTGACGAATTCCAGGCAAGTGCTTTGCAGCTGAACTACACTCAACCCATTCATTCACATGTTAATTAACTGCTATGAATGAATCTACTATAAATATTCAAAAAGCTGACCAATAGCATTAGTACATTTCCACGCACAAATTAGCATAAATGTGGACCAATAGCGTTACTACGTTTCCACGCACTAATTAGCATAAATTTGGACCAATATCATTGGTTCCTTCTTTCAAACCCTAATTAGCATAAGGTTGGACCAATAGCAGTGAACCGAGGGCTATATAAACCCCTAAACGTGGTGCGGAGTCTAGTGTTTTAGTGGTACGGTGGTGCTGTGCTTCTTGGTGTGCGGTGGGACAGAAGAAGAAATGGACGGTGCTGCAGCACCAGCAGCTCTTGAAGGCGTGAACCATTGTTAGGACCTGCAGAGTTTGTGGGCCACAGAGAGATGCTGCTTCCGCAGACCCCCACATGCCTGCGGAAGCTGTGAACTGAATTTCATCGCAGAACTCCGTCACAAAGGTATTGTTATATGTTAGCTAACTTGAATCTTTTTAAGTTTCTCAAACTTAATTCCTGTTAGCTAATACTGTACCTCTTAATACATTTTGCCCACTGCATTCTTGTTTCACAGTCTTCTCTTGACTCTCTCCTGATATTCTGTCAGTGTTAGAGTTTGCATTCTGATTCCCTTTACTGTCAGGTTTCTCTGTAGTTTCAAATCAGGGGCTCTGATTCTGGGAAGCTGATGTATCAGGTCACGGTTCACTAGAGCCAAGAGACCAATGGCCAAGCATCCCTTAAGCATGTCGTCAGTGTCCCTGAACTGCCTGGCCCTGCATTCCCAACACGTCTCCATGCCAGTTATGAGGAACTCACCATGTAGGCCTCCATAGTTGGTGAAGGTGATTGCACATGAGGACAGGCTGAGAGTAGAGAGGTTGGAAACAAAACTGAGAAATATGTTTTACTGTAAAAATTACAGTGGACTTTTGTTTTTAGTATCACTGGCAGATTAGGTAGTATTTTTTTTTCATGAGGTAGATAATAGCTATTTTAAAAAGTAAGTTTTATGTTCTATATTTAATAGACATTATAGAGAAGTTTAAAAGAGGATACTGCGATGTGAAAGGGGTAATTCAAATAATTTATAATCCACCATTGAGATGCACCTCTGTGTGTGTGCACTGCAACTTACAGCATATTTGTATTTTGTTAATGCTAAGTAGAGTCAACTGCATACTGTGTTGGGTTTAATTTTTATTCAATAAAATATGTAATACTACATTCCTTCCTTAATAGGATTTTGACCATGATATGACATTCCATTACAAGGATTTCTGATAAAAAATTGAGGCAATTCTTAAGATTTGAATATTTAGCTTATTTTTTTTCTGGTAAAGAGAACATTTTTGTCTCTAAATATTTCTGTGTATTGCTGTGAAACCTTTTGTGGCCCCATGGAATGTGTGCATCAAGAGAACAAGCTGGGGGACTGGACAAGGAGCTCAGTGGCAGAGCATTTACCCAGCACATGTGTGGCGTTGGTTTGATCCCCAGCACCACATTTGCACAACACAGAGCACAAGAACAAAATACTTAAAAAAAAAAAAAAAAGAATAAGACAGATAGTCCTGAATGTGAAACAGCACCTCCCAACTCTGGGCAGTAGATCCTTTGGTTTGCTTTTGGTGGCTAGTAGGAGACTATTGTTTCTAAGTGCCTCATACAGAGGCAGTTTGTGTATATGTATTATGGTAAAAATATGTACTATGTGTTCAGACCTAACCAGCTAGACTAAATTTAAATGATCACAGAGTTTTTGGCAACATCCAGAGCACCACAATCAGGAACCAGTGGACTCAGGCCTCATTCTCTCCTTCAGGCGACATCTGGGTGTGGACCTTGATCCTGTCACTGTCAGAGCTCCAGCCCATTTGATCTGGTGCTTATTAGGCTTTTCATCCACAGGGATCAGTGTGTTGCTGTTTTTTATCTTCTATGTCAGATTCAATGTTTGGGGTAACCTTGATGGCAGCCTAGTGGCCCAGCTTGCTTCTCTGCTGAGGATGTTAGCATTGCCTCTGGAACTGCAGCAGAGGCACCTGAAGGCAGGTGACTTCTTTTTTGTGGCTGTGGTGGTTTTCAGCACTGCTTTGTTGACCATCACACTCTTCACTTTGACTTCCTTCTTTTTTGGTGCCACATTCGTGAAACTCCCAAAGGCACTTTGTTAATCCAGAGATGGAGTGGACCCAGAGTCACAGACACTCACTGTGCATCTCTTGACTGGCTGCCAGTCCACCTGTTAACTCATAGGGAGATGGCTCCAGGGGTCTAGTTATTCTGTCCAGACAAGACAGTGTCCAGAGGAAGAAGAAAGACCACTTTCTCCTGTAGCCCTTTCTTAGGAGAGAAGAATATGTTTCCAGAATCTCTTTCTGCATGAGATTTCTATTTGTCTCATTAACCACAGTTTGGTCAAATGTCCATTCCTAAAATAATAATGGAGAAAGCAAAAATACCCATTGCAGCTTGGGGTGGGATGGCTCCCCCTGAGGCACCTGGCACCGTGGGGAAGAACTGCACAACCCTGGGGTCATACTGCAAAGGAGAAAGGAGGGAAGGCATGTGCAGCCCTTCTCTCAGATGGGTTGGGGATTGTTGGGGATGGTGAGCATGCATCTCACAGGCTTCTACTGAGACAGGCACTCAAGACCAATACCATCATTTTGAATTTGAAGGAGCATGAGACCAGACTCTGGTTCACTTTTTTTTATTTGTATAAGTTAAGCTATTCTTTCATCTCTGGGATAAAAACAACTTGGTCATGGTGTACAATCTTCTCAACATTCTGCTTTAAAGTACAATTTTCTAATATTAAGAATATTTGCTTCTGAATTCATTAGGGATGTTGGTTGGTAGTTTTCTTTACTTCATGTGCTTTATCTGGTTTTGTTATGAAATACTGACTTTAAAGAATGAATTTAAAGTGTGTTGAATCCCTTTCTGTTTCATGGAGTAATTTGAGGAGCATTAGAATTACTTCTTGAAAGATCTGGAAGATTCAGATGAGAATCTCTCTAGTCCTGCTGATCTTTTCTTCATTGGAAGACTTTATTACTGCTTCTGTTTCATTTCTAGTTACTGGTGCACTTCCGTTTTCTGTGTTCTCCTTATTCAGTTTTTGCAAGTCATGTGTGTCCAGAAACATTTCCATTTATTGTAGATTTTCCAATTTGTTGGTGTGTTTAAGTTTCTGAAATAGTTCCCAATGATCCTCTGGATTTCTGTGGTGATTTTTTCTTCTCTAATTTTATTAACTTGTGTCTTTTTCTTTTGTTTAGTTTGTCTTAGGGCTTATCAATCTTGATTATCTTTTTGAAAAACCAACCCTTTGTTTCATTGATTCTTTGTATCTTTATTCTCAAATACATTGATTTTTAAATATAATAAAAAATTTCCTTCTTTTACCTAATGGTTTTGGAGTATTTTTGTTGTTGTTGTCTCTCTTGTTTTTCAAGGACCTTGAGATGCATTGTTGTTTATATATTTTTTATTTTTTTGACATTTCTGATTTTCTTATGTTTGTGCATACAGCTATAAACTTTGCTGTTAGAGCTGACTTTATAGTGTACTAGAGGTTCTGGTATGTTGTATCATTATTCTCATTTGATTCCAGGAACTTTTTATTTCTCCTGATTTCTTCTATCACCCATCATTATTCAAAAGTATATTGTTCATTTATATTCTTTCTGTAGGTTTTTTGGGATTTAATTTTATTGCATTGTTATCAGAATTTTTGTAATGAATTACATCTTTTGTGTGTTTGTGTGGTACATGTTGCTTTGTGACCTAAAATATGGTCTGTGTTGGAGAAGCTTTCATGAGCAGCTGAGAAGAAAGTATCTTCAAGTATTGGTGAATGAAATATTGTTTAGATGCCTGTTAATTTCTTTTTCAAAATATTTTTTAGGTTTGAGGAGTCTTTACCGAGTTTCTGTGTGGATGACTATCTGTTGGTGAGAGGGGTGTGTTATAATCACCTAATATTGTCCTGAGATCTGAGGCTTTAACCACAGTGTTGTCTGTTGTATGTAATTAGGTTGACCAATGTTTGGGGCTTAAATATTTATTATTTATCATTTTGCTGGATTGTTCCCTGTACCAATATGCAGTGACCTTTCTGATCTCCTCTGATTAATTTTGTCTTGAATTCTGCTTTATTGGAAATGAAAATGGCTATCTTTGTTGGTTTTCAGACTGTCTTTGAATGGTATATCAATTTCTATCCTTTCACTTTCAGCCTCTGCCTGTATTTACCTGTAAGGTGTGTCTTTTGCAAATAACATAGTTAGTTCTTGTTTTTTAGTTCATTCTACCAGCCTACGTCTTTCAATTGGAGAGTTGAAACCATTTACATTCAGTATTATTACAGAGAGATGTTTATTATTGTCATTTTGATTTATTTCTTATGTTTAATTTGATAGTGTTTCTCATTTGCTTAACTATTCTTGAAATGAGATTTTTTCATTTGTGAACTCGAGTTTTTAAAAATTTCTATGGTCTATAATGTTTTTGTAATTACTTTCTGTAGTGATGGCTTAGTAGTCATGAATTCTTATAGTTTCTCCTTATGTTAGAAGATTTTTATTTTCTGATTCTGAGGGATATCTTTGCTGAACATAGCAATCTTTTTTTTTGACAGTTATTTTCTTTAAGGTCTTGGGACATATCATTCTAAGTATTCCTGGATTTTAGAGTTCATGCTGAGAAGTCAGAAATAATTCTGATTGGCTTACCTCTAAATGTGGCATGACATTTTCCTCTTGAGGCTTTTAAAATTCTATTCTTTCGGGTTGAATTATAGCTCAGTGGTAGAGCACTTGTGTAGCATGTGTGAGGCCCTGGGTTCGATTCTCAGCACCACATATAAATAAATGAATAAAATAAAGTCTATCAACATTTAAATTGTTTTAGACAGTCAAAAGCAAATTTTTTATTTTATTTGGAGACAGGGTCTCACTAAACTGACTGGGCTGGTCTCAAACTTGCTATCCTTCTGCTGCAGTCACCCAAGTATCTAGGATTACATGTATACACCACCACATATTGTGTGGGGGGGTCTCTCAATCATGTCCCGTGTGGATGAGAAAAGGGTTGACTGTCAGAGGATGATATTGGCTATAAATCAATCAACTACTCATAAATTTATCTAATCAATAAAAACACAAAAGCCAATACTCCTTTTAAGTGAGAAAGGGGGAAAGACAGATCTGGCATTACCAGTTTTGACCTCTAACAACATAGTGTACCCCAACTCTTCTTTATTTTATAGTCACTCAGGTAAAGGGGCCCTGATTAGGAGGGGCTTTTTCTGTGATGAACAGGATGGAGTAGAGTTAGGGAAGCCATTTTCTCAGGGAAACTAGACAGCACCACATACTTCCCTGGCTTCTAGTTCCTGGAAACCAGGCCTCTGTGTCCCGTGGTTCAACCTCATCTGATTCTGCTAGATAAGGATGGTTTCCCACAATCTAGCAGGATGTTTCTTAATAAGTTGTAATGAGTTGTAATTTTTCTAAACACACATGAAAAATTTAACTGCATTTTCGTCACTCTAGATAACCTAAAATAGAAATGAACTCATACGCAATTGATCAATAGAGAATGAGGTTAGTAGGACCATGAAATTGATCTTTTCCTAGGCAAGGGAAGGGGATGCTGCTATTTTCTCTGCAACAGAATTATAACCTTCATCAGGGAAAAAGAAAACTGAAGTTGATTACCACAGTGGCCCCTAAAAGTTGTATTTTTAAGAAAATACACACTTGTGGTCTCTGGGTACCCTCCTGTGGGAAGTGAAGCCCAGCCCGGGTGGCTCTCACCTTGTGGCTGACGGCTTGCTCCAGTGGCTACCTTCATATCAGCCCGCACAGCCCTCTCTGTCTGACAGCTCTGCTCTCATAAACACCTTGCCAGCGCTGCCACTCTACTGTTCCACTGTGGCATTTTCTAGCAGCAGTGAGCTGCCCAACTGGGCTCTATAGGTTATTGTTCCAGGAACTAATTTTTGTTTTACTGGTTACACAAGCTGCTTAGTTTTGAGTGACCTATTCCAACCTTATTTTTTCTGAATTTACTTACTAAAGTAACTGAGTGTGTGCTTGCATTTACATGTACTTTTATTCTTTTTTTTTTTTTTACAGAGCACAATATTTTGTAAGAATATATGCATGACATTAGAGCAGAAACACATGTATTATCATTACCTTGAAAACATATCTCAATGTATCTACATTGTCCTTCTTACAGTTTAGTTATGAAATTACCAACCCCCCCCCCCCACAAACTTGGGTGTTCCATTTGTTTGAAAATGAGAGTGAGTGTTCAATGTCCTAGGTCACATTGATCCAGAGTTGACTATGTTCTAAGAACAACTGAAGATACCATTTAGGCTTCAGTCTTTGACCTAAATATTTATATTGGCCAGTTTGCTGTGACAAATAATTGAGATAATAAAGTTATAAGAGAAAAGTTTTAGTATGACTCACAGTTTTGGAGATTGATTGTGATTGATTGGTCCCATTTCTTTTGGGCCAATGACAAGGAAGAACATCATGGCAGGTAACACATGATGGAGTAAAGATGCTCACCTCATGACCAGAAAGCACAAAAGGGAGAGGAAGAGATCAGGGTCCAATACTCTTCTTCAAAGGTAGGCCCCAAAAGACTTGAAACCTCCCACTAGGCCCCACCTACTAAAAGTTCCACTACCTTCCATGTTCTAAAACATGGGCCTTTGGGAGACATTAAGAAGTCTAGGGTTGGGGATATAGCTCAGTTGGTAGAGTGCTTGCCTCACATGCACAAGACCCTGGGTTCAATTCCCAACTCCACAAAAGAAAAGGGGGGAGGGCTGGGGTTGTGACTCAGTGGTAGAATTCTTGCCTAGAACATGTGAGGCACTGGGTTCGATCCTCAGCACCACATAAAAATAAATAAATAAAACAAAGGTATTCTGTCTATCTACAACTAAAAAAATTATCAAATGTAAACTATAACAACATGGATATTTTTGTGAAACAATTTTATTTTCATTTTATTTCATAACCTATACATTCACTCTCATTCTCTCTCAAAACGTGACTATTTTGCTTTCAGTGTTGTCAATTTGATTCATAATGCTAAGATAACAGAACAATTTATATTCCTTGAAAAGGAAGATATAATATGAATTTAGAGAGATCATTTAAATGTTCATTTGTTTGAATATCTCATATATAAAACTTCCATTTCTTTTTCATGTACTGTGTGATACATTTACCCAATGATATCAATTGTTTTTTTTAATGGTCTGAAGTTGTGACTGAGTGGTAAGCACTTGCCTGGAATGTGTGAGGCCCTGGTTTTGATCTTTAGCACTGCATATAAATAAATAAATAAATAAAATATCCATCAACAACAAAAAATTTTTTATAAAAGTTAAAAAATGAAATTTAAAAAGTGATATCAATTGTTTAAAAAATTTCACATATAGAACATACACTTTCAGATACATATGTTCAAATCATTGTTATAGCATTTGTTACATACTTACCAGTTTCCCTACACACATTATTTAAAAATCACAAAGAAATCTAAAAAATGAGTATTCAATATTTCTTGAAAGTTTCCTGCGTGCTAAGCACTTTTCTATGTATTTCAGTGGTATTAACTCATTAATTCTCAAATTAATCCCTAAAATATAAGTACTTTTATTCTCATTTTTTCTTTCAGGAATGAAAATTGAGGAACAGAAGAGTTAATGTGCCTAAGGTCACATAGCTAGTGCATAGTGACGCCAACATTGGTTTCTCTTTTTTTTTCAATCAGTGATTGATCCCAGGGGCACTTAACCATTGAGGCACATTCTCAGTCTTTCCTATTTTTATTTTGAGACATGGTCTCACTAAGTTGCATAGGGCATTGCTAAATTGCTGAGGTTGATCTCAAACTTATAAACTTCCTGCCTCAGCCTTCCAGGTCACTGGGATTATGGCATACACCACTGTTTCTGGCTGAAACCAACATTAAAAGTCAGGAATCCTGATTCCAGAGCCTGTGGGATAAATATCCTGGTCCCTCACTACCACCAGGCTGCCTTAAGGAAAGAAATATTTCCATTGTATTGTTGAAGAAATGGAGGCTTGAAAGAGTAAGTACCTTGTCCAAAGTCATATATGTCAAGCAGTAGAACAGGGATTGAAAGTAAAAACGTAAGCAGTTAGCCTCTTGGGTCCCTCCTGAATTTTTATACTTCTCTGTCCTTGCAGGCTCCCAAAACTCTATCATGTCCCCTTTGTGTCTCAAAATACTCTTGAGATTCCAGGTAGAAAAATCTCAATAATTTTTATTTATTATTTTTGAATTTGCATGTTTATCATTTACTTCTAAAGTGTATATAGAAATAAGACTATCTGGTTTGCACAGGACATCCATTTAAAAGGATTCTCAAAAAAAGTTCTCAAAAGTGCAAATATTCTTTATTTAATTGCCATTTAAAAACACTCCTGAATGAACTTGGCAGAAGACTGGCCATTCCTGATAACTTTGAGATTCCTCCCAGTTTTTCTTTAAAATTCCCTAGGGGAATGAACAATAACATTACAAATGGAAAATGAAGCTAAGGAGCTCATATGCAAAAGACCAGACTGATTCTCCACTACCTGTGTCATTCGAAGGATTGTACAGAAGAACATATTTTTCGAGTTAAAAGACACATACTCACCATCTGAACTAGAATAGAATAGATGCTCACGAAGGAGACAGAATCAACTTCTGACTTGCCCATTTTTTACTGTGATACACCAAAGTAGCACTAACCAGAAAAGCAGACCTATTCCCCAACATCATAACCAGTAAAAGCCAGATTTCTCCTTCTTACACACTAGTCAGTAACTACTTTTTAAAATTTTTGTCAGTCTCTTCAGTTATTCATCTCTGGCCATTCTAGTAATAGATGGTGGGGTGGAAGGTTTTGCAGAAATAATTAGTAGCTCTCACTGGAAGAAGCCATTCACAGACAAAGGGAGATCTGAATGCTAGGCTTAGGCATTAATTGTTCTGGATTCCTCTTATCAGTCTTATCCTCCAATCTGGGTTGTTTTGGAAATTGTGTTAATACAGAAGGAAAAAAATCAATAAAATAAGGAATGTTTCCTTTTCCAGTAAATGAGTTACTTTCAGTACTAGAAAACCATAGGCAATTTACATTATTTGCAGATGCTATAATACCTAGGAAACACAAGAAACTTATGAGAACACAAGAGATAACATAAGCAGGTAAAATGGTACAGAAGGCTTATAAGAATATTTGGTTATTTTGAGGTATGTGGTAGTCGTTGGTCATTTGTAGGTAGAGAGCTTTCTCACAGTTTTGCTCCCTCCTCACCCCTGAACCACACCCCATCTAACTATGACACTTGAGTCTGATGGGTTATTTGAACTATTATATTGGAATTTGATGGATTAGTAATTAAAAAATAACTGGTATTATCACAGTGATCTTGGTAATGCAATGCTCCCCTTGTCTGGGTTTTGCAGAGAAAGTTATTAGTATACTGGAACTAGCACATTATACTCAATACACATACACTGAATTTTAAGAGTTGTTGCTGTGTCTGACTTGGAATATTCAGTTATCCCATCTGACTACTTGAATAGTTTGGCTGTTGCAAAGGATTAGTACACTACTGATGAGTCAGTACTATTCTCTAATACTTCTCAGACCCTGGGACAAATATTTGCCAAGTATCAAAGGGAAGAATATTGGACACACACTGGGGTATATTTATACGGAAATTAAGAGCTCACATTTCTATAAATGCAGTTCAAGGGTGTAATATCATTCCATCTTGTTGGGTGACTCCTCAGAATCAGAAAGCAGGGCTTCTCATTTTTGTTCTAGCATTTACTAGCTTTGTGTCCATAGACAAGTCACTCAAACATGGGAATTTCTTATCTCTAAAATGTAAGATGATGGTATAGCTGTTCTTTCTTTCTCAAGGGTCAGATGAGCTCATTAGTATGACAATGAAAGACTAAGTATGATACTGTTGTTAAGATATTTGCATCAGTTCCTACTGTGAATGAGAAGTGTCCATTCAAAAGCCAGGTTCTAAGTCAGAACTAGAAATACAGCAACAAAGAAGACAGTTTCCAACTTAGCGGAGTTCATTTTATAGTTGGGAAATAGACAACAGAGAATAAGTCCATAAAATAATTTCATATGGGAATAAATACAGTGAAATAGAGGAAGATGAAAGTGGGGAACAGGGAAGGTTGTTTGAGGTAGGATCTGTCAGGAAAGGATGTTTAAAGGAGGAGTAATCTTTGGAAGTGAGGGAAAGAGCTTGAATAAGAATATCTCAGGGAGGGATAATAACAACAGTTAACACTTAAGTAGGGATTACATATGTAAGCACTGTTCTAAACTCCTAATTCTTACAAGAATCACATGAAGTAAGTAACACTATCTTAATTTTTATAGAGGAGGAAACTGACAAAGATTAGGGATTTGCTCAACTGAAACGTGGTAGAGATTGTGAATTTGGGCAATCTGACTTCAGAGTTCATGTTTCATGTGACTATATTTTTCTGTCCCAGATCTCAGGATAGGGCTCTGAGATAGAAACACACCTGAAGTGGTCACAAAATAGCGAGGTGAGCGTGTTCAGAGCACAATAAGGAAGGGGGAAAGTGGTGGCAGATGAGAGTGGAGGGCCCACTAGGCTAGGGGGGCCCTTCTAGGCTGTGTTGAAGTGAAGCTATTATTCTGAACTTAATGGAAAATTACTGGCAAGTTCGTGTCAAGGAACTGGCATTTAATTTAAGCTTTAAGAGTCATAGGGTAGGAGTAAAATAAAAATGTAGAGATAGGAGGCTTAGGTTGGAACAGGTAGTTGTGTAGATGATATAAGTATTAGAACATGTCATATATGGATAGAACTTGTTGGTGTGGAGTGTGAGGAACAGGGAGAAGTAATAAATTCTCCATTTAAGCTGGAACAACCAGGAGAGTAGTGGTGCAGTTTACTAAAATGAGAGGACACGGAGAGCATGATTTGGGAGGAAAAGTGTGAATTCAGTTTTGTATATTTTAGATGCTTGTTAAATAGTGATAATCATATAAATGCTTGTAATAATAGTAAGCACAATGTAATATAAACTGTTCTAGACAGGGTTATAAGTACTTTTGCATATATTCATTTAATCCTCAAAACAGTTGTGTATGGTAGAAGCTGTTTTTGTCCCTATTGTACAGATGAGGCAAGAAGGTACAGAATACCTCCTTAACTCACCCCATTCGTGAGTGGGAAAACTAAGATTCACACCCAAGCATTCCCTGGCTTTGGAGTATAAGCAGTTAATCCATTTGACTGCCTCTGTGTGGATGTGGTGAATGCAACTAAATATGAAAGTGGAGCTTGGGAATAGTCAGGATTGGAAATACACATTTAAATTTCTGAAGAGAAAACCTGCTTTTGTTCCTCATCTAAGCTTGGGTTGGCAGTAGGAGAAAAGAACATAAGGAGTGGGGCTGTACTGATAGTTTTTTCATTACTTGATTGGGTTTATGCAAAGCCCAATCTTTCCCCGATCATCGCCCCATTGTATGTTCTAGGAGGGCAAGTTTTCTCTCTCTCTAACTTCTCTATCTCTAGTCCTTACATGTTGCCTGTCATGTAGTAGTTAAGGGTGACTTTAAATGAAGGGCATTTAGATAGGTTTTGGGAATTCAGAAATGAATAAACAGCTCTCTTCCTGCAGCAGCAGAGCATGAGGAAAAACCTGTGGGGATAAAATTAGAGTAGACTAAATGCATAAATACATGCTGATTAGTTCATTCTGTTTTCCACACACCCCTTCCCCCTACCCTGTGACTTTAGGGATGGGGCAAGAAAAGGGCAAAGAAGCAAAAGAATGCCTGAGCAGTTTCAGGAAGAATTTAAGGTTGCCAGGAATCCTTTAACAAAAGAATTACTCAAAATCTTGCATATTTTACTACATTTGCATTAGTTTTATTTGGCACTGATATGATTTTTACCAAAATGAAACAAGTTATGATATTTGACTATCGTTGTGGAGCTGTGAGTTTTTCCAATTATATTATCTGTTGACACCACTCACTAGTTAAACAAGGGAGTTGACTTGAACTGTTGCACCTTGCATATTAGAGGGTAATGGAAGGGCTGTGTGTGAAATAGTTGGACAGGTTTCCACTAGTTTAAATGTATCACACCAAATTTCCACATATTGGAATAAGTTTGAGTTTCTCTGATCCATTCATTCTTTAAAACTCCTTTTTAGTTGTGAATGGATCATTTATTTATTTGTTTATATGTGGTGCTGAGGATTGAACCCAGGGTCTCACATGTGCCAAGCCAAGTGCTCTACCACTGAGCCACAACCCCAGCCCATCTGATCTACTCTTTAACTTGAGATGTATTTTTTTGTTGTAGAAAGGGAAAATGGTAAAATATGTCATAGGTGGAGTTATAATTTGCCTATCTTATATGGGGAACGTTATAGAACTAGACTAGACTAGAGATTCCCCCATCCTCACAAATGTGTCTTGTTTCTATAGATCAGTTTCAGGCATATGTGAACACTGTTGTTGCAAATTTAACACACTTATTAACTTAAGTATTTCAAATTTGAACCATTAAAATTATTTTTAAAATTGTACTAATGTAAATTTAATAATTAATTTCAGAGTTTTCTTATAAAACATAAAATTATTTTTTTAACTTTTCAAATTTTTATTGGGAGAGTTGATCTGAATAGCCAAGTTCATCATTGCTCCAACAGGAACCCTCTACAAATATAAATGTAGAAGTCTGCCATCTCATTTTGCAGTTCACAAAATTTTAAATCTCCTTGTGTAGCTTCCCTAGTGACTTGAAATGTTTGGTATTTCTTTATATCATTTTTGCAATTAGCTTCCCTAAGAACATCAGAAAACCATATATGGTATAAAGTAGAATTAACTATTAGCCTGTTTATTGTACAGGTTTTGTGGAATTTTAAGTTCAGGCTTAGTGAGTGCATGTTGATGATTATTTGATTGTATCAGGTAGCTCCCAGAAGAGCAGATGTGATAGTAAGTCCTATTTGAATATAAGAGAAGCCACTCTAACATTGAATATGTGAAATATAGCATCCTGGATAAATTACAAATTTCAGTTGAATAAAATTGTAATTTCTTTAAAAATTTATACTTGTCCAAGCAAATTTTAAAGCTCCTTTAATGTAAGAGTGCTAATATAAATATGTGGAGACTCTTTTGGTAGAAAACAATGTGTATAGCCAGTGATGGAACATTCCAGGCATTTAAATATATTTCATAAAATTCCCCTTCTTGTAGTTAACATTTATTTTTTCATATTACCTTTTTGCTCATGTATATTTGGGGTCATAACTAAATACTAGTTTTTAACACTGTAAACATTTGAATAATTTAAATAATTTATGAATTGTGATTCATAGTTTCTTAGAAATTAAAATCTCTAGCTTGATTTTTTTCACATAAACAAAAATGGCTAAAAATTAGTAAGTTTAGGTGAGATTAAGCTTTAATGACAAGTCAATCAAGTTATCACTGCAAAAGAATGATCAAAACAAGTTCGTGGTATTATTAAAAACAAACAAGTTATTCCTTTTTTTTTTTTATTGTGAACAAATGGGATACATGTTCTTTCTCTGTTTGTACATAGAGTAAAGGCATACCATTTGTGTAATCATACGTTTACATAGGGTGATGTTGGTTGATTCATTCTGTTATTTTTTCCCCTTCCCCCCACCCCTCCCATCCCTCTTTTCCTCTATACAGTCCTTCCTTCCCCCATTCTTGCCCCCCTCCCTAACCCTCACTCTAACCCTAAAACTAACCCCTCCCACGCCCCATTATGTATCATCATCCATTTATCAGCGAGATCATTCTTCCTTTGGTTTTTTGAGATTGGCTTATCTCACTTAGCATGATATTCTCCAATTTCGTCCATTTGCTTGCAAATGCCATAATTTTATCATTCTTTATGGCTGAGTAATATTCCATTGTATATATATACCACAGTTTCTTTATCCATTCATCAACTGAAGGGCATCTAGGTTGGTTCCACAATCTGGCTATGGTGAATTGAGCAGCAATGAACATTGATGTGGCTGTATCTCTGTAGTATGCTGATTTTAAGTCCTTTGGGTATAGGCCAAGGAGTGGGATAGCTGGGTCAAATGGTAGTTCCATTCCAAGTTTTTTAAGGAATCTCCATACTGCCTTCCAGAGTGGTTGCACTAATTTGCAACCCCACCAGCAATGTATGAGTGTACCTTATTCCCCACATCCTTGCCAACACCTGTTGTTGCTTGTGTTCTTGATAATCGCCATTCTGATTGGGGTGAGATGGAATCTTAGGGTGGTTTTGATTTGCATTTCTTTTATTACTAGAGATGTTGAACATTTTTCCATATGTTTGTTGATTGTTTGTAGGTCTTCTTCTGTGAAGTGTCTGTTCATTTCCTTAGACCATTTGTCGATTGGATTATTTGTAGTCTTGGTGTTGAGTTTTTTGAGTTCTTTATAGATTCTGGAGATTAGTGCTCTATCTGAAGTATGATTGGCAAAGATTTTCTCCCACTCTGTAGGCTCTTTCTTCACATTGCTGATAGTTTCCTTTGCTGAGAGAAAGCTTTTTAGTTTGAATCTATCCCAGTTGTTGATTCTTGCTTTTATTTCTTGTGCTATGGGAGTCCTGTTGAGAAAGTCTGGTCCTAAGCCGACATGTTGAAGATCTGGACCTACTTTTTCTTCTATAAGATGCAGGGTCTCTGGTCTGATTCCGAGGTCCTTAATCCATTTTGAGTTTAGTTTTGTGCACGGTGAGAGATATGGGTTTATTTTCATTCTGTTGCATATGGATTTCCAATTTTCCCAGCACCATTTATTGAAGAGGCTATCTTTTCTCCATTGCATATTTTTGGCCCCTTTGTCTAGTATGAGGAAATCATATATGTTTGGGTTTGTGTCCGTGTCCTCTATTCTGTACCATTGATCTATCTGTCTATTTTGGTACCAATACCATGCCGTTTTTGTTACTATTGCTTTGTAGTACAGTTGAAGTTCAGGTATTACAATACCCCCTGCTTCATTTTTCCTGCGAAGGATTGCTTTAGCAATTCTGGGTTTCTTATTCTTCCAGATGAATTTCATGATTGCTTGTTCTACTTCTGTAAGGTACATCGTTGGGATTTTAATTGGAATTGCATTGAATCTGTATAGCACTTTTGGTAGTATGGCCATTTTGACAATATTAATTCTGCCTATCCAGGAACATGGGAGATCTTTCCATCTTCTAAGGTGTTCCTTAATTTCTTTCTTTAGTGTTCTGTAGTTCTCATTGTAGAGGTCTTTCACCTCTTTTGTGAGATTGATTCCCAAGTATTTTATTTTTTTTGAGGCTATTGTGAATGGAGTAGTTTTCCTAACTTCTCTTTCTGAAGATTCATCACTTATGTATAAAAATGCATTGGATTTATGAGCATTGATCTTGTAACCTGCTACTTTACTGAATTCACTTATGAGTTCTAAGAGTTTTCTGGTGGAATTTCCTGGTTCCTCTAAGTATATAATCATGTCATCAGTAAATAGGAATAGTTTGAGTTCTTCTTTTCCAATTCGTATCCCTTTAATTTCTTTGGTTTGTCTAATTGCTCTGGCTAGAGTATCAAGGACGATATTGAATAGGAGTGGTGAGAGAGGGCATCCCTGCCTTGTTCCAGATTTTAGGGGGAATGCTTTCAGTTTTTCACCGTTAAGAATAATATTAGCCATGGGCTTAGCATAGATGGCCTTTACAATGTTAAGGAACGTTCCCACTATCCCTATTTTTTCTAGTGTTTTGAGCATGAAGGGGTGCTGTATTTTATCAAATGCTTTTTCTGCATCTATTGAAATAATCATGTGATTCTTGACTTTAAGTCTGTTGATATGGTGAATTACATTTATTGATTTCCGAATGTTGAACCAACCTTGCATCCCTGGGATGAAACCCACTTGATCATGATGCACAATCTTTTTAATACATTTTTGTATGCGATTTGCTAAAATTTTGTTGAGAATTTTTGCGTCGATGTTCATTAAGGATATTGGTCTGAAATTTTCTTTCCTCGATGTGTCTCTGTCTGGTTTAGGTATCAGGGTGATATTGGCTTCGTAGAATGAGTTTGGGAGGGTTCCCTCCTCTTCTATTTCATGGAATACTTTGAAAAGTATTGGAATGAGCTCTTCTTTAAAGGTTTTGTAGAACTCGGCTGAGAAACTATCAGGTCCTGGACTTTTCTTTGTTGGTAGGCTTTTGATGACTTCTTCTATTTCATTACTTGAAATTGGTCTATTTAAATTGTGTATGTCCTCCTCGTTTAGTTTAGGCAATTCATAGGTCTCTAGAAACTTGTTGATATCTTCGAAATTTTCTATTTTGTTGGAATATAGATTTTCAAAATAGCTTCTAATTATGTTTTGTATTTCAGTCGTGTCTGTTGTGATATTTCCTTGTTCATTCCGAATTTTGGTGATTTGGGTTTTCTCTCGTCTTCTCTTTGTTAGTGTGGCTAAAGGTTTATCAATTTTATTTATTTTTTCGAAGAACCAACCATTTATTTTGTCAATTTTTTGTATTGTTTCTTTCGTTTCAATTTCGTTGATTTCAGCTCTGAGTTTAACTATTTCCTGTCTTCTACTACTTTTGGTGTTGGTCTGTTCTTCTTTTTCTAGGGCTTTGAGCTGTAGTGTTAGGTCATTTATTTTTTGAGTTTTACTTCTTTTATTAAATGCGCTCCATGAAATAAATCTTCCTCTAAGTACCGCTTTCATAGTGTCCCAGAGATTTTGATACGATGTTTCTTTGTTCTCGTTTACCTCTAAGAATTTTTTAATTTCCTTCCTAATATCTTCTGTTATCCATTCCTCATATAATAGCATATTGTTTAATCTCCAGGTGTTGGAGTAATTTCTGTTTTTTGCTCTTTCATTTATTTCTAGTTTCAATCCATTATGGTCTGATAAAATACAAGGAAGTGTCTCTATCTTCTTGTATTTGCTAACATTAGCTTTGTGGCATAATATATGGTCTATTTTAGAGAAGGATCCATGTGCTGAGAAGAAAGTGTATTCGCTCTTGGTTGGATGATATATTCTGTATATGTCCATGAAGTCTAAATTATTGATTGTGTTATTGAGATCTATGGTTTCTTTATTCAATTTTTGTTTGGAACATCTATCCAGTGGTGAGAGAGGTGTGTTAAAATCGCCTAGTAATTTTGTGTTGTGGTCTATTTGATTTCTGGAATTGAGAAGGATTTGTTTGACGTACATGGATGAGCCAATGTTCGGGGCATAGATATTTATGATTGTTATGTCTTGCTGATTTATGCTTCCCTTAAGCATTATGAAATGTCCTTCTTTATCCCTTCTGATTAACTTTGGCTTGAAGTCCACTTTATCTGAAATGAGGATGGATACCCCAGCTTTTTTGCTGGGTCCATGTGCATGGTAAGTTTTTTCCCATCCTTTCACCTTTAGTCTATGGGTATCTCTTTCTAAGAGATGAGTCTCTTGCAGGCAACATATTGTTGGATCTTTCTTTTTTATCCAATCTGCCAGTCTATGTCTTTTGATTGATGAATTCAGGCCATTAATATTCAGGGTTATTATTGAGATATGATTTGTATTCCCGGTCATTTGACTCATTTTATTCATTTATTTACTTATTTTTGACACAACTTGGTTCCTCTTTATTTGAGAGTTCCTTTAGGATATCTCCTCCCTTTGCTGATTTGCTTCTTTGTTTTTCATATCTTCTTCATGGAATATTTTGCTGAGAATGTTCTGTAATGCTGGCTTTCTTTTTAGCTTTTGTTTATCATGGAATGATTTTATTTCATCGTCAAATTTGAAGGTAAGTTTTGCTGGGTATAAGATTCTTGGTTGGCATCCATTTTCTTTTAGGGCTTGAAAAATGTTATTCCAGGCCCTTCTAGCTTTTAGGGTCTGGACTGAAAAATCTGCTGATATCCGTATTGGCTTCCCCCTGAATGTAATTTGGTTCTTTTCTCTCACAGCCTTTAAAATTCTGTCTTTATTTTGTATGTTAGGTATTTTCATTATAATGTGCCTTGGTGTGGGTCTGTTGTAATTTTGTGTATTTGGAGTCCTGTAAGCCTCTTGAACTTGATTTTCCATTTCATTCTTCAGATTTGGGAAATTTTCTGAAATTATCTCATTGAATAGTTGTTCATTCCTTTGGTTTGTTTCTCTAAGCCTTCCTCAATCCCAATAATTCTCAAATTTGGCCTTTTCATGATATCCCATAGTTCTTGGAGATTCTGTTCATGATTTCTTAACCATCTTCTCTGTTTGTTCGACTTTGTTTTCGAGGTTAAATATTTTGTCTTCAATATCTGAGGTTCTGTCTTCCAGGTGTTCTATCCTATTGGTTGTGCTTTCTATGGAGTTCTTAATTTGGTTTATTGTTTCCTTCATTTCAAGGATTTCTGTTTGGTTTTTTTTTCAATATCTCTAACTCTTTATTGAAATGGTCTTTTGCTTCCTGAATTTGCTCTGTTAACTGTCGATTGGTGCGATCGTTCAATGCCTGCATTTGCTCTTTCATCTCATCGTTTGCTTCCCTAATCATTTTAATTATGTACATTCTGAACTCCCTTTCTGACATTTATTCTGCCATGCTTTCATTGGATTTTATTGATATAACATCCAGATTTGTTTGAGGCATTTTCTTCCCTTGTTTTCTCATATTGTTCAGATATCAGTGGACTGCAGAGATGTTGCAGATTTCCTCTATTGGCTTATAATGTTCCTGAAGATTGCTAGTGTATCCCCTCTTATCCTTCAGTAGCCTGAAGTCTTAGAGGAAGTTGATACTTCGGTGTTCCCCTAGGTAGCTGCCTCTCTAGGGGTGGTGGTCTTCAGGTGGGGTATATTCCCTGCTAGAGGGCAGAGGTGCCTCTACTTGTTGACCAATGGTCATCCAAAGGGGAACTAGACTGCGGGCTGAGGCAATGCCTGTTTGGGCCTGTGTCTCTGGTTTTACCGTCTTTGTGGGCAAACCTCACTCGGTGGGGAAGACCCACCCGGTGGGGAGGTCTCGCTAGTCCGTTCCCCTCCTAGAGGTTCCCCTCAGTCCACAACTACCGCCTGGGCAGGGCAGCCTTCCCAAGCAACGTTTCCAGGGGCCTGGACCTACCTCCTGGGCTTGGGAGCCCTGCCCTTTGCAGACGAGTCTCCTTAGGTGGCCCCTCCTCAGAGAAGCTGCCCGAAGTCCTGGAACCTTCGCTCCACCCCTCAGCTGGTCTCTGTGTAGCTCTCCTGGGCCTGGGAGCCTCACCCTTCGTAGACGAGTCTCCTTAGGTTGTCCCTTCTTAGAGAAGCTGCCCGAAGTCCTGGAACCTTCACTTCGCCCCTCAGCTTGTCTCTGTGTAGTTCATTCAAGAAAAGGTGCCTAGGTCCCTGGACCGGACCTTGCTATGCACCTAATCGCCTGGCTATGCGACCTGCCCTCTGACCAGTCACTTGGAGCCTCGTACATATGTTCCAAGCCCCAGTGACCCGTCGCTCGTCTCTTCCTCCAGGCAGCCACCCAGTGCTCTGTGTGGGCGCTTGGAGACCAAGCCACTCACTGCGTACCTCCACCTCCTCTGGGCAGTCCCCTCCCCGTTGCTCAGGCGGTTGCTGGATCCAAACAACTCGCCGCCCCACTCTTTCTCTGGCAGCCCCTGGAGCCCTGGCAGATCGCTCCAAAACCAAGCGGTGTGTCACACAACCTCCTTTGCAAAGTTCCCCGCTTTCTGAGTTCACTGCTCCAGCGGGGGAGGTGTGTCTTGCCGCCTGGGCAGGGCAGCCTTCGCAGGCAACGTTCCCAGGGGCCCGGACCTCCCTCCTGGGCTTGGGAGCCTCACCCTTCGCAGACGAGTCTCCTTAGGTTAGAGAATCTGCCCGCGGTCCTGGAAACTTCAATCCGCCATTTTTTGCTCGGCTTCGCTGTCCGAGTTTACCGCTCCGGCGGGGGAGGGGCGTCCCGCCGAGTCACTCTACTTCACAAAGTTCCCTGCGTTCCGGGGCTACTGCCCCATCCGGGACGCCTCCCCTATGGGAGAAACTCACCCGGCGGCTTTGAGTTGGTCCCAAGTCACTATCTCCTCTTTTGAATCTTGAGTCCTGGAGCAACATGAAATGCAGTCGCCCTCTAGTCCGCCATCTTGAACCTTCCCAAGTTATTCCTTTGATGATGGTGGCAGGTATAGCTTAACCATAGCTACCAAAATAACTTTAGTTTTGTTTAAGTTGTTGCCATCCTACAGGCAACATTTGTTCAGTTGGTTCTTATGTTTCAGAGCTGCTAGTTTCAAGCTCCATTCTGAGCCACCAGTCTGTAGAGAGGTAAATGTGAGGTAAATATTGGAGTATGGTGCTATGAATTTAGACCAGTAGAAGGATAATTTTGTCTCCTCCAACCCACCCTAGGAATATTTCGCAGTGTTTAGAGACATCTTCAGTTGTGACAACTCTGTGTCGTGGTATCTAGTGGGTTGATGCTAGAAGCATCCTAAATTCATCGGAAAACCTTCCAACAATAATAAAAATTAACCAGTTTAAAATGTCAGTACTGCTGATGTTGAAAAATTGTATAATCTCTCTTATTCATTTTATTTCATCTCTCCTCTCCTCTCTTGTCCCCTCCCCTCAAATCCCTTCCCTTCCTGTGTTATGTTTATATCACTGGGACAGAATATCTGAGATAAACTTATAACTAGGAAATATTTCTTTTGACCTAAGGTTTCAGTATAGTTTCAGTCTATGGTTGCTTGGCTCATTGCTTTGGGTCTGTGGAGTCATAGTACATCATGGTGGGGAGTATATAGAAGAGGGGAGCAGAGCTGGAGAGAGAGAGGGAGGGAGCAGGAGGTTGGGAATGGGATCCCAATATTCCTTTCAGTTCCTTGCAGTGACCAGACTTTCTTCTACCAGGCCCCATTACCTAAAGTTTCCACCACCTCCCAGTGAGGCCACAGGGTGGCATCAAAACCTTTTAGCACATGAACCTTTGTGGGACATTTAAGATCAAAACCCTTATTCTGTTCCGCTTTGCTGTGCTCTCCTCCTCTCTCTCTTTTCTTTTCCAATTCTTCTCTTCTGGCCTTCTCTTTTTCTCTTTTTTATTTCTTTCTCCTGCCTGTCTCACTCCTTCCCTCCCTTTCTCCCTTGATTCTTTTGGCTTTCTCCAGTGGAGGTGGTGGTTTTAAGTGGCAAATGCCTGAACTGGATCAAAAGGTTTTGTTTTGTTGCTTTTAGTTTGTTGGATAGCTGTGCTAATTTGGTTCATTTATTGCATAGAAAGGAATTTTTTTTTTTAGTTTAAAACAATCATAAGCATTTATTATCTCAGTTTCTGTGGTTTGGGAATTTGGGAGAGGCTTAATTTGGTAGTTCTGGCTCAGGGTCTCTTGTGAGATTGTAGTCAAGATGTAGGCTGGAGTTACAGTTGTCTGAAGGCTTGACTGGAATTGGAGAATCCATCTCCACGAGGGCTCACTCAGTGGTTAGCAAGTTGGTCCTGGCTGTTGGCAGAAAGCCTTAGTTGCTCCCCACACGGACCTCTCCATTGGGCTGCTTCAATGTCCTCACAAGATAGTGTCTGGCATCCTCCAGAGTGGACAGTCCAAGAAGAGCTAGCTGGCTGGCCAAGCGTGGGCCGGAGCCCTGCAGAGCTTGCCCCTCTGGGCACCGTGCCTCCTCTGCTCATGCCACCCCCACCAGCCCCTGCCACCGCCACTGCCGCTGTGACCCGGAGGCAGCAAGTGGCCCTGCCTGCCCCAGTCCCCAGCCCTGGAGCACTGCCAATGCCCCCGCCCTGGCCGCAGATACCTGCTGTGCTGGAAGTCATGCCCTGCTGGCGCGGGCCCACGGCTTCCTTCTTAACTTTTTTTTCTTTTTTTTAAAATATAAAATCAAGATGTATTACTTTTAATTTTTGTTGAATCTCATTAAAAATTTTTTTTATTGTAAACAAGTGGGATATTATTATTTCAAGTAATAAGTTTGTAAAAAGAAAACATGCTTCTTATTCAGAAGATACAGTGCCATGCTGGGGCAAGAGCATTGCATGTTGCAAAGGCCCCAGGCAAAAATGGTATTTGGTAAAGTGTTCTGTGTGGGGTGCCCCACCTTTACTTTCAAAGAGGGGTGTGTGTGTGTCACATCTTGTCCTAGTCCAAGCTGTTTACTTTTTGACTTTCCTGTTGTCAGGGGAATATCTCAGTAAGGCTCTGTTAATTCAGGGAACTAAGTAAGCAATGCTGTATTTAGGCTTCTGTTCCATGAAAACCATTCTTTTTCCCTTCCAAGTATAGTACTTCATAATTCTCTTAGCTAGGAAACAATCACTATATTACTGTTTATTTCCAGCTACTGGTATATGTATAACAATCAAAATTCCTTTTCAAGGGGGAAAGATTATCTTGTCACTTGGCTGCAGAAAGCCTCAGGGCACATATGCTGGTGGTGGATGCTCTGCTTTCCATACTAAATGTGACATTGCCTCTCATGTTTTTGCAGTGGTCTCCCAGCTGAGAGATGCAATTAGAATTTTGAGAAATCCATATCTTGATGACCATAAAGGGTGTAAACAAGGAACCTTTCCAAGTTGTTATCCAAATTACTCTGCCTCCCAAATTCACATCTTAAATCCACTTAATGCCTTGTGGATAAAAAACAAAGACCTGGAAAATTTTCCCCCTTTTAGATTACTGATCTCCTGGATTTTGTTTTATGGCTTATGGAAAATGGTATAATACTTCTGGTAAATAGGAGGTTGTCAACAAACAGAAACACCTCTCTTCAAACCCCACCAGGTCACTGGCAGTCCGGAGGAACCTGTTATCCTGTAGAAACCTGTGTTGTAAGAATCTGCTTGTTACCTGGGAGGGCTCTGGCTTGGTACAAGGGAGCTCTCTACTCTCAGGACAACCAGTTGCCATGTAAAATTTAGGCTCTAAAAGGCTCTCCTTTCACTCAAAATTTAGCACCTTTTTTTTCCCATTTCACTTTCTTGGATCAAAACATAAAGGAATCAGTGTCTAGAGTCAAGTTTTATATGCCTTAAACTTGTTACCATCCTTAGTTTCTTCATTCATAAACATTGCTTAAAAGACTAAAATTCTTGGTACTGGAATTGAACCAAAGGGTGCTTAACCACTGAGTCACATCCCCAGTCCCTTTTTTTTTTTTTATTGTGAACAAATGGGATACATGTTGTTTCTCTGTTTGTACATGGAAAATATGTCTTAGAAATGCAAATTTAAGTCTTATTTGGAATTTCACTATTTCTACTTCTTTTTTGTTTTATGCTTGTTTTTCCTAAATTTGGACACTGCAATATTAAGTATACTTCACTTGTGAATGCACCTAAAATGAATGTGGGAATTCACTCCTTTCTTAAAGAGAAGTCCTTTAAAGTTCACCTTGTTTTGGTTTCACATTTTTCATTTTATATAAAAGGATGTGGAAGAAAACATTGTTCAATTATCCTTTCTCTTGAACACAAAATTAAACATACAGAGAGTATTTTTACAAAAAAAAAGAACTAAAATTCCCATTCCTCTCCTTTTTTTAATTGTAAACAAATGGGATACTTGTTGTTTCTCTGTTTGTACATGGAGTCAAGGCATACCATTTGTGTAATCATAAATTTACATAGGGTAATGTTGTTTGATTCAGTCTGTGATTTTTTCCCTTCCCCCCACCCCTCTTATCCTTCTATACAGTCCTTCCTTTCCTCCATTCTTGCAACCCTCTCTAATCCTCACCCTAAACCTAACCCTAACCCTAACATTAACCCCTCTCACCCCCCATTATGTGTCATCATCCGCTTATCAGCGAGATCATTTGTCTTCGTTTTTTGAGATTGGCTTATCTCACTTAGCATGATATTCTCCAATTTCATCCATTTGCCTGCAAATGCCATAATTTTATCATTCTTTATGGCTGAGTAATATTCCATTGTATATATATATGCCACATTTTCTTTATCCATTCATCAATTGAAGGACATCTAGGTTGGTTCCACAATCTGGCTATTGTGAATTGAGCAGCTATGAACATTGATGTGGCTGTATCTCTGTAGTATGCTGATTTTAAGTCCTTTGGGTATAGACCAAGGAGTGGGATAGCTGGGTCAAAAGGTGGTTCCATTCCAAGCTTTCTGAGGAATCTCCATACTGCTTTCCAGAGTGGCCGCACTAATTTGCAACCCCACCAGCAATGTACGAGTGTACCTTTTTCCCCACATCCTTGCTAACATCTATTGTTGCTTGTATTCTTGATAATCGCCATTCTAATTGGGGTGAGATGGAATCTTAGGGTAGTTTTGATTTGCATTGCTCTTATTACTAGGGATGTTGAACATTTTTTCACATATCTGTTGATTACTTGTAGATCATCTTCTGTGAAGTGTCTGTTCATTTCCTTAGCCCATTTGTTGATTGGGTTATTTGTATTGTTGGTGTAGAGTTTTTTGAGTTCTTTATAGATTCTGGAGATTAGTGCTCTATCTGAAGTATGGTTGGCAAAGATTTTCTCCCAATCTGTAGACTCTCTTCACATCACTGATAGTTTCCTTTGCTGAGAGAAAGCTTTTTAGTTTGAATCTATCCCAGTTGTTGATTCTTGCTTTTATTTCTTGTGCTATGGGAGTCCTGTTAACGAAGTCTGATCCTAAGCCAACATGTTGAAGATTTGGACCTACTTTTTCTTTTATAAGATGAAGGATCTCTGGTCTGATTTCAAGGTCCTTGATCCATTTTGAGTTTAGTTTCGTGCATGGTGAGAGATAGGGGTTTAATTTCATTCTGTTGCATATGGATTTCCAGTTTTCCGAGCACCATTTGTTGAAGAGGCTATCTTTTCTCCATTGCGTATTTTTGGCACCTTTGTCCAGTAAGAGAAAATTGTATTTATTTGGGTTTCTGTCCATGTCTCTGTTCTGTACCATTGATTTATCTATTTTGGTGCCAATACCGTGCCGTTTTTGTTACTATTGCTTTGTAGTAGAGTTGAAGATCTGGTATTGTGATAGCCCCTGCTTAGCTCTTTCAGCTAAGGATTGATTTAGCTATTCTGGGTTTTTTATCTTCCAGATGAATTTCATGATTGCTTGCTCTATTTCTGTAAGGTACATCTTTGGGATTTTAATTGGAATTGCATTGAATCTGTATAGCACTTGTGGTAGTATGGCCATTTTGACAATATTAATTCTGCCTATCCAAGAACATGGGAGATCTTTCCATCTTCTAAGATTTTTTAAAATTTCTTTCTTTAGTGTTCTGTAGTTCTCATTGTAGAGGTCTTTCACCTCTTTTGTGAGATTGATTTCCAAGTATTTTACTTTTTCGAGGCTATTGTGAATGGGGTAGTTTTCCTAACTTCTCTTTCTGAAGATTCATCTCTTATGTATAAAAATGCATTGGATTTATGAGCATTGATCTTGTAACCTGCTACTTTACTGAATTCACTTATGAGTTCTAAAAGTTTTCTGGTGGAATTTCCGGGTTCCTCTAAATATATAATCATGTCATCAGCGAACAGGGATAGTTTGAGTTCTTCTTTTCCTATTCGTATCCCTTTAATTTCTTTGGTTTGTTTAATTGCTCTGGCTAGAGTTTCAAGGAGGATATTGAATAGAAGTGGTGAAAGAGGTCATCCCATCTTGTTCCAGTGTTTAGGGGGAATGCTTTCAGTTTTTCACCATTTAGAATGATATTGGCCATGGGCTTAGCGTAGACGGCCTTTACAATGTTAAGGAATGTTCCCACTATCCCTATTTTTTCTAGTGTTTTGAGCATGAAGTGATGCTATATTTTATTGAATGTTTTTTCTGCATCTATCAAAATAATCATGTGATTCTTAATTTTAAGTCTGTTGATATGGTGAATGACATCTATTGATTTCTGGATGTTGAACCAACCTTGCATCCCTGGGATGAAACCCACTTGATCATGATGCACAATCTTTTTAATACATTTTTGTATGCGATTTGCTAAAATTTTGTTGAGAATTTTTGCATCAATGTTCATTAAGGATATTGGTCTGAAATTTTCTTTCCTCGATGTGAGGGTGATATTGGCTTCATAGAATGAGTTTGGGAGGGTTCCCTCCTCTTCTATTTCATGGAATAGTTTGAGGAGTATTGGAATGAGCTCTTCTTTAAAGGTTTTGTAGAACTCGGCTGAGAACCCATCTGGTCCTGGACTTTTCTTTGTTGGTAGGCTTTTGATTACCTCCTCTATTTCATTGCTTGAAATTAATTTATGTAAGTTGTTTATATCCTCCTCGTTCAGTTTAGGTAATTCATATGTCTCTAGAAACTTGTTGATGTCTTCGAGGTTTTCTGTTTTGTTGGCGTATAGATTTTCAAAATAGCTTCTAATTATGTTTTGTATTTCACTGGTGTCTGTAGTGATATTTCTGTAGTGATATTTCCTTGTTCATTCTGAATTTTAGTAATTTGAGTTTTCTGTTTCTCTTTGTTAGTGTGGCTAAGGGTTTATCAATTTTGTTTATTTTTTCAAAGAACCAACTATTTATTTTGTTAATTTTTTTGATTATTTCTTTTGTTTCAATTTTGTTGATTTCGGCTCTGATTTTAACTATTTCCTGTCTTCTACTACTTTTGGTGTTGGTCTGCTCTTCTTTTTCTAGGGCTTTGAGCTGTAGTGTTAAGTCGTTTATTTGTTGATTTTTACTTTTGTTGAATGTGCCCCATGAAATAAATCTTCCTCTAAGCACTGCTTTCATAGTGTCCCAGAGATTTTGATATGATGTGTCTTCGTTCTTGTTTACTTCTAAGAATTTTTTTATTTCCCTCCTGATGTCTTCTGTTATCCAATCATCATATAATAGCGTATTTAATCTCCAGATATTGGAGAAGTTTGTGTTTTTTATTTTGTCATTTATTTCTAATTTCATTCCATTATGATCTGATAGAATACAAGGTAGTATCTCTATCTTCTTGTATTTGCTAACAGTAGCTTTGTGGCATAATATATGGTCTATTTTAGAGAAGGATTCATGTGCTGCTGAGAAGAAAGTGTATTCGCTCTTGGTTGGATGATATATTCTGTATATGTCCATGAAGTCTAAATTATTGATTGTGTTATTGAGATCTATGGTTTCTTTATTCAATTTTTGTTTGGAACATCTATCCAGTGGTGAGAGAGGTGTGTTAAAATCGCCTAGTAATTTTGTGTTGTGGTCTATTTGATTTCTGGAATTGAGAAGGATTTGTTTGACGTACATGGATGAGCCAATGTTCGGGGCATAGATATTTATGATTGTTATGTCTTGCTGATTTATGCTTCCCTTAAGCAGTATATAATGTCCTTCTTTATCTCTTCTGACTAGTTTTGGCTTGAAGTCCACATTATCTGAAATGAGGATGGATACTCCAGCTTTTTTGCTGTGTCCATGTGCATGGTATATTTTCTCCCATCCTTTCACCTTTAGTCTGTGGGTATCTCTTTCTATGAGATGAGTGTCTTGCAGGCAGCATATTGTTGGATTTTTCTTTTTAATCCAATCTGCCAGTCTATGTCTTTTGATTGATGAGTTCAGGCCATTAACATTCAGGGTTATTATCATGATATGATTTGTATTCCCAGTCATTTGACTCATTTTTGTTTTTCAACATGATTTGGTTTCTCCTTTATTTGGCTATTCCTTTAGGCTAGCGCCTCCTGTTGCTGATTTGCATCGTTGTTTTTCATCTCTTCCTCATGGAATATTTTGCTGAGAATGTTCTGTAATGCCAGCTTTTTGTAAATTCTTTTAGCTTTTGTTTACCATGGAAGGATCTTATTTCATCATCAGATCTGAAAGTAAGTTTTGCTGGGTATAAGATTCTTGGTTGGCATCCATTTTCTTTCAGAGCTTGAAAAATGTTGTTCCAGGCCCTTCTAGCTTTTAGGGTCTGGATTGAAAAATCTGCTGATATCCGTGTTGGTTTCCCCCTGAATGTAATTTGGTTCTTTTCTCTCACAGCCTTTAAAATTCTGTCTTTATTTTGTATGTTAGGTATTTTCATAATAATGTGCCTTGGTGTGGGTCTGTTGTAATTTTGTATATTTGGAGTCCTATAAGCCTCTTGTACCTGGTTTTCCATTTCATTCTTCAGATTTGGAAAATTTTCTGATATTATTTCATTGAATAGATTGTTCATTCCTTTGGTTTGTTTCTCTTAGCCTTCCTCAATCCCAATAATTTTCAAATTTGGCCTTTTCATGATATCTCATAATTCTTGTAGATTCTGTTCATGATTTCTTACCATCTTTGTTTGGTCAACTTTGTTTTCAAGATTAAATATTTTGTCTTCAATGTCTGAGGTTCTGTCTTCCAGGTGTTCTATCCTATTGGTTATGCTTTCTATGGTGGTTTTAACTTGGTTTATTGTTTCCTTCATTTCAAGGATTTCTGTTTTTTTTTTTCAGTATCTCTAACTCTTTATTGAAATGATTTTGCTTCCCGTATTTGCTCTTTTAACTGTTGATTGGTGCGATCATTTAATGCTTGCACTTGCTCTTTCATCTCTTCCTTCAATTCCTGCATTTGCTCTTTTATCTCCTTGTTTTGCTTCCCTGATTGTTTTAATTATGTACATTCTGAACTCCCTTTCTGACATTTATTCTGCTATGCTGTCATTGGGTTTTATTGATACAGTATCTACGTTTGTTTGAGACATTTTCTTCTCTTGTTTTCTTATGTTGGTCAGATATCAGTGGGACTCTGAGATATTGCAGATTTCCTCTATTGGCTTGTAGTGTCCCTGTAGATTTCCAGTATATCACCTTCCAACCTTCAGTAGCCTGAAGTCTTGGAGAAACTTGATAATGCAGTGCTTCCAAAGAAAGCTACCCCTAGCCTGCTATTGGGTTCAGGGCTGGGGCTGGTTCTGCGTGGAAATCCTCTCACTGGGCGGTCCTGCTCCTAGAAGCTGGCTATAGGCAGGGCCTGCCCCTGCCTGAGGGAGCCAGGCTGCTCGGGAAAGCCTCTCTCTGTCCTGCCTTGGTCCCAGAAGCCACCTGCAGGCCCGGGCCCACCGCTTGGTCAGGGCTTGGGGTTGGCTCTGTGCGGAAAAGCTCACACTGGGTGAGCCAGCTCTGAGAACCTGGCTTTGGACCGGGCCTGCCGTGGGAGGGAGCAGGGCTCCTTGGGGAAGTCTCGCTGTCCTGCCCTGGTTCCAGAAGCTGCCTGTGGGCAGTGGCCCACCACTAGGTCTGGGGCTTGGGGTTGACTATGTGCGGAAAAGGTCTCACTGGGCGGTCTTGCTCCTAGAAGCTGGCTGTGGATTGTGCCTGCCGCTGGAGGGAGCAGGGCTGCTTGGGAAGTCTCTCGCTGCCCTGCCCTGGTCCAAGAAGCTGCCCACTGTCCGGGCCTCCTGCCCGGGCAGAGCTTCACCCGGCGGGAGAGACTCATCCTGCGGCTGTATGTTGGTCTGAGTCTCTCAATACCTTCCCTTCTTGAATCCTGGGTTCTGGAGTGACGGGAGATGCAGTCACCCCCTAATCTGCCATCTTGGATCGCTCCTTCTTACCTTTTTTTTAATTCAAGTTTATTGAAAGAAGAATTTGCAGATGCCATCTACATTTTCCTCTCCCATTTTTTCCTTAAATTCCCTGAAATTAGAATTCTGCTCTTCCCAGTAAAAACCTCCTTTTCTGTCATTTTCAATGACCATCTGATTACCTAATCTTTTGCCACTTTATTTAATTTTTTCACTTTTTGTCTCTTTGTTCTATATTTCTCTTTTTCATACTATTTACCTTCTTATTTTCTGTCTTCTGGTTGCTTAGGTTTAATTTGTTCTTTTTCTAGGGTTTTCTCTTCCTTAGAAGATTAGGTTATTGATGTAAATCATTTTTTATAGCTGTTATTTTGCCTCTATGCACTGTTTTATTTAGCTGTATCCTATAGATTTTGGTATGTTGTGATTTAGTTTTTATTTTTGCAGGATATTTTCCCACTCTTATGAATTTCATCTTTTAAAAATTGGTTATTTAGGAATATGTTTTTATTCCCCTTATTTGTGAATTTCCCCAAATTCCTTTTGGTATTGATTTCCAGAAGGAAATCATTCCATTGTATTGCCATTGTTTTGTATTATTTAGGGTTGTTCATTAAATTACTTAGGGTTGTTTGTGGCCTATCACATGGTCTATTTTGGAGAATATTTAATGTGCACTTAAGAAGACTAATGGGTTTTGGGGAAGAGTACTGTATAACTGTCTGTAGGTCTGTTGTCTTACAGTGTTGTTCAAAACTTCTGGGTTCTTACTAATTTCCTTATTGATTTTTCTATCTAGTATTGAAAGGGGAAGTTGAAGTCCCTAATTAATACTTTTGAATTACTTATTTATCCATTTACCTTTCTTGCCCTTCTAATGTTAGAGGCAAATGTATTTTTTTTTTTTTTTTTGCAGTGCTGGGAATTGAACCCAGGGCCTTGTGCTTGCAAGGCAAGCACTCTAGCAAATGTATTTTTAATTGTTGATATGAGATAGGGCCAAGATGGCGGACTAGAGGGCGGCTGCATTTCACGCTGCTCCAGGACGCAAGATTCAAAAGAGGAGATAGTGAGAGACTTGGGACCAACTCAAAGCCGCCGGGTGAGTCTCTCCTGTTGGGGAGGCGTCCCGGATGGGGCGGTAGCCCCGGAACGCAGGGAATTTGTGAAGTGGAGTTGCCTGGAGAGACGCCTCTCCCCCCGCTGGAGCGGTAAACACGGACAACTGGGATCATCGTAGAGGAGGCGGCTCAGCATAGCGCTTGGACTCGAGCAGCCGCTGGGGCTCCGGGCGGCTGCCTGGGGAGGAGCTGCGTGGCGAGCTGTTTGGACCCAGAACAACCGCTTCTGAACACCGGGGGTTGCCCGGAGGAAGAGGAGGAGCGCGGAGGGACGCTTGGTCTAGCAGTGACTGCATCAGAGCCACGGGTGGTTGCCAGAGGAGGAGCTGCGTGGTGAGCTGTTTGAACTCAGAGTGGGCGCTCCTGAGCGCCGGGGGACTGCCCGGAGGAAGAGGAGGAGCGCGGCGGGACGCTTGGTCTGGGAGTGACTACATCAGAACCGCAGGCAGTTGCCAGAGGAGGAGCTGCGTGGTGAACTGTTTGAACTCAGAGCGAGCACTCCTCTGAGTGCCGGGAGGTTGCCCGGAGGAGGAGGAGGAGCGCGGCGTGTTGCTTGACCTGGGAGTGACTGCATCAGAGCCGCGGGCGGTTGCCGGAGGAGGAGCTGCGTGAAGAGCTGTTTGAACTCGGAGCAGCTGCTCCAGAACACTGGTGGCCTGCCTGGAGGAGGAGAGCGGTGGGACGCTTAGTCTGGGAGTGACTGCATCAGAACCACAGGCGGTTGCCAGAGGAGGAGGCGAGTGGTGAGTTGATTGGACTAAAAGCGACCGCTCCTGAACACCGGTGGCCTGCCTGGAGGAGGAGCGTGGTGAGTCACCTGGTCTCGGAGCCACCGCTCCTGAACACCCGGGGGGCTACTCCAAGGAGGAGGAGGAGGAACAGGGCGGGTCACTTGGACTTGGAGTGACTGCCTAGGGCTACGGGTGGTTGCGGGAGGAGGAGACCCGAAGTGAGTTGTTTGGACTCCTAGTGACTGCGTCGGAAACGGGGCGGCTGTCCGGAGGAGGAGGTGTGTGGCGGGTCTCTGGGTCTCGGAGCTATTGTACGGGGCTCCAGGTGGTGGCTCAGGGGAGGGGCTGCATAGCCAGGCGATTGGTGCAGAGCAGGGTCCCAGGAGCTAGGTGGCTTCTTGCTGGAAGAGCCGCACAGAGACACGCCTAGGGGCGGAGCGAAGTTTCCAGGGCGGCGGGCAGATTCTCTGGGAGAGGCAGCCTAAGGAGACTTGCCTGCGAAGGGTGAGGCTCCCAGGCCCAGGACGTAGGTCCAGGCCCCTGGGATCGTTGCAGAGGAAGACAGCCCAGCTCAGGTGGTAGTTGTAGATTGAGGGGAACCTCTAGGAGGGCAACTGACCAGTGAGACGTCCCCTCCGAGTGACTCTTCCCAGCCGGGGGAGGTTTTCCCACAGGGATGGTAAAGCCAGAGACATAGGCACAAACAGGCCTTGCCTCAGCCCACAGTCTAGTTCCCCATTGGTTGACCACTGGTCAACAAGTGGAGGCACCTCTGCCCACTAGCAGGGAATATACGCCACCTGAGGGTTACCACCCCTAGAGAGGCAGCTTCTTCGTGGAGCTCTGCATTATCAACCTCCTCCAAGTCTTCAGGCTACTGAAGGATAAGAGGGGATATACTAGCAATCTTCAGGGACATTATAAGTTGATAGAGGAAATCTGCAATATCTTAATGACCCACTGATTCCTGAACAATATGAGAAAACAAGGGAAGAAAATGCCCCAAACAAATCTAGATGTTACATCAATAAAATCCAATGACAGCATGGCAGAAGAAATGACAGAAAGGGAGTTCAGAATGTACATAATTAAAATGATTAGGGAAGCAAACGATGAGATGAAAGAGCAAATGCAGGCATTGAATGATCGCACCAATCGACAGTTAACAGAGCAAATTCAGGAAGCAAAAGATCATTTCAATAAAGAGTTAGAGATATTGAAAAAAAACCAAACAGAAATCCTTGAAATGAAGGAAACAATAAACCAAATTAAGAACTCCATAGAAAGCATAACCAATAGGATAGAACAGCTGGAAGACAGAACTTCAGATATTGAAGACAAAATATTTAACCTCGTAAACAAAGTTGAACAAACAGAGAAGATGGTGAGAAATCATGAACAGAATCTCCAAGAACTATGGGATATCATGAAAAGGCCAAATTTGAGAATTATTGGGATTGAGGAAGGCTTAGAGAAACAAACCAAAGGAATGAACAATCTATTTGAAGAAATAATACCAGAAAATTTCCCAAATCTGAAGAATGAAATGGAAAATCAAGTCCAAGAGGCTTATAGGACTCCAAATACACAAAATTACAACAGACCCACACCAAGGCACATTATAATGAAAATACCTAACACACAAAATAAAGACAGAATTTTAAAGGCTGTGAGAGAAAAGAACCAAATTACATTCAGGGGGAAGCCAATACGGATATCAGCAGATTTTTCAGTCCAGACCCTAAAAGCTAGAAGGGCCTGGAACAACATTTTTCAAGCTCTGAAAGAAAATGGATGCCAACCAAGAATCTTATACCCAGCAAAACTTATCTTCAAATTTGACGATGAAATAAGATCATTCCATGATAAACAAAAGCTAAAAGAATTTACAAAAAGAAAGCCAGCATTACAGAACATTCTCAGCAAAATATTTCATGAGGAAGAGATAAAAAACAAAGAAGAAAATCAGCAAAGGGAGGAATTATCCTAAAGGAACTGTCAAATAAAGGAGGAACCAAGATGTGTCAAAAATTTTAAATATGAACCAAATGACTGGGAATACAAATCATATCTCAATAATAACCCTGAATGTTAATGGCCTGAATTCATCAATCAAAAGACATAGACTGGCAGATTGGATTAAAAAGAAAGATCCAACAATATGTTGCCTGCAAGAGACTCACCTCATAGAAAGAGATACCCATAGACTAAAGGTGAAAGGATGGGGAAAAACATACCATGCACATGGACTCAGCAAAAAAGCTGGAGTATCCATCCTCATTTCAGATAATGTGGACTTCAAGCCAATATTAGTTAGAAGGGATAAAGAAGGACATTTCATACTGCTTAAGGGAAGCATAAATCAGCAAGATATAATAATCATAAACATCTATGCCCCAAACAGTGGCTCATCCATGTATGTTAAACAAATCCTTCTCAATTTTAGAAACCAAATAGACCATAACAACAATAATACTAGGTGATTTTAACACGCCTCTTTCACCACTGGACAGATCTTCCAAACAAAAATTGAACAAAGAAACCATAGATCTCAATAACACAATCAATAATTTAGACGTTACAGACATTTATAGAATATACCATCCAACCAACAGCGAATACACTTTCTTCTCAGCAGCACATGGATCCTTCTCTAAAATAGACCATATATTATGCCACAAAGCTAATGTCAGCAAACACAAGAAGATAGAGACACTACCTTGTATTCTATCAGATCATAATGGATTGAAGTTACAAATTAATGAAAGAGTAAAAAACAGAAACTACGCCAACACCTGGAGATTAAACAATATGCTACTATATGATGAATGGATAACAGAAGATATTAGGAAGGAAATTAAAAAATTCTTAGAGGTAAATGAGAACAAAGAAACATCATATCAAAATCTCTGGGACACTATGAAAGCGGTACTTAGAGGAAGATTTATTTCATGGAGCGCATTTAAAAAAGAAGTAAAACTCAAAAAATAAATGACCTAACACTACAGCTCAAAGCCCTAGAAAAAGAAGAACAGACCAACACCAAAAGTAGTAGAAGACAGGAAATAGTTAAACTCAGAGCTGAAATCAACGAAATTGAAACGAAAGAAACAATACAAAAAATTGACAAAATAAATAGTTGGTTCTTCGAAAAAATAAACAAAATTGATAAACCTTTAGCCACACTAACAAAGAGAAGACGAGAGAGAACCCAAATCACTAAAATTCGGAATGAACAAGGAAATATCACAACAGACATGACTGAAATACAAAACATAATTAGAAGCTATTTTGAAAATCTATACTCCAACAAAATAGAAAATTTCGAAGACATCAACAGGTTTCTAGAGACATAGGAATTGCCTAAACTGAACGAGGAGGACATACACAATTTAAATAGACCAATTTCAAGTAATGAAATAGAAGAAGTCATCAAAAGCCTTCCAACAAAGAAAAGTCCAGGACCAGATGGGTTCTCAGCCGAGTTCTACAAAACTTTTAAAGAAGAACTCATTCCAATACTTCTCAAAGTATTCCAGAAAATAGAAGAGGAGGGAACTCTCCCAAACTCATTCTATGAAGCCAATATTACCCTGATTCCTAAACCAGACAGAGACATATCAAGGAAAGAAAATTTCAGACCAATATCCTTAATGAACATTGACGCAAAAATTCTAAACAAAATTTTAGCAAATCGCATACAAAAACATATTAAAAAGATAGTGCACCATGATCAAGTGGGTTTCATCCCAGGGATACAAGGTTGGTTCAACATCAGGAAATCAATAAATGTCATTCACCATATCAGTAGACTTAAAGTCAAGAATCACATGATTATTTCGATAGATGCAGAAAAAGCATTTGATAAAATACAGCACCCCTTCATGCTCAAAACACTAGAAAAAATAGGGATAGTGGGAACATTCTTTAACATTGTAAAGGCCATCTACGCTAAACCCATGGCTAATATCATTCTAAATGGTGAAAAACTGAAGCATTCCCTCTAAAAACTGGAACAAGGCAGGGATGCCCTCTTTCACCACTTCTATTCAATATTGTCCTTGAAACTCTAGCCAGAGCAATTAGACAGACCAAAGAAATTAAAGGGATACGAATAGGAAAAGAAGAACTCAAACTATCCCTATTTGCTGATGATATGATTGTATACTTAGAGGAACCAGGAAATTCCACCAGAAAACTTTTAGATCTCATAAGTGAATTCAGTAAAGTAGCGGGATATAAGATCAATGCACATAAATCTAAGGCATATTTATATATAAGCGATGAATCTTCAGAAAGAGAAATTAGGAAAACTACCCCATTCACAATAGCTTTGAAAAAAATAAAATACTTGCGAATCAATCTCACAAAAGAGGTGAAAGACCTCTACAATGAGAACTACAGAACACTAAAGAAAGAAATTAAAGAGCACCTTAGAAGATGGAAAGATCTCCCATGTTCCTGGATCGGCAGAATTAATATTGTCAAAATGGCCATACTACCAAAAGTGCTATACAGATTCAATGCAATTCCAATTAAAATCCCAAAGATGTACCTTACAGAAATAGAGCAAGCAATTATGAAATTCATCTGGAAGAATAAAAAACCCAGAATAGCTAAAGCAATCCTTGGCAGAAAGAGTGAAGCAGGGGGTATTGCAATACCAGATCTTCAACTCTACTACAAAGCAATAGTAACAAAAACGGCATGGTATTGGTACCATAATAGAAAGGTGGATCAATGGTACAGAATAGAGGACACGGACACAAACCCAAATAAATACAATTTTCTCATACTAGACAAAGGGGCCAAAAATATGCAATGGAGAAAAGATAGCCTCTTCAACAAATGGTGCTGGGAGAATTGGAAATCCATATGCAACAGAATGAAACTAAACCCATATCTCTCATCATGCACGAAACTAAACTCAACATGGATTAAGGATCTCGGAATCAGACCAGAGACCTTGCATCTTATAGAAGAAAAAGTAGGTCCAGAGCTTCAACATGTCGGCTTAGGACCAGACTTCCTCAACCGGACTCCCATAGCACAAGAAATAAAAGCAAGAATTAATAACTGGGATAGATTCAAACTAAAAAGCTTTCTCTCAGCAAAGGAAACTATCAGCAATGTGAAGAGAGAGCCTACAGAGTGGGAGAAAATCTTTGCCAATCATACTTCAGATAGAGCGCTAATCTCCAGAATCTATAAAGAACTCAAAAAACTCTACACCAAGAATGTAAATAATCCAATTGACAAATGGGCTAAGGAAATGAATAGACACTTCACAGAAGATGATCTACAAGCAATCAACAAATATATGGAAAAATGTTCAACATCTCTAGTAATAAGAGAAATGCAAATCAAAACCACCCTAAGATTCCATCTCACCCCAATTAGAATGGCAATTATCAAGAATACAAGCAACAACAGGTGTTGGCGAGGATGTGGGGAGAAAGGTGCACTCTTACATTGCTGGTGGGGCTGCAAATTAGTGCAGCCACTCTGGAAAGCAGTGTGGAGATTCCTTAGAAAACTTGGAATGGAAACACCATTTGACCCAGCTATCCCACTCCTTGGCCTATACCCAAAGGACTTAAAATCAGCATATTACAGAGATACAGCCACATCAATGTTCATAGCTGCTCAGTTCACAATAGCCAGATTGTGGAACCAACCTAGATGTCCTTCAGTTGATGAATGGATAAAGAAAATGTGGTATATATACAATGGAATATTACTCAGCCATAAAGAATGATAAAATTATGGCATTTGCAGGCAAATGGATGAAACTGGAGAATATCATGCTAAGTGAGATAAGCCAATCTCAAAAAACCAAAGGAAGAATGATATCGCTAATAAGTGGATGATGACACATAATGGGGGGTGGGAAGGGTTAGTGTTGGGGTTGGAGTTGGGTTTAGGGAGGGGGGCAGGAATGGAGGAAGGAAGGACTGTATAGATGGAGGGAAAGGGTGGGAGGGGAGGGGGGGAAGGGAAAAAATGGCAGAATGAATCAAACAACATTACCCTATGTAAATTTATGATTACACAAATGGTATGCCTTTACACCATGTACAGACAGAGAAACAACATGTATCCCATTTGTTTACAATAAAAAAAAAAATTGTTGATATGACTTGATTTTAAATGCCCTCCAAAATTCATGAGTTGAAGGGTTGTCCCGAATACAGCAGAGTTCAGAGGTGAGGCCTTTGGGAGGTGATTGGATCATGAGGGTTCTGTGCTTATGAATGGATCAATACATTTGTGGATTCATACCCTAATGAGTTTTAGGAGAATGGATTTGTTATAAAAGTGAGCTCTCTCTGTGTCCTAGCCACGATGAGGTCAGTAGGTTTCCTTCACCAAGTGCTTGTCTGATTATGCAATGCCTTGCTACAGGCTTAAAGCAATCGGGCCACACAACCATGGACTGAAACTTCTGAAACCATGAACCAAAATGAATCTTCCCTCTTAAGTTTTTTTTTTTCCAACTATTTTTTAATGCTCATTTGGTTGAATCCATGGACATAGAAATCTGTGGATCCAGAGGACTTCCTGTACATTTTATAAGAGCTCACTTCTGATTTATATTTACTTTTTGACAAAAGACATTTTTCCTCATTTATATAGCTTCATCTTACTGTTAGTAACTCAATAGTACATATGATTATTTTCACTTTATATAATCATACCTTTTAAAGGAACTGGGAGAAGAGAGGAGAGCATGATCATATTTATAGTTATATTGATCTTTTTATTTTTCATTCTTTTCATTTATTCCTGCAGATTTGGGTTAGCTTTGGTATCATTTCCTTACTCCCATAGAACTTAATCACACTTGCTTTTTCTGCATACTTACACATTGTCAAGTATATAACAATGATTAATATTAGCCCAACAATACAATTATATATTTTTTATCAGGTTACTCTTTAAGTTGATTAATAGAAGAAAGGGGAAGAAATACGTAATTGGAGAATATTTTATAATTATATACATAGTTACTGGTACACTTGTATTTTTTGTGGATTTGAATTACTGTTTAGTGTTGTTTTTAGCCTAATGTGCTCACTTTAGTATTTGTTGTAAAATAGATCTTCTGTGAAGAAAAATTATTAGTTTTTGTTTTTTGTGAAGTCTTGATTTCATCTTCGTTTTTTTAAAGATTACATTGCTGGGTGTAAGATTCTTCATAGTTTCTTATTTTCAGCATGTTGAATATTATTTAGATAACCTAGTGCAGCTATTGACTGTACTGATGCCCTTCTGGAAATGGAGGGGTATTGATGTTCTTTGGTTGACCACATACCATTGAGTTGATTGAACTGACTTTATGAAGTCTCTTGCCCCACAGTATATAATCTGTGATGTTCATGTTTAGATTTATTTTCTTGTTCAGGTTTTCTTTTTTTTTTTTTTTTTTTTAGCTTTGCCATCCCTTGCTTATCCCTTGATTAGCATAAGTTACTTATTGGTCAAAGTCTGTGCTTGTACCCTGTTTTCAATTATATTTTTTTACTCTCTACTGTTGGATATGTGTGTTGCTTGGACATATTATCAGAACTGAAGTAATTTTTGTTTGGCCCCATGTTTAGATGGAATGTAGTAGCTTGAATTTTTCATTTCCAGATATGCCTGAGAGAGAACAGCCTTGGCAGGTATACCCATAATCCTCTAGATTGCCAGGGATGTGTGTGCTTTAGGTTTAAAGCGTACGTTCCTAGGTATTAGCCTTGGGGCAGAATAGCTTATTGTTCAGCCACTATTTGATCAAAGGTTTTTCTTCAGTGCCTAGTGACAGTGATGTGTCCTCCTTTTGTTGACAATCTGTGTGCGATTTGGGAATATTTTCATGTGCCCCATGAACTGCTTTGATTGTTCTTGAGTTAGTTCAGCTTACCACTTGCATACAACCTTCCCAACACCCAGATTTTACTGTGGTCTGGCTCTTCCTTTCTTGGTTCTCTCTCTTAAACTTCTCATTGCTCTACTATTTTGTTGATTGCTGCTTGTGACATGGAGCTATGAACACCTTCTTAGTTGCTTTCCATGAAGTTATCATCATTTTCAGCATTGTACTCAGGTATTTATTTTTGTAAATTCTCTTGCAAATACTTAGTTCCTTCACAGCAAAGGAGTTGTTTGCCCTTGAGTCTTGCTTGCTTCTCTAGTTGTCTCTCCTCCTAGGCAGAACCTTGTACCACTGCATAAGAACAAGGATAGTGGCTCACTTCTGTCAGACTGGTTGGGAGCCTGGGCATCCACTAGTCTTCTTGGATTGCCCCTCTGAATGTGGAACTTGTGCTTTAGCAGCAAGCTGGGCCAGGAGTAATAGCAACCCAGTATTAGGCTGTTGAACCTAGGGTAGAGGTAGTTGAGGAAGTTGGCTAGAGGAAGAAAACTCTAATCCTCTCAACTGTGCCTGTCCAGAACAGAGATTCTGCCATAAAGGTTTGGGGGAAATGAGAAGTGCCAGTGCCCTCCCTTTCCAGAGTGAAATTTTAGCCATAGACTGGGAACTGAGGGAAAAAGTAGCCCCCCCCCCTTTTTTCTTTTGACTATATCTGCCTGAACTAGAGCTCATGGAGTCATTTCATAAGTCAGAACTTGGAAATGTGGTGGGGGGAGTGTAAGGAGAGAGCAGGTTGTGGCTCAGATGTCACCAAATAGCTGGTTACTTGATTTAGTAGATTTGCTTTTTTATTTATTTAATTTTTTAATTTGTTCTAATTACTTGCACACATCAGTAGAATGCATTTGGACACATTGTACACAAATGGAGCATAACTTCTCAATCCTTTGGCTGTAGATTGAGTAGATTTTCTTTGATGCTTGTATCATGGAACTGTGAACAGGGTCTTAATTGCTTTCCATGAACATCTCATTGTTTTCAGCATTGTATTCAGGTGTTTATTTTATGTAAGCTCTCTTGCAAATACTTAGTTCCATCACAGCAGAGGAGCTGTGTTTTCTAATTGTTACATGCTCTTAGCACAATTTCCAGTGACATTAAATGATCGTTTGAAATAATTTTTCCTGGTTAAGTTGCTGTTTGTTGGGGGAGAGATTCTGTAGTACTCTTTATTCTTCCATTCCAAAATTCAGTCTCCTGGTTTTACCCATTTAAAAAAATTGATAAATTTTATCTCTTTTTGTCTACATATTAATTTATGGATTTCTAATCTTTAGTCATTTTCTCCATCCCTTTAGTATTTATGTACTTGTTGAAGAACCTGAGAGGTTTTTCCTGGAGATTTTCCTACATTCTGGGGTTTGGTGCTTGCATATTTGTGGTGTTGCTCAGCATGTTCCTTTGATCTCTATGGTTCCTACAAATTGGTAGCTGTCCCAAAACTGGATTAGACTCAGGATTGATCCCTTTGACAGTACTGTTTGTGGAATTTAGCAAATACAGCATCCCTCTGAATCACCTGGGCTTATTAAAGCAAATATTACTCAGTGCTAGGCCCACATTTTCTGATTCATTAAGTCTTAACCAGGGTCTGAGAATTTGCTTTTCTGGCAAGTACCCAAGTGATGCTTAGCCTTCTGGAAAACATTTTGAGTGTCTGATGGCATCTTTTTGTATTCTAGTAACTATTTGTATCCTAGTAGCTATTTATTCACTTATTTATTTATTTGACAAAGTGACAGTATTCTAATTTTTTCATTGGAATATTGTTATAAAGAGACACTTACCCTTACCTACTGTTTGGTTACCCAGTGTACAGTTAACTAAGGAAAGGTAGGATAATTTCTTGATATTTTCCCCTTTGACTTACTGATTTTAAGGTATTGAGGTGGTTCCCTATCTCTTGAAGGTAACCAATTATAAAAATATATTATTAATTTTTAGCATTAAGTATGTTCGATGGGTCTAATCTATTTTAAGTATTATTATTGAAGCTGAAATTATTACCTCTTTGGCCAGTGGGAGACTCTTGAAGTTGATTCCTGAGTCCTAAAATCAGTGATTTATTTTAGAAGCCCTGTCTAAGGTGTGATATCAGTTGGGTTATTGTTTCTATGTGCTTTCTGACAGAGGTTAGAAATATGTATATGTTTTAGTCAGCTTTCTTCTGCTATTACCAAAGGACCTGACAAGAACAATTTTAGAGGAGGAAAAACTTATTTGTTACAGTTTTAGAGTTCTCAATCCATAGGTGGCCAACTCCCTTCTTCAGTGCCTGAGGTGGACCTCATGGCAGAAGACTGTGGTGGAGGAAAACAACTCAGAATATTGCAGTGAGAAGCAGAGAGAGAGAGCTCTGCTCAATAAGGACAAAATATAATCCCCAAAGACATGCGTGCCCCTAGGAACCCACCTCCTTCAGCTATACCTTACCTGCCTACAGTTACCACCAAATTAATTCCTACCAGGGGATTGATGCATTGATTAGGTTAAACTTCTCATAACTCAGTCATTTCACCTCTAAACTTTCTTGCAGTGTTTTACACATGAGCTTTTGGGAGCACCTAAAATATCTAAGCCATAATAGTTCATGTATTTAAGGTAAGGTAAAAATACTTAACAGAGTCTTTTTTTTTTTTTTTTTTTTTTGCAGTGCAGAGGATTGAACCCAGGGCCTCATGCTTGACAGGCAAGCACTCTACCAACTGAGCTATCTCCCCAGCCCCTTAACAGATTCTTATTGATATTGCAATTTTGAGTTGAGATTATACTGTGTTTAAATTTTGGATTTGTATCTCTTTTCCTCTGTACCAAGAATTCTGACTTTCAAGGACATAAGAGATTATAGAATTAGAAAATCCAATTTTTTAAAAAAATATTTATTTATTTTTTACATTCTTTTTATCCCATATTACACAGATAACAATATAATATAGGACACTAATACTATTGAGTGACAACACTAATACTAGTGAAAACATTATAATGCATATTTTTGTATATTCTCTCACCATCTTACTAGTATTTGGTGCTGAATATATTTTCTGACCCTTTAATTCATTTAGCAACACTCTAGAGCACATTCTCTGACTTCCTGCTGGAAAAGGGGTACAAAGAGGAGTAAGACACATCCCTGTTCTCCAAAAGCTAAGGATCAACATTGTTGGGTTTGTATGGTATCATTTTGGTATAGAAAGGTGTGGCCATAGAATCTGAGATTCAGTTTTCCTTTAATAGGAATGTTATTTGTTTGATTGTATGCTTCCTAAAATGAAGCCCTTTCTCTCACTTTCTACTCGTATTAGGAATAGTTTCCCTTTGGTGGAACTCCTTGATACTTCTAGCCTCTCTACTGTATTAGTCAGGCAGTTTATTTAGGGAACCCAAACTAGTAAGGTGGATGGATGGATGGATAGATTGATATAAGAGCAAGGGGGAGGGAGGGAAGAGTGTACATATTTTAAGGAACTGACTCACATGATTGTGTGAACTGACAAGTCTGAAATTTGAAGAACAGGCCAGCAGATTAGAAACTCAGGCAAGATTTACATATTAATAGTCTTGAGGCAGATTTCCTTCAGGAAACATCAATCTTTTCTGATAAGGCCTCTCCTGGATTTAAGAAGGCTCACCATTTATGGAGGGTAATCTGCTTTATTTAAAATCAGCTGAGTGTAAATGTTAATCACAGGCACAGAGACTCTCATGCAACATTTAAATTAGTGTTAGACTACCCAGTTGGGCACCATAACCTTAGCCAAGTGGACACATAAAATTAAACATCACACCTAGGTTGAACACTAAATTTGTTGTCCAAATTGGAATTTTTTTTGAGAGTAAGGAGTTATAAATGATAAGTAAATTAATATAATTATATACATGGGATATGTGATTTTATTCACTGATAAATTATTTTTTCTCATTGGTGGTCCTACAAAATAGTCCTATTAATAAAATTATTCTAAAAAATTTTAACATTTATCTATGTTCATTAAAGCAAAACAAAAATGTTCTGTTGAGTTTCTCAACATTAAAAAGAACATAAATGGGAAATGTTCATATATGTTATTTAGTATCTTAGTCATAAAGTTGGGTATTTATGTATTGCTGAAAAAATATTTTAAAATTGGTTGTACTTTTTTAATTGTCTCATAAAATGGTGGTTTTGTTCAAGGTTGCATTTTATGGTTGCTAAATTTGAAAACATTGAAAAATTTGAAAATTTTTGTTTTTTTCCATTAACTGCTATTATCAGTGAATTATGATTTAAAAATTTTAGAATAGGCTCTCAAATTATAAATGCTAAGGTACCTGTTAATTTCAAAGCAAGTTCTACCAAACTGAGATTATTATAAAATTTAAATTTTTAAAAGCAGCTTAATATGTAAATATTCCAGGCCATATTATTGAACAGGTATTATCTTTTTTGCTCTATTTAGAATATTTCTAGTCAACAAAATTTTTTGATGACAAAGCTTATCACATAAGATGTATCTATTTTATAGGTCTTAAAAATTTTACCAAATGTGTATATTGCTAATTTTTAGGCATTCTTAGTTTTATTTCATTCTGTCATATATTATAAACTTGTCTAAGTAAAAACATAGATTCTCTTTAAATACTACATTTTAAATTAAAAGATTTGTCTTCATGTGGGCTGCCATTATAAAATACCATAAATCGATGACTTAAATAACAAGCATTTATTTCTCAAAGTTGAGGCTGAGAAGTCTATAAGACCAAGGTGCTGGCAGATTTATTGTCTGACAAGGGTCTGCTTCCTGGTTGCAGAACTGGTTTGATCCTATGTCCTTACATGGCCCTTCCTTTGTGTGTGCACTGAGAGAGGGGGGAAGAGAGACAAAGATCTTGTCTCATCATTTTCTAAAGGCATTAATATCATCATGAGCATCGCAATTACATGACCTAATATAACCTTAATCACCTCCTAAATGCCAGACCTCCAAATAGGTGTTACATTAAGTAATACATTAGGTATTAGGACTTCAACATGAAAAAAGCTGTTTCCAACTGACTTGGAACAAAATGAAACCAAGATTTAGAAAATGAATGAAAATCATCAGTGCTATTTATTTTGCCAAGTGGATCTTAAAAGATTCAAAGAATTCTAAGACAGGTAACAAAAAGCAAAGATGTACATGTACTGTTACGAAGAATTTGGTTTAATTTGACATCATCTTTGTCACAAAATATTTTAATTCACTTTGTATAAATTTTCATAAAATTTGGTTGACTATCACAGCTTCTATGAATGGAACTGTGAAATTGCTTACGTTAAAAAAATTTTTTTAAAAAGTTTTTTGATGGACACAATACCTTTGTTTTATTTTTCCATTTTCTGTGGTGCTGAGGATTGAACCCAGTGCCTCACAAATGCCAGGCAAGCGTTCTACTACTGAGCTTCAGCCCCAGCCCCTGCTTCCATTTTTATTGGTAGTGATATATTAGAGTTTATGTGGGCACAATTATGAATTACATGTGAACCACAACCCAAGTCCAAGTTTGTTTCTGTTTCATAATTGTTTTTATTTTAGTGAAAAAGTTATTTTTACTGTGATGCTCTCTATGCTTCACCAAAATTGTAGTTGTATTATGATCCCCAAAATAGAGTTGACTATTCACAGATTTTTTGTGAATTTTTCCATTCTTATAAATTTATTTATAACTTCAAAATCAATACTCATGGAGCTATTGTAGTCATTCAGTGGGATTAGTGACTACAAACAACAGTATAGTGATAAAATTTGAATTGTACAATGTACATTTTTAGCTGAATTTTACAATGTACATTTTTAGCTGAACACTTATTTCTGCCTTCTTTTAGCTCTGATACTATAAGTGGGCTTTATGTGGTCTATGCTGTGTTTTGGGGTTTTTATTTTTAGCTTTCGGTGCTTCTTGTTAATAATTTTGCTGTTTAAAATTTTAACTATCAAATATAGGATTGAAGTGCTGTGTAGTTTCCTAAGTGCAAGAAGGCTGTGATGTACCTACAGAAAAAAAATGTATGTGTTAGAAAAGCTTCATTCAGACCGGTTATAATGCTGCTGTTAACTGAGTTATTAGCAAATCAACAATGTATATTAAATACCTTGAAACAGAAACATATGTGAAACAAGGGTACATTTAATCAGTTAATGGAAATGTGACCAGAGATTGTCAGCCTAACCTTGTATTTCTTAGGTGCAGTAGTTTGGTATTCATTAATTAAGTATTCATGGTAACATCATAAAACTGAACTATTCTGAATAATGAAAACTATAATTTTATCTTTATTGAGGTTTTTAACTGAATTGAAATAGCAATTACAGCAATGTCAGGTGTTTCAAATTGTACAGGATGAACATTCAGCACCTTTGCTTTGATTTCATGAATTAGATAGAGTATTCAAGTCATTGGAATTGGTTTTTCTATTTGATACTGATAGAAAGCTGAAATCATTAAACTGTAAATTTCTTCTGTTAATGGAGCCAACAAAGTTACATTCATCACTTTACCTTGACTGTATAAAACAATTTTGAATCAGAACTGAGTTTTTTTTTTTAGAAGTTACTTGATCTAGATGAATTACAGAGAGTAACACATAAAATATTTTCTCTACCTGCTTTTATTCTGTTGGTATGTTTAAGCAAGTCATAAGCAGGTGCAGCAGCATTGGGTATTTCTCCTGGGTACATTCTTGAGAATCAGGTGTAAGTTGTGATACTTACAAGAAGTAAGTTACTGCTAGATGTCTTTCAGATGTAACTACATGTTAAACTGGCTTCACCGCCTGTTCATCACCTATGTGACTGTATGAGCTTATGCCAGATTGTGAATGAAAAATACCCATGTGTTTCAGCTTATTTCAGTGGTCCCATAAAAATCATTTGAGAATGAAGAATCTGGGACATAATGTTAAATTGCTTGGGTCACTGAGACAGTGGGCATAAATTGGGATTGTCTTGGGGAAACTGATACACATGGACATTTTACCAAACATGTCCTTTCAAAAATCTCCTGAATTCTTTTTAAAAAAATATTTTTTAGTTGTCAGTATACCTTTTTTAAAAAAAAAATTATTTATGTATGATGTTAAGAATCAAACCCAGTGCCTCACACCTGCTAGGCAAGCACTCTTAACACTGAGCTATAACCCCAGACCTAACAACAAATTCTTGATTAATGTTTTCCCATCAAAAATGCTATGCCCCCAGTATGATCTACTTGTTTGTGACTATTTAGTAATTTCCACAGCATTATGCACTCAGTAAAGAATATGAAGCACTCTTCTTAGTTTTATTCATTTTGTCATTTCTTTTATTTCTGAAACATTTTCTATTCATCTTAAAATTTTATTAAATTTTGCATGCTTTCTCTTTTAAAGATAATAGTAATAAACCATACAATTATTTTCCCTGAAGTTCTTTTATCTTAATGCAAATACACAGTAATTAAAAATGAAAGGAATGTTTATGTATATTTGATAAAACTGAATTATCTATGATTTTAATACTACTTTATTTTATTACAGAATTAATTGAAAAGATTTACTCTATCTTAATGACTACAAGAGCCTTGGAAAATAGGTAAGTGACAATCCTCTTTTGAAGAGCTATTTCTGGATCATTAAGTCATTTGATCTCATAGGTTCTTGGCAAATAAGCCAGTGGGCCATATCTTAGTGATTTCTTTTTCTCTTAAAAAATACTTTAGTAGAAATATCATTTTTACTTGACTCTTCATGTAACTTTTCTCTAATATTCAATAATAACATTTTCTAGGAAATTTCAGGTTTATTTTCTATAATAACCATAATTAGGATATCATTAATAAGACATAGAAGTGTATCATGTACCAAAAGTTATTACATTTTAAAAATTCATTAAGTGCAATGATGTACCTTGGATTGTTCCTAGAAACTGAAAAAAGATGTTAATGGAAAAACAGGTAAAATCTAGTTTAGTTCAAAATAATAAATCAATTTTAATTTCTTAGATTTGACAAATGTTATGATTTTGTAAGATGTGAACTTTAGGGAAAACTGAGTAAAGGGTGTACAGAAACTCTGTACTGTTTTTATAAATCTATTTTGTAAATCTAAACTTATTCAAAAATAAGCTTAAGGCAAAAAAGTCAAAATGTGTTGATTTGAGAATTATAATTTGGAAGTAGATTTTCTGTGTAATGGTTTGGAAAAAATCAAAATTATTAATTACCCTTAAAAATCCAGACTGCATGAAATAGAGATGCAGGGAAATAACATGGTCATAGGAAGTGTGGGATTTCATTTTTTGAAAATTGACATGCTGTTCATGATCTTGTCCTAGTACTTAGTTATAGGCTTATCTCTTTGATTCCTTTAGGCATTTGTGTATTCTTTGGTCATTTTCTATTGCACTTTCTTTTAATACAAGCAGACCCTTTAAATGATTCCTAGTGTGCTGTCCACCTTCCCTACCCCCACTTTGTTAGTGGACTAGAGACAAAATGTCAATGGGTGTCACTCAGTGGTTTGGAATGAAGACATAGTTAAGTATAGTTTTGTTCAGTTACTTGAATTTTTAGGTCAGGTTCTAGACATGGTTGACCTGTTGTTAGTGTGAAGAAAGACGAACATAACTTAAAAAGCCTTTCTGTAATTGAGCTAAATAATTTAGAATTGATTATTGCCAGATAATAGAAATTGTTTCAAAAATGAACTCTCGCATGACAACTCTTAAATTTTTATAAATGTTAAAAGACTGTAAGAAGGAAATTCTGTAATTTGATGAAACTGTTATGTAACTTCTCATTAGTAAAATAGCCATGTTAGTCTTATGAATGGCTTAATGCTTCTGTTGCCAACATTAATAATTTTAGCTAAAATTCATAAAGGAAATAGAAATGTATTACAATTAAAGGATATAGACATTTAAAACAATAGAACCAGGCCTGAATGACTCTTGTAGAATAATTGTCAGGCTGGGAGATTTCTGTTTTGCTTGATAATCTTTTTATAGAATTGGTATTATTAATCTTATGTTAATAGAATTTACAAGTCTGCTTCTTCGTTGTATAATGTTAATGCTCCAACTTTGGTAGGGAAGTTCGGAAAAAAGGGTGATTTTTTCAGACCAATTTTAAAATGTGTTGATCATTTAATATTTCACACAAACCAAATGAAACTTTTATAATTCTGTACTAGGAGAGCATTAAAAGTGCTGTTTTAAGGACATGCTTACCATTGGGCTGGGGAGAAAGCTCAGTTGGTAGAGTTCTCGGGTTCAATCCCCAGCACTACAAAAAAAAAAAAAAAAACAACCAAAAAACTAAGGACATGCTTACCATTTATCTGGTTGTCATTTTGTGACCATAAAATTGAGAATAAAAGAGAATAGCTAATATATATTGTGCACTTCTTATGAACCAGGCCCTTTCCTTTTATTTAATCTTCACTTAAACCTATAAGATAGATTCGAATTCCCTTTACAAATGAGGCTGGAAGAGTAACAGCTTACATAAGTTCCCCTGGTCCTTGTTCCAGCCTTGATATGGCGTTCTACAGAACCCTACCATGCCAGCTGTTCTGTTACCTGATTGATCCGTGAACTGATTAATTGTAGAACACTCACTTATTGTGTGCTTCATTGATCATATGCCAGTGGTGTCTGTCATGATAATTCCTTTTTCATAACAAATTCTAGTAATTTGAGTTTTCTCTCCTTCTCTTCGTTAGTGTGGCTAAGGGTTTATGTATTTTGTTTACTTAAGAACAAACTTTTGTTTTTTCAGTTGTTTGAATTGCTTCTTTTGTTTCATTGATTTCAGGTCTGATATTAATTATTTCCTGTTTTCTTCTACTTTTGGTGGTGTTCTGTTCTTTTTTAGGGCTTGGAGATGTAATGCTGGGTTGTTTATTTGTGGACTTTTTCTTCTTTTATTGAATGTGCTCCATGCAATGAATTTTCCTCTTAGTACTGCTTTCATATCATCCCAGTGATTTTGATATGTTGTATTGTCATTCTCATTTACCTCTTAAGAATTTTATTTTATCTCCTCCGCGATATCTTCCGTTATCCATACTTCATTCAGTAGTGTATTATTTAGTCTCTAGGTGTTGGAGTAGTTTCTCTTTTATCATTCATTTCTAATTTTATTCCATTATGATATTATGGAATACAAGGTAGTATCTCTATTTTTTTGTATTTACTAGGGGGTGCTTTGTGGGATCACATATGGTCTATTTTAGAGAAGGATCCATGAGCTGCTGAGAAGAAAGTGTATTTACTCTTTGATAAATGGAATATTCTAAATATGTCTGTTAAGTCTAAGTTACTGACTCTGTTATTGAGTTCTACGGTTTCTTTGTTCAGTTTACATTTGGAAGATCTATCCAGTGGTGAGAGCAGTGTGTTAAAGCCACCCAGAATTATTGTGTTGGGGTCTATTTGGTTCTGGGAATTGGGAATGACTTGTTTGACATAGATGGATGTGTCATTGCTTGGGGCATAAATATTTATAATCATTATGTCTTCCTGATTTATGGTTCCCTTAAGCAGTATGAAATGTCCTTCTTTATCCCTTGTGACTAACTTTGGCTTGAAATCCACTTTATCTGATATAAGGATGGAAACCCTCACTTTTTTTACTGAGTCTGTGTGCATGTTTTTTTCCCCCATTCTTTCACCTTTAGTCTGTGGATGTCTTTCTATGAGGTGAGTCTCTTGAAGGCAGCATATTGTTGGGTCTTTCTTGTTTAATCCAATCTGTCAGTCTATGTCTTTCAATTAATGAGTTTAGACCATTAACATTCAGGTTAATTAGTGAGATATGATTTGTATTTCTGGTCACTTTGTCTTATTTGTGGTTTTTACTTGGCTTGGTTTTTTGTTTGATTGGCTTTTCCTTTAGGGTAGTTCCTCCCTTTGCTGACTTACATTGTTTTTCATTTCTTCCTCATGGAATATTTTGCTGAGAATGTTCTGTAGTGCAGGCTTTCTATTTGTAAATTCTTATAACTTTTGTTTATCATGGAAGGATTTTATTTTGTTCTCAAATCTGAAGGTTAGTTTTTCTGGGTGTAAGATTCTTGGTTGGCAATCATATTCTTTCAGATCTTTAAATATGTTGTTCCAGGACTTTCTAGCTTTGTAGGTGTGTGCTGAGAAATCTGTTGATATCTGTATTGTTTTTTCCCCCCTATATGTAATCTGATGCTTTTCTCTCCAGCCTTTAAAATTTTATCTTTATTTTGGATGTTAGACATTTTCAATATAATGTGCCTGGGTGTGGATCTGCTGTAATTTTTGGCATTTTGTACATCTCTTGTATTTGATTTTCCATTTCATTCCTCAGGTTTGGGAAATTTTCTGATATTATTTCATTGAATAGGTTGATCTTTCATTTGGTTTGTATCTCTGTGCCTTCCTCAATCCTGATAATTCTTAAATTTGGTCTTTTCATGAAATTCCCATAGTTCTTGGAGGTTCCTTTCATGGTTTCTTACCATTTTCTCAGTTTGGTCAAATTTATTTTCCAGATTATTTTGTCTTCATTGTCTGAGATCCTGTCTTCCAAGTGATCTAGTCTGTTGGTGATGCTGTCTATTGAATTTTTTATTTAGTTTATCATTTCCTTCAAGTGTTTGTTTTTTTAAAGAATCTTTGTCTCTTTGTTGAAATGATCTTTTGCTTCCTGCATTTGCTCTTTTAACTGTTTATTTGAGTGATCATTCATTGCCTGCATTTGCTCTAATTTCTCATCCTTTGCTTTGTGAATCATTTTAATTATGTACATTCTGAACTCCTTTTCTGACATTTCTTCTGCTATACTGTCTTTGGATTCTATTAATATAGCATCTTGGTTTGTTTGGGACATTTTCTTCCCTTGTTTCTTCTTGTTGTTCCTGTATCTTCTCCTCTACCAGTGAGAATCTGGAGTATTGCATTTTCCCCCCTATAGTCTTACTGTGACCCTGCAGGTTTCCAATGCCTCTCTTTTAAAGGGGCAACCAATATTAGCAGCACCCAGTACAGATAATATGCAATCCTAAACCAAATAGCCCCTATGTAGATATTAACAGTATTGTCACAATAAACAGAGATGATGACTTTGATTATCTATAGTATAACCAATAGATTTGCAATGAGGTATACAGTTTTTAGTGGTGGACAAAGGGGATGGGGAGGGATGTAGGATGTAACTGTTAATGGGATAAGAAAAGAACATATAGAGGTACTAGATCATAGGAAGAGTGAAGGTGGAATCAAAAGAATCAGTTGTGAGCATGAGAAAAGGGAGAAAGAGACTCCAAGGAAATAAGTAACCCAAAGGAAAATAGAGTGAGAAAAAGAAGGAAAGAAAAACTTAAAAATTCAAAAAGGAGAAAAAAAAACTATACTATAACACTCATATACTATTCAAACCTCCCAGTCTTCAGTAACCTGATGCATGAGATGTACCTGACAATGAGCTTCCAGGCTCCAGCAGGTATCTCAGAATGGGTGTTGCCCCACCTAAACATGGTGGCTTCTGCTTCTGGGATAATCGAAGATGGCTGCACTGGCTTCCAGGCCTGTTGACAAATGGGGAGCTGCAGTGCACGGGCCCTGAGTCCTCATGGGCATTTGGGCCAGGGGTCTTGAAGGTAGCAGTCAGGTTGGGAATCAGCATGATTTCCTCCTGCTTCTATAGGGAAGTGTGAGAGGCAAGAAATTGAAGGAATGACTGTTAAGAATAATACACCAAAAATACAAATAACCCAATTAATAAATGGGCTAAGGAAATGAGCAGACACCTCACAGATTTACAAGCAATCAACAGGTATATGAAAAAATGTTCAACATCTTTAGTAATAAGAGAAAAGCAAATCAAAAGTACCCTAAGGTTTCATCTTACCCCAATTAGAATGGCTATTATCAAGAATACAAGCAGTAATAGTTGTTGGTGAGGATGTGGGGAAGAAGGTACACTCATACATTGCTGCTGGTATTGCAAATTGGTGCAACCACTCTGGAAAGCAGTATGGAGATTCCTTAAGAAATTTGGAATGTAGTAACCATTTGACCCATCTATCCCACTTCTTGGCCTATACCCAAGGTCTTAAATAAGCATACTACAGTGATGCAGCCACATCAGTGTTTATAGCAGCTCAGTTCACAATAGCTAGATTGTGGAACTCAACCTATATGGCTGTCAATGAATGGATAAAGAATCTGTGCTATATATACACAATGGAATATTATCTAGCCATAAAGAAGAATAAAATTATGGCATTTGCAGGTAAATGGATGGAGTTGGAGATGTCTTGAAAAGTGAGAGAAGCCAGTCCCAGAAAAAGACTGAATATTTTCTGATAAGTGGATGATGATACGTAATGGGGAGGGGAGGGGGTAAGGGAGGGATGGAGGAAGGAAGGAATGATTGTGTAGAGGGAACTGAGTGTGGGGAGGGGATTGGGGGAGGAAGATATGGAATGAGACAAATATCATTACTCTATGTACATATGTGATTACACAAACATTGTGTTTCTTCTTTATGTACAGCCAGAGAAATGAAAAGTTGTACCCCATTTGTGTACAGTGAATCAAAAATAAAAATTAAAAAGAATAAAAGAACCAGGGCTGGGATGGTAGGTCAGTGGTAGAGTGCTTGCCTTGCATGTGTGAGGCTCTGGGTTTGATCCTTAGCACCATATAAAAATAAATAAAGGAATTGTGTCCATCTGCAACCAAAAATATTTTAAAAACTGTTTAAAAAGGAAGAATAAACAACAAACTTGAAAATTTAAAAAAATGTTCAGTTTATCATCATGGCAAATGTGGGCAAAGCATGATTTGGAGAGAACACAAAGGTTGAGGCTGGGTAAAGCTGCTGAGGACCAGCATCAGTGACTGGAATAAGGGACAGGGGACACTGAAAGGCACTGAGGCAGCACCCAAGGGGTGTCTGATGCATGCTCCAGATGGAAAATTGGTTGTCACTTCAAAAGCATCTTTTTAGAATCTTTATCTCATTAGCAAATTTCTGATCCATAAGCAGTAACCCTCTTAAGAGTTAAATGAAATAAAAATACTTTTGGTCATTGAGAGTCTCTCCATGAGAACAGCCAACATTTGAAAAAAAAGTTATATGCTTCCTGTGTCAAAGTATGAATCAGAGATTTCATCTGAGCAAGATTTACTTCAAGCATCTTGTCTAGAAAACTCTGCCCAGGTTAATGTCATATGCAGAAAATGAAGAATTGAAAGAATTAAACTGTTCTTTCTTTACGCATGGGTAAGAAATTATTTTCACAAATTCAGGGCACTTTGACTTTCCAGAAGCAGCTTCTTAGAGGTGTTGCACTTTAAAGTGCAGTTTCAAATCAGCATGAATTTTCGCACTGTGCTCGAACACAGAGCTCTTAAAAATGCTTCTTGTTTGAGAATCCAGGTCCTTTTGTGGTCAAATTAAGCACACAAACAATAGTCTAAATAGTAGGTTCCCTTGGATTATAAACCTGCTAGCTGAGGAAACAACCACTGGCTACAAAACCAGTCCTTGGGAAACTGATTATAGGTAGTTTTTTTTTTTTTTAATCTTGACATACAGCTGCTCCACTCTTCTCTCAGAGAATAAAGTATAATGAAATTCCACCCTAAACTTAGAAGAGCTCAGCAAATGCTATTAAAAGAATCGGAATCCTTCTAGTGGAAAAGTCATGGTGAACGTACTCAATGCTTTGCTGGAACTCAAAGACAGCAAGCAGAGAAAAACTAGACTTTAAGTCATAGTCTTCTGTGTTCCCTCCCCATTAATGTCAGGCTTAATGAGACAAAAACTTTGAGGTTAGATATTTAATTTTAATTATTTAAAATATTAGCATTAAAAGGTTATACTTGTAAGAAATCTCAGCAGATACAAGAGCTTTTAAAAATCTCAACAGTGTTAAGTTAGATACCATTACCTTTATTCACAAATAAAGTACCAAGGCCCAGAAAGATGAGGCATTTTCTCTGAAGTCATAAAGCCAAGAAGTGATAGAGCTGAATTTAAACTTGGGCGAACACTACTAACATCCTCTCCCTTATTTGTGGCTTCACTTTTTGCAGTTTCAGTTACCCATGGTTAGCTGCAGTCTGGGTATTTTAGATAGAAAATTCAAGAATGAACATCTCATAAGTCTTGCATAACATTTGTTATAGCATATTGTTACTATTGTTCTATGTTATTATGAATTTTTGTTAATCTCTTGCTATGCCTAACTTATAAAGCAAACATTAGAACAGACGTATGCAGGAAGAAACAGTATAGATGAAGTTTGACACTATCTGAAGTTTCAAGCATCCAGTAGGGATTTTGGAATGTATTTTTTGTGGTTAGGGGAGACTACAATGGCAAAAATGCCACTTTACATACTAGATTCTCTTATTGTTGAAAAACAAAAGAAAAAATATATTTGTCACACAGTATAAAAAATAAGAGGAAGAAACCAAATTTTAAATTTTTTTCATTAGAGCAAAAAATCTTGTTCAGTTGCCTCCTGCTAGCCTCCTCCCAGGTTCTCAGGAGAGTTGGTAGAGTTGGTGCAGGAAAGTTACCATTTAACTTTATCCCTTCCCTGGCTGCAAAATGTTATTAGATGCTCTTCAGACACAATCAGTGTTGGGACACTGTGTAGTTATCTGAGAAACTTGCAGACTCTGTGAAATATTAAACTTAGAAACCTATTTGTCAAGATCTCTCTTTTTCGGAAGCATCAGACTCATTATAACTCTGCAGAAGACAGTTTCTAAATCACCAAGATTTACAGTATCAGATAATAATAAATTCTAAATCATGTCCATTTCCTTCCAGATACTTCCCACCAGTATCTGAGAGAGCAGTCACAATCTGGCCTCACACTGCAAATAGAAAAATGTGTGGATGGGTTTCTCATTAAATGAAGAAAATCAGACTATTTTTCAGTTTGATTATTCATCAGTTCAACAATTATTAGGCAACAAGATGGGTCAGACCCTGTGCTGGGTGTGGTGACTCCATCCATGAACAGAAAGGCCAGTTTCTGCTTCAAGATCCTTGCAGTCCAATGGGGTTGATGAACTTGGCCCAACTGTACATGTGGTGAACACTACATAAGTATGAAAGAGCTACAGGACCTCTTAATAGGAGGACGTTTCCTAGTCAGCACACCAGAGAAGCACATTTCACCTGAGGCCTGAAAAATGGGCAAGAGGTACAGTAGGGATTTATGGGTATGGGTAGGAGAAGAGGGAATCCCTGCAGAGGGACCAGTGTGGACAAAGGGCCTTTCAGTGAGCTTCCACTCATCCTCCCAGCTTCCACCACATCCCTCCCTTCTAGTGGTTAGGTTTAAGATCCTCCTATTGTTTTTTTAATAATTTATTTATTTTGATTCTTGTAAACAAATGGGGTAAAACTTATTTCTCTGGTTGTACATGAAGTAGAGTCATACAGTTTGTGTAATCATACATGTATATAGGGTAATGATGTTTGTCTTGATGTGTTATTTTTCCTTCCACCCACCCCTCTCCACCCCTCCTTCCTCTATACAATCCATCCTTCCTCCATTCTTGCCTGTCTCCCACCCCCCATTATGTATCATCATCCACTTAACAGAGAGATCTTCTGGCCTTTGGTTTTTGGGATTGGCTTATCTCACTTAGTGTGATATTCTCCAACTTCATCCATTTTCCTGCAAATGCCATAATTTTATTCTTCTTTATGACTGAGTAATATTCCATTGTGTATGTATACCACAGTTGCTTTATCCATTCATCAATTGAAGGACATCTAGGTTGGTTCCACAATCTAGTTATCGTGAATTGAGCAGCTGCAACATTGATGTGGCTGCATCACTGTAGTATGCTGATTTTAAGTCCTTTGGGTATAGGCCAAGGAGTGGGATAGCTGGGTCAAATGGTGGGTCCATTCCAAGTGTTCTGAGGAATCTTCACACTGCTTTCCAGAGTGGCTGCACTAATTTGCATCCCCACCAGCAATGTATGAGTGTATCTTTTTCCCCACATCCTCGCCAATACCTATTGTTGCTTGTATTCTTGAAAATTGCCATTCTAATTGGGGTGAGATGGAATCTTAGGGTAGTTTTGATTTGCATTTCTCTTATTCCTAGAGCTATTGAACATTTTTTCATGTATCTGTTGATTGCTTTTAGATTTTCTTCTGTGAAGTGTCTATTCATTTCCTTAGCCCATTTGTTGATTGGGTTATTTGTTTTCTAGGTGTAAAGTTTTTTGAGTTCTTTATAGATTCTGGAGATTAGTGCTCTATCTGAAGTATGTGTGGCAAAGATTTTCTCCCACTCTGTAGGCTCTCTCTTCACATTGCTGAGAGTTTCCTTTGTTAAGAAAAAAAGCTTTTTAGTTTGAATCTATTCCAATTATTGATTCCTGCTTTTATTTCTTGTACCCTGGGAGTAATGTTAAGGAAGTCTGATCCCAAGCCAACATATGACAAAGATTTCTACCTACTTTTTCTTTTATAAGGTGCAGGGTCTCTGGTCTGATTCCAAGGTTCTTGATCCATTTTGAGTTGAGTTTTGTGCAGGGTGAGAGATATGGGTTTAGTTTCATTCTGCTGCATATGGATTTCCAGTTTTCCCAGTACCATTTGTTGAACAGGCTATCTTTTTCTCCATTATATGTTTATGGCACCTTTGTCTAATATGAGAAAACTGTATTTATTTGGGTTTGTCTCTGTGTCCTGTATTCTGTACCATTGATCTACCTGTCTATTTTGGTGCCAATACCATGTCATTTTTGTTACTATTTCTCTGTAGTATATTTGGAGTTCTGGTATTGTGATACCCCCTGCTTCACTCTTCCTGCTAAGGATTGCTTTAGCTATTCTGGGCCTCTTATTTTTCCAAATGCATTTCATGATTGCTTTGCTCTATTTCTACGAGTTATATCTTCGGGATTTTAATTGGAATTGCATTTAATTTGTATACCACTTTTGGTAGTATGGTCATTTTGGCAATATTAATTCTGCCTCTCTAAGAAAATGGGAGATCTTTCCATCTTCTAAGGTTTTCTTTAATTTCTTTCTTTAGTGCTCCGTAGTTCTCATTGTAGAGGTCTTTCACCTCTTTTGTGAGATTGATTCCCAAGTATTTTATTTTATTTTTTTGAGGTTATTGTGAATGGGGTAGTTTTCCTAAATTTTCTTTCAGAGGATTCATCACTTATGAATAAAAATGCATTAGATTTATGAGCATTGATTTTATATCCTGCTATTTTACTGAATTCATTTATGAGTTCTAGAAGTTTTCTGGTGGAATTTTTCGGCTCCTTTAAATATAGAATCATGTCATCAGCAAATAGGAATAGTTTGAGTTCTTCTTTTCCTATTTGTATCCCTTTATTTTCTTTATTTATCTAATTGCTTTGGCTAGAAATTCAAGGATGATATTGAATAGAATCAGTTCTATTGATTGATAGAGTCGTGAAAGAGGGCATCCCTGCCTTGTTCCAGTTTTTGGGGAGAATGCTCTCAGTTTTTCTCCGCTTAGAATGATATTGGCCATAGACTTAGTATAGATAGCTTTTACAATGTTGAGGAATGTTCCTACTATCCCTATTTTTTCTAGTGTTTTGAGCATGAAGGGGTGCTGATTTTATCAAATGCTTTTTCTGCATCTATCGAAATAATCATGTGGTTCTTAACTTTTAAGTCTGTTGATATGGTGAATTACATTTATTGATTTCTGGATTTTGAACCAACCTTGCATCTCTAAGATAAAACTCATTTGATTGTGGTGCACTATCTTTTTAATATGTTTTTATATGTGATTTGCTAAAATTTTGTTAAGAATTTTTGCAACTATGTTCATTAGGGATATTAGTCTGAAATTTTTTTCCTTGATGTGTCTCTGTCTGGTTTTGGTATCAGCTTCATAGAAGAAGTTTGGAAGGGTTCCCTCCTCTTCTATTTCATGGAATACTTTGAAGAGTATTGGAACAATCTCTTCTTTGAAGATCTTGTAGAACTCAGCTGAGAATCCATCTGGTCCCATACTTTTCTTTGTTGGTAGACTTTTGATGACTTCTTCTATTTCTTTGCTTGAAATTGATCTATTTAAATTGTGTATGTCCTCCTGATTCAGTTTGGGTGGATCATGTCTCTAGAACCTGTTGATGTCTTTGAGATTTTCTATATTGTTGGAGTATAGATTTTCAAAATAGCTTCTAATTATGTTTTGTATTTCACTCATGTCTGTAGTGATATTTCCTTGTTCATTCTGAATTTTAGTAATTTGAGTGTTCTCTCTCCTCTTTGTTAGTGTGGCTAAGAGTTTATCAATTTTGTTTATTTTTTCAAAGAACCAACTTTTTATTTTGTCAATTTTTTGATTGTTTCTTTTGTTTCAATTTCATTGATTTCAGCTCTAATTTTAACTATTTCCTGTCTTCTACTTTTGGTGTTGATCTGTTGTTTTTCTAGGGCTTTGAGCTGTGGCGTTAGGTCATTCATTTGTTGACTTTTTCTTCTTTTATTGAATGTGCTACATGAAATGAATTTTCCTCTTAGTACTGCTTTCATAGTGTCCCAGAGATTTTTTAAAAATATTTTTTAGTTAACAGACCTTTATTTTGTTTATCTATTTCTATGTGGTGCTGAGAATCGAACCCAGTGCCTCATACATGCCAGGCAAGTGCTCTACCATTGAGCCACAGCTCCAACCTCTGTCCAAGAGATTTTGATATGTTGTATTTTTGTTCTTGTTTTCCTCTAAGAATTTTTTTATTTCCCCCTGAATGTCTTCTGTTATCTATGCATCATTCAATAGCGTATTATTTAATCTCCAGGTGTTGGAGTGGTTTCTGTTGTTTATTTTGTCATTGATTTCTAATTTCATTCCGTTATTATCTGATAGAATACAAGGTAGTAACTCTTTTTGTGTTTGCTAAGAGTAGCTTTGTGGCATAACATAATGGTCTGTTTTAGAGAAGGATCCATGTGCTGCTGAGAAGAAAGTGTATTCACTCATTGATGGATGGAATATTCTATATATGTCTGTTACGTCTAAATTATTGATTGTGTTATTGAGATCTATGGTTTCTTTGTTCAATTTTTGTTTGGAAGATCTGTCCAGTGATGAGAGGGGTGTGTTAAAGTCACCTAGTATTATTGTGTTGTGGTCTATTTGATTTCTGGAATTGAGAAGGATTTGTTTGATGTGCATGGATGCACTGTTGTTTGGGGTATAAATATTTATGATTGTTATGTCTTGCTGATTTATGCTTCCCTTAAGCAGTATGAAATGTCCTCCTTTTTCCCTTGTGACTAACTTTGGCTTGAAGTGCTCTTGATCAGATATGAGGATGGATACCCCTGCTTTTTTGCTGAGTCCATGTGCGTGGAATGTTTTTCCCCATCCTTTCACCTTTAGTCTGTGGGTATCTTTTTTTTATGAGATGAGTCTCTTGAAGGCAGCATATTGTTGGATCTTTCTTTTTAATCCAATCTGCCAGTGTGTGTCTTTTGATTGATGAGTTCAGGTCATTAACATTCAGGGTTATTATTGAGATGTGATTTGTATTCCCGGTCATTTTGACTTATTTTTGGTTTGTAACTTGACTTGGTTTCTCCTTTATTTGGCTATTCCTTTAGGGTAGTTCCTGCCTTTGCTGACTTCATCAGTGTTTTTCATTTCTTCCTCATGGACTATTTTGCTGAGAATGTTTTGTAGTGCTAGCTTTCTATTGGTAAATTCTTTTAGCTTTTGTTTATCATGGAAGGATTTTATTTTGTCGTCAAATCTGAAGGTAAGTTTTGCTGGGTATAAGATTCTTGGTTGTCAATCATTTTCTTTCAAAGCTTGAAAAATACTGTTCCAGGTCCTTCTAGCTTTTAGGGTCTGGATTGAAAATTTTGCTAATATCTGTATTGGTTTCCCCCTGAATGTAATTTGATTCTTTTCTCTTGCAGTCTTTAAAATTCTGTCTTTATTTTGTATGTTAGATATTTTCATAATAATGTGCCTTGGTGTGGGTTTGTTGTCATTTTGTATATTTGGGGTCCTATAAGCCTCTTGCACTTGATTTTCCATTTCATTCTTCAGATTTGGGAAATTTTCTGATATTTCATTGAATAGGTTGTTAATTCCTTTGGTTTGTTTCTTTGTGCCTTCCTCAATCCTCAATAATTCCTCAATCCAATTCCTCAATCATTCTTAAATTTGACCTTTTCATGATATCCCATAACTCTTGTAGATTCTGTTCATGATTTCTTACCATCTTCTCTGTTTGGTCAACTTTGTTTTCAAGATTAAATATTTTGTCTTCAATGTCTGAGGTTCTGTCTTCAGGTGTTCTATCCTATTGGTTATGCTTTCTGTGGAGTTTTTAATTTGGTTTATTGTTTCCTTCATTTCAAGAATTTTTTTTTTCAGAATCTCTTTATTGAATCAATCCTTTGCTTCCTGCATTTGCGCTTTTAACTGTTGATTGGTGCAATCATTCAATGCCTGCATTTGCTCTCTTATCTCATTGTTTTCTTCTCTGATAATTTTAATGCACATTCTGAACTCCCTTTCAGACATTCTTGTGTCATGCTTTCATTCGATTTTATTGTTGTACCATTTAGGTTTGTTTGGGATACTTTGTTCCTTTATTTTCTCATATTGCTCATGTATCTTCCCCTCTCCTAGTCTTCAGTAGCCTGAAGTCTTAGAGGAACTTGATAATGCAGTGACCCAAAAAGGTCCCCTCTAGGGATGGTGGCCTCCTGATGGGGTATAGTCCCTGCTAGTGGGCAGAGGTACCTCCGTGTGTTGACAGATGATCAACCACAGGGGCACTAGACTACAGGCTGGGGCCAGACTGGTCTGGTCCCCACTCTCTGGGTCTACCTCCCCGGCAGGGAAGTCTCACTCGGTGACTCTGCACTGGTCCCAGCTCTCTCAATATTTCTTCTTCTTGAATCCTGAGTCATGGAGCAACATGGAATGTAGTAACCCTCTAGTCCGCCATCTTACTTCCCCTCCTCCTATTGTTTTTGATAGCATTTATTGATCACACAGGGTCCTGATGAATTGTTCACTTGTACGCAGCACCTGTTACATAAGTGCAGAGTGTTATAAAGGCTGGGAGGCTCCTTTCTGTGTGTATTCCTAGTTCACTGCCTGATACGTGGCACATAGGGGCACTCAATAAAATGTGAAAGGAAGAAAGGGAGGAAGGGAAGGAGAAAGAGAGAACACAGTAATTAACACTTGATGAAGGCACAGGTTCATTATCCCCAGTGTCTTATTTTCCCTCTCACAGAAAAAGAGAACAGTTGCACTTAGTGCTCACAAGGACCACCCCTCACCCTTTGCACATTAATTTAGTCTCCAAACATGTATGTTAGGTGCTGGAGACAGAAGGGTGACTAACAGGCCCTGTCTGCTTTCAAGGGGCTTATGACCCAGGGGTGGAAACTCAACAGAAGTAGAATTTTTTTATCATTTTGCCTAAATATGAAAAGGAAGGATTCTGATGTCAACCATCCAGGCAGGATTTAGTCTTTGGCAGCAGAGGGCTATCTTTAAAACTACTGACCCAGGGACCCATAGGGGGAAAGGCAGAGATAGGTGTCTTGCTCTTGTAGCAATATATTCTGCTGGTTCACTTGTTCTTCCAGCAAGGAGGAGCCCACAACCTGCCTGTCCAGAGCAAAGGAGCCTCTGACTCTACTCACCCAGTCTGGCCTCCCAGGGCCAGTACAGCCTGCCCATCTAAGGTTCAAATGCATGAAGGTGTCTGCACCATGCATCCCAGGCACTCCAGTGTACAGACCAGGCGCTGTCTTGAGACTCTCTGTCAATGCTGAACTTACCTTATTTCTTCATCCAAACTTGGCTCATTTCTTGAGATCGGCCTGTGTAGAGAAAAATGGAGTCTTGTTTGAGTGCTTTCAAAAAGTGAAATCAGGGCAAGGAGTAAACAACTTACATGAGAAACTTAGTGGTCTGGCAATGCCCCTTTCAATGACAGATAAGCTCTCTGCCCGAGAACATTAAAAAAAACTTAAAGACATCTGGTTTCTGCTCTCAAGGCCTGGCTTCTGGTCAGATCCAGGTCTGGAGACCAAACATACTGATGGCACTGAGCCCAGTGGTTCCAGACAATAACATTATATGTTTATTCCAGTGTATTTAAGAGAGATGAGAAGAACTCAAAGATGATAAGACTGCTTTCTTTGGTTATGTATGCTGCGAAATGCCCATGATGTCTCTCCAGTGCTGAGTTGGTATGCTACCTGGGATGGTTTTCCTTTTGTATATTCTTTATATGTCTTAATAAATACTACCTATCTTTTCTTATATGGCTTGTGGTGGTACATTCAGTGGATTGGCCCATATAAATTATAAGCCTGTGCACAGCAATGGGACATATGTTCCCAGACAAACTGGCATAGTCAGCAGGATTCTCTGGGGTGCCAAAGCAATACCATTGTTTAAGAAAAAGGACAGGATTAGATGTGTCATATCTGATATTCCTGGATGGGAAGATGCTCAGTTTAGCTTCTTGGCTTGGGAATGGGCCATAGGAACTGGTTTGGGGGAACTTTGCAATGTTAAATTATGAACAGCTGATCCCCCTCAAGTGATTGAGGTATTGCAGACTGTGCCAGTAGATAAAGGCAAAGAATTTACTGCTATTGCACGTCCAGGATGGGTTCTGTGTCTGCCTATCGGACAAAGTGCTTGCAGACAGAAGATTTATTGCAGGAAAAACTAGCTATGGAAAAGGAACTCACTGAACTACAAAGTAAATTGGCTATGTTGCAATGTCAGAATTTCATTTTGGGAGATCAGGCTAAAATTATCAGAATGTAGCTGAGAAGGCTGCAGTGCAGTGTGCTAAATATAAATATAAAAAATGGAAGGGTAAGGTAAATGTGAAGAAAGTACATGCCATAATTGCTACTGCAAAGGCTGATTGGGATCCTGATACATGGGATGGGGACATTTGAGATGATACTGATGATGATGATGATGTGAACTGGGATACTTTGGATGATGAGGCTCATAAAGATGATGAGTGGAAATATTCTCCAGTTTTGCAGGTGAAACCTTTAGGAGACATGAAATCATAAGTGCAGACCGATGGGAGGTGAGAGTTTTGTATTTTACATGAGGACTTTCCACAGCAAGAAATAAATGATATCTGAACAAAGTTTACCCAGAGACCTAATGAGAAATTTTTGGACTGGATGATCAGAATAACTGATGCTGGTGCCGGTGGTATGCAAATTGATCAACAAGATACTTTAAAATTTATAATTGTATCTACTAATCCATTTGTCCAAACAGCAATACGTGACCACCAGCATACTCAGGATATGACCTCCTTATTAGCTTTAGCAGCTAGAGGATGTATTGGACAATATCCCTCTGATTCTTCATGGCCCACTGAAACTAAACCATGGTACTCTTTGAGAGATGGAATTTATAGATTGAGGGAGAAGCAATGAAGACAGCTATAACGATAGGAGCCGCTGATCAGTATTTGGATCTTTAACTGCTCCACAGCGTAATGCTGTGGTTAGGACTGCTCCTCCTGCTTATAAACATTTGATTGTGATTTTACTTCTTGCTGAATCGGGCAACCCTATTGAATAGATTCTGGAAAAAATGGCTGAGTTAGGAGATATGGGGCAATGGAATTCACCAGAGCAAAAAGATCCTGGAAGGAATAATTCAAAGAATAATGGAGGTAACTGTGTTTCTAGGAAAGAGATGTTTCAAGCATTATTAAAAGTAGGAGTTAAGCCTGAAAAGTTAGATGGAATACCAACAAAGGATATGTGGCAGATGTACAAGGACAGAGTAAAATGTTTTAATCAAGTAGAGGTAAAGAAAGAGAACGATTCTTCTCTTGATCAAAAAATTAACCCTTTCCCCTCAGATTCAGGACTATACCCCTTTGCAGATTTGTGAAAACTGGAATAGGGATTGGGCCAACCTCCAGTATCTGGGATAAACATAGTTCAAAAAGATTATAGACCTCATGTTCCTATAATAATTTTTTGGAAAGATGGATCCACTACCCATGCCAATGCTTTGGTGGATACTGGAGTGGAGGCCTCCTTAATCTGTGGAAACCCTAATAAATTTAAAGGGGTCCCCATAACAATATTAGGATTGGGAGGAACAGAAATTCATGCCAAACAAACTAAAATATGGATGAGTATTGGAAATTTACCTAAACGAGAATATTCTACTGTAATAGTCCCCATCCCTGAACATATAATTGGTATAGGTATATTTCGAGGAATGTCATTTAAATTGACAGATGGAATATACAACTTTGCTATTAGAACAATACTTAAGGTAAACTCTTCTGCTGTTATAGTGGGGAAGGTACAAATGCCTCCATTAAAACTTCCTGAACCTACTAAAGTGATTAAATGTAAACAGTATTGTATTGCAGGGGGCTATAAAGAAATTGGAGATACAATACAAGAATATGTTCAGGCTGGGGTAATGGTACCGATAACTACAGAATGGAATAATCCTATTTGGCCAGTGCGCAAATCTGATGGAACTTGGAGGATGACTGGATTATAGAGAGGTAACTCCTAAAGTAACTCCTCCTTTACAAGCTGCTGTTCCAGATACCATTACCTTAATAGAATGTATGCAATCACATCCTGGTACATGCAGTTTTAGATTTAGCTAATGCTTTCTTCACTATTCCTACAGATTACTCAATGGGAATACTTTGCCTTTACGTGGCAAGGGAGACAATATACTTTTACCCGCTTACCTCAAGGATATAAACATAGTCCTACCATTTGTCATAGAATTGTAGCTGAACATTTAGATGGCTTTACTATGGATTCTTCTATTTTGTTAACCCACTATATTGATGATATATTAATACAAGGACAGAATGAAAAACAAGTACAAACCTGCTTGGAATGATTATTAGATCATTTACAACAAAGGGGGTGGAAAATTAATCCAGATAAAATTCAGGGTCCTTCACAAACTGTTAAATTTTTAGGAATTATTTGGGAAATGGGACATCATTCAATATTACCCAAAGCTCATCAAAAAATACTAAACTTCCCAACTCCAACCAATAAAAAAGAAGCACAGAAATTTATTGGATTATTTGGGTATTGGAGAAATCATATCCCTATAGGACACATACTTTGTCCATTATATAAAGTAACACGGAAAAAGTATGAATTTGATTGGGTTAATGAACAAGAGCATGCCTTTCAGGCAGCTAAGATTGCTGTTCAAACAGCTATGGATCTTTGATCAGTGTAGGAAGGGCCCCTAGAATTAATGGTAACAGTAGATGATGAGTATGCAAATTGGAGTCTCTGGCAAATGCAACAGAGGAGAAGAGTTCCTCTAGGATTCTGGTCAAGAAAATTACCCAAAGCTGGAATACAATATACTCCTTTTGAACAACAGTTATTGGCTGTTTATTGGGTATTGGTGGATACTGAGCGTTTAACAGTAAAATCATGATGTGGTTATACGACCTCATATTCCTATCGTGACTTGGATAATGAGTAACCCTATATCTCATAAAATTGGACATGCCCAGGAGTCGAGCATTATAAAATGGAAATGGTACATACAACATAGAGCCAAAGCAGGACCTACAGGTATTTTACAATTGCATGAACTTATAGCAAATTTGCCTGATGCACAATTACCTGAAGTATTTAGTAAAGAACTTGTAGAACAATCTGCTGTTAAATATAATGAAGGATATGATAAATTAACACCTACATAACAAGAACATGCATGGTTTATAGATGGATCAGCCAGATATATAGGAAATGAACGTTATTGGAAGGCCGTAGCTTTTAACCCATCTAATAAAAAGATATTAGAAAAACAGGGTAAGGGACAAAGTAGTCAATATGCTGAATTATATGCAGTATTCCTGGCTTTACAATGTGAAGAGGGAAAGGAATGTCATTTGTTTACAGATTCCTGGGCTATAGCAAATGGATTAACTACTTGGTTACCTAAATGGTATAAAAATGATCAGAAAATAAGGGATAAACAATTATGGGGAACAGAAATATGGAAAAGTATTGGGGAAATGCTTAAATGTCTAACGTGTCTGTGTTTCATGTAGATGCTCATTCTCGGAGAGACACCCCGGAACGTGAGTATAATACAACGGTGGACAACCTGGCTAGAACAGCTGTTTTAGAAGAAAATACCTCCCAGTCTGAAGAAGATAGAATTATCCAGTTGACTAAATGGGTTCATCAAAAGACAGGACTATTCGGACCTGCTGCAGGTGTACAGGTGGGCATGTGAACGAGGAATGTCTATTTCATTATCTAAATGTAAGGAAACAGTTATGCAATGTCCTATTGCCAATTGGATAAAGCTTGGCCAGTGCTCCCACTATCACTGGAGAATTAAGTAGAGGAACTCATTCAGCTCAAATTTGGCAAATAGATTATATAGGACCTCTGCCCAGATCTAGAGGATGTAGATATATTTGTACTTGTGTAGATACTTATTCTGGGGTGTTAGTAGCTTGTGCATATAGAGATGCTACACAAAGGAATATGATTAGAACTTTAGACATAATAACTTTATATTATGGAACACCTTTGCAAATCCAAAGTGATAATGGCTCTCATTTTAAAGGAAAATTAATACAATTATACTGCAAAGAAAATAGTATTGAATGGATATATCATATTGCATATTATCCACAGTTTGCAGGGCTGATGAAGAATGAATGGTCTTTTAAAGGAAAAATTAAGAAAACTGGGAAATGGAAAGATAATTTATTTACACTAAAACAATTGAATAATCAAATATTAACCAAATCAAGAACTCCCTTATCTTGAATGATGACTCCAAATTTACAAATTTGGGATGCTGAAATTTCTCATAGAAAATGGTGGGCCTTACCTCCTAAAGCCCAACTTCCCTGGCAAGGAACTCCTGGTTCTGCTGGTTATGACTTGTATAGTGTAATAGATGTTCTTATCCCTCCAAATCAAACTCAAATAATATCAATAGGTCTGGGGTTTGAAATCCTTCCCCAACACTTTGGGCAAATTGCTCCTTGATCTAGCCTGGCACTACAAGGAATCCAAATCATGGCTGGGATAATTGACTCTGATTATTGAGGAGAAATTAAGGTTATATTACATAATGTATCCCCTGACCTATTCCAAGTTAAAGCTGGAATGTGAGTTGCTCAGATAATTATAATACCTTGTGTAATGCACAATCAATGGACTCAAATAAAGCAACCTAGTCTGGATACCAGTAGGAAAGGTGGTTTTGGATCAGCAGATGATATTGCAGGGAACAAAGTATGGATAAAATGACTAGAAACTGATGTTCCTATAGCTGCAGAAATAATAGCACAGGGAAAGGATAATACGGTAATAGTAATGATTCCTGGAGATAAACAACCTCAAATATTACCTAATAACCATCTATTTTTATGGAACTAGATTATGAGCTGGATCTTCATGACAAGTCCTTGAATATGGGCCTGGACTCCCAGAATAGAACTTCATGCACCATCAAACAGCTCCTTGATCAGAAGGTATTGGAGGAATGACATAGGCAATAGGACATAAGATGATTTTACCTGTTCAGCTAATAAAAATTGTAACTTTGCTAATGTGACTGTGAGTGGACAAAACATAACGATGGAAGGGAAAATCTTCTGTATATCGGTTAATATTCTCCAGTAGTAATGAAATACAAGTAAATATTACCTCTGAAGTATTAATAAGATGTGAATTGTGTCAAAACACAAGCCATAAATAATTGCAGTATCAATGGTACTAAGGATTTTGCTTTTAATGTTAATACTTCTGCATTTATTCTATGCAGTAATGGAACAAATATTAAGGGATGAGGAGTATGGGTTGATTATATATGATATTCTATTAATAACAAGCCTGAGATTAATGCTCCACAACTAGTACAAGTGCCTCATACTTGTAGTAATGTAGGTTTCTTAGGGTAATAAGTTATTTATACATTTTAATGTTTCTTTTCCCTCTGACTCCCTTGTGTACCCGAAGAAGAAGGGCCTGTATGGTACTTTATTAGGAGGATTAGGGTCTGGGATAGGAATTCCCATTTCTGTAGACTTAGAAGTATTATCTTCTCGTCTATGAAATGCTGGAAAAGATACAGCTCAAAGTGTAGATCTAAATGCTCAATGGTTGCCTACTAGTATTATCCCTCATCAAAATACCTTAACCTATCAAGAGCAAATGTTACAAATATTTAATACTTCCCAAATGGAACAATATAAAGTAGACACTAATATTAATGCATGGTTAAATTGGAGTAGTTGTAATATTAGAATGTTATTTATTAACCTCCAAAAGGAAAGAACACAAAGATTAATTCAACAAGGACATTGTAATATCTGGGAATATCTGCTTCCCCCTGGAACTCCAATGGCTCCCCCCATTGCAGTGGATTGTATCCCTGCTTAGTGTACTGGAACTTTACCTGTTTGGTAAAAAAAATTATAAGGTTTTATATTCTTTTCATGTTTTACCAATAATCCATGAAAATTATATAATGTTGCCTCAAGTTGAAGGGACTCATGTTGATGAACAGAATATAACTTATAAATTAATAGATTGCATTTCCACCACCCATGGGCCTGTATGTCAAGGATTAACCTGCATAATGGAACCCTGTTTGTTACAGCACTGTATTAATATTTGTTTATGGACATTGTATCCTCTCCAAAATTTTACCCTACCACATGAAATTGAACCTCAACATATTTGTATGGTAAATAATAATGGTACTGAATTACAATGGATGAATTTATCATCTCCTTTTGTGGGATGTTTAAAAGTTGTGGAAATCTTGTATTGGACTGGAGAAATTCTATTTATCCCCTGATGTTAATAAAGAACTTAATATTACTTGGATTCCTACCCCCTTACCTATCGCGTCCCACCGCGTCCCTTTCTGGCCGCAGAAAGACACGACATACGTCTGAAGCTTCAGAAGTTTATTGTGCACGGTCTTCCTTCCTTTCCTTCCTTTCTGTCCCTCTCTCTTTTACTCTCTCTCTCTCACTTTCCCCCTCCTGCGCTCTCCTCTCTCCCTCTTACTTAGCCGTTCCTCTCCTTCTCTCACTCTGCTCTCGCCTGCTTCGGCCGCTTCTGCACTCTCCTGCTTTCATCCGCTTCTGCGACCGACCTCCCACCTCTCTCTTGCACTCTCTTCTGCATAACCCCCTCCCCCAGGAAGACGCCAAGCTTATATACACTTCAACCAATCAGGGGAGAGTACACGAGGTAAACGCGCGGACAGCTGCAGGCATAGAACAGTTACGCGAGGGAGGCATGCTCTAATCAATTAGCCACTCATCAGAATTTGCTGGTTGTTTACTGTATAGCTAGCCGCTTTTGGCCCAGCGCCAGGCGCCATCTTGACTATGCCCGAGGCTCCGGAAACCCCGACACTTACCAATGTCAGATATTTATATTTACTTATCCCTACCTACTATCTTAACACATTCAAATTTATTGCATCAGTATCTACAGCATAATAGACGTTTTCTAACAGAGCACCGAATAGCCATAACTATTGTTTCCAGTAAGTTAACTGATTTGTCAAATGTAATAACTGAGGACACAAATCATAATTGGTCTGATTTCTTGTTTTCTAGTGCTAGTGCTTCTAAATACTTTTCAGCTGTGTTTTCTCCAATCTTCTGTATTGTTGGCATTTTAATCATATTATGTATATGTAATTGTCAAATGTATTATCAAATCAAACAAATGTATCAAGCAATGACAATGACTTCCTTTACTTACCCTCTTAAACAATCCTAGGGCTGAAATGTAGAGAAAAATGGAGTCTTATTTAAGAGTGCTTTCAAAAAGTGAAATCAGGGCAAGGAGTAAACAACTTGCATGAGAAACTTAGTGGTCTGGCAGTGCCCTTGTTCAATGACTGATAAGCTCTCTGCCCAAGAATTAAAAAAAACTTAAGGACATCTGGTTTCTGCTCTCAAGACCTGGCTTCTGGCCAGATCCAGGTCTGGAGACCAAACATACTGATGGCACTGAGCCCAGTGGCTCCAGACAAAAACTTTATATGTTTACTCCAGTGTATTTAAGAGAGATGAGAAGAACTCAAAGGTGATAAGACTGCTTTCTTTGGTTATGTATGCTGCGAAATGCCCATGATGTCTCTCCAGTGCTGAGTTGGTATGCTACCTGGGATGGTTTTCCTTTATATGTCTTAATAAATACTATCTTTTCCTATATGGCTTGTGGTGGTACATTCAGTGGATTGGCCCATATAAATTATAAGTCTGTGCACAGCAACGGGAAATACATTCCCAGACAGCCTGTTTTCTTGTATTGGTTCTGCAACTACACCAATGAAGTGGATATCAGGTCATCGATGGCAGGCCCTAGACACCTGGGACAAGTTCATTATTTTCCTGTGGTCTGAGGCATGAAGAGTTCACCAGGCAGTCAGAAAAGTAGCCCTTAGGGAAGTGTCAAATATAAAAGAAGGAAATAGGCAGAAGGATCAGCTACTCACAGAAGATACAGAAGGGAGAACTCATCATAGTGCCCCAGAGAGAGAGAGAGAACCCTTATGGTTAATACGCTAGATGACAATATTGAGTAATAAGTCTAGCTAACCATCGAACTGACTGAGTCTGGGCCTCTGATGACCAATGGTGAGTGGAAGAACACCTAAATAATAAAAACCACTTAAGGCATGACAGTGCAGTTATATTGGGTCACAGGTGAATATGACACCAATTCATTGTGATGTCTCATTTAAGTGGAATGAGTGGGTGATTTTATATGATATGGCCCTGAAGTAGGAACCAGCTTCCAGGTAAAGTTTCACATTAGCTACCCCCACGTTGTATGGGATCAGAGTGAGAAAAGAGACACAAATTGGGCAGGTTGATGGTTTCATGGAGGATGGTAGATTAAGGGACCACCATTGGAAGGGGATATCCATTTGGATAAGGAAGACTCAGAGGGCAACAAGTAGGTTAGAAGATGTCACTCCTGCTGATGTCATACAGTCACCAGATGCAGACTTGGCTCAGGCCATCAGCCACTGGATTTTCTTAGATCATTCTCCCTGCATTCTTTGCTCAGCCATAATAATTTGAACTCATTTCTGTCACTCTTCATGCAAAGACTCCTGAGAGTTCCTACCAGATGGCTAAGTGGAGAACTCTGGGACATGAATCACCACCAATAAGCAGGATAGTGGTTTCAGCAATTGTCAACAGTAAAAACGATCACCATGAACTAGATCTGGTTTCAAAGCAAACCACAGTTGTCAACTATATCATGCACAGCAGTAATGACAATATTAGCATTAATGGTGGGGGCAGTAGTTATATAAGCCAGTTAGTTCTGAAGGATGGTAAATATACAGTTAATTAGGGGAAAAGAAAAGGTGCTAGGAAGTTAGTAAAGAATTTTCAACTTCAGAAAGAGATGTAGCCCATGATCTTTCTATGGAAGGAGAGGAAAAGTAGAAGCAGCAAGGTATTGGAAAAGAGGGAAAGAGAGAATAATTAAATTTGGTCATAAGTAGAAGATGATGAGAGAAAAAGAGAAGGAAGAAACAAAAGGATAAAAATCTAAAATGAAATCAAAATATGCAATTAAAAAATCCAAACTCTTAAAGGACAATGCTAGGAAATATATATTTAAAAGTGCTAAAAATGAGAGAGAGAGAGAGAGAGAGAAGAGAGTGTGTGTGTGTGTGTGTGTGTGTCTGAGTGTGTCTGAACCAATCAGCACAGCCAGAATTAACATGCATGTGCACAGATGTTCCCCACAGCCCCACACAGTGGGGGATAAAATAAATGAAAAATAAAAATAGATAAAAATTTAGAAAACTTAATACCTTAGTTAAGAATGAAGAAACAGTCTCCACTGAGGTGGTCAAATAGTTGATCAGATTCAGTGGTCACTGTCTATGCCCTACTGTCTGTCTTTCCATTTTTTCTTGAGTTAAGCACTGATAGAGCAAGGGGTGGTGGTGGGTTGTTAACACCATTCTGTTTTTGTGTTGCTCTCTGAGCTGCTAGTTGGAGAGGCTTGAGATGGAAGCTGTTTGACATAAGTCTAGCTTCCCTTCTTACCACTATGAGGTGGGATGAGTGATAAAGAACTGTCAGTGATGTTTTGTTGATGTGCACCAGTTTGGTGCCCTGGTGTGCCGTTGGGGTACCCAGTTTGGGTACTCAGGATACCACGTCAGCATTCTGTGAGGGGAGTTCCAGCAGGTGGGGCTTAGGTCTAATGAGGCCTCATGGGCTTTGGTGGGTGATGCCTACTTAGGAGAGATTAGATTAACTAGGTCCTAGGGTAGACAGTAGCCCATCTCTGTTATGGGTCTGGTTCTCAGGAGCCTCCCAGGAAATCTAATTGTGGTACTTGGGGCCAATCTTCCATCACTGCAGTTCATGAGCCCAGCATTCTTGGGCTTAGCCCCTGAGGGTGTTCATCTAGCCACTCAAACTCCCAGCCAACTCTAGCTGGTCACATGAGCTAACATGCAAAAAGAAGTAAGCTGGGGTCCCCTTTGCCCTTCTGACTTGAATTACCCTGGATGCAGTCCACTCTGCACCTATTTCATTCATGATCCACCAGTCCCAGCTTTGGTCACTCCAGAAGTGACTGTTGAGGTATTGTAGCTATGGTTTTATTTATTTATTTTGCAGGTCTCCCAAAAAAACCTAGCCACTGTGGCAGCGATCTCACCCAGAAGTGGCTCCTGCTTCAGTTCTCAGAGGCCAGCTGAGATACATCGAGCACTTGTCAGGCACCAGCACACACTGTTGTCTCTGGATCAACTAAGGTTAGATAGCATTTTTGGCCTCAGACTTTTCTGAACCCCAAATCAATTTCCCCCTTCTATGTTTTTGGTTAATTAGTATCAGAGGGCAGCCAGGTCATCACTGATGTATTTTCCTCATTTTTGTTTATTTTTTATTTTGTTAATTTTTGTACAAAAATTTCTGAGTCCGTAAGCCACTTTGGCTAATTTGAAATTTCAGTGAAGTCCCTCCTTTGACCCTCTTGCTGAGAAGCTGTACACTGCTGCTTTGGTCCCAAGCCACAGCACAGCCTGGAATGCAGCTTTCCTCCATTCCACCATCTTCCATATCCAAGCCTGGACTCCGTCTATGTTGTTTATCTAAGGTGACTGTTGACATGGGTCCCTAGCCACCAAGTTGTGCACTTAGACCCATGGTCCCTGCTGAGAAGTTGCAACCTAGCGGTGGAATAGAGAAAATGTGGTAGAATGGCAGCCCCCAGGCAGGTCGGAACACAGGTGGTGAGTGCGGGCATGAGGAACAGTGAGCCAGCACTGCAGGAGAGCCAAGGTGCACTGACCTGTCATCCCAGCAACAAGCAACTCCAACTGACCCAGTGTAGACTTCTGCTTTATGCAGGCCTGCAGCTACAGAACCTCAGCACCCCCAACCCTACCCACTGAGCCTGTGCGATTCATTACTTCAACCACTTGCCAAGAGAAGGCTAAGTGATAGCATAGTAGTTTTCCTAACTCTAATTACCATTAATTTGGATGATTAGAATTAGTGTTTTGACTCAAGTGCTGTATAGTCCCCTACACTAGCACAGGAGGAGGTAAAACCTGAAATTGGTTCCCTTCTCACACTTGGAGAGTACCGTTTCTATTCTTCAATAAGCCCTACTTTTACACTCACTCATCCTGGTCTGTAGATTTCATTTTTTTAATTCAGAAGACAAGAGCACAGAAAAAAAAAGAAATGGACAGTTTGCACCTGGGATCTGCTACAACACAGGAGGACATGGCCCGCCATTAAGATCTGCTACACTTCTGAGATTAGAGGCCTGCAGGTTGTGCAGACCCCACATGCCAGCATAAGTGTAAACATTCCAGTTTCACTGTCACAGCAATGGAAAGCTGAGTAACACAATAAGGGAGAAAATGACAGTGCAACTGGAGGACAGAAAGATGCCCACATCTCACTCCATCAAGCCTCCCTCCCATTCCCAGCCCCTCCCTACCAGAGTTCACATCTTATGAGAGTGAATCCATCAGATTAATTCCATTGAGTAGTTCCTCATTTTGGGACCAGCTGAAGATCACAGGCCAGAGGATGACATTCATGCCATAGGCTGGCAAATGACTGAAGGTAATGCATCCTCAGCCCTGAAGCTCTCAGGCAGAAGGAGGTGACAGACCAAAGACCTGCAAGAACAAGCACAAGCATCAGAATCGGTGCAGGAGATGTCAGGGGAGGGTTCATCCATTCTGTAGTTTCTTTATTATGAAATGTAACTTCAGAGAAGTAGTAGCATAACTAGTCACCCAAGAGTAGAGTACAAGTGGCCACACAAGTACAGGTTCAGTGGCCTCCATAACTAAATTTACCCCCAAGATAATACTGTGGTGGGAAATGAGCCACTGATTAATGCAACTGCGTCAAAATCCAGAGAAGGAAGTCTGTACATGTGTCCTATAGTAGTTGAGGTCCTGTGAGCATGGCATCTGATTCAGACCTTGCTTCTAACTTGGACATGAAATACTACTACTTGCCTATTCACCTAGCAAGGATTCAAACCAGGTATTTAGGTATTCAAGTCCAGGTGTTGTGAATGCAGCGAGACCAGTTGTCTTTGCTAGTGTATGATCAAATTTATATATGGCACCACTAATCTGGAGCATTATGAAGCCATAAAATGGACACAGAATGTATGTAGTAATTCCACCTCTGGCATATCACAAAATAATCAGAGGTTCTGACAAGGCTTATGTACCAAGTGTTCACTGCAGCTTTCTTAAAATGACTCCCAATTGAAAGCCACTGAAATCCCTTTCAATAAGGACCCTCAAACCCCGCAAACAAAAGTGTACACACTAAAGAGTTTGGATCAAATACACTTTCTGAAATTTTTAGGCCATTCAAATAAATGAAAAGAAGACAATTGAATATGAAGGACAGTATGAATGAGCACAGCCCAGGAAAGGAGGCACAGAGGAAGAGCAGCATTTGCACCCTGAACCCTGATCACAGGCATGATAGGATCCCCCACCTATAAACAAGGCAAACTGCTCTCCAGGCAACTGGGAGGGAGGATTTACATGACTGCAATCAGGCCAAACAGCCGAAAGCTGCCTCCCTGGCCACCCTGATTGACTACAGTCTGTAGTCAATCACACTACATTGGTCAGGCTCCAGAGCTGGAAGCCTGGGGGAGGGTTGCACAGAGTGTTAGTGGCCATTCTGTTGTCCTGAAGGCAGGGCCCTCAGGAAAATGACACCTGATGAGGGTGCAGCAAGCAGGTCAAAAGTGGTAACTTCTGCTGACATCACCCAGCTCCCAGATACAGCCTTGCTGCAGACCATCTGCCATTGGACTTCTTAATTTCTTCGATCATTCTTCCACTGTCTTTGCTGGCGTGTCTATGACAATTTAAAAACATTTCGGTCACTGTCCAGCCAAGAATTCTGTAGTTCTACCAGCTGGCTCAATGGAGTACCTGGAACTACAAGAGGTTGGATTTAGCTTCCAACATGAACTTTGAGGCTCCTAAGTGCATTTCCACAGGGCTCTCATTGTAGGATCCAATGCATTCAAGCAATATCTTTCATGACGAGCCTGTTCATGTTGTCGATGTGACTCCTCAAGGGGTCAACCCATGCTCTTAGCTCACCTCACCATTGTAGAGAACAAAACAGGTTCAGAGAAGGAACAAAAGAGGTCAGAGCCAGCAAGTGTAGATCAGAACTATCTACCCTGCATGTGTTCTGAAAATCCAAGTGCTGTGGGAGAAACTTATAAACACTTGGGCTTGCAGGCAGGGAGCTGATCACTGCTAACATCACTTGAAGCTGTTTCTTTGTTTCAGATGAGTCTCTTTAGAGAAGGCCTGGCAGAACCGGCTGAAACTAGTTCAAGCCCCCAGCCCCTGCACTAGGTGATCTAGGGTAAACTTTGTTCACACTAATGCTAAATTCTCTGTCCTAAATAAAGTCCATCTCCCATTTGTTTGGTTTGCCTTGGTTTGGTACTGGGGATAGCAGCAAGGGTTACTTTAGCACTGAGCTTCATTCCCAGACTTTTTCTGTCTGGTTTGGTTTTCTTTGGAGGCAAGATCTCACTAAGTTACTGAGGTCCTCACTCCCTTGCTGAGGTTGGCTTCAACCTGGGATCATCCTGCCTTAGCCTCTCGGGGAATAGGATTGTAGGCGTGCACCACCTATATAACCCCTCTGCCATTTGGAAACATGCCATGTATGAGGAAGCACAGCCTTGGACTGCACAAGCAAAGCACTGGAGGCCATAGGAAATCTGTCCAGCAGGAACATGAAAAGGGCCCCCCATCACACCTTCATGCTGTGGCAGTTCTTAAGTGCCCTCCTACCTTGTGGCGAGTAATGATCCTCACTCTCCTGGCTGTTCTTATTCCTTAGACTCCCCAAGGTGTGAAACCTCTGTGATAGGTTACAAAGTTTCCTCACTTAGAAAAATAGCAAAGAGATCCAGCTGAGATGGGCTAATGAGGGTTTTTCAGTCTTTTCCAGACCCATCCAGGAAAGAAACCTGCCATGATGGCTCCTCTGGGACAGTTGAGGAAAGTGGAGTTGTAGGAAGGCACCTGAAGCCTGGAGGTCAAGGTCCACTCCTCATCAGAAGTAGCTCATCCCACTCCCTTGTCAATCACTCAAACTGGCTGCACTTCCTGACCTCCAGGAAATCAGCCTCCTTTGGGAGTCTCAGGGCTGGGTTTGGGTATACTAGCCACACTTGCCTGTGCCCTGGAGGTGACTTCAGAAGCCTGGCAGCTGGTGATCGGTGTAGCTCATGTCAGCTTCCCCTAGGTCTGCCTCTCCAAGATGCTTTAAGTCCCTCCCAGACCTTGATCGCCCAGTGTGGGTTTGCAGAATGATGCCACTCACATATCTGTCCTCTCACCAGCCTTGCCACCAGCCTGGCATTGGTTGGGTATGATGCCACTCACATATCTGTCCTCTCACCAGCCTTGCCACCAGCCTGGCATTGGTTGGGTGCACACCCCTTAATGTAATGATCAGGCTAGCAGGATGGGGGGATTGGTGGTCCTGGAAGGTGTACTGCTGGAGGTGTAGGGGCTCAGTCTCAGCTGACACTTGATGTACACCTTCCAAAATTTTGTCTCTTGACTTTGCAGGAAGCTGAGTATATGCTGGAGCCTGAGAGTCCCAAACTTTGGGAACTTTCTGTCTGTGCAGGACCAGAATAACCTCAGTGACAGACTTTGAAACTGCCTGCCTCCTGTGTGTGACTTGACTGGGGAGTGTGGAGGAGGGGGACGCAAATGCCTGGTCCTTGGATGGCATTGCCCTGCCGCTCCAAGTGCCATTTCACCACGGCATCTGCTCTGGCCTCATATTTGGGGGACCACAAGGAACATCGCTGGCCATGGGGTGCCCTCCCCTGGCGTACTTGGAGGTTCCCATGGCTGGCTGCCAGCCTGGACCCCACCCCACCAACTGGGGAGCCTTCCCTGTCACAGCACATTGGGTGTACTCCCAGGAATGCCAGTCACCATGGCTGCATGTGGCCATGGAGGAGGGGCCCCACATCCCTAGGAGGGCCTTGAGGGCGTCAATCCGTAGAGGGCTGCTTTGCAGTCAGGGCTGTCAGCAGTGCTGCTGGGTAGACAACACAGTGTCCCTACTCCTGTGCTAGGAACCTTGTACCTGGGCTGTGTCTTTTGCAAGTAGCTTTAATCTTGCCCTTCTAACCTGTTCAATGCTGTAGCAAGCTGGGCTCTTGGTTAGAGACCTATAGCACCAGTCATTGCAAGGGTGGGACCAAGGGGGGCTGGAGTGGGGCCCTGGCCACTTAGGACCACCTGAGAGTCACCTGGTGAGTTTGGCAGGACTCCATAGCCAAAGGCCCCGCCCAAACATCACCTGCACAGGTGCAGTCTAGGTCAGTGCAGAAACCCAGAGAAGGAAAGGGATTTACTCAGGATCACACAGTGACTTTTAGAAAGGGCCTGGAAACAGCCTCCACTTGCTGCTTCAGATACAGCTCATTTCCGAGAAGACTCCCGGGGATACAACTGCTGGACAGAATCACCATAGCTTCTGAAAATACAGACGGTCATTTCCTGGGAATGTTGGAACACCCACAGCCCTAGCATGGCTCCCAAGACTGAGAGGATGGGCACTTGTTTCTCTCTCTGATTCGATCTCCAGCTGCTTTCCTCCCCACTGCCCTGCTCCCTCACTAGCAGCCTTGCTGAACCTCTGCACACAAGGGTGTGCACATCACAGACTTGGGACCCATGAAGGCCTTCCACTGGTATCTTCAGGCCTTCCAGCTGAGGTTTTCTTTTTAAAATCACAAAAGAAAGGAAAGAAAAGAGGAGAGAGAGAGACAGACAAGGAAAGAAAAGAGAGGGGCAGGGAAGGGGAAGGGGAAGGGAAGGCAGGAAAGGGAAAGTGAAAGGAAAAGGAAAAGGAAAGGAAGAACCCTGCATCATGACAAGAGAAACTGTGAAATTCCTAATACAGTGTTCATTAAAAAATCATTGTTTCTAGCACATCCACACCTGGTCATTTAGGGGTTGTCAATGCCTCTTTTTCAATGAAAATAAGAAAGTTGAGCAGTTGCATTAAGGGGCCTGTAGCCCTCCACAGCTGAAATATTTACTCTCTTGGTTTTGACAAGGAAGAGTTGACAAACTATTCAGTGGGAAGGCCATGTTTGCTCCCATGTCAGGAGCTCTTCAATAGCTGCTCTCTACCTTGGACACTCTTCCTCTGATAGACACATGACCTGTCCCTTACCTCCAATTCTGACCACCTCATAGGTCAGTCCATCTCTGTGCACATCCCCACAACTCTGTGAACCCTCTCAGACCCATTTACTCCATTTAATTTTCACTCGGGAGCTCACCCATCTGCCTTTGTCTTTCCAATTTCCCAGGATTCTCCCTAGAATCTCAGTTCCTGCCCTCATGGGGGAACTGTTCCTGCATCATTCCTCATGATGTCCAGGTCCAGAACCCAGCTAAGCCCTGGCCCATAGAAGGTGCTCACTGAGAATGTCTGTTGACTGAATTGACTGAAACATCACCCGAGGAGCAGCCCTAGAAGCCAGGAGCAAAGCCCAGACTCACACAGGAATATGAGAGTATTCACTGGGGGAAAAACAATACAAATTTAAAAATATAGGTAAGAAGGGCTCAAGGGGTGGATGGGTAAATGTCTTTGTTGCTGTCCTTTTCTCTCATTTCTCTTTTACTTCTACAATGGGTTGGTCATATTTTCAACTGCTGTCTCTACCGATGACTCTGGGCAGTATTGATTTGGCATTTCATACTCAGACACTGAACATGTTTGCCTCATCTCCAGGTTTGGGACTCTAAACCCAAACTCTGTCTCCCAATCAGATTCCTTTCCTTTTCCATTTTGGTGGTAGCACCGTTGTTGTGATAGTTCAGGCTCCACTTGTCTGCATATCCACGTGTCCTTGTGTTTCAGTGGCCATTGCTGCGCTGGTTTGGATGGTGGGTAAATCAAAGGTGTAGATGAGATTCTGAACCAAGTGAGACAGAATCTGTAAAAGCAAGTGTGGGGAAGAGAAGGAAATAAAGTGAGACTCCTGGGACTATATATAAGTCAATGGACCTTTATTTTATTTGTTTATATGTGGTGCTGAGAGTCGATCCCAGTGCCTCACACATGTTAGGCAAGCACCCTACCACTGAGCCACAACCCCAGCCCCTCCTAGGACTTCTCCCCCCACCCCCCACACCCCTGGGACTTCTTGATGGAACATACAGATATGACTGACTTGATGGTACTGAGGTAGATCTGTTTCAGGGCAAGAGACACAGTGGGAGAAGTCTCCACTCTCCTTGGCCTGAAAATGTATTTTGTACAAACATTACCTGTTGACTTGCTTACTATTGGTATATCTACTTTCAATAAATAGAATTTTTCTTTCATTGTTTTGGGAAAGCTTACTATTTTAAGATAGCCTATTAAATTTGAGTTTTCCTATCACTGTATTTTTCCAATGTGCTGGTGGGCTTATGTGCAAAACACCTTGATTCTTAGCTCCCTGGTTTCCTGGCTGTTTTAATGTAACTGTTGATTGATGAAATGATCTGTCACGTGTCATGGACCATCTTCCACCTTGAGTATTGCAATAGAGATGGCATCACTATTTCAGATACTGGGGACATGAACCTGGCATTGGATAAGGGATTGAACTAGTTCTCTAATGTTCCCTTTAAAGATTAGATTCACAAGATGAGTATTTAGTGATTTATTTCTTCTCATATATTGTGCTGGTAATGTGCACATTAATTTTGGCTTTCTCTTTGGCACTTTGAAAAGGAACAAGATGAAACACTTAAAAACAGCATTCCAGGGTAGCACCATTAGCTGAATATTCATGTTTACACTGTGATTGTATAATTAATTTTTTTTTGATATTGCCTCAATTTTTGGTGGGATGGAACTCAGTGTTAGGGGATAAACCTGGAAAGTGCTGGGTTTGGCATTACCATGGAATTAAGGGGATCATTCCCCAAAACATGGTAGCTTATGTCTGTAAAATTAAGTAGTTATAAGGGCTCAGGGTATCTTTCCATAAGAGAAGTACTGAGAAAAAGACACACTGTGAAGCAGATCCACCATAGGGATATATCTCCATACACACAGCAAATGCAGAGCTGACTTCAGACTTCACTTGGGTGTGTGAGCTTCGCTGGAGAGCTTCCTTCTCCAGGAAGCTGCTGATTTCTTTTCCTAACCCTCTTATATAGGTGGTCCTGGGTATTTTTTGCTTCCGTGAAGTACTTTTGAAGAGTTAATGAATGGAGAAGGATGATGGAAAAAAAATCACTATTTTACAGCAAACATAGTAATCAATAAGTGATGCAGGCAAGAGTGCTCTGTTGGTGCTAAAATAAGTAAGTGAAAGATTGTTGGGGGAACAGACTGTCTTCAAAGGGTGACCACTGGCATGCAATAGGAAGAGATATCTTGACATTGGAGGATACCTTAAATAAACAATGAGATTTAAACAATTGAACATCATGAGACCAGGAGCAAACTGATGTCGATACACTCTGGTTCATTCCCTCCACATCACTGAAGCACAAGAACTGCCCACAGTTCTTAACCTGAATTGAGTAGGAGGAAACAATCCAACAAACCCTCAAATGAACACTTGTAAGAAGTGCAGGTCCTTATAGACCAGAAAGGCTGGTGGCAGTGTTTGTTGTTTAAAGGAGACTAGAGAGATGTGACATCTAAATGTCACCTGTGATCCTAGATTGCATCTTAGATGGCAGAAACAGCTATGAAGGGTGTGGATTGGCTCATTTGGGGAAAATTGAAAATGGGGTTCATGTTAGATAATTACATTGTATTGGTAAAAAAATTTCCTAAGTGTGATAATTGTGCCATATAAGAAAAAGTCTTTGTTCATAGAATATCCATAGTGAATTATTTACACCTAAATTGACATGATTCTTGTTGCTAACTTGGTTCATATATGAATTATGTAAAATGTATTTTAAAGATGGCATTTATTGTATAATTAATAAAAATATGCACGATATTTCAAAGGTAGCATATTAAGTATATTGCATGTACTTGCATCATACATGCATGCATACACATGCTCCTGTGCATGCATAAAACAAGTCTGGCAATGTTGAGTGGTGAATCCAGATGGAGGGCACCTTTTTTTTTTTTTTTCAGAGCTGAGGACCGAACTCAGGGCCTTACAAGTGCTAGGCAAGCACTCTGCCACAGAGCTAAGTCCCAACCCCTGGAGGGCATCTTTGTTGTATAATTTTGAAACATTTCTAAAGGTTTGAAAAATTTCAAGCTCAAAGGTTGGGAAAAAACTTTGGAATTAAGGAGGAGACAGTGGACAACATTTTGAGCTGCGAGATTCAGGTTCATGAGAAAATAGCATTTTACTGCTGTCTGAATAAAGAAAAGGTAAATGATGAAGACTCTTAAAATTAGTATTCACCAACAAACTTTGAAGTGAGATTAATTGAGATAGTCCATTATTAAATATTTTTAGAGTGTAGAAAAATAACTGTTGGACATCTTCTTTTTCTTTTGTGTTCACAAGATTAACTCTCTCTTCTTGTGCATCCCTAGCCCACAGGATTGTTTTAAGAATAAATACAAGTTAATGTATGTGAACACACTTTTGTAAGCTGTCAAAATAACTTCTCTCAGCCTCTTCGTGTTTAGAATGTGACTGGTGCTGAATTATGATACCCAAAGTTGCATTTTATCTCTATATGGAATGTACATGCAAAGGACAAGGGTAACTAGTGACTTTATTAAGAATCATTCCATACATGTATGATTTAGAAAAATAAAGATGCCTTCATTTAATGAGATTAATATAGTTTTTCCCATCGCTTTTCTAGAAGAGTGTCTGAACACATATAACAAATATCTTTTGTAGTAACAAAACAACTTCACTGACTTTCTATGCTCATTTAACCAGTTGTGTTTACGGAAAATCTTTCCCTAGAGGCCAGAAAAAGAGCAAACAAATACTTAACATAAGTCAATAGAACGTTCAATAGAGAAAAGCTTGGAGTTGCTTGCTGCACTCTTATCATCGGATAAGGCTTTTCAGTATGTGTTTAGAATTTTATTGTTACACTAATATGAACTGGAGTCCATGTATGTGGAATACTTGGCCTGGATAAGGAGAGTGAACATTTTGCCCTTTCCGGGAAGGCAGATTGGAGTATCTATAAAATGGTGATGATATGATCCTGATGGGAAGAAAACAAGATAGAAAGCCTTAGGGGGACAACCAACATAATCCATCATCTGGAAGCAACTTTCCTTCAGTTTCTGAAATTGATGGAATTCTTCAGCTGGTATAGGCAATTTGGGGGTGTGGCCTACAGTGGGCACTATTTTCATTGGTAATAGCTGTGGGGACCCTAGACCAATCAGAATAACATTAGGTTGCTGCCCTTGTCATTTGGCATAGAGGAGATTATCTTCATGAGAAATATATATACATTTAAATAATATTAAATATTGTTAGAGATTAGAACAGTAGCTGCTGGAGATCTTATTCTTTTTCTTTTTTTTTTTGTTTTTAGAATATTAACTCTCTTCTTTTGTGCATCCCTAGCCCACAGGATTGTTGTAAGAGTGAAGGAGATAACGTATGTGAAAATACTTTTGTAAGCTGTAAAAATAACATCTCTAAGCCTCTTTGTATTTAGGATGTAACTGGTGCTGAATTATAATACCCAAAGTTGTGTGTGTGTATATATATATATATATATATTTTTTTTTTTTGTAGCATGTATCGAACCCTGGAACACTTAACCACTAAGCCACATCCAAGCCCCTTTTTTATTTTTTAGTTTGAGACATGGCCTCACTAAGTTCCTTAGGGCCTCACTAAGTTTGTTGAGGTTGGCCTTGTACTTGTGAACCTCCTGACTCAGTCTTCTCAGTGGCTGGGATAACAGGTGTGTGATACTATGCCCAGCTGATAATTTGATTGTGATACATGTATATACATTATGAAATATCCACCACAATCAAACTAACATATCCAATACCTCATGAATGTAGTTACATTCCTTTAAAAGTTCCTAAAGTTTCATACCATACAGAACAGGATAAGTGTTTTAGTTTACACTGATGGAACTCTGGCCATAGAAGTATAAATAGTAATTGGTGTCATCAGACATGGTGGCATAATGCCTTTGAACTTGTCATGTATTTAGAGATATTTAGAAAACAAATGACTACTAGTGAATATTTTCCTTCAACTAATAGATCTGACTCATTAACAATTCCAGCGTAACTAGGAATTAAAAATGTATTTAGATGTCTTTTATTTACATGAAGCAATGATCTACTTACCTGAACAACATAATTCACTTTCAGGAGCTAAAACCATTTAAGAGTCATACCTTATCTTTCTCTTTGCTATATATTCATAACTACCAGGTTATTTAGACATTTCTTAGTCCAGTGAGAAGTCAAAAGAAAAGAAGACGTGAAAAAAGATTTTGAAGTCTCTTAAATAGTAGTCTAGGAAATCTGACGTGAATAATAACTCATTTTAAGCTCTTCCTTTTAAAAAACATTAGATATGTTGTACTTTAAAAAAAATCACTTGTCATAACTAATTTGTGCCCATGTTAGAAACTCTTCTAAAGTTACTTTTCAAATAGTCTCACAGTAGAGTTTTTCTATAGAAGTAATTCAAATTACTTCCACAGAAAGTGTCAACAGGGCTGGGGATGAGGCTCAGTGGTAGAGAGCTTGCCTAGCATGCACATGGCCTTGGAGTTTAACCCCCAACACTGCAAGAAAAGGACAGGGATGGAAGGGAAAGGGAGGGAAGGGAAAAGAAAAAAGGAAGGAAAAGGGGAGGGGACAGAAAGGAATGAGTCATCAAAACAAAAGGGCATGTGGTACAAATATAAATATATGGCATTAAAGGTCTTACAAAAAGTTTTACTAAACTTTAGAATTTTCCTTATAACAACTGGATGAAATTTTGACTGCACAGAATAAGTAGCGCTTAATAAGCATTGTGGCGGCCTGGCCAAAACCAGAGGGGTGGGCGGCAAGGGGAGTCTGGTGGGACCTGCACTGCCTGGGGTTGGGGTGGGGCATAGTGGGGGGGAGGGGCCGGAATGTCACCAAGGACAGTGAGGACACAAAGTCGGTGGGCGGGGCATAGCAGAGGGGAAGGGGACAGTTTCCCTGACTCCACACCTGCCTCCGGCATTCTGTTCCTAGTCATTGGCTTGGTCACACAGTGCGGGTTTGGGCTCCCACCCAAAGTCTGGTGTCCGCAGCCTGTTTTTGTGGCTGGGCAGGATGTAGTTGCCAAAGTAGTTTTGGCGTGATGCAGGGGCCAAGGGCCGCCCCTCAGTCTTACTGGGACCTGGGTCTGGAAAAAATATGCAGGGTTGTGCCAGCATTGCCTGAAGATGGAAGACCAGGCCCTAATCATGATACCTTTCGTCCAGAGCTGGTAATATGTGCAGCTATTGGATTTTTTACTGTTCTCTTGTTTTTGTGGAGAAGTGTTCAGTCTGTTGGAAGCAGGCTTTATGTGAAAAGAGAAAAAAGTTTGCTCTAAAACTTTCTGAACTAACTGAAGAAAAATGTAAATTACTTGATAAAGTTAGCCTTCTTCAAAAAGAACATGAAGGCTTACAGTTATCTTTAAAGGATGCCAATTGTGAGAAGGCATCAAAAGAAGTGCAACATTTGGAGATAATACATGAAATGCTGAATACTTCCAAATCTAAACTTGAGGATAAAATACTCTTTCTAGAAAAAGAGCTAAGGGAAGAGGAATCTAAATGTTCTGAACTGGATTAATCAATGGCATATATAGCAAAATGGGTAAAGTCCCTAGCAGAGGAATCAAAATCCCTCAAATCACAAGTAGCTGAAGCTAAAACAATCTTCAGAGTACTTCAAATGAATGAAGAAGGACTTAAGGTAGCAATAAAAGAGTCTTTGAATGAAAATTTCCAACTGCAGGAAAGTCAGAAATACCTTTTACAAGAAGCTGAAGTATGGAAGGAAAAAGTGAGTGACCTTAATAGACAGAAAATAACATTTGAAGACTCTAAAGTACAGGCAGAAAAAGTTCTTTGTGATAAAGAAAATCACATTAAGTCTCTGACTGAACACTTGCTAAAGATGAAAGATCAGGCTCCTGTGCTTGGAGAAGACCTAACAGATGATGGTAACTTGAAGCTGGAGATGAAGAGTGAATCAGAAATTGGTGCTCACTTAGATAATCAGCCAAAAGAAGCCTTGAAGGAACTGGTTTATGCTGCTGAGTTAAATGCCTCATTAGAAACCTTAGAAGGAGAAAGAAGTCAAATTTGTACTTCAGTATCTGAAGTAGATAAAACAAAAGAAGATCTTATAGAACATATTAAAAATCTTCAGACTGAACAAGAATCTTTGCAGCCAGAAAATACACAGTTTGAAAATGAGAAGTAGAAGCTTCAACAGAAATTTAAAGATGGAACAGTATCAAGAAAATGCAATGAGACTCTACAGGAAATTAAGAGTAGAGGAAAAGTGCCAGTTAGAGGAAGAGGAGAGGTTTTCCGAAGTTGATAAAAAGATCAACCACGCAGCTGAAGAGTTGGAGACCTGTAGAAAGCGAGCCAAAGTTCTTGAAGAATTGGATGCAACCGTTCATTATTATCAGAGGCAGAGTATTTCCTATGAGAAAAAAGCACATGATAATTTCTTGGCAGGTTGGAGTGCTGAAAAAAACCTCAAGTATTTAAAGATAGTAAATGCTCACAACAGACAAAAATTAACTGAAATGGAGTTTAAATTTAAACTTTTAGAAGAAGATCTTTATGCACTTGATGTTTTGAATGTGACATTTGCCAGAGGGCAGTCCCATATGGTCCCTCACCACTGAGTGGACCTTCATGTGAAATGAGAGCTTTTCCTTTGGAAAAGAAGGGTCCACTCGGATTGTCATCTTTACATCCAGGGGAAGGAGGAAGAGGCTCAGGAGGCTCAGAGGATCCTCTGGACCTTCAGATTAACAATGAAAGAAGAGAATCAGGCTCTGATATAGTAACTGATCCTCACAGAACACGTGCTGACACTGGGCCCCTGTCATCACCATGGGAACTGGAATGTAAGAGGATGATCCCTCCACCAGGCCGACCATATTCTGATCCACCTCCTCTTCTACAAAGGCAAGATGGATATTATTCTAATTATGGTAGACCATCAGAACCAGCAGAACTGCCTCCAATTCAACGCAAATGTCTGTTCACTGAGGCATTTTCCTCATTATCCTCGCCAAGAGCTGAATTTTCCCACTACCCCCACATTCTGAAAGGAGAAGGGAGTTCCCTTCAGGGTTGATTCCACCTTCAAATGAGCCTGCTGTTGAACATCCAGAACCACAACATGAATCCTGACAATATATTTGATCTCTCTTCAAGATATGACTTATCTCTTATTTTTAGTTTAAATGCTTTTAGTTAGTTATTATGTTTTTGCTCCAACCGAAGCTTAATTAAATTAGAATTCTTAGGATAATGTTGTATGAATAAAGATGATTTCAATATGAATCTTAGTAAATCATTTCCATTTTATTTTATAGTAAAACTTTTAATTTGATTAATCCACTATTACTTAAACAACAATGGGAGTTTTATATATATAATCTTGTAGCTGGCCATATTTTGAACTGCAAAGACTGTGCTTTATGCCAAGAAATATATTTGCTATGATTGTAGCAAATGTGAAAATACCTTTATGCTTTATGAAATATTTTAATTGTTTTAAAGTCTTATTTGGCATTGGTGATACTAATAAATTAGTTTTTCCATTATGAAAAGAATAGAGCATAATTAAGAGCAAATAAAATATGACTGAACATGTCATTTAACAGGGAGATTTGAAGAACATAAGAAAATTGTCAGTTCTCAGAAAATTTTTAGGAATTGGAAACCACAATTTAAGCTCACTCTATCCCCATTTTCCCTTACATCATCTTTATTTTTCCCATTTTCATAAAACTAAGATTTGCATTCTGTTGTGGTTCACTGATATGGGGAGTGACCTAGTCTTTTTTTTTTTTTGCTTTCAGGGAGACTTTAGCTATACATACAATGTTTTAATTTTTTTTTTTTTTTTTTTTTTTTTTTTTTTTTTTTTTTTTTTTTTTTAAACATTAGCAATTTATTTTATTTTATTTTTTTTTTTTTTTTTTTTTTTTTTTTTTTTTATTTTTTTTACGTTTACATAGGGTAATGATGTTTATTATATTTTTTCCCCTCCCCCCCCCCCCCTCCCACCCCTCCCACCCCTCTTTTCCCTCTACACAGTCCTTCTTTCCTTCATTCTTACTGCTCTCCTTAGCCTAACTCTAAACCTAACCCTAAACCTACTGCTAGCCCGTCCCACCCCCCATTATATGTCCTCATCCGCTTATCAGCGAGATCATTCGTCCTTTAGTTTTTTGAGATTGGCTTATCTCACTTAGCATGATATTCTCCAATTTCGACCATTTGCCTACAAATGCCATAATTTTATCATTCTTCATTGCGGAGTAATATTCCATTGTATAAATATGCCACAGTTTCTTTATCCATTCATCAACTGAAGGGCATCTAGGTTGGTTCCACAATCTGGCTATGGTGAATTGAGCAGCAATGAACATTGATGTGGCTGTATCTCTGTAGTATGCTGATTTTAAGTCCTTTGGGTATAGGCCAAGGAGTGGGATAGCTGGGTCAAATGGTGTTTCCATTCCAAGCTTTCTGAGGAATCTCCACACTGCTTTCCAGAGTGGTTGCACTAATTTGCAACCCCACCAGCAATGTATGAGTGTTCCTTTTTCACCACATCCTCGCCAACACCTATTGTTGCTTGTATTCTTGATAATCGCCATTCTAATTGGGGTGAGATGAAATCTTAGGGTGGTTTTGATTTGCATTTCCCTTATTACTAGGGATGTTGAACATTTTTTCATATATCTGGTGATTACTTGTACATCTTCTTCTGTGAAGTGTCTGTTCATTTCCTTAGCCCATTTGTTGATTGGATTATTTGTATTCTTCGTGTAGAGTTTTTTGAGTTCTTTATAGATTCTGGAAATTAGCGCTCTATCTGAGGTATGGTTGGCAAAGATATTCTCCCACTCTGTAGGCTCTCTCTTCACATTTCTGATAGTTTCCTTTGCTGAGAGAAAGCTTTTTAGTTTGAATCTATCCCAGTTGTTTATTCTTGCTTTTATTTCTTGTGCTATGGGAGTCCTGTTAAGGAAATCTGATCCTGAGCCAACAAGTTGAAGATTTGGACCTACTTTTTCTTCTATAAGATGCAGGGTCTCTGGTCTGATTCCGAGGTCTTTGATCCATTTTGAGTTGAGTTTTGTGTAGGGTGAGAGATAGGGGTTTAGTTTCATTCTATTGCATATAGTTTTCCAGTTTTCCCAGCACCATTTGTTGAAGAGGCTATCTTTTCTCCATTGCATATTGTTGGAACCTTTGTCTAGTATGAGAAAATTGTATTTATTTGGGTTTGTGTCCATGTCCTCTATTCTGTACCATTGATCTACCTGTCTATTTTGGTACCAATACCATGCCGTTTTTGTTACTATTGCTTTGTAGTAGAGTTGAAGATCTGGTATTGCAATACCCCCTGCTTCGCTCTTGCTACTGAGGATTGCTTTAGCTATTCTAGGTTTTTTATTCTTCCAGATGAATTTCATAATTGCTTGCTCTATTTCTGCGAGGTACATCATTGGGATTTTAATTGGAATTGCATTGAATCTGTATAGAACTTTAGGTAGTATAGCCATTTTGACGATATTAATTCTGCCTATCCAGGAACATGGGAGATCTTTCCATCTTCTAAGGTTTTCTTGAATTTCTTTCTTTAGTGTTCTGTAGTTCTCATTGTAGAGGTCTTTCACCTCTTTGTGAGATTGATTCCCAAGTATTTTATTTTTTTCGATGCTATTGTGAATGGGGTAGTTTTCCTAATTTCTCTTTCTGAAGATTCATCACTTATGTATAAAAATGCATTGGATTTATGAGCATTGATCTTGTAACCTGCTACTTTACTGAATTCACTTATGAGTTCTAAAAGTTTTCTGGTGGAATTTCCAGGTTCCTCTAAATATATAATCATGTCATCAGCGAACAGGGATAGTTTGAGTTCTTCTTTTCCTATTCGTATCCCTTTAATTTCTTTGGTTTGTCTGATTGCTCTGGCTAGAGTCTCAAGGACGATGTTGAATAGAAGCGGTGAAAGAGGGCATCCCTGCCTTGTTCCAGTTTTTAGGGGGAACGCTTTCAGTTTTTCACCATTTAGAATGATATTAGCCATGGGCTTAGCGTAGATGGCCTTTATAATGTTTAGGAATGTTCCCATTACCCCAATTTTTTCTAGTGTTTTGAGCATGAAGGGATGCTGTATTTTATCAAATGCTTTTCTGCATCTATTGAAATAATCATGTGATTCTTAACTTTAAGTCTGTTGATATGGTGAATGACATTTATTGATTTCCGAATGTTGAACCAACCTTGCATCCCTGGGATAAAACCCACTTGATCGTGGTGCACTATCTTTTTAATATATATTTGTATGCGATTTGCTAAAATTTTGTTGAGAATTTTTGCATCGATGTTCATTAAGGATATTGGTCTGAAATTTTCTTTCCTTGATGTGTCTCTGTCTGGTTTAGGTATCAGGGTGATATTGGCTTCATAGAACGAGTTTGGTAGGGTTCCCTCCTCTTCTATTTCATGGAATAGTTTGAGGAGTATTGGAATGAGCTCTTCTTTAAAGGTTTTATAGAACTCGGCTGAGAACCCATCTGGTCCTGGACTTTTCTTTGTTGGTAGGCTTTTGATGACCTCTTCTATTTCATTGCTTGAAATTGGTTTATTTAAGTTGTGTATGTCCTCCTCGTTCAGTTTAGGTAGTTCATATGTCTCTAGAAATTTGTTGATGTCTTCAAGGTTTTCTGTTTTGTTGGAGTATAGATTTTCGAAATAGCTTCTAATTATGTTTTGTATTTCACTCGTGTCTGTTGTGATGTTTCCTTGTTCATTCCGAATTTTAGTAATTTGAGTTTTCTCCCTCTTTCTCTTTGTTAGTGTGGCTAAGGGTTTATCAATTTTATTTATTTTTTCAAAGAACCAACTATTTATTTTATTAATTTTTCCGATTGTTTCTTTTGTTTCGATTTCGTTGATTTCGGCTCTGATTTTAACTATTTCCTGTCTTCTACTACTTTTGGTATTGGTCTGCTCTTCTTTTTCTAGTGCTTTGAGCTGTAGTGTTAACTCGTTTATTTGTTGATTTCTACTTCTTTTTTTGAATGCACCCCATGAAATAAATCTTCCTCTAAGTACTGCTTTCATAGTGTCCCAGAGATTTTGATATGATGTGTCTTTGTTCTCGTTTACTTCTAAGAATTTTTTTATTTCCCTCCTGATGTCTTCTGTTATCCATTCATCATATAATAGTGTATTATTTAGTCTCCAGGTATTGGAGAAGTTTCTGTTTTTTATTCTGTCATTTATTTCTAATTTCAATCCATTATGATCTGATAGAGTACAAGGTAGTATCTCTATCTTCTTGTATTTACTAACAGTAGCTTTGTGGCATAAAATATGGTCTATTTTAGAGAAGGATCCATGTGCTGCTGAGAAGAAAGTGTATTCATTCTTTGTTGGATGGTATATTCTATATATGTCCGTTAAGTCTAAATTGCTGATTGTGTTGTTGAGATCTATAGTTTCTTTATTCAATTTTTGTTTGGACGATCTATCCAGTGGTGAGAGAGGTGTGTTAAAATCACCTAGTATTATTGTGTTGTGGTCTATTTGATTTCTGGAATTGAGAAGGATTTGTTTGACGTACGTGGGTGAGCCAATGTTCGGGGCATAGATATTTATGATTGTTATGTCTTGCTGATTTATGCTTCCCTTAAGCAGCATGTAATGTCCTTCTTTATCCCTTCTGACTAGTTTTGGTTTGAAGTCCACATTATCTGAGATGAGGATGGATACTCCAGCTTTTTTGCTGTGTCCGTGTGCATGGTATGTTTTTCCCCATCCTTTCACCTTTAGTCTATGGGTGTCTCTTTCTATGAGATGTGTCTCTTGCAGGCAGCATATTGTTGGATTTTTCTTTTTAATCCAATCTGCCAGTCTGTGTCTTTTGATTGATGAATTCAGGCCATTAACATTCAGGGTTATTATTGTGATATGATTTGTATTCCCAGTCAATTGACTCATATTTGTTTTTGACATGATTTGGTTTCTCCTTTATTTGGCTATTCCTTTAGGCTAGCGCCTCCTGTTGCTGATTTGCATCGTTGTTTTTCATCTCTTCCTCATGGAATATTTTGCTGAGAATGTTCTGTAATGCTGGCTTTCTTTTTGTAAATTCCTTTAGCTTTTGTTTATTATGGAAGGATCTTATTTCATCGTCAAATTTGAAGGTAAGTTTTGCTGGGTATAAGATTCTTGGTTGGCATCCATTTTCTTTCAGGGCTTGGTATATGTTGTTCCAGGCCCTTCTAGCTTTTAGGGTCTGGATTGAAAAATCTGCTGATATTCTTATTGGTTTCCCTCTGAATGTAATTTGATTCTTTTCTCTCGCGGCCTTTAAAATTCTGTCTTTATTTTGTATGTTAGGTATTTTCATAATAATGTGCCTTGGTGTGGGTCTGTTGTAATTTTGTATGTTTGGAGTTCTATAAGCCTCTTGTACTTGGTTCTCCATTTCGTTCTTCAGATTTGGGAAATTTTCTGTTATTATTTCATTGAATAGATTGTTCATTCCTTTGGTTTGTTTCTCTAAGCCTTCCTCAATCCCAATAATTCTCAAATTTGGCCTTTTCATGATATCCCATAGTTCTTGGAGATTCTGTTCATGATTTCTTACCATCTTCTCTGTTTGTTCCACTTTGTTTTCAAGGTTAAATATTTTGTCTTCAATGTCTGAGGTTCTGTCTTCCAGGTGTTCTATCCTATTGGTTATGCTTTCTATGGAGTTTTTAACTTGGTTTATTGTTTCCTTCATTTCAAGGATTTCAGTTTGGTTTTTCTTCAGTATCTCTAACTCTTTATTGAAATGATCTCTTGCTTCCCGTATTTGGTCTTTTAACTGTTGATTGGTGCGATCATTTAATGCCTGCATTTGCTCTTTCATCTCCTCCTTCAATGCATGCATTTGCTCTTTCATCTCCTCATTAGCTTCCCTGATCGTTTTAATTACGTACATTCTGAACTCCCTTTCTGTCATTTCTTCTGCTCTGCTGTCATTGGGTTTTATTGATGTAGTATCTAGGTTTGTTTGGGACATTTTCTTCCCTTGTTTTCTCATAATGGTCAGTTGTCAATGGGACCTTGAGATATTGCAGTTTTCCACTATTGGCTTATAGTGTCCCACTAGATTTCCAGTGTATCACCTCCCAGCCTTCAGTAGCCTGATGTCTTGGAGGAATCTGATAAAGCAGCTCATTCGAAGAATACTGCCCCTAGCCCCCTACTGGTTCCACGTTTTGGAACTGGCTCTGTGCGGAAATGCTCTCACTGTGGGCCTGCACCGTGCAGCTGGCCGTGTGGGAAGAGCCCACTGCCGGAGTGTGGAAGACTACCTTGGGAAGACTCAAGCTGCCCTGCCCGGCTCTGCTAAGCCACCTCTATCTGGGCCTGCCACCCGGGCTGAGCTTTACCCAGTGGGCAGACTCACCCGTGGCTCCACTTCAGTCCGAGTCTCTCAATGCCTCCCCTTCTTAACTCCTGGGTTCTGGAGCGACCGGGGGTGCAGTCTCCCTCTAGGCCGCCATCTTGGATCGCCCCGTGAAGAGAGCCCGCGGCCGGAGTGGGCAGAGCCGCCTGAAGAGGTCTCCAGCTGCCCTGACCTTATCCCTGAGACTGACTGCAGATCGAGCCTCTCCGCTGGTTCTTTGCAGGAGTACACTGCACTGCAGCAGCTCCGGGACTCGGAGCGTGCTCTGTTCAGACAGGCTCTCCCTAGCGGGCCAGTTCCGTTCCGAGAACCTGGAGAAGCTGGCTGTGTGGGCGGGGCCGGAGTGCGCAGGACTGCCTGTGGATGACTCTAGCTGCCCTGCCCGGCTCCGATAAGCCACCTCTATCTGGGCCTGCCACCCGGGCCGAGCTTTACCCAGTGGGCAGACTCACCCGTGGCTCCACTTCAGTCCGAGTCTCTCAATGCCTCCCCTTCTTAACTCCTGGGTTCTGGAGCGACCGGGGGTGCAGTCTCCCTCTAGGCCGCCATCTTGGATCGCCCCGTGAAGAGAGCCCGCAGCCGGAGTGGGCAGAGCCGCCTGAAGAGGTCTCCGGCTGCCCTGACCTTGTCCCTGAGACTGACTGCAGATCGAGCCTCTCCGCTGGTTCTTTGCAGGAGTACACTGCACTGCAGCGGCTCCGGGACTCGGAGCGTGCTCTGTTCAGACAGGCTCTCCCTAGCGGGCCAGTTCCGTTCCGAGAACCTGGAGAAGCTGGCTGTGTGGGCGGGGCCGGAGTGCGCAGGACTGCCTGTGGATGACTCTAGCTGCCCTGCCCGGCTCCGATAAGCCACCTCTATCTGGGCCTGCCACCCGGGCCGAGCTTTACCCAGTGGGCAGACTCACCCGTGGCTCCACTTCAGTCCGAGTCTCTCAATGCCTCCCCTTCTTAACTCCTGGGTTCTGGAGCGACCGGGGGTGCAGTCTCCCTCTAGGCCGCCATCTTGGATCGCCCAATGTTTTAATTTTTAAAGCGTTTTAAAAATGTTACTTGAAAAAAGAAGTCAAAGCATTTCCGTAAGTTTTGAGGTATGAACTGATAAAGAAAACCGAGGTGAAAGGGAACTAAGTACAGTTCAGCAGAACCAGGTATAATATCCATGCACATGAATCCATAAGTAAGAGAAAAAATAAACTTAAAAATCCAAGATCACACATTGCAGTGTTATAGGGTGCAACTTAAGAACAGACCCATCAGCACTGAGAAGTCCATATTTGAGAGTCTTAAGCCCACCAGCTGACTGTCTCACACAATGCCCCCAAAATTGGCTATTGGGAGAACAGCCCCGACCACCGGGTTGTAGGGCTTTTTATACCAAAAGTCACATCAATCATAAGTGTCTGTTGCTATGTTTTGAAATTACAAACATCATGAGATCAACAGAGAGGGAAGTGGGTCAAAATGACCCTTACCTAGGTACAAACTAAAGAATGGTTACTAACAACTACTCAATTACTGTTTACATAGTACATTGGTTAAGAGCAATAGAGATCAAAAGAGAGCAATTTTTCATTTCATAAGAATTGTCACTTTGTATTGCTAAACATGTCACACTAAGTAACTGAGGATGGGTACAGAGGTGGGGTGTTCCCATGGGAGAAGCTTATTTCCTACATAACATGGAGTCTCAGAGCAAAGTGGAGTCTGTTTAGTCATTTCCCTTAAGTCTGGCCTATAACATTCTCATGGAGTCAGATCTGTTAGCCCATCACATTCCCCACTGGTTTTTGTACATAATCAAATCATTGTTTTATTAGTAGTGCATAGGTGATTGTAGTGAGTGTGCAACACCATTAGCTTAACAGACTGGATTCTGTCTCTAACATATTTAGTTGAACAGTTTATCCTGCATGACCTGATTAAAAGTCCCAACATAACTAGGATGAGAGGTCTCATCATTGTGGTTATTAGAGTAGTTAACCAGGGGGACCAAGAGAACAGATTTTGGTACCAATTTTTCTCAGATTTTTAGCTTTTTTCCCCACTTTTTTTGGGACTTTTTTAAAAATCAAAGATGAACTATGATGAATGACACCTGAATGGTTAGAATAGAAACAATAGGTCTCCCCTAAGGCCATACATAATTTTTTATTTTAAAAACATCAAATTTAACCCTCTTTTGTTTTGTAAAACTACCTCAGCAGGTGAATCAAGGGAATTTTTAAGAGGTTTTACAGGGTGTTTTTTTATAATTTACTTTTGTTCAGATCTATTTGTCTACTTAAGGTTTTAAAATTTTGGTTTCCTGTAATGAGTGTAGTTGTCCTTATAGCTGTGGAACCTGCTATATTTATTTCAACTGGGAGGGAAACTAAGACAGGGGCCACTCATTTAGATCAATGCATGAGTCCCATATGTTCCCTTTTCCCCTCCCCATCATAATTGTATACCTGGGGAAAGATGTGAACACAGAATTCATCCCATTAGGTAATCTCAAAAAGTTGAAGGGCTAAGCATGGAGTTATTCCTGACATAGTCCAAGCAAGAGAAAAAACATGATTAACATTTTTTCAGTCTTATCTTTAGATGGTGGTTGGGGTCTCTGAGGGCTGTCTACTTTTCTGTTGTCTTGACTCAGATGTGATGAGTCCATGTTGTGAGTAAGAGTCCTTCCATTTCAGCAGGGTGTTAGTCCTTTTTGGAACTGTTTGACATAGACATAATCTTCTGACTGAAATGGGTGTTGGAAATCAGTGGTCTCTTGGGGCTGGTTTTCTCATAAGTTGAACCTATTAGACTTGACAACAGGTTACAACAGGAGCAGGTTCTTGGTAAGGGTGGAGGAAGGGCTCTGGAAGCATTAACATTTTAATCTCTCAGAAGTCATTTGCCTCCAACTTTCTACACCCAAACTGGCCCTTATTTGTGTGATTTAATCCAATTTACCTATCTATATTGACTACCTTTAAAAATTTTTATTGTTACCCCTCTAATTTTAGGGACTTTTTACTGCCATAAGGAAAAAGGGCAATGACTGCCCTTGCTGTTTCCAGCTGAGAGGGGGCAATGTGGGGTGAGGCAAGCAGTAAGAAGTTCCTTTTTAGAATTGGATCTTTCTAGGGGTAAAAGTCTTGCTTTATGAAAGAAACAAAAAACCATGAGTACAAAATAAATAGCACCTGTACATGTCAATGAATATCATGAAGATGATAGAATTCAATAATCTCTTACTAGGAGGTGGAAGAGCTGAGACATTGTTCACATAAAAAGGCCTATCAAAGTCTAACAAGGCTGGAGAGGATAAGGCCTTAATTGTAAATCTTTAGCATTGTTGGAGTTATCAGGAATATAAACACAACATTTAGTTAAATCACCTAATGTCATCTGATTTTTGTAAAATATCTTTTTATTGGCATGATCTCTTTGCTTAGTAGAGATCCCTTTATTTTTGTCACTTAGGACTAGAGAATTGTACTAGCAAACATTGATTAAGTCTACCTTTATCAGAGGTTAGAAAAATCTGTAGGCCTTAAACTGATTAAAAACTTATAACTGGAACTTTCTTTTGATAATTATCAGGCATTTTTGTCTAAGAATCTTTTTTGTCACCTTCAGTTTTACTTATTTTGGTGGTACTAACACAAGTGTACTTCTCAAGTTACATTAAAATAACTATTGTTTAGTTTTTAAAATGTCCAGGAATGACATTTAGTTTTAGTTTTGTGTTTTGCTAGGTGTTTAAGACCAAGGTGGTCAAATTGACCTTGGTCCCATCTGCTGTTAAGAGTCAGCTGAGTTTGCACAGGGGTCACTCATGGGGAACTTGAGAGCAGTGTTTTAGCTCCTTTAGTGCCATTTGCTAGGTAGTGTCTCCTTAATGAGGTGGCTTCCTTTTCCAAGGATCCTACTGTGCAGCAGGTTCACTTATTGACTCTTTTATCCTCTAGTGGTTTCATCAATCTCTCTGATTGGAAGGTTGTGTGGCCCAGAGTTATGAAACTCCTTATAGAAGTTCTCTTGTTCCCTGGGTTCAGGCTGACTCTGAGGGCAAGAGTCAAATATTGATTCTCTTGGTGCCTTTATTTTAGTCTCGATCTTTAAGTCTTGATCTTAAACATCCAGCAAGTCAGTTTCACCAGTCATACAGTAAGAGAACTGGGCTTTAACTTTAATGTCTGTGAATGTACAGTTATTTGCCTACTCTTGTTTAATAGGGGTCTATATTATCTGTCGTATATGTGATGGCTTATTATCTCAATTTAATTTAGATCATTCTTGAAGTACTACCTCTGCAAAACATTAGGCAACAGTTACAGAATTACAAGGAAAATACAAAATGGAATTAGCAACAGTAAAAACATATTTAGTAAAAACAATAGCTATCTTAAATTTTGGCTGAGCTATATATTATATCTCCTGTTTGAGATCACAATAATTTTACAACAACAACAAAAAAACAATCTTTTGAATATAAGTGAGCTGAAGTCTGGCTTACTTTTGGAGCCACTGTAACATGTAGTAAGGTGGGAGGCAGAGCCTTATCTCAGGTAAGGCATGGCTCTTCAGAAATCTTAGGTAAATGGTCTAGTTCTGAAGCTGATCTCTATTAAATATCATTTAATAAAGTTTACATTTTTTAAGTCTATATCAATGTTAGTTGACATGATATTACACCTAAAACATGTATCAGGAAAAGTTAAGAGAGTTTTTAACTTTCCTTTTGTGTAGTAAAGTGGCAAAATGTTTTCCTGTTTCATGATATTAACCTTTAAACAAATCAGACTCTTAATTATCTTTTAGAAATACATTTATATTTTTATCCCAGTGTAGAAGTAACATAAGGTTCCAGTCCAGTTACAGAACACTAAATGATATAAATAAATCCCTGATAAAATTTCTTATTCTGATAGCTTAAAATTACCATTACAACTTCAGTTTGGAGAACACCAGCTTGATAAAATGTTCTTTTAAATCTCTTAAAGACTTGTATGCCTGGAAGATATGAACACATTTAATATGTAAAGAAGAGTAATAGAATCATAATTGCATTGGTGTTTTTTAATTAACCATGTTTAACTTTTCCCCCCCAGTGGAAAAAGTAATTCTTTTTTTAAAATTTATTTTTATTGGTGAAAAATGGGATACATGTTGTTTCTCTGTTTGTACATGGAGTAAAGGTATACCATTTGTGTAATCATACATTTACATAGGGTAATGACATTTGATTCATTCTGTTAGTTTTTCCTTCCCTCCACCCCTCCCACCCCTCTTTTCCCTCTATACAGTCCCTCCTTCCTCCATTCTTGCCCCCCTCCCACCCCCATTATGTGTCATCATCCGCTTATCAGCGAGATCATTCATCTTTTGGATTTTTGGGATTGGCTTATCTCACTTAGCATGATATTCTCCAATTTCATCCATTTTCCTGCAAATGCCATAATTTTATTATTCTTTATGGCTGAGTAATATTTCATTGTGTATATATATCACAGTTTCTTTATCCATTCATCAATTGAAGGTCATCTAGGTTGGTTCCACAATCTGGCTATTGTGAATTGAGAAGCTATGAACTTTGATGTTGCTGTATCTCTGTAGTATGCTGATTTTAAGTCCTTTGGGTATAAGACAAGGAGTGGGATAGCTGGGTCAAATGGTTGTTCCATTCCAAGCTTTCTGAGGAATCTCCATACTGCTTTCCAGAGTGGCTGCACTAATTTGCAATCCCACCAGCAATGTATGAGTGTACCTTTTTCCCCACATCCTTGCCAACACCTGTTGTTGCTTGTGTTCTTGATAATCACCATTCTAATTGGGGTGAGATGGAATCTTAGGATAGTTTTGATTTGCCTTTCTCTTATTACTCAAGATGTTGAACATTTTTTCATATATCTGTTGATTGCTTGTAGATCTTTTTTAACTTTTAAAGAAAATTTAGACTTGGTAATGTAGAACAATACTCTAAAATAACAGTTACTATTTGACCAGAATTGTACAAATCCCTAATTTTTAAGACTTGTTGCTCTAGAGAATAAAATGTAACAGATACAATGTTAAGAGTAAATTAATGTTTTAAAAATTATTGGTCATTTTAGCTGTGGCCTCTCCCCTCCGCAGGAGTTCCCAGGTCAGTGGTGAGCAGTGGTTACCCACCAGGCAGCGAGGATCTCGCTGGGCCCTCCAAATGTTATGGGGCTCAACTTAAGAACAGACCCATCAGCACTGAGAAGTCCAAATTTGAGAGTCTTTATTAACTAATTAACATATCCATTACCTCATGAATGTAATTACGTTCCTTAAAAAGTTCCTCAACTTTCATACCATACAGACAGGATAAGTGTTTTAGTTTACACTGATTGAACTCTGGCCATAGAAGTATAAATAATAATTGGTGTCATCATACATGGTGGCATAATGCCTTTGAGCTTGTCATGTATTTAGAGATATTTAGAAAACCAATGACTACTAGTGAATGCTTTCCTTCAAACATTAGATCTGGCTCATCAACAATTCCAGCGTAACTAGGAATAAAAAAATGTATTTGGATGTCTTTTATTTACATGAAGCAATGAACTACTTATCTGAACAACATAATTCACCTTCAGGAGGTAAAACCATTTAAAACAGTCATACCTTATCCTTCTCTTTGTTATATATTCATAACTACCAGCTTACATAGACTTTTCTAAGTCCTATGAGAAGTCAAAAAAAAAGATCAGTCATTACCACTGATCTCGCCTGCTTTTCAGAGATATAAATTGAACACAAAGACTTTCTGAACAATTATCCCTGATGACCAAGCACACAAGAATAATCCTGTGTAATTGAATGCAGGAAAGTTATCAGATGAATATTTGTTATATATGTACTCTTATGGAGTTGATAATAATTACATAAGTACCAAGTACTTTGGAAAAAATGTTTCTTTGAATTCTAACAAGTCTTTGAGGTAAGTGTTATATTTATCTCCATTTGTACAAATATGAGGTCAAGTACATTGCCCAGAGACACATGGCCAATAGGTAGTAGTGAGGACTTAGACACATATTTGCCTAAGATGAATGAGCACACTTTCATTACTTTCCTATAGGCATATGTTATAAGGAGTTGTGTAATAGTTCTCTAGTGGTATTTTTCCCTTGTCAAATACAGAAAATTTTTGTGCCAGTCAGGAAAATTAGCAGAAAGTACCAATTCAAGTACTTTCAACTCTGAGACTGTTTTTCTCCCAATGTCCCTTAATCCCAACAATCCATGACTTATTCAGGTAATAACTCCCCTTTTCTAAGAGGAAGAAGTTATATCAGTCATTTTGCCCTAGATGTGAATTAATTTATCCAGATTGCTTTCCTAATAATGAACTCTAATGTGTCATGTAAATAAAAGATTTGATGTTTGGAGGAGAAATTGCAGATGATTTTGGAACAGAGACCCTTCAGAATGGGTAGATTTTGGTGAAAGTTATCCAGCCATCAATCAACATGTGGTAATGGTTCTTGAAGGTATAAAAGAAGGATTCAGAAGGCTGAGTCAGGACAGGGATACAGAGGCATGGGGAGGTCCTTGGAGACAAGTTCTCGTTCCTGCTTTTGCTAACCCTGAAGATCACTGAATATCAGAATCTTTTTGTGATGAGGGTGGTTATTTGGAATAAAAAGTAGTCAGGACATCAGTCCTTGGATTTCAGTATTCACCAGATATATTCTTTGCTTTCTTAAAAGCGGAGATTTCTGCACTCTGTCCTATCAGAGACTGATTTAGCAAGTAGCCTGAGAAACTTGGATTTCATCAGTCTCACAGGGGATTCTAATACAGATGGTCTGAGCACTAAAGTTTTGAAAACTTTGGTTGGGAGTCTCTACTCCTGGGCTAGTAGGCAAGTCTAACCCCCAACTCAGGAAATTATCCAGTGACTTCTCTGAGGGTGTGCACTCCCTGGCTGAGCAACTGATGGTGACTGAATTAAAGAAGGGCTTCTTCTCTTTGAGAAGTCTCCTTAATCCAAGCAATCAAACCCCTTTAATGTCTAAAAAGTTCTGTCAGAGGGACAAGCTGCCCTACTCCTCTGTAACTCTTTCCTGGCCTCTGGTGTCCTGCCATGTACAGTCCTGGTTTGTAGGCAAGGTGACGAGGGAAGAGCAGCCAGCTGCAGAGCCAATGGCAGCATGGTGGTCATTGGAAAAACACTGGATTTCCAGAGCTGAGACTGGGACAGTCACAGTCCAGCTGGGATGGCTGGCCACCCTCCTTGCACAGAAACCCTCATTGTGTAGAGCCGTGGCCAGCCCCCTATGCTGCTGGAGGGCTGCTCCATGGTGTCTCAGGTCAGTGGAAGAACCCTATGGGTATGTTTGCTTTGCCCATCAAAGTTATTCCTTTTTTCTTTAGTGGAAAAACTCTTTGTGGGTTGGTTTCTTTGCTCATTTCCTAGAGCTCCAGGAGGCTGAATGCAGGCAGCCTCTCCTGGCCTGAGAAGTAGCTCCTCTATGCCTTACTTTTGTCAAAGAGTATTATGCTGAGACATGGTCTTAGCTTTTTTTTTTTTTTTTTTTTTAATTTCCACTGAGGCTATAACTAGGATGTGGGCTTCCTAAGACTGGAGAAATGAAATCTTAGAACAGACCCTTGGGAGGATGAGGATGAGGAAGTCTAGAGAAAAAGAGTTCCAAGAGGATGGGCTGTCCTGCTGGTCAGAGACCCTATCGCCTGCCTCACCCAATGGTTTCCCAGTTTATTTGCTGAGAGAGACCTCAGTGCATTCTTACTGAATTCAGTTTGGAAGTGGAAAGTGTGTTTTCTTAAGTGAGGCCTCTGGGGTGGAGTTCAGGCTCTTTTGCTCTCAGCTTGGGCTCTGGGATGAAATAGGACCTGTTACAGACAAAGCTCTGTTTGTACTGAAATGAGTCATAAGAGGTGTCTGGGAGGAAACAAGTGAGTGCTGGGACTGGAGGAGCATGACCCTTAGTAGAGGGTAGGCTGTGTGAGTGATCGAGCTGAATACTCCCATTTTTGGTTTTAAAAAAAGGCATAAAATATTGAAGTGTGTGTGATGTGTGTGTACATAGATAACAAATGGGGTCTGAAAGGAATTCTTTTTTTTTTTCTGCAGTTCCGGAGATCAGACCCATGACCATGAATGCTAGGCATGTGCTCTAAGCCTGAGCTACGGCCCCGGCCATGAAAGGAACTTTTAAGAGGAACTGTGAAAACAGTTTAAAGCACAGACGCACTGTAGAATAAGTGTAGCGTACCTTCTGGGTGGAAAGAGAACAACGTCCGCTGGTCAAACACATCTTGATATTTGTCAGAACTGGGTCATCGCCCTGTCCATGATTTGATTTGATTCCAGGAAGTTTCCCTATCTAGCTACTTTTTGTAGATGCTGACATTACAATGACACTAATTTGCAATTGCTTAATGTACACTGACTGACGGGCTAGTTGTGAGGGTAAGGAGAAAAATGTTCCAGAAGCTTTCTAACTGGTAAGAATCTCTTTGGAATGGAAACCTGTCCAAATCTGAATCATTAGGGATTGACAGTATGAAAGATGGTCCTTGGAAGGGAGACCTCAGATACTTATGATGTGGGTTGTCATGGGTGGAATGCCTCTCCAAAAGCATAGGAAGCATGTGAAAGAAATTCTGGGAAAAAAAAAATCCTGCCCTCTGACTCTAAGGTTGTGAAATATTGCTTTTTCTTTTTTACTTTTTTCTCTTTTTTTTTTTTTAGTACTGGGGATTGAACCCAGGGTGCTTCACTACTGAGCCAAAACCCAGCCCTTGTTGTTTCTTATTTT